>NC_141346.1:38158604-39387354 GCF_057382095.1 Aulonocara sp. 'chitande type north' Nkhata Bay | reverse complement strand
GACCTGTTTTACTGTGTTAATGTTGTCATTGTGAGCTAAAAATAAATAGCTAAATGATCATTTGTTTCCCATATGGTCATATCACAAAGAATATGCATCTGCTTAAATCAAATTCAAGTCAAATGGTTAAAAAAATAATTTCACACACAAAAAAAAAGAGCTACAAAATTCACCACACTGTGAAGGGTGAACTGGGTTGCCCGGCCCTGGCCACGAGGTGTCCCTTATTTATTTTTCAGGGAGTTGGCAACCCTAACACATCACCACCACCTAGGGTTGCCAACTCCCTGAAAAATAAATAAGTGTGGTGAACATTAAAATGTCCTGTCATGTGATCAACTTACATGATACAGTCAGTCTGATGATATCACTCCACTCTGTTAACAAATAGTCCCTTCTGCCCCGGCAGCTGTATCCTCCACTGTCAGACTCAGTAACTGTGATTGTGTAGGCACTGGATGTTGGAGGTGTGTTTAACTTGGCAGGAGTCCATTCATACGTCCACTGAGCTCCTTCACCTCCCTGAATCTCACATCTGACAGTGACTGTCTCACCGCTGTATATCTGAGTCCAGGATGGCTGCAGGGTCACAGTGGGCTTAGTGGGAACTGTTCACATAAGAATGATCCAGTTAGAAGAGAAACATAAAAACTCTGCTGTTTATAACATAAGAGTAGAGTCATTACAAAACAGCTGATTCACAGAGAAACAAGTTAAACATAACAAAAAGTCACAACATAAAAGTTTCAAACTGTAACACAATATTTTCAGTAAAATGTAAAAGGTAAAGTCTTTACTTTGCACAGTTTTTGTTCAGATTCCAAAAAGTTACAGATTATTTTTCATGAGTTTACAGCAGATTAAGAAGACTGGAAGAAATCATCATTTGAGAAACATTTTCTAAAAGTTGTGATGAGGTCATCATGTGAAACTGGTGCAGTTGCTGATTTGGGACACACTTGTCACACTTGTAGTTATTGTATAACAAACAGGTTCTTGTGGCTCTGACTGATTTTCCATGAACTGAACCACTGATCCACTAATGCATCTGTTCTACACTGGAGGTTCTTTTAGCTGTCGTATCATTAAAGATATTATGACACTCATGAACACCTTTATTTTTCATTAATTAAAATAAATAAATAAACAAATGCCATTAACAACAATTACAGGAAAGAATCTAAGTGGAACCTGTAATGTAGCAGAACAGTCTCTAATAAAATGTCACGGCCAGGGGATCAGCAGGCCGCTGACTAGTAGTGTTCTCTCTCTCGCTCTCTCGCCAGGGCGGAACTCATGGTGGGTTCACGCCCTCGGCCCACGCCCCCTCTGAAGAGGAAACACCTGGGCCTCATCAGCGCAGCCACACAGGTTTATTTTTACAAAGCTGAAAAAAAAGGAAAAGACTCGCAATAAACACAGCTGAGCCAGGAAGCTAAAAGCATCAGGCTCTCCAAGGCCAAAATAACAAACAAAAACTCTCCCCCTTCCTAGAAACAAAACACAGGGTAAAACTTCCCTGATCAAGAAAAGGAAGATGCAATGCCAGACCTCCCTGGCTGTCCACAAAACAGGAGAAAACTGGGTTAAACAAAAGTGGGTTAAACCACTGCCTGCTTCCACTCTGCTGAAAACTGGTGAAAAATCCACATGTGCAACAACTGAGCTGAATAAACTGGGATCATTACATTTGTGTTTCATTTTTTTTAATGAAATTTACTGAATATGTCTTTCAACTCCACATGCTTCTGTCACAGTCCTGGGTCTGTGAACCAGTGTTTTGATTTTGTATTACAGTGGTCTCTCCCTCGCTACAATGCAATTCACCTTTCGCGGCCTCGAGTCATTTGGTACCGGGCAGCGAGAGTTGAGGCTGGAGTGTGAAATTTATGGTTTTCAGAGTTTTTATTGTTAGCTCGGTTTCCCTGGATCTTTTCCTGGCTGTTATGAGTAAACTATGAGCTTTGCCGGTGTCGCCCGAGAATACCCCGAGATTGCCACAACAGCACTAAAAACCCTGTTGCCATTTCCGACATCATAACTGTGTGAAGCGGAGTTTTCTGCAGTTACAGCTTCAAAAGCAAAATTGCGGCGCAGACTGAGCAAAAGCAACACACTTCAGGTGTCACTGTCCCCCATTATGCCCAGGTGGGACCGGCTCGTTGCAGAGAAACAAGCACAGGGCTCTCACTGATTCAGCGTTATGGTGATTTATATATTTTCATGTACTTTATTTTTTATCTTTTTGTAGTTTTGTCTCTTATTTTGAAAGAAATATTTACGTGTTACCATAGCGATCAGCGAGCATCAGGGAGAGAGGAGGAGGATCTTACTCTCAATGTAAAAGAAAGACTGCGATAAAGGACCGCTGCTGTCCAGTACAGAATGCGTTCAGCTTGTCAAATTTACATAAATCTTTGATCGCTAGCAGTGTGACTCTGAAGTGCTGCACTGTATGTTTGTAAGTTTTCTCCCCAACAAACACAACACTGGCGACAAAACGTGTTGCACCGTCAAAGGCAACCGTGGGTGCCTTTGGTTTCATTCTTTAATTTTGGACTTATTTTTCTAGAAGGTTTGAACTTTGAGAGTTTAAACAAGAGAGAAAACTGTGAAAATGTTCGTGCCTGTCTGAGAAAAGTGAATAAAGTGTGTAGTGAGGGGTTTAACAGCCTTAAAACATCTATAATAATTGTAAAAAATAAAGTTGGCTACTTCGCAGATTTCACCTATCGTGGATTACTTTTAGAATTAAACTCCTGACATAAACGAGGGGACACTGTATTTTCTTGTTCCCCAGTCAGTCGTGTCCAGGGTTGGGTATCGTCACTGATTTCTAGAAGTCGATTCGATTTGAATGTGGGAAATTTTGCCTCAGACAGTCAGAAATATTATAATTCTGATCACTTATCAGTACATATCCATATTTTTATATCTATAAAAGTTGAGACTTTATCAAAGGTGTGAGCATCACAGCAGGTGCCTGCTCTCATTTACTGTTTTAGCTGGTTGGTGGCTGTTGAAATCTTGTAGTTTAACCTGAGATTCTGGCGTTTCGGGCAAAATACATTTATATTTAGAAAATCGATTCAGGATTTTATTGAATAAATATCACGTTATTCAAGCTAGAATCGATTTTAATCGGAAAATAGATCATCAAAACCCACCCTAGTCGTGTCTTTTGTCTCTCTGGTCTCTGTGCTCCGTGTTCCCTATGTTCAGTGTCTCGTCCGTGTCTGTGTTATACTTGCTGTTTTACTTTGACGGTCTCTTGTCCTTTGTCACTGTTTCTAGTTTTGCTTCACCCTGGTCTCGACTGTTCTCCCCTCATGTGTCTCATTCCCTCGTTTCACTCAGTGTATTTCAGACCCGTGTTTCTCTCTGTCAGTGTCACGTCGTCCCCTCACCATGCTGCGTGTTTCCGTGCTCCCTGAGATCAGTGTCACTAGTTTACAGGTTTCCCAGTGTTTTTGTTTTTAGTTCCCAGTTTTTTGTTTTATTTTGTTTTTGCAAGTTTTTTTCTTTTCGTGAAAATTATACCGCTGCAATAAAGCAGCCTTTTAAGTTCATTGCTCTGATGATTGTTTTGCGTTTGTGTCCTACATCCTCCCTGCCACACAGCCGTATCATAACAGTTTCACTGTGAGTGATTGCTGTGGATTTTATGTAAAACTTTATGTTGCATCTTCAAAAAATAGAAATAAAATAACTGAGACTAACAATGAAGTATCGTTGACACTGGTTTACTGAACCTTCTTTTCAGTGCATGTACAGAACATGAGTATCCATTTTCTACTGCCTCCTACAGGACACACTCTTCTTCCACTTCCTTACAACATTAATGTAACACAGAACCACTACTGGCTCTCCTGGCATTACCGTTGTAACGACACACTCATTCTTTTTCTTTCAGATGAATAACAGGAACTTAGGATGTAGGTATCTATGAATAATAACTATTATGCATACTCATATATTTATATAACCAACTAATTTCTTGCGATACCACACTTTAAAACTTGTTTTACGCTGCTTTTGATACTAAAATGAGAAGAAAGCCTGCAGTTTTATTGAAAGACATGATATTTTCTTGTTTTTGCATCAAACGTTGTGCAATATAATTTTTTTTGTTTTTTAAAAAGGTGAAATATGCCCAACTTACATGACACAGTCAGTGTGATGATGTCACTCCACTGTGTTAAGAAATACCCCAGAAACCCACAGTACAGATGAAATTATTTTGTTTTGTTTTTGAAATTAAAATGTGTGAAACGTGTCCAACTTACCTGTTACTGTCAATGTGGTGATGTCACTCCACTCTGTCCAGGAAAAGCTTCTTCTGCCCCGACAGCTGTATCCTCCACTGTCAGACTCAGCAGCTCTGCTGATTCTGTATTCACTGGATGTATGACCTGTGTTTACTTGGCCTCGTCTCCATTCATACGTCCACTGAGCTCCTTCACCTCCCTGAATCTCACATCTGACAGTGACTGTCTCACCTCTGTATATCACACCGCTGTATATCACACCGCTGTATATCACACCGCTGTATATCTGAGTCCAGGATGGCTGCAGGGTCACAGTGGGCTTAGGAGGAGCTGTTCAAATAAACAGATATCATTAGCAGACTGATAATTTGACTCGAAAATCAACAATAAAATGTTTTGTTTTTATTAAATAAATTAAACCAGGTAATTTACTGATCTTTATATTTGACTGTTTACTTATTTCTACATATTTGCATTTATTTATACATTTATGAACATGTAACCTATGAGCTGTAAGTTAGCTGTTGTTTGCAAACAATGCTGTTAAACCTCCAATATATCCAAATAATCACACAAAATTAAAAACAAAACCTGTTGTGTTGTCGCAATACAAAGAATTTTGTTGTGTTTTTGGATGAAACATTGTGCAGTATAAATTAAAATGTGTGAAACGTGTCCAACTTACATAATACTCTGAATGCGATGATGTCACTCCACTCTGTCCAGGAAAAGCTTCTTCTGCCCCGGCAGCTGTATTCTCCACTGTCAGACTCAGCAGCTCTGATGATTGTGTATTCACTGGATGTTTCAGGTATGTTAACCTGGCCTTGTCTCCATTCATACGTCCACTGAGCTCCTTCACCTCCCTGAATCTCACATTTGACAGTGACTGTCTCACCTCTGTATATCTGAGTCCAGGGTGGCTGCAGGGTCACAGTGGGCTTACTGGGAACTGTTCACATAATAATGATCCAGTTAGAAGAGAAACATGAAAACTCTGCTCTTTATAACGTAAGAGTAGAGTGACTGCAAAGCAAATGATTCACAGACAGTTTGAAGTCTGAAAATCAAAACAAAGTCACAATAAAACAATTTATAGCTTTCACACTGTAACACAATATTTTAATATAAAATGTATTAGAATTTACTTTGTAAAGTTTTATTTATACTCCAAAACTCACAGATTTTTCTGCTTTACATTTACTTTGAGGTTAAAATCAGCGTGAAGCTGGGAGCCAGTATGAAAAATGGGAGTGCTGGGATCCTATGTGATGTGTTTGAGCTCAAAGCCTGGCAGCTTAAATCTGTTTGGTCTGCAGTCATTCAGCTGATTGTTTGCTTAGACTGTCGCAGTAATCTAGGCAGGGGCACCGTAAGAGGAAGAAAAGTGATAAAAATTATTAACCTATCACCACAAAATAATGTTTGCTTCACACTGTACTTTTAAATGTTTATGTTTCACAGTGTTAGTTTTGTTTTTTTCAACAAAGAAGAGGTTAGAGCAGCACCTCTGCAGGACAAAGAGACTGTAGGATGGGTCTGTTAGAAGTAAGGACTGTTTTTTTTTTTTTAAATAGAAAAGTGAGACAGGTGGAAATTAAACTCAGAGGAAGTCTGCATGAAAAGCTTTCCTACTATTAGTCAACTTACTTCACTTCTAACAGAAAACAATGTGTTTGTGTGTTTTTTGGTCAACATGCAGTTAGTTGGTGCAGTCAGACCCTTTGTACATATATATGCTAAATCACTTATCTGCTGACCTGCTGGCAAGACAAACAGATCAAACCTCTGGCTCAGGCTTAGCTGTCCCACTGCCTCTGCACCCACACTCCTGAAATTGAACCAGCCCACTGATATCTGAAGGAGGAGCTGAGTCTTTTATGTCAAATGTGTCCAGTTGAGGGAGGCCCCTTGGGAATTGTATTTTTTTTCTGCACACTATTTATTTGGTAATCAAAGAGTAATTTGAAGGGCAAACTGTGCCAAAAGTTCAGGCAAAACAATCACAAAGGCCCAGTCTTAGTCTTAGCCTGTGTTTTAGTCTGCTTCCAGGAACAAATAGAAGCAACTTATCAGCTGACCTTAGAGTTCTGTTTGGAGTTTGTTTATTTAAAAGATCAGAGAGCTACGAGGGAGTGAATCCATTCAGAGACTTAAAAACAAACAATTAAATAATCATTATAGCCTGGCTGCTACCAAAGTAAAGCATATTACACAAGAATGGATGAAATAAATGCATGAATTACTTTCTTAAAGTGAGCAGATGACATAACGAACGTCATTTTTGCAAATGCCCGAACCCTTTTACAACACAATTTATTTATTTCTCAAATGAGAAACTGTCATCAAAGATCACCTGCAGATTTTTTTCAAAGAGAGTTCTGAACTTTTTCAGAGGAACAAGGTTACACTTAAGAGCAAAACGAGGGTCTGAAGGTTCAAATAATACAATCTTTTTGATCGTTTACATTCAAAAAAATGAATTGCCAACCATGATTTTATGTCATCACAGCAGTCTAGCAAAACTTTTAAATAGACTGTAAAACTCATGTCATCTGTGGTTTTAGGAGTTTGATGGGCAGCAAACATTAAAATCCCCAAGAGTTAGAATGCTGTCAAATCTTTATATGATTCCAAAGAAAAGGGTGGAAATAAAATCCTTGTTTAACTTGAGGGGATGATAAACAAGCACAGGAGGAGACAGATCCACCATAAATAATTATAGTTCAGAGCTGCCATAAATATCAGCAGTGAGGTGTTGGCATATAAAAGGGTTCAAATAGATGCAAGACCTCTGCTGTGACCAGGTTCCTGCAGGAAGCTGCCTGTGACTGTTGCAGGTGGTGAGAGCTTTCAGTCAGCTGAAAGAATTAAAACCTTTTTGAGTTCCACCAGGTCTCAGCACAGAGACATATTTTAATTTGTTTTACTTTGTTTAAAAATGTATATCCAAAGAATTACTTATGTTATAATTGCCACTATTTAATAGCATAATTACAAACAGTAATTTAAGAAGTAAGAAATGTCTTCTACACTATTTTATAGATAAGAAATTCAACATTAAAAATATAAAAATATTATAACATATAACAATATAACAAAATCTTTTTCATACTTCAGATGTTTAACTTTGAGTCTTTACTGTTAATTTTTATCAAAGCCATTTTTGCTACTTTTGATAATAAACAACAAATAAACAAAAAAGCCTTTGGTGTGTTACAATATAAATTAAAAAAAACATAGTGTGAGTGAAATATCTCCAACTTACGTTTTACATTCAGTGTGATGACATCACTCCACTCTGTCCAGGAGGAGCCTCTTGTGCCCCGACAGCTGTATCCTCCACCATCAGACTCACTAACACTGCTGATTGTGTATTCATTGGATGTTGGAGATGTGTTTAACTGGGCTGGACTCCATTCATACGTCCACTGAGCTCCTTCACCTCCCTGAATCTCACATCTGACTGTGACTGTCTCACCGCTGTATATCTGAGGCCAAGATGGCTGCAGTGTCACAGTGGGCTTAGGCAGAGCTGTTCAAACAAAAATATATCATTAGCACACTGATAATTGGACTTGAAAATCAAAAAGTTCTTTCTTTTAAATAAATAAATAAAATCAGGTAATTAACGGATCTTTATATTCAACAGTTTACTTATTTCGACATCTTTACATTTCCATATTTATACATTTATGAACATATAATCAATGAGTCATCAGTTAGCTGTTGTTTCCTAACAATGTTGTTAAACCTCCAGTGATGGATTCAAAGCTGGAGGCTGCTCTGCTCTCATAAACTGTTCATAAAATGTGAAATACAAAGTTTTTATGTGGCACCAAAGTCAAAACTGGCAAAGAAAAACTAAGAGTAAAGGTTCAGTAACCAGGAAAGGAGCACAAACTGTTTTTTAAATCACTCTAAAAAGACAAAACAGCACCATGAACTCCTCTGTGTCTGTAAGTGATCTGAAGACTGAACAAAGGTGAAACAATGTACTGAGCCTAATAATTAATAATTTGACAGATTTAGTGGTTTAAGTGCTGGTGATTAGTGAATATTGACTTCCATTACAATTTGGAGAAGACCTTTTTCAACTCTCAAAATTTTTTAAACTCATCAGTTTCCTGAATAATGACTGAATCGCTTTTAGTTGTGACTAAATTCGTGTTTCTTCTCCTTCCTCTGCAGGTGTAGATGCCTCCATCAGAGACAGAGATTGCACTCTTAGAGCTAAAAGAGATGATCTCATTTTCAGATGAGGTTTTTCTGAACAGAGTAATTCACCTCACAGGTCAGTGTCACACTGCCCCCTGCTGGTGTGGTTGTGCTGTCTGCTGTCAGAGTGGCCTTGACTTTAAGTTCTGTAACTTAGACAAATATGAGTCTATTATTGTGGTCCTTTTAGTGGAAGAAGGAGAAACCCACCACATCTGCCACACAGATGTTCCAGCTGCAGTTTTATTTCCTACTGCAACTGAGACTCAAATACAAGGTGAAGAGCAGGTGAGCCTGGCTGAGTAATACGCCACCTGGTGGTTTGTTCTGAGTGTGACAGAAAGCCTGAGCCTGTGAGCCTGAGCTCAGGGTTAATGAACCCTCGATTAGAGAAAACCTTCTACACTCATCTGTGGATCTGTCACAGCAGCAGTGCAGCAAAGGTCACAAGTAATAAAACAGACAACAAAGAGAGCAGGTGAGCTGAAACTTGACCACACGTCTGTATTTTAAGTGCTTTATGCAAAACTTTAAGACTTTCCAGCTGATAATATCTGTGCACACAGATGTTTTGACATATTTACAAACCTGATCACACACACAGAGATAATAAAATGCACACAAGGGTTAATATATATACACGTGACTTTGCTACAGTAAAATCTCCAAACTAAGCTACTATCATAGAAACACCAAATTAGAGAAAAAGTATTTTGTGTCCATTCTTCCAGTAGAGTCCACACACTTGTAAATATGTGTCTCTGTAACAATGAGTGGAGTGCAGAGGTGTGAACTCAAATGCAGGAAGCAAAATAACTTAAATAAAACTGAACTTTAATACCTAAATAGTCTAAAAATGGAAACATATAAAGAATCAAAATGTAAAACTAGAAATAAATAAACTGTCAATAGAAACAACTAAGAGATGAACACACATGAGTGTTCACAGATGCTCTGACAAAGACTGACAAGACACAGCAGGACAATTTAAACAGGACTGGGAATGAGAAACAGTTAAAAACAAACAGGAAAATCATAAAAGAGGAAGAAAAATAACACAAAGGATGAAAGAAAACAAACCTTTAAATTAAAGAGGAAATAATTTTTAAAAAAACTAAACAAAGATGAGGAAGAAGCACTCAGACTAAAATGATGAAACACCATGACAGTCATAAATGAATAAATCTATATCGATGGCACTTTGTCCAGTTTGTTTTACTTGTTACTCTTCTGTATGTGAAGTCTTTAACAACTTTTAGAGGTTTTTTTCAAGAGGACACTGAGGCAGACAGCACACCATGACACTATAAATAACTGAGAGTAAAAATTCATAATAAGACTGATTAAAGTCTTCAGGCAGGACTTTAACTGACTGATCTGTGGTTGAGTCTGTTTTCAGATTAGAGTTACCTGCATTTACCCTAAACTCATCACGCTGTGCTGTAATAAATTAGATTGATCCTCCAGTTCATCAGCATCTTGTGAATCCTAACTGTGATCTGTGAGGATGGACAGATAAATACTCATGAAAAGGAAATCAGTCAGTTTCAAGGCAACAAACTCTAGTAAATATAAAGTTTGTGTATCAGCTGAGTGAAACATCTGCTCACATGGTTGCACTCTTGATACGATCATTTTAATATTTTAACCAATAAATGCAGTGCAGTGTGAGCTGTATCATATTCAATATTTTGTCCCTCAGGTTATTCCTGAAATATAGTTTGTTTCAACTTTGTTATATGACGGGTCACATTTATTCATCCCGTAAGTAAATGATTCTACAGTATTGCTCAGCAAATATACTTCTTCCTGGTCCGCTCATGTCAAAGTCCGCCATCTAGTGGTTAAATGGAGGAAGTGCCGAGTAATAATGGCTAGAGCTCCGTGTCTGTGATAGTTCTGCATCTGCTGCTCTTGAGATGGGATAAAGTGTAAGTTTGGGCAGATGATGGATTGCTTCTACATATTAGTGCTCTGTCCTTCTTGTGGGTCTGTGAAGTTTGTTACATTACTACTGTAAGCTAACTGTTAGTGCTTTGTTTTGCCTGTTAGCATAAAACATGTCAGCATGTGGTATTTGTATTTACGTCACTTGACAGGCTTTGTCCATTTATTGTTAATGTTATGATCTTGCATTGGTCATGTGACATTTGTGCATCTACACTGAGATTAAATGTACCTGCTCTGTTTTGTTGTTACAGTTTTACAGACTGAAAGTGGTACAAATGGTACATCAGTAAAAGCTCTGAAGAACGCCACAGTCTCCACATGGAGCGCTTACTGAAGCCATTTATGTTTAACTGCACAGGCTGAATAGAAGCATTGAGCCTGTGCAGAAGATAACATGTAAACACAGGGAGGATATTATTGAGCACATTATAGGAGATAACAGCTACATATATGAACAGGAAGAAAAAGATCATTTCTTACCTTCAGCATTTCCACAGATGACAGTACTGAGCACTAAAATAATGAATAAAACCTCATCAGACATTATACAATCAAACTGTTGTAACACAGTGTGCAACTATAAGTGATGCAAAAAGCAGCAGTGTATCAAACATTTAAACACTTAAAGAATCACAAGTCTGCTTTGTTCCAGCTCTCAGGTAAACAGGTTAAAGCAGTGACTCACTGTAATTCTCACAGATCAGAAACATTTTCATTAATCGCTGCCGTTCAAACAATGTCAGACGTGTACTTACAGAAAAAGCCCATCATGCAGAGCAAAGAGTGCCCCATCGTCACATCCAGCCTGCTGCACTCTGATCCTCAGATAATCAAACAGTTTTAGTTTGCAGATAAAGAGAAGTTGTGTTTAATATAGATACAACAAGAGTTTTTCTACAGGCTCTTATTCTGATTGGTCTCTCTGTCCTTCCTGCCGTTACACACAAAACTCAAACAGCTCCTGTAGCTTTGACCGCAGCAGTTGGTTGACATGTTTATATTTCCTGTCCACTGCAAACATAGAAGCTTGTTTCTTTTGTTGTGTTGTTTCCTTTTTCTATAATATAAAATGTTGTTGTGTTGCTTCATGTAAGTATGTTTTGCCCGTTTGGGGTATTTTTTGGGTGCAATATCCACTAATATTTGTCTCCTGGCAGGTTTCTGCAGACTGGGAGTCACTGAGAGTGAATATACCAAAACAGCTTTTCTACTTTGGTGCCTGTATTTTCACTAAAGCCTTTTTAAATCATTTTTCTCCTTTTAATTGTTTAACTGCAGAATTAAAATTAAATTCTTACTTTAGGCTGCATTAAAATGTTTTTATTTTATTTGACTCTTAGCTGAAACATCATCATGCAGTCATATAGTGAAAAGGCTCCTTTGACCTCAGACCTGTGAAAGTTTTCACCTTGTGGTTAAATTCTGGTTTTAAGTTTGGTGGAGACCCAAACACAGGAAATGACTCAGTGTGTGGCTGAAGTGAGACTAAAGACTTTTATGTTTCACCAACTAAAGTAACAATTAAATTCATAGATAAATTCAAAGTTATTGTTGGCGACTTTCAAGCCTTTGAGTCGCCGAGCAGCTGAATAGGGGAATAATGTTGACGCGCCCGCTGTTTAAAACGTTAGTCAAAGTTCCAAGTTAAAACTCCTTTATTTGTTATCAAATCCTTAAAATCCGTAGAAAAACAGTGATCAAAAACATTCCAAGCTTGAGCGGTCAGCAAAAGTCGACTTCCCCCATCACCCACTCATTCACAAAATTTCCCTCGGGCCGTGAACAGGTGATATAGCAATCACTATTACAGACACCACGTGACCCAAAGCTACGCCTATCCATAACAGTTATATTTATTATCTGTTGTCATTTCAAAGTACAGCAGGAACTCATTTATTCTGCAGACTGTTCTTTGTCTTGCTTTGACATGTATGTGCAGATGCACACTGACCTCAGCCTCTGACTACATGTAAACACAATAAAATAAAACAAACTGATGATGTGAAACAATGATTGAAACACTGTAATAATGATGTTTGTGTTGAACACCACATGTTACCAACCAAGATCATGTGATTGTGTTCAGAGTCAGTTCAAAAAGCAGACCCACATGCTAAATGGTTCTTATACAGCACTTATTTTACTCTTCTGAGCGCTTCACACAACTTGTAAATGGCCTGTATTTTGTATAGCGCTTTTCTAGTCCCTAAGGACCCCAAAGCGCTTTACATATCCAGTCATCCACCCATTCACACACTGGTGATGGCAAGCTACATTGTAGCCACAGCCACCCTGGGGCGCACTGACAGAGCTGCCGGACACTGGCGCCACCGGGCCCTCTGACCACCACCAGTAGGCAACGGGTGAAGTGTCTTGCCCAAGGACACAACGATCGAGACTGTCCGAGCCGAGGAACAAACCAGCAACCTTCCGATTACAAGGCGAACTCCCAACTTGTGCATTCACCCATTCACACTAGCACATTTTTCTTAGTGCTTTGTGACAAACATTCACACACATATTCATACTCCGATGGATGCCTCGGAGAGCAATTTGGGGTTAGTATCTTACCCAAGGATATGTGATAAGCAGACTAGGGGAAGCCAGGAATTGAACCAGCAACCCTCCGATCAGTAGATGTTCAGCCCTACCGCCTGAGCTACAGCCACCCTTGCAAAGCAGGACTCAGAGTACCAAACAAAGGTGACCTTTATTATGAAGCTGATAGTTTCAGGCCTCGATGGTAACAAACGAAGAAAACTGAGTTACAGATAACTGATCACAGGCACACAGAGACTTACCTGTGGGTCATCACAAAGTCTCTATTGAGATCACAAAAGTGTCAACTTACACTTTGCAGTCAACATAAATAAATAACTGAGACTTAAACACTGTGTGATTCCACAAATGTTAATCTGTCCAAATGATTCAGTGATGTGTAGACTAATAGATCAGAAGATACTGTGGTGTATTACCTACAGCATGACTGTAGACGGATCTTATCATAATTATTCCTGAAAGACTTTTACCTTTATTTTTACTCATGTTGCCATAGTAACTTTAATCTCCGAAGACCTGAACTCTTTCATAGCATTTTTATTTCTCTTTGCTATTTGGGCTGATTGGGACCTGATGAATGTAAAAACAAAGAATTACTTTTTACTTGATTTTGCTCTACAATGGCCTGATATCCACATATGGGGACATTCGATTGAAAATTTGATAGAACAGTGGCAGAATAATGTCCTCGTGAGTGGATATCAGGTCCTTGTAGAGCAAAATTTAGTACTGTGGTCTAGACAAGACAAAATGTGATGTCCACATATGTGGACGCCACAGGTTAAATCTTGAAAGCATGCTGAGAAAATGCACAAAGCATTGCAACAAACCACTATTGAACAGTTCACTTATAACTGGATCAAGCTTCCACTTCCTCTTTACACTTACTGAGGTTTGATAACAAGAATAAGACGACACCACATTCACACCAGAGTTTTTGAAGTGTTTTAGAGCAGTGGGTTGATGTGGACGGTTGTTTCTCCTTGTATATTATGTGCATGTGATCACAGCTCTGGGCCCTGTCCTCCGTCTTCCCTCTGCTCTCTTTCAGGTGCTGTTTGTTTTCTGTGTCATTTCCTCTTTTTTCTTTTTTTTAAAAATCTCTTTCCTTCTTCTAATTTCTTCCTCCCCACCTGTCAGCTCTGGCACTGTTACAGTAAAGATGTGTAATCTTTTTTTTATTTTACTTTAATACCTGTAAATAGTTAATGTAGCAGTTAAAGCACAGTTTCTATAGTAAATGTTCTTCCTCATTTTAACTCTGCAGGCTGATGAAGGAAACAACAAAAGATCATTGAGGTTTGTTTCAGTGCAGAGATGGTGCAGATAAGACTGCAGCTCTGTGTGAACTTGCAGTTATACAAATAACAATGTTTACACAATATTTTCCATCATTCACGTCTTTTTGAGAAGTGATCCTTCCTGTCACAGTCTGATCTACAGGTCAGAGTCTAAACACTTTCTGCATATGTTCATGGTCTCAGTCATTAAAGTTTCACATGTTACTGACATGTTAATATTATAAAGTATTTTCCTCATCAGTGTATGAAGAGGACAATAAAGTGCAGTGTGCTTTAGGACCTTATGTTTGCTGGATACTGATGGCTTAAAATAAGACACCGCTACACACAAAACTATTGTCTCAAACTACAGGCTGCATTTCCTCTTTTGCATGTGGTCGAGACGAAAATGAGGCCGTTCAGTAGATTAAAAATAAACCTGTGGTAGAACAGACAGTAACCACCAACAACCCTTCACACACATATCGGCACTGTAGCTATTCTGCATTGTCATTTTTGTGGTTTGATCTTAATGCCTTTAAATTTCATACACAAACAGATGTCATGGTCCTCCAGTCTTCTCTGACTTCCTGTCAGTGCTGTTGTTGTTCCTCTCTCTCTCTCCTGCTGTCCTCTCCACCTGGGTGGTGCACCATTCCAGGTTCCTGCCTTTAGCCAAAGCAACTGCTGCTCATCATCCTCATCCGATGCTTAAGGTGGTGGCTGAGCTGTAGGCTTTGCTGGATTGTTGTACTTAGTTTAGTTACTGTAACCAAGACACAGAATAACTCCAGCTTTTTCATTGTAGCTGAAGTACGGGACAAACTGTTCCTTTTCACCTCAATACGAAACGCGTAATATTTTCTCTGAATACGAGATGATTCAGTTTTTTAGGGGACAGTTGGCAACTCTACTAATTAACCTTATGAACAAAATAAAGTCCAACATCAGTAACATCATAGCACCACCCAGCTGTATAGAAACTCCATCATGCTAGCTAGTACCCAGTACGAAAAGGTCAGCATAACGAAAATAAACTCCTCCTAAACTTGGTTTATATCTGACCCAGATAGACTGCAGGTCATAACTTCTTACCTGAAGTTCAGTTCACCGCCTCGGGTCTCTGCTCCTCCTGCCTCACCTGCTGGCCTCCACCACTTGCTAATGGTACTCAGTCTGTGGAGGCTCCATGATAGCCACCACACGAAGTAACGAGCCTATCTAAATCCCAGTAACGATTGACACGTTCCTGATTTTGGCATAATAACTAGTTACCGTGCTCGTTACCACAATAATAACGTAGTTACTGTAACGCGTTAGTCAACACTGGTGAGAGCTTTGTGATGTTTACTGTGTTTGGAGTCTCAAGTTAGTTTGTTGTCTTGTGTAGTTAGTGTGTAGTGTAGTCGTTGTTTTGTTTTGTGTGTCAGTTCTACTAGTGAATGTCACAGTTGCTGTCTTAAAGCCACCAAAGGCAGACTGCAGTGTAAATGCTGAGTGACACACCTGCTGTCAGACCTGCAGGATTTATCCCTGTGCTGTTCTCATCTGTGTTATAGTGACACAAACTATTTTTTGGAGTTGCATAAATAATTTGTTCTCTTCTTATTTGATGCAGAACACCTGATTGTTCTGTAAACAGTTTTAAATGGTTATATAAAAAACGTCTGAGCCTTGGCTGCATTTTTAGGTAAATAGTACCATATAACTTTGTTGTTTGCAAAACTTGTGCATATTTTTTAAAAATGTACAATTTGTATTTGCATTTCAAGTTATGAAAATGATTCGTTAAACATGCTTTTGGTTTTTACAGTCAAAAATATCACTTTGTCTGAATTTAGATAAATTGTGCTGATACATTATATCAAAATGGGTAAATAACAGATTGGCAGGATAAACAGTTTTTAAAGGTGAAATATAGAGGCCGAATCAAAAGTAGTCAAAAATGGCCAGTTATACCCTGGACCCCAGAGGGTTAAAGGCTAAAAGCAAAGTTGTCACCAAGTACTGTTTATATTTGTGTGTATTTCTGCAGCTTTTTTAAATATTAACTTGGTGCCTTTGGGTGAAATAATGGTAATATGACTGATCCATATGCTCACAAAGAATAGCCACTTGTTTCTGTGCTACCAAAGTTCCCCGGCTTTCATTCAAAATGTGTTTATCATCAGCACCGACACATTAAACTACTTAAACATTATAAATGTGTTCAAGCTCACACTGAGGCCTGTGGGGCACAATCAGCCACTGAGACAGTTCACACATTTATATGTATTTGTACATGAATATTTCATACCTTAAGGCTGCCTGTTTATTTAAGGGAGATGAACAAAGTACATTGGAATTGCACATAATAATATCATAGATGATAAATTAAATAGATTTTAAGTAGATGCTTGTGCATTCTTAAAGTCTCATATGTTGAATTGAACTATGTGATCTGTTCAAAGCCTCCCAGTCAGTGCTGTTCTCCATGCCTGTCTGACTGTACATGATGTCATCAGCACAAACACTTTAAAGGTGATCATTTAGGACTTCAGCAATAATACAGACAGCAATGTAGTTAGCAACAAAACAGTTAGTTTTATTGGGAATTAACTTAAAAAACAAACATCAGTCTCCTATTTTCTATCACACAGGAAAGAAGCATCAATATCTGATAATTTATTTATTTGGGGGGGGGGGGGTCAACAGGAGAAGAATATCTCTAACAAGTTGATTTGTTCTCATCTTAATTTTTAAGTGAAATGTGCATGTTGAGTTTATACACCATGTATATAAGGCGACCGTCCTTTTGCAGTATTTTTGTGTGCTGCGTTTTTCTGTCTTAACAAAAGGGGAACAAATGTGTCTAAGTTCACCCAGGATGATTTGTTTTCATTTTCACATGGTCTTACTGAGGTAATGCGAAAAGACTATGTGCACCTTAGCATATGCTACTTCCGGTGGCACCCAAAATGCACACAGATGGAAGCAAAAGGTGAACTTAAATACAGCTTTAATGCTGGACGACAAAACAGAAAACTGGCTGAAGTAAAATACAAAATAAACTTACGCAGGCAGACAGAACACACAACATGAATGAGGGTAGATCGCAACACTTTTGCACTTTTGCAAATATGTAATGTCCTGATAAATTGAGCAGATATTTGAAGTTTACACAGCTACATTCTCGACTGAAAATATCCTAAACATTTATTTTGTGACCAAGAAAGAGTAATATTAAAACAAAGTAGCTGCCGCCATTGTTGGAAACTAGAATTGGCCGCACTATGAATTCTGGGTTAGATCGGGCCACAAAGAATACACCCGACCCATCTTTTCAATCTAAGGAAAAGGACACATTTGGAGGAGTCTTCGAGGTTGGACAGTCTTCGTTGCGTTGCTGTAACGTTATCGACCTACAAATGCAGCCTGCAAAGGATGCAGCCCCTGAATTTGGACACATCAACGATACTGGAGACGGCTTCTTCTTGTTTTTGTGTTGAACACTAGTTGACCTGATCGTGACTAGTCAACGAATCGTAGCAACCCCAGTTGTTATTATTGGATGACTCTACACAGGTTTAGCTGAGAGGTCGGTGACAGAAAGTGATTATAGGGTTGTAGCTTACACTGTCCCGATCATTGTGTTCTTATTTCTTAGAGCAAAAGAAGTGTCAGTCTGGACAAATGAACAGAAAAACTAAACAGAGGCAGATTCTGTTGGCATTGATATTTTTTATATTGTCATTTGTGCTAAAATATATAGATATAGAATCATTGCCTTTATCTGTCCTAATATGGCTATAATTATGAAGAAGCCAGACAGTCAGAGGATTTATTTTCAACCTTCTACTATTTCCTTTATCTGTGTCTGTGCTGACAAAATGTGCTTTCTTTATTTAGAGTGCAGCTTAGTCCAGAGATGAGCTATGTTATACATTAGGAAAGCACCATGTTCTGTTTCTTCTAAAGTGCAAGACTTCACACCTTTAAATGTTTGTTTGAGACATGACTTATTACAAGTTCCTGTTTTTATAGTTTAGCAAGGTGCTTGTTTCTGCTTTTCTGCATACCTCATACACACGGTTTAAGTTCATTGAAAGGTCGCGTGTCTATGTATGGTATAGCTGGAAACACACACACACACACACACACACACACACACACACACACACACACACACACACACACATGCAGTCTGAGCAGAAGAAAAGCTGCTCTGGAAACATGAGCAACAGTTTGACAGGTGACCAGAAAGATGGTGAAGCTCAGCAAACACGAAGCAATTTGATACCAGAACAAAAGAGAAATGTCTCCCAAGAACAGCAACGACTTCACAGTTTAAAGAAGAACGATGATTCATAACCATCAAAGAGCAACTCAGAGGATAAACAGAAGAAAAGTGATTTGATTGAGAGGAGAGTGATTCTCAGAGACGGTCACTGAACAGGAGATGTGACGACTTTCAGGACGCCTCACTGACATTCATTGATGCAGATGATGATTTGACTGTGACTAACCCGAAGATAACAGTTATATTTGTTACCATTTAAGATATTTTGACTCTAAATGATGTATTTTTTTTATTATCGTAAAGCATTTCTAAAACCAGTAACACTGAGATTTTATCCACTTCTGTCTGTAGTTTTGTGTCATGGTCACAAGTCTGTGAAAACAAAGTGAGTGTAATCTCTAAGAGTTCAAACTTAAGTGCAAATTAAAATATTTTGATGAAAATAAAACCATCAGAAATGTTTACATGAACCAAATCACAAAAACTGGAAGATGGAGGATGGAAAACATGTAAAACAATCAGGTACTGAGCAGAATTAATGTGTGGAAATGTCACATCAGGTGTTCAGCATTAAAGGGGACATGAAACACTACATGTATAAATGCTGATGTACATCATGGAGCCCAGCTCTCAAAAACTGACACAGATGTAACTCTGACTGTGAAGCTTAATTTAAGAAATAAGTGCTTAGAGTTATAAAAAGATGTTCAGCGCCATCTTCTGTCAGTACAGAGCATCACATCACCAGGTCAGTTGGTTCGTTTCAGTCAAAACACTCACATCAGTTTATGTTAAGTAACTAATAGCAGAACCAATAACTCAGTGAAAATAAGGACACTAAAACTAAACATCAGTTTAATGGGGTCACTGTTGTGCTGCTCTCAGCTGCAACAATGAGTTTTATGTTAAAACGGAGGACATACTGTCTGCTTTCACCGTCTGTCTCTTTAGCAGTAAGAGGTTCTGCGCTGTTTGGTTAGCTGCACTGACACAGGAAAATCCAGCTGTTAGCTGTAATGTTCAGGTCTGTGAAGCACTTTATGAACGAGGACTTCATGAAGGAGAGTCTGTTTGACATGTTTTGTGAACTTTAAGTTCTTATTTCTTAAATCCAGTTTCACAGACAGTTACATCTGAGTCAGTGTTTGAGAGCAGGGCTCTAAGATGTAAATTATCGTTCATACATGTGGTGTTTTTTAACGTCCACTATAAAGGACAAATGTAATTTCATGCATTTGAACCTGTTTTACATACAAGAACATGTTTGAGTAAATATTTAACTATTTTTCACGTAGAACCACTTAACAGTGTCCCAGCTGTAGATCTTCTGTCGTGAGCTGAGAGAAGAAGTGTTTCTATAATCTGCTGCAGAGGACTGTGGAAATGTTTGCTGCATAAATCAGCAGCTACAAACACTGAGAACCTGCCTGGATATCAGCATAAGGACGTGTGTGAGGGGTCACTGGCTGCCCCTGTGTCTGTCCCACCTGTGTTGGAGAACAATAAGGTTTATTATAAAAGCATTGTCTCCCCTTGATGCAACGTGAAGTTCTGTTTTGTGTTTGAGTCTTTACAGGTGTGTAATGTTACTGTACCTTATTGGATTTGTTTAGAAGGCGGAGACAGACTCTGTATCTGTGTGGACGAGGAAATCATCTGGTTTTACTTTCATGTAAACATCTGGCCTCAGACACATAACTTATCATTTGTAATTTGTTCTGTGTTGTAAAGATGATTTTTTTTTTTTGCAAAACATGTGAAGCTGAAACACTTCTCTATCTTCTTCTGTATCAGTAAAAAATCATTAAGACCTCACCTGGGATACTTGAAACAATGGTGTGTTTTGTACGGTGATGCTGTTACTCGACTAAATCAAACTGACAGTGACTTGAAAAAGTATCATACCCTTTGAACGTTTATACATTTTGTCACCTTACAAACGCCAACTTAAATGTTTTTACGGGGATAGACCAACACAAATAGTGCAGAACTGTGAAGTGGTATGAAAATGATACATGGTTTTCAAAATTTTAAGCAAATAAAACTCTGAAAAGTGTGGCATGCATTTGTTTTCAACCCACCTTCGTCAATACTTTGTAGAGACACTGCTCGCTGCATTTACAGCTGCAAGTCTTTCGGGGTTTGTCTTTACCAGCTTTGCACATCTACAGACTGAAATGTTTGCCAATTATTTGTTGCAAAATGGCTCAAGCTCAGCCAGACTGTGAACAGCAATTTTTCAAGTCTTGCCACAGATGCTCAGTGGGATTTAGGTCTGGACTTTGACTGAGCCATTCTAACACAAGACTATTCTTTGATCTAAACCAGGGGTCGGCTGGTGTCCTGAAGGTTTTAGAGATCACCCTGGTTTGCAGTTGTAGCATGCTTTTTCCATTTTTGGATGATGGATTGAACAATACTCCTTGAGATGTTCAAAGCTTGGGATATTTTTTTATTATCTAACCCTGCTTTAAACTTATCTCCAACTTTATCCCTGACCTGTCTGGTGAGTTCCTTGGTCTTCATGATGCTGTTTGTTCACTAATGTTCTCTAACAAACCACTGAGGCCTCCACAGAGCAGCTAAATAGGTGACTTCTGAAGGTAAATGAATGCACTGGATTTTAATGAGGGATATCAGAGTACAGGTGGCTGAAAACAAATGCACGCCACACCTTTCAGATTTTTACTTTTTAAAACCATGTATCATTTTCATACCACTTCACAATTATGTGCTACGTTGTGTTGGTCTATCACAGAAAATCTCAGTTTAAAAAAGGTGTCAAAATGTGTAGAAGTTCAACAGGTATGAATACTTAAGCTCATGCTTTGTTCAGTTTGATCAGAAATATCCAAGTGACGAGTTTAATGTTGAAGGAAGTGATCAGAGTAAAATACAGCTTTATTATCCACTTAGCTTTGGTTCAGACTAATAATTGGTTCTTAGTGCAGTGGCACTTTGATATCACTGTAATGTGTTGTCATGCTAATAATGCCAGTAATAGATTACTTTGGCTTGCACAGCAAATGTGTAGCTTACAAAGAATGATGAATAAATGTTTTTATTCTTCATTTGTTTGGTGTTTAACTGTTTTCCCATCTCACTAAATACACAGATTTAAAAAGGTGAAAAGAACAAAATAATAAATTTGAATAAATGTCTGTTTCCTAACATGAGAAAAATGCCACCAGACCTAACTTATATTAATAAGTCCACCCAAAATGAATTTCATACTAATTAAAAAAACTTTCCAAACCAGGTTTTCTTTTTATAAAATTAACTTTGGTGTACTCACTCTTAGTTCTAAGATCTTTAAACTCAATAAGAGAGGAGGTGATGTCATCGTATTCATCTGAACCTGAAATGTTCATATTTTTATTTACAGGATTGTTAAAACATATAACATGAAATTAGATTCATTAAATTAAAAATAAGTTTAATCTCTAACTGTTCTGTGCTTTTCAGCACATATACTGTACCATTTCTGTTTTTCACTTGTGTGACTGATTCATAGACGTCAGCAGTACCTAAAGAAAAACAAGCCAGGCTCACATTAATCATTTTATTACAGTTACACTAAAGATCAGAGCAAACACAGAAACACTGTGTGAGTCAAAACCAGGACTGTAAGATCTTTAAATGTTATTTAAAAAACTGCTGAACACAAACTGAACCTGATAAATGTTCGTGTTAATGGAGGTTTAATAAAAGTCAGTATCCATCCATTCGCTTCTGCTTATCTGCCAGTCTGTCGCAGGGCTCACACACAGGGACAGACAACCATTCGTGCTCACATTCACTCCCACATTCACACCTATGGGCAATTTAGATTGATCAATTAGCCTTTCCCCACTAAAAGTCAATATAAATAATGATGATAAAGATCGGTTTAAATACTGACCATGTTGAAGAGAGCCGTACACATGAGTTTCATCCTGGTTGACTCCATGATTTGTGGAGGAGCCCGGACTGTGACTCTCAGACTGGATCGACCTAAAACAGGAAATAAACACAATTGTCATGGTCCTCGGTCTTTTGACCCAACGGTTTGTGTTTTTCATTATTATGATATTGTGTTTGTTCTGATTGTGTACTGGGGTTTAGACTTTTTAGTTCCTAGAGTTTGGTTTCTGTGTTCCCTCTGTTTAGTGTCTGTACTGTGTCTCTGTGCATTTCCTGTTTTATTGTGAAGATCCATGTCTTCTGTTAGTGTGTTCACTTTATGTTTTCCCCTGTCTCGTCAGTTCAATTTGGTTCAGCTGTGTCTGCCTCCTGTTTGCTATTCCACGTTTCCCTCTGTATGGATTTATAGTGTGTGTCCTCGTGTGTTTGTTGCTGGTTCGTCTGTGTTCTTTCCCTGCATCATTCTGTGTCGTCCCCAGTGTCTCCCTGCATCACCATTTTGCCTTTGCTGTTTCTGTTTGTTTCACCTCTTTATGAATAAAACTCATTTGCATCTCAGCTGCCTGCATCTTAGGTCCTAATTCTCAGCCTCCACTCATCTGCCACGGCAGACCTGACAACAATAAACTCAAAAGTAACTGATGTTTGTTTAAAATAATAATAAAAAGTATTTTACCAACCTGGTGAAGCAGGAATCTGTAAGATAAGATAAGAATACTTTATTAATCTCAGAGGAAACTAAGTGGTCACAGTGGCTAAAAGACAGTAAGAACAGTAACTGACTAAACTAAATAATATAATATATCACAAAGTATGAATAATAATGCACACCACAAAAAGTAGAGAATTTCAATTCTGTTGTACCAGCTGCAAATGGCAGCATTTCATCGTGTAGTCGATGGATGTTAGTAGCAGCAGGTATAGAGTATTGCACACTGAGATATTTACAGACACCAGTGTGTGCATGTGTGCTTTCACATGATGATGAATGTTGTAGAGTCTGACAGCAGCTGGAAGGAAAGATCTCCTAAATCTCTCCTTCACACTGTGGGTGCAGCAGCCTGTCACTGCAGGAGCTGCTCAGTGCTGTCAGAGTGACCTGCGTGGGGTGGGAGGTGTTATCTAACAGGGGTGACAGCTGAGCCACCATCCTGTCACTGACTGCCTCCACTGGGTCATGAGGACGTCCCAGAACAGAGCTGGTCTTCTTCATCAGACTGTTCAGATTCTTTCAATTACAATTATTATGTTTAATTGTTTCACTGAGATTTTGTGTCATCAGATCAGAATGAATGTTTGAATAATTAAAGTGAATGTAGTAAATAATCTCTGTAAAACTATCTAATAGTGAAATGTTCATATTTTATTTACAGGTTTGTAAAAACATATCACATGAAATTAGTTTCATTCAATCAAAAACAAGTTTCATGTCTAACTGCTCTGTGATTTTCAGCACATATACTGTACCATTTCTGTTGTTTGTCACTTGTGTGACTGATTCATAGACGTCAGCAGTACCTAAAGAAAAAACAAGCCAGGCTCACATTAATCATTTTATTACAGTTACACTAAAGATCAGAGCAAACACAGAAACACTGTGTGAGTCAAAACCAGGACTGTAAGATCTTTAAATGTTATTTAAAAAACTTGTGAACACAAACTGAACCTGATAAATGTTTGTGTTAATGGAGGTTTAATAAAAGTAAATATTAATAATGATAATCAAGATCAGTTTAAATACTGACCATGTTGAAGAGAGTCGTACACGTGAGTTTCATTCTGGTTGACTCCATGATTTGTGGAGGAGCCCGGACTGTGACTCTCAGACTGGATCGACCTAAAACAGGAAAAACACAATAAACTCAAAAGTAACTGATGTTTGTTTCAAATAATAATAAAAAGTATTTTACCAACCTGGTGAAGCAGGAATCTGTGAAAGAGACAAATGTTATTACACATGTTTGTCATGTATAAATTGTTCCACTGATATTTAGTGTCATGAGATCAGAATACATGTATATGTGTGAATAATTAAAGTGTATGTAGTAAATAAACTCTCTAATACAGCATGAAAAGAAGAGGCTCTTACACTTGGACTGTCTGCAGCGATACAACAAGAGCAGGAGAATAATAATGAGAGAGACTCCACAAACCAGTCCAACCATCAACCACACAGGAGATGAAGAGCTGTCAGCTCCTGACACAGTTACTGCAACAACAAATAATAATTAATTATTAATAAAGTGTAAAAGAAGAACTCTGAGAGCACAAATCTCTGCTAAGGCAGCTCACTCTGTTGACAGCATTTACTTTCAAAGAAAACAGTATTGTATTTTCAGTGTATTTTTTTTTTTATTTGTACTGTGAGAAGTTTGTAGTTCAGCAAAAATAAGTCCAAAGGCAGATTTTTTCAACATGACAAGAAAGGGCGATAAGAAATGTAAAAGTGAGGTCAGAGGTCAAACAAATGATATTTTAAATCTTTATACATTACTTTCTATATGTTGACAACACCTTTGTAAGAATCATAGTTTCTGTGTCATAAGGATTTTTTTTAGTCATAAAGTTGACCTTGAAGACCTCGGTGGCTGTAGCCAAATGTTAATGGATAGTTAACATGACTGCAGCTCGTCAGTGAGGTAACCAGGCAGGTCTGCTGGGATCCTTTCTAGGAAAATAAGATTTTTATGCTAACAGATTTTCCCCTTGTTTCAGTTTCTTCCTGCTTCAAGATTCATTTTCATGCCATCATTCACCTCCAGTCAGACGCCTGCCACCTTGGATCATTACCCCCCTATTCACCACCACTGCTGCCCCCTCGGAGCCTCTTCCTCACTTGCCTGCCTGCCCATCGTTCAGCAGTTTCCTTGGGCCTCTGCGTTATCCTTTACTCCCACCTAGTCTGGACTCAAATAAGGCATAGTTGCAGTCACTTTATGAACACTCTCTGTCTTGTCACATTCCCTCAGATTTCCTGCCCTAACTGCTCTCTCCTCTCCCACAGATCTGTCGCCCTCACGCTGTTATGTCCGCTCCTCTGGCCTGTCTCTCTCACCTCAGTTAAGATGTTTTTGTAGGACTCACTCATTAAGTTTAGGTTCATTTATGTTTTGTTCTTGTTGACTGAGTCGAAGTTTGCAATCTGTTGTGTTAAATGAATTATCCTTTGTGTGAATAAAGAAAATTCCACTGATTACATCCTCTGCTTTTTTCACCTGAGTCCCACACTTGAGACCTGAAACTCACCGATATTAAACCTGACAATATATTACATAATAGTTTTATAAAAGTTCTTACAAACTTTTCCTTTTGGAGATCTTAGCCTGGTTTTAATGACTGGATAGAAGTTTGAACAAGTGACAACATTTAAGGTTCATCATGTGGATCATTCGTGTAGTCACCATTTGCATTTTTCGAAGGCTGAGGGTCCATGGAGTAAATAAATGCATCATATTACTATTTTATATGGCGATTGTTGAATCTGCTATTCGTGATATCACTACAAACTTTCTGTCAAGCTCAGATCCCAAATTCAAAATTTGATTAAGAGGACTGGAAATATAGTTGGGATGCTCCCTTCATCCTCCCTGCAGGAGTCAAATTATTAACAGTGACATAATTTAATGGTTATACTTGAAATTGTAAACATTTGTATGTTTGTCTTATTTTGCATCACGTGTTTGCCTGAATTTTTCTGAATGGAGACAATAAAAGTTCATTTAATCTGATGACCGAGATGTTGAGCTTTGTAGAGTTTTATTCTGACACAGATCATATAAAATTACTGTCTGCAAATTTTTACAAACGTAATTATGAAAAAATAGAATGAAATGAGACCAACAAATTAGAATATTTTGATGCTTTTCTGTCTAAAATTGTCAGAATTTTTTTTGTTTTGCCACATAGAATTACTTCACATACAGCAAAGCTGAGACAAATGTTCATGTGACGTCTAAATGATTCAGATCCAAGAAGTAAATGTATAATAACATACTCTGTACAGTGATGTTGACTGCACTGCTGAACTCTCCCGATCCAGACTCACACCAGTACACTCCAGTATCTGACTTTGATGTGTGGATGTCACATGTGGATCCAGTCATTCTCCTACAGTCAGAGAGTCGGCCGTCCTCAGAGAACTTCCTCACTCTCCACTCAGTGAAGTTTCCCTCACAGGTCAGTGAGACAGAGTCAGAGGTGAAGTGTTGCACTCTGTCAGGACTCACTGTGAGAGACGCTGCTGAATGAACATCTGGAAACAACATGCAGTGAAGAGACAAAGCTCACAGATGTTAGGATTCAAAATATCACAGTGAAAATATTTGTTTGTTTGAAGCTTTTGTTTTGAAAATCAAATTTAATAGTTCAATATGATAAAGTGTTTGTTTGGTGAGACAACACTGAGTCTGACAACAAGCCCTGAATCACACAGACAGTCAAATCAATGGAAAACAAAGGAGCCGAATACTGACATGTTTAAGATGATCTAACCCACATGCTTTATCTGCTGGCAGCTCATGTAGAGCTTGGTACACGTCATGTGACATCATGAGCTTTGAGTCATCACTCTCAGCATCATCCACCTGATACAGATCACTCTGAACACACTTCAGTCATTTGCTGTAATGTTTCTGTCATAATTCTGTGATATTGTCTGTTTCACAGATTCCTTCTACAGTGAGATATTTTGCAGCAGCAGGACCAAAACTAAAAACCTTTGAAGTATATTTTAAATGAACAATAACAGCAGCTGTTATTTGTGACGTCTTCTTCTAGCGTCCATCTGTAGTCAGTGTTTCTCTTGTATTTGTCAGAGCTGTTAACCTGCCTGCTGACATCTTTGTTTCTTTATTAACTATATTTGACTTTTTTATCTGAGCACCTACCTGAGCACCAAACAAAGAGTCTTAACTGTGTAAATCCTGTCTGTGCACTAAGTAAAAATAATCAGTACAAACAGAAACATGAGTTTAAATATCAAAACATTTAAAATCTCATAGATGTCTTTTGTTTTTCATGTTATCTCATTAAATAAAAACTGAAAAATAAGAAAAGGAAAGTAAGAAATTCAGTTTGGTTTGATCACAGAGAGAAAGGAAAATATTCAGTTCAGTTCTTCTTTTGGGGAGTTTTAATGTACACAGGCATAAATGGTTGTCATGGAGATGAGATTTTAACGGTCTAAATGTTGTTGAATAAAAATGATGTCCTAACATGAGCTTATTGAAAGGACAGAGAGAAACAAACTGACCTGCAGACCAGACAAACTTTGGTTGACTGTGATCAGTGTGATACTCTGGGTCTCCTCTTCCAGCTCTGCACACATATCCTGCTGTGTGTGTCTGTCCATGAATGATGTAGGAGTCCTGTGCAGTCCCACTGCCATCAGGTAGCAGCTCATAACTGGAGGATTTATAGTTGAATGTTTTCAGATCAGGAACAGCTTTATACCAGTAGAAGCTCCATCCTGCAGACGGATGTTCAACCTCACAGTTCAGAGTTACTGAGGCTCCAGGACTCAGCCATGATGGAGACACAGTGAGGACAGGACGGGGTTTATCTGTTCAACAAAGATTTTCTCTCAGTGAACGTGTAGTACAGTCTCTGAACAGTGAGCTCAGTTCATACAAAGAATAATAATCTCAGTCTATATGAACAGAAACACATTTTACAAAGTGTTCAAACAGCTTAAAGAAAATATGACAGCAAGCAGGAGAAACCTGAGTGAGGGGAAGAGATTCAACAGCAGAGCAAGTTATAAACAGATGCATTTTTACTTCCAGTCTTTCACAGTGATGGTGTCCAACTTCAGTCCTGGTGGATAAAATCTGTTTGATGGAGTTTGAATGAGGATTTGGTGAGTCACAGTTGGTTTTCTTTGGTGTCAGTTAGCATGCTATGTTCTTGTGTTCTTTACTAAATCTGCTGTGGAAGCCTCTGATAGCTAAGATGAGACCTAGTAAGGTTGTTTTATATTCTTTTGCTGTGGAAGCTGACATTTCCTGTCAATGTGCACAGATGTCTTTAGGCCACATTAATAAGCACGCTGCCATTACAGGGAGCAGTTTGGATGTGATTTCCAGCTGAACTGTTAGGAATGCTGGAATAAGACCTCAGTGTTTATGTTGCACAACAGGCCAGGTTAATTAGCCGAGTGCAGATCTTGGCGTTGAAACCTGATACTGCTGAACCTTAATGATCCACCTCTAGGAGATCTGAACTTCCACTGAAATCTTCTGTTCCTAATAATAATGTATACTTTATTGATCCCCATGGGGAAACTCCTCTCTGCATTTAACCCATTCACTCAGTGAAGCAGTTAGCAGCCACTGGGCGCCCGGGGAGCAGTGTGTAGGGATGGTACCTTGCTCAGGGGTAGCTCAGGGTAGCCGTTCAGTGGATTAGAACCCCCGACCTTAAGACCTTAACAAAACCCCTGGATTCCTGCTGGATCAACTCATATTCCAGAGAAACTGACTCACACTTCTAAACTGTGACACGACTCCACCATAAACTCTGTTACTGCGACACACAGAGGATTTAATCCAAGAACTGATTCCACACCAGACTGTGACTGTGAAAGGTTTCTCTGTAAATCTGTGGACAGCTGATTTTGTGCTTTCAGTGTTGTAATTCCATTCGTTGTGTTGGTGTTGTACTGGTAACTCACTGTGTTACTGATTATTCCTAAACAGCCACTCTGCAGGTCTAGTGAGTAAACTGAGTCGGCTCATATTGATCAGAGTTTGAAGAGCAGCTGAAAGAAAGCTGGTTAACCCTGAAGGAGCTAACACAGGTTAACTTGTAGTTAACACATATAAGAGTCAAACTAACTTGAACTGGACAGAGAGAGAGACATTTATTTATATTATTGTTTTACTTTTATTTATTTTACTCTGGTTTTTGGATGCATAAATTAATGTAAACTGGAAACTGTTTGTATATTTCCATGCCTTCTGTTTCCCAAAAACAAGTTCAAAGTTCACCCTGATCTGTTATTTTAGGGCAGCTAGGTATAAACTGCTGGTGTGAACAAAGACTCTGGTCCTAGTTATCTGTAAATGTCTATGAAACCCATGGTTATTTTTATTGTAAATGGTATTTTTTTTAAGTTTTACTTTTTGTTAAGTTTAAGTTTTCCTATGTACCTTGAATGCACCGCAGCGCTACGCTGTGCATTATATGTGCTCCATATTGTCTGGAGCAAGGTACATCTCTCTGTATATTGCACTGTGTTTAATGGGTAAAAGAGCTCCATGAAACTTTGTTTTGAGCAGTGATTTTGTTTTGTAGATGCACAAAGCTGTTGTGGAACTTTCAATCCTGTTGAGCTACAGAGTTAATGTATTGTGTGAAGAATATCCTGGTGAGTCTCGAATTATGCAAATTGAATTGTGATACACAGTCCGGTTTCAAAGTTATAAAATCGGTCAGGATATGATGTTTTGTTGGAAATGTGATTGCAGAAGCTGTTAAGGATTTCTTAGCTGTGTTAGCCCTGTGAGAAGTATGCTAGCATACCCACATGTGCTCCCTGGGCTAATGCGCTTGTATGAGACACTTTTCATGGTTCACTTGATTTGCACTAAAATGTATAACATTGTTATTGGCCAGTAAGAACTGTATAGATGTATGATATGTAAAGACACTTCGAGGAATTTGATTTTACTTTTTAAAATTTGTACAAATGGGATACAGGGAAGATTAGTCGGTAGAAATATGTGCTTTATTACAAGAGAAGTGATTGCTCCGCAGATTTGTGTGCAGGCTGTTTTTTAAAGAAAAAAAAACAGCCTGCAGCAGATCTTTTTGGTAGAAATCTGCTACAAGGACCGAGCGGTGCCATCTAAGGACTAGGGATGGGTACCGGTATCGGTTCTGACATAAACAGTAGTAATCAGACCGAAAAGCAGCGCACATTTCGGTGCTTTATTTTGGTGCTTTTTATTCGTGAGATGTCATACACTTTGGACTCTAGCCAATCATTTTTCCTTTCCAAAGATAGAAGGCGGGCCCAGGTACGTATGTTCTTTTAGAGCAGAGCTACAGATTAAAAATGCCCAAGGCAAAGCAGTCAAAAGTCTGGCTGTACTTCACAGCAAAATATGCAAACTCAGCAGCCTGCAACAAGTGCTTTAAGCTGATACTGTGATACTGTGCAAAGGAGGTAACACCTCGAATCTGATGAAACACCTGGCAAAGCATAGCGTTTTTTTAAAAGCCAAGAAATGCACCGTATTTGATAGCTTGCTGCAAGACCTCACACCGAGCAGCACATCTACTGCGGGTGTGGTGCCTGTTATCTGACCCGGAGCTAGCAACATCCCCCAAGAACCCGAAGAGGAGAGTCCTGGCCCCTAGCCCTGCCAGGGTAGCAGAAATGATGACGGATGATGATGGCAGCAGCAGCCGTTCTTCTCTGGGTGAGTAGCTTAGCCGTATAGTGACGCATGACAGCCACGAGAAGCCGACGGGTAAAGAGTAGGGGTGCAACGATACACAAAATTCACGGTTCGGTTCGGTTCGATACTTTGGTGTCACGGTTCGATATTTTTTCGATACAAAAACAAATGTTCATGCCTTTTTAATTTGTCATTTATTAAAATTATAAATATATATTTTAACTCAAAAGTACAGTTTTTAAATTTAACCCTAACCCTTGTGCGTGTTTTTTATTTTGACAGCGAATGCGCACCTGCGGACCACTTATGTGCAGCCCTGGTTATTTAGCTCGTCATATTGCAGCCACAGAAATTCTTTTGTCCATGAAACCATAAAGCTGCACTTTCTTTTTGCCTTATAGTCTGATTTGTAATAACTTTTCCGTTTTGCGGTAAGCTTTTCTTTGGCTGTCACTTCTTCACCCTGACCTGTCTTATTTGGCTCAGCAGAACTAAAATATATATCCTGCTCCTTTTACACACACACTCACATAAGCTCAGCGATTCTCTGCGCGATCAACCTCTCACATGTTTAAGCTGCGGGAGATTTCACTTGTCATGTTTGCGTAGTAAGCTAACGATTAATAAGACGATGTCAGAGGAATTGGTGCACAAATTATCATCACTCACCAATCAGTGCTGTCACTCTCTATACACAGTTCGCACGATTGCAAAGTGAAAGCAAAAAAACAAGCGCAAATTCAAACGTGATTTCAATATGTCACATATTGACAGTGGCTCACCGATGCCAATGACATAATTACCCAGCTACATTTCCGAAAGAATGCAAAAGCATTGACATATATTTTTCCTTCCTACAATAGCCCGACGGGCAGGGAAGAGATAGATTTTGGTAGCCCGACTGGAAAAATCGCTAGCCCCAGGACGTCGGGCTAGCGATATTGCAAGCCCTGTATCTGATTGAGGAATCACTCATCTTTGGAAAAGAGAGTTTATTACAGAGAAATGTCTCTTTCCAAAATAAAAGCTATACTATACGCTTCTTCTGGGCTATATTCTCAGCAGCATATTAAACATATCAGGTCCCCATAAGGAGAATCCTGTGCTAACGGCTGTCTAAATGACTCGGGTAAAGTTTGTAGCATGCATGCTTGTTGTTTTTGTCTTTGCACTAGGATGATGTCAGCGTAAATGTGCAGTCATATTCGTTGTGTTCCCACTAGTGCTTTCAGGTTCGACAGTGCAGCCTAGGCGGAGTAGTCGAACACAGATTCACTGAGCGCTCAACACAGACAGCATCGTCAGAAGGAAAGTTGATAAAATAAATTACAAATGTTGTATTGTTCGATACATATGCGTACCGAACCGAAAGCACTGTATCGAACGGTTCAATATCAATACGAATATCGTTGCACCCCTAGTAAAGAGATAGTTTTTTTATCGGATTACGTCGTGGAAGAGAAATTGTTCAAGCCATGTTTCCGATGCAACAAAGAGGCGACAGATGGCCTGGATTGCAGCCATTCGAAGACCAAATATAACGTCCAGGAACACTTCAGCTCACATGTTAGTCTGCTCCAAGCATTTCCACAAAGGTAGGTCTTCTGTTGTAATTTATCATAACATAATTGTTGATGTAGTTTACAAATAAGTCTTTTATTGATTTGAATTGAATTCGTTGCACTATGCTGCTTTGTTCACTGTGGCTTTGCGGGCCAATGTTTGTTGTGTTTTGTAGGAAAACCAACCTACAAAATGCTGGAATGCGATCCAGACTGGGCACCCTCTATCAACCTGGTCATACCAAGTTTAAACACCACAGCGAGATTTGATCGGTTAAGAGAGAGAGCGATATCAAAACAGCCACGAAACGTCCCGCATATATGTGCCCAAGGGTTGTATTGAAGCAATCAAGTGATGAATAACTGTTTTCCAGTATGTTGTGTTTTTTTTTTTTTTGCATTGTTGATTTGTTTGTCAGCGAAGCAGCTAATAAAGCATGATGGAATACAATTTTGCATCTTTCTTGTAAGATTCTATAATAGAATGAAACAATAATGCCAGTTATAAATAAAGACAATAAATTGAATGAATTACGAAACACTCATTTTTTTTCTATCAGATCCGAAAATGTTGTGTAATACTACAACCTGAAACGACAAATAGATTGCGTTTGCCTGTACAGGAGATAGAGGAAAATAATTTAACAACAGCTGTGAAATGGAATAGTCCAAATCACCAAAGTAAACTGGACCTGGGCTTGTTGCAGGGATCTGAAGTTAATAAACATCCTGTGAGTGTATGCACTAAAACTTAGGACCATATAATAATAAAATGTGCGTGATGAAAGTTGGGCAGCACGCTAACGTCCTTACTCCACTCTGTATGCTCGTATGGGTCTGACCCTTTTACTCCTTTGATTTTTTTTCCTTGTCCTTTTTTTTTTTGCCTTTTCGTCAAGTCTGTCTTTGTACGGACCTGCCGTGTTGTCCGTCGTTTTGTACATAACTGTTTTTGGGGCAAATAAAATGCAAGTAGGGATTAAAACCGCAGAATTAATGATTACCGGTGCTGGAAATACTAGTGCTTGATGCAGTGTTTTGATTTTGTTGCCACGGGTACCCACAAAGCAATGCGTGAAAGTCACGTGGTCTGTCAATCTCTATAAAATGAGGCCATATTGTTGTCTGCAGTTCAGAGTTCATTAAGTGAAAAAGATGCAGTGTGTGTTTCTGATGAGAGCAGACTCTTTAACAAAAACCTCTAAGATTAATTTAAAAGAGGTAACATGTTAAAAACAACTGAAGTAACTGCATCATATGTTGGTGAAACAAGTAAAAAATAAAAATAAGACAAATGCAGAAGAGAAAATATTGGATGTTACTGTTGTTCTTAGTGGATGTGTTGGAGCAGCTGAAACAGGTTCAGCATTTGTTCTGCACTTCATGTATTAGAGCTGCACAGCAGAGACGTTACTCTGATATGTTTTGTTCTCTTCACTGTGAATAAAAAGCTGCTTTTTACAGTTTTTTGTTATCAGAATAAAAGAAAAATATTTTACTTAACAGCACAAAAGAAACCGCTACAAAGCTGCAAAACAAGTGATTTCACTTATTTTGATGGCAGATGATGTGGATGAAACTTACTTAATACAGTCAGTCTGATGATGTCACTCCACTCTGTTAACAAATAGTCCCTTCTGCCCCGGCAGCTGTATCCTTCACCATCAGATTCAGTAACTGTGATTGTGTATTCACTGGATGTTTCAGGTATGTTTTTCTGGCCTCGTCTCCATTCATACGTCCACTGAGCTCCTTCACCTCCCTGAATGTCACAGCTGACAGTGACTGTCTCACCGCTGTATATCTGAGTCCAGGGTGGCTGCAGGGTCACAGTGGGCTTACTGGGAACTGTTCACATAAGAATGATCCAGTTAGAAGAAGAGAAACATAAAAACATGGCTTTTTATAACATAAGAGGAGAGTGACTGCAAAACAGCTGATTCACAGACAAACAGTTTAAACTTTAAAACAAAGTCACATCATAACAATTTCAAACTGTAAAACAACATTCCACTAATGCATCTGTTCTACACTGGAGGTTCTTCTAGCTGTCGTATCATTAAAGATATTATGACACTCATGAACACCTTTATTTTTCATTAATTAAAATAACTGAATGCCATTAACAACAATTACAGGAAAGAATCTAAGTGGAACCTGTAATGTAGCAGAACAGTCTCTAATAAAATGAGGTTATATTGTAGCCAAACCTGAAATGTCGAGGAATTAATGTAAAAATGCTAAAAACAAAGGAAGTAACTGATCTGCAGTGATAAACTCCACATGTGCAGCCATGAGGTCAAGACGGGACAGACTGGAATTATTACATTTGGACTGAAATCTTCCATCAAACTAACAAAATATTTTCCAGATGTTTCACTGAGTGATTATTAAATATATTTATAATGACACTAAAAGATATTTTAAACTGCTTTTTATCCGAAACAACAAAATAAACCTACAGTGCTGTTGAAAGATAAAGTGTTTGGTTGAGTTGATGAAACATTGTGCAGTATAAATTAAAATGTGTGAAATATGTCCAACTTACTTATTACTGTCAATGGCGTGCTATTACTCCACTCTGTCCAGGAAGAGCTTCTTGTGGACCGGCAGCTGTATCCTCCAACATCAGACTCAGTAACTCTGCTGATTCTGAATTCACTGGATGTATGTTGTAAGTTTACTTGGCCTCGTCTCCATTCATACATCCACTGAGCTCCTTCACCTCCCTGAATCTCACATCTGACAGTGACTGTGGTACCGCTGTATATCTGAGTCCAGAACGGCTGCAGGGTCACAGTGGGCTTAGGAGGAGCTGTTCAAATAAAAAATATAACATCATCAGACTTATAGAAATATGAAATGATCATTAAAGCTGTCTTGGTTTTATTGCTCTTGTTCGTGGTAATCAAATTTTTTTTCATCGCAGTGTCAATTTGACTGAAAATCAACATTAAAAACTTTAATAAAAACAAACATATTAAACCTGGTAATTTGCTGATATTTAGAATCTACCAGCAAAGTGACTGAAAACAACCAGGTGTGCACAAATCTAAACTGTGAGACTGAACATCAACGCATAAACACACAATATCATGTAAACAACTTCAGTTTCTCAGATTTTACATTGTATAAACAATTTTTATAGTCAAATATTGACCGAAACTAGACTGGAAAAAAATTACATTCTTATTTTGCCCCAAATTCATTATGTTTAATTTGGCAAATTAAAGATAAATAAAGTAAAAAACAAAACTGCTGCTATGAGTAAACATACCAGCAGTTAGAGAAAGGCTAACGTAGCAGAGCAGTCTCTCCTAAAATGAGGCCAAATTGTAGTCAAATCGAAACTTGCTAAATGCTAAAACAAAAGATCTGCATCATGACACTGAGCTGCAGTGATGAAAACTCCACATGTGCAATAACTGAGGTGAAGAAACTGGGATCATTACGTTTGTATTTCATTTTTCATCAAACCTACTGAATATGTCCCACTTACATAATACAGTTAATTTGGTGACATCACTCCACTTTGTCCAGGAGGAACTTCTTTTACCCCGGCAGCTGTATCCTCCACTGTCAGACTCAGCAGCGCTGCTGATTCTGTATTCATTGGATGTTTCAGGTATGTTTGACTGGCCTCGTCTCCATTCATACGTCCACTGAGCTCCTTCACCTCCCTGAATCTCACATCTGACAGTGACTGTCTCACCGCTGTATATCACACCGCTGTATATCTGAGTCCCGGATGGCTGCAGGGTCACAGTGGGCTTAGGAGGAGCTGTTCAAAAAAAATATATATCATTAGCAGACTGATATTTGGCTTGAAAATCAAAAGTTTTTTTTTTAAATAAATAAATTAAACCAGGTAATTTAATGATCTTTATATTTAACAATTTACGTATTTCTACATCTTCATATTTACATATGTAGACATTTATGAACATATAATCCATGAGTCGTCAGTTAGCTCTTGTTTGCTAACAATGCTGTTAAACTTCCAGCAATGGGTTCAAAGCTGGAGGCTGCTCTGCTCTCATAAAGTGATTATTAGTTCATAAATGGTGAAAAACAAAGTCTTCATGTAGCAACAAAGTCAAAACTACACAAAACCTTTGTAAAAACATTTATCTGAGTTCAGTTTTACAGAAAATAATCTTCATTCAGAGTAAAATTAAATTCTTATTTTGCCCTAAATTCAAGATGTTTAATTTGGAAAATGTAAAGATAAATAAAGTAAAAAAAAAAAAAATACTGCTATGAGTAAACATACCAGCAGTTAGAGAAAGGCTAATGTAGCAGAGCAGTCTCTCCTAAAATGAGGCCAAATTGTAGTCAAATCGAAACTTGCTAAATGCTAAAACAAAAGAACTGCATCATGACACTGAGCTGCAGTGATGAAAACTCCACATGTGCAACAACTGAGGTGAAGAAACTGGGATCATTACAGTTTATATTTCATTTTCATCAGATTTACTGAATACATTTTTCTTTTGAGTGATTACTGTTTATAACTCCATTAAAACTTTGTTTACTTTTGTTGATATTTTGTTGTACTTTTGTATGAAATGTGTAAAATAAATTAACATTAAAATGTCCTGTCATGTGATCAACTTACATAATACAGTCAGTCTGATGATATCACTCCACTCTGTTAACAAATAGTCCCTTCTGCCCCGGCAGCTGTATCCTCCTCTGTCAGACTCAGTAACTGTGGTTCTGTATTCACTGGATGTTTCAGGTATGTTTGACTGGCCTTGTCTCCATTCATATGTCCACTGAGCTCCTTCACCTCCCTGAATCTCACATCTGACAGTGACTGTATCACCGCTGTATATCTGAGTCCAGGATGGCTGCAGGGTCACAGTGGGCTTAATGGGAACTGTTCACATAAGAATGATCCAGTTAGGAGAAGAGAGACATGAAAACTCTGCTGTTTATAACATAAGAGTAGAGTCACTGCTAAACAAATGATTCACAGACAAACAGTTTAAACTTTAAAACAAAGTCACATCATAACAATTTCAAACTGTAACGCAACATTTTTTACAAAGTGTGCAGTATTTACTTTGCACAGTTATCATCTTTTGTTCAGATTCCAAAAGTTACAGATTATTTTTCATAAATTGACAGCAGATTAAGAAGACTGGAAGAAATTATCGTGTGAGAAACGTTTTCTAAAAGTTGTGATGAGGTCATCATGTGAAACTGGTGCAGTTGCTGAGTGTGTCACACTTGTAGTTATTGTATAACAAACAGGTTCTTGTGGCTTTTACAGATTTTCCATGAACTGAACTGTACCAGTTTCACATGATGACCTCATCACAACCTTTATTTTTCATTTATTTAAAAAAATTAATTGATTCCATGAACAACAATTACATGAAAGAATCTAAGTGGAACCTGTAATGTAGCAGAACAGTCTCTAATAAAATGAGGTTATATTGTAGCCAAACCTGAAACGTCGAGGAATGAATGTAAAAATGCTAAAAACAAAGGAAGTAACTGATCTGCAGTGATAAACTCCACATGTGCAGCCATGAGGTCAAGATGGGACAGACTGGGATTATTACGTTTTGAGTGAATTCTTCTATCAAACTAAGAAAATATTTTTCAGAGCGATTATTAAATATTTAATAATGACGATAAAAAATATTTTAAACTGCTTTTGATACTAACCAACAACATAAACCTACAGTGCTGTTGAAAGATAAAGTGTTTGGTTGAGTTGATGAAACATTGTGCAGTATAAATTAAAATGTGTGAAATATGTCCAACTTACTTATTACTCTCAATGGCGTGCTATTACTCCACTCTGTCCAGGAAGAGCTTCTTCTGCCCCGGCAGCTGTATCCTCCACCATCAGACTCAGTAACTCTGTTGATTCTGTATTCATTGGATGTTTCATGTATTTTTACCCGGACTCGTCTCCATTCATACGTCCACTGAGCTCCTTCACCTCCCTGAATCTCACATCTGACAGTGACTGTGGTACCTCTGTATATCTGAGTCAAGGATGGCTGCAGGGTCACAGTGGGCTTAGGAGGAGCTGTTCATAAAAAATAACATCATCAGACTTATAGAAATATAAAATGATAATTGAAGCTTTCCTGGTTTTATTACTCGTGTTAGTGGTAATCACATTTTTTTCATCCCAGTGACAATTTGACTGAAAATCAACAAAAAAAACTTTAATAAAAACAAACAGATTAAACCTGGTAATTTACTGATATTTAGAATCTACCAGCAGAGTGACTGAAAACAACCAGATGTGCACAAAACTAAACTGTGAGACTGAACATAAACACACAATATCATGTAAACAACTTCAGTTTCTCAGATTTTACATTGCATAAATACTTTTAAAAGTCAAATATCCCACTATTTACTTATTTCTACATCTTCACATTTCCATATTTGTACATTTATCAACATATAATCCAGAGTTGTCAGTTGGCTGTTATCCTTCTGAATAACCTGAGATCTTAGTTTCTAAGGAGGCTCAGATCCTTTAATGTGTGGAGCAAGATGTAGGAGATTTTCTACCAGTCTGTGGTGACAAGTGTGTCTATTTTACTGTTGTCTGCTGGGGGGCCACACTTCAGAGGCACCAGAGCTCCTCCGACTGATTCAACCACGCTGCCATAAAGAATAGTGATGTGCGGATCGATCCTGAAATATCGATTCCTCCGATACCAATCATTTATGTTCTAGAATCGATTCTCACATTAAAATATCGATATTTTAGTAATTTAGAGTAAATTTGTAGTTTATCATTAACAGGAACACAGTGTAAAGAAACTATAACATTCGGATTGTCTACAAAGGAACTACTTCCTCTTCCGCCTTTCATAGTCATGTGTGAAATACGGCTGTATAAATGTCTCGCAGCCCCTTGGCGTGCGCACTCACAACAATGGCTGAGCGTAATCGGAGTCATGTGCGGACGTATTTTACCTCCACAAACAGCTGAGACGTGGTTTGCGATACATGTGGCAAAAAAGTGCTCCAAGAGTGAGGTGTTGTGGCCATACTAGGGAGACATTCAAGAGGGCTGTTGGGGGGGGGGGGGTAAATACATTTTTCAGGGTTTATTTATCGGATAAAATACGTTAAATGTCACCGTTATTATTGGCCGGCCCGGAAACAGCGGGGGTGTCCAAATTCAGAGGCTGCTTCCACCTGAGGACCCGCCCTTCGCGGTCTAAAGAAAGCCGGGTAGTACGTCACAGGCTCCCTCGGTGCAGTGAAACTCTGCTGTCTGCTCCTTGCTATCTAAAATATAACCGGGCACTGACGTAAACTCTTCTGTTTAATCAGTTTTCTGTTTGACGTTTATTCAGCTGTGTGAAAACCCCGAAGGAAACCTCCCGAGGGATTAATAACGTTAAATTTAATTGAATCTAATCTAATAACTTTAATCTCAGCCAAACGGAACAAATAAAACACTGAAAAGGCCAAACAATAACATTTTTAAGTTATCAAAGTGACTTATATATCATGTTTAACCCGAGTAGTGAAAGATAGGGTTTGAAAACGATGTGTCGATCGGCTCAGATATTTGAAGTTCACACAGCTACATTCTCACCTGAAAACATGTTAAAAGTTTTTTTGCGACCCAGAAAGAGAAATAAGAGTAATATTAAAACTAAGTCGCTGCCGCCATTGTTGGAAACTGGAATTGGCTGGAATTCTGCAATATGATTTTTCAATTTTGTTGTCCGGGTGGAAAATCGTGAGAAATTCGTGAGAATGGTGGCTCCGGGAGATTTTCGGGAGGGGCACTGAAATTCGGTATTCTCCCGGAAAAATCGGGAGGGTTGGCATGTATGGTTGTGGCAACATCACTAACCTTGTCAAACACCTCAGAGTAAATCATGTCACAGAATATGAGGCGCGTATGTTGAGGCAAACTGAAGAGGAGGAGAGGGACAGGTGCTGCTAGGGCGAGACAGACGTCTCTCATGGAGTCCTTTAGTGCTGCAGGCAGCAACGTGTTCAAATAGCACAACTTCAGGTTTTTTATTTCTATATGATGAACTCTGCATTATTAAGTGATAAGAACAAGTAATCTGATGTCCTGTAATCATTATGATGCTATAATTTGAGATACAATAAATAAAATAAGTTTCTGTACAAAGTATCGTATCGGATCAGTATCGTCGATACCACATGAATATTACTTGGTATCAGATCGGAAAGAAAATCAGTGGTATCCCACATCACTAATAAAGAACACTTCAATACATCATTCCTACCGTTTTCTATAAAGCTGTATAATAACCCTTCATAAAATATTAGTTATTAATGCAATTTGCAATTCTGTCTTACACAATATGAGCCTTACTTTTACTGTTTTTAACAAACTTTATTTTATTCATTTTTTTCACTGTAAATATAAAAATTTCTGCGCTGTCTCATAGTGTAAGGCCCCACACCAGGCCCCACTGGCACTTTTATTTTATTGGTTAACTTTGTTGTTTATAGTAGACTTTACTACTTTCACTTTTTATCATTCTGCTCTAACACAACAATTTCCTTTGTGGGATCAATAAAGTATCTATCAATATTGACCCGTTGAATATGTGTCCTATGTTGTAAACTCTTAGAGCCGGAACTTTGACGTGAACGACGCGAGCCGGGAGCCGTGTTTTTTCTTTCTTTTTCACACCCTCTCTCTGGCACTTTTTTTCCGCTTCGCTCCGCAGGCGAGTCTCGTGCTTTGCGCTGGGAAGAGGAGGGAAGGGCGGTAGTTACACTCTCAGTAGCACAGGAACAGAGCGGGAGGGAAAGACAGAGAAAGAGCCAGGGACAACAACGTCACATTAGAAAGGTATAGTAATCATCCACAACTATTTTCAGTTGCAGATGATAAAGGATTCAGAAAGTTTATTCATGCAGGCCTATGTGACAGAGGATATGCATGTTCTTTTTGTTTTCATATTTTAATTTATATTTAATTGTGTTGTGGTTTGCAGTGTTTTGCGTTGTTTCATTTTAAATTTGTTTAAAAGGAAAAAAGCTGAAAATTTAAATAGTTAAAAGTTGAACTGTGAATAGTTGGTTTTTGTATTATGATTTATTTATTACATTTTATGTGGAGTGAATAAGTAAAAGTATATTTACGGTGGCCCCTACAGACAAAGCACATACAAACTCCAAAACACGTACAAACTTCAAAACACGTACAAACTCAGAAGCACATAAAAACTCAAAACACGTACAAAAGACAACAGAAGTGCTCCAGGATGCTGGGCGCAGTGTTGAGCTTTTGTTACCTAGTGGCTACACAAGCCAGGAAGTACCAACGACCGGATTTGGTGTGTGGTAGTAACAGGTAAATTAATATTTTTGTTTAAATTATTTGAATATATATGAGTGCTTGTGTATAAATACACAAACAATACACATATGGTTTCAATTGTGTAATTTAAGTGATCTAGGTAGCTCTGTTTTGGAAGTTCAGTTCATTTTGGGCCGTTTCAATGTGGACGCAAAACTCTGTGAAAATGACTGAAAACGCCAGTGTGGACTCAGAGCATTTTCGGACGTAGCCTAAATGTTGTTTCTTGGAACTGCAGAGGGCTACAACAAAAGAAAAGTTCAACAGGTTATGAATTTGAATCACATATAAATTATCTGAAGTTGTTTTCTTACAAGAAATTCGACCTTTTGAATGTCTGAGTGCCGGCATGTGACGGCCGTACTGAATACCATTTTGAGTTGTTCCACTGACATTTCAGCGAAATGGATTAGCCACATCATTTTTACACTTTGATTTGTGAGGTATCTTTGAATTTAGCCTGCTGTAAGTTCATAATTTTCATCTCCATCAAACAAAGTGATGTCCTTTTGTTCCTAACATAAGCTTACTTAACTGTGATCTTAAGTTTTTCTGTAAACCTTTAGCAACATGTTTGTAAATAACTTTGTCTCAAATGATTAATAAAGCTCAGAAAGAGTTCATCATAAGCAGGTAAAGTTTTCATCGTGTGAGATGTCGGATTCAGCAATTTTGTTTTTCGAAGTGCTAACTGCCATGTTACAGTGTAGCCCCAGAAATGCTTTTTGGCACTTCTGGAGCTCCTCCTGAGCTCAGGAGGAGCTGTTTAAATGCACTGTGTGTATGTTCCCCCGTGTGTGTCTGTGTGGGTCTAAAGGCTTCCTCCTGCAGTCCAAAGACGTGCAGTTCAGTTTTACAGAAATTAATGTGTGAAAGATTGAAAGACAAAGTATTTTGTTGTGTTTTTGATGAGACTTTGTGCAATGTAAATAAAAAAAGGGTGAAATATGTCCAACTTACATGATACAGTTAATTTGGTGACATCACTCCACTCTGTCCAGGAGGAACTTCTTTTGCCCCGGCAGCTGTATCCTCCACTGTCAGACTTAGTAGCACTGCTGATTCTGTATTCACTGGATGTTGGAGGTTTGTTCAGGTTGTTTTGTCTCCATTCATACATCCACTGAGCATCTTCACCTCCCTGAATCTCACATCTGACAGTGACTGTCTCACCGCTGTATATCACACTGCTGTATATCTGAGTCCAGAATGATTGCAGGAACACAGCAGGCTTAGGAGGAGCTGTTCAAATAAAAAAAAAAAAATCATTAGAACAATGATAAATTGACTTCAAAATCAATAATCAAAAAGTTGTATTTTAATAAATAAATTAAACCAGGTAATTTACTGATCTTTATATTCAACAATTTATTTATTTCTACATCTTTATATTTACATATTTAGACATTTATGAACATATAATCCGTGAATCGTCAGTTAGCTCTTGTTTCCTAACAATGCTGTTAAACCTCTAGTGATGGATTCAAAGCTGGAAAATGCTCTGCTCTCATGAAGTGATTATTAGTTCATTTTAGTGCGCATGCGCCAACCAGCGTGCAGCCTGTTACAGTCGCTCCTGCTTTTCTCTTAGTTTAGCTCTTTTTTCTTACGTATTCTTTTTTTTCTGACTTGTATTTTCCTCCGTTTTCTATCTCTTACTCAATCATGTGGATTGAGAGAGTTTTTGTTCTTCTGGTGGCCGTGGAACTGTTACTTTTATCAAGGAACGGGACCGCGGCACATCTCCTACACTCACGGACTGTTTACTCCAGAGATCAGCTGATCGCCCTGATGCCGGCCGGCTCGCTGGCCAGGCCCGCTGAAGTACCAGCTGAAATTTGGAGGAAAACACATCGGGGATGCAGAGGTCAAGGACAGAAGAGAAGAAAAAAGGTGACGGTGAGACAGCGGAGGCTCGAAGCGAGGAGGAGGTTTAAACCGTGTCTGCCGTCTATCGTGATGGGAAATGTGCGATCGTTGGCAATTAAAATCGACGAGCTCTCAGCACTGGTACGGAGTCAGAGGGAATACCGAGAGTGTAGCCTGATGTGTTTCACCGAATCATGGCTGCACCAGGTCATTCCCGATGAGAATGCTTCCGTGGAAGGCTTCCACACTGTTCGGGCGGACAGGGACAGCATCGCTAGCGGTAAGCGGAAAGGAGGTGGGCTTGCTGTTCTAGTTAACAACCGGTGGTGTAACCCTGCCAACATAACAATCAAAGAAAGGATTTGTTGCCCGGACACTGAACTGTGTGCTGTTGGACTCAGGCCGTATTATTTACCCAGGGAATTCTCTCACGTCATCTTGGTGGCTGTTTATGTTCCCCCCTCTGCTAACCCCACAGCTGCATGTGACACTATCCACTCTGCCATAGCTCGGCTACAGACTCAGCACCCGAGTGCCTTTATTGTGATCTCGGGTGACTTCAACCATGTATCACTGGACAATACACTACCAACATTCAAACAATATGTGGACTGTCCCACCAGGGGAGAGAAAACTTTAGACTTGCTGTATGCTAACGTCAAGGATGCATACAGCTCCTCCTCCCTCCCCCCACTTGGTAGGTCAGATCATAACCTGATTCACCTCACCCCCCGCTATGTGCCAATTGTGAGGAGGGAACCTGTGACCACCAGGACTGTCAGGAGGTGGTCAGAGGAGGCCTTAGCAGAACTACAGGGCTGTTTCGAGGTGACCGACTGGGAAACACTCTGTGAGCCTCACGCCGAGGACATCAATGGGCTTACTGAGTGTATCACAGACTACATAACTTTCTGCACCGACTCCATTGTTCCAGCTCAGACTGTTCATTGTTACCCAAATAACAAGCCGTGGGTGACTAAGGACATCAAAGCCCTCCTCAACAACAAGAAGAGGGCTTTCAGAGGGGGCAACAAAGAGGAGATGAGGAAGATCCAGGTGTTACTAAAGGACAAGATCAGAGAGGCTAAGGACAATTACAGGAGGAAGCTGGAGTGGAAACTCCAGCAGAACAGCATGAGAGAGGTGTGGAGGGGCATGAAGACCATCACTGGATTCAGGCCAACCAACAGCAGGGGAGCTGAGGCAGGTGAGAATAGAGCCAATGAGTTGAATCTGTTTTTCAATAGATTCGACACCACAGTGTCTGCTCCCACCCCCACAACCTCACCTGTAGTCAGCCTGGAATCCAGAGCCACACCACTGTGCCAGCCTCTCTCTTCACATGTTGCCTCCTGTGAGATTCCTGACACCCCTCCCCCACCCATCACCTTCACTCAATACCAGGTTGAGATGCAAATGAGGAGACTTCACTCAGGCAAGTCTGCTGGACCAGACGGAGTGAGTCCCCTTGTCCTCAAGACCTGTGCCCCCCAGCTGTGTGGAGTCTTTCATAAACTGTTTATGCTGAGTCTGCAGAGGGTCCCAGTGATGTGGAAGACATCATGCCTCGTCCCTGTACCAAAGACGCCACGTCCCAGTGGCCCCCAGGATTACAGGCCCGTGGCACTGACCTCCCACATCATGAAGACCCTGGAAAGGCTCATCCTGGACCAGCTGCGACCCATAGTAAGACCACATCTGGATCCCCTTCAGTTCGCTTATCAGCCTCGTCTCGGTACTGAGGACGCCATCATCTACCTGCTCAATCGTGTCTACACCCATCTGGACCAGCCGGCGAGCACTGTGAGGGTCATGTTTTTTGACTTTTCCAGTGCTTTCAACACCATCAGGCCGACCCTCCTGGGTGATAAGTTAGCAGCGATGCAGGTGGATGCTTCTCTGGTGTCCTGGATTGTTGATTACCTGACAGGAAGACCACAATATGTACGTCTCCCACAGTGTGTGTCTGACAAGGTGATCAGCAACACAGGGGCACCACAGGGGACTGTCCTCTCCCCCTTCCTCTTCACCCTCTACACCACAGACTTCAGCCACTGCACAGAGACCTGCCATCTTCAGAAGTTTTCTGATGACTCTGCGGTGGTTGGATGCATCAGCAGGGATGATGAGACAGAGTACCGGGCTGTGGTCGACTCCTTTGTCACGTGGTGTGAGCAGAATCATCTGCAGCTCAACGTGGCAAAGACCAAGGAACTGATCGTGGACTTCAGGAAGACCAGGAAACACTTGACCCCTGTTTCAATCCAGGGGGTCAGTGTTGACATTGTGGAGGACTATAAATACCTTGGAGTACACATTGACAATAAACTGGACTGGGCTAAAAACACCACAGCACTTTACAGGAAGGGCCAGAGTCGTCTCTATTTTTTGAGGCGACTGAGGTCCTTCAACATCTGCCAGAAAATGCTGAGGATTTTCTATGAGTCTGTTGTGGCCAGTGCGATCCTCTATGCTGTTGCATGCTGGGGGAGCAGGCTGAGGGTCGCAGATGCCAACAGACTCGATAAACTGATCCGTAAGGCCAGCAATGTTGTGGGGATGGAGCTGGACTCCCTCAAGGTGGTGTCGGAGAGGCGGATGCTGTCCAAGATAAAGACAATGTTGGATAACACCTCCCACCCACTCCATGACATGCTGGTCAGTCACAGGAGCTCGTTCAGTGAGAGACTGAGATTACCAAAAAGCACCACTGAACGACACAGGAAATCTTTCCTGCCTGTGGCCATCTCCCTGTACAACGCATCCACTTAACACACTGTTTACTGCTACAACTACACATGTTTCTTTTCCAAATATTTATTTATAAGTGACTTATGTATGTATGTATGTATATATATGTATATATTGTACTATTCTTAGTTAGTGTATTGTCTGTCTTGTCTTAATGTTGGTTTAAAATGGAGCACTGTAACAAAAAATAATTTCCCCCAGGGATCAATAAAGTATTCTGATTCTGATAAATGGTGAAATACAGAAGTTTTCATGTGGCATCAAAGTTAAAACTAGACTGGCAAAGAAAAACTTTTGTAAAAACATTTATCTGAGTTCAGTTTTACAGAAAATAATCTTCATTCAGAGTAAAATTAATTTCTTATTTTGCCCCAAACTCATGATGTTTAATTTGGAAAGTGTAAAGATAAATAAAGTAAAAAACAAAACAAAACTGCTACTATGAGTAAACATACGAGCAGTTAGAGAAAGGCTAACGTAGCAGAGCAGTCTCGCCTAAAATGAGGCCAAATTGTAGTCAAATGAAAAATTTGAGGAATTAGAAAAACAAAAATGCTAAAACAAAAGAACTGCATCATGACACTGAGCTGCAGTAATGAAAACTCAGCATGTGCAACAACTGAGGTGAAGAAACTGGGATCATTACATTTGTTTTTCATTTTTCATCAAATTTACTGAATATATATTTTTGTGAATGATTACTGTTACATTAAAAATTAATTTACACTACTTTTGTTGTTATTTTGTATAAAATGTGTGAAATAAATTAACATTAAAATATCCTGTCATGTGATCAACTTACATGATACAGACAATGAGATGATGTCACTCCACTGTGTGTAGAAACTTCCCCTTCTGCCGCGGCAGCTGTATCCTCCACTATGAGACTTAGTAGCTTTGATGATTCTGTATTCATTGGATTTTTCACGTATGTTTGACTGGTCTCGCCTCCATTGATATGTCCACTGAGCTCCTTCACCTCCCTGAATCTCACATTTGACAGTGACTGTCTCACCGCTGTATATCTGAGTCCAGGATGGCTGCAGGGTCACAGTGGGCTTAGGAGGAGCTGTTAAAAATATATCGTGAGCAGGCTTACAGAAATACAAACTTAACGCTGTCCTGCCTTTTTTGTTCTTGTTAATGGTAATACTATTTTTGCATCCTGTTGGAAATATGACTTGCAATAAAAAGTTCTGACATGTTGATTATTACTTAAAGAGATAAATACATGACTGCATTTCTGATGTCATATGAGTCTGAAATGTAGGTTTCTTCAAATTCTATTTTTTTTTGTTTGTTATTGCCTTGAAATTTTCCAGCAGAGAAGCAGCTGATGGCAGCATGTGTTCAGCATGTGTTCAGTCGAGGAGATTCAGTGACAACATTTAAAGTTTTGTCCGAGTTTAGCTGGAGGACATTAGCTCACATTCAGTTTGAGCCTCAAAGTCATCGGTCATTAAGAGAACTCAACATGCCAGGGTCACATGGTCTAAGTACAGCATATCTTTGTGTCATCAGCATATGCAAAATAAGAAGATGCACCATGTGTCTCCATTACATGTCTAATACTAAGCACATATAAGGAGAGCAGGATCAGACTGACTCTATTGTGCTGAACACAACAGTAGTTTTGCCAAAATCTGTTTGTAATTTTATAGTCCAAGTCCAAACTTTTCTGAACCAGTCAATTCATACAAACTTTTAAAAAGATAATCGGGAATGTAAACATGTCACAGGAAACTGTTTACAGCATCAAGCACGTGGGCTCAACAAAACTAACTTGTCTGCTCTCCATTCATACGTCCACTGAGCTCCTTCACCTCCCTGAATCTCACATCTGACAGTGACTGTCTCAACGCTGTATATCACACTGCTGTATATTTGAGTCCTGGATGACTGCAGGATCACAGTGGGCTTAGAAGGAGCTGGTCAAACAAAAATATATCATTAACAGATGTATAATTTCACTTGAAAATCAACAATAAATGTCACAGTCTGTATGGAGGGAGGCATGAAAGGACCCACAATGCAGACTCAAACGTAGAGGCCAGGCTGAAACTCAAAATGGGAGCTTTATTGCTGAACACTGGAAAAATTAAACTTGGCAATACAAAATAAACTTGGTAGGTATGGCAAACACAACACACAGACATATATGAGGGAGGACGCAACGCTGAACACAGGAAGACTGAGGACTTAAATACACACATGAGGTGATCAGGAGAAGTGGCAACACATGGACGAACAGCTGAAACATGAGCATAACGACGTCAAAGGGGAAGTGCAAAACTAAACACACTAAACACAGGAACATAGGACCTTTTTCAAAATAAAACAGGAAACATAATGAAACGCAGACATGACAACGTGAACTTGACAACAAAAGACATGCAGACACAAAACACATAAGGACAAGGGAGACTTAACGCAGGGGTTGAAAACACAAGGGGAAACTAATAAACAAATGAACTTAGAAAACCCACTGAACACTGGGTCAAAAGACCCAGGAGCGTGACAATTAAAAAAAATGTTATTAAATAAATTAAATCAGGTAATTTACTATATGTTTTTTTATCTCCAGATGTTTCACTGTGAGTGATTGCTGTGTATTATTATAATTACATAAAAAGCTGTTGTACATCAGATTTAATATTTAGATATTCAAATAAAAACCAAAACCTTGAGGTTTGTTGAAAGACAAAGTATTTTGTTGTGTTCTTCGATGAAACATTGTGCAAAATAAATTTAAATGAGTGAATCCCACTTACATAATACAGTCAATGTGATGTTGTCACTCCACTCCGTCCAGGACAAGTCTCTTTTGCCCCGGCAGCTGTATCTTCCACCATCAGACTCAGTAGCACTGCTGATTGTGTATTCTCTGGATGTTGGAGGTGTGTTTAACTTTGCTGCTCTCCATTCATACGTCCAATGAGCTCCTTCACCTCCATGAATCTCACATCTGACAGTGACTGTCTCACCTCTGTATATCACACCGCTATATATCTGAGTCCCGGATGGCTGCAGGGTCACAGTAGGCTCAGGAGGAGCTGTTTAAATAAAAAATATATGATTAGGAGATTGACTTGTGAGTTTGATTTGAAAATCAATAGCAGAATTATACAAATATCAAATCATCATTAAAGCTGTCCTGGGGGTTTTTTTTGCTCTTGTTAATGGTAGTCGTAATTTTGCATTCTGGTGAAAATTTCCCTTGAAAATCAACTTTCAGGAGGTTTGTTTAAAAAAACACACACAGGTAATTTGATGATATTTAGAATCTACCAGAGTGAATGAAAACAAACATACAAATAATCCTGAAATGAGGGAAACTGAGTTTTCTGTTCCACAAAGAGAGTTAACTCTTTGTGTAGACAGCTCTCTGTGTTTTGCTCTTAAAGTTGTGTTTATAAATCTGTGGAGTTATCAAAACATTGGTTCCATATAGAAAAGTTGTTTCTGTGGCTGGTTGTGATTTCATGTCAGGGCTCAGCCCATTACAGAGGACAAAACAGTAATATAGTTGAGTTCTGTACGGTCTGCAGTTATTCAACTGATTTTTTCCAAAGCCAGTAAAGAGACTGTTTCAGTCATCTGTGTGTGAAGAAATAAAAACATGTAAACGAGTGTCTGTGTCTTTAAATGATCACGTGTCTTTATCTCATCATGAAATAAATTATTTTGTGATAAGATAAACAAGTGGCTTCATTTGTTTTCTATTTTCTACTTTTTTGAATTCTATTTTGTTGTTATTGTCTTGAAACTTTCCAGCAGAGAAGAAGCTGATGGCAGCATGTGTTCAGCCGAGGAGAGAGTTTAGCTGCAGGACGTCAGCTCTCATTCAATTTTGAAATAGTGGTGAAAACTGTGTGTTTGCAGCCACAGACATGAAGAAACTGGGACAATTACATTTGCATTTATTTTTTTCATGTAAGAAACAATTTGTTTTCTCGTTTTTACCCTGAGTGATTACTTAATATTAACATAATAACATTAAAAGCTGTTGTGCATGACTTTAGATATCAAACTAAAAAAAGAAACGCACAGTACTGTGGAAATTATTTTGCAATCTTTTTGGAATTAAAATGAGAGAAATGTGTCCAACTTACCTATTACTCTCAATGTGATGACATCACTCGACTCTGTCCAGGAGGAGCTTCTTCCACCTAAGCAGCTGTATTCTCCACTGTCAGACTCAGTAACTGTAATTTTGTGTTCATTAGATGTTGGAGGTGTGTTTAACTTGTCTGGACTCCATTCATACGTCCACTGAGCTGCTTCACCTCCATGAATCTCACATCTGACAGTGACTGTCTCACCGCTGTATATCTGAGGCCAGAATGGCTCCACAGTCACAGTGGGCTTAATGGGAACTGGTCACATAACAATGATCCAGTTAGGAGAAGAGAAACATTAGAGTAGAGTCACAACAAAACAGCCAGCAGTTGTTAAAGTACAAACAACTTCAGTTTTTAAATTAGTTTCCAATCATTAAAACATAATGATTGGTGCATAAAACGTTCACCGGATAGATTTATGCACAGATTTATGCTAATACACAGTCAGTAGATGAAGCTCGTTTTGATACAAGGCCTTGGGAAATAGAAACGCTGATGGTGTCACAGCACCCTCTGGTAGAAACAAAATAAAATAAAATAATAAAATAATATAACATAAACAGAATTATAGAAATCTAAAATCATTGTAAACATCTGTCCTGGCTTTATTGCTATTGTTAATGGGAATCATAATTTTGTATTCTAGTGACAATTTGACTTGAAAATCAACAAAAACAAGTTTTGTTTTCATTGAGGACGCACTGAGCCTAAAAATTATTAATTTGACATATTTAGTTTTCTGAGTACTGGTTTGAACAGTGATTCCCTCCATAATTTGGAGAAGGCCATTTTAAACTTGGAAAAAATATCTAAACTCATCAGTTTCCTGAATGACGAATGAATCGCTTTTAGTTTGTGTTTCTTCTCCTTCCTCAGCAGGTGTAGATGTCTCTATCAGATATAGAGATTGCACTTAGAGCTCAAAGAGATGATCTCATTGTCAGATGTTTTTTTTCTGAAATCAGATTCTCTCTGCACAGTCCATCAGAGGTCAGAGTCACACTGCCCCCTGCTGGTGTGCTGTCAGCTGTCAGAGTGGCCTTGATTTTAAGTTTTGTAAGTTAGAAAAATATGAGGCTGTTATTGTGATCCTTTTAGTGGAAGAAGAAGAAACCCACAACATCTGCCACACAGATGTTCCAGCTGCAGTTTTCGGCATAACGGCATTATAAGTAACGACGTAACAAACAGACGGTTGAAGCTGTCTTCAGCTTACGGCATCTTATATCAGTTGCACGCGAGTTTTAAGATGTGAGAGATTTGTGACGTTTAGCGTGTTTGGAGCGTGTAGTTAGTGTTGTCTTGTGTAGTTAGTGTGTAGTGTTGTGGATAGTTTTGTGTTGTGTGTGAGAACAATGAGGCGACTGCTGTCTCCAGGTAGAAAACAGGAGTGATACACCTGCTGCTGTCAGACCTGCAGGTATCAGGCTGTGATGTTCTCCTTTATAGTGGACAGAAATTATTTTTTTGGAGTGGCACAAATAATTTGTGGCATCTTATTGAATAAAGAACAGCTGATTATTCTGTAAATAGTTTGAAATGACTGGGAGCAGGTGAGCCTGGTTTCTATTGACACAACCACCACCAGCAGAATAACGTCACTCAAATGAGTGAGTAATACGCCACCTGGTGGTTTGTTCTGAGCGTGAGAAAAAGCCTGAGCCTGTAAGCCTGAGCGCAGGGTTTATGAACCCTCTACTTATAGAAAACTCTCCAAATTCACTTGTGGATCTGTCACAGCAGAAGTGCAATCTTGTGAATCATAACTGTGATCTGTTAGCATTAACTAATAAACACGCATGAAAAGGAAATCAGTCAGTTTCAAGGAAACAAACTCTAGTAAATGTAAAGTTTGTGTAGCAGCTGAAACATTTCCTCACATGGTTGCACTCTTGATATGATCATTTTAGTATTTTAACCAATAAATGCAGTGGAGTGTGAGCTGTATCATATACAATATTTTGTCCCTCAGGTTATTCCTGAAATATAGTTTGTTTCAAGTTTGTTATATGACGGGTCACATTTATTCATCCCGTAAGTAAATGATTCTACAGTATTGCTCAGCAAATACACTTCTTCCTGGTCTGTTAATGTGAAACTCCGCTATCTGTGGTTAAATAGCGGAAGTGCCAAGTAATGGCTAGAGCTCCGTGTCTGTGATAGTTCTGCATCTGCTGCTCTTGAGATGGGATAAAGTGTAAGTTTGGGCAGATGATGGATTGTTTCTACATATTAGTGCTCTGTCCTTCTTGTGGGTCTGTGAAGTTTGTTACATTACTACTGTAAGCTAACTGTTAGTGCTTTGTTTTGCCTGTTAGCATAAAACATGTCAGCATGTGGTATTTGTATTTACGTCACTTGACAGGCTTTGTCCATTTATTGTTAATGTTGTGATCTTGCATTGGTCATGTGACATTTGTGCATCTACACTGAGATTAAATGTACCTGCTCTGCTTTGTTGTTACAGTTTTACAGACTGAAAGTGGTACAAATGGTACATCAGTAAAAGCTCTGAAGAACGCCACAGTCTCCACATGGAGCGCTTACTGAAGCCATTTATGTTTAACTGCACAGGCTGAATAGAAGCATTGAGTCTGTGCAGAAGATAACATGTAAACACAGGGAGGATATTATTGAGCACATTATAGGAGATAACAGCTACATATATGAACAGGAAGAAAATAATCATTTCTTACCTTCAGCATTTCCACAGATGACAGTACTGAGCACTAAAATAATGAATAAAACCTCATCAGACATTATACAACTGACAAGATCAAAAACAATATAAAGTAAGACTTTCTAAAGATACATTTCCAGATGAACAGTAATCACCAAATTTCTGTGCTTCTGTTTGTCAAACAGGCTCAAACATAATAACTCAAACTGTTGTAACACAGTGTGTAACTATAAGTGATGCAAAAAGCAGCAGTGTATCAAACATTTAAACACTATAAGAATCACAAGTCTGCTTTGTTCCAGCTCTCAGGTAAACAGGTTAAAGCAGTGACTCACTGTAATTCTCACAGATCAGAAACATTTTCATTAATCGCTGCCGTTCAAACAATGCCAGACGTGTACTTACAGAAAAAGCCCATCATGCAGAGCAAAGAGTGCCCCATCGTCACATCCAGCCGGCTGCACTCTGATCCTCAGATAATCAAACAGTTTTAGTTTGCAGATAAAGAGAAGTTGTGTTTAATATAGATACAACAAGAGTTTTTCTACAGGCTCTTATTCTGATTGGTCTCTCTGTGCTTCCTGCCATTACACACAAAACTCAAACAGCTCCTGTAGCTTTGACCGCAGCAGTTGGTTGACATGTTTATATTTCCTGTCCACTGCAAACATAGAAGCTTGTTTCTTGTGTTGTGTTGTTTCCTTTTTCTATAATATATAAAGCTGTTCTGTTGCTTCATGTCAGGACATTTCTTTTGCCCGTTTGGGGTATTTTTTGGGTGCAATATCCACTAATATTTGTATCCTGGCAGGTTTCTGCAGACTGGGAGTCACTGAGAGTGAATATACCAAAACAGCTTTTCTACTTTGGTGCCTGTATTTTCACTAAAGCCTTTTTAAATAATTTTTCTCCTTTTAATTGTTTAACTGCTGAATTAAAATTAAATTCTTACTTTAGGCTGCATTAAAATATGTTTATTTTATTTGACTCTTAGCTGAAACATCATCATGCAGTACTATAGTGAAAAGGCTCCTTTGACCTCAGACCTGTGAAAGTTTCCACCTTGTGGTTAAATTCTGGTTTTAAGTTTTGTGGAGACCCAAACACAGGAAATGACTCAGTGTGTGGCTGAAGTGAGACTAAAGACCTTTATGTTTCACCAACTAAAGAACAATTAAATTCATAGATAAATTCAAAGTTATATTTATTATCTGTTATCATTTCAAAGTAAAGCAGGAACTCATTTATTCTGCAGACTGTTCTTTGTCTTGCTTTGACATGTATGTGCAGATGCACACTGACCTCAGCCTCTGACTACATGTAAACACAATAAAATAAAACAAACTGATGTGAAACAATGATTGAAACACTGTAATAATGATGTTTGTGTTGAACACCACATGTTACCAACCAAGATCATGTGATTGTGTCCAGAGTCAGTTCAAAAAGCAGACCCACATATCCAGAGCAGGACTCAGAGTACCAAACAAAGGTGACCTTTATTATGAAGCTGATAGTTTCAGGCCTTGATGGTAACAAATGAAGAAAGGTCACAAAAGTGTCAACTTACACCCTCCAGTCAACATAAATAAATAACTGAGACTTAAACACTGTGTGATTCCACAAATGTTAATCTGTCCAAATGATTCAGTGATGTGTAGACTAATAGATCAGAAGATACTGTGGTGTATTACCTACAACATGACTGTAGACGGATGTTTTTTTTCTGTGTATCTAATGTTATAATAATTATTCCTGATAGACTTTTGCCCTTATTTTTACTCATGTTGCCATAGTAACTTTAAATCGTAAAAGTCTACTGAGAAAATGCACAAAGCATCGCAACAAACCACATGTTGCTTCATTGTGTTAAACAGTTCACTTATAACTCGAGCAAACTTCCACTTCCTCTTTACATTTACTGAAGTTTGCTAACAAGAGTAAGTAACCACACCAGACACCACATCCACACCAGAGTTTTTGAAGTGTTTTAGAGCGGTGGTTTGATGTGGATGATTGTTTGTCCTTGTATATTATTTGCATGTGATCACAGCCCTGGGCCCTGTCCTCAGCTTGTGACGGGTCCCTGGACTCTGGGAGGGTCGGCTGCCCGTTGCCTCTGGTTCTCAGAAGCTCTCCTCATGGGGTCTCTGTCTTCCTTCTGCTCTCTTTCAGGTGCTGTTTGTTTTCTGTATCGCTACCTCTTTTTTCTCTTTCTCTCTCTTTCCTTCTCTTTCGTTCTTCTAATTTCTTCTTCCTAGTCTGGACCTCCCCACCTGTCAGCTCTGGCACTGTTACAGTAAAGATGTGTAATCTTTTTTTTTTTCTTTTACTTTAATACCTGCAAATAGTTAATGTAGCAGTTAAAGCACAGTTTCTATAGTAAATGTTCTTCCTCATTTTAACTCTGCAGGCTGATGAAGGAAACAACAAAAGATCATTGAGGTTTGTTTCAGTGCAGAGATGGTGCAGATAAGACTGCAGCTCCGTGTGAACTTGCAGTTAAACAAATAACAATGTTTACACAATATTTTCCATCATTTTGAGAAGTGATCCTTCCTGTCACAGTCTGATCTACAGGTCAGAGTTTAAACACTTTCTGCATATGTTCATGGTCTCAATCATTAAAGTTTCACATCTTACTGACATGTTAATATTCTAAAGCAGCGGTCCCCAACCTTTTTTGCGCCACGGACCGGTTTATGCCCGACAATATTTTTATGGACCGGCCTTTAAGGTGTCGTGGATAAATACAACAAAATAAAACTAGTACCGGTACCGAAAAAAAGAAGATTTATTCATAACACACGTGAAAAGACCAAGGAAAACTGAGTAAATGATAAAAAACGATAACAAAATAACGCTGAAAACCGATAAAAACCCTGAAAACCATACATTTCACACCTGAGCCTCAACTCTCGCGGCCCGGTACCAAACGACTCACGGACCGGTACCGGTCCGAGGCCCGGGGGTTGGGGACCGCTGGTCTAAAGTATTGTCCTCATCAGGGTATGAAGAGGACAATAAAGTGCAGTGTGCTTTAGGACCTTATGTTTGCTGGATACTGATGGCTTAAAATAAGAGATTGCTACACACAAAACTGTTGTTTCAAACCACAGGCTGCATTTCCTCTTTTCTATGTGGCCCAGTCGAATATGAGGCCGTTCAGTGGATTAAAAATAAACCTGTGGCAGAACAGAGAGTAACCACCAAGAACCCTTCACACACATGTGGACACTGTAGCTGCCGCCCTGTGTGTCGGCATTATTCTGTATTGTCATGTTTGCAGTTTGATGAATTTATAGATAGAGTTAGAAGAATATATATATATTTTTCTTATTTTAAACATTTAAATATAACTGAAATAACAAGAGAAAAAAGAAAAAACAAAACGTAAAAATCATCAAGTTTTCATGTAAATATCTATGTCTACAGAATGTGTGTGCTCGAAAAGGAGTAGGATGAAGTTTACACTTTTAATAATAGTTTGCATTTATATAGCGCTTTTCAGGACCCCTCAAAGCGCTTTACAATTCCACTATTCATTCACTCTCACATTCACACACTGGTGGAGTCAGCTACAGTTGTAGCCACAGCTGCCCTGGGGCAGACTGACAGAAGCCAGGCTGCCATATTGCGCCATCAGCCCCTCTGGCCATCACCAGTAGGCGGTAGGTGAAGTGTCTTGCCCAAGGACACAACGACCGAGACTGTCTGAGCCGGGGCTCGAACCGGCAACCTTCCAGTTACAAGACGAACACCCAACTCTTGAGCCACGATCGCCCTTTTCCTGTTCCTAGCCTCTTATCTCAAATGTAATTGCTTACAGATCCATAGCTAGAATTCAACATTATTTGATCCATACATGTTTAACTATGTACAAGTCTAACACATGAACATACACAAATAAAACCATTTGCAGCATGTAAACCAAAACAACAACAAACGACATTTTTACATAAACTAAGCATCCTGTGTTTAACATCTGCTTAATCTCTGAGCTTATTTTATGTGACAAACACCTTAATAAACACTTTGGTTAAGCTTTGGTTACTCTGGCATTGATCCATCAGAATGAGGACACAATGAGACAACTCAGTCACTGAGAGGAAGATTTCCTATATTCATGCAATTTATATTATTAGGCAATTGTGTGAATTTTTGTACTGATGTACTTGTCTTGATTTCATCTGTACAGGTGTTCCACACACTAACTCCTCTGACTGTCATGCTGTGATATTTTACATTTGTCCTTACTATTGGCTTGCTGAACATAAGGATTCCTCTCATGAGTATTTGGTCTTACATGGAACAAGTTCTGAATTTGTGGGGCAAAGATTTATTTGCTGATTTTGTACATTGTTTGCACAGTTCTGAGGTCAACCAAATCTTTAAATTTGAGAATATTTAATTTGATAAAAAGTGGATTTAATGGTTCTCTTGAACTAGTTTTATTTCTTATGCTTATTGCTCTTTTTTGCAGAATCTATATTGGATGGGTGTGTGTTTTATACGTCTTTCCCCACACTTCCACACAGTATGTCATGTACAGCAGTATAATGGAACAATAGATAATATAATGATGTTTGATTGATGAGGTCCTTAACCTTGTAGAGAATTGCCAGAGACTTTGATATTTTGCCTTTGATATAAGTAATGTGGTGAATCCAGCATAGTTTGTGATGTATTATCACACCGAGGAATTTTATTTCAGATACTCTGTCTAATTCAATGTTATTTATTGTCAGTTTACTATCGGTAGAATATGTGCGATTCCCAAATATTATGAATTTTGTTTTACTCAGGTTCAATGTTAATTTATTAAGGTCAAACCAGGTCTTCAGATTATTTAATTCATTTTATAGTTCATTCAGATGTTGCTCCAAGTTACTTCCACAGCACAGTAAGTTTGTATCATCTGCAAATAATATTACTTTCAAAGAGTTTGAAATTGCACATATCTCATTAATGCACAATATGAAAAGCAGCGGCCCCAAAACTGATCCTTGGGGAACCTCACACACAATTTTGGCATTTATGGCATTTATTTATGTATTTATTTATTTTTACAGTTTTTAAAGTAACTGTTAACCCATGATAATGCCACCCCTCTGATTCCATATGTACATAGTTTGTTAAGTAAAAGGTTGTGATCAACTGTATCAAATACTTTCTTTAAATCTAAAAAAACCTCTGACAGCATATTCTTTGTTTTCAAAACAGTGTTTACTCCATTACTTAACTCCATTAAGGCAAGCGTTGTGGTCCTTTTGGGTCTAAATCAATATTGCTCTTCATATAGCACATTATATGACTTTATCACCAAAAACAATCTATTGTAAAATATTTTTTCCAGTATCTTAGAGAACTGCAGTAGTAGAGAAATGGGACGATATTGGAACTACTTTTGCAATTTTCATCATATCAGGAAATAAACCACTTTGTAATGACAGATTACAAATGTAGGTAAATAGTTTCACAATACATCCAATAATATCTTTAATTAAGTCCATATCAATGCCATCACAGTCAGTTCATTTCTTGAAGTTAAAGGATGTAACTGCATCAATAATTTCCTCTTCATCTACTCCCCTCATAAACATTGAGTTCGCTACATTAATAGTTTTAATTTTAGGAGGGTTTCCAGTTTTTAAAATTTCTTTTGCCAAGCCAGGACCAACATTAAGAAAAAGGTCATTAAAACATTTGCATTTTTTTATGTCACTGGTGTCTTTGCGACAAAATTAATATAAATTTAATCCTGTCAGACAGGACAGGATTGGAAGGTTGATGGTTCGCTCCAGTCTGTGTGCCAAATAGCCTTGGGGAAGATACTAACCCCAAGCTGCTCTCTGATCCATCTGCTGAAGTGTGAATATGTGATAGAAAGCAAGTAAATAGAAAAAAGTGCTTGGGTAAATTGGGCAAGTTGTGTAACGCGCTTTGAGTGCTCAGAATAAAAAAGTGCAGTATAAGAACCAAACCATTTATCAGACATTCCTCAGAGGTTCCTCACACCTCGATGCTCTTCCTGGTTGTGTTGTTTTGTCTTTCTCCAGGTCTTTCCCTGCAGGATGGTGGCCCTCTCTTTTTTTATGCCCACTTCTGCATCACTTATTCTCTGGTGTAGTAGAGAAACATATAATCAGTAGTCAGGGAGTGAATGTTAGTTACAGATGATCTTACACACCACCTCAACATAGTATAGTATAGTTTGTATAGGTGTATAGGTTAGCTTGTAAGCCTCTGTATACACACACAAACAACAACAAAGTAAAGAATCAACAGCATAATGTAGTGTTTGGGATTTCTGAGGTTCAGCAGTGCTGGGAATAGTGGGAGAGTTACTGGGAGGTGCTTGGGTAACAAAAGGCCATGCACAGGTGTAGTTGGCCTCTTTGTCTTAGTTTTGTTGTGTTAATGAAGCTACGTTTCTCCTCACAAATCAGCTCTGAGCCTGAAGGACTGAAAAGAAACCATTTAAACTTTCACAGCTGCAGAAAAAGATTCAGTGACTTTGTGATTATTTCCTTATTTTCCAACAAAGATCCGAAGTTCAAACTTGTGGCTTCAGACATTTTCACGTATCTCAATTCTGTTAAGGAGAGATGCTGACACCATGTGGACAAATGCTATTATTGCTGGTTTGTGGGTTACAAATGTTTTTATCATGGCAAACCATATAAGTAATAGTAATACTGTTTCAGTGTAGAAATATCTGTGTGTCCGTTATTCCAATAAGTGTTTTTATTCATCATTTCTATGAGGAAAAGAAGAAGGGAAAATGTTTCGACATTAAAGTGGCAAATTTGTGAGAAAAAAGTGGCCCTTTAGTGCCGAACTGCCATCGCCTGCAGTACAGTAACTGATACCCAATGTCTCATTTACAACAGAGACCTGTTTCAGACAAACATATTTAAATTACAACATCAGCATGTTTGTGATATCAGTGTTGTGACCTGTAGATTGTATAATTCAGAAGTGATATGCTCACTCATACAAACAATCACAGACTTTTTTCATGTCTTTAATCCTGTAAGGAGACAAAAGTGATCCAGAGGAAATGTTTTAAGCGCACTGACATCTGCTGCATCAGCAGTAAGATTATTTCTAAATTGGTGAACCCAAAATCTTCAAGATTTAAGGCGAGGATTGTTTCGAAGGTTTAACTGGTGCAAAAGGTCTAAACTCAAGATAAGATTGGGAGATTTGTTAACATATATTTGATTATTTTATTTTTTTAACCTTTTCCTCTATAACATTATTTTTGCTTTTATTTAGGCCAGAAACAAAAGTAGGCTAAATAATTAAATTTGAAAGAGAGATTATTTTGAAGTAAGAAAGTTTAAAAAAAAATCACAAACAAAAAAAAAAAATCACACTTTTAACACTTTTATTTAAAAAAAAAAGAAAGAAAGTAAGATCGATTTAAAAACAAATTGCTATGGTTACTGCAGGATGCTGCCTTTAAGTTTGCTTAGAGGTGTGAAAAACAAAACAAACACCAAAGAACAAAAATGTCAGCTCTTTCAAACAACAAGGATTTTATTTCTCACCGTTTTACTGACAACAAACTGTATTTATATAATTTATTAGGCAAGAAAATTTAAACAGAAACAAAGTCAAGCAGTAAATAAATGTTGTTATGAATAAAAAAAGCCACATTCTTCTTTTTCCAAATATTAGATAAAACCGTAAAGAGTGGAGTGTGTTGTAACACATATTTAAAGTGTTGCAGTCATATGTTTCTAATCCAGCTCATTACCAAAACTGTCTTTGAATAATTTTACAGAGAGCAGCGGAAAAACAGAACAACACAACCAAAGATTTTACAAAAACATCAGATGATGTCAGGAAACAGACCAGTTTACTGCTGTTTAGTATAATAGTATAATACTGTATAGGGAAAATTATGAATGCATAGTTGTTATTAGGACTGTCACAAATGATTATTTTTATAGTCGACTAGTCACCGATTATTTTTTTGATTAGTCGACTATTCAGATCATGCACCCACTGGACGTAAAACGTACAGCTTATTGCACCAGCAGCATCTGCTTTCATATAACTATCACTAGCTTACAGCTTGAAGTGTTTAAGGTATGTGCTCACTATAAAAAAGACGAGATGATAGTTCATTAAACTTTTAATTAAATTTGCAGATTGTGTCGGTGGATTTTAATAAACTCAGCCGTCTGCTCTTTGCTCCCTAAAATATAACACTACACTGGAGTAAATTCTCGATCATGTCACACTTCTGTTTAATCAGTTTTCTGTTTGACGTTTATTTCACTGTGTGAAAACTATAACTGAAGGAAACGGTTTCCAGGGCCTAATCCGTGGATCGACTTCCTCCGAGGCATGGACGTCTATCAGCAGAGAATGTACCTTCACCTATCAGCAGAGAATGTCCCTTAGTCTGTAACACAGTCAAATATATTCTCAAGCAACATTCAAGCATGCCATTCAGCGTGTTAGTACGAGCTCGGGAGCAGCTTGGGAGAACAAGAAAACAGAGACTGCTTCAGGTTGTCTTCCCAAATTGACTCAACTTTATTCACAAGTACAACAGTTTATATAGAGGGTAAAATTCATGAGACAGCAGACATCAGTTTAAACCAGTACAGACCAAGATAAGGGAGCGTCTTCCTGCCCTTGGGTGAAGAAGCATCCTTTGTGTAGTTTATCAGTTCAGCTACAATTGTGATTATCTCAGCGACATATTTTCAAGGCACAAAATAAAGAGTTCTTACATTAGTGAATTCTGAAACAAACCATCTGGCCTTCAACAGGCGTCTCCTAAGAGATTAAGAAACTAATGTAGCTGAGGGAGTGATCTCTGTGGTATTTCAACCTTGTACCAGCCTGTGATTCTCACACATCAATTCTTGGGTCAAAGAGAAAAACACTGAAACAAAGGGGCCTTATTGAATGACAGAGTTTTCCTGCATAATGTCACTATAAAACAATATCCAGTAAATGCTACCATGGTACTAAAATACCTAACAATAACTTTAAACTCTGCTAAACCGATCTACTCAGGCACAAGAAAAAAGCCAAATAATAACATTTTTAAGCTATCTAAGTTATCTAAACCGGTGAACCGTGGGCGATATGCCAGGGGACACAGCCTGACGGGACACGTCCACAGACAGGGGAGCAGCAAGAGTGAACTCGCGAACGAGACACTTGTAGGCAGCCAGGAGGTTTCAGCTCACTGAGTGAGTCCCTGCTGGCCGCGTAAACCTGCGGCACGTAGGCAATACCCCTCACATGGAGCCGGCACTGCAGGCTGGAAAACATTCACTTGCCGCCTGTGTCCCAGGGGAACACAGTCTGCAACAGCACAGCTGCTGAAAGTGTAGGGCCGAGGTAGGGAGGTCACCCGAAGGGTCCAGCCCCAGAGCTGCGAAACACCCCGTGCCTTCTGCAGACTGGGAAGGGGACTGGTGGCCAAGCCCGCTGAAGGCCAAGCAGGGACTCAACACAAAGGTCTGGCGAACCACGGGCAATATGCCAGGAGATGACATCTTAAAGAAGTGTCTACACGCCACGACCATGCACCCCGTACATATGGAATATGCAACGGAGTGGAAAGATAGTCTCGATATGATGGAGAACTTCTGTTGTGAGCTGAGAAAAGAAGGGTTTCTATAATCTGCTGCAGTGTTTGAATGAATGGAAGAATCCAGCTCTGACCTCACATGACTGTGGAAATGTTTGCTGCAAAAGTCTGCAGCTACAAACACTGAAAACCTGCCTGGATATCAGCATAAGGACGTGTGTGAGGGGTTACTGGCTGCCCAACATGCCTGTCCCACCTGCGGCTTCCTGTTGAAGAACAATAAAGTATATTTTAAAAGTATTGTTTCCCCTTGATGTAAAGTGAAGTTCTGTTTTGTGTGTTTGAGTCTTTACAGAAATTGTGTAAAGTTAACTGTACCTTACAGACTTTGTTTAGAAGGCGCAGACAGACTTTGTATCTGTGTGGAGGAGGAAATCACCTGGTTTTACTTTCATGTAAATATCTGGTCTCAGACATACACACATCTTATCATTTGTAACGTGTTTCGTGTTTTACAGATTTTTTACGCAAAACATGTGAAGCTGAAGCACTTCTCTATCTTCTTCTGTATCAGTAAAAAATCATTAACACCTCACCTGGGATACTTGAAACAATGGTGTGTTTTGTACGGTGATGCTGTTACTCGACTATATGAAACTGACCGACAGTGACTTGAAAAAGTATTCATACCCTTTGAACGTTTACACATTTTGTTACCTTAAAACCACAAACTTAAATGTTTTTTTATTGGGATGTGATAGAACACAAATAGTGCAGAACTGTAAAGTGGTATGAAAATGATAAATCGTTTTCAAAATTTATGTAAATAAAAATCTGAAAAGTGTGGAGTGCATTTGTTTTCAGCACCCCCTGCGTCAATACTTTGTAGAGCCACCTTTTGCTGCACTTACAGCTGCAAGTCTTTCAGGGTTTGTCTTTACCAGCGTTGCACATCTAGAGACTGAAATGTTTGTCAACTCTTTGTTGCAAAATGGCTCAAGCTCAGACGGACTGTGAACAGCAATTTTTCAAGTCTTGCCACAGATGCTCAATGGGATTTAGGTCTGGACTTTGACTGGGCCATTCTAACACAAGACTATTCTTTAATCTAAACCAGGGGTCGGCTGGTGTCCTGCAGGTTTTAGATATCACCCTGGGCAGGGCTCTAGACTAACTTTTTGCCATGGGCGTACCGGTACGCCTAACTTTAAAAAGTTAGGCGTACCGGCACAAAAGTTAGGCGCACACAAATTTTATAATAATTTATAAAATATAATGTGTTTTTCTGGATACACTGTGCTTTTTCAGCATTCAAAGATTGATGACACCATGTCAGAGCACTGGCTATGAATTTCAGAAGGATCAGGCCTTAACTTAACAGAAAAGTTAGCAATAGTTCTTTTCCTATTACAGCTACATCCACTTCTGTCGTGCCTAGGCTGCTCACTAGGGCTGGGTATCATCACTGATTTCTATAATCCATTCGATTCCGGTGTTCAAAGTCCCGATTCGATTCAACTTAGCCTCAGACAGTCAGAAATGTTATAATTCTGATCATTTATCAGTACTGACTTCATCAGAATTGTGAACATCACAGCAGATGCCTTTGTGTGAAAGTAACTGAGAATAAAACACAGAAAAACATGAAGGAGATTTTCCTGGTCTGGCTTTTTATAGCAGATAACCTTAAAAATATTCTACAATGTTCTGCATATAAAGTTTAAATTTCTTCAGTATTGAACAACAGAAAAAAATAGGCTTATGGATCCACGTGTACGGGGTACGACCCCCCTTGGTCGTGGCGTGTGGATATTTCTTTAAGACACTCTGGCACGCCCGGCTACGCCCCACAGCAAAAGTATAAAACAGCTGTGCAGACGTGACACCGGTGATCGTTTGATCAGAAGGCGTCTCCGAGTGGACTCACGGTGGAGAGATAGTCCCTCACTAAGAGAACCAAGGTTACACCGTAACCGTACGGTCTGCGCTTGGGTTCGTCCAGCGTGACAGTGCTACTGGAAACTGAATTTCTGGAAGGAACCAGATTAATAGGTTCATCTAATCTAATCTAAAAGAAAACAAGGAAATTAAGTTTGGTTTGATCACAGAGAGAAAGGAAAATATTCAGTTCAGTTCTTCTTTTTGGGAGTTTTAATTTATACAGAGATAAATGGTTGTCATGGAAACGAGATTTTAATGGTCTAAATCTTGGAGAATAAAAATGAGCTAACATGAGGTCATTGAAAGGACAGAGAAACAAACTGACCTGCAGACCAGACAAACTTTGGTTGACTGTGATCAGTGTGATACTCTGGGTCTCCTCTTCCAGCTCTGCACACATATCCTGCTGTGTGTGTCTGTCCATGAATGATGTAGGAGTCCTGTGCAGTCCCACTGCCATCAGGTAGCAGCTCATAACTGGAGGATTTCTCTGATAGATCAGGAACAGCTTTATACCAGTAGAAGCTCCATCCTGCAGACGGATGTTCAACCTCACAGTTCAGAGTTACTGAGGCTCCAGGACTCAGCCATGATGGAGACACAGTGAGGACAGGACGGGGTTCATCTGTTCAACAAAGATTTTCTCTCAGTGAACATGTAGTACAGTCTCTGAACAGTGAGCTCAGTTTATACAAAGAATAATAATCTCAGTCTATATGAACAGAAACACATTTTACAAAGTGTTCAAACAGCTTAAAGCAAATATGACTTACTGTCAGAAACTGTCAGTGTGACTGAATCACTCCACTCTGTTGTTTCATGCTGTGAACTTTTCATTCTGCCCTTACAGCGATAGTTTCCACTGTTCAATGATGAAGCAGAAATAATCCTGAATTCATTTTGATTTGGAGGTTTTCTGATGCTGTTTGCTTCCCACTCATAATCCCACTCAGTGTCTCCTCCATGGATCTCACATCTGACAGTGATCGTCTCTCCTCTGTATATCTCAGACCAGTTTGGATACAGAGTCACAACAGGCCTGATTGAGACTGTTACTGTTCAAGAAAGTACAATAAAAACACGTGAATGACAAAAGGTTCAATTACCATCAGATGTAGTGCTTTGTGGGAAGTTCAAGTTTGAGCTCACCAGTTGTGTCAATCCAAACTGGCTGACTGTCCTCTGTGTAGTAAACTGCTTCACTTCTTCACTTCTTCCTCCTCTGCAGCTGTAGAGTCCTCCCTCTGAGACACTGATTTGTCCATTTGATAGAAAAACCAGAGCAGGTCAGGGTCACACTGCCCCCTACTGGAACAGCTGTGTTATCAGCTCTCAGTTCAGCCTTTGGTTTCGCTGCAGTTTAGTTTAGAACAAGAACATAAAAGTAAAAATGACTGAATCAGAACAATTTAAAGGACCGGGTGGAAATATGTAAATGATCAAATATCATGAAACCTTAATGGTGAAGCTGTAAAAAACTGTTAAACAAAATACTCTGAAATACTGTTTTGATCAACAGTATGTTTTTAATATTTACTTATTTGCATTTGCAAAATTACAAAGCCTCATATATTACGTCCACTGAGCTCCTTCACCTCCCTGAATCTCACATCTGACTGTCTCACCGCTGTGTATCTGAGGCTAGATGTGTCGCAGGGTCACAGTGGGCTTAATGTGAACTGTTCATATAAGAATGATCCAGTTAGGAAACAAACAGAAACATAAAAACTGCTGTTTATAACATAAGAGTAGAGCGACTGCAAAACAGCTGATTCACAGACAAACAGTTTGAAGACGCAACATAAAAAAGTCACAACATAACAATTTATAAGTTCAAGCATTTAGTAAAATGTATCAGTATTTACTTTGTACAATTATCTTTATTTATATTAAAAATATAACAGATTCGTTGGAATACATCTGCTTCACTTTATGAACTTTGAGGTGAACAAGCATATCAGTGTGAATAAACTGAAAAATAAATCAAAAAACTTTCGATTTTCAAAGGATTTTTTTCTTGAATCAACATGAAGAGAAACTGCGACTTATTTTATTTTGTTGTTGTTGTTGTTTTTACCAAAATATGTTATTTTTGAAGCTCCAATAAATTCATGAAAAGGCTTGAATAATTTTTGCTTGTTTGACCTTCTGTTTTGTTTTTTCCTTCCAGAATTAGATGGGCTCTTGAAGAGTGCAAGGTCAACCTTGAATCACACAATTTTAAAGGATCCACAACAAACTCAAGAAGTTCTAATATTTTGCTTTTTGAGATGCCTAAAATCAAAGAGATCAAGTTCTTTAAAAGTAATCAAAAAAATTGAATTAAATTCTAAATGATCCTGGGGGCCAGTTAAAGGATGGGAATGATGTCTCTCCATCTCTTTCTTTGAGTTAAAAGCTGAAGCTGGGAGCTGATTTCTGTATCGTCTGCAGTGATTCAACTGATTTTTGTTAAGGCAAGTAAAGAGCCTGTTGCATCAATTTGGGTATGAAGAAATGAAAGCACGTAAAATAGTGTCTGTGTATTTAGATGTTAAAATAGATCTCTGGTGTCAGCCAGAGGAGCCGATGGCGCGATATGGCAGCCTCGCTTCTGTCAGTGTAGCTGTGGCTACTGTTGAGCGTGTGCTTCCACAGGCCCCGCTAGTTTAGAGACTTATTCCTCATGAAGAACGAAAACAAGACAGAACATCTTCAACCGGTCTTTTACTCGCTAACGAGGAAAGACTTGGTCAGAACCAGGCTGTGAAGCTAAATGCTCCTCACCTGTCTCCAGACCAACTCCTTCAAAGAGCAGCTCTCCTTGCAGCTATTTATTGACAAACTGTTACAATACACAACACAACATAAGCACCTCCCACCGTAAAACCCCCCCGGTTACAAAAGACAAGGCACTGTGTGTGTGTGTGTGTGTGTGTGTGTGTGTGTGTGTGTGTGTGTGTGTGTGTGTGTGTGTGACTTCCTGATCACAACATCCTTGGCAGTGTTGGGAAGGTTACTTTTAAAATGTATTTCATTGCAGATTACAGAATACATGCCCCAGAAATGTATTCTGTAACGTATTCTGAATACTTTGGATTACTTAATTTGTTATCATGCTTTTTACAACTACGTGATTGTACTATTGCTGTGATTTATTACTGTTACTGAAGGTCCGTGGCTCCGAACCCGTAGTAAAGGGACCTCTGACTAATAGGTCGGGTTCTGTGTCGGGCTCGTAGCCGAAAAATAGCTTTACTTTGGTGTCTGAGTCAACTTTGCCAGCGAGAGACAGAGAGCGGCGTTGAAAGGCTGCTCCAACGGAACTTATTGTTTCGGAGGAAAACACGAACACGGTGTACAGTCGAGTCTTAATAGCTTACTTACAACTGGGCTCATCAGGCACTCTTCTTGGCTGAAGTGGTTATTATTATATTTACATGCTTCCAGCTCCCATTTCTGGACAGTGACAACTCGTACTTTTCGACTCTCCTTTTTCTCCCTCCTCGAGCTCACAAGCACATAACGGGTACGGCAGTCCATCCTCCCTGCAGCACGGACTACACTGCCCATGAGGCTACATATTCGTTAGGGCTATGCCTGTAATACTCTGCCTATTGCCTTCATATTAAATCATTTTTTAAAATGTTAACAGTAACAGAATACAGTTACTCATATTTTGTATTTTAAATACGTAATGTATTCATGTATTACTCTCCAATATTGATATTTTATAACTACAATAAACTGTTTTACACTACTTTTGATACTAAACTATAAAGACACTCATGGTAGAGTAATCAGGAACGACATGCCACGTCTCCCTGTCTGATCTTTTTTTTCCTGGTTGCAGGACACTTATAGCTGTCTACAGGTGCTGCCACTCGGTACCTGTAACACATGATTAACCATTAGCAAAATTACATATAGATATAATTAGCACTCTGTGTTACGCTAACCATAAGGAGGTGGATGTTACAGTATGTCCTTTATGTCACTCTTAAGCCAGAGGATTTGAACCTTGTTGAAAAAATAAACATTTAAATACATTTACAACATGTAACAACCAGGAAGAAAACAATATTGTTCCTACAGAATCTGATGCTCAAATAACAGATGGACCTTCCTCTCCAGTAATCTGGCATAGATCTTCCAGGACAGGCTGCGAGCTGTGATCCTCTAAAGTTGGAATACACTCTCCAGTCTCCCTGCCTGAAGAGAAGAACCCTCACCCCAGTCTGCCAATCCAAAGGCGCTGTCCCCAACTCCCACACAATATTGCAAGAGTGTGTCAGCCATAAATCCATGAGTCCCATCCACACTATATACAGTGGGGGTACTTAAAGGCTTAAAACCTTCATTTTTGATAAAGCTTATAGTTAGGGCTGGATCACGTGACCCAGAATCCTCCTTTAGTGTAGACTACTGCAGGGTTCCCATGATGCACTGGGTGTTTCTTGTCCACTCACCTTTTTCACTCATTATGTTGTTTACTTTCTCCTCTCTCTCTTCCCACCCAACTGGTCACAGTACATGGCAGCCCCTCCCTGAACAATTCAATTGATACTTCTATATTTAAATTGCAAAAATGTTGACTACAGCCCTCCAGTCAACCTCAATAAATAAATGAAACTTATATACTGTACAAATCTACAAAAAGTAAGCCGCCTATAAAAGATAAACTATTATTATTCCCAGAGATGGGAAATTCACTTTGTTACAGCAGCAAAGTAAACAGGGCAGGAATAAATAAATAAATGCAGCAAACCTAAAAACAACACTACTATGCAAAAATAGAAGAGACTAAACCATTGAATTATGTGAAGAATAATATGTCAGAGTACACTGTGGTGTCCCTACAATATGACTGAATTAACTCTCAACCTCACCAGCGCCACCTCACGTGTCACACACAGGTGCTGGTTGGACCAACTGAAGCCTTTTGGTTTGTTTGTTTGTTTTTGTTTCTCCAGACAGAATATAAAATATTCACATTTTACTTAATTCAAATTGTGCTGTCACTTTAAAAGTAACATTTCATATGTAATGCAAGAAACCTAAACTGTAACGTAAATGTAAAATGAGCAGCTCGTGTCCAGGTTCACCAAAGTCAGTTTTGTGACTGAAAGCTATCGGCCAAATTAGCACGATGATGTTTCCACAGGAGAGGAGCTGCATTATTATAAGCTGTTCCACCACATAAACCTGAAAACTACCTGTGACAGCTGACCTGGGTGATGTGTAGAAGAACATGAAATTTTATTTAGCATCAAATCCGTGTGTTAATGAAGAACATGTTCCTGTGCCATGTGCATAAATACACACATCAATCTTGTTTTTGTGTTTTTCCTGTGGGCTTTGTGAGGCTGCAGGTATTTACGAAAGTCTGACAGACTAAAACAGTCAAGCGACGACACTGTGAAGAGCTGAGAGTTGCTTCTTCCTCTGTGCAGAAATGTAACTAAAAACCTTAAATCAGCTTTAATTCTGTTCAATTTCAACAAAATCCATTATTACAATATCAATATCATTATTGGAATGGACTAGCACTGCACCCATATCTCTGAGTCATCCACCCGTGATTTCTCCCTCTTATTGTGTGTTTTGAAAGTGATAAGCCACCACAATATCAGGGTCCAGGATATGAGAGTACACTCATCCAGCTCTGAAACACCACAGATCACTGTCACATCTGCGACGGACAACATTTAAGCATCTGTCAAACTGCTACAATTGATGCGAATCAGAAATACCCGAAATATTTAGGCTGTCTGAATTGTACAGTATATAATAGTGTAACGAATGTTAAAGGTTATTTTGCTGTGATAGGTTGAGCATCTCTGTGCACTGTTGCTGTTTCTTTAAGAGACATGTTTGTTTGTGCTGCAGTAAAAGTCAGTGAGTGTGGTTTATTTTTTAGAGACAGAAGTAATAGTCACTCACCAGCGTGACGGCTTTCTTTCCCTTTTTATACTTTTAGGCCACATGTTGAAACTCATAGCCACTAATTTCTCTTTTTTTGGTGAAACCTTGGACTCGTCTCCAAATCTTCCGGCAGAGATCATCCAATCGGATCCTTTTAGGGAATCGGACCTCTAAACTGTCGGTCGTCATGAGACAGGACCACCAACAGATACCTCTTTCCACATTTATCTTCGCCTGTGTTATCACTCCACAACAAACTTGATGAGCTCCGGACAATTGTCAGGTTGCCGAAGGAGTAAAACTGCGCCTTTCTGTTTGTTGTACTGGAAACTCGGCTTAAAGAACAATGATGTGTTCATGTTGAAGTCAGAAGTTTGGAAGTTTCAGCTGGAATGCCCCATCAAGACAGCTACCAAGTCAATAAGCTCCACCTGCCCTGACTTAATGGGAATGGCAGATGAGGAAGGAGAGATGACTGACTTTTAATTACTTTTATACAAAATGATTGATTACATGGATATAAGAACAAACTAAGCATTTTATGTTTTATGATCTTGGATTATGTTCCTTTGGACCACCTTACAGGCTAATTATGGCACAGCGGGGAATCAAACTGAAGAAGAAAAGTAGGGTCAAAAGAGCCAAACCACAGAGAGGGATGGGTCTGAGAGCGGGAGTGGGAGTGTTGGTGTTCATGAAATAGTGTCTAAATTTGAAAGAGTCAGTGGATTTAAATTTCTTGTTGCATTTAAAGATGTGTGTGAAGAGGCTCAAGATGCACAAACAGCATAAAGATGAGATGAGAAATGTGTTGAATATGAAAATGCTACTGAATGGGAATATTCTTGATTTCTGTAAGTCTGAGGTGCAGAGAGTAAAGGCACTGACAGTGATTTGTTCCCAGTCAGGGTAAAAACTGACTGATATGAGCCCTGAGAGTCTGAAAGTGCTGTGTTTAAAGCTGTAGAAGCAGCTGAGGTCAAGATTGTAGGTTTAAAGAGTCGGGCACTGCTGTATTGTTGACATTCAGACATGATGCAGTTACAGTGAGCTTGGGGTACATGAGCTATCATGTTAGGAAAATACCAGCAGCCTCCATTGTGATGCAGCGTTTTGGTCCTGTAGCAGCAGTGTGCAGTATTTCCTTAAACAAGTAAAAAAATAAAAGTATAAATCTGTAAGTTTGGTCAGCAGCTGTGGTTCCAGAGGAGATCTTTGGAGTTAGACCAGGATCTCTGAGTTTAGGGTTTCACTACAGTTAAATACAGTATCTGTGGTGCTTCATTGGCTACTTTAAATAAAGGGATATCAAGTGTTACTCTGACAGTGTCCTCAGCATCTGTAGCCCACTACACCCCAGATGGTTCAATGATGCCAGTAAACTGAGGACTCATCATCTCCGTCCACAAACATAAGTGTACAGTCTTCTGGGTTGTAACACTGCTCACATGCTAAACTGCTCCAAAGTCTTTTTTATAATTCTTCTTTCATTTGGAAACATTTTGACTCGTCTTGACTTATAACATCGACTTATTGATCACAGTCCTGTCAAAGCAGATCAGCAGATTCATTATAATTAAGCTGTTGAATGATCAGCTCATAAAAGTTATGTTCATGTTTTCAGTGTTTTCTCCATCCAAGCTCATCCCAAAGTCCAGACATGCAGGTGATTAGAAAAGACATCTGATCTGAATGTGCTGCTGACTCTTTGAATATTGTGATTTCCTGATGACCAGGAGAAACATGTCTGGAAAACATGCAGAATCTTTAGAATCCAGTAGACTGTGGAAATGTGCAGTGAATGAAGGTTATAGTAGGAGACACCTGGTCCTGGTCAGATGAACCACTTTAACTGGCTCCTTTCTTTTTAGCCCACAATGATCATTTTGATCTGTGTTTTATTCTCATTATTTTAAATGGACTCAGTTAACAAAGGGCCAGTATAGCAGTGAAAAAGCACAATGGCTGTAAACAATAAAGATCACAGATTAAATTAAGACATCAGCCTAAAGAGCAACATAACAATGAGGTCACATAAAAGAAGCAATTATGAAACTTTGACTGTAAACTACAGATCTGCTAAAATAATAAATCAGCCAACTAGACTTGATAATTACATTATAACAAGATGTTGAAATGGATGTTACTTATACAGCAGTTTAACCTGAAAAGAGGACGTTACTCTCAAGTGGTGAGGGATTATTTACAGGTAACATTTAGTGGACAAAAAAGGTGTGTGGATAAACTGCACACGTGCATTCCTGGGATTACTGTTCCAGAGTAATGCAATAAGAAACCAGCAGGTGGCAGCAGTGTGCTGGTTGGCACTGTCTCCTCACAGCAAGAAGGTCCTGACTGGGTTTTCCCCGGGTCTGCGTGGCCCCTCTCTGGGAACTCCAGCTGCCTCCCACAGCCCAAGGACCTGCATGTTAGATTAACTGGTAATTCTAAAGTGGTCGTAGGTGTGAATGTGAGCCTGAATGCTTGTGTGTCTCTGTCTGATAGTCATATGGCACAACTGAGACTTGTCCAGGTGTACACTGCTTCTGGATTGAGGAGTAATAATATTTTAAAAACAAACAGACAAAGAAAGCAGAGCTGCACCTCACTCTTTGTATTGATGATATTTTTGGACCCAGCTGTGTTTTGTTCTTCTAGAAAGCCACATGTGGGACGAGCACAAATGTAAAGGCAGCCAGTGATGCCTCAACATCTTTAAACCTCAAGCCTGCATCATCAACTCACAGAGCTCTGGGCACAAATGTCTACTGGGACCCAACCAACTTGTTTTGATGACCAGGCCTTTATTCTTTCTTCAATAATAAGAAATAGTAATAATGTGTACCTACATGAGTACTTCTAAATGGAGAGCACCGCGTCTTATTGAAAAAATAAAACGTAACATCACAATATGGCTTCAATAAAAACTTTAAAGCAGCCAATCATGAAGAGTTCTGTGGTCCACTTCCAAACCAGAAAATCTAATCAAGCACAAACAATCTTAAATCTTTACTCTGATGAAAATATAAGAGAAAGTGAAGTCAAGGTTAAATTTATTCATATATGTTTAAAACAACAGAGTTGATCGCAGAGCTCTTCATTTAAAATATATAACCTTAAAAAAAGTAAAATGTTAAATCCAGAAAAAGTGAGAACAGCAAACAATATTAAAATAAAATTAAATAAAAAATAAAATTCACAGCATCTGACAGTATCTGACATCAAATGAATCAAGCTCAGCTTTTTCATGTTTTTATAACAAATAATTCATTTTTGCATGATGCAGATCTTTAAACTCAGACAGTAAACGTATTTGTTGGTGTTCATACCAGCACTAATGTGACTCTGCTGACTTTAAGTTGTTGCTTTCAGGTATTAAAAATCACAGACTTCAAAACTTTTTTCTCACTTGCTATTGGAACAGGATACATTCAAAATTTTATATTAAAGCTTAAAAATGAATAAAAAATATCAGCTGCATATAAAGAGCATGGATCTGAAACAGGACACACCTCTGTGTGCTTTATGCTAAAAGAATCTATATCATATTATTATTCAATATCATCTTCATAAACACTAAAAAGTGAGCGCGTCTGATATTTGAGCAGCAGAGGAGCAACAGTGGATTCATAAAATGCTCCTTTTTGCTGCTGCAGCTCTCCTCACTGACCTGTAAGACAAACACACAAAGAACAGAAATGTCCAAGTTTCAGGATGTTCACCATTTAATAACTTGAAGAATAACTCATCCTGCACAGAAGCATAATTACCAGGAAAGCTTCCTAATGTGACTTCAGAATAAACTGCTGCATCAGCTGCAGGACTTGATTTTCCTGTGAGTGGAAAGAAGATTTTAAGACCAGATAAACATGTTGAACAACATTCACTGGAGGTGATGGCAGACTTTGTTTACCTGCTTTCTTCTTGGCTTTTTCTTTTTTGGGGCGTTTGACCTCAGCATACATCAGACTGTCCTCTAAAAGAGAAGTCAGAGTTCAGGATACATTTGATCAGCAGATATATGACACAGAGCTGTTGGACGTAGAGGTGGTTTAAACTCTGCAGATTTGTCAGCTGCAGCCATTAACAGCATTAATGCTACGCTCCCCTTAATGATTCTCGCTCGTTGTAGTTTCACTAGATTATTACTTTAGCTGCCAAGAAAAGAGCAGACTACTTTAAGTGCTAAGAGCAGCATGTAAGAACTATGTATGAGATGTAATACGTCACAAGGTTTCCTTTACTGTTACACAAAAAGTTAACAATTTAGACTTTTGAACACAGGATATTTTATTTAAGCAAATTAGCAGGGGCAAAAACCTTAATCAACTAGTAATAATCACTTGATTCATTCACCTAAATTTTATCCAAATATAACTAATCTACTCAGTGCTATCGCTGATTTCAGATATAGTGTGGAGGTGAGGAGAGGGGTAATCAGTGCTGCACTCCTCTCCATCCTGTGCATGAAAGTCCAAATGAGGAAGCAGTAACACAGTACAAAGTCTTCCAACTCTTTTGTGAGACAAAAAATGATCATTTCACTTCATAAGTCCACAGTGATTGTTCAACTGAAACTTTTGACTGTGAACTCCACAGTGTTTGCTTACGATGTTACTCATCTGCAGCAAACTACAAAAAGAACCTCGAACCTTCCCAAACAGCTCCATTCATACTTATCTGCCCGTCTGCATCACTCCCTTCTTTCATCCCTTACTCATATTTTATATGCCCTACATCTATTCCACATACACACACTTTCCATGCTATTGGCACATCTGATACTTTCCTGTATCAAACAACCATCTTAAACAGTTCTCTGCTGTGCCTCCAGTGATCGAGCACACTCAGATTATGTGTTTTATTTGATGGTGTTTGGTTTGTGATCGTTGGTCTAGTTCAGAAGCTCTGGATGCTGTGATTCAGTAAATCCAGCTGAAAGGGGAGTTTTTTTGCCTCCCAGATTAAAGACTTTGATCAAAGGCCTTAGATTAGAGATTAACCTCTGATCTGAGGAAGAGACTGAACTCAAACTGTGGAAGAAGTTTGTTTTGAGTTTTCTTCGTTCTTTGCAAACATTCTGACCTGCTGTGTTTCTGAATCACTCATTAAATCTGTTCGACTTCTACAGCGTGTCTGTAGAACACAACACAACAACACAGTATCATGTTAAACAAATACACCTGATTTAATGACTAACCCACCAAAACCCTAAATGACTGCAGATTAACTCTGCTGATGTATAGTGGTAGTGTGTAGTAGCTAAGCTTGGTATGGGAATAACTAAACTCCAGGTTGACCTATAATTAGCTGCAACATAATGAAATGACACATTTCAGTACAAACACTGAATGAGACTGTTGTGTCTGTACCTGCAGCTCCCGTCTTCACCTCAGAGTAAACAGCACTCTGCTCTGGTTTATGATGCTTCCCTGTGAAGATGATCAGAATATTTATCATGAGAAAATAATTAACTGTTAGATTTTTTAAAATATTTATTTATTTTATTTTACATTACATTTACATTTAATTGCACATGTTTTATGTACTTACTCTTCTTTTCAACGTTTTTAAGTTCAATAAGAGAGTATGTGACATCTTGATGTTCATCTGATCCTGAAATGTTCATATTTTAGTTACAGGATTGTAAACATTTCACATGGAATTAGTTTCATTAAATCAAAAACAATTTTTCATCTGTAACTGCTCTGTGCTTTTCAGCACATATACTGCACCATTTCTGTCGTCTTCCACTTGGCTAACAGATTCATAGAGGTTATTAGTACCTAAAAAACGATGAACCAGGGTCACATTAATCATTTTAATAAAAACCTGGAGAGGAGAGTTTAAATAATTCTGTTTAAGTCAAAACCAGGACTGTAAGATGTTTTCAGACAATAAAACCATAATGTTGTTACTGTTTGTGCTGTTCTGATATGAAACAATAACATTATGGATTTTTTCAGTCGAGTTAAAGACACAATCAGGTTTGTAAAATTATTTTTCTTTCTCATTTTATGTGTCAGTTTACTGTTTGGATGTTTGTCCAACTGGATTTTGACAAATATTCTCTTAAAAGCTGCTGAGCACAAAGTTAATCTAAAAACTGTTACTGTTAATGAAGACTGATATAAAAGTCAATATTAATAATGATGATAATAAAGATGGATTAAATACTGACCAGGATGAACAGAGTCGTACACATGAGTTTCATTCTGGTTGACTCCATGATTTGTGGAGGAGCCCGGACTGTGACTCTCAGACTGGATCGACCTAAAACATGAAATAAACACAATAAACTCAAAAGTAACTGATGTTTGTTTAAAATAATAATAAAAAGTATTTTACCAACCTGGTGAAGCAGGAATCTGTGAAAGAGACATATGTTATTACACATGTTTGTCATGTATAAATTGTTCCACTGATATTTAGTGTCATGAGATCAGAATACATGTATATGTGTGAATAATTAAAGTGTATGTAGTAAATAAACTCTCTAATACAGCATGAAAAGAAGAGGCTCTTACACTTGGACTGTCTGCAGCGATACAACAAGAGCAGGAGAATAATAATGAGAGAGACTCCACAAACCAGTCCAACCATCAACCACACAGGAGATGAAGAGCTGTCAGCTCCTGACACAGTTACTGCAACAACAAACAATAATTAATTATTAATAAAGTGTAAAAGAAGAACTCTGAGAGCACAAATCTCTGCTAAGGCAGCTCACTCTGTTGACAATATTTACTTTTAAGGAAACAATATTGTATTTTCAGAGTATTTATTTTGTTTTATTTGTACTGTGAGAAGTTTGTAGTTCAGTGAAAATAAGTCCAAAGGCAGATTTGTTTCAACATGACAACAAGGGCACATGTGAAATGTAAAAGTGAGGTCAGAGGTCAAACGTAACAGGATATTTTAAATCTTTATACAGTATTTTCTATATGTTGACAAGACACAACACCTTTGTAAGAATCATAGTTTCTGTGTTATAAGGATTTATTTAGTCATAAAGTTGACCTTGAAGACCTCGGTGGCTGTAAGCCAAATGTTAATGGATAGTTAACATGACTGCAGCTCGTCAGTGAGGTAACCAGGCAGGTCTGCTGGGATCCTTTCTAGGAAAATAAGATTTGTATGCTAACAGATTTTCCCCTTGTTTCAGTTTCTTCCTGCTTCAAGATTCGTTTTCATGCCATCATTCACCTCCAGTCAGACGCCTGCCGCCTTGGATCATTACCCCCCTATTCACCACCACCGCTGCCCCCCTCGGAGCCTCTTCCTCACTTGCCTGCCTGCCCACCCTTCAGCAGTTTCCACAGACCTCTGCCTTCATCCACTAAACCCAGCTAGTCTGGACTCCAAGTAAGACATTGTTGCAGCCACTTTATGAACACTCTCTGTCTTGTCACATTCTCTCAGATTTCCTGCCCTAACTGCTCTCTCCTCTCCCACAGATCTGCCGCCCTCACACTGTTATGTCCGCTCCTCTGGCCTGTCTCTCTCACCTCAGTTAAGATGTTTTTGTAGGACTCACTCCTTAAGTTTAGGTTCATTTATGTTTTGTTCTTGTTGACTGAGTCGAAGTTTGCAATCTGTTGTGTTAAATTATTTATCCTTTGTGTGAATAAAGAAACTGACTGATTACATCCTCTGCTGTTTTCACCTGAGTCCTGAATCACAACGATATTAAACCTGACAATATAGAAATATTACATAATAGTTTTATAAAGTTCTGACTAAATAGACCCAGATGGATTTAAACATTAAAAGAGATAATATGATGTTATTTCTCAAGCATGAAATCCATTAAAATCCATCACGTTTTGATCCTGCTCACCTTTAACTGACATCCAGCTCTGTGCTGACTCTCTTCCTGAGTACTGACACTTGTAGAAACCTTCATCAGACTTTGACACTGCAGAGATCTTCAGCTCCCCTCGGGTATCATTTTGAATAAGTTTGTCATTGTGATAGAAAAACACATTGGAAAGTATTTTTTGTGTTCTCAAACTGCAGCTCAGACTAACAGAAGCTCCCTCAGTCACAGGATGAACAGGACTCACCAGGATAGGAACATTACCATCATCTGTGAAACAATCACACACAATTGTTTCAGTCACATCAGCTGGTGCACACTTTGAGAAAAAGCTGTGAGTCGTGTCTCATGATCTACATGCAGACCTGGTTTTCTGAGTGATTATGAGGACTGGAAATATAGTTGGGATGTTCCCTGCAGGAGTCAAATTACTGAAGGTGACATTATTGAATGGTTGAAGGTGAAATTGTAAATGTTTGTATGTTTGTGTTATTTTGCATGATGTGTTTCACAAATTTCTCTGAATTGAGACATTAAAGGTTCATCTAATGTGACGACAGAGATGTTGAGCTTTGTTGAGTTTTATTCTGACACAGAAAAAAAAATACTGTTGGCAAATTATGACAAACTGGATTATGAACGGATGAAGAGAAATTAGACCAACATCCAAGAATATTTTGATGCTTCGTTGCCTGAAACTGTCTGAAATTCTCATTTTTGTTTGTTTTGCCACATAGAATTACTTCACATAGAGCAAAGCTGAGACAAATGTTCATGTGACGTTTAAATCATTCAGATCCAAGTAGTAAATGTATAATAACATACTCTGTACAGTGATGTTGACTGCACTGCTGAACTCTCCTGATCCAGACTCACACCAGTACACTCCAGTATCTGACTTTGATGTGTGGATGTTACATGTGGATCCAGTCATTCTCCAACAATTAGAAGAGTACAGACGGCCATCAGAGAACTTTATCACTCTCCACTCAGTGAAGTTTCCCTCACAGGTCAGTGAGACAGAGTCAGAGGTGAAGTGTTGCACTCTGTCAGGACTCACTGTGAGAGACGCTGCTGAATGAACATCTGGAAACAACATGCAGTGAAGAGACAAAGCTCACAGATGTTAGGATTCAAAATATCACAGTGAGAATATTTGTTTGTTTGAAGCTTTTGTTTTGAAGATTAAATTTAATAGTTCAAAATGATAAAGTGTTTGTTTGGTGAGACAACACTGAGTCTGACAACAAGCCCTGAATCACACAGACAGTCAAATCAATGGAAAACAAAGGAGCCGAATACTGACATGTTTAAGATGATCTAACCCACATGCTTTATCTGCTGGCAGCTCATGTAGAGCTTGGTACACGTCATGTGACATCATGAGCTTTGAGTCATCACTCTCAGCATCATCCACCTGATACAGATCACTCTGAACACACTTCAGTCATTTGCTGTAATGTTTCTGTCATAATTCTGTGATATTGTCTGTTTCACAGATTCCTTCTACAGTGAGATATTTTGCAGCAGCAGGACCAAAACTAAAAACCTTTGAAGTATATTTTAAATGAACAATAACAGCAGCTGTTATTTGTGACGTCTTCTTCTAGCGTCCATCTGTAGTCAGTGTTTGTCTTGTATTTGTCAGAGCTGTTAACCTGCCTGCTGACATCTTTGTTTCTTTATTAACTATATTTGACTTTTTTATCTGAACACCTACCTGAGCACTAAACAAAGAGTCTTAACTGTGTAAATCCTGTCTGTGCACTAAGTAAAAATAATCAGTACAAACAGAAACATGAGTTTAAATATCAAAACATTTAAAATCTCATTGATGTCTTTTGTTTTTCATGTTATCACATTAAATAAAAACTGAAAAATAAGAAAAGGAAACAAGGAAATTCAGTTTGGTTTGATCACAGAGAGAAAGGAAAACATTCAGTTCATTTGTTCTTTTGGGGAGTTTTAATATAAACGGAGATAAATGGTTGTCATGGAGATGAGATTTTAATGGTCTAAATCCTGGTGAATAAAAATGATGACCTAACATGAGCTCATTGAAAGGACAGAGAGAAACAAACTGACCTGCAGACCAGACAAACTTTGGTTGACTGTGATCAGTGTGATACTCTGGGTCTCCTCTTCCAGCTCTGCACACATATCCTGCTGTGTGTGTCTGTCCATGAATGATGTAGGAGTCCTGTGCAGTCCCACTGCCATCAGGTAGCAGCTCATAACTGGAGGATTTATAGTTGAATGTTTTCAGATCAGGAACAGCTTTATACCAGTAGAAGCTCCATCCTGCAGACGGATGTTCAACCTCACAGTTCAGAGTTACTGAGGCTCCAGGACTCAGCCATGATGGAGACACAGTGAGGACAGGACGGGGTTCATCTGTTCAACAAAGATTTTCTCTCAGTGAACATGTAGTACAGTCTCTGAACAGTGAGCTCAGTTTATACAAAGAATAATAATCTCAGTCTATATGAACAGAAACACATTTTACAAAGTGTTCAAACAGCTTAAAGCAAACATGACTTACTGTCAGAAACTGTCAGTGTGACTGAATCACTCCACTCTGTTGTTTCATGCTGTGAACTTTTCATTCTGCCCTTACAGCGATAGTTTCCACTGTACAATGATGAAGCAGATCTAATCCTGTATTCATTTAGATTTGGAGGTTTTATGGTGCTGTTTGCTTCCCACTCATAATTCCACTCAGTGTCTCCTCCATGGATCTCACATCTGACAGTGATCGTCTCTCCTCCGTATATCTCAGACCAGTTTGGATACAGAGTCACAACAGGCCTGTTTGAGACTGTTCATGTTCAAGAAAGTACAATAAAAACACATGAAAGACAAAAGGTTCAGTTACCATCAGATGTAGTGCTTTGTAGGAAGTTACATTTAAACTCACCAGTTGTGTCAATCCTGACTGACTGACTCAACTCTGTGTAGTAAACTTGTTCTCCTCTTCCTCCTCTGCAGCTGTAGCGTCCTCCCTCTGAGACACTGATTTGTCCATTTGTCACAGGTTGATAAGATTTCCAATCTCTGTACCAGTAGTATTTCCATCCAGATGATGATGATGATGATGATGATGATGATGATGATGATGATGATGACGATGTTGGTGATGATGATGATGGTGGGTTCACAGAGCAGGTCAGGGTCACACTGCCCCCTACTGGAACAGCTGTCCTATCAGCTCTCAGTTCAGCCTTTGGTTTGGCTGCAGTTCAGTTTAGAACAAGAACATAAAAGTAAAAATGACTGAATCAGAACAATTTAAAGATGGAAATAAGTAAATGATCAAATATCATGAAACCCTAGTTAAGATGAAACAAACTGTGTCACACATAATATTCTGTATTTCTGTTTTGATCAGCACAGTGTTAGTTTTTTATATTTGCCTTTGCTAAAATTACACAAGTACAGCAGCAACAGAAAGGCTGAAAAACAAAAGAGTGAAGGTTTCACAATTGTTGAAACAAAGTTCAGAGCTCAAACTGACTGAAATGCTGTGGAAGAACCTAGAGAGCGATACATAAACACATCCCTACAAACTTAAATGACAGTGGGCCAAAATACGACTGCTGCTACTGCTGCGAGACAATAGAGCAAAGTGGGGCAGGAGAATGGCAATAGAGCGTATAACACTATCTAAGCTGTACTATCAACTATAAATAAAGAAAATAAATAAGTACAAAAAACAAACAAACAAAAAAAAAAAACGGCGACTGGATCTGATTGTATTTTGAACATCTGAGAATTGCTTCTAAATGAATGTGAGCAGTTATCATTTCATTGGTGTTATTTTGTACTTCTGTTTTTGGTGTATTGTTCCTTTATCACATGTACCAGTGACAGCCAATCAGTGTAACCACAGCGAGCAACAGAAACCTGAGTGAGGGGAAGAGATTCAGCAACAAAGCAAGTTGTGAACAGATGCATTTTTATATCCAGTCTTTCACAGTGATGGTGTCCAACTTCAGTCCTTGTGGATAAAATCTGTTTGATGCAGTTTGAATGAGGATTTGGTGAGTCACAGTTGGTTTGCTTTGGTGTCAGTTAGCACGTTATGTGCTTGTTCTTTACTAAATCTGATGTGGAAGCCTCTGATAGCTAAGATGAGACCTAGTAAGTGTGTTTTATATTCCTTTGCTGTGGAAGCTGACATTTCCTGTTGCACAGATGTCTTTAGGCCACAATAATAAGCACAGTGAACATCACCGCTGACATTACAGGGAGCAGTTTGGATGTGATTTCCAGCTGAGCTGTTAGGAATGCTGGAATAAGACTCCAGTGTTTGTGTTGCAAAACAGATCAGGTTTATTAGCCGAGTGCAGATCTTGGCGCTGAAACCTGAGACTGTCGAACCTCGATGGTGATCCACGCCTAGGAGATGTGAACTTCCACTAAAGTCTTCTGTTCCTGCTGGATCAACTCATATTCCAGAGATCAGGAAACTGACTCACACTTCTGAACTGTGATACGACTCCACCATAAACTCTGTTACTGCAACACACAGAGGATTTAATCCAAGAACTGATTCCACACCAGACTGTGACTGTGGAAGGTTCTCTCTGTAAATCTGTGAACAGCTGATTTTGTGCTTTCAGTGTTGTAATTCCATTCATTGTGTTGGTGTTGCACTGTGTTACTGACTATTCCTAACCAGCCACTCTGCAGGTCTAGTGAGTGACTTTTACTTTTATTTATATTATTCTATGACTTTGATTATAAATTAATGTGCACTGGAAGGTTTTTCTATATTTCAGTTTTCTGTTCCCCATAAACAAAGTTCTGCTCTTTGGTCTGTTATTTTAGGGCTGCTAGTTGTAAAGTGCTCGTGTGAACTGAGATTCTAGTTTTAGCTATCTGTAAATGTCTCCAGTGCAACAAGAAGATGACCGGAGAATAAAAACAAACATTTCATTCAAAAGCACGAAAGAAACAGCTGCAAAGCTTTAAGAGAAACAAGTGTTTTCACTTATTTTAATAAAACAGATAATCTGGATGAAACATCTTCAACTTACTGTGAAAAACTGTCAGTGTGACTGAATCACTCCACTCTGTTGTTTCATGCTGTGAACTTTTCATTCTGCCCTTACAGCGATAGTTTCCACTGTTGGATGCTGAAGCAGAAATAATCCTGTATTCATTTTGATTTGGAGGTTTTCTGATGTTGTTTGCTTCCCACTCATAATCCCACTCAGTGTCTCCTCCATGGATCTCACATCTGACAGTGATCGTCTCTCCTCCGTATATCTCAGACCAGTTTGGATGCAGAGTCACAACAGGCCTGTTTGAGACTGTTAATGTTCAAGAAAGTACAATAAAAACACATGAATGACAAAAGGTTCAGTTACCATCAGATGTAGTGCTTTGTGGGAAATTTAAAGTTTGAACTCACCAATTTTGTCAATCCAGGCTGACTCACTGTCCTCTGTGTAGTAAACTGGTTCTCCTCTTCCTCCTCTGCAGCTGTAGCGTCCTCCCTCTGAGACACTGATTTGTCCATTTGTCACAGGTTGATAAGATTTCCCATCTCTGTACCAGTAGTATTTCCATCCTGATGATGATGATGGGCTCACAGAGCAGGTCAGGGTCACACTGCCCCCTACTGGAACAGCTGTCCTATCAGCTCTCAGTTCAGCCTTTGGTTTGGCTGCAGTTCAGTTTAGAACAAGAACATAAAAGTAAAAATGACTGAATCAGAACAATTTAAAGATGGAAACATGTAAATGATCAAATATCATGAAACCCTAGTTAAGATGAAACAAACTGTGTCACACATAATATTCTGTATTTCTGTTTTGATCAGCACAGGGATTATTTTTTTATATTTGCCTTTGCTAAAATTACACAAGTACAGCAGCAACAGAAAGGCTGAAAAACAAAAGAGTGAAGGTTTCACAATTGTTGAAACAAAGTTCAGAGCTCAAACTGACTGAAATGCTGTGGAAGAACCTAGAGAGCGATACATAAACACATCCCTACAAACTTAAATGACAGTGGGCCAAAATACGACTGCTGCTACTGCTGCGAGACAATAGAGCAAAGTGGGGCAGGAGAATGGCAATAGAGCGTATAACACTATCTAAGCTGTACTATCAACTATAAATAAAGAAAATAAATAAGTACAAAAAACAAACAAACAAAAAAAAACGGCGACTGGATCTGATTGTATTTTGAACATCTGAGAATTGCTTCTAAATGAATGTGAGCAGTTATCATTTCATTGGTGTTATTTTGTACTTCTGTTTTTGGTGTATTGTTCCTTTATCACATGTACCAGTGACAGCCAATCAGTGTAACCACAGCGAGCAACAGAAACCTGAGTGAGGGGAAGAGATTCAACAACAAAGCAAGTTGTGAACAGATGCATTTTTATATCCAGTCTTTCACAGTGATGGTGTCCAACTTCAGTCCTTGTGGATAAAATCTGTTTGATGCAGTTTAAATGAGGATTTGGTGAGTCACAGTTGGTTTGCTTTGGTGTCAGTTAGCACGTTATGTGCTTGTTCTTTACTAAATCTGATGTGGAAGCCTCTGATAGCTAAGATGAGACCTAGTAAGTGTGTTTTATATTCTTTTGCTGTGGAAGCTGACATTTCCTGTTGCACAGATGTCTTTAGGCCACAATAATAAGCACAGTGAACATCACCGCTGACATTACAGGGAGGGAGCAGTTTGGATGTGATTTCCAGCTGAGCTGTTAGGAATGCTGGAATAAGACTTCAGTGTTTGTGTTGCAAAACAGATCAGGTTTATTAGCCGAGTGCAGATCTTAGAACTGAAATCTGAGACTGTTGAACCTCGATGGTGATCCACGCCTAGGAGATGTGAACTTCCACTAAAGTCTTCTGTTCCTGCTGGATCAACTCATATTCCAGAGATCAGGAAACTGACTCACACTTCTGAACTGTGATACGACTCCACCATAAACTCTGTTACTGCAACACACAGAGGATTTAATCCAAGAACTGATTCCACACCAGACTGTGACTGTGGAAGGTTCTCTCTGTAAATCTGTGAACAGCTGATTTTGTGCTTTCAGTGTTGTAATTCCATTCATTGTGTTGGTGTTGCACTGTGTTACTGACTATTCCTAACCAGCCACTCTGCAGGTCTAGTGAGTGACTTTTACTTTTATTTATATTATTCTATGACTTTGATTATAAATTAATGTGCACTGGAAGGTTTTTCTATATTTCAGTTTTCTGTTCCCCATAAACAAAGTTCTGCTCTTTGGTCTGTTATTTTAGGGCTGCTAGTTGTAAAGTGCTCGTGTGAACTGAGATTCTAGTTTTAGCTATCTGTAAATGTCTCCAGTGCAACAAGAAGATGACCGGAGAATAAAAACAAACATTTCATTCAAAAGCACGAAAGAAACAGCTGCAAAGCTTTAAGAGAAACAAGTGTTTTCACTTATTTTAATAAAACAGATAATCTGGATGAAACATCTTCAACTTACTGTGAAAAACTGTCAGTGTGACTGAATCACTCCACTCTGTTGTTTCATGCTGTGAACTTTTCATTCTGCCCTTACAGCGATAGTTTCCACTGTTGGATGATGAAGCAGAAATAATCCTGTATTCATTTTGATTTGGAAGTTTTCTGATGCTGTTTTTTACCCACTCATAATCCCACTCAGTGTCTCCTCCATGGATCTCACATCTGACAGTGATCGTCTCTCCTCCGTATATCTCAGACCAGTTTGGATACAGAGTCACAACAGGCCTGTTTGAGACTGTTAATGTTCAAGAAAGTACAATAAAAACACATGAATGACAAAAGGTTCAGTTACCATCAGATGTAGTGCTTTGTGGGAAATTTAAAGTTTGAACTCACCAATTTTGTCAATCCAGACTGACTGACTCAACTCTGTGTAGTAAACTGGTTCTCCTCTTCCTCCTATGCAGCTGTAGCGTCCTCCCTCTGAGACACTGATTTGTCCATTTGTCACAGGTTGATAAGATTTCCCATCTGTGTACCAGTAGTATTTCCATCCAGATGATGATGATGATGATGATGATGATGATGATGGTGATGATGATGATGGTGGGCTCACAGAGCAGGTCAGGGTCACACTGCCCCCTGCTGGAACAGCTGTGTTATCAGCTCTCAGTTCAGCCTTTGGTTTGGCTGCAGTTCAGTTTAGAACAAGAACATAAAAGTAAAAATGACTGAATCAGAACAATTTAAAGATGGAAATAAGTAAATGATCAAATATCATGAAACCCTAATTAAGATGAAACAAACTGTGTCACACATAATATTCTGTATTTCTGTTTTGATCAGCACAGGGTTAGTTTTTTATATTTGACTTTGTGTTTTTACAGTTCATTACATACATGGACAGTTCAAATAATTAATTTGAAACATGACTGAGTTTATTGATCAGTAATCCAAAAATAACCCAGGTTTATATGATCTGATTGTATTTTGCACATTTGAAAATTCTTCCTAAATGAATTTGAGCAGGATTAAATTCATTGGTGTTATTTTGTACTTCTGTTTTTGGTGTATTGTTCCTTTGTCAAATGTACCAGTGACAGCCAATCAGTGTAACCACAGCGAGCAACAGAAACCTGAGTGAGGGGAAGAGATTCAACACCAGAGCAAGTTGTGAACAGATGCATTTTTATTTCCAGTCTTTTGACAGTGATGTCTTTTATTCATAAGCAGGAATGAAAAAGCTACAAAGCTGTAAGAAAAACCCATTTTTCACTTATTTTAATAAAACAGATAATCTGGATGAAACATCTCCAACTTACATGATACAGTCAGTGTGATGGTTTCACTCCACTCTGTTAACAAATACCCCCTTCTGCCCCGGCAGCTGTACAATCCACTGTCAGACTCAGTAACTGTGATGATTCTGTATTCATTGGATGTCGGAGGTGTGTTTAACTTGTTAGGTCTCCATTCATACGTCCACTGAGCTCCTTCAACTTCCTGAATCTCACATCTGACAGTGACTGTCTCACCGCTGTATATCTGAGTCCAGGATGGCTGCAGGGTCACAGTGGGCTTACTGGGAACTGTTCACATAAGAATGATCCAGTTAGGAGAGAAACATGAAAACTCTGCTGTTTATAACATAAGAGGAGAGTTACTGCAAAACAGCTGATTCACAGACAGTTTGGAGACTGAACATCAAAACAAAGTCACAATAAAACAATTTATAGCTTTCACAACATTTTAATATTAAATGTATTCGAATTTACTTTGTAAAGTTATATTTTATTTATATTCTAAAACTCACAGATTTTTCTGCTTTAATTTTACTTTGAGGTTAAAATCAGCGTGGAGAGCCAGAACACTGATGACGCTCTTTCAAAGCAATCAATAAAATGTTGAAGTGAGTTCTAAAACATACTGGGAGCCAGAAAATTATTAACCTATCACCACAAAATAATGTTTGCTTCACACGGTACTTTTAAATGATTATGTTTCATAGTGTTAGTTTTGTTTTGTTTTTTCAACAAAGAAGAAAATCTGCCTCTCCCTTCCTATTTTCATGACCAGAAGCAACTTATCAGCTGACCTTAGAGTTCTGTTTGGAGTTGGTTTAGTTAAAAGATCAGAGACTAAACAATCATTATAGCCTGACTGCTACCAAAATAAAGCATATTACACTAGCCTGGATGAAATAAATGCATGAGTTACTTTCTCAAACTGAGCAGATGACAAAACGTCTATCATTTTTGCAAAGGCCCTCAGGAGGCAGAGTCTGGCTTCTACAACTGAATTTATTTATTTCTCAAATGAGGAACTGTCATCAAAGATCACCCCCAGAGTTTTTACAAAGGGAGGTCTGAACTTTTTCAGAGGAACAAGGTTACACTTAAGAACAAAACGAGGGTCAGGAGATTTGAAAATACAATCTGTTCTTTGATTGTTTACATTCCAGAAATGAATTGCCAACCATGATTTTATGTCATCACAGCAGTCTAGCAAAACTTTTAAATGGACTGTAAAACTTTTTCTTAATGCCATCTGTTGGAAGGGTGTTTTATAGGAGTTTGATGGGCAGCAAACATAAAAAGAGTTAGAGTGCTGATTCCAAAGAAAAGGGTGGAAATAAAATCCTTGTTTAGCTTGAGGGGGTGATAAACAAGCACAGGAGAAGACAGATCCACCATAAATAATTATAGTTCAGAGCTGCCATAAATATCAGCAGTGAGGTGTTGGCATATAAAAGGGTTCAAATAGATGCAAGACCTCTGCTGTGACCAGGTTCCTGCAGGAAGCTGCCTGTGACTGTTGCAGGTGGTGAGAGCTTTCAGTCAGCTGAAAGAATTAAAACCTTTTTTTAGTTCCACCAGGTCTCAGCACAGAGACACATTTTAATTTGTTTTACTTTGTTTAAAAATGTATATCCAAAGAATTATTTAGGTTATATTTGCCACTATTTAATAACATAATTACAAACCTTTAAGCAGTAAAAATGTCTTCTGCACCATTTTATAGAGAAGAATTTAAATTTCAATCATTAAAAATAAAAACAATTAATGAATGGTTTGTACACATGTCATGGGTCTTGTACAAAATTTAAAAAAATTAAAAAACAGTACATCTATGCAGAATATGCATCCATGTCTGCACAGCATTATTATTTTTAGGATTGGCATGGTTTGCAATATTAAGGTGGTCTCTGTGGTACCAATGAATCCAGGTGTGAGGACATAAGATGTAAAATAGTGTCTTTGTCTTTAAAGACTTATTTTTTTATTCTTATTTTGATCAAAACTGATCAAATAAAAATATTTCATAAGCAGACTGATAATTTTGACTTTGAAAATCAACAATACATTTTAAAAAATAAATTAAACCAAGTGATTCAATAATCTTTATATTCCAGTATTTGCTTTTTTTTTCTAAATCTTTACATTTACATATTACACATTTATGAACATATAATCAATGAGTCATCAGTTAGCTGTTGTTTCCTAACAATGTTGTTAAACCTCCAGTGATGGATTCAAAGCTGGAGGCTGCTCTGCTCTCATAAACTGTTCATAAAATGTGAAATACAAAGTTTTTATGTGGGTGGCACCAAAGTCAAAACTGGCAAAGAAAAACTAAGAGTAAAGGTTCAGTAACCAGGAAAGTAGCACAAACTGTTTTTTAAATCACTCTAAAAAGACAAAACAGCACCATGAACTCCTCTGTGTCTGTAAGTGATCTGAAGACTGAACAAAGGTGAAACAATGTACTGAGCCTAATAATTAATAATTTGACAGATTTAGTGGTTTAAGTACTGGTGATTAGTGAATATTGAGTTCCATTACAATTTGGAGAAGACCTTTTTCAATTCTCAACATTTTTTTAAACTCATCAGTTTCCTGAATAATGACTGAATCGCTTTTAGTTGTGACTAAATTCGTGTTTCTTCTCCTTCCTCTGCAGGTGTAGATGCCTCCATCAGAGACAGAGATTGCACTCTTAGAGCTAAAAGAGATGATCTCATTTTCAGATGAGGTTTTTCTGAACAGAGTAATTCACCTCACAGGTCAGTGTCACACTGCCCCCTGCTGGTGTGGTTGTGCTGTCTGCTGTCAGAGTGGCCTTGACTTTAAGTTCTGTAACTTAGACAAATATGAGGCTATTATTGTGGTCCTTTTAGTGGAAGAAGGAAGGAAAATAATAATAATAATAATAATAATAATAATAATAATAATAATAATAATAATAATAATAATAATAATAATAATAATAATAATAATAAATCCGAGCAATAGTAATAAGTGTGCCTTTTGGCATAGGCACACTTAATAAAACTGAACTTTAATACCTAAATAGTCTAAAAATGGAAACATACAAAGAATCAAATTGTAAAACTAGAAATAAATAAACTGTCAATAGAAACAACTAAGAGATGAACACACGTGAGTGTTCACAGATGCTCTGACAAAGACTGACAAGACACAGCAGGAATATTTAAACAGGACTGGGAATGAGAAACAGTTAAAAACAAACAGGAAAATCATAAAAGAGGAAGAAAAATAACACAAAGGAGGAAAGAAAACAAACCTTTAAATTAAAGAGGAAATATTTTTTTAAAAGCTAAACAAAGATGAGGAAGAAGCACTCAGACTAAATTGATGAAAGACCATGACAGTGACAAATGAATAAATCTATATCAATGGCACTTTGTCGAGTTTGTTTTACTTGTTACTCTTGTGTATGTGAAGTCTTATTCATTTATGACTTGAACAACTTTCAGAGGTTTTTTCAAGAGGACACTGAGGCAGACAGCACACCATGACACTATAAATAACTGAGAGTAAAAACTCATAATAAGACTGATTAAAGTCTTCAGGCAGGACTTTAACTGACTGATCTGTGGTTGAGTCTGTTTTCAGATTAGAGTTACCTGCATTTACCCTAAACTCATCACGCTGTGCTGTAATACATTAGATTGATCCTCCAGTTCATCAGCATCTTGTGAATCAAAACTGTGATGTGTGAGGATGGACAGATAAATACTCATGAAAAGGAAATCAGTCAGTTTCACGGCAACAAACTCTAGTAAATATAAAGTTTGTGTATCAGCTGAGTGAAACATCTGCTCACATGGTTGCACTCTTGATATGATCATTTTAGTATTTTAACCAATAAATGCAGTGGAGTGTGAGCTGTATCATATACAATATTTTGTCCCTCAGGTTATTCCTGAAATATAGTTTGTTTCAACTTTGTTATATGACGGGTCACATTTATTCATCTGCTTCTTCCTGGTCTGCTCATGTCAAAGTCCGCCATCTAGTGGTTAAATGGAGGAAGTGCCGAGTAATAATGGCTAGAGCTCCGTGTCTGTGATAGTTCTGCATCTGCTGCTCTTGAGGTGGGATAAAGTGTAAGTTTGGGGAGATGATGGATTGTTTCTACATATTAGTGCTCTGTCCTTCTGGTGGGTCTGTGAAGTTTACATTACTACTGTAAGCTAACTGTTAGTGCTTTGTTTTGCCTGTTAGCATAAAACATGTCAGCATGTGGTATTTGTATTTACGTCACTTGACAGGCTTTGTCCATTTATTGTTAATGTTGTGATCTTGCATTGGTCATGTGACATTTGTGCATCTACACTGAGATTAAATGTACCTGCTCTGTTTTGTTGTTACAGTTTTACAGACTGAAAGTGGTACAAATGGTACATCAGTAAAAGCTCTGAAGAACGCCACAGTCTCCACATGGAGCGCTTACTGAAGCCATTTATGTTTAACTGCACAGGCTGAATAGAAGCATTGAGTCTGTGCAGAAGATAACATGTAAACACAGGGAGGATATTATTGAGCACATTATAGGAGATAACAGCTACATATATGAACAGGAAGAAAATAATCATTTCTTACCTTCAGCATTTCCACAGATGACAGTACTGAGCACTAAAATAATGAATAAAACCTCATCAGACATTATACAACTGATAAGATCAAAAACAATATAAAGTAAGACTTTCTAAAGATACATTTCCAGATGAACAGTAATCACCAAATTTCTGTGCTTCTGTTTGTCAAACAGGCTCAAACATAATAACTCAAACTGTTGTAACACAGTGTGTAACTATAAGTGATGCAAAAAGCAGCAGTGTATCAAACATTTAAACACTTAAAGAATCACAAGTCTGCTTTGTTCCAGCTCTCAGGTAAACAGGTTAAAGCAGTGACTCACTGTAATTCTCACAGATCAGAAACATTTTCATTAATCGCTGTCGTTCAAACAATGTCAGACGTGTACTTACAGAAAAAGCCCATCATGCAGAGCAAAGAGTGCCCCATCGTCACATCCAGCCTGCTGCACTCTGATCCTCAGATAATCAAACAGTTTTAGTTTGCAGATAAAGAGAAGTTGTGTTTAATATAGATACAACAAGAGTTTTTCTACAGGCTCTTATTCTGATTGGTCTCTCTGTGCTTCCTGCCGTTACACACAAAACTCAAACAGCTCCTGTAGCTTTGACCGCAGCAGTTGGTTGACATGTTTATATTTCCTGTCCACTGCAAACATAGAAGCTTGTTTCTTTTGTTGTGTTGTTTCCTTTTTCTATAATATAAAATGTTGTTCTGTTGCTTCATGTAAGTATACATGTTTTGCCCGTTTGGGGTATTTTTTGGCTGCAATATCCACTAATATTTGTCTCCTGGCAGGTTTCTGCAGACTGGGAGTCACTGAGAGTGAATATACCAAAACAGCTTTTCTACTTTGGTGCCTGTATTTTCACTAAAGCCTTTTTAAATCATTTTTCTCCTTTTAATTGTTTAACTGCAGAATTAAAATTAAATTCTTACTTTAGGCTGCATTAAAATGTTTTTATTTTATTCGACTCTTAGCTGAAACATCATCATGCAGTAATATAGTGAAAAGGCTCCTTTGACCTCAGACCTGTGAAAGTTTTCACCTTGTGTTTAAATTCTGGTTTTAAGTTTGGTGGAGACCCAAACACAGGAAATGACTCAGTGTGTGGCTGAAGTGAGACTAAAGACTTTTATGTTTCACCAACTAAAGAACAATTAAATTCATAGATAAATTCAAAGTTATATTTATTATCTGTTGTCATTTCAAAGTAAAGCAGGAACTCATTTATTCTGCAGACTGTTCTTTGTCTTGCTTTGACATGTATGTGCAGATGCACACTGACCTCAGCCTCTGACTACATGTAAACACAATAAAATAAAACAAACTGATGATGTGAAACAATGATTGAAACACTGTAATAATGATGTTTGTGTTGAACACCACATGTTACCAACCAAGATCATGTGATTGTGTTCAGAGTCAGTTCAAAAAGCAGACCCACATGCTAAATGGTTCTTATACAGCACTTATTTTACTCTTCTGAGCGCTTCACACAACTTGTAAATGGCCTGTATTTATATAGCACTTTACTAGTCCCTAAGGACCCCAAAGCGCTTTACATATCCAGTCATCCACCCATTCACACACTGGTGATGGCAAGCTACATTGTAGCCACAGCCACCCTGGGGCGCACTGACAGAGGCGAGGCTGCCGGACACTGGCGCCACCGGGCCCTCTGACCACCACCAGTAGGCAACGGGTGAAGTGTCTTGCCCAAGGACACAACGATCGAGACTGTCCGAGCCGAGGAACAAACCAGCAACCTTCCGATTACAAGGCGAACTCCCAACTTGTGCATTCACCCATTCACACTAGCACATTTTTCTTAGTGCTTTGTGACAAACATTCACACACATATTCATACTCCGATGGATGCCTCGGAGAGCAATTTGGGGTTAGTATCTTACCCAAGGATATTTGATAAGCAGACTAGGGGAAGCCAGGAATTGAACCAGCAACCCTCCGATCAGTAGATGTTCAGCCCTACCGCCTGAGCTACAGCCACCCTTGCAAAGCAGGACTCAGAGTACCAAACAAAGGTGACCTTTATTATGAAGCTGATAGTTTCAGGCCTCGATGGTAACAAACGAAGAAAACTGAGTTACAGATAACTGATCACAGGCACACAGAGACTTACCTGTGGGTCATCACAAAGTCTCTATTGAGGTCACAAAAGTGTCAACTTACACTTTGCAGTCAACATAAATAAATAAGTGAGACTTAAACACTGTGTGATTCCACAAATGTTAATCTGTCCAAATGATTCAGTGATGTGTAGACTAATAGATCAGAAGATACTGTGGTGTATTACCTACAACATGACTGTAGATGGATCTTATCATAATTATTCCTGAAAGACTTTTACCTTTATTTTTACTCATGTTGCCATAGTAACTTTAATCTCCGAAGACCTGAACTCTTTCATAGCATTTTTATTTCTCTTTGCTATTTGGGCTGATTGGCACCTGATGAATGTAAAAACAAAGAATTACTTTTTATTGATTTTGCTCTACAAGGGCCTGATATCCACATATGGGGACATTCGTTTGAAAATTTGATAGAGCAGTGGCAGAATAATGTCCTCGTGAGTGGATATCAGGTCCTTGTAGAGCAAAATTTAGTACTGTGGTCTAGACAAGACAAAATGTGATGTCCACATATGTGGACGCCACAGGTTAAATCTTGAAAGCATGCTGAGAAAATGCACAAAGCATTGCAACAAACCACTATTGAACTGTTCACTTATAACTGGATCAAGCTTCCAGTTCCTCTTTGCACTTACTGAGGTTTGATAACAAGAATAAGACGACACCACATTCACACCAGAGTTTTTGAAGTGTTTTAGAGCAGTGGGTTGATGTGGACGGTTGTTTCTCCTTGTATATTATGTGCATGTGATCACAGCTCTGGGCCCTGTCCTCCGTCTTCCCTCTGCTCTCTTTCAGGTGCTGTTTGTTTTCTGTGTCATTTCCTCTTTTTTCTTTTTTTTAAAAATCTCTTTCCTTCTTCTAATTTCTTCCTCCCCACCTGTCAGCTCTGGCACTGTTACAGTAAAGATGTGTAATCTTTTTTTATTTTACTTTAATACCTGTAAATAGTTAATGTAGCAGTTAAAGCACAGTTTCTATAGTAAATGTTCTTCCTCATTTTAACTCTGCAGGCTGATGAAGGAAACAACAAAAGATCATTGAGGTTTGTTTCAGTGCAGAGATGGTGCAGATAAGACTGCAGCTCCGTGTGAACTTGCAGTTATACAAATAACAATGTTTACACAATCCTTCCTGTCACAGTCTGATCTACAGGTCAGAGTCTAAACACTTTCTGCATATGTTCATGGTCTCAGTCATTAAAGTTTCACATGTTACTGACATGTTAATATTATAAACTATTTTCCTCATCGGGGTATGAAGAGGACAATAAAGTGCAGTGTGCTTTAGGACCTTATGTTTGCTGGATACTGATGGCTTAAAATAAGACACTGCTACACACAAAACTATTGTCTCAAACTACAGGCTGCATTTCCTCTTTTGCATGTGGCCGAGACGAAAATGAGGCCGTTCAGTAGATTAAAAATAAACCTGTGGCAGAACAGACAGTAACCACCAACAACCCTTCACACACATATCGGCACTGTAGCTATTCTGCATTGTCATTTTTGCGGTTTGATCTTAATGCCTTTAAATTTCATACACAAACAGATGTCATGGTCCTCCAGTCCTCTCTGACTTCCTGTCAGTGCTGTTGTTGTTCCTCTCTCTCTCTCCTGCTGTCCTCTCCACCTGGGTGGTGCACCATTCCAGGTTCCTGCCTTTAGCCAAAGCAACTGCTGCTCATCATCCTCATCCGATGCTTAAGGTGGTGGCTGAGCTGTAGGCTTTGCTGGATTGTTGTACTTAGTTTAGTTACTGTAACCAAGACACAGAATAACTCCAGCTTTGTGTCTTTTTCATTGTAGCTGAAGTACGGGACAAACTGTTCCTTTTCAGCTCAACACGAAACGCGTAATATTTTCTCTGAATACGAGATGATTCAGTTTTTTAGGGGACAGTTGGCAACTCTACTAATTAACCTTATGAACAAAATAAAGTCCAACATCAGTAACATCATAGCACCACCCAGCTGTATAGAAACTCCATCATGCTAGCTAGTACCCAGTACGAAAAGGTCAGCATAACGAAAATAAACTCCACCTAAACTTGGTTTATATCTGACCCAGATAGACTGCAGGTCATAACTTCTTACCTGAAGTTCAGTTCACCACCTCGGGTCTCTGCTCCTCCTGCCTCACCTGCTGGCCTCCACCACTTGCTAATGGTACTCAGTCTGTGGAGGCTCCATGATAGCCACCACACGAAGTAACGAGCCTATCTAAATCCCAGTAACGATTGACACGTTCCTGATTTTGGCATAATAACTAGTTACCGTGCTCGTTACCACAATAATAACGTAGTTACTGTAACGCGTTAGTCAACACTGGTGAGAGCTTTGTGATGTTTACTGTGTTTGGAGTCTCAAGTTAGTTTGTTGTCTTGTGTAGTTAGTGTGTAGTGTAGTCGTTGTTTTGTTTTGTGTGTCAGTTCTACTAGTGAACGTCACAGTTGCTGTCTTAAAGCCACCAAAGGCAGACTGCAGTGTAAATGCTGAGTGACACACCTGCTGTCAGACCTGCAGGATTTATCCCTGTGCTGTTCTCATCTGTGTTATAGTGACACAAACTATTTTTTGGAGTTGCATAAATAATTTGTTCTCTTCTTATTTGATGCAGAACACCTGATTGTTCTGTAAACAGTTTTAAATGGTTTTATAAAAAACGTCTGAGCCTTGGCTGCATTTTTAGGTAAATAGTACCATATAACTTTGTTGTTTGCAAAACTTGTGCATATTTTTTAAAAATGTACAATTTGTATTTGCATTTCAAGTTATGAAAATGATTCGTTAAACATGCTTTTGGTTTTTACAGTCAAAAATATCACTTTGTCTGAATTTAGATAAATTGTGCTGATACATTATATCAAAATGGGTAAATAACAGATTGGCAAGATAAACAGTTTTTAAAGGTGAAATATAGAGACCGAATCAAAAGTAGTCAAAAATGGCCAGTTATACCCTGGACACCAGAAGGTTAAAGGCTAAAAGCAAAGTTGTCACCAAGTACTGTTTATATTTGTGTGTATTGCTGCAGCTTTTTTAAGTATTAACTTGGTGCCTTTGGGTGAAATAATGGTAATATGACTGATCCATATACTCACAAAGAATAGCCACTTGTTTCTGTGCTACCAAAGTTCCCCGGCTTTCATTCAAAATGTGTTTATCGTCAGCACCGACACATTAAACTACTTAAACATTATAAATGTCTTCAAGCTCACACTGAGGCCTGTGGGGCACAATCAGCCACTGAGACAGTTCACACATTTATGTGTGTTTGTATATGAATATTTCATACTTTAAGAGTGCTTGTTTATTTAAGGGAGATGAACAAAGTACATTGGAATTGCACATAATAATATCATAGATGATAAATTAAATAGATTTTAAGTAGATGCTTGTGCATTCTTAAAGTCTCATATGTTGAATTGAACTATGTGATCTGTTCAAAGCCTCCCAGTCAGTGCTGTTCTCCATGACTGTCTGACTGTGCATGATGTTATCAGCACAAACACTTTAAAGGTGATCATTTAGGACTTCAGCAATAATACAGACAGCAATGTAGTTAGCAACAAAACAGTTTTATTGGGAATTAACTTAAAAAACAAACATCAGTCTCCTATTTTCTATCACACAGGAAAGAAGCATCAATATCTGATAATTTATTTATTTGGGGGGGGGGGGGGGGGGTCAACAGGAGAAGAATATCTCTAACAAGTTGATTTGTTCTCATCTTAATTTTTAAGTGAAATGTGCATGTTGAGTTTATACACCATGTATATAAGGCGACCGTCCTTTTGCAGTATTTTTGTGTGCTGCGTTTTTCTGTCTTAACAAAAGGGGAACAGATGTGTTTAAGTTCACCCAGGATGATTTGTTTTCATTTTCACATGGTCTTACTGAGGTAATGCGAAAAGACTATGTGCACCTTAGCATATGCTACTTCCGGTGGCACCCAAAATGCACACAGATGGAAGCAAAAGGTGAACTTAAATACAGCTTTAATGCTGGACGACAAAACAGAAAACTGGCTGAAGTAAAATACAAAATAAACTTACACAGGCAGACAGAACACACAACATGAATGAGGGTAGATCGCAACACTTTTGCACTTTTGCAAATATGTAATGTCCTGATAAATCGAGCAGATATTTGAAGTTTACACAGCTACATTCTCGACTGAAAATATCTTAAACATTTATTTTGTGACCAAGAAAGAGTAATATTAAAACAAAGTAGCTGCCGCCATTGTTGGAAACTAGAATTGGCCGCGCTATGAATTGAATTCTGGGTTAGATCGGGCCACAAAGAATACACCCGACCCATCCTTCCAATCTAGGGAAAAGGACACATTCGGAGGAGTCTTCGAGGTTGGACAGTCTTCGTTGCGTTGCTGTAACGTTATCTTCCTACAAATGCGGCCTGCAAAGGATGCAGCCCCTGAATTTGGACACATCAACGATACTGGAGACGGCTTCTTCTTGTTTTTGTGTTGAACACTAGTTGACCTGATCGTGACTAGTCAACGAATCGTGGCAACCCCAGTTGTTATTATTGGATGACTCTACACAGGTTTAGCTGAGAGGTCGGTGACAGAAAGTGATTATAGGGTTGTAGCTTACACCGTCCCGATCATTGTGTTCTTATTTCTTAGAGCAAAAGAAGTGTCAGTCTGGACAAATGAACAGAAAAACTAAACAGAGGCAGATTCTGTTGGCATTGATATTTTTTATATTGTCATTTGTGCTAAAATATATAGATATATAATCATTGCCTTTATCTGTCCTAATATGGCTATAATTATGAAGAAGTCAGACAGTCAGAGGATTTATTTTCAACCTTCTACTATTTCCTTTATCTGTGTCTGTGCTGACAAAATGTGCTTTCTTTATTTAGAGTGCAGCTTAGTCCAGAGATGAGCTATGTTATACATTAGGAAAGCACCATGTTCTGTTTCTTCTAAAGTGCAAGACTTCACACCGTTAAATGTTTGTTTGAGACATGACTTATTACAAGTTCCTGTTTTTATAGTTTAGCAAGGTGCTTGTTTCTGCTTTTCTGCATACCTCATACACACGGTTTAAGTTCATTGAAAGGTCGCGTGTCTATGTATGGTATAGCTGGAAACACACACACGCGTGCACACACACACGCACATGCAGTCTGAGCAGAAGAAAAGCTGCTCTGGAAACATGAGCAACAGTTTGACAGGTGACCAGAAAGATGGTGAAGCTCAGCAAACACGAAGCAATTTGATACCAGAACAAAAGAGAAATGTCTCCCAAGAACAGCAACGACTTCACAGTTTAAAGAAGAGCGATGATTCATAACCATCAAAGAGCAACTCAGAGGATAAACAGAAGAAAAGTGATTTGATTGAGAGGAGAGTGATTCTCAGAGACGGTCACTGAACAGGAGTCGTGACGACTTTCAGGACGCCTCACTGACATTCATTGATGCAGATGATGATTTGACTGTGACTAACCCAAAGATAACAGTTATATTTGTTACCATTTATGATATTTTGACTCTAAATGATGTATTTTTTATTATCGTAAAGCATTTCTAAAACCAGTAACACTGAGATTTTATCCACTTCTGTCTGTAGTTTTGTGTCATGGTCACAAGTCTGTGAAAACAAAGTGAGTGTAATCTCTAAGAGTTCAAACTTAAGTGCAAATTAAAATATTTTGATGAAAAAAAACCATCAGAAATGTTTACACGAACCAAATCACAAAAACTGGAAGATGGAGGATGGAAAACATGTAAAACAATCAGGTACTGAGCAGAATTAAAGTGTGGAAATGTCACATCAGGTGTTCAGCATTAAAGGGGACATGAAACACTACATGTATAAATGCTGATGTACATCATGGAGCCCAGCTCTCAAAAACTGACACAGATGTAACTCTGACTGTGAAGCTTAATTTAAGAAATAAGTGCTTAGAGTTATAAAAAGATGTTCAGCGCCATCTTCTGTCAGTACAGAGCATCACATCACCAGGTCAGTTGGCTCGTTTCAGTCAAAGACTCACATCAGTTTATGTTAAGTAACTAATAGCAGAACCAATAACTCAGTGAAAATAAGGACACTAAAACTAAACATCAGTTTAATGGGGTCACTGTTGTGCTGCTGTCAGCTGCAACAATGAGTTTTATGTTAAAACGGAGGACATACTGTCTGCTTTCACCGTCTGTCTCTTTAGCAGTAAGAGGTTCTGCGCTGTTTGGTTAGCTGCACTGACACAGGAAAATCCAGCTGTTAGCTGTAATGTTCAGGTCTGTGAAGCACTTTATGAGCGAGGACTTCATGAAGGAGAGTCTGTTTGACATGTTTTGTGAACTTTACGTTCTTATTTCTTAAATCCAGTTTCACAGACAGTTACATCTGAGTCAGTGTTTGAGAGCAGGGCTCTAAGATGTAAATTATCATTTATACATGTGGTGTTTTTTAACGTCCACTATAAAGGACAAATGTAATTTCATGCATTTGAACCTGTTTTACATACAAGAACATGTTTGAGTAAATATTTAACTATTTTTCATGTAGAACCACTTAACAATGTCCCAGCTGTAGATCTTCTGTCGTGAGCTGAGAGAAGAAGTGTTTCTATAATCTGCTGCAGAGGACTGTGGAAATGTTTGCTGCATAAATCAGCAGCTACAAACACTGAGAACCTGCCTGGATATCAGCATAAGGACGTGTGTGAGGGGTCACTGGCTGCCCCTGTGTCTGTCCCACCTGTGTTGGAGAACAATAAAGTTTATTATAAAAGCATTGTCTCCCCTTGATGCAACGTGAAGTTCTGTTTTGTGTTTGAGTCTTTGCAGGTGTGTAATGTTACTGTACCTTATTGGATTTGTTTAGAAGGCGCAGACAGACTCTGTATCTGTGTGGACGAGGAAATCATCTGGTTTTACTTTGGTTTTACATGTAAACATCTGGCCTCAGACACATAACTTATCATTTGTAATTTGTTCTGTGTTGTAAAGATTTTTTTTAAAACATGTGAAGCTGAAACACTTCTCCATCTTCTTCTGTATCAGTAAAAAAAAACATTAAGACCTCTCCTGGGAGCTGACAGTGACTTGAAAAAGTATCATACCCTTTGAACGTTTACACATTTTGTCACCTTACAACCACCAACTTAAATGTTTTTATTAGGATGTTCTGTGATAGACCAACACAAATAGTGCAGAACTCTGAAGTGGTATGAAAATGATACATGGTTTTCAAAATTTAAGCAAATAAAACTCTGAAAAGTGTGGCATGCATTTGTTTTCAACCCACCTTCGTCAATACTTTGTAGAGACACTGCTCGCTGCATTTACAGCTGCAAGTCTTTCGGGGTTTGTCTTTACCAGCTTTGCACATCTACAGACTGAAATGTTTGCCAATTATTTGTTGCAAAATGGCTCAAGCTCAGCCAGACTGTGAACAGCAATTTTTCAAGTCTTGCCACAGATGCTCAGTGGGATTTAGGTCTGGACTTTGACTGAGCCATTCTAACACAAGAATATTCTTTGATCTAAACCAGGGGCAGGCTGGTGTCCTGCAGGTTTTAGAGATCACCCTGGGTTTGCAGTTGTAGCATGCTTTTTCCATTTTTGGATGATGGATTGAACAATACTCCTTGAGATGTTCAAAGCTTGGGATATTTTTTTATTACCTAACCCTGCTTTAAACTTATCTCCAACTTTATCCCTGACCTGTCTGGTGAGTTCCTTGGTCTTCATGATGCTGTTTGTTCACTAATGTTCTCTAACAAACCACTGAGGCCTCCACAGAGCAGCTAAATAGGTGACTTCTGAAGGTAAATGAATGCACTGGATTTTAATGAGGGATATCAGAGTACAGGTGGCTGAAAACAAATGCACGCCACACCCTTCAGACTTTTACTTTTTAAAATTTTGAAAACCATGTATCATTTTCATACCACTTCATAATTATGTGCTACGTTGTGTTGGTCTATCACAGAAAATCTCAATTAAAAAAAAGGTGTCAAAATGTGTAGAAGTGCAACAGGTATGAATACTTTTTCCAGGTACTGTAAGCTCATGCTTTGTTCAGATTGATCAGAACTAAATACACAGATTAAAAAAGATGAAAAGAACAAAATAATACATTTGAATAAATGTATTATTCAAATGGGGGGGGAATAAATGTCCCCCCTCCCAGCCCCAAAATTAATTTCATACTAATTAAAAAAACTTTCCAAACCAGGTTTTCTTTTTATAAAATTAACTTTGGTGTACTCACTCTTAGTTCTAAGATCTTTAAACTCAATAAGAGAGGAGGTGATGTCATCGTATTCATCTGAACCTGCAATGTTCATATTTTTATTTACAGGATTGTAAAAACATACCACATGAAATTAGTTTCATTAAATCAAAAACAAGTTTCATCTCTAACTGCTCTGTGATTTCCAGCACATATACTGTACCATTTCCATTTTTCACTTGTGTGACTGATTCATAGACGTCAGCAGTACCTAAAGAAAAAAACAAGCCAGGCTCACATTAATCATTTTATTACAGTTACACTAAAGATCAGAGCAAACACAGAAACACTGTGTGAGTCAAAACCAGGACTGTAAGATCTTTAAATGTTCTTTAAAAAACTGCTGAACACAAACTGAACCTGATAAATGTTCGTGTTAATGGAGGTTTAATAAAAGTCAGTATCCATCCATCCATTCGCTTCTGCTTATCCTTTTCAGGGGCGCTGGAGTCTATCCCAGCTGTCATAGGTCGAGAGGCAGGCTACACCCTTAATGTGTGTGTATGTGTTAGTCCCCATAGGGAAATAGTTCCTCTGCATTTAACCCTTTCACCCAGTGAAGCAGTGGGCAGCCACCAATGCAGCACCCGGGGAGCAGTGTGTAGGGACGGTACCTTGCTCAGGGGTACCTCAGGGTAGCCGTCCAGTGGAGTTGAACCCCCGACCTTCCGATCATGGGGCCACCACTCTACCTACTGAGCTATCCCTGGACAGGTCGCCAGTCTGTCGCAGGGCTCACACACAGGGACAGACAACCATTCGCGCTCACATTCACTCCCACATTCACACCTATGGGCAATTTAGATTGATCAATTAGCCTTTCCCCACTAAAAGTCAATATTAATAATGATAATAAAGATGGTTTAAATACTGACCATGTTGAAGAGAGCCGTACACATGAGTTTCATTCTGGTTGACTCCATGATTTGTGGAGGAGCCCAGACTGTGACTCTCAGACTGGATCGACCTAAAACAGGAAATAAACACAATTGTCATGGTCCTCGGTCTTTTGACCCAACGGTTTGTGTTTTTCATTATTATGATATTGTGTTTGTTCTGTTTGTGTACTGGGGTTTAGACTTTTTAGTTCCCAAAGTTTGGTTTCTGTGTTTCCTCTGTTTAGAGTCTGCACTTAGAGTCTCTGTGCATTTCCTGTTTTATTGTGAAGATCCATGTCTTCTGTTAGTGTGTTCAGATTATGTTTTCCCCTGTCTCGTCAGTTCGATTTGGTTCAGCTGTGTCTGCCTCCTGTTTGCTATTCCACGTTTCCCTCTGTGTGTATTTATAGTGTGTGTCCTCATGTGTTTGTTGCTGGTTCGTCTGTGTTCTTTCCCTGCATCATTCTGTGTCGTCCCCAGTGTCTCCCTGCATCACCATTTTGCCTTTGCTGTTTCTGTTTGTTTCACCTCTTTATGAATAAAACTTATTTGCATCTCAGCTGCCTGCATCTTAGGTCCTAATTCTCAACCTCCACTCATCTGCCACGGCAGACGTGACAACAATAAATTCAAAAGTAACTGATGTTTGTTTAAAATAATAATAAAAAGTATTTTACCAACCTGGTGAAGCATGAATCTGTAAGATAAGATAAGAATACTTTATTAATCTCAGAGGAAACCAAGCGGTCACAGTGGCTCAAAGACAGTAAGAACAGTAACTGACTAAACTAAATAATATAATATATCACAAAGTATGAATAATAATGCACACCACAAAAAGTAGAGAATTTCAATTCTGTTGTACCAGCTGCAAATGGCAGCATTTCATCGTGCAGTCGATGGATGTTAGTAGCAGCAGGTATAGAGTATTGCACATTGAGATATTTACAGACACCAGTGTGTGCATGTGTGCTTTCACATGATGATGTATGTTGTAGAGTCTGACAGCAGCTGGAAGGAAAGATCTCCTAAATCTCTCCTTCACACTGTGGGTGCAGCAGCCTGTCACTGCAGGAGCTGCTCAGTGCTGTCAGAGTGACCTGCATGGGGTGGGAGGTGTTATCTAACAGGGGTTACAGCTGAGCCACCATCCTGTCACTGACTGCCTCCACTGGGTCATGAGGACGTCCCAGAACAGAGCTGGTCTTCTTCATCAGACTGTTCAGATTCTCTCATTTACAATTATTATGTTTAATTGTTTCACTGATATTTTGTGTCATCAGATCAGAATGAATGTTTGAATATTTAAAGTGAATGTAGTAAATAATCTCTGTAAAACTATCTATTAGTGAAATGTTCATATTTTATTTACAGGTTTGTAAAAACATACAGTGGGGCAAAAAAGTATTTAGTCAGCCACCGATTGTGCAAGTTCCCCCACTTAAAATGATGACAGAGGTCAGTAATTTGCACCAGAGGTACACTTCAACTGTGAGAGACAGAATGTGAAAAAAAAATCCATGAATTCACATGGTAGGATTTGTAAAGAATTTATTCGTAAATTAGGGTGGAAAATAAGTATTTGGTCACCTCAAACATGGAAAATCTCTGGCTCTCACAGACCTGTAACATCTTCTGTAAGAAGCTTTTCTGTCCCCCACTCGTTACCTGTATGAATGGCACCTGTTTGAACTCATCATCTGTATAAAAGACACCTGTCCACAGCCTCAAACAGTCAGACTCCAAACTCCGCCATGGCCAAGACCAAAGAGCTTTCGAAGGACACCAGGAAAAGTATTGTAGACCTGCACCAGACTGGGAAGAGTGAATCTACAATAGGCAAGCAGCTTGGTGTGAAAAAATCAACTGTGGGAGCAATCATCAGAAAATGGAAGACATACAAGACCACTGATAATCTCCCTCGATCTGGGGCTCCACGCAAGATCTCATCCCGTGGGGTCAAAATGATCATGAGAACGGTGAGCAAAGATCCCAGAACCACACGGGGGGACCTGGTGAATGACCTGCAGAGAGCTGGGACCAAAGTAACAAAGGTCACCATCAGTAACACACTACAACGGCAGGGAATCAAATCCCGCAGTGCCAGACGTGTTCCGCTGCTGAAGCCAGTGCATGTCCAGGCCCGTCTGAAGTTTGCCAGAGAGCACATGGATGATACAGCAGAGGATTGGGAGAATGTCATGTGGTCAGATGAAACCAAAGTAGAACTTTTTGGTATAAACTCAACTCGTCGTGTTTGGAGGAAGAAGAATACTGAGTTGCTTCCCAAGAACACCATACCTACTGTGAAGCATGGGGGTGGAAACATCATGCTATGGGGCTGTTTTTCTGCCAAGGGGACAGGACGACTGATCCGTGTTAAGGACAGAATGAATGGAGCCATGTATCGTGAGATTTTGAGCCAAAACCTCCTTCCATCAGTGAGAACTGAAGATGAAACGAGGCTGGGTCTTCCAACATGACAATGATCCAAAACACACCGCCCGGGCAACAAAGGAGTGGCTCCGTAAGAAGCATTTGAAAGTCCTGGAGTGGCCTAGCCAGTCTCCAGACCTCAACCCCATAGAAAATCTGTGGCGGGAGTTGAAAGTCCGTGTTGCTCGGCGACAGCCCCAAAACATCACTGCTCTCGAGAAGATCTGCATGGAGGAATGGGCCAAAATACCAGCTACTGTGTGTGCAAACCTGGTAAAGACCTATAGTAAGCGTTTGACCTCTGTTATTGCCAACAAAGGTTATGTTACAAAGTATTGAGTTGTATTTTTGTTATTGACCAAATACTTATTTTCCACCCTGATTTACCAATAAATTCTTTACAAATCCTACCATGTGGATTCATGGATTTTTTTTTCACATTCTGTCTCTCACAGTTGAAGTGTACCTCTGGTGCAAATTACTGACCTCTGTCATCATTTTAGGTGGGGGAACTTGCACAATCGGTGGCTGACTAAATACTTTTTTGCCCCACTGTATCACATGAAATTAGTTTCATTAAATCAAAAACAAGTTTCATCTCTAACTGCTCTGTGATTTTCAGCACATATACTGTACCATTTCTGTTTTTCACTTGTGTGACTGATTCATAGACGTCAGCAGTACCTAAAGAAAAAACAAGCCAGGCTCACATTAATCATTTTATTACAGTTACACTAAAGATCAGAGCAAACACAGAAACACTGTGTGAGTCAAAACCAGGACTGTAAGATCTTTAAATGTTATAAAAAACTGCTGAACACAAACTGAACCTGAGAATGTTTGTGTTAATGGAGGTTTAATAAAAGTCAATATTAACAATGATAATAAAGACTGTTTTTCAATGCTGACCATGTTGAAGAGAGCCGTACTCATGAGTTTCATTCTGGTTGACTCCATGATTTGTGGAGGAGCCCGGACTGTGACTCTCAGACTGGATCGACCTAAAACAGGAAATAAACACAATAAACTTAAAAGTAACTGATGGTTGTTTAAAATAATAATAAAAAGTATTTTACCAACCTGGTGAAGCAGGAATCTGTGAAAGAGACAAATGTTATTACACATGTTTGTCATGTATAAATTGTTCCACTGATATTTTGTGTCATGAGATCAGAATACATGTATATGTGTGAATAATTAAAGTGTATGTAGTAAATAAACTCTCTAATACAGCATGAAAAGAAGAGGCTCTTACACTTGGACTGTCTGCAGCGATACAACAAGAGCAGGAGAATAATAATGAGAGAGACTCCACAAACCAGTCCAACCATCAACCACACAGGAGATGAAGAGCTGTCAGCTCCTGACACAGTTACTGCAACAACAAACAATAATTAATTATTAATAAAGTGTAAAAGAAGAACTCTGAGAGCACAAATCTCTGCTAAGGCAGCTCACTCTGTTGACAATATTTGCTTTAAAAGAAAAAAATATATATTTTTAGTGTATTTATTTTGTTTTATTTGTACTGTGAGAAGTTTGTAGTTCAGTAAAAATAAGTCCAAAGGCAGATTTGTTTCAACATGACAACAAGAGCACATGTGAAATGTAAAAGTGAGGTCAGAGGTCAAACAAATGATATTTTAAATCTTTATACAGTACTTTCTATATGTTGACAAGACACAACACCTTTGTAAGAATCATAGTTTTTTATGTCATAAGGATTTTTTTTAGTCATAAAGTTGACCTTGAAGACCTCGGTGGCTGTAAGCCAAATGTTAATGGATAGTTAACATGACTGCAGCTCGTCAGTGAGGTAACCAGGCAGGTCTGCTGGGATCCTTTCTAGGAAAATAAGGTTTGTATGCTAACAGATTTTCCCCTTGTTTCAGTTTCTTCCTGCTTCAAGATTTGTTTTCATGCCATCATTCACCTCCAGTCAGACGCCTGCCACCTTGGATCATTGCCCCCCTATTCACCACCACTGCTGCCCCCCTCGGAGCCTCTTCCTCACTTGCCTGCCTGCCCATCGTTCAGCAGTTTCCACAGACCTCTGCCTTCATCCACTAAACCCAGCTAGTCTGGACTCCAAGTAAGGCATTGTTGCAGCCACTTTATGAACACTCTCTGTCTTGTCACATTCCCTCAGATTTCCTGCCCTAACTGCTCTCTCCTCTCCCACAGATCTGTCGCCCTCACACTGTTATGTCCGCTCCTCTGGCCTGTCTCTCTCACCTCAGTTAAGATCTTTTTGTAGGACTCGCTCATTAAGTTTAGGTTCATTTATGTTTTGTTCTTGTTGACTGAGTCAAAGCTCACAATCTGTTGTGTTAAATAAATTATCCTTTGTTTGATAAAGAAACTGACTCATTACATCCTCTGCTGTTTCCACCTGAGTCCATCACTTGAGTCCTGAATCACAACAATATTAAACCTGACAATTTAGAGATATTACATAATAGTTTTATAAAGTTCTGACTAAATAGACTCAGGTGGCTTCAAAACATTAAAAGAGATAATATGATGTTATTTCTCAGTCATGAAACTCATTTACAGAAAGACACACTGTTTTGATCCTGCTCACCTTTAACTGACATCCAGCTCTGTGCTGACTCTCTTCCTGAGTACTGACACTTGTAGAAACCTTCATCAGACTTTGACACTGCAGAGATCTTCAGCTCCCCTCGGGTATCATTTTCAATAAGTTTGTCATTGTGATAGAAAAACACATTGGAAAGTATTTTTTGTGTTCTCAAACTGCAGCTCAGATTAACAGAAGCTCCCTCAGTCACAGGATGAACAGGACTCACCAGGATAGAAACATTACCATCATCTGTGAAACAATCACACACAATTGTTTCAGTCACATCAGCTGGTGCACACTTTGAGAAAAAGCTGTGAGTCGTGTCTCATGATCTACATGCAGACCTGGTTTTCTGAGTGATTATGAGGACTGGAAATATAGTTGGGATGTTCCCTGCAGGAGTCAAATTATTGACGGTGACATTATTGAATGGTTGAAGGTGAAATTGTAAATGTTTGTATGTTTGTGTTATTTTGCATGACGTGTTTCCCAAATTTCTCTGAATTGAGATATTAAAGGTTCATCTAATGTGACGACAGTGATGTTGAGCTTTGTTGAGTTTTATTCTGACAGAGAAAATAAAAAATACTGTTGACAAATTATGACAAACTGGATTATGAAAGGATGAAATTAGACAAACAACCAAGAATATTTTGATGCTTTTCTGTCTAAAATTGTCTGAATTTTGTTTTGTTTTTCCACATAGAATTACTTCACATAGAGCAAAGCTGGGACAAATGTTCATGTGACGTCTAAATCATTCAGATCCAAGAAGTAAATGTATAATAACATACTCTGTACAGTGATGTTGACTGCACTGCTGAACTCTCCTGATCCAGACTCACACCAGTACACTCCAGTATCTGACTTTGATGTGTGGATGTTACATGTGGATCCAGTCATTCTCCTACAGTCAGAGAGTCGGCCGTCCTCAGAGAACTTCCTCACTCTCCACTCAGTGAAGTTTCCCTCACAGGTCAGTGAGACAGAGTCAAAGGTGAAGTGTTGCACTCTGTCAGGACTCACTGTGAGAGACGCTGCTGAATGAACATCTGGAAACAACATGCAGTGAAGAGACAAAGCTCACAGATGTTAGGATTCAAAATATCACAGTGAAAATATTTGTTTGTTTGAAGCTTTTGTTTTGAAAATCAAATTTAATAGTTCAATATGATAAAGTGTTTGTTTGGTGAGACAACACTGAGTCTGACAACAAGCCCTGAATCACACACACAGTCAAATCAATGGAAAACAAAGGAGCCGAATACTGACATGTTTAAGATGATCTAACCCACATGCTTTATCTGCTGGCAGCTCGTGTAGAGCTTGGTACACGTCATGTGACATCATGAGCTTTGAGTCATCACTCTCAGCATCATCCACCTGATACAGATCACTCTGAACACACTTCAGTCATTTGCTGTAATGTTTCTGTCATAATTCTGTGATATTGTCTGTTTCACAGATTCCTTCTACAGTGAGATATTTTGCAGCAGCAGGACCAAAACTAAAAACCTTTGAAGTATATTTTAAATGAACAATAACAGCAGCTGTTATTTGTGACGTCTTCTTCTAGCGTCCATCTGTAGTCAGTGTTTCTCTTGTATTTGTCAGAGCTGTTAACCTGCCTGCTGACATCTTTGTTTCTTTATTAACTATATTTGACTTTTTTTATCTGAACACCTACCTGAGCACTAAACAAAGAGTCTTAACTGTGTAAATCCTGTCTGTGCACTAAGTAAAAATAATCAGTACAAACAGTAACATGAGTTTAAATATCAAAACATTTAAAATGTCATAGATGTCTTTTGTTTTTCATGTTATCTCATTAAATAAAAACTGAAAAATAAGAAAAGGAAACAAAGAAATTCAGTTTGGTTTGATCACAGAGAGAAAGGAAAATATTCAGTTCAGTTCTTCTTTTGGGGAGTTTTAATGTACACAGGCATAAATGGTTGTCATGGAGATGAGATTTTAATGGTCTAAATGTTGTTGAATAAAAATGATGAGCTAACATGAGCTCATTGAAAGGACAGAGAGAAACAAACTGACCTGCAGACCAGACAAACTTTGGTTGACTGTGATCAGTGTGATACTCTGGGTCTCCTCTTCCAGCTCTGCACACATATCCTGCTGTGTGTGTCTGTCCATGAATGATGTAGGAGTTGTTTGCAGTCCCACTGCCATCAGGTAGCAGCTCATAACTGGAGGATTTCTCTGATAGATCAGGAACAGCTTTATACCAGTAGAAGCTCCATCCTGCAGACGGATGTTCAACCTCACAGTTCAGAGTTACTGAGGCTCCAGGACTCAGCCATGATGGAGACACAGTGAGGACAGGACGGGGTTCATCTGTTCAACAAAGATTTTCTCTCAGTGAACATGTAGTACAGTCTCTGAACAGTGAGCTCAGTTCATACAAAGAATAATAATCTCAGTCTATATGAACAGAAACACATTTTACAAAGTGTTCAAACAGCTTAAAGGAAATATGACAGCAAGCAGGAGAAACCTGAGTGAGGGGAAGAGATTCAACAAGAGAGCAAGTTATAAACAGATGCATTTTTACTTCCACTCTTTCACAGTGATGGTGTCCAACTTCAGACCTGGTGGATAAAATCTGTTTGATGCAGTTTAAATTAGGATTTGGTGAGTCACAGTTGGTTGTCTTTGGTGTCAGTTAGCATGCTATGTGCTTGTTCTTTACTAAATCTGATGTTGAAGCCTCTGATAGCTAAGATGAGACCTAGTAAGGTTGTTTTATATTCTTTTGCTGTGGAAGCTGACCTTTCCTGTCGATGTGCACAGATGTCTTTAGGCCACATTAATAAGCACGCTGCGATTACAGGGAGCAGTTTGGATGTGATTTCCAGCTGAACTGTTAGGAATGCTGGAATAAGACCTCAGTGTTTATGTTGCACAACAGGCCAGGTTAATTAGTCGAGTGCAGATCTTGGCGTTGAAACCTGATACTGCTGAACCTTAATGATCCACCTCTAGGAGATCTGAACTTCCACTGAAATCTTCTGTTCCTAATAATAATGTATACTTTATTGATCCCCATGGGGAAACTCCTCTCTGCATTTAACCCATTCACTCAGTGAAGCAGTTAGCAGCCACTGGCCGCCCGGGGAGCAGTGTGTAGGGATGGTACCTTGCTCAGGGGTAGCCGTTCGGTGGATTAGAGCCCCCGACCTTAAGACCTTAACAAAACCCCTGGATTCCTGATGGATCAACTGATATTCCAGAGAAACTGACTCACACTTCTGAACTGTGACACGACTCCACCATAAACTCTGTTACTGCGACACACAGAGGATTTAATCCAAGAACTGATTCTACACCAGACTGTGACTGTGAAAAGTTTTCTCTGTAAATCTGTGGACAGCTGATTTTGTGCTTTCAGTGTTGTAATTCCATTCATTGTGTTGGTGTTGTACTGGTAACTCACTGTGTTACTGATTATTCCTAAACAGCCACTCTGCAGGTCTAGTGAGTAAACTGAGTCGGCTCATATTGATCAGAGTTTGAAGAGCAGCTGAAAGAAAGCTGGTTAACCCTGAAGGAGCTAACACAGGTTAACTTGTAGTTAACACAGATAAGAGTCAAACTAACTTGAACTGGACAGGGAGAGAGACATTTATTTATATTATTGTTTTACTTTTATTTATTTTACTCTGGTTTTTGGATGCATAAATTAATGTAAACTGGAAACTGTTTGTATATTTCCGTGCCTTCTGTTTCCCAAAAACAAGTTCAAAGTTCACCCTGATCTGTGGTCTGTTATTTTAGGGCAGCTAGGTATAAACTGCTGGTGTGAACAAAGACTCTGGTCCTAGTTATCTGTAAATGTCTATGAAACCCATGGTTATTTTTATTGTAAATGGTATTTTTTTTTTAAGTTTTACTCTTTGTTAAGTTTAAGTTTTCCTATGTACCGTGAATGCACCTCAGCGCTACGCTGTGCATTATATGTGCTCCATATTGTCTGCGCGGAGCAAGGTACATCTCTCTGTATATTGCACTGTGTTTAATGGGTAAAAGAGCTCCATGAAACTTTGTTTTGAGCAGTGATTTTGTTTTGTAGATGCACAAAGCTGTTGTGGAACTTTCAATCCTGTTGAGCTACAGAGTTAATGTATTGTGTGAAGAATATCCTGGTGAGTCTCGAATTATGCAAATTGAATTGTGATACACAGTCTGGTTTCAAAGTTATAAAATCGGTCAGGATATGATGTTTTGTTGGAAATGTGATTGCAGAAGCTGTTAAGGATTTCTTAGCTGTGTTAGCCCTGTGAGAAGTATGCTAGCATACCCACATGTGCTCCCTGGGCTAATGCGCTTGCATGAGACACTTTTCATGGTTCACTTGATTTGCACTAAAATGTATAACATTGTTATTGGCCAGTAAGAACTGTATAGATGTATGATATGTAAAGACACTTACAGGAATTTGATTTTACTTTTTAAAATTTGTACAAATGGGATACAGGGAAGATTAGTCGGTAGAAATATGTGCTTTATTACAAGAGAAGTGATTGCTCCGCAGATTTGTGTGCAGGCTGTTTTTTAAAGAAAAAAAAACAGCCTGCAGCAGATCTTTTTGGTAGAAATCTGCTGCAAGGACCGAGCGGTGCCATTTAAGGACTAGGGATGGGTACCGGTATCGGTTCTGACATAAACAGTAGTAGCCAGACCGAAAAGCAGCGCACATTTCGGTGCTTTATTTTGGTGCTTTTTATTCGTGAGATGTCATACACTTTGGACTCTAGCCAATCATTTTTCCTTTCCAAGGATAGAAGGCGGGCCCAGGTACGTATGTTCTTTTAGAGCAGAGCTACAGATTAAAAATGCCCAAGGCGAAGCAGGCAAAAGTCTCGCTGTACTTCACAGCAAAAGATGCAAACTCAGCAGCCTGCAACAAGTGCTTTAAGGTGATACTGTGATACTGTGCAAAGGAGGTAACACCTCGAATCTGATGAAACACCTGGCGAAGCATACCGTTTTTTTAAAAGCCGAGAAATGCGCCGTATTTGATAGCTTGCTGCAAGACCTCACACCGAGCAGCGCATCTACTGCGGGTGTGGTGCCTGTTATCGGACCCGGAGCTAGCAACATCCCCCAAGAACCCGAAGAGGAGAGTCCTGGCCCGTAGCCCTGCCAGGGTAGCAGAAATGATGACGGATGATGATGGCAGCAGCAGCCGTTCTTCTCTGGGTGAGTAGCTTAGCCGTATAGTGACGCATGACAGCCACGAGAAGCCGACGGGTAAAGAGATAGTTTTTTATCGGATTACGTTGTGGAAGAGAAATTGTTCAAGCCATGTTTCCGATGCAACAAAGAGGCGACAGATGGCCTGGATTGCAACCATTCGAAGACCAAATATAACGTCCAGGAACACTTCAGCTCACATGTTAGTCTGCTCCAAGCATTTCCACAAAGGTAGGTCTTCTGTTGTAGTTATTACGTAATTTATCATAACATAATTGTTGATGTAGTTTACAAATAAGTCTTATATTGATTTGAATTGAATTAGTTGCGCTACGCTGCTTTGTTCACTGTGGCTTTGCGGGCTAATGTTTGTTGTGTTTTGTAGGAAGAGCAGCCTACAAAATGCTGGAATGCGATCCAGACTGGGCACCTTCTATCAACCTGGCTCATACCGAGTTTAAAGCTGCTATCATAGTGAGATTTGATCGGTTAAGAGAGAGAGCGATATCAAAACAGCCACGAAACGTCCCGCATATATGTGCCCAAGGGTTGTATTGAAGCAATCAAGTGATGAATAACTGTTTTCCAGTATGTTGTGTTTTTGTTTTTTTTTTTGCATTGTTGATTTGTTTGTCAGCGAAGCAGCTAATAAAGCATGATGGAATACAATTTTGCATCTTTCTTGTAAGATTCTATAATAGAATGAAGCAATAATGCCAGTTATAAATAAAGACAATAAATTGAATGAATTACGAAACACTCATTTTTTTTCTATCAGATCCGAAAATGTTGTGTAATACTACAACCTGAAACGACAAATAGATTGCGTTTGCCTGTACAGGAGATAGAGGAAAATAATTTAACAACAGCTGTGAAATGGAATAGTCCAAATCACCAAAGTAAACTGGACCTGGGCTTGTTGCAGGGAGCTGAAGTTAATAAACATCTTGTGAGTGTATGCACTAAAACTTAGGACCATATAATAATAAAATGTGCGTAATGAAAGTTGGGCAGCACGCTAACGTCCTTACTTCACTCTGTATGCTCGTATGCGTCTGACCCTTTTACTCCTTTGATTTTTTCCTCGTCCTTTTTTTTTTTGTTTGCCTTTTCGTCAAGTCTGTCTTTGTACGGACCTGCCGTGTTGTCTGTCGTTTTGTGCATAACTGTTTTTGGGGCAAATAAAATGCAAGTAGGGATTAAAACTGCAGAATTAACGATTACCGGTGCTGGAAATACTAGTGCTTGATGCAGTGTTTTGATTTTGTTGCCACGGGTACCCACAAAGCAATGGGTGAAAGTCACGTGGTCTGTCAATCTCTATAAAATGAGGCCATATTGTTGTCTGCAGTTCAGAGTTCATTAAGTGAAAAAGATGCAGTGTGTGTTTCTGATGAGAGCAGACTCTTTAACAAAAACCTCTAAGATTCATTTAAAAGAGGTAACATGTTAAAAACAACTGAAGTAACTGCATCATATGTTGGTGCAACAGGTAAAAAATAAAAATAAGACAAATGCAGAAGAGAAAATATTGGATGTTACTGTTGTTCTTAGTGGATGTGTTGGAGCAGCTGAAACAGGTTCAGCATTTGTTCTGCACTTCATGTATTAGAGCTGCACAGCAGAGAGGTTACTCTGATATGTTTTGTTCTCTTCACTGTGAATAAAAAGCTGCTTTTTACAGTTTTTTGTTATCAGAATAAAAGAAAAATATTTTACTTAACAGCACAAAAGAAACCGCTACAAAGCTGCAAAACAAGTGATTTCACTTATTTTGATAGCAGATGATGTGGATGAAACTTACATGATACAGTCAGTCTGATGATATCACTCCACTCTGTTAACAAATAGTCCCTTCTGCCCCGGCAGCTGTATCCTTCACCATCAGATTCAGTAACTGTGATTCTGTATTCACTGGATGTTTCAGGTATGTTTTTCTGGCTTTGTCTCCATTCATACATCCACTGAGCTCCTTCACGTCCCTGAATCTCACATCTGACAGTGACTGTCTCACCACTGTATATCTGAGTCCAGGATGGCTGCAGGGTCACAGTGGGCTTACTGGGAACTGTTCACATAAGAATGATCCAGTTAGAAGAAGAGAAACATAAAAACATGGCTTTTTATAACATAAGAGTAGAGTCACTGCAAAGCAAATGATTCACAGACAAACAGTTTAAACTTTAAAACAAAGTCACAACATAACAATTTCAAACTGTAACACAACATTTTTTACAAAGTGTGCAGTATTTACTTTGCACAGTTATCATCTTTTGTTCAGATTCCAAAAGTTACAGATTATTTTTCATGAGTTGACAGCAGATTAAGAAGACTGGAAGAAATTACAGTGCGAGAAACGTTTTCTAAAAGTTCTGATGAAACTGGTGCAGTTGCTGATTTGGGACATTGGAGTGTGTCACACTTGTAGTTATTGTATAACAAACAGGTTTCAAGTGGTTCTAACAGATTTTTCATGAACTGAACCTTAAACCACTGATGCCCTAATGAATCTGTTCTGCACTGGAGGTTCTTCTAGCTGTCGTATCATTAAAGATATTATGACACTCATGAACACCTTTATTTTTCATTAATTAAAATAACTGAATGCCATTAACAATAATTACATGAAAGAATCTAAGTGTAACCTGTAATGTAGCAGAACAGTCTCTAATAAAATGAGGTTATATTGTAGCCAAACCTGAAACGTCGAGGAATTAATGTAAAAATGCTAAAAACAAAGGAAGTAACTGATCTGCAGTGATAAACTCCACATGTGCAGCCATGAGGTCAAGATGGGAGAGATTGGGATTATTACATTTGGACTGATTTTTTTTCATCAAACTAACAAAATCTTTTTCAGAGTGATTATTAAATATCTTTATAATGACACTAAAAGATATTTTAAACTGCTTTTTATCTGAAACAACAAAATAAACCTACAGTGCTGTTGAAAGATAAAGTGTTTGGTTGAGTTGATGAAACATTGTGCAGTATAAATTAAAATATGTGAAATATGTCCAACTTACTTATTACTCTCAATGGCGTGCTATTACTCCACTCTGTCCAGGAAGAGCTTCTTGTGGACCGGCAGCTGTATCCTCCACCATCAGACGCATTAACACTGTTGATTCTGTATTCATTGGACGTTTCATGTATGTTTACCTGGCCTTGTCTCCATTCATACGTCCACTGAGCTCCTTCACCTCCCTGAATCTCACATCTGACAGTGACTGTCTCACCGCTGTATATCTGAGGCTGCAGGGTCACAGTGGGCTTAGGAGGAGCTGTTCAAATAAAAAATATAACATCATCAGACTTATAGAAATATGAAATGATCATTAAAGCTGTCTTAGTTTTATTGCTCTTGTTCGTGGTAATCACATTTTTTTTTCATCGCAGTGTCAATTTGACTGAAAATCAACATTAAAAATGTTAATAAAAACAAACAGATTAAACCTGGTAATTTGCTGATATTTAGACTCTGCCAGCAGAGTGACTGAAAACAACCAGGTGTGCACAAAACTAAACTGTGAGACTGAACATCAACACATAAACACACAATATCATGTAAACAACTTCAGTTTCTCAGATTTTACATGGTATAAACAATTTTTATAGTCAAATATTGACCGAAACTAGACTGGAAAAAAATTACATTCTTATTTTGCCCCAAATTCATTATGTTTAATTTGGCAAATTAAAGATAAATAAAGTAAAAAAATAAATAAATACTGCTATGAGTAAACATACCAGCAGTTAGAGAAAGGCTAACGTAGCAGAGCAGTCTCTCCTAAAATGAGGCCAAATTGTAGTCAAATCGAAACTTGCTAAATGCTAAAAGAAAAGAACTGCATCATGACACTGAGCTGCAGTGATGAAAACTCCACATGTGCAACAACTGAGGTGAAGAAACTGGGATCATTACATTTGTATTTCATTTTTCATCAAACCTACTGAATATGTCCAACTTACATAATACAGTTAATTTGGTGATATCACTCCACTTTGTCCAGGAGGAACTTCTTTTACCCCGGCAGCTGTATCCTCCACTGTCAGACTTAGTAGCACTGCTGATTGTGTATTCTCTGGATGTTGCAGGTGTTTTTAACTGGCCTCGTCTCCATTCATACGTCCACTGAGCTCCTTCACCTCCCTGAATCTCACATCTGACAGTGACTGTCTCACCTCTGTATATCACACTGCTGTATATCTGAGTCCAGGATGGCTGCAGGGTCACAGTGGGCTTAGGAGGAGCTGTTCAAAAAATATATATATATCATTAGCAGACTGATATTTGGCTTGAAAATCAAAAGGTTCTTTTTTTTTAATAAATAAATTAAACCAGGTAATTTAATGATCTTTATATTTAACAATTTACGTATTTCTACATCTTCATATTTACATATTTAGACATTTAGGAACATATAATCCATGAGTCATCAGTTAGCTCTTGTTTGCTAACAATGCTGTTAAACTTCCAGCAATGGATTCAAAGCTGGAGGCTGCTCTGCTCTCATAAAGTGATTATTAGTTCATAAATGGTGAAAAACAAAGTCTTCATGTAGCAACAAAGTCAAAACTACACAAAACCTTTGTAAAAACATTTATCTGAGTTCAGTTTTACAGAAAATAATCTTCATTCAGAATAAAATTAAATTCTTATTTTGCACCAAATTCAAGATGTTTAATTTGGAAAATGTAAAGATAAATAAAGTAAAAAAAATAAATAAATACTGCTATGAGTAAACATACCAGCAGTTAGAGAAAGGCTAATGTAGCAGAGCAGTCTCTCCTAAAATGAGGCCAAATTGTAGTCAAATGGAAACTTTGAGGAATATGAAAAAGAAAAATGCTAAAACTAAAGATCTGCATCATGACACTGAGCTGCAGTGATGAAAACTCCACATGTGCAACAACTGAGGTGAAGAAACTGGGATCATTACAGTTTATATTTCATTTTCATCAGATTTACTCAATATATTTTTCTTTTGAGTGATTACTGTTTATAACTCCATTAAAACTTTGTTTACTTTTGTTGATATTTTGTTGTACTTTTGTATGAAATGTGTAAAATAAATTAACATTAAAATGTCCTGTTGTGTGATCAACTTACATGATACAGTCAGTCTGATGATATCACTCCACTCTGTTAACAAATAGTCCTTTCTGCCCCGGCAGCTGTATCCTCCTCTGTCAGACTCAGGAACTGTGGTTCTGTATTCACTGGATGTTTCAGGTATGTTTACCTGGCCTCGTCTCCATTCATACGTCCACTGAGCTCCTGCACCTCCCTGAATCTCACATCTGACAGTGACTGTCTCACCGCTGTATATCTGAGTCCAGGATGGCTGCAGGGTCACAGTGGGCTTAGTGGGAACTGTTCACATAAGAATGATCCAGTTAGGAGAAGAGAGACATGAAAACTCTGCTGTTTATAACATAAGAGTAGAGTCACTGCAAAGCAAATGATTCACAGACAAACAGTTTAAACTTTAAAACAAAGTCACATCATAACAATTTCAAACTGTAACACAACATTTTTTACAAAGTGTGCAGTATTTACTTTGCACAGTTATCATCTTTTGTTCAGATTCCAAAAGTTACAGATTATTTTTCATGAGTTGACAGCAGATTAAGAAGACTGGAAGAAATTACAGTGTGAGAACCGTTTTCTAAAAGTTCTGATGAGGTCATCATGTGAAACTGGTGCAGTTGCTGATTTGGGACATTGGAGTGTGTCACACTTGTAGTTATTGTATAACAAACAGGTTCTTGTGGCTCTGACTGATTTTCCATGAACTGAACTGTACCAGTTTCACATGATGACCTCATCACAACCTTTATTTTTCATTTATTTGAAAAAAATTAATTGATTCCATGAACAACAATTACATGAAAGAATCTAAGTGGAACCTGTAATGTAGCAGAACAGTCTCTAATAAAATGAGGTTATATTGTAGCCAAACCTGAAACGTCGAGGAATTAATGTAAAAATGCTAAAAACAAAGGAAGTAACTGATCTGCAGTGATAAACTCCACATGTGCAGCCATGAGGTCAAGATGGGAGAGATTGGGATTATTACATTTGGACTGAATTCTTCTATCAAACTAACAAAATATTTTTCAGAGCAATTATTAAATATTTAATAATGACGATAAAAAATATTTTAAACTGCTTTTGATACTAACCAAAAAGCAAAAATTACACTGTAACATGGCAGTTAGCACTATTGTGCTAACTGCCATGTTACAGTGTTGCCCCAGAAATGCTTTTTGGCATTTCTGGAGCAACACTGTAACATGGCAGTTAGCACTATTGTGCTAACTGCCATGTTACAGTGTAATTAGTGAATATTGACTTCCATTACAATTTGGAGAAGACGTTTTTCAACTCTCAAAATTTTTTAAACTCATTAGTTTCCTGAATGACGACTGAATCGCTTTTAGTTGTGACTAAATTCGTGTTTCTTCTCCTTCCTCTGCAGGTGTAGATGCCTCCATCAGAGACACAGATTGCACTCTTAGAGCTAAAAGAGATGATCTCATTTTCAGATGAGGTTTTTCTGAACAGAGTAATTCACCTCACAGGTCAGTGTCACACTGCCTCCTGCTGGTGTGGTTGTGCTGTCTGCTGTCAGAGTGGCCTTGACTTTAAGTTCTGTAACTTAGACAAATATGAGGCTATTATTGTGGTCCTTTTAGTGGAAGAAGGAGAAACCCACCACATCTGCCACACAGATGTTCCAGCTGGTTTTATTTCCTACTGCAACTGAGACTCAAATACAAGGTGAAGAGCAGGTGAGCCTGGCTGAGTAATACGCCACCTGGTGGTTTGTTCTGAGTGTGACAGAAAGCCTGAGCCTGTGAGCCTGAGCTCAGGGTTAATGAACCCTCGATTACAGAAAACCTTCCACACTCATCTGTGGATCTGTCACAGCAGCAGTGCAGCAAAGGTCACAAGTAATAAAACAGACAACAAAGAGAGCAGGTGAGCTGAAACTTGACCACACGTCTGTATTTTAAGTGCTTTATGCAAAACTTTAAGACTTTCCAGCTGATAATATCTGTGCACACAGATGTTTCGACATATTTACAAACCTGATCACACACACAGAGATAATAAAATGCACACGAGGGTTAATATATATACACATGACTTTGCTACAGTAAAATCTCCAAACTAAGCTACTATCATAGAAACACCAAATTAGAGAAAAAGTATTTTGTGTCCATTCTTCCAGTAGAGTCCACAGACTTGTAAATATGTGTCTCTGTAACAATGAGTGGAGTGCAGAGGTGTGAACTCAAATGCAGGAAGCAAATTAACTTAAATAAAGCTGAACTTTAATACCTAAATAGTCTAAAAATGGAAACATACAAAGAATCAAAACGTAAAACTAGAAATAAATAAACTGTCAATAGAAACAACTAAGAGATGAACACATGTGAGTGTTCACAGATGCTCTGACAAAGACTGACAAGACACAGCAGGACTATTTAAACATGACTGGGAATGAGAAACAGTTAAAAACAAACAGGAAAATCATAAAAGAGGAAGAAAAATAACACAAAGGAGGAAAGAAAACAAACCTTTAAATTAAAGAGGAAATAATTTTTAAAAAAACTAAACAAAGATGGGGAAGAAGCACTCAGACTAAAATGATGAAACACCATGACAGTCATAAATGAATAAATCTATATCAATGGCACTTTGTCCAGTTTGTTTTACTTGTTACTCTTCTGTATGTGAAGTCTTATTCATTTATGACTTTAACAACTTTTAGAGGTTTTTTTCAAGAGGACACTGAGGCAGACAGCACACCATGACACTATAAATAACTGAGAGTAAAAATTCATAATAAGACTCATTAAAGTCTTCAGGCAGGACTTTAACTGACTGATCTGTGGTTGAGTCTGTTTTCAGATTAGAGTTACCTGCATTTACCCTAAACTCATCACGCTGTGCTGTAATACATTAGATTGATCCTCCAGTTCATCAGCATCTTGTGAATCCTAACTGTGATGTGTGAGGATGGACAGATAAATACTCATGAAAAGGAAATCAGTCAGTTTCAAGGCAACAAACTCTAGTAAATATAAAGTTTGTGTATCAGCTGAGTGAAACATCTGCTCACATGGTTGCACTCTTGATACGATCATTTTAATATTTTAACCAATAAATGCAGTGGAGTGTGAGCTGTATCATATACAATATTTTGTCCCTCAGGTTATTCCTGAAATATAGTTTGTTTCAAGTTTGTTATATGACGGGTCACATTTATTCATCTGCTTCTTCCTGGTCTGCTCATGTCAAAGTCCGCCATCTAGTGGTTAAATAGAGGAAGTGCCGAGTAATAATGGCTAGAGCTCCGTGTCTGTGATAGTTCTGCATCTGCTGCTCTTGAGATGGGATAAAGTGTAAGTTTGGGCAGATGATGGATTGTTTCTACATATTAGTGCTCTGTCCTTCTTGTGGGTCTGTGAAGTTTGTTACATTACTCCTGTAAGCTAACTGTTAGTGCTTTGTTTTGCCTGTTAGCATAAAACATGTCAGCATGTGGTATTTGTATTTACGTCACTTGACAGGCTTTGTCCATTTATTGTTAATGTTGTGATCTTGCATTGGTCATGTGACATTTGTGCATCTACACTGAGATTAAATGTACCTGCTCTGCTTTGTTGTTACAGTTTTACAGACTGAAAGTGGTACAAATGGTACATCAGTAAAAGCTCTGAAGAACGCCACAGTCTCCACATGGAGCGCTTACTGAAGCCATTTATGTTTAACTGCACAGGCTGAATAGAAGCATTGAGTCTGTGCAGAAGATAACATGTAAACACAGGGAGGATATTATTGAGCACATTATAGGAGATAACAGCTACATATATGAACAGGAAGAAAATAATCATTTCTTACCTTCAGCATTTCCACAGATGACAGTACTGAGCACTAAAATAATGAATAAAACCTCATCAGACATTATACAATCAAACTGTTGTAACACAGTGTGCAACTATAAGTGATGCAAAAAGCAGCAGTGTATCAAACATTTAAACACTATAAGAATCACAAGTCTGCTTTGTTCCAGCTCTCAGGTAAACAGGTTAAAGCAGTGACTCACTGTAATTCTCACAGATCAGAAACATTTTCATTAATCGCTGCCGTTCAAACAATGTCAGACGTGTACTTACAGAAAAAGCCCATCATGCAGAGCAAAGAGTGCCCCATCGTCACATCCAGCCTGCTGCACTCTGATCCTCAGATAATCAAACAGTTTTAGTTTGCAGAAAAAGGAGAAGTTGTGTTTAATATAGATACAACAAGAGTTTTTCTACAGGCTCTTATTCTGATTGGTCTCTCTGTGCTTCCTGTCCTTTCACACAAAACTCAAACAGCTCCTGTAGCTTTGACCGCAGCAGTTGGTTGACATGTTTATATTTCCTGTCCACTGCAAACATAGAAGCTTGTTTCTTTTGTTGTGTTGTTTCCTTTCTCTATAATATATAAAGCTGTTCTGTTGCTTCATGTCAGGATATTTCTTTTGCCCGTTTGGGGGATTTTTTGGCTGCAATATCCACTAATATTTGTCTCCTGGCAGGTTTCTGCAGACTGGGAGTCACTGAGAGTGAATATACCAAAACAGCTTTTCTACTTTGGTGCCTGTATTTTCACTAAAGCCTTTTTAACCCTTGTGTGGTGTTCGTATTTTTGTTACTCAGCCAGTGTTCATGGGTCTGGTGGACCCGCTAGAGTTTTGGCTTTCCAAATTAACACTATCAAACAATTTTATGTTAAATTACTCAACAGATGTTTACTTCATCCCAATTACAAGACATATGAACAGCAAACATGGTTAATTTTTTCCCTTTACCTTTGATAGATCACATTTATGAATTAATGTGCTTCTCGTTTTTCTTTTATATAAAATGTTATAAATAAATCAGTTATAATCAAGTGGAGTGAGTGGAAAGACACAACACATTTACACGTGAAAAAATAATTAATTGTTTAATTTTTCTTTTGAAAAAAACTGAACACGGGTCTCACAGACCCGAACACCATACAAGGGTTAAATCATTTTTCTCCTTTTAATTGTTTAACTGCTGAATTAAAATTAAATTCTTACTTTAGGCTGCATTAAAATATGTTTATTTTATTCGACTCTTAGCTGAAACATCATCATGCAGTCATATAGTGAAAAGGCTCCTTTGACCTCAGACCTGTCAAAGTTTCCACCTTGTGGTTAAATTCTGGTTTTAAGTTTGGTGGAGACCCAAACACAGGAAATGACTCAGTGTCTGGCTGAAGTGAGATTAAAGACTTTTATGTTTCACCAACTAAAGAACAATTAAATTCATAGATAAATTCAAAGTTATATTTATTATCTGTTGTCATTTCAAAGTAAAGCAGGAACTCATTTATTCTGCAGACTGTTCTTTGTCTTGCTTTGACATGTATGTGCAGACGCACACTGACCTCAGCCTCTGACTACATGTAAACATAATAAAATAAAACAAACTGATGTGAAACAATGATTGAAACACTGTGATAATGATGTTTGTGTTGAACACCACATGTTACCAACCAAGATCATGTGATTGTGTTCAGAGTCAGTTCAAAAAGCAGACCCATATCCAGAGCAGGACTCAGAGTACCAAACAAAGGTGACCTTTATTATGAAGCTGATAGTTTCAGGCCTCGATGGTAACAAATGAAGAAAACTGAGTTACAGATAACTGATCACATGAACACAGAGACTTACCTGTGGGTCATCACAAAGTCTTCCAGATCACAGAAGTTTCAACTTACACCCTCCAGTCAACATAAATAAATAACTGAGACTTAAACACTGTGTGATTCCACAAATGTTAATCTGTCCAAACGATTCAGTGATGTGTAGACTAATAGATCAGAAGATACTGTGGTGTATTACCTACAACATGACTGTAGACGGATGTTTTTTTTCTGTGTATCTAATGTTATAATAATTATTCCTGATAGACTTTTGCCCTTATTTTTACTCATGTTGCCATAGTAACTTTGAATCGTAAAAGTCTACTGAGAAAATGCACAAAGCAACAAACCACATGTTGCTTCATTGTGTTAAACAGTTCACTTATAACTCGAGCAAACTTCCACTTCCTCTTTACATTTACTGAAGTTTGCTAACAAGAATAAGTAACCACACCAGACACCACATCCACACCAGAGTTTTTGAAGTGTTTTAGAGCGGTGGTTTGATGTGGATGATTGTTTGTCCTTGTATATTATGTGCATGTGATCACAGCCCTGGGCCCTGTCCTCAGCTTGTGACGGGTCCCTGGTCTCTGGGAGGGTCGGCTGCCCGTTGCCTCTGGTTCTCAGAAGCTCTCCTCATGGGGTCTCTGTCTTCCTTCTGCTCTCTTTCAGGTGCTGTTTGTTTTCTGTATCGCTACCTCTTTTTTCTCTTTCTCTCTCTTTCCTTCTCTTTCGTTCTTCTAATTTCTTCTTCCTGGACCTCCCCACCTGTCAGCTCTGGCACTGTTACAGTAAAGATGTGTAATCTTTTTTTTTTCTTTTACTTTAATACCTGCAAATAGTTAATGGAGCAGTTAAAGCACAGTTTCTATAGTAAATGTTCTTCCTCATTTTAACTCTGCAGGCTGATGAAGGAAACAACAAAAGATCATTGAGGTTTGTTTCAGTGCAGAGATGGTGCAGATAAGACTGCAGCTCTGTGTGAACTTGCAGTTATACAAATAACAATGTTTACACAATATTTTCCATCATTTTGAGAAGTGATCCTTCCTGTCACAGTCTGAGCTACAGGTCAGAGTCTAAACACTTTCTGCATATGTTCATGGTCTCAATCATTAAAGTTTCACATCTTACTGACATGTTAATAGTCTAAAGCAGCGGTCCCCAACCTTTTTTGCGCCACGGACCGGTTTATGCCCGACAATATTTTTATGGACCGGCCTTTAAGGTGTCGTGGATGAATACAACAAAATAAAACTAGTACCGGTACCGAAAAAAAGAAGATTTATTCATAACACACGTGAAAAGACCCAGGAAAACTGAGTAAATGATAAAAACGATAACAAAATAACGCTGAAAACCGATAAAAACCCTGAAAACCATACATTTCACACCTGAGCCTCAACTCTCGTGGCCCGGTACCAAACGACTCACGGACCGGTACCGGTCCGAGGCCCGGGGGTTGGGGACCGCTGGTCTAAAGTATTGTCCTCATCAGGGTATAAAGAGGACAATAAAGTGCAGTGTGCTTTAGGACCTTATGTTTGCTGGATACTGATGGCTTAAAATAAGAGATTGCTACACACAAAACTGTTGTTTCAAACCACAGGCTGCATTTCCTCTTTTCTATGTGGCCCAGTCGAATATGAGGCCATTCAGTGGATTAAAAATAAGCCTGTGGCAGAACAGACAGCAACCACCAACAACCCTTCATGCACACTGTAGCTGCCGCCCTGTGTGTCGGCATTATTCTGTATTGTCATGTTTGCAGTTTGATGAATTTATAGATAGAGTTAGAAGAATATATATATATTTTTCTTATTTTAAACATTTAAATATAACTGAAATAACAAGAGAAAAAAGAAAAAACAAAACGTAAAAATCATCAAGTTTTCATGTAAATATCTATGTCTACAGAATGTGTGTGCTCGAAAAGGAGTAGGATGAAGTTTACACTTTTAATAATAGTTTGCATTTATATAGCGCTTTTCAGGACCCCTCAAAGCGCTTTACAATTCCACTCTCACATTCACACACTGGTGGAGGCAGCTACAGTTGTAGCCACAGCTGCCCTGGGGCAGACTGACAGAAGCGAGGCTGCCGTATTGCGCCATCGGCCCCTCTGGCATGTTTGTTTGTGCTGCAGTAAAAGTCAGTGAGTGTGGTTTATTTTTTAGAGACAGAAGTAATAGTCACTCACCTCAGCGTGACGGCTTTCTTTCCCTTTTTATACTTTTAGGCCACATGTTGAAACTCATAGCCACGAATTTCTCTTTTTTTGGTGAAACCTTGGACTCGTCTCCAAATCTTCCGGTAGAGATCATCCAATCGGATCCTTTTAGGGAATCGGACCTCTAAACTGTCGGTCGTCATGAGACAGGACCACCAACAGATACCTCTTTCCACATTTATCTTCGCCTGTGTTATCACTCCACAACAAACTTGATGAGCTCCAGATATTGTCAGGTTCCCGAAGGAGTAAAACAGCACCTTTCTGTTTGTTGTAATGGAAACTTGGCTCAAAGAACAATGATATGTTCATGTTGAAGTCGGAAGTTTCAGCTGGAATGCCCCATCAAGACAGCTACCAAGTCAATAAGCTCCACCTGCCCTGACTTAATGGGAATGGCAGATGAGGAAGTTGGAGGAAGGAGAGATGACTGACTTTTAATTACTTTTATACAAAATGATTGATTACATGGATATAAGAACAAACTAAGCATTTTATGTTTATGATCTTGGATTATGTTCCTTTGGACCACCTTACAGGCTAATTATGGCACAGCGGGGAATCAAACTGAAGAAGAGAAGTAGGGTCAAAAGAGCCAAACCACAGAGAGGGATGGGTCTGAGAGCGGGAGTGGGAGTGTTGGTGTTCATGAAATAGTGTCTAAATTTGAAGGAGTCAGTGGATTTAAATTTCTTGTTGCATTTAAAGATGCACAAACAGCATAAAGATGCGATGAGAAATGTGTTGAATATGAAAATGCTACTGAATGGGAATATTCTTGATTTCTGTAAGTCTGAGGTGCAGAGAGTAAAGGCACTGACAGTGATTTGTTCCCAGTCAGGGTAAAAACTGACTGATATGAGCCCTGAGAGTCTGAAAGTGCTGTGTTTAAAGATGTAGAAGCAGCTGAGGTTGAGATTGTAGGTTTAAAGAGTCGGGCACTGCTGTATTGTTAACATTCAGACATGATGCAGTTACAGTGAGCTTGGGGTACATGAGCTATCATGTTAGGCAAGTACCAGCAGCCTCCATTGTGATGCAGCGTTTTGGTCCTGTAGCAGCAGTGTGCAGTATTTCCTTAAACAAGTAAAAAAATCAAAGTATAAATCTGTAAGTTTGGTCAGCAGCTGTGGTTCCAGAGGAGATCTTTGGAGTTAGACCAGGATCTCTGAGTTTAGGGTTTCACTACAGTTAAATACAATAATGCCATAAATTCACAAAGCTACACAGTAAATGGTTGGAAATAACACCAACAACTATATAGTGTATTATGAAGTACTACAAAACAACAACAAAGTAAAACTCCTGTACTGTGGTGTTTCATTGGCTACTTTAAATAAAGGGATATCAAGTGTTACTCTGACAGTGTCCTCAGCATCTGTAGCCCACTACACCCCAGATGGTTCAATGATGCCAGTAAACTGAGGACTCATCATCTCCGGCCACAAACATAACTGTACAGTCTTCTGGGTTGTAACACTGCTCACATGCTAAACTGCTCCAAAGTCTTTTTTATAATTCTTCTTTCATTTGGAAACATTTTGACTCGTCTCGACTTATAACATCGACTTATTGATCACAGTCCTGTCAAAGCAGATCATCAGCAGATTCATTATTAAGCTGTTGAATGATCAGCTCATAAAAGTTATGTTCATGTTTTCAGTGTTTTCTCCATCCAAGCTCATCCCAAAGTCCAGACATGCAGGTGATTAGAAAAGACATCTGATCTGAATGTGCTGCTGACTCTTTGAATATTGTGATTTCCTGATGACCAGGAGAAACATGTCTGGAAAACATGCAGAATGTTTAGAATGAAGTAGACTGTGGAAATGTGCAGTGAATGAAGGTTATAGTAGGAGACACCTGGTCCTGGTCAGATGAACCACTTTAACTGGCTCCTTTCTTTTTAGCCCACAATCATCATTTTGATCTGTGTTTTATTCTCATTATTTTAATGGACTCAGTTAACAAATACCAGTATAGCAGTAAAAAAGCACAATGGCTGTAAACAATAAAGATCACAGATTAAATTAAGACATCAGCCTAAAGAGCAACATAACAATGAGGTCACATAAAAGAAGCAATTATGAAACTTTGACTGTAAACTACAGATCTGCTAAAATAATGAATCAGCCAACTAGACTTGATAATTACATTATAACAAGATGTTGAAATGGATGTTACTTATACAGCAGTTTAACCTGAAAAGAGGACGTTACTCTCAAGTGGTGAGGGATTATTTACAGGTAACATTTAGTGGACAAAAAAGGTGTGTGGATAAACTGCACACATGCATTCCTGGGATTACTGTTCCAGAGTAATGCAATAAGAAACCAGCAGGTGGCAGCAGTGTGCTGGTTGGCACTGTCTCCTCACAGCAAGAAGGTCCTGACTGGGTTTTCCCCAGGTCTGTGTGGCCCCTCTCTGGGAACTCCAGCTGCCTCCCACAGCCCAAGGACCTGCATGTTAGATTAACTGGTAATTCTAAAGTGGTCGTAGGTGTGAATGTGAGCCTGAATGCTTGTGTGTCTCTGTCTGATAGTCATATGACACAATTGTGACTTGTCCAGGTGTACACTGCTTCTGGATTGAGGAGTAATAATATTTTAAAAACAAACAGACAAAGAAAGCAGAGCTGCACCTCACAGTTTGTATTGATGATAACTTTGGACCCAGCTGTGTTTTGTTCTTCTAGAAAGCCACATGTGGGACGAGCACAAATGTAAAGGCAGCCAGTGATGCCTCAACATCTTTAAAACTCAAGCCTGCATCATCAACTCACAGAGCTCTGGACACAAATGTCTACTGGGAACTAACCAACTTGTTTTGATGACCAGGCCTTTATTCTTTCTTCAATAATAAGAAATAGTAATAATGTGTACGAGTACTTCTAAATGGAGAGCACCGCGTCTTATTGAAAAAATAAAACGTAACATCACAATATGGCTTCAATAAAAACTTTAAAGCAGCCAATCATGAAGAGTTCTGTGGTCCACTTCCAAACCAGAAAATCTAATCAAGCACAAACAATCTTAAATCTTTACTCTGATGAAAATATAAGAGAAAGTGAAGTCAAGGTTAAGTTTATTTATATATGTTTAAAACAACAGAGCTGATCGCAGTGCTCTACATTTAAAATATATAACCTTAAAAAAAGTAAAACGTTAAATCCAGAAAAAGTGAGAACAGCAAACAATATTAAAATAAAATTAAATAAAAAATACAATTCACAGCATCTGACAGTATCTGACATCAAATGAATCAAGCTCAGCTTTTTCATGTTTTTATAACAAATAATTCATTTTTGCATGATGCAGATCTTTAAACTCAGACAGTAAACGTATTTGTTGGTGTTCATACCAGCACTAATGTGACTCTGCTGACTTTAAGTTGTTGCTTTCAGGTATTAAAAATCACAGACTTCAAAACTTTTTTCTCACTTGCTATTGGAACAGGATACATTCAAAATTTTATATTAAAGCTTAAAAATGAATAAAAAATATCAGCTGCATATAAAGAGCATGGATCTGAAACAGGACACACCTCTGTGTGCTTTATGCTAAAAGAATCTATATCATATTATTATTCAATATCATCTTCATAAACACTAAAAAGTGAGCGTGTCTGATATTTGGGCAGCAGAGGAGCAACAAAAAGTGAGCGTGTCTGATATTTGGGCAGCAGAGGAGCAACAAAAAGTGAGCGTGTCTGATATTTGGGCAGCAGAGGAGCAACAAAAAGTGAGCGTGTCTGATATTTGGGCAGCTGAGGAGCAACAGTGGATTCATAAAATGCTTCTTTTTGGCTTTGCTGCTGCAGCTCTCCTCACTGACCTGTAAGACAAACACACAAAGAACACAAATGTCCAAGTTTCAGGATGTTCACCATTTAATAACTTGAAGAATAACTCATCCTGCACAGAAGCATAATTACCAGGAAAGCTTCCTAACGTGACTTCAGAATAAACTGCTGCATCAGCTGCAGGACTTGATTTTCCTGTGAGTGGAAAGAAGATTTTAAGACCAGATAAACATGTTGAACAACATTCACTGGAGGTGATGGCAGACTTTGTTTACCTGCTTTCTTCTTGGCTTTTTCTTTTTTGGGGCGTTTGACCTCAGCATACATCAGACTGTCCTCTAAAAGAGAAGTCAGAGCTCAGGATACATTTGATCAGCAGATATATGACACAGAGCTGTCGGACGTAGAGGTGGATTTAAACTGCAGATTTGTCAGCCACAGCCATTAACAGCATTAATGCTACGCTCCCCTTAATGATTCTCGCTCTTTGTAGTTTCACTAGATTATTACTTTAGAAAAGAACAGACTACTTTAAGTGCTAAGAGTAACAAGAACCATTGACGAGATGTAATACGTCACAGGTTTCTTTTACTGTTACAAAAAAGTTAACAATTTAGAATTTTGAACACAGGATATTTTATTTAAGCAAATTAGCAGGGGCAAAAACCTTAATCAACTAGTAATAATCACTTGATTCAGTCACCTGAATTTTATCCAAATATAACTAATCACAAGTACAAAGTCTTCCAACTCTTTTGTGAGACAAAAAAATGATAATTTCACTTGATAAGTCCACAGTGATTGGACAACTGAAACTTTTGACTGTGACTCCACAGTGCTTTCTTCAGATGTTGCTGATGTTACTCATCTTTAGCAAACTACAAAAAGAACCTCGAACCTTCCCAAACAGCTCCATTTATACTCATCTGCCCGTCTGCATCACTCCCTTCTTTCATCCCTTACTCATATTTTATATGCCCTACATCTATTCCACATACACACAAGTTTCCATGCTATTGGCACATCTGATATTTTCCTGTATAAAAAAAAACAGCTTAAACAGTTCTCTGCTGGGCCTCCAGTGATCGAGCACACTCAGATTATGTGTTTTATTTGATGGTGTTTGGTTTTGTGATCAGTGGTCTAGTTCAGAAGCTCTGGATGCTGTGATTCAGTAAATCCAGCTGAAAGGGGACTTTTTTTGCCTCCCAGATTAAAGACTTTGATCAAAGGCCTTAGATTAGAGATTAACCTCTGATCTGAGGAAGAGACTGAACTCAAACTGTGGAAGAAGTTTGTTTTGAGTTTTCTTCGTTCTTTGCAAACATTCTGACCTGCTGTGTTTCTGAATCACTCAATAAATCTGTTCGACTTCTACAGTGTGTCTGTAGAACACAACACAACAACACAGTATCATGTTAAACAAATACACCTGATTTAATGACTAACCCACCAAAACCCTAAATGACTGCAGATTAACTCTGCTGATGTGTAGTAGCTAAGTTTGGTATGGGAATAACTAAACTCCAGGTTGACCTACAATTAGCTGCAACATAATGAAATGACACATTTCAGTACAAACACTGAATGAGACTGTTGTGACTGTACCTGCAGCTCCCGTCTTCACCTCAGAGTAAACAGCACTCTGCTCTGGTTCATGATGCTTCCCTGTGAAGATGATCAGAATATTTATCATGAGAAAATAATTAACTGTTAGATTTTTAAAAATATTTATTTATTTTATTTTGCATTACATTTACATTTAATTGCACATGTTTTATGTACTTACGCTTCTTTTCAAAGTTTTTAAGTTCAATAAGAGAGTATGTGACATCTTGACGTTCATCTGATCCTGAAATGTTCATATTTTAGTTACAGGATTGTAAACATTTCACATGGAATTAGTTTCATTAAATCAAAAACAAGTTTCATCTGTAACTGCTCTGTGCTTTTCTGCACATATACTGCACCATTTCTGTTGTCTTCCACTTGGCTAACAGATTCATAGAGGTTATTAGTACGTAAAAAAAGATGAACCAGGGTCACATTAATAATTTTAATAAAAACCTAAAGGAGAGTTTAAATAATTCTGTTTATGTCAAAACCAAGACCATGAGATATTTTCGTACCATGAGCCCATAATGTTGTTACTGTTTGTGGTGTTCTGATATGAAACAATAACATTATGGATTTTGTGCCGCTGAACACAAAGTTAATCTAAAAACTGTTACTGTTAATGAGGACAGATATAAAAGTCAATATTAATAATGATAATATTATTTAAATGGTTTAAATACTGACCATGTTGAAGAGAGTTGTACTCATGAGTTTCATTCTGGTTGACTCCATGATTTGTGGAGGAGCCCGGACTGTGACTCTCAGACTGGATCGACCTGAAACAGGAAATAAACACAATAAACTTAAAAGTAACTGATGTTTGTTTAAAATAATAATAAAAAGTATTTTACCAACCTGGTGAAGCAGGAATCTGTGAAAGAGACAAATGTTATTACACATGTTTGTCATGTATAAATTGTTCCACTGATATTTAGTGTCATGAGATCAGAATACATGTATATGTGTGAATAATTAAAGTGTATGTAGTAAATAAACTCTCTAATACAGCATGAAAAGAAGAGGCTCTTACACTTGGACTGTCTGCAGCGATACAACAAGAGCAGGAGAATAATAATGAGAGAGACTCCACAAACCAGTCCAACCATCAACCACACAGGAGATGAAGAGCTGTCAGTACCTGACACAGTTACTGCAACAACAAACAATAATTAATTATTAATAAAGTATAAAACAAACACTCTGAGAGCACAAATCTCTGCTAAGGCAGCTCACTCTGTTGACAGTATTTGCTTTCAAAGGAACACTATTGTATTTTCTGTGGGTTTTTTTTTTTTGTGTGTGTGTGGTTTATTTGTACTGTGAGAAGTTTGTAGTTCAGTAAAAATAAGTCCAAAGGCAGATTTTTTCAACATGACAACAAGGGCAGATGTGAAATGTAAAAGTGAGGTCAGATGTCAAACGTAACATGATATTTTAAATCTTTATACAGTACTTTCTATATGTTGACAAGACACAACACCTTTGTAAGAATCATAGTTTCTGTGTTATAAGGATTTCTTTTTAGTCATAAAGTTGACCTTGAAGACCTCGGTGGCTGTAAGCCAAATGTTAATGGATAGTTAACATGACTGCAGCTCGTCAGTGAGGTAACCAGGCAGGTCTGCTGGGATCCTTTCTAGGAAAATAAGATTTGTATGCTAACAGATTTTCCCCTTGTTTCAGTTTCTTCCTGCTTCAAGATTCATTTTCATGCCATCATTCACCTCCAGTCAGACGCCTGCCACCTTGGGTCATTGCCCCCCTATTCACCACCACCGCTGCCCCCCTCGGAGCCTCTTCCTCACTTGCCTGCCTGCCCATCGTTCAGCAGTTTCCACAGACCTCTGCTTTATCCTTTACCCCCAGCTAGTCTGGACTCCAAGTAAGGCATTGTTGCAGCCACTTTATGAACACTCTCTGTCTTGTCACATTCTCTCAGATTTCCTGCCCTAACTGCTCTCTCCTCTCCCACAGATCTGCCGCCCTCACGCTGTTATGTCCGCTCCTCTGGCCTGTCTCTCTCACCTCAGTTAAGATGTTTTTGTAGGACTCACTCATTAAGTTTAGGTTCATTTATGTTTTGTTCCTGCTGACCAAGTCGAAGCTCACAATCTGTTGTGTTAAATGAATTATCCTGTTTGATAAAGAAACTTTCACTCATTACATCCTCTGCTGTTTTCACCTGAGTCCTGAATCACAACAATATTAAACCTGACAATATAGAAATATTACATAATAGTTTTATAAAGTTCTGACTAAATAGACCCAGATGGATTTAAACATTAAAAGAGATAATATCATGTTATTTCTCAGTCATGAAATCCATTAAAATCCATCACGTTTTGATCCTGCTCACCTTTAACTGACATCCAGCTCTGTGCTGACTCTCTTCCTGAGTACTGACACTTGTAGAAACCTTCATCAGACTTTGACACTGCAGAGATCTTCAGCTCCCCTCGGGTATCATTTTGAATAAGTTTGTCATTGTGATAGAAAAACACATTGGAAAGTATTTTTTGTGTTCTCAAACTGCAGCTCAGACTAACAGAAGCTCCCTCAGTCACAGGATGAACAGGACTCACCAGGATAGGAACATCATCATAATAATAATAATAATCTGTGAAAACAAAAAAACAAACATATTGTTTCAGTCAGACCAGCTGGTGCAAACCTTTAGAAAAAGCTGGGAGTCTTGTCTCTTGATCTACATGCAGACCTGGTTTTCTGAGTGATTATGAGGACTGGAAATATAGTTGGGATGTTTCCTGCAGGAGTCAAATTATTGACGGTGACATTATTGAATGGTTGAAGGTGAAATTGTAAATGTTTGTATGTTTGTGTTATTTTGCATGACGTGTTTCCCAAATTTCTCCCTATTGAGATATTAAAGGTTCATCTAATGTGACGACAGAGATGTTGAGCTTTGTTGAGTTTTATTCTGACAGAGAAAAAAAAATACTGTTGGCAAATTATGACAAACTGGATTATGAACGGATGAAGAGAAATTAGACCAACATCCAAGAATATTTTGATGCTTCGTTGCCTGAAATTGTCTGAAATTCTCATTTTTGTTTGTGTTGCCACATAGAATTACTTCACATAGAGCAAAGCTGAGACAAATGTTCATGTGACGTCTAAATCATTCAGATCCAAGAAGTAAATGTATAATAACATACTCTGTACAGTGATGTTGACTGCACTGCTGAACTCTCCTGATCCAGACTCACACCAGTACACTCCAGTATCTGACTTTGATGTGTGGATGTTACATGTGGATCCAGTCATTCTCCAACAGTCAGAGAGTCGGCCGTCCTCAGAGAACTTCCTCACTCTCCACTCAGTGAAGTTTCCCTCACAGGTCAGTGAGACAGAGTCAGAGGTGAAGTGTTGCACTCTGTCAGGACTCACTGTGAGAGACGCTGCTGAATGAACATCTGGAAACAACATTCAGTGAAGACACAAAGCTCACAGATGTTAGGATTCAAAATATCACAGTGAGAATATTTGTTTGTTTGAAGCTTTTGTTTTGAAGATCAAATTTAATAGTTCAATATGATAAAGTGTTTGTTTGGTGAGACAACACTGAGTCTGACAACAAGCCCTGAATCACACAGACAGTCAAATCAATGGAAAACAAAGGAGCCGAATACTGACATGTTTAAGATGATCTAACCCACATGCTTTATCTGCTGGCAGCTCATGTAGAGCTTGGTACACGTCATGTGACATCATGAGCTTTGAGTCATCACTCTCAGCATCATCCACCTGATACAGATCACTCTGAACACACTTCAGTCATTTGCTGTAATGTTTCTGTCATAATTCTGTGATATTGTCTGTTTCACAGATTCCTTCTACAGTGAGATATTTTGCAGCAGCAGGACCAAAACTAAAAACCTTTGAAGTATATTTTAAATGAACAATAACAGCAGCTGTTATTTGTGACGTCTTCTTCTAGCGTCCATCTGTAGTCAGTGTTTCTCTTGTATTTGTCAGAGCTGTTAACCTGCCTGCTGACATCTTTGTTTCTTTATTAACTATATTTGACTTTTTTATCTGAACACCTACCTGAGCACTAAACAAAGAGTCTTAACTGTGTAAATCCTGTCTGTGCACTAAGTAAAAATAATCAGTACAAACAGAAACATGAGTTTAAATATCAAAACATTTAAAATCTCATAGATGTCTTTTGTTTTTCATGTTATCTCATTAAATAAAAACTGAGAAATAAGAAAAGGAAACAAGGAAATTCAGTTTGGTTTGATCACAGAGAGAACGGAAAACATTCAGTTCAGTTCTTCTTTTGGGAAGTTTTAATATAAACGGAGATAAATGGTTGTCATGGAGATGAGATTTTAATGGTCTAAATCCTGGTGAATAAAAATGATGAGCTAACATGAGCTCATTGAAAGGACAGAGAGAAACAAACTGACCTGCAGACCAGACAAACTTTGGTTGACTGTGATCAGTGTGATACTCTGGGTCTCCTCTTCCAGCTCTGCACACATATCCTGCTGTGTGTGTCTGTCCATGAATGATGTAGGAGTCCTGTGCAGTCCCACTGCCATCAGGTAGCAGCTCATAACTGGAGGATTTCTCTGATAGATCAGGAACAGCTTTATACCAGTAGAAGCTCCATCCTGCAGACGGATGTTCAACCTCACAGTTCAGAGTTACTGAGGCTCCAGGACTCAGCCATGATGGAGACACAGTGAGGACAGGACGGGGTTCATCTGTTCAACAAAGATTTTCTCTCAGTGAACATGTAGTACAGTCTCTGAACAGTGAGCTCAGTTTATACAAAGAATAATAATCTCAGTCTATATGAACAGAAACACATTTTACAAAGTGTTCAAACAGCTTAAAGCAAATATGACTTACTGTCAGAAACTGTCAGTGTGACTGAATCACTCCACTCTGTTGTTTCATGCTGTGAACTTTTCATTCTGCCCTTACAGCGATAGTTTCCACTGTTGGATGATGAAGCAGAAATAATCCTGTATTCATTTAGATTTGGAGGTTTTCTGATGCTGTTTGTTTCCCACTCATAATTCCACTCAGTGTCTCCTCCATGGATCTCACATCTGACAGTGATCGTCTCTCCTCCGTATATCTCAGACCAGTTTGGATACAGAGTCACAACAGGCCTGTTTGAGACTGTTAATGTTCAAGAAAGTACAATAAAAACACATGAAAGACAAAAGGTTCAGTTACCATCAGATGTAGTGCTTTGTAGGAAGTTACATTTACACTCACCAGTTGTGTCAATCCAGACTAACTGACTCAACTGTGTGTAGTAAACTGGTTCTCCTCTTCCTCCTCTGCAGCTGTAGAGTCCTCCCTCTGAGACACTGATTTGTTCATTTGTCACAGGTTGATAAGATTTCCCATCTCTGTACCAGTAGTATTTCCATCCAGATGATGATGATGATGATGATGATGATGATGATGATGATGTTGGTGATGATGATGATGGTGGGTTCACAGAGCAGGTCAGGGTCACACTGCCCCCTACTGGAACAGCTGTCCTATCAGCTCTCAGTTCAGCCTTTGGTTTCGCTGCAGTTCAGTTTAGAACAAGAACATAAAAGTAAAAATGACTGAATCAGAACAATTTAAAGATGGAAATATGTAAATGATCAAATATCATGAAACCCTAGTTAAGATGAAACAAACTGTGTCACACATAATATTCTGTATTTCTGTTTTGATCAGCACAGTGTTAGTTTTTTATATTTGCCTTTGCTAAAATTACACAAGTACAGCAGCAACAGAAAGGCTGAAAAACAAAAGAGTGAAGGTTTCACAATTGTTGAAACAAAGTTCAGAGCTCAAACTGACTGAAATGCTGTGGAAGAACCTAGAGAGCGATACATAAACACATCCCTACAAACTTAAATGACAGTGGGCCAAAATACGACTGCTGCTACTGCTGCGAGACAATAGAGCAAAGTGGGGCAGGAGAATGGCAATAGAGCGTATAACACTATCTAAGCTGTACTATCAACTATAAATAAAGAAAAGAAATAAGTACAAAAAACAAACAAACAAAAAAAAAAACGGCGACTGGATCTGATTGTATTTTGAACATCTGATAATTGCTTCTAAATGAATGTGAGCAGTTATCATTTCATTGGTGTTATTTTGTACTTCTGTTTTTGGTGTATTGTTCCTTTATCACATGTACCAGTGACAGCCAATCAGTGTAACCACAGCGAGCAACAGAAACCTGAGTGAGGGGAAGAGATTCAACAACAAAGCAAGTTGTGAACAGATGCATTTTTATTTCCAGTCTTTCACAGTGATGGTGTCCAACTTCAGTCCTTGTGGATAAAATCTGTTTGATGCAGTTTGAATGAGGATTTGGTGAGTCACAGTTGGTTTGCTTTGGTGTCAGTTAGCACGTTATGTGCTTGTTCTTTACTAAATCTGATGTGGAAGCCTCTGATAGCTAAGATGAGACCTAGTATGTGTGTTTTATATTCTTTTGCTGTGGAAGCTGACATTTCCTGTTGCACAGATGTCTTTAGGCCACAATAATAAGCACAGTGAACATCACCGCTGACATTACAGGGAGGGAGCAGTTTGGATGTGATTTCCAGCTGAGCTGTTAGGAATGCTGGAATAAGACTCCAGTGTTTGTGTTACAAAACAGATCAGGTTTATTAGCCGAGTGCAGATCTTGGCGCTGAAACCTGAGACTGTCGAACCTCGATGGTGATCCACGCCTAGGAGATGTGAACTTCCACTAAAGTCTTCTGTTCCTGCTGGATCAACTCATATTCCAGAGATCAGGAAACTGACTCACACTTCTGAACTGTGATACGACTCCACCATAAACTCTGTTACTGCAACACACAGAGGATTTAATCCAAGAACTGATTCCACACCAGACTGTGACTGTGGAAGGTTCTCTCTGTAAATCTGTGAACAGCTGATTTTGTGAGTTCAGTGTTGTAATTCCATTCATTGTGTTGGTGTTGCACTGTGTTACTGACTATTCCTAACCAGCCACTCTGCAGGTCTAGTGAGTGACTTTTACTTTTATTTATATTATTCTATGACTTTGATTATAAATTAATGTGCACTGGAAGGTTTTTCTATATTTCAGTTTTCTGTTCCCCATAAACAAAGTTCTGCTCTTTGGTCTGTTATTTTAGGGCTGCTAGTTGTAAAGTGCTTGTGTGAACTGAGATTCTAGTTTTAGCTATCTGTAAATGTCTCCAGTGCAACAAGAAGATGACCGGAGAATAAAAACAAACATTTCATTCAAAAGCACGAAAGAAACAGCTGCAAAGCTTTAAGAGAAACAAGTGTTTTCACTTATTTTAATAAAACAGATAATCTGGATGAAACATCTTCAACTTACTGTGAAAAACTGTCAGTGTGACTGAATCACTCCACTCTGTTGTTTCATGCTGTGAACTTTTCACTCTGCCCTTACAGCGATAGTTTCCACTGTTGGATGATGAAGCAGAAATAATCCTGTATTCATTTTGATTTGGAAGTTTTCTGATGCTGTTTGTTTTCCACTCATAATCCCACTCAGTGTCTCCTCCATGGATCTCACATCTGACAGTGATCGTCTCTCCTCTGTATATCTCAGACCAGTTTGGATACAGAGTCACAACAGGCCTGATTGAGACTGTTAATGTTCAAGAAAGTACAATAAAAACACATGAAAGACAAAAGGTTCAGTTACCATCAGATGTAGTGCTTTGTGGGAAATTTAAAGTTTGAACTCACCAATTTTGTCAATCCAAACTGACTCACTGTCCTCTGTGTAGTAAACTGGTTCTCCTCTTCCTCCTCTGCAGCTGTAGAGTCCTCCCTCTGAGACACTGATTTGTCCATTTGTCACAGGTTGATAAGATTTCCAATCTCTGTACCAGTAGTATTTCCATCCAGATGATGATGATGAGTTCACAGAGCAGGTCAGGGTCACACTGCCCCCTACTGGAACAGCTGTGTTATCAGCTCTCAATTCAGCCTTTGGTTTTGCTGCAGTTCAGTTTAGAACAAGAACATAAAAGTAAAAATGACTGAATCAGAACAATTTAAAGATGGAAATAAGTAAATGATCAAATATCATGAAACCCTAGTTAAGATGAAACAAACTGTGTCACACATAATATTCTGTATTTCTGTTTTGATCAGCACAGTGTTAGTTTTTTATATTTGCCTTTGCTAAAATTACACAAGTACAGCAGCAACAGAAAGGCTGAAAAACAAAAGAGTGAAGGTTTCACAATTGTTGAAACAAAGTTCAGAGCTCAAACTGACTGAAATGCTGTGGAAGAACCTAGAGAGCGATACATAAACACATCCCTACAAACTTAAATGACAGTGGGCCAAAATACGACTGCTGCTACTGCTGCGAGACAATAGAGCAAAGTGGGGCAGGAGAATGGCAATAGAGCGTATAACACTATCTAAGCTGTACTATCAACTATAAATAAAGAAAATAAATAAGTACAAAAAACAAACAAACAAAAAAAAAAAAACGGCGACTGGATCTGATTGTATTTTGAACATCTGAGAATTGCTTCTAAATGAATGTGAGCAGTTATCATTTCATTGGTGTTATTTTGTACTTCTGTTTTTGGTGTATTGTTCCTTTATCACATGTACCAGTGACAGCCAATCAGTGTAACCACAGCGAGCAACAGAAACCTGAGTGAGGGGAAGAGATTCAACAACAAAGCAAGTTGTGAACAGATGCATTTTTATATCCAGTCTTTCACAGTGATGGTGTCCAACTTCAGTCCTTGTGGATAAAATCTGTTTGATGCAGTTTGAATGAGGATTTGGTGAGTCACAGTTGGTTTGCTTTGGTGTCAGTTAGCACGTTATGTGCTTGTTCTTTACTAAATCTGATGTTGAAGCCTCTGATAGCTAAGATGAGACCTAGTATGTGTGTTTTATATTCTTTTGCTGTGGAAGCTGACATTTCCTGTCGCACAGATGTCTTTAGGCCACAATAATAAGCACAGTGAACATCACCGCTGACATTACAGGGAGGGAGCAGTTTGGATGTGATTTCCAGCTGAGCTGTTAGGAATGCTGGAACAAGACTCCAGTGTTTGTGTTACAAAACAGATCAGGTTTATTAGCCGAGTGCAGATCTTGGCGCTGAAACCTGAGACTGTCGAACCTCGATGGTGATCCACGCCTAGGAGATGTGAACTTCCACTAAAGTCTTCTGTTCCTGGTGGATCAACTCATATTCCAGAGATCAGGAAACTGACTCACACTTCTGAACTGTGATACCACTCCACCATAATCTCTGTTACTGCAACACACAGAGGATTTAATCCAAGAACTGATTCCACACCAGACTGTGACTGTGGAAGGTTCTCTCTGTAAATCTGTGAACAGCTGATTTTGTGCGTTCAGTGTTGTAATTCCATTCATTGTGTTGGTGTTGCACTGTGTTACTGACTATTCCTAACCAGCCACTCTGCAGGTCTAGTGAGTGACTTTTACTTTTATTTATATTATTCTATGACTTTGATTATAAATTAATGTGCACTGGAAGGTTTTTCTATATTTCAGTTTTCTGTTCCCCATAAACAAAGTTCTGCTCTTTGGTCTGTAATTTTAGGGCTGCTAGTTGTAAAGTGCTCGTGTGAACTGAGATTCTAGTTTTAGCTATCTGTAAATGTCTCCAGTGCAACAAGAAGATGACCGGAGAATAAAAACAAACATTTCATTCAAAAGCACGAAAGAAACAGCTGCAAAGCTTTAAGAGAAACAAGTGTTTTCACTTATTTTAATAAAACAGATAATCTGGATGAAACATCTTCAACTTACTGTGAAAAACTGTCAGTGTGACTGAATCACTCCACTCTGTTGTTTCATGCTGTGAACTTTTCATTCTGCCCTTACAGCGATAGTTTCCACTGTTGGATGATGAAGCAGAAATAATCCTGTATTCATTTTGATTTGGAGGTTTTCTGATGTTGTTTGCTTCCCACTCATAATCCCACTCAGTGTCTCCTCCATGGATCTCACATCTGACAGTGATCGTCTCTCCTCCGTATATCTCAGACCAGTTTGGATGCAGAGTCACAACAGGCCTGTTTGAGACTGTTCATGTTCAAGAAAGTACAATAAAAACACGTGAATGACAAAAGGTTCAGTTACCATCAGATGTAGTGCTTTGTGGGAAATTTAAAGTTTGAACTCACCAATTTTGTCAATCCAAACTGACTCACTGTCCTCTGTGTAGTAAACTGGTTCTCCTCTTCCTCCTATGCAGCTGTAGAGTCCTCCCTCTGAGACACTGATTTGTCCATTTGTCACAGGTTGATAAGATTTCCCATCTGTGTACAAGTAGTATTTCCATCCAGATGATGATGATGATGATGATGATGATGATGGTGATGGTGATGATGATGATGGTGGGCTCACAGAGCAGGTCAGGGTCACACTGCCCCCTGCTGGAACAGCTGTCCTATCAGCTCTCAGTTCAGCCTTTGGTTTCACTGCAGTTCAGTTTAGAACAAGAACATAAAAGTAAAAATGACTGAATCAGAACAATTTAAAGATGGAAATAAGTAAATGATCAAATATCATGAAACCCTAGTTAAGATGAAACAAACTGTGTCACACATAATATTCTGTATTTCTGTTTTGATCAGCACAGGGTTAGTTTTTTATATTTGACTTTGTGTTTTTACAGTTCATTACATACATGGACAGTTCAAATAATTAATTTGAAACATGACTGAGTTTATTGATCAGTAATCCAAAAATAACCCAGGTTTATATGATCTGATTGTATTTTGCACATTTGAAAATTCTTCCTAAATGAGTTTGAGCAGGATTAAATTCATTGGTGTTATTTTGTACTTCTGTTTTTGGTGTATTGTTCCTTTGTCAAATGTACCAGTGACAGCCAATCAGTGTAACCACAGCGAGCAACAGAAACCTGAGTGAGGGGAAGAGATTCAACACCAGAGCAAGTTGTGAACAGATGCATTTTTATTTCCAGTCTTTTGACAGTGATGTCTTTTATTCATAAGCAGGAATGAAAAAGCTACAAAGCTGTAAGAAAAACCCATTTTTCACTTATTTTAATAAAACAGATAATCTGGATGAAACATCTCCAACTTACATGATACAGTCAGTGTGATGGTTTCACTCCACTCTGTTAACAAATACCCCCTTCTGCCCCGGCAGCTGTACAATCCACTGTCAGACTCAGTAACTGTGATGATTCTGTATTCATTGGATGTTGGAGGTGTGTTTAACTTGTTAGGTCTCCATTCATACGTCCACTGAGCTCCTTCAACTTCCTGAATCTCACATCTGACAGTGACTGTCTCACCGCTGTATATCTGAGTCCAGGATGGCTGCAGGGTCACAGTGGGCTTACTGGGAACTGTTCACATAAGAATGATCCAGTTAGAAGAGAAACATGAAAACTCTGCTGTTTATAACATAAGAGGAGAGTCATTACAAAACAGCTGATTCACAGACAGTTTGGAGACTGAACATCAAAACAAAGTCACAATAAAACAATTTATAGCTTTCACACTTTAACACAACATTTTAATATTAAATGTATTCGAATTTACTTTGTAAAGTTATATTTTATTTATATTCTAAAACTCACAGATTTTTCTGCTTTAATTTTACTTTGAGGTTAAAATCAGCGTGGAGAGCCAGAACACTGATGACGCTCTTTCAAAGCAATCAATAAAATGTTGAAGTGAGTTCTAAAACATACTGGGAGCCAGAAAATTATTAACCTATCACCACAAAATAATGTTTGCTTCACACGGTACTTTTAAATGATTATGTTTCATAGTGTTAGTTTTGTTTTGTTTTTTCAACAAAGAAGAAAATCTGCCTCTCCCTTCCTATTTTCATGATCAGAAGCAACTTATCAGCTGACCTTAGAGTTCTGTTTGGAGTTTGTTTAGTTAAAAGATCAGAGACTAAACAATCATTATAGCCTGACTGCTACCAAAATAAAGCATATTACACTAGCCTGGATGAAATAAATGCATGAATTACTTTCTCAAACTGAGCAGATGACAAAACGTCTATCATTTTTGCAAAGGCCCTCAGGAGGCAGAGTCTGGCTTCTACAACTGAATTTATTTATTTCTCAAATGAGGAACTGTCATCAAAGATCACCCCCAGAGTTTTTACAAAGGGAGGTCTGAACTTTTTCAGAGGAACAAGGTTACACTTAAGAACAAAACGAGGGTCAGGAGATTTGAAAATACAATCTGTTCTTTGATTGTTTACATTCCAGAAATGAATTGCCAACCATGATTTTATGTCATCACAGCAGTCTAGCAAAACTTTTAAATGGACTGTAAAACTTTTTTTTAATGCCATCTGTTGGAAGGGTGTTTTATAGGAGTTTGATGGGCAGCAAACATAAAAAGAGTTAGAGTGCTGATTCCAAAGAAAAGGGTGGAAATAAAATCCTTGTTTAGCTTGAGGGGATGATAAACAAGCACAGGAGGAGACAGATCCACCATAAATAATTATAGTTCAGAGCTGCCATAAATATCAGCAGTGAGGTGTTGGCATATAAAAGGGTTCAAATAGATGCAAGACCTCTGCTGTGACCAGGTTCCTGCAGGAAGCTGCCTGTGACTGTTGCAGGTGGTGAGAGCTTTCAGTCAGCTGAAAGAATTAAAACCTTTTTGAGTTCCACCAGGTCTCAGCACAGAGACACATTTTAATTTGTTTTACTTTGTTTAAAAATGTATATCCAAAGAATTATTTAGGTTATATTTGCCACTATTTAATAACATAATTACAAACCTTTAAGCAGTAAAAATGTCTTCTGCACCATTTTATAGATAAGAATTTAAATTTCAATCATTAAAAAAAAAATAATAATGAATGGTTTGTACACATGTCATGGGTCTTGTACAAAATTTAAAAAAATTAAAAAACAGTACATCTATGCAGAATATGCATCCATGTCTGCACAGCATTATTATTTTTAGGATTGGCATGGTTTGCAATATTAAGGTGGTCTCTGTGGTACCAATGAATCCAGGTGTGAGGACATAAGATGTAAAATAGTGTCTTTGTCTTTAAAGACTTTATTTTTTTATTCTTATTTTGATCAAAACTGATCAAATAAAAATATTTCATAAGCAGACTGATAATTTTGACTTTGAAAATCAACAATACATTTTAAAAAATAAATTAAACCAAGTGATTCAATAATCTTTATATTCCAGTATTTGCTTTTTTTTCTAAATCTTTACATTTACATATTACACATTTATGAACATATAATCAATGAGTCATCAGTTAGCTGTTGTTTCCTAACAATGTTGTTAAACCTCCAGTGATGGATTCAAAGCTGGAGGCTGCTCTGCTCTCATAAACTGTTCATAAAATGTGAAATACAAAGTTTTTATGTGGCACCAAAGTCAAAACTGGCAAAGAAAAACTAAGAGTAAAGGTTCAGTAACCAGGAAAGGAGCACAAACTGTTTTTTAAATCACTCTAAAAAGACAAAACAGCACCATGAACTCCTCTGTGTCTGTAAGTGATCTGAAGACTGAACAAAGGTGAAACAATGTACTGAGCCTAATAATTCATAATTTGACAGATTTAGTGGTTTAAGTACTGGTGATTACTGAATATTGAGTTCCATTACAATTTGGAGAAGACCTTTTTCAATTCTCAACATTTTTTTAAACTCATCAGTTTCCTGAATAATGACTGAATCGCTTTTAGTTGTGACTAAATTCGTGTTTCTTCTCCTTCCTCTGCAGGTGTAGATGCCTCCATCAGAGACAGAGATTGCACTCTTAGAGCTAAAAGAGATGATCTCATTTTCAGATGAGGTTTTTCTGAACAGAGTAATTCACCTCACAGGTCAGTGTCACACTGTCCCCTGCTGGTGTGGTTGTGCTGTCTGCTGTCAGAATGGCCTTGACTTTAAGTTCTGTAACTTAGACAAATATGAGGCTATTATTGTGGTCCTTTTAGTGGAAGAAGGAAGGAAAATAATAATAATAATAATAATAATAATAATAATAATAATAATAATAATAATAATAATAATAATAATAATAAATCCGAGCAATAGTAATAAGTGTGCCTTTTGGCATAGGCACACTTAATAAAACTGAACTTTAATATCTAAATAGTCTAAAAATGGAAACATACAAAGAATCAAATTGTAAAACTAGAAATAAATAAACTGTCAATAGAAACAACTAAGAGATGAACACACGTGAGTGTTCACAGATGCTCTGACAAAGACTGACAAGACACAGCAGAACTATTTAAACATGACTGGGAATGAGAAACAGTTAAAAACAAACAGGAAAATAATAAAAGAGGAAGAAAAATAACACAAAGGATGAAAGAAAACAAACCTTTAAATTAAAGAGGAAATGTTTTTTTTAAAAAGCTAAACAAAGATGAGGAAGAAGCACTCAGACTAAAATGATGAAAGACCATGACAGTCATAAATGAATAAATCTATATCGATGGCACTTTGTCGAGTTTGTTTTACTTGTTACTCTTCTGTATGTGAAGTCTTATTCATTTATGACTTGAACAACTTTCAGAGGTTTTTTCAAGAGGACACTGAGGCAGACAGCACACCATGACACTATAAATAACTGAGAGTAAAAATTCATAATAAGACTGATTAAAGTCTTCAGGCAGAACTTTAACTGACTGATCTGTGGTTGAGTCTGTTTTCAGATTTGAGTTACCTGCATTTACCCTAAACTCATCACGCTGTGCTGTAATAAATTAGATTGATCCTCCAGTTCATCAGCATCTTGTGAATCCTAACTGTGATGTGTGAGGATGGACAGATAAATACTCATGAAAAGGAAATCAGTCAGTTTCAAGGCAACAAACTCTAGTAAATGTAAAGTTTGTGTATCAGCTGAGTGAAACATCTGCTCACATGGTTGCACTCTTGATATGATCTTTTAATATTTTAACCAATAAATGCAGTGGAGTGTGAGCTGTATCATATACAATATTTTGTCCCTCAGGTTATTCCTGAAATATAGTTTGTTTCAAGTTTGTTATATGACGGGTCACATTTATTCATCTGCTTCTTCCTGGTCTGCTCATGTCAAAGTCCGCCATCTAGTGGTTAAATGGAGGAAGTGCCGAGTAATAATGGCTAGAGCTCCGTGTCTGTGATAGTTCTGCATCTGCTGCTCTTGAGATGGGATAAAGTGTAAGTTTGGGCAGATGATGGATTGTTTCTACATATTAGTGCTCTGTCCTTCTTGTGGGTCTGTGAAGTTTGTTACATTACTACTGTAAGCTAACTGTTAGTGCTTTGTTTTGCCTGTTAGCATAAAACATGTCAGCATGTGGTATTTGTATTTACGTCACTTGACAGGCTTTGTCCATTTATTGTTAATGTTATGATCGTGCATTGGTCATGTGACATGTGTGCATCTACACTGAGATTAAATGTACCTGCTCTGCTTTGTTGTTACAGTTTTACAGACTGAAAGTGGTACAAATGGTACATCAGTAAAAGCTGTGAAGAACGCCACAGTCTCCACATGGAGCGCTTACTGAAGCCATTTATGTTTAACTGCACAGGCTGAATAGAAGCATTGAGTCTGTGCAGAAGATAAGATGTAAACACAGGGAGGATATTATTGAGCACATTATAGGAGATAACAGCTACATATATGAACAGGAAGAAAAAGATCATTTCTTACCTTCAGCATTTCCACAGATGACAGTACTGAGCACTAAAATAATCAATAAAACCTCATCAGACATTATACAATCAAACTGTTGTAACACAGTGTGTAACTATAAGTGATGCAAAAAGCAGCAGTGTATCAAACATTTAAACACTTAAAGAATCACAAGTCTGCTTTGTTCCAGCTCTCAGGTAAACAGGTTAAAGCAGTGACTCACTGTAATTCTCACAGATCAGAAACATTTTCATTAATCGCTGCCGTTCAAACAATGTCAGACGTGTACTTACAGAAAAAGCCCATCATGCAGAGCAAAGAGTGCCCCATCGTCACATCCAGCCTGCTGCACTCTGATCCTCAGATAATCAAACAGTTTTAGTTTGCAGATAAAGAGAAGTTGTGTTTAATATAGATACAACAAGAGTTTTTCTACAGGCTCTTATTCTGATTGGTCTCTCTGTGCTTCCTGCCGTTACACACAAAACTCAAACAGCTCGTGTAGCTTTGACCGCAGCAGTTGGTTGACATGTTTATATTTCCTGTCCACTGCAAACATAGAAGCTTGTTTCTTTTGTTGTGTTGTTTCCTTTTTCTATAATATAAAATGTTGTTGTGTTGCTTCATGTAAGTATGTTTTGCCCGTTTGGGGTATTTTTTGGCTGCAATATCCACTAATATTTGTCTCCTGGCAGGTGTCTGCAGACTGGGAGTCACTGAGAGTGAATATACCAAAACAGCTTTTCTACTTTGGTGCCTGTATTTTCACTAAAGCCTTTTAAAATCATTTTTCTCCTTTTAATTGTTTAACTGCAGAATTAAAATTAAATTCTTACTTTAGGCTGCATTAAAATGTTTTTATTTTATTCGACTCTTAGCTGAAACATCATCATGCAGTAATATAGTGAAAAGGCTCCTTTGACCGCAGACCTGTGAAAGTTTTCACCTTGTGGTTAAATTCTGGTTTTAAGTTTGGTGGAGACCCAAACACAGGAAATGACTCAGTGTGTGGCTGAAGTGAGACTAAAGACTTTTATGTTTCACCAACTAAAGTAACAATTAAATTCATAGATAAATTCAAAGTTATATTTATTATCTGTTGTCATTTCAAAGTAAAGCAGGAACTCATTTATTCTGCAGACTGTTCTTTGTCTTGCTTTGACATGTATGTGCAGATGCACACTGACCTCAGCCTCTGACTACATGTAAACACAATAAAATAAAACAAACTGATGATGTGAAACAATGATTGAAACACTGTAATAATGATGTTTGTGTTGAACACCACGTTACCAACACAGATCATGTGATTGTGTTCAGAGTCAGTTCAAAAAGCAGACCCACATGCTAAATGGTTCTTATACAGCACTTATTTTACTCTTCTGAGCGCTTCACACAACTTGTAAATGGCCTGTATTTATATAGCACTTTACTAGTCCCTAAGGACCCCAAAGCGCTTTACATATCCAGTCATCCACCCATTCACACACTGGTGATGGCAAGCTACATTGTAGCCACAGCCACCCTGGGGCGCACTGACAGAGGCGAGGCTGCCGGACACTGGCGCCACCGGGCCCTCTGACCACCACCAGTAGGCAACGGGTGAAGTGTCTTGCCCAAGGACACAACGACCGAGACTGTCCGAGCCGAGGAACAAACCAGCAACCTTCCGATTACAAGGCGAACTCCCAACTTGTGCATTCACCCATTCACACTAGCACATTTTTCTTAGTGCTTTGTGACAAACATTCACACACATATTCATACTCCGATGGATGCCTCGGAGAGCAATTTGGGGTTAGTATCTTACCCAAGGATATGTGATAAGCAGACTAGGGGAAGCCAGGAATTGAACCAGCAACCCTCCGATCAGTAGATGTTCAGCCCTACCGCCTGAGCTACAGCCACCCTTGCAAAGCAGGACTCAGAGTACCAAACAAAGGTGACCTTTATTATGAAGCTGATAGTTTCAGGCCTCGATGGTAACAAACGAAGAAAACTGAGTTACAGATAACTGATCACAGGCACACAGAGACTTACCTGTGGGTCATCACAAAGTCTCTATTGAGATCACAAAAGTGTCAACTTACACCCTCCAGTCAACATAAATAAATAACTGAGACTTAAACACTGTGTGATTCCACAAATGTTAATCTGTCCAAATGATTCAGTGATGTGTAGACTAATAGATCAGAAGATACTGTGGTGTATTACCTACAACATGACTGTAGACGGATCTTATCATAATTATTCCTGAAAGACTTTTACCTTTATTTTTACTCATGTTGCCATAGTAACTTTAATCTCCGAAGACCTGAACTCTTTCATAGCATTTTTATTTCTCTTTGCTATTTGGGCTGATTGGCACCTGATGAATGTAAAAACAAAGAATTACTTTTTATTGATTTTGCTCTACAAGGGCCTGATATCCACATATGGGGACATTCGATTGAAAATTTGATAGAACGGTGGCAGAATAATGTCCTCGTGAGTGGATATCAGGTCCTTGTAGAGCAAAATTTAGTACTGTGGTCTAGACAAGACAAAATGTGATGTCCACATATGTGGACGCCACAGGTTAAATCTTGAAAGCATGCTGAGAAAATGCACAAAGCATTGCAACAAACCACTATTGAACAGTTCACTTATAACTGGATCAAGCTTCCACTTCCTCTTTACACTTACTGAGGTTTGATAACAAGAATAAGACGACACCACATTCACACCAGAGTTTTTGAAGTGTTTTAGAGCAGTGGGTTGATGTGGACGGTTGTTTCTCCTTGTATATTATGTGCATGTGATCACAGCTCTGGGCCCTGTCCTCCGTCTTCCCTCTGCTCTCTTTCAGGTGCTGTTTGTTTTCTGTGTCATTTCCTCTTTTTTCTTTTTTTTAAAAATCTCTTTCCTTCTTCTAATTTCTTCCTCCCCACCTGTCAGCTCTGGCACTGTTACAGTAAAGATGTGTAATCTTTTTTTATTTTACTTTAATACCTGTAAATAGTTAATGTAGCAGTTAAAGCACAGTTTCTATAGTAAATGTTCTTCCTCATTTTAACTCTGCAGGCTGATGAACGAAACAACAAAAGATCATTGAGGTTTGTTTCAGTGCAGAGATGGTGCAGATAAGACTGCAGCTCTGTGTGAACTTGCAGTTATACAAATAACAATGTTTACACAATATTTTCCATCATTCACGTCTTTTTGAGAAGTGATCCTTCCTGTCACAGTCTGATCTACAGGTCAGAGTCTAAACACTTTCTGCATATGTTCATGGTCTCAGTCATTAAAGTTTCACATGTTACTGACATGTTAATATTATAAAGTATTTTCCTCATCGGGGTATGAAGAGGACAATAAAGTGCAGTGTGCTTTAGGACCTTATGTTTGCTGGATACTGATGGCTTAAAATAAGACACTGCTACACACAAAACTATTGTCTCAAACTACAGGCTGCATTTCCTCTTTTGCATGTGGTCGAGACGAAAATGAGGCCGTTCAGTAGATTAAAAATAAACCTGTGGCAGAACAGACAGTAACCACCAACAACCCTTCACACACATATCGGCACTGTAGCTATTCTGCATTGTCATTTTTGCGGTTTGATCTTAATGCCTTTAAATTTCATACACAAACAGATGTCATGGTCCTCCAGTCCTCTCTGACTTCCTGTCAGTGCTGTTGTTGTTCCTCTCTCTCTCTCTCCTGCTGTCCTCTCCACCTGGGTGGTGCACCATTCCAGGTTCCTGCCTTTAGCCAAAGCAACTGCTGCTCATCATCCTCATCCGATGCTTAAGGTGGTGGCTGAGCTGTAGGCTTTGCTGGATTGTTGTACTTAGTTTAGTTTCTGTAACCAAGACACAGAATAACTCCAGCTTTTTCATTGTAGCTGAAGTACGGGACAAACTGTTCCTTTTCAGCTCAACACGAAACGTGTAATATTTTCTCTGAATACGAGATGATTCAGTTTTTTAGGGGACAGTTGGCAACTCTACTAATTAACCTTATGAACAAAATAAAGTCCAACATCAGTAACATCATAGCACCACCCAGCTGTATAGAAACTCCATCATGCTAGCTAGTACCCAGTACGAAAAGGTCAGCTCAACGAAAATAAACTCCACCTAAACTTGGTTTATATCTGACCCAGATAGACTGCAGGTCATAACTTCTTACCTGAAGTTCAGTTCACCGCCTCGGGTCTCTGCTCCTCCTGCCTCACCTGCTGGCCTCCACCACTTGCTAATGGTACTCAGTCTGTGGAGGCTCCATGATAGCCACCACACGAAGTAACGAGCCTATCTAAATCCCAGTAACGATTGACACGTTCCTGATTTTGGCATAATAACTAGTTACCGTGCTCGTTACCACAATAATAACGTAGTTACTGTAACGCGTTAGTCAACACTGGTGAGAGCTTTGTGATGTTTACTGTGTTTGGAGTCTCAAGTTAGTTTGTTGTCTTGTGTAGTTAGTGTGTAGTGTAGTCGTTGTTTTGTTTTGTGTGTCAGTTCTACTAGTGAATGTCACAGTTGCTGTCTTAAAGCCACCAAAGGCAGACTGCAGTGTAAATGCTGAGTGACACACCTGCTGTCAGACCTGCAGGATTTATCCCTGTGCTGTTCTCATCTGTGTTATAGTGACACAAACTATTTTTTGGAGTTGCATAAATAATTTGTTCTCTTCTTATTTGATGCAGAACACCTGATTGTTCTGTAAACAGTTTTAAATGGTTTTATAAAAAACGTCTGAGCCTTGGCTGCATTTTTAGGTAAATAGTACCATATAACTTTGTTGTTTGCAAAACTTGTGCATATTTTTTAAAAATGTACAATTTGTATTTGCATTTCAAGTTATGAAAATGATTCGTTAAACATGCTTTTGGTTTTTACAGTCAAAAATATCACTTTGTCTGAATTTAGATAAATTGTGCTGATACATTATATCAAAATGGGTAAATAACAGATTGGCAAGATAAACAGTTTTTAAAGGTGAAATATAGAGGCCGAATCAAAAGTAGTCAAAAATGGCCAGTTATACCCTGGACCCCAGAGGGTTAAAGGCTAAAAGCAAAGTTGTCACCAAGTACTGTTTATATTTGTGTGTATTGCTGCAGCTTCTTTGAGTATTAGCTTGGTGCCTTTGGGTGAAATAATGGTAATATGACTGATCCATATACTCACAAAGAATAGCCACTTGTTTCTGTGCTACCAAAGTTCCCCGGCTTTCATTCAAAATGTGTTTATCGTCAGCACCGACACATTAAACTACTTAAACATTATAAATGTCTTCAAGCTCACACTGAGGCCTGTGGGGCACAATCAGCCACTGAGACAGTTCACACATTTATGTGTGTTTGTATATGAATATTTCATACTTTAAGAGTGCTTGTTTATTTAAGGGAGATGAACAAAGTACATTGGAATTGCACATAATAATATCATAGATGATAAATTAAATAGATTTTAAGTAGATGCTTGTGCATTCTTAAAGTCTCATATGTTGAATTGAACTATGTGATCTGTTCAAAGCCTCCCAGTCAGTGCTGTTCTCCATGCCTGTCTGACTGTACATGATGTCATTAGCACAAACACTTTAAAGGTGATCATTTAGGACTTCAGCAATAATACAGACAGCAATGTAGTTAGCAATAAAACAGTTTTATTGGGAATTAACTTAAAAAACAAACATCAGTCTCCTATTTTCTATCACACAGGAAAGAAGCATCAATATCTGATAATTTATTTATTTGGGGGGGGGGGGGGGGGGGGGGGTCAACAGGAGAAGAATATCTCTAACAAGTTGATTTGTTCTCATCTTAATTTTTAAGTGAAAAGTGCATTTTGAGTTTATACACCATGTATATAAGGCGACCGTCCTTTTGCAGTATTTTTGTGTGCTGCGTTTTTCTGTCTTAACAAAAGGGGAACAAATGTGTCTAAGTTCACCCAGGATGATTTGTTTTCATTTTCACATGGTCTTACTGAGGTAATGCGAAAAGACTATGTGCACCTTAGCATATGCTACTTCCGGTGGCACCCAAAATGCACACAGATGGAAGCAAAAGGTGAACTTAAATACAGCTTTAATGCTGGACGACAAAACAGAAAACTGGCTGAAGTAAAATACAAAATAAACTTACACAGGCAGACAGAACACACAACATGAATGAGGGTAGATCGCAACACTTTTGCAAATATGTAATGTCCTGATAAATCGAGCAGATATTTGAAGTTTACACAGCTACATTCTCGACTGAAAATATCTTAAACATTTATTTTGTGACCAAGAAAGAGTAATATTAAAACAAAGTAGCTGCCGCCATTGTTGGAAACTAGAATTGGCTGGGCCGCACTATGAATTCTGGGTTAGATCGGGCCACAAAGAATACACCCGACCCATCTTTTCAATCTAAGGAAAAGGACACATTCGGAGGAGTCTTCGAGGTTGGACAGTCTTCGTTGCGTTGCTGTAACGTTATCGACCTACAAATGCAGCCTGCAAAGGATGCAGCCCCTGAATTTGGACACATCAACGATACTGGAGACGGCTTCTTCTTGTTTTTGTGTTGAACACTAGTTGACCTGATCGTGACTAGTCAACGAATCGTAGCAACCCCAGTTGTTATTATTGGATGACTCTACACAGGTTTAGCTGAGATGTCGGTGACAGAAAGTGATTATAGGGTTGTAGCTTACACCGTCCCGATCATTGTGTTCTTATTTCTTAGAGCAAAAGAAGTGTCAGTCTGGACAAATGAACAGAAAAACTAAACAGAGGCCGATTCTGTTGGCATTGATATTTTTTATATTGTCATTTGTGCTAAAATATATGGATATATAATCATTGCCTTTATGTGTCCTAATATGGCTATAATTATGAAGAAGTCAGACAGTCAGAGGATTTATTTTAAACCTTCTACTATTTCCTTTATCTGTGTCTGTGCTGACAAAATGTGCTTTCTTTATTTAGAGTGCAGCTTAGTCCAGAGATGAGCTATGTTATACATTAGGAAAGCACCATGTTCTGTTTCTTCTAAAGTGCAAGACTTCACACCTTTAAATGTTTGTTTGAGACATGACTTATTACAAGTTCCTGTTTTTATAGTTTAGCAAAGTGCTTGTTTCTGCTTTTCTGCATACCTCATACACACGGTTTAAGTTCATTGAAAGGTCGCGTGTCTATGTATGGTATAGCTGGAAACACACACACGCGTGCACACACACACATGCAGTCTGAGCAGAAGAAAAGCTGCTCTGGAAACATGAGCAACAGTTTGACAGGTGACCAGAAAGATGGTGAAGCTCAGCAAACACGAAGCAATTTGATACCAGAACAAAAGAGAAATGTCTCCCAAGAACAACAACGACTTCACAGTTTAAAGAAGAGCGATGATTCATAACCATCAAAGAGCAACTCAGAGGATAAACAGAAGAAAAGTGATTTGATTGGAGAGGAGAGTGATTCTCAGAGACGGTCACTGAACAGGAGACGTGATGACTTTCAGGACGCCTCACTGACATTCATTGATGCAGATGATGATTTGACTGTGACTAACCCAAAGATAACAGTTATATTTGTTACCATTTATGATATTTTGACTCTAAATGATGTATTTTTTATTATCGTAAAGCATTTCTAAACCAGTAACACTGAGATTTTATCCACTTCTGTCTGTAGTTTTGTGTCATGGTCACAAGTCTGTGAAAACAAAGTGAGTGTAATCTCTAAGAGTTCAAACTTAAGTGCAAATTAAAATATTTTGATGAAAATAAAACCATCAGAAATGTTTACATGAACCAAATCACAAAAACTGGAAGATGGAGGATGGAAAACATGTAAAACAATCAGGTACTGAGCAGAATTAATGTGTGGAAATGTCACATCAGGTGTTCAGCATTAAAGGGGACATGAAACACTACATGTATAAATGCTGATGTACATCATGGAGCCCAGCTCTCAAAAACTGACACAGATGTAACTCTGACTGTGAAGCTTCATTTAAGAAATAAGTGCTTAGAGTTATAAAAAGATGTTCAGCGCCATCTTCTGTCAGTACAGAGCATCACATCACCAGGTCAGTTGGCTCGTTTCAGTCAAAGACTCACATCAGTTTATGTTAAGTAACTAATAGCAGAACCAATAACTCAGTGAAAATAAGGACACTAAAACTAAACATCAGTTTAATGGGGTCACTGTTGTGCTGCTGTCAGCTGCAACAATGAGTTTTATGTTAAAACCGAAGATATACTGTCTGCTTTCACCGTCTGTCTCTTTAGCAGTAAGAGGTTCTGCGCTGTTTGGTTAGCTGCACTGACACAGGAAAATCCAGCTGTTAGCTGTAATGTTCAGGTCTGTGAAGCACTTTATGAACGAGGACTTCATGAAGGAGAGTCTGTTTGACATGTTTTGTGAACGTTACGTTCTTATTTCTTAAATCCAGTTTCACAGACAGTTACATCTGAGTCAGTGTTTGAGAGCAGGGCTCTAAGATGTAAATTATCATTTATACATGTGGTGTTTTTTAACGTCCACTATAAAGGACAAATGTAATTTCATGCATTTGAACCTGTTTTACATACAAGAACATGTTTGAGTAAATATTTAACTATTTTTCACGTAGAACCACTTAACAGTGTCCCAGCTGTAGATCTTCTGTCGTGAGCTGAGAAAAGAAGTGTTTCTATAATCTGCTGCAGAGGACTGTGGAAATGTTTGCTGCATAAATCAGCAGCTACAAACACTGAGAACCTGCCTGGATATCAGCATAAGGACGTGTGTGAGGGGTCACTGGCTGCCCCTGTGTCTGTCCCACCTGTGTTGGAGAACAATAAGGTTTATTATAAAAGCATTGTCTCCCCTTGATGCAAAGTGAAGTTCTGTTTTGTGTTTGAGTCTTTGCAGGTGTGTAATGTTACTGTACCTTATAGGATTTGTTTAGAAGGCGCAGACAGACTCTGTATCTGTGTGGACGAGGAAACCATCTGGTTTTACTTTCACGTAAACATCTGGCCTCAGACACATAACTTATCATTTGTAATTTGTTCTGTGTTGTAAAGATTTTTTTTGCAAAACATGTGAAGCTGAAACACTTCTCTATCTTCTTCTGTATCAGTAAAAAAACATTAAGACCTCTCCTGGGAACTGACAGTGACTTGAAAAAGTATCATACCCTTTGAAAGTTTACACATTTTGTCACCTTACAACCACCAACTTAAATGTTTTTATTAGGATGTTCTGTGATAGACCAACACAAATAGTGCAGAACTGTGAAGTGGTATGAAAATGATACATGGTTTTCAAAATTTTAAGCAAATAAAACTCTGAAAAGTGTGGCATGCATTTGTTTTCAACCCACCTTCGTCAATACTTTGTAGAGACACTGCTCGCTGCATTTACAGCTGCAAGTCTTTACCAGCTTTGCACATCTACAGACTGAAATGTTTGCCAATTATTTGTTGCAAAATGGCTCAAGCTCAGCCAGACTGTGAACAGCAATTTTTCAAGTCTTGCCACAGATGCTCAGTGGGATTTAGGTCTGGACTTTGACTGAGCCATTCTAACACAAGAATATTCTTTGATCTAAACCAGGGGTCGGCTGGTGTACTGAAGGTTTTAGAGATCACCCTGGTTTGCAGTTGTAGCATGCTTTTTCCATTTTTGGATGATGGATTGAACAATACTCCTTGAGATGTTCAAAGCTTGGGATATTTTTTTATTACCTAACCCTGCTTTAAACTTATCTCCAACTTTATCCCTGACCTGTCTGGTGAGTTCCTTGGTCTTCATGATGCTGTTTGTTCACTAATGTTCTCTAACAAACCACTGAGGCCTCCACAGAGCAGCTAAATAGGTGACTTCTGAAGGTAAATGAATGCACTGGATTTTAATGAGGGATATCAGAGTACAGGTGGCTGAAAACAAATGCACGCCACACCTTTCAGATTTTTACTTTTTAAAATTTTGAAAACCATGTATCATTTTCATACCACTTCATAATTATGTGCTACGTTGTGTTGGTCTATCACAGAAAATCTCAATTAAAAAAAGGTGTCAAAATGTGTAGAAGTGCAACAGGTATGAATACTTTTTCCAGGTACTGTAAGCTCATGCTTTGTTCAGATTGATCAGAACTAAATACACAGATTAAAAAAGATGAAAAGAACAAAATAATACATTTCAATAAATGTATTATTCAAATGGGGGGGAATAAATGTCCCCCCTCCCAGCCCCAAAATGAATTTCATACTAATTAAAAAAACTTTCCAAACCAGGTTTTCTTTTTATAAAATTAACTTTAGTGTACTCACTCTTAGTTCTAAGATCTTTAAACTCAATAAGAGAGGAGGTGATGTCATCGTATTCATCTGAACCTGAAAAGTTCATATTTTATTTACAGGTTTGTAAAAACATATCACATGAAATTAGACTCATTAAATCAAAAACAAGTTTCATCTCTAACTGCTCTGTGATTTCCAGCACATATACTGTACCATTTCTATTTTTCACTTGTGTGACTGATTCATAGACGTCAGCAGTACCTAAAGAAAAAAACAAGCCAGGCTCACATTAATCATTTTATTACAGTTACACTAAAGATCAGAGCAAACACAGAAACACTGTGTGAGTCAAAACCAGGACTGTAAGATCTTTAAATGTTCTTTAAAAAACTGCTGAACACAAACTGAACCTGATAAATGTTCGTGTTAATGAAGGTTTAATAAAAGTTAATATCCATCCATCCATTCGCTTCTGCTTATCCTTTTCAGGGGCGCTGGAGTCTATCCCAGCTGTCATAGGTCGAGAGGCAGGCTACACCCTTAATGTGTGTATATGTGTTAGTCCCCATAGGGAAATCGTTCCTCTGCATTTAACCCATTCACCCAGTGAAGCAGTGGGCAGCCACCAATGCAGCACCCGGGGAGCAGTGTGTAGGGACGGTACCTTGCTCAGGGGTACCTCAGGGTAGCCGTCCAGTGGAGTTGAACCCCCGACCTTCTGATCATGGGGCCACCACTCTACCTACTGAGCTATCCCTGGACAGGTCGCCAGTCTGTCGCAGGGCTCACACACAGGGACAGACAACCATTCGCGCTCACATTCACTCCCACATTCACACCTATGGGCAATTTAGATTGATCAATTAGCCTTTCCCCACTAAAAGTCAATATTAATAATGATAATAAAGATGGTTTAAATACTGACCATGCTGAAGAGAGTCGTACACATGAGTTTCATTCTGGTTGACTCCATGATTTGTGGAGGAGCCCAGACTGTGACTCTCAGACTGGATCGACCTAAAACAGGAAATAAACATAATTGTCATGGTCCTCGGTCTTTTGACCCAACGGTTTGTGTTTTTCATTATTATGATATTGTGTTTGTTCTGTTTGTGTACTGGGGTTTAGACTTTTTAGTTCCCAAAGTTTGGTTTCTGTGTTTCCTCTGTTTAGAGTCTGCACTTAGAGTCTCTGTGCATTTCCTGTTTTATTGTGAAGATCCATGTCTTCTGTTAGTGTGTTCAGTTTATGTTTTCCCCTGTCTCATCAGTTCAATTTGGTTCAGCTGTGTCTTCCTCCTGTTTGCTATTCCACGTTTCCCTCTGTGTGTATTTATAGTGTGTGTCCTCGTGTGTTTGTTGCTGGTTCGTCTGTGTTCTTTCCCTGCATCATTCTGTGTCGTCCCCCGTGTCTCCCTGCATCATCATTTTGCCTTTGCTGTTTCTGTTTGTTTCACCTCTTTATGAATAAAACTCATTTGCATCTCAGCTGCCTGCATCTTAGGTCCTAATTCTCAGCCTCCACTCATCTGCCACGGCAGACGTGACAACAATAAACTCAAAAGCAACTGATGTTTGTTTAAAATAATAATAAAAAGTATTTTACCAACCTGGTGAAGCAGGAATCTGTAAGATAAGATAAGAATACTTTATTAATCTCAGAGGAAACCAAGCGGTCACAGTGGCTCAAAGACAGTAAGAACAGTAACTGACTAAACTAAATAATATAATATATCACAAAGTATGAATAATAATGCACACCACAAAAAGTAGAGAATTTCAATTCTGTTGTACCAGCTGCAAATGGCAGCATTTCATCGTGCAGTCGATGGATGTTAGTAGCAGCAGGTATAGAGTATTGCACATTGAGATATTTACAGACACCAGTGTGTGCATGTGTGCTTTCACATGATGATGTATGTTGTAGAGTCTGACAGCAGCTGGAAGGAAAGATCTCCTAAATCTCTCCTTCACACTGTGGGTGCAGCAGCCTGTCACTGCAGGAGCTGCTCAGTGCTGTCAGAGTGACCTGCATGGGGTGGGAGGTGTTATCAGAAACAGGGGTTACAGCTGAGCCACCATCCTGTCACTGACTACCTCCACTGGGTCATGAGGACGTCCCAGAACAGAGCTGGTCTTCTTCATCAGACTGTTCAGATTCTTTCAATTACAATTATTATGTTTAATTGTTTCACTGATATTTTGTGTCATCAGATCAGAATGAATGTTTGAATATTTAAAGTGAATGTAGTAAATAAACTCTGTAAAACTATCTAATAGTGAAATGTTCATATTTTATTTACAGGATTGTAAAAACATGAAATTAGTTTCATTAAATCAAAAACAAGTTTCATCTCTAACTGCTCTGTGCTTTCCAGCACATATACTGACCATTTCTATTTTTCACTTGTGTGACTGATTCATAGACGTCAGCAGTACCTAAAGAAAAAACAAGCCAGGCTCACATTAATCATTTTATTACAGTTACACTAAAGATCAGAGCAAAAACAGAAACACTGTGTGAGTCAAAACCAGGACTGTAAGATCTTTAAATGTTATTTAAAAAACTTGTGAACGCAAACTGAACCTATTAAATGTTCATGCTAGTGGAGGTTTAATAAAAGTCAATATTAATAATGATAATAAAAACTGTTTTTCAATGCTGACCATGTTGAAGAGAGTCGTACACATGAGTTTCATTCTGGTTGACTCCATGATTTGTGGAGGAGCCCAGACTGTGACTCTCAGACTGGATCGACCTAAAACATGAAATAAACACAATAAACTCAAATGTAACTGATGTTTGTTTAAAATAATAATAAAAAGTATTTTACCAACCTGGTGAAGCAGGAATCTGTGAAAGAGACAAATGTTATTACACATGTTTGTCATGTATAAATTGTTCCACTGATATTTAGTGTCATGAGATCAGAATACATGTATATGTGTGAATAATTAAAGTGTATGTAGCAAATAAACTCTCTAATACAGCATGAAAAGAAGAGGCTCTTACACTTGGACTGTCTGCAGCGATACAACAAGAGCAGGAGAATAATAATGAGAGAGACTCCACAAACCAGTCCAACCATCAACCACACAGGAGATGAAGAGCTGTCAGCTCCTGACACAGTTACTGCAACAACAAACAATAATTAATTATTAATAAAGTATAAAAGAAGAACTCTGAGAGCACAAATCTCTGCTAAGGCAGCTCACTCTGTTGACAGCATTTACTTTTAAAGGAAACAATATTGTATTTTCAGAGTATTTATTTTGTTTTATTTGTACTGTGAGAAGTTTGTAGTTCAGTAAAAATAAGTCCAAAGGCAGATTTTTTCAACATGACAACAAGGGCAGATGTGAAATGTAAAAGTGAGGTCAGAGGTCAAACCTAACATGATATCTTAAATCTTTATACATTACTTTCTATATGTTGACAAGACACAACACCTTTGTAAGAATCATAGTTTCTATGTTATAAGGATTTTTTTTAGTCATAAAGTTGACCTTGAAGACCTCGGTGGCTGTAAGCCAAATGTTAATGGATAGTTAACATGACTGCAGCTCGTCAGTGAGGTAACCAGGCAGGTCTGCTGGGATCCTTTCTAGGAAAATAAGATTTGTATGCTAACAGATTTTCCCCTTGTTTCAGTTTCTTCCTGCTTCAAGATTCATTTTCATGCCATCATTCACCTCCAGTCAGACGCCTGCCACCTTGGGTCATTACCCCCCTATTCACCACCACTGCTGCCCCCCTCGGAGCCTCTTCCTCACTTGCCTGCCTGCCCATCATTCAGCAGTTTCCACAGACCTCTGCTTTATCCTTTACCCCCAGCTAGTCTGGACTCCAAGTAAGGCATTGTTGCAGCCACTTTATGAACACTCTCTGTCTTGTCACATTCCCTCAGATTTCCTGCCCTAACTGCTCTCTCCTCTCCCACAGATCTGCCGCCCTCACGCTGTTATGTCCGCTCCTCTGGCCTGTCTCTCTCACCTCAGTTAAGATGTTTTTGTAGGACTCACTCCTTAAGTTTAGGTTCATTTATGTTTTGTTCTTGTTGACTGAGTCGAAGTTTGCAATCTGTTGTGTTAAATTATTTATCCTTTGTGTGAATAAAGAAACTGACTGATTACATCCTCTGCTGTTTTCACTTGAGTCCTGAATCACAACGATATTAAACCTGACAATATAGAAATATTACATAATAGTTTTATAAAGTTCTGACTAAATAGACCCAGATGGATTTAAACATTAAAAGAGATAATATCATGTTATTTCTCAAGCATGAAATCCATTAAAATCCATCACGTTTTGATCCTGCTCACCTTTAACTGACATCCAGCTCTGTGCTGACTCTCTTCCTGAGTACTGACACTTGTAGAAACCTTCATCAGACTTTGACACTGCAGAGATCTTCAGCTCCCCTCGGGGATCATTTTGAATAAGTTTGTCATTGTGATAGAAAAACACATTGGAAAGTATTTTTTGTGTTCTCAAACTGCAGCTCAGACTAACAGAAGCTCCCTCAGTCACAGAATGAACAGGACTCACCAGGATAGGACCATCATCATCTGTGAAACAATCACAAACATATTGTTTCAGTCACATCAGCTGGTGCACACTTTTAGAAAAAGCTGTGAGTCGTGTCTCATGATCTACATGCAGACCTGGTTTTCTGAGTGATTATGAGGACTGGAAATATAGTTGGGTTGTTCCCTGCAGGAGTCAAATTATTGACGGTGACATTATTGAATGGTTGAAGGTGAAATTGTAAATGTTTGTATGTTTGTGTTATTTTGCATGACGTGTTTCCCAAATTTCTCTCTATTGAGATATTAAAGGTTCATCTAATGTGACGACAGAGATGTTGAGCTTTGTTGAGTTTTATTCTGACAGAGAAAAAAAAATACTGTTGGCAAATTATGACAAACTGGATTATGAACGGATGAAGAGAAATTAGACCAACATCCAAGAATATTTTGATGCTTTGTTGCCTGAAATTGTCTGAAATTCTCATTTTTGTTTGTGTTGCCACATAGAATTACTTCACATACAGCAAAGCTGAGACAAATGTTCATGTGACGTCTAAATCATTCAGATCCAAGAAGTAAATGTATAATAACATACTCTGTACAGTGATGTTGACTGCACTGCTGAACTCTCCTGATCCAGACTCACACCAGTACACTCCAGTATCTGACTTTGATGTGTGGATGTTACATGTGGATCCAGTCATTCTCCTACAGACAGAGAGTCGGCCATCAGAGAACTTCTTCACTCTCCACTCAGTGAAGTTTCCCTCACAGGTCAGTGAGACAGAGTCAGAGGTGAAGTGTTGCACTCTGTCAGGACTCACTGTGAGAGACGCTGCTGAATGAACATCTGGAAACAACATGCAGTGAAGAGACAAAGCTCACAGATGTTAGGATTCAAAATATCACAGTGAAAATATTTGTTTGTTTGAAGCTTTTGTTTTGAAGATCAAATTTAATAGTTCAATATGATAAAGTGTTTGTTTGGTGAGACAACACTGAGTCTGACAACAAGCCCTGAATCACACAGACAGTCAAATCAATGGAAAACAAAGGAGCCGAATACTGACATGTTTAAGATGATCTAACCCACATGCTTTATCTGCTGGCAGCTCATGTAGAGCTTGGTACAGGTCATGTGACATCATGAGCTTTGAGTCATCACTCTCAGCATCATCCACCTGATACAGATCACTCTGAACACACTTCAGTCATTTGCTGTAATGCTTCTGCCATAATTCTGTGATATTGTCTGTTTCACAGATTCCTTCTACAGTGAGATATTTTGCAGCAGCAGGACCAAAACTAAAAACCTTTGAAGTATATTTTAAATGAACAATAACAACAGCTGTTATTTGTGACGTCTTCTTCTAGCGTCCATCTGTAGTCAGTGTTTGTCTTGTATTTGTCAGAGCTGTTAACCTGCCTGCTGACATCTTTGTTTCTTTATTAACTATATTTGACTTTTTATCTGAACACCTACCTGAGCACTAAACAAAGAGTCTTAACTGTGTAAATCCTGTCTGTGCACTAAGTAAAAATAATCAGTGCAAACAGAAACATGAGTTTAAATATCAAAACATTTAAAATCTCATGGATGTCTTTTGTTTTTCATGTTATCTCATTAAATAAAAACTGAAAAATAAGAAAAGGAAACAAAGAAATTCAGTTTGGTTTGATCACAGAGAGAACGGAAAACATTCAGTTCAGTTCTTCTTTTGGGAAGTTTTAATATAAACGGAGATAAATGGTTGTCATGGAGATGAGATTTTAATGGTCTAAATGTTGTTGAATAAAAATGATGACCTAACATGAACTTATTGAAAGGACAGAGAGAAACAAACTGACCTGCAGACCAGACAAACTTTGGTTGACTGTGATCAGTGTGATACTCTGGGTCTCCTCTTCCAGCTCTGCACACATATCCTGCTGTGTGTGTCTGTCCATGAATGATGTAGGAGTCCTGTGCAGTCCCACTGCCATCAGGTAGCAGCTCATAACTGGAGGATTTATAGTTGAATGTTTTCAGATCAGGAACAGCTTTATACCAGTAGAAGCTCCATCCTGCAGACAGATGTTCAACCTCACAGTTCAGAGTTACTGAGGCTCCAGGACTCAGCCATGATGGAGACACAGTGAGGACAGGACGGGGTTTATCTGTTCAACAAAGATTTTCTCTCAGTGAACATGTAGTACAGTCTCTGAACAGTGAGCTCAGTTTATACAAAGAATAATAATCTCAGTCTATATGAACAGAAACACATTTTACAAAGTGTTCAAACAGCTTAAAGCAAATATGACTTACTGTCAGAAACTGTCAGTGTGACTGAATCACTCCACTCTGTTGTTTCATGCTGTGAACTTTTCATTCTGCCCTTACAGCGATAGTTTCCACTGTTGGATGATGAAGCAGAAATAATCCTGTATTCATTTAGATTTGGAGGTTTTCTGATGCTGTTTGTTTTCCACTCATAATCCCACTCAGTGTCTCCTCCATGGATCTCACATCTGACAGTGATCGTCTCTCCTCCGTATATCTCAGACCAGTTTGGATGCAGAGTCACAACAGGCCTGTTTGAGGCTGTTACTGTTCAAGAAAGTACAATAAAAACACATGAAAGACAAAAGGTTCAGTTACCATCAGATGTAGTGCTTTGTAGGAAGTTACATTTACACTCACCAGTTGTGTCAATCCAAACTGACTCACTCAACTCTGTGTAGTAAACTGGTTCTCCTCTTCCTCCTCTGCAGCTGTAGCGTCCTCCATCTGAGACACTGATTTGTTCATTTGTCACAGGTTGATAAGATTTCCAATCTGTGTACCAGTAGTATTTCCATCCAGATGATGATGATGGGTTCACAGAGCAGGTCAGGGTCACACTGCCCCCTACTGGAACAGCTGTCCTATCAGCTCTCAGTTCAGCCTTTGGTTTGGCTGCAGTTCAGTTTAGAACAAGAACATAAAAGTAAAAATGACTGAATCAGAACAATTTAAAGATGGAAATATGTAAATGATCAAATATCACAAAACCATAGTTGAGATAAAACAAACTGTGCCACACAAAATATTCTGTATTTCTGTTTTGATCAAAACAGTGAATTTGTTTTATTTACTTTTGTGTATTTTAATTTATTACGTACATGCACATTTCAAATAATTAATTTGAAGCATGACTGAGTTTATTGATCAATAATGAGGAAGCAACCCAGGTCAATATGATCTGATTGTATTTTGAACATGTGAGAATTGCTCCTAAACGAGTGTGAGCAGTTATCATTTCATTGGTGTTGTTTTTTACTTTTGTTTTTGGTGTACTGGGATTTGGTGAGTCACAGTTGGTTTTCTTTGGTGTCAGTTAGCACGTTATGTCCTTGTGTTCTTTACTAAATCTGATGTTGAAGCCTCTGATAGCTAAGATGAGACCTAGTAAGGTTGTTTTATATTCTTTTGCTGTGGAAGCTGACATTTCCTGTCGCACAGATGTGTTTAGACCACACTAATACGCACAGTCAGCTCTACCGCTGACATTACAGGGAGCAGTTTGGATGTGATTTCCAGCTGAGCTGTTAGGAATGCTGGAATAAGACTTCAGTGTTTGTGTTGCAAAACAGATCAGGTTTATCAGCCGAGAGCAGATCTCAGAACTGAAATCTGAGACTGTTGAATCTTGACGGTGATCCACGCCTAGGAGATCTGAACTTCCACTGAAATCATCTGTTCCTGCTGGATCAACTCATATTCCAGAGATCAGGAAACTGACTCACACTTCTGAACTGTGATACGACTCCACCAGTCCACTGAGTCGACTCATATTGATCAAAGTTTGAAGAGCAGCTGAAAGAAAGCTGGTTAACCCTGTAGGAGCTAACACAGGTTAACTTGTAGTTCACACAGGTAAGAGTTCAAACTAACCTGAACTAGACAGAAAGAGAGATTTTTACATATTGTTGTTTAATTTTATTTAAATATTTTATTCTGGTTTTCAGATGCATAAATTAATGTAAACTGGAAACTGTTGTATATTTATGTGTCTTCTGTTTCCAACCTACAAGTTCAAAGTTCACCCTGGTCCTGGTATGTATTATTGGTTATTGGTTGTCATTTTATTTTAATTTTGTTTTATCTTTAGTGAAGTATTGAGTTTTCCCATGTACCATGAATGCACCGCTGCACTGCTCATGTTAACTTTCTTTCACTGCAGCTCTCTGCATGCTGCAAGGTAAAAATTTTTGTATATTGCACTGTGTTTAAAGGGTAAAAGAACCCCATGAAACATAGTTTTGAGCACTGATTTTGTTTTGCAGATGCACAAAACTGCTGTGGTGGGGTGGCTGTAGCTCAGAAGGGTTGGTGGTTCGATCCCTGGCTCCCCTAGTTTGCATGCCAAATATCATTGGGCAAGATACTTATGGCGTATGAATGCGTATGATTGATAGTTAGAAAGCACTTAAAGTATAGATAGTAATGCCTGTGTGAATGGGTGTGTTGTATAGAGCGCTTTGAGTACTCCAGGAGAGTAGAAAGAACCAGTCCATTTACCATGTGGAACTTGCAATCCTGTAACATGTTGAGCTACAGAGTTCATGTATTGTGTGAGCAATAAATTAACTCCGGTGAGTCTCTGATTGTGCAAATTAAATTTGATTCACAGTCCGGTTTCTAATTTATAAAATTTATAAAACAGCTTCTATGTGATTGTAGAAGCTGTTAACGATGTCTTCGATGTGTCAGCCCTGTGAAAAGTGTGCTAGTGTATCCACATGTGCTACCTTTGCAGGTGCAAGTGTTGCATTTTGAGAAGAATTTGATTTTGAGGAAAGAAAAGCTAAATTTGAGTGAACAAAATGAATTGCTGTGTGCAAAAATGTATTTCAGTGTTTGTTGTTATCCACACACACACCAATAGCAGCCCCTTTTGCTCTGTTTTTGCATTTGCGTTTGCTCGCAATGTGTTGCTTGCGCTTCTCATTTCTGCCCAGCGCGTTCAGCTCTTTCTGTTAGTGGTGGGCGGATCGATTCAAATATCGATAGTATCGATCCCAAGTCGGCATCGGTATCGGATCGATACTAGCCTGGTGAGATCGATTCTTTACTTTGAGTTCTGCTTGTTTGCTATGCTGTGCTTTCGATAAAAACGAAACAACCAGGTCACTGGACTCACCGCTCCTGTGACAGCGGAGAGCACTTTGCTCCCTCTTCCCCCACTCTTATGTTTCGGTGTTGCACTGACACGTCATGTGACTTAGACACTTTGGGGGTTGTTAAGTTGTTTACATATTAATTATATTTTCCTGTTTTTGTTGTTGAGAATTTTAATTTTAATTTTTGTATTAGTTTATCAACAGTATTTGTTTTAATTTGTTTACTGGTTTGCGTGCACTTAAAAAAAAAAAAAAGAAAAAAGATCGCCACCACGGCAGACCCGATGGCATTTTCATGCTTTGCAGCATCATTTATTCTTACAATAATCACACAGTTGCTGTAACAGTACATTCAACGGCTGCAGCTCTCCCGCTGGCAGCCGGACACATCATAGGGTTGCCAACCGTCCCTTAAAAAACGGAATCGTCCCGTATTTAGAAACAAAAGTACACGTCCCGTATTGAGCTAATAAGGGACGCACTTTGTCCCGTAATACAGTGAGAATCAAAAGTAGTCTATAACTTTTAATGGAATTAACGCTTTGTTTGAAAACATAATTCCCAGCCCCTCTCCTGCTTTGTGACCAATGAGCTGACAGCACACTTATGACAATTCGAGTATGACAATTCAGATTACCGCTCATCTCATTGGTCGAGGAAAGGTCGCTTACGGAGAAAATACCGGAAGACAACAGATGACCACAACAAGAAGCATGGCCAACAGGGAAACAAACGCCGACACTGCGGTGCAAGTCTCGGACGACAGTACACCTAAAGCTGGGCAGACACTGTGCGATTTTTTCAGTCACGTTATTCAGCTCCTGCTCAAACTGCACGATTGACTCGCAGGGGTTAGAAGTTGGTAGGTCACGATGCAGGTCTCACACTATACCGCCCGATGCTCTGATGCGACCTGAGTGCTCACACTGTGCGTCCATAACATGAAGGTTATAACAGAAAATCTGTCGCTCTCTCTGTCTTTCACTCACACAGACACGCCACCACCACCATCAACTTTGCTAAATTGCTAATGAAAAACATTGATCAGGCAGCTGTGAATGAGCAGCAGTGTAAATCCAACTATTTTCACGGTTGTTGTGGTCGTGATAATTTTGTGATGCCACATCGAAAAGGCTCGGATGAGCTTTCCAAAGTTCTACAAGTTGTGCCTCCATCGCTTGTGTCCAGATCACACGCCGCACAGCCGAGCTGCTCCGTCTTTTTCACCGACGTTTACCTGTTTGCGCGTGAGCAGTGTGAGCGGCTCACGAGCGATTGATGATCGGGAGCTGGTCGTGACGTGTTAATCACTTCTCGTTACCCCACGTATACTACACGACGCACGATGAAGGCCAAAATCGGGCCAATCACCAAATCGGTCGCACGACTCAAAAATCGTCTCAAAATGGGCCAAAAACCGTACAGTGTAAGCCCAGCATTAGAGCAGCAATGTTTGTTCGCTCAGAAAGAAAGAAGGGCTGCAAAAGCACAGGGAGGAATGGGAAAAGGAAAACACTGGGCTGGGAAAATGCACGATAACACCTATAAAGCGCACTGCACTGTGCCGGAGCACTTTTTCCATAGGCATGCTTCTAGTGGTGGTAGGGTTGCCAACTCCCTGAAAAATAAATAAGGGACACCTCGTGGCCAGGGCCAGGCAACCCAGTTCACCCTTCACAGTGTGGTGAATTTTGTAGCTCTTTTTTTTGTGTGTGAAATTATTTTTTTAACCATTTGACTTGAATTTGATTTAAGCAGATGCATATTCTTTGTGATATGATCCAAACGGGACAAAAAAAAAAAAAAAAAGGAAAAATAAAAATAATCTTAATTCTAACCAATATAGAAACCATCTAATAGATCACATTAGTCTTGATACAGCCTCTGCCATCACATTTGATCAATCCCTCTGGACTACTTTGATTGGCTTCATCACCTAGTGGGGGTGGGGGTCATGGTTTAGTTCTGCCTTCGCTATTGTGGTTGATATGGGGGTCGGGACGGCCTTAGGGCATCTAGGGATTCCCTAGGGACGTTTTCCCTGTAGGGCCTAACGCGGGGTTGTGGCCATGACCTGGTTAGGGGCTCTGGTGGCTCTTAGTTGGTGTTTTCCAAAAAAAAAGAATTTACTTTGTAAAGTTATATTTTATTTATACTCCAAAACTCACAGATTTTTCTGCTTTACATTTACTTTGAGGTTAAAATCAGCGTGAAGCTGGGAGCCAGTATGAAAAATGGGAGTGCTGGGATCCTATGTGATGTGTTTGAGCTCAAAGCCTGGCAGCTTAAATCTGTTTGGTCTGCAGTCATTCAGCTGATTGTTTGCTTAGACTGTTGCAGTAATCTAGGCAGGGGCACCGTAAGAGGAAGAAAAGTGATAAAAATTATTAACCTGTCACCACAAAATATTGTTTGCTTCACACTGTACTTTTAAATGTTTATGTTTCACAGTGTTAGTTTTGTTTTTTTCAACAAAGAAGAGGCTAGAGCAGCACCTCTGCAGGACAAAGAGACTGTAGGATGGGTCTGTTAGAAGTAAGGTCTGTTTTTCAAAAAAGAAAAGTGAGACAGGTGGAAATTAAACTCAGAGGAAGTCTGCATGAAAAGCTTTCCTACTATTAGTCAACTTACTTCACTTCTAACAGAAAACAATGTGTTTGTGTGTTTTTTAGTCAACATGCAGTTAGTTGGTGCAGTCAGACCCTTTGTACATATATATGCTAAATCACTTATCTGCTAACCTGCTGGCAAGACAAACAGATCAAACCTCTGGCTCAGGCTTAGCTGTCCCACTGCCTCTGCACCCACACTCCTGAAATTGAACCAGCCCACTGATATCTGAAGGAGGAGCTGAGTCTTTTATGTCAAATGTGTCCAGTTGAGGGAGGCCCCTTGGGAATTGTATTTTTTTTCTGCACACTATTTATTTGGTAATCAAAGAGTAATTTGAAGGGCAAACTGTGCCAAAAGTTCAGGCAAAACAATCACAAAGGCCCAGTCTTAGTCTTAGCCTGTGTTTTAGTCTGCTTCCAGGAACAAATAGAAGCAACTTTTCAGCTGACCTTAGAGTTCTGTTTGGAGTTTGTTTATTTAAAAGATCAGAGAGCTACGAGGGAGTAAATCCATTCAGAGACTTAAAAACAAACAATTAAATAATCATTATAGCCTGGCTGCTACCAAAATAAAGCATATTACACAAGAATGGATGAAATAAATGCATGAATTACTTTCTTAAAGTGAGCAGATGACATAACGAACATCATTTTTGCAAATGCACGAAACCTTTTACAACACAATTTATTTATTTCTCAAATGAGAAACTGTCATCAAAGATCACCTGCAGATTTTTTTCAAAGAGAGTTCTGAACTTTTTCAGAGGAACAAGGTTACACTTAAGAGCAAAACGAGGGTCTGAAGGTTCAAATAATACAATTTTTTTGATCGTTTACATTCAAAAAAATGAATTGCCAACCATGATTTTATGTCATCACAGCAGTCTAGCAAAACTTTTAAATAGACTGTAAAACTCATGTCATCTGTTGGAAGGGTGTTTTATAGGAGTTTGATGGGCAGCAAACATTAAAATCCCCAAGAGTTAGGATGCTGTCAAATCTTTATATGATTCCAAATAAAAGGGTGGAAATAAAATCCTTGTTTAACTTGAGGGGATAATAAACAAGCACAGGAGGAGACAGATCCACCATAAATAATTATAGTTCAGAGCTGCCATAAATATCAGCAGTGAGGTGTTGGCATATAAAAGGGTTCAAATAGATGCAAGACCTCTGCTGTGACCAGGTTCCTGCAGGAAGCTGCCTGTGACTGTTGCAGGTGGTGAGAGCTTTCAGTCAGCTGAACGAATTAAAACCTTTTTGAGTTCCACCAGGTCTCAGCACAGAGACATATTTTAATTTGTTTTACTTTGTTTAAAAATGTATATCCAAAGAATTACTTATGTTATAACTGCCACTATTTAATAGCATAATTACAAACAGTAATTTAAGAAGTAAGAAATGTCTTCTACACTATTTTATAGATAAGAAATTCAACATTAAAAATATAAAAATATTATAACATATAACAATATAACAAAATCTTTTTCATACTTCAGATGTTTAACTTTGAGTCTTTACTGTTAATTTTTATCAAAGCCATTTTTGCTACTTTTGATAATAAACAACAAATAAACAAAAAAGCCTTCGGTGTGTTACAATATAAATTAAAAACACAGTGTGAGTGAAATATCTCCAACTTACGTTTTACATTCAGTGTGATGACATCACTCCACTCTGTCCAGGACGAGCCTCTTGTGGCCCGACAGCTGTATCCTCCACCATCAGACTCACTAACACTGCTGATTGTGTATTCATTGGATGTTGGAGGTGTGTTTAACTTGGCTGGACTCCATTCATACGTCCACTGAGCTCCTTCACCTCCCTGAATCTCACATCTGACTGTGACTGTCTCACCGCTGTATATCTGAGGCCAAGATGGCTGCAGTGTCACAGTGGGCTTAGGCAAAGCTGTTCAAACAAAAATATATCATTAGCACACTGATAATTGGACTTGAAAATCAAAAAGTTCTTTCTTTTAAATAAATAAATTAAATCAGGTAATTAACGGATCTTTATATTCAACAGTTTACTTATTTCGACATCTTTACATTTCCATATTTATACATTTATGAACATATAATCAATGAGTCATCAGTTAGCTGTTGTTTCCTAACAATGTTGTTAAACCTCCAGTGATGGATTCAAAGCTGGAGGCTGCTCTGCTCTCATAAACTGTTCATAAAATGTGAAATACAAAGTTTTTATGTGGCACCAAAGTCAAAACTGGCAAAGAAAAACTAAGAGTAAAGGTTCAGTAACCAGGAAAGGAGCACAAACTGTTTTTTAAATCACTCTAAAAATACAAAACAGCACCATGAACTCCTCTGTGTCTGTAAGTGATCTGAAGACTGAACAAAGGTGAAACGATGCACTGAGCCTAATAATTAATAATTTGACAGATTTAGTGGTTTAAGTACTGGTGATTACTGAATATTGAGTTCCATTACAATTTGGAGAAGACCTTTTTCAACTCTCAAATTTTTTTAAACTCATCAGTTTCCTGAATAATGACTGAATCGCTTTTAGTTGTGACTAAATTCGTGTTTCTTCTCCTTCCTCTGCAGGTGTAGATGCCTCCATCAGAGACAGAGATTGCACTCTTAGAGCTAAAAGAGATGATCTCATTTTCAGATGAGGTTTTTCTGAACAGAGTAATTCACCTCACAGGTCAGTGTCACACTGCCCCCTGCTGGTGTGGTTGTGCTGTCTGCTGTCAGAATGGCCTTGACTTTAAGTTCTGTAACTTAGACAAATATGAGGCTATTATTGTGGTCCTTTTAGTGGAAGAAGGAGAAACCCACCACATCTGCCACACAGATGTTCCAGCTGGTTTTATTTCCTACTGCAACTGAGACACAAATACAAGGTGAAGAGCAGGTGAGCCTGGCTGAGTAATACGCCACCTGGTGGTTTGTTCTGAGTGTGACAGAAAGCCTGAGCCTGTGAGCCTGAGCTCAGGGTTAATGAACCCTCGATTACAGAAAACCTTCCACACTCATCTGTGGATCTGTCACAGCAGCAGTGCAGCAAAGGTCACAAGTAATAAAACAGACAACAAAGAGAGCAGGTGAGCTGAAACTTGACCACATGTCTGTATTTTAAGTGCTTCATGCAAAACTTTAAGACTTTCCAGCTGATAATATCTGTGCACACAGATGTTTCGACATATTTACAAACCTGATCACACACACAGAGATAATAAAATGCACACGAGGGTTAATATATATACACATGACTTTGCTACAGTAAAATCTCCAAACTAAGCTACTATCATAGAAACACCAAATTAGAGAAAAAGTATTTTGTGTCCATTCTTCCAGTAGAGTCCACACACTTGCAAATATGTGTCTCTGTAACAATGAGTGGAGTGCAGAGGTGTGAACTTAAATGCAGGAAGCAAAATAACTTAAATAAAGCTGAACTAGCTGAAATACTCTAAAAATGGAAACATACAAAGAATCAAAATGTTAAACTAGAAATAAAAAAACTGTCAATAGAAACAACTAAGAAATGAACACACGTGAGTGTTCACAGATGCTCTGACAAAGACTGACAAGACACAGCAGAACTATTTATATATGAAAGAAACCAAACCTTCAAATTAAAGAGGAAATATTTTTTTAAAAAGCTAAACAAAGATGAGGAAGAAGCACTCAGACTAAAATGATGAAAGACCATGACAGTCATAATAAATCTATATCAATGGCACTTTGTCGAGTTTGTTTTACTTGTTACTCTTCTGTATGTGAAGTCTTATTCATTTATGACTTGAACAACTTTTTTTCAAGAGGACACTGAGGCAGACAGCACACCATGACACTATAAATAACTGAGAGTAAAAATTCATAATAAGACTGATTAAAGTCTTCAGGCAGGACTTTAACTGGCTGATCTGTGGTTGAGTCTGTTTTCAGATTAGAGTTACCTGCATTTACCCTAAACTCATCACGCTGTGCTGTAATCAGTGTTGGTCAAGTTACTTGAAAAAAGTAATCAGTAACTAATTACTGATTACTCCCCCCAAAAAGTAATCCCGTTACTTTACTGATTACTTATTTTCAAAAGTAATTAATTACTTAGTTACTTAGTTACTTAGTTACTTTTTAAAAACACGATTTACAACCTGAAGAGGTGATAAAGTGATAGATCTTTCAGCCCAATTCTACTTTTTCTACATAATCCATCATACAAAATGTAATCAAATGGAAAAGTCTCTTTTTAAAACTTGTTTTATCAGTTTTAATCTTTTAACTTTATGCATCAAGCAAAACATTTAATTATATGCAACATTCTCTGACTTGAATAAATTAGTTTAACATTTAAACCTATTTTCTACACATTCCAGCACATAAAATAAAATAATTTTTGTGTTTTCACTCACTCTTTCAAACAGATGCAAGTAAAACACAGCAGAAAATAAATAAAGTCAAAGACTCAGCGGTCCTTTTGCTCTATTTTCACCTGTAAAGCAGGAGCAGGGTAGGCGGAGGGTTACCCTGGTGCAGGTGTGCTGCGGTCAGTTGAAGAATCCGCGCGAGTGTCTCTGTGAGTTTCCCATCACGTCGTAGCTACTCGGTGCTTGCTCGGAAGTTTAGGGGTTTTTTTCGCTGTAAAAAGAAGTTTTCTTCCCACGCACGATGGACGCTAATGTTTTTGTCACTTTTTATGGAATCAAACTCAAAGTAAGGTCAGTACTTCCACACTTTAAACGCTGCACGCTCATACTCTCTCCCGCACTCGATATATTATCCATTGTTGATCTGCACACAGCTGCTGTCACCAACGTCGCACTTGCTTACGTCACTGTCATGAGACATTCTCGCAAAAAAAATCACGGTTTTAGTAACGCAGTAACGCAGCGTTCCTACGGGAAAGTAACGGTAATCTAATTACCGATTTTGCAATAGTAATCCCTTACTTTACTCGTTACTTGAAAAAAGTAATCAGATTACAGTAACGCGTTACAAGTAACGCGTTACTGCCCATCTCTGGCTGTAATACATTAGATTGATCCTCCAGTTCATCAGCATCTTGTGAATCAAAACTGTGATGTGTGAGGATGGACAGATAAATACTCATGAAAAGGAAATCAGTCAGTTTCACGGCAACAAACTCTAGTAAATATAAAGTTTGTGTATCGGCTGAGTGAAACATCTGCTCACATGGTTGCACTCTTGATATGATCTTTTAATATTTTAACCAATAAACGCAGTGGAGTGTGAGCTGTATCATATACAATATTTTGTCCCTCAGGTTATTCCTGAAATATAGTTTGTTTCAACTTTGTTATATGACGGGTCACATTTATTCATCCGCTTCTTCCTGGTCTGCTCATGTCAAAGTCCGCCATCTAGTGGTTAAATGGAGGAAGTGCCGAGTAATAATGGCCAGAGCTCCCTGTCTGTGATAGTTCTGCATCTGCTGCTCTTGAGATGGGATAAAGTATAAGTTTGGGCAGATGATGGATTGTTTCTACATATTAGTGCTCTGTCCTTCTTGTGGGTCTGTGAAGTTTGTTACATTACTACTGTAAGCTAACTTTTAGTGCGTTGTTTTACCTGTTAGCATAAAACATGTCAGCATGTGGTATTTGTATTTACGTCACTTGACAGGCTTTGTCCATTTATTGTTAATGTTATGATCTTGCATTGGTCATGTGACATGTGTGCATCTACACTGAGATTAAATGTACCTGTTCTGTTTTGTTGTTACAGTTTTACAGACTGAAAGTGGTACAAATGGTACATCAGTAAAAGCTCTGAAGAACGCCACAGTCTCCACATGGAGCGCTTACTGAAGCCATTTATGTTTAACTGCACAGGCTGAATAGAAGCATTGAGCCTGTGCAGAAGATAACATGTAAACACAGGGAGGATATTATTGAGCACATTATAGGAGATAACAGCTACATATATGAACAGGAAGAAAATAATCATTTCTTACCTTCAGCATTTCCACAGATGACAGTACTGAGCACTAAAATAATGAATAAAACCTCATCAGACATTATACAATCAAACTGTTGTAACACAGTGTGCAACTATAAGTGATGCAAAAAGCAGCAGTGTATCAAACATTTAAACACTATAAGAATCACAAGTCTGCTTTGTTCCAGCTCTCAGGTAAACAGGTTAAAGCAGTGACTCACTGTAATTCTCACAGATCAGAAACATTTTCATTAATCGCTGCCGTTCAAACAATGTCAGACGTGTACTTACAGAAAAAGCCCATCATGCAGAGCAAAGAGTGCCCCATCGTCACATCCAGCCTGCTGCACTCTGATCCTCAGATAATCAAACAGTTTTAGTTTGCAGATAAAGAGAAGTTGTGTTTAATATAGATACAACAAGAGTTTTTCTACAGGCTCTTATTCTGATTGGTCTCTCTGTGCTTCCTGCCGTTACACACAAAACTCAAACAGCTCCTGTAGCTTTGACCGCAGCAGTTGGTTGACATGTTTATATTTCCTGTCCACTGCAAACATAGAAGCTTGTTTCTTTTGTTGTGTTGTTTCCTTTTTCTATAATATAAAAAGTTGTTGTGTTGCTTCATGTAAGTATACATGTTTTGCCCTTTTGGGGTATTTTTTGGCTGCAATATCCACTAATATTTGTCTCCTGGCAGGTCTCTGCAGACTGGGAGTCACTGAGAGTGAATATACCAAAACAGCTTTTCTACTTTGGTGCCTGTATTTTCACTAAAGCCTTTTTAAATCATTTTTCTCCTTTTGATTGTTTAACTGCTGAATTAAAATTAAATTCTTACTTTAGGCTGCATTAAAATGTTTTTATTTTATTTGACTCTTAGCTGAAACATCATCATGCAGTAATATAGTGAAAAGGCTCCTTTGACCTCAGACCTGTGAAAGTTTCCACCTTGTGTTTAAATTCTGGTTTTAAGTTTGGTGGAGACCCAAACACAGGAAATGACTCAGTGTGTGGCTGAAGTGAGATTAAAGACTTTTATGTTTCACCAACTAAAGAACAATTAAATTCATAGATAAATTCAAAGTTATATTTATTATCTGTTGTCATTTCAAAGTAAAGCAGGAACTCATTTATTCTGCAGACTGTTCTTTGTCTTGCTTTGACATGTATGTGCAGATGCACACTGACCTCAGCCTCTGACTACATGTAAACACAATAAAATAAAACAAACTGATGTGAAATAATGATTGAAACACTGTAATAATGATGTTTGTGTTGAACACCACATGTTACCAACCAAGATCATGTGATTGTGTCCAGAGTCAGTTCAAAAAGCAGACCCACATGCTAAATGGTTCTTATACAGCACTTATTTTACTCTTCTGAGCGCTTCACACAACTTGTAAATGGCCTGTATTTATATAGCACTTTACTAGTCCCTAAGGACCCCAAAGCGCTTTACATATCCAGTCATCCACCCATTCACACACATTCACACACTGGTGATGGCAAGCTACATTGTAGCCACAGCCACCCTGGGGCGCACTGACAGAGGCGAGGCTGCCGGACACTGGCGCCACCGGGCCCTCTGACCACCACCAGTAGGCAACGGGTGAAGTGTCTTGCCCAAGGACACAACGACCGAGACTGTCCAAGCCGAGGAACAAACCAGCAACCTTCCGATTACAAGGCGAACTCCCAACTTGTGCATTCACCCATTCACACTAGCACATTTTTCTTAGTGCTTTGTGACAAACATTCACACACATATTCATACTCCGATGGATGCCTCGGAGAGCAATTTGGGGTTAGTATCTTACCCAAGGATATTTGATAAGCACACTAGGGGAAGCCAGGAATTGAACCAGCAACCCTCCGATCAGTAGATGTTCAGCCCTACCGCCTGAGCTACAGCCACCCATGCAAAGCAGGACTCAGAGTACCAAACAAAGGTGACCTTTATTATGAAGCTGATAGTTTCAGGCCTCGATGGTAACAAACGAAGAAAACTGAGTTACAGATAACTGATCACAGGCACACAGAGACTTACCTGTGGGTCATCACAAAATCTCTATTGAGATCACAAAAGTGTCAACTTACACTTTGCAGTCAACATAAATAAATAACTGAGACTTAAACACTGTGTGATTCCACAAATGTTAATCTGTCCAAATGATTCAGTGATGTGTAGACTAATAGATCAGAAGATACTGTGGTGTATTACCTACAACATGACTGTAGACGGATCTTATCATAATTATTCCTGAAAGACTTTTACCTTTATTTTTACTCATCTTGCCATAGTAACTTTAACCTCCGAAGACCTGAACTCTTTCATAGCATTTTTATTTCTCTTTGCTATTTGGGCTGATTGGGACCTGATGAATGTAAAAACAAAGAATTACTTTTTACTTGATTTTGCTGTACAAGGGCCTGATATCCACATATGGGGACATTCGATTGAAAATTTGATAGAACAGTGGCAGAATAATGTCCTCGTGAGTGGATATCAGGTCCTTGTAGAGCAAAATTTAGTACTGTGGTCTAGACAAGACAAAATGTGATGTCCACATATGTGGACGCCACAGGTTAAATCTTGAAAGCATGCTGAGAAAATGCACAAAGCATTGCAACAAACCACTATTGAACAGTTCACTTATAACTGGATCAAGCTTCCACTTCCTCTTTACACTTACTGAGGTTTGATAACAAGAATAAGACGACACCACATTCACACCAGAGTTTTTGAAGTGTTTTAGAGCAGTGGGTTGATGTGGACGGTTGTTTCTCCTTGTATATTATGTGCATGTGATCACAGCTCTGGGCCCTGTCCTCCGTCTTCCCTCTGCTCTCTTTCAGGTGCTGTTTGTTTTCTGTGTCATTTCCTCTTTTTTCTTTTTTCTTTTAAATCTCTTTCCTTCTTCTAATTTCTTCCTCCCCACCTGTCAGCTCTGGCACTGTTACAGTAAAGATGTGTAATCTTTTTTTATTTTACTTTAATACCTGTAAATAGTTAATGGAGCAGTTAAAGCACAGTTTCTATAGCAAATGTTCTTCCTCATTTTAACTCTGCAGGCTGATGAAGGAAACAACAAAAGATCATTGAGGTTTGTTTCAGTGCAGAGATGGTGCAGATAAGACTGCAGCTCCGTGTGAACTTGCAGTTATACAAATAACAATGTTTACACAATCCTTCCTGTCACAGTCTGATCTACAGGTCAGAGTCTAAACACTTTCTGCATATGTTCATGGTCTCAGTCATTAAAGTTTCACATCTTACTGACATGTTAATATTATAAAGTATTTTCCTCATCGGGGTATGAAGAGGACAATAAAGTGCAGTGTGCTTTAGGACCTTATGTTTGCTGGATACTGATGGCTTAAAATAAGACACTGCTACACACAAAACTATTGTCTCAAACTACAGGCTGCATTTCCTCTTTTGCATGTGGTCGAGACGAAAATGAGGCCGTTCAGTAGATTAAAAATAAACCTGTGGCAGAACAGACAGTAACCACCAACAACCCTTCACACACATATCGGCACTGTAGCTATTCTGCATTGTCATTTTTGCGGTTTGATCTTAATGCCTTTAAATTTCATACACAAACAGATGTCATGGTCCTCCAGTCCTCTCTGACTTCCTGTCAGTGCTGTTGTTGTTCCTCTCTCTCTCTCCTGCTGTCCTCTCCACCTGGGTGGTGCACCATTCCAGGTTCCTGCCTTTAGCCAAAGCAACTGCTGCTCATCATCCTCATCCGATGCTTAAGGTGGTGGCTGAGCTGTAGGCTTTGCTGGATTGTTGTACTTAGTTTAGTTACTGTAACCAAGACACAGAATAACTCCAGCTTTTTCATTGTAGCTGAAGTACGGGACAAACTGTTCCTTTTCACCTCAATACGAAACGCGTAATATTTTCTCTGAATACGAGATGATTCAGTTTTTTAGGGGACAGTTGGCAACTCTACTAATTAACCTTATGAACAAAATAAAGTCCAACATCAGTAACATCATAGCACCACCCAGCTGTATAGAAACTCCATCATGCTAGCTAGTACCCAGTACGAAAAGGTCAGCATAACGAAAATAAACTCCACCTAAACTTGGTTTATATCTGACCCAGATAGACTGCAGGTCATAACTTCTTACCTGAAGTTCAGTTCACCGCCTCGGGTCTCTGCTCCTCCTGCCTCACCTGCTGGCCTCCACCACTTGCTAATGGTACTCAGTCTGTGGAGGCTCCATGATAGCCACCACACGAAGTAACGAGCCTATCTAAATCCCAGTAACGATTGACACGTTCCTGATTTTGGCATAATAACTAGTTACCGTGCTCGTTACCACAATAATAACGTAGTTACTGTAACGCGTTAGTCAACACTGGTGAGAGCTTTGTGATGTTTACTGTGTTTGGAGTCTCAAGTTAGTTTGTTGTCTTGTGTAGTTAGTGTGTAGTGTAGTCGTTGTTTTGTTTTGTGTGTCAGTTCTACTAGTGAATGTCACAGTTGCTGTCTTAAAGCCACCAAAGGCAGACTGCAGTGTAAATGCTGAGTGACACACCTGCTGTCAGACCTGCAGGATTTATCCCTGTGCTGTTCTCATCTGTGTTATAGTGACACAAACTATTTTTTGGAGTTGCATAAATAATTTGTGTGCCTTTTTATTTGATGCAGAACACCTGATTGTTCTGTAAACAGTTTTAAATGGTTATATAAAAAACGTCTGAGCCTTGGCTGCATTTTTAGGTAAATAGTACCATATAACTTTGTTGTTTGCAAAACTTGTGCATATTTTTTTTAAAAATGTACAATTTGTATTTGCATTTCAAGTTATGAAAATGATTCATTAAACATGCTTTTGGTTTTTACAGTCAAAAATATCACTTTGTCTGAATTTAGATAAATTGGGCTGATACATTATATCAAAATGGGTAAATAACAGATTGGCAAGATAAACAGTTTTTAAAGGTGAAATATAGAGGCCGAATCAAAAGTAGTCAAAAACGGCCAGTTATACCCTGGACCCCAGAGGGTTAAAGGCTAAAAGCAAAGTTGTCACCAAGTACTGTTTATATTTGTGTGTATTGCTGCAGCTTCTTTGAGTATTAGCTTGGTGCCTTTGGGTGAAATAATGGTAATATGACTGATCCATATGCTCACAAAGAATAGCCACTTGTTTCTGTGCTACCAAAGTTCCCCGGCTTTCATTCAAAATGTGTTTATCGTCAGCACCGACACATTAAACTACTTAAACATTATAAATGTCTTTAAGCTCACACTGAGGCCTGTGGGGCACAATCAGCCACTGAGACAGTTCACACATTTATGTGTGTTTGTATATGAATATTTCATACTTTAAGGGTGCCTGTTTATTTAAGGGAGATGAACAAAGTACATTGGAATTGTACATAATAATATCATAGATGATAAATTAAATAGATTTTAAGTAGATGCTTGTGCATTCTTAAAGTCTCATATGTTGAATTGAACCATGTGATCTGTTCAAAGCCTCCCAGTCAGTGCTGTTCTCCATGCCTGTCTGACTGTACATGATGTCATTAGCACAAACACTTTAAAGGTGATCATTTAGGACTTCAGCAATAATACAGACAGCAATGTAGTTAGCAATAAAACAGTTTTATTGGGAATTAACTTAAAAAACAAACATCAGTCTCCTATTTTCTATCACACAGGAAAGAAGCATCAATATCTGATAATTTATTTATTTGGGGGGGGGGGAGGGGTCAACAGGAGAAGAATATCTCTAACAAGTTGATTTGTTCTCATCTTAATTTTTAAGTGAAAAGTGCATTTTGAGTTTATACACCATGTATATAAGGCGACCGTCCTTTTGCAGTATTTTTGTGTGCTGCGTTTTTCTGTCTTAACAAAAGGGGAACAGATGTGTTTAAGTTCACCCAGGATGATTTGTTTTCATTTTCACATGGTCTTACTGAGGTAATGCGAAAAGACTATGTGCACCTTAGCATATGCTACTTCCGGTGGCACCCAAAATGCACACAGATGGAAGCAAAAGGTGAACTTAAATACAGCTTTAATGCTGGACGACAAAACAGAAAACTGGCTGAAGTAAAATACAAAATAAACTTACGCAGGCAGACAGAACACACAACATGAATGAGGGTAGATCGCAACACTTTTGCACTTTTGCAAATATGTAATGTCCTGATAAATCGAGCAGATATTTGAAGTTTACACAGCTACATTCTCGACTGAAAATATCTTAAGCATTTATTTTGTGACCAAGAAAGAGTAATATTAAAACAAAGTAGCTGCCGCCATTGTTGGAAACTAGAATTGGCCGCACTATGAATTCTGGGTTAGATCGGGCCACAAAGAATACACCCGACCCATCTTTTCAATCTAAGGAAAAGGACACATTTGGAGGAGTCTTCGAGGTTGGACAGTCTTCGTTGCGTTGCTGTAACGTTATCGACCTACAAATGCAGCCTGCAAAGGATGCAGCCCCTGAATTTGGACACATCAACGATACTGGAGACGGCTTCTTCTTGTTTTTGTGTTGAACACTAGTTGACCTGATCGTGACTAGTCAACGAATCGTAGCAACACCAGTTGTTATTATTGGATGACTCTACACAGGTTTAGCTGAGATGTCGGTGACAGAAAGTGATTATAGGGTTGTAGCTTACACCGTCCCGATCATTGTGTTCTTATTTCTTAGAGCAAAAGAAGTGTCAGTCTGGACAAATGAACAGAAAAACTAAACAGAGGCAGATTCTGTTGGCATTGATATTTTTTATATTGTCATTTGTGCTAAAATATATAGATATATAATCATTGCCTTTATGTGTCCTAATATGGCTATAATTATGAAGAAGTCAGACAGTCAGAGGAATTATTTTCAACCTTCTACTATTTCCTTTATCTGTGTCTGTGCTGACAAAATGTGCTTTCTTTATTTAGAGTGCAGCTTAGTCCAGAGATGAGCTATGTTATACATTAGGAAAGCACCATGTTCTGTTTCTTCTAAAGTGCAAGACTTCACACCGTTAAATGTTTGTTTGAGACATGACTTATTACAAGTTCCTGTTTTTATAGTTTAGCAAGGTGCTTGTTTCTGCTTTTCTGCATACCTCATACACACGGTTTAAGTTCATTGAAAGGTCGAGTGTCTATGTATGGTATAGCTGGAAACACGCACGCACACACACACACACACACACACACACACACACACACACACACACACACACACATGCAGTCTGAGCAGAAGAAAAGCTGCTCTGGAAACATGAGCAACAGTTTGACAGGTGACCAGAAAGATGGTGAAGCTCAGCAAACACGAAGCAATTTGATACCAGAACAAAAGAGAAATGTCTCCCAAGAACAACAACGACTTCACAGTTTAAAGAAGAGCGATGATTCATAACCATCAAAGAGCAACTCAGAGGATAAACAGAAGAAAAGTGATTTGATTGGAGAGGACAGTGATTCTCAGAGACGGTCACTGAACAGGAGACGTGACGACTTTCAGGACGCCTCACTGACATTCATTGATGCAGATGATGATTTAGACTGTGACTAACCCGAAGATAACAGTTATATTTGTTACAATTTATGATATTTTGACTCTAAATGATGTATTTTTTATTATCGTAAAGCATTTCTAAAACCAGTAACACTGAGATTTTATCCACTTCTGTCTGTAGTTTTGTGTCATGGTCACAAGTCTGTGAAAACAAAGTGAGTGTAATCTCTAAGAGTTCAAATTTAAGTGCAAATTAAAATATTTTGATGAAAATAAAACCATCAGAAATGTTTACATGAACCAAATCACAAAAACTGGAAGATGGAGGATGGAAAACATGTAAAACAATCAGGTACTGAGCAGAATTAATGTGTGGAAATGTCACATCAGGTGTTCAGCATTAAAGGGGACATGAAACACTACATGTATAAATGCTGATGTACATCATGGAGCCCAGCTCTCAAAAACTGACACAGATGTAACTCTGACTGTGAAGCTTCATTTAAGAAATAAGTGCTTAGAGTTATAAAAAGATGTTCAGCGCCATCTTCTGTCAGTACAGAGCGTCACATCACCAGGTCGGTTTGTTTCAGTCAAAAGACTCACATCAGTTTATGCTAAGTAACTAATAGCAGAACCAATAACTCAGTGAAAATAAGGACACTAAAACTAAACATCAGTTTAACCACTGTTGTGCTGCTCTCAGCTGCAACAATGAGTTTTATGTTAAAACCGAAGATATGCTGTCTGCTTTCACCGTCTGTCTCTTTAGCAGTAAGAGGTTCTGCGCTGTTTGGTTAGCTGCACTGACACAGGAAAATCCAGCTGTTAGCTGTAATGTTCAGGTCTGTAAAGCACTTTATGAACGAGGACTTCATGAAGGAGAGTCTGTTTGACATGTTTTGTGAACTTTACGTTCTTATTTCTTAAATCCAGTTTCACAGACAGTCACATCTGAGTCAGTGTTTGAGAGCAGGGCTCTAAGATGTAAATTATCATTTATACATGTGGTGTTTTTTAACGTCCACTATAAAGGACAAATGTAATTTCATGCATTTGAACCTGCTTTACATACAAGAACATGTTTGAGTAAATATTTAACTATTTTTCACGCAGAACCACTTAACAGTGTCCCAGCTGTAGATCTTCTGTCGTGAGCTGAGAAAAGAAGTGTTTCTATAATCTGCTGCAGAGGACTGTGGAAATGTTTGCTGCATAAATCAGCAGCTACAAACACTGAGAACCTGCCTGGATATCAGCATAAGGACGTGTGTGAGGGGTCGCTGGCTGCCCCTGTGTCTGTCCCACCTGTGTTGAAGAACGATAAAGTTTATTATAAAAGCATTGTCTCCCCTTGATGCAAAGTGAAGTTCTGTTTTGTGTTTGAGTCTTTACAGGTGTGTAATGTTACTGTGAAGTGGTATGAAAATGATACATGACTTTCAAAATTTTAAGCAAATAAAACTCTGAAAAGTGTGGCATGCATTTGTTTTCAACCCACCTTCGTCAATACTTTGTAGAGACACTGCTCGCTGCATTTACAGCTGCAAGTCTTTACCAGCTTTGCACATCTACAGACTGAAATGTTTGCCAATTATTTGTTGCAAAATGGCTCAAGCTCAGCCAGACTGTGAACAGCAATTTTCCAATCTTGCCACAGATGCTCAGTGGGATTTAGGTCTGGACTTTGACTGAGCCATTCTAACACAAGAATATTCTTTGATCTAAACCAGGGGTCGGCTGGTGTCCTGCAGGTTTTAGAGATCACCCTGGTTTGCAGTTGTAGCATGCTTTTTCCATTTTTGGATGATGGATTGAACAATACTCCTTGAGATGTTCAAAGCTTGGGATATTTTTTTTATTACCTAACCCTGCTTTAAACTTATCTACAACTTTATCCCTGACCTGTCTGGTGAGTTCCTTGGTCTTCATGATGCTGTTTGTTCACTAATGTTCTCTAACAAACCACTGAGGCCTCCACAGAGCAGCTAAATAGGTGACTTCTGAAGGTAAATGAATGCACTGGATTTTAATGAGGGATATCAGAGTACAGGTGGCTGAAAACAAATGCACGCCACACTTTTTAAAACCATGTATCATTTTCATACCACTTCACAATTATGTGCTACGTTGTGTTGGTCTATCAGAGAAAATCTCAGTTTAAAAAAGGTGTCAAAATGTGTAGCAGTTCAACAGGTATGAATACTTAAGCTCATGTAAGCTCATGCTTTGTTCAGTTTGATCAGAAATATCCAAGTGACCAGTTTAATGTTGAAGGAAGTGATCAGAGTAAAATACAGCTTTATTATCCACTTAGCTTTGGTTCAGACTAATAATTGGTTCTTAGTGCAGTGGCACTTTGATATCACTGTAATGTGTTGTCATGCTAATAATGCCAGTAATAGATTACTTTGGCTTGTACAGTAAACATGTAGCTTGCAAAGAACAACGAACATGTGTTTTTATTCTTCATTTGTTTGGTGTTTAACTGTTTTCCCATCTCACTAAATACACAGATTTAAAAAGGTGAAAAGAACAAAATAATACATTTGAATAAATGTCTGTTTCCTAACATGAGAAAAATGCCGCCGGACCTAACTTATATTAATAAGTCCACCCAAAATGAATTTCATACTAATTAAAAATCTTTCCAAACCAGGTTTTCTTTTTATAAAATTAACTTTGGTGTACTCACTCTTAGTTCTAAGATCTTTAAACTCAATAAGAGAGGAGGTGATGTCATCGTATTCATCTGATCCTGAAATGTTCATATTTTTATTTACAGGATTGTTAAAACATATAACATGAAATTAGACTCATTAAATCAAAAACAAGTTTCATCTCTAACTGCTCTGTGCTTTTCAGCACATATACTGTACCATTTCTGTTTTTCACTTGTGTGACTGATTCATAGACGTCAGCAGTACCTAAAGAAAAAACAAGCCAGGCTCACATTAATCATTTTATTACAGTTACACTAAAGATCAGAGCAAACACAGAAACACTGTGTGAGTCAAAACCAGGACTGTAAGATCTTTAAATGTTCTTTGAAAAACTGCTGAACACAAACTGAACCTGATAAATGTTCGTGTTAATGGAGGTTTAATAAAAGTCAGTATCCATCCATCCATTCGCTTCTGCTTATCTGCCAGTCTGTCGCAGGGCTCACACACAGGGACAGACAACCATTCGTGCTCACATTCACTCCCACATTCACACCTATGGGCAATTTAGATTGATCAATTAGCCTTTCCCCACTAAAAGTCAATATTAATAATGATAATAAAGATGGTTTAAATACTGACCATGCTGAAGAGAGCCGTACACATGAGTTTCATTCTGGTTGACTCCATGATTTGTGGAGGAGCCCGGACTGTGACTCTCAGACTGGATCGACCTAAAACAGGAAATAAACACAATTGTCATGGTCCTCGGTCTTTTGTGTTTTTCATTATTATGATATTGTGTTTGTTCTGATTGTGTACTGGGGTTTAGACTTTTTAGTTCCTAGAGTTTGGTTTCTGTGTTTCCTCTGTTTAGTGTCTGTACCGTGTCTCTGTGCATTTCCTGTTTTATTGTGAAGATCCATGTCTTCTGTTAGTGTGTTCAGATTATGTTTTCCCCTGACTCGTCAGTTCAATTTGGTTCAGCTGTGTCTGCCTCCTGTTTGCTATTCCACGTTTCCCTCTGTGTGTATTTATAGTGTGTGTCCTCGTGTGCTTGTTGCTGGTTCGTCTGTGTTCTTTCCCTGCATCATTCTGTGTCGTCCCCCGTGTCTCCCTGCATCACCATTTTGCCTTTGCTGTTTCTGTTTGTTTCACCACTTCATGCATAAAACTCTTTTGCATCTCAGCTGCCTGCATCTTAGGTCCTAATTCTCAGCCTCCACTCATCTGCCACGGCAGACGTGACAACAATACATTCAAAAGCAACTGATGTTTGTTTAAAATAATAATAAAAAGTATTTTACCAACCTGGTGAAGCAGGAATCTGTAAGATAAGATAAGAATACTTTATTAATCTCAGAGGAAACGAAGCGGTCACAGTGGCTCAAAGACAGTAAGAACAGTAACTGACTAAACTAAATAATATAATATATCACAAAGTATGAATAATAATGCACACCACAAAAAGTAGAGAATTTCAATTCTGTTGTACCAGCTGCAAATGGCAGCATTTCATCGTGTAGTCGATGGATGTTAGTAGCAGCAGGTATAGAGTATTGCACATTGAGATATTTACAGACACCAGTGTGTGCATGTGTGCTTTCACATGATGATGTATGTTGTAGAGTCTGACAGCAGCTGGAAGGAAAGATCTCCTAAATCTCTCCTTCACACTGTGGGTGCAGCAGCCTGTCACTGCAGGAGCTGCTCAGTGCTGTCAGAGTGACCTGCGTGGGGTGGGAGGTGTTATCTAACAGGGGTTACAGCTGAGCCACCATCCTGTCACTGACTACCTCCACTGGGTCATGAGGACGTCCCAGAACAGAGCTGGTCTTCTTCATCAGACTGTTCAGATTCTTTAAATTATAATTATTATGTTTAATTGTTTCACTGATATTTTGTGTCATCAGATCAGAATGAATGTTTGAATAATTAAAGTGAATGTAGTAAATAAACTCTGTAAAACTATCCTGAAATGTTCATATTTTATTTACAGGTTTGTAAAAACATGTCACATGAAATTAGTTTCATTAAATCCAAAACAAGTTTCATCTCTAACTGCTCTGTGATTTCCAGCACATATACTGTACCATTTCTGTTTGTCACTTGTGTGACTGATTCATAGAGGTCAGCAGTACCTAAAGAAAAAACAAGCCAGGCTCACATTAATCATTTTATTACAGTTACACTAAAGATCAGAGCAAACACAGAAACACTGTGTGAGTCAAAACCAGGACTGTAAGATCTTTAAATGTTCTTTGAAAAACTCGTGAACTCAAACTGAACCTATTAAATGTTCATGCTAATGGAGGTTTAATAAAAGTAAATATTAATAATGATAATAAAAACTGTTTTTCAATGCTGACCATGTTGAACATAGCCGTACACGTGAGTTTCATTCTGGTTGACTCCATGATTTGTGGAGGAGCCCGGACTGTGACTCTCAGACTGGATCGACCTAAAACAGGAAATGAACACAATAAACTCAAAAGTAACTGATGTTTGTTTAAAATAATAATAAAAAGTATTTTACCAACCTGGTGAAGCAGGAATCTGTGAAAGAGACAAATGTTATTACACATGTTTGTCATGTATAAATTGTTCCACTGATATTTTGTGTCATGAGATCAGAATACATGTATATGTGTGAATAATTAAAGTGTATGTAGTAAATAAACTCTCTAATACAGCATGAAAAGAAGAGGCTCTTACACTTGGACTGTCTGCAGCGATACAACAAGAGCAGGAGAATAATAATGAGAGAGACTCCACAAACCAGTCCAACCATCAACCACACAGGAGATGAAGAGCTGTCAGCTCCAGACACAGTTACTGTAACAAACAATAATGAATATTTCAGTGAGGTAACCAGGCAGGTCTGCTGGGATCCTTTCTAGGAAAATAAGGTTTGTATGCTAACAGACTTTCCCCTTGTTTCAGTTTCTTCCTGCTTCAAGATTTGTTTTCATGCCATCATTCACCTCCAGTCAGACTCCTGCCACCTTGGATCATTACCCCCCTATTCACCACCACTGCTGCCCCCCTCAGAGCCTCTTCCTCACTTGCCTGCCTGCCCATCGTTCAACAGTTTCCACAGACCTCTGCTTTATCCTTTACCCCCAGCTAGTCTGGACTCCAAGTAAGGCATTGTTGCAGCCACTTTATGAACACTCTCTGTCTTGTCACATTCCCTCAGATTTCCTGCCCTAACTGCTCTCTCCTCTCCCACACATCTGCCGCCCTCACACTGTTATGTCTGCTCCTCTGGCCTGTCTCTCTCACCTCAGTTAAGATGTTTTTGTAGGACTCGCTCATTAATTTTAGGTTTATTTATGTCTTGTTCTTGTTGACCAAGTCAAAGCTCACAATCTGATGTGTTAAATTATTTATCCTTTGTTTGAGTAAACTTTGACTCATTACATCCTCTGCTGTTTTCACCTGAGTCTCACACTTGAGTCCTGAATCACAACAATATTAAACCTGACAATATAGAGATATTATATAATAGTTTTATAAAAGTTCTTACAAAATAGACCCAGGTGGCTTCAAACATTAAAAGAGATAATATCATGTTATTTCTCAGTCATGAAACTCATTTACAGAAAGACACACTGTTTTGATCCTGCTCACCTTTAACTGACATCCAGCTCTGTGCTGACTCTCTTCCTGAGTACTGACACTTGTAGAAACCTTCATCAGACTTTGACACTGCAGAGATCTTCAGCTCCCCTCGGGGATCATTTTGAATAAGTTTGTCATTGTGATAGAAAAACACATTGGAAAGTATTTTTTGTGTTCTCAAACTGCAGCTCAGATTAACAGAAGCTCCCTCAGTCACAGGATGAACAGGACTCACCAGGATAGGACCATAATAATAATAATCTGTGAAAACAAAAAAACAAACATATTGTTTCAGTCAGACCAGCTGGTGCAAAACTTTTAGAAAAAGCTGTGAGTCGTGTCTCATGATCTACATGCTGACCTGGTTTCAGAGAGATTTTCTGAGAGCCTGGTTTTAATGACTGGAGACAATATTGAACTATCAATCAATCAAAGCTTTATTCGTCACATGCAGGTTGCCCTGCAGTGAAATGGGACCCCCCCCCCCCCCCCCCCCCCGACCTTACACATATAGCACAAACATTACATGGGGATACAGGTCGGAGATTGGTAGAATCAGGAAAAAACATTGAAATGTACACTACAGTGGGGAAAGTACAAGAGGAAAAAAGAGACCCCTACTCATGCTGTGCTTCCATGGTAGGACAGCATGAGAACAGGAAACAAAAAAAACTCCTTTGCACAAAAAAGCACATAAATGTCCACAGCACAACATTGTGAAGACATGACAAGCCACAGGGGTGGGTGGGGGGTGAGGAGTAATCCGAAGAAACACAGCAGCCACCCTGCACAGCGCTATCATTCCAGCGCGGCACACAGACCCGCCGTGTTCCCTCGCCGGAAACAAGCATCGAAGGCGTTGGAAAGGGAGGGGGGATGAGTGAGTGCCTATCAGTGTAAGTGTATGTGTGTGCGTGTCCATAGTTCAGCGGAGACAGTGTCCTTCGCTCTATCAGGCTAAGTAAACAGTCTGCCAGCCAACCCAGGTGGCCTTCATGGGACGGGAAGAATAGTCATCACACAGTCGTTATCAGGGAGTTGCTTTGGTGGGCTCCAGCCTTGGGCCTAGCAGCTGGCGCCGTGGTGTCCAAATGTTGAATATTGTTGATTTCCTTTGTGAGCAGCTCGAATTTAGCCCTCTGACACTGGTCCCTCGATCTCCCGTTGGAGAGCCGCGAGCCTCCCCATGATGGTATCAAACTTCTGTTCCATGGTGTTGTCAGTCTTTTGATTCTGAGACTTCACAACTGCAGTGATCCGTTCCGCGATGTTTTCCAACTGTCGCTCAAGGGTGTCATTTTGAGTAGGCCTTTCTCTGATGTTTCCCCTCATACGCTCAATGGTGTTGTTTTGAGCCTTCACAGCAGCTGTAAGCGTCTCCAAGGTGTTGACCATATTACGTTCGTTGTGAGAGGTCGCGCCTCGTCCCGTCGCTTCGAATCCAGCGGGCAGCCTTGTGGGGGTTTGAACAGCCGGTTCCGCTCTCTTATTTCTCAGCATGAACCCTGTTATCATGGTTCCTAGAGACAATATTTCATGTTTAGATGTTCAGTTCAGTGGGTTCATCATGTGGATCATTCATGTAGTCACCACTTGCATTTTTTAGAAGGCTGAGGGTCCATGGAGTAAATAAATGCATCATGTTACATTTTATAGGGAGATTGTTGAATCTGTTATGTTATCACTACATGATTTGGCAAACTTTCTGTCAAGCTCAGATCCCAAATTCAAAATTTGATTAAGTGGGCTGGAAATATAGTTGGGATGCTCCCTTTATTTTCCCTGCAGGAGTCAAATATACAAATTGTAAACATTTGTATAGTTGTGTTATTTAAATAATGGAGACAATAAAAGTTCATCTAATGTGATAACAGAGATGTTGAGCTCTTTAGAGTTTTATTCTGACAGAGAAAATATAAAATTACTGTGTGCAAGTTTTTACAAACGTGATGTTTGAAAAGCATGAAAAGATCGAGTGAAATGAGACCAACAACAAAGAATATTTTGATACTTTTTTGTCTAAAATTGTCTCAGTTTTGTTTGTGTTGCCACATAGAATTACTTCACATAGAGCAAAGCTGAGACAAATGTTCATGTGACGTCTAAATCATTCAGATCCAAGAAGTAAATGTATAATAACATACTCTGTACAGTGATGTTGACTGCACTGCTGAACTCTCCTGATCCAGACTCACACCAGTACACTCCAGTATCTGACTTTGATGTGTAGATGTCACATGTGGATCCAGTCATTCTCCTACAGTCAGAGAGTCGGCCGTCCTCAGAGAACTTCCTCACTCTCCACTCAGTGAAGTTTCCCTCACAGGTCAGTGAGACAGAGTCAAAGGTGAAGTGTTGCACTCTGTCAGGACTCACTGTGAGAGACGCTGCTGAATGAACATCTGGAAACAACATGCAGTGAAGAGACAAAGCTCACAGATGTTAGGACTGCTATCACCCCATTTTACTTTAGACTGGCGCACCAGTAAACCAGGATTCTCATGATTTTTGATCCCCTCTTTGACTCAGACTAACAGAAGCGTTTTTGCGGTCTTCTTTTGCGGCTGGGTCAGTGAATCTTGGTTGGCGCGTGGTGAAACTAAGTGTGCAGCAAAAAGCTGCAGAAGCTAATTAGCCTTTGTTTATATCATTACATGGAGTCTGGAGAATTTTTGGATCGGTTTTGTTTGTTTTGCATTTATGTAACTGCTCTTTGAATCATCACTTATTTTTGCTGTGTTCGGTGGTTGTAGAAATGGCTTATTTGAGCATTTAGATTAGATTTTCTGTGGATATTACACATGGTGATATTTGCATAAAAGGCGTGACATCATGGGTTACATAATTTTTAAGCTGGGGCGTTGGAGCTTAATCTGTCAGCAGAATTCTTTCTACAAGTTTCCAAATCATACTGGCTGAGGTTAAAGGCAAATCATTCACGGGACTTTAGCTTTACCCTGATCAGCACTAATAGAACAGACAACACTGAGTCTGACAACAAGCCCTGAATCACACAGACAGTCAAATCAGTGGAAAACAAAGGAGCCGAATACTGACATGTTTAAGATGATCTAACCCACATGCTTTATCTGCTGGCAGCTCATGTAGAGCTTGGTACAGGTCATGTGACATCATGAGCTTTGAGTCATCACTCTCAGCATCATCCACCTGATACAGATCACTCTGAACACACTTCAGTCATTTGCTGTAATGTTTCTGTCATAATTCTGTGATATTGTCTGTTTCACAGATTCCTTCTACAGTGAGATATTTTGCAGCAGCAGGACCAAAACTAAAAACCTTTGAAGTATATTTTAAATGAACAATAACAGCAGCTGTTATTTGTGACGTCTTCTTCTAGCGTCCATCTGTAGTCACTGTTTGTCTTGTATTTGTCAGAGCTGTTAACCTGCCTGCTGACATCTTTGTTTCTTCATTGACTATATTTGACTTTTTTATCTGAGCACCTACCTGAGCACTAAACAAAGAGTCTTAACTGTGTAAATCCTGTCTGTGCACCAAGTAAAAATAATCAGTACAAACAGAAACATGAGTTTAAATATCAAAACATTTAAAATCTCATAGATGTCTTTTGTTTTTCATGTTATCACATTAAATAAAAACTGAAAAATAAGAAAAGGAAACGAAGAAATTCAGTTTGGTTTGATCACAGAGAGAAAGGAAAATATTCAGTTCAGTTCTTCTTTTGGGGAGTTTTAATGTACACAGGCATAAATGGTTGTCATGGAGATGAGATTTTAATGGTCTAAATCTTGGTGAATAAAAATGATGACCTAACATGAGCTCATTGAAAGGACAGAGAGAAACAAACTGACCTGCAGACCAGACAAACTTTGGTTGACTGTGATCAGTGTGATACTCTGGGTCTCCTCTTCCAGCTCTGCACACATATCCTGCTGTGTGTGTCTGTCCATGAATGATGTAGGAGTCCTGTGCAGTCCCACTGCCATCAGGTAGCAGCTCATAACTGTAGGATTTATAGTTGAATGTTTTCAGATCAGGAACAGCTTTATACCAGTAGAAGCTCCATCCTGCAGACGAATGTTCAACCTCACAGTTCAGAGTTACTGAGGCTCCAGGACTCAGCCATGATGGAGACACAGTGAGGACAGGACGGGGTTCATCTGTTCAACAAAGGTTTTCTCTCAGTGAACATGTAGTACAGTCTCTGAACAGTGAGCTCAGTTTATACAAATAATAATAATCTCAGTCTATATGAACAGAAACACATTTTACAAAGTGTTCAACCAGCTTAAAGAAAATATGACAGCAAGCAGGAGAAATCTGAGTGAGGGGAAGAGATTCAACAAGAGAGCAAGTTATAAACAGATGCATTTTTACTTCCAGTCTTTCACAGTGATGGTGTCCAACTTCAGTCCTTGTGGATAAAATCTGTTTGATGCAGTTTGAATGAGGATTTGGTGAGTCACAGTTGGTTGTCTTTGGTGTCAGTTAGCATGCTATGTGCTTGTGTTCTTTACTAAATCTGATGTTGAAGCCTCTGATAGCTAAGATGAGACCTAGTAAGTGTGTTTTATATTCTTTTGCTGTGGAAGCTGACATTTCCTGTCGATGTGCACAGATGTCTTTAGGCCACATTAATAAGCACGCTGCGATTACAGGGAGCAGTTTGGATGTGATTTCCAGCTGAACTGTTAGGAATGCTGGAATAAGACTCCAGTGTTTATGTTGCACAACAGGCCAGGTTAATTAGTCGAGTGCAGATCTTGGCGTTGAAACCTGATACTGCTGAACCTTAATGATCCACCTCTAGGAGATCTGAACTTCCACTGAAATCTTCTGTTCCTAATAATAATGTATACTTTATTGATCGCCATGGGGAAACTCCTCTCTGCATTTAACCCATTCACTCAGTGAAGCAGTTAGCAGCCACTGGCCGCCCGGGGAGCAGTGTGTAGGGATGGTACCTTGCTCAGGGGTAGCTCAGGGTAGCCGTTCAGTGGATTAGAACCCCCGACCTTAAGACCTTAACAAAACCCCTGGATTCCTGATGGATCAACTGATATTCCAGAGAAACTGACTCACACTTCTGAACTGTGACACGACTCCACCATAAACTCTGTTACTGCGACACACAGAGGATTTAATCCAAGAACTGATTCCACACCAGACTGTGACTGTGAAAAGTTTTCTCTGTAAATCTGTGGACAGCTGATTTTGTGCTTTCAGTGTTGTAATTCCATTGATTGTGTTGGTGTTGTACCGGTAACTCACTGTGTTACTGATTATTCCTAAACAGCCACTCTGCAGGTCTAGTGAGTAAACTGAGTCGGCTCATATTGATCAGAGTTTGAAGAGCAGCTGAAAGAAAGCTGGTTAACCCTGAAGGAGCTAACACAGGTTAACTTGTAGTTCACACAGATAAGAGTCAAACTAACTTGAACTGGACAGAGAGAGAGACATTTATTTATATTATTGTTTTACTTTTATTTATTTTACTCTGGTTTTTGGATGCATAAATTAATGTAAACTGGAAACTGTTTGTATATTTCCGTGCCTTCTGTTTCCCAAAAACAAGTTCAAAGTTCACCCTGATCTGTGGTCTGTTATTTTAGGGCAGCTAGGTATAAACTGCTGGTGTGAACAAAGACTCTGGAGAGAGATACTCCCATACAGCTTATGACAAAATTTAATCCGAAGTGATTGATGGCCCTAATCACGACCTTTTGACCTCCCCCCTCCCCCCCGGAAGTGTGTAATGAGCGTGACGAATTGCATCCGGAGAAGGGGGGGTGAACCCCGGAAGCGCGCCATCTGTTGCTAAGCGTGTCGAATTGCATCCTGAGAAGGGAGGGGGAAACCTCCGGAAGCGCGCCATCTGTTGCTAAGCGTGTCGAATTGCATCCTGAGAAGGGAGGGGGGAAACCTCCGGAAGAGCGCCATCTGTTGTTGGGAAAAAAAGTTTTTAGAGGGAGGGTCTGCAGCAGGGGAGGAGAATAAAAAGCAGAGAGGAGGAGTCCGTCACAATTTCTAAGTCACAGACACACAAGATGGATTTCCTTCTGCAGCCCAGCAGCGTTCCTGTGTCCGATGAGATCTGCTCTCCCAAAGAAGAAGGCTTTGAATATGACATATTCAAATACAGCATATTTACTATGGAAGGCCTCGATCCGGACCTTATGACCCTACCGGAAATACTCCGGAAGTGTCTAGTCATTTTCAGACCTGATGCGTCATGTTCCCTGAGCACAGCGGTGATGCAGCAGCTGATTCTGTGCTGTATAGAGAGACAGAGCGGCAGCTAGTTTTCCGCAAACTCATAGTCTGAATTCTGTTTCAATATTATGACAATTTTCTCTGTTTTTTTACAATAGCGGGTGTAATTTTACTTTCTTAAGCTGCACCGGCGTCTGTAATGGAAATAAAGAGTGACTTCCTGTAGAGATTTCAATAGTATTTTATTTTCCTATAATACAGACGCTGTAAAAAACCTTTAAGATACACCATAGCTTGTGATGAAAAGAAGAACTTTCTATCCGCTTGTAACCTACAGGCTGCCTATGTGTAAAAAACGAATAAATATCCCTTAGTGAATACTACTTTTCCTTTTGAGAGACTGAAAAACAAACCATAATTGCAGCGACAGGCGATCTTGTTTCACACACACACACACACACACACACACACACACACACACACACACACACACACACACACACACACACACACACACACACACCGCGGGTCAAGGAGGAGTGAGACGGCGGAAGAGTTTTTTCCTTCATTACTTTTACAATGGGTTTTCTCAATAGATAGAAAATGTTGATCCGCTGAGGAGTCAACAGCCGATATTATCATTGCTTGTAACCCGGTAAATAATTTCGTACATCTCCCAGTAAAATAAGCCTTAGCGGAAAAAAGCTCATTCTCGAATAAGTTTATTAAAGCACCCCCCTCTGTGGGAAAGAGTCAACCATGAGGCGAGTTTTGTCAACAGCAAGAACAAGGTCAGACAACTGTTGCCCATTTGGTAAAACAAATACCCGTCTCAAAGTCATATTTTACCGTTGCAGAATGTGGAAAACAGACGGCGTTCGCAAGAAGGCAATCAAAAAACAAAAAAAAACAAAAACAACCCTCTCTAACTATCGGTATTGTCAAGAGAAAGATGCGAAAAACAGATGCTTCGCTAGACTAGGATAACATGAGAGAAGAAACGGGAGGGGAGTCGATATCTGCTCAGCCCCTACTGTGACAGTTCTACCAATCGCGAGGAAGAATCCGTGAATATTATGTCAGCATTCCGTTCAAACAACGCCGCCGATCAGCGCGCCAGGGCCATCTCGCCAGAACTGTTCGTACCTCACCCCGGTAAGTTTTTTTTCTTTACGACTTTAAATTATATATCAACAGAGATGTCAATAATTTGATTACTTTCTTTTAGATTTCTACATCAATGATTTCACGCAAGTGGACTACGGTACGATTAAATAAGTATATACCATTTTTTAAATAAGTTTAGATAGACTTGATTTAACCAAACTCTGATACTTACAGAGGCTATTGATAGTGCAGAGAGTAGCAGCAAAAATCCGGCCGTTTTCCGCGGCGAATTAGACGCCATAATCCCCGCAGAACCTCCGCTGCCGCCGCGTCGAAAAGAAGAACGAGAAGACGGCGCTATTTTCGTCTCCGCATACCGGGAGAACCGCGGAGAAAAAAGTTTTAAAACCAAAGGTAAACAATATGATGCATTATCCGCCATTTTGTTGAATAACAGGATGTGACGGAGTAATCCGAGTGTGCTATACCGCCCCTCCCGACCCGGAGCAGATTTTTAAAAAGTTTTGCTTTATTTCTCGACAGAGGTAATCGAGAATATACAGACCCCGCCGCCGCAGCGAAAAGAAGAAGACGACGTTATTTTCGTCAACGCATACCCGGAGAACTGCAGGAAAATACCTTTTAAACCAAAAGGTAAACAATATGATGCAATATCCGTCATTTCGATAAATAACAGGATGTGACGGAGTAATCCGAGTGTGCTATACCGCCCCTCCCGACTTGGAGTGGTATAAAGCGTGCTAGAAAGTTTTTATTTATTTATTAAATCTTTCTCTTTTTGTTTTATTTCTCGACAGCCGAGACTGCGGCTATACCTATACAAACCCCCGCTACAGACAATCGCGCGGAGGAGCGAGGTAAATAAAAAGTTTTTTCATTCTCAAAAAATAGGAAGGAGGAGATTGTTTTCTTCAATCTCTTCTGTTTTATTTCTCGACAGCCGAGATTGCGGATATACCTAACCAATCCCCCGCTACAGACAATCGGGCGGAAGACAATCAGGCGGAGGAGCGAGGTAAATAAAAAGTTTTTTCATTCTCAAAAAATAGGAAGGAGGAGATTGTTTTCTTAAATCTCTTCTGTTTTATTTCCCCGACAGAGACCGATACAGAAAATCAGGCGGAAGAAAATCAGGCGGAGGAGGAACCGTCCAGAGCTCCTCCTCTCAGGAGACTGAGAGGTAATTGACGGGGGGATGAATCGATCCTATTAAACTTCTCCGCTCTATAAAAAAAAAAAAAAAATGTAAGGTTTAAAAATACATTCTGTCCGTCTTTTCTTACAGCTCGACGGCTGCTTCATAAGAAGAGAATCCTTGAAAACCTCGCTTTCATGTACGCCATAACAGTTCGCACATATGCATCGATATACAGACACAAGGACCTGTAAAGTAAAAGCATACGCATGTAAAAGTCTGTGAATTAAGAAATAAAGAAAATCATGTCGGAAGAACGCAGCATTCCTGAGGCTTTGTTGGAAGCCGTGGCAGAATTAAACAGAAACGATGAACATTTAGCCCCACCGATAGAAAACAATATAGCCCCACCGCCGAACGATCCACTACAACCTTTAGAAAACGCATTGCAGGTCCTCCTTCAAAACATTGAAAACGAACGGCTTGCCGGTCTACTGAACTTTGACCCTCTGCAGCCGATAGAAAATGCTCTTCAGCTCTACGACCAGCAGCAGGGGGAGGAGCAGGTGCAGCAGGTGCAGGTGGAGCAGCATCATCAGCAGCCCAGGGAGGAGGACCGGCCTGCGGAGCATCAACAAGGAGGAGGATCTCGGGTACAGAACGATGCGGTGACTCGCCGCGAACAATTAAATAATTTCGAAATAAGGCGAGTATTTAACATTCCCTCTCCGGATGAAGCGAGCGACCTTGCTCAATTTTACCTCGACGTCAGGGATAATTTTGTAGATCTAGCGGATAGGGTCAGACCGGAAGTTAGTCGTAACGACCGGGTTCAACTGGAGATCATCAGCGAGCACGCGCGAAATCACTCTGTTTTTAACGTCGACGAAAGCGTTGAAAACATTGTACCGGTTTTTGAGGACCTGCTAGCCAGGCTGATACAATCAAATGGAGCGATCGTCGCAGGCTCTCTCCTAGAAATTGTCGTGCAAGTAATTAGAAATCCTAGAGGCGGTGGCAGTAATGACCCGCGTAAAAAGATTCGCAAAATGTTAGATGATGAAATTCTAGTCAAAAAGCGTCGCTGTCTGTACGTGGTAAAAAACAAAAACGATAATCTGTGTTTTGCCATCAACCTGATTCACCTCACTCAACCTCATTTCACAGATAAACAGGCCCTGGAACGCGGCAGAGAGCTGCAGCGTTTAGCGGGGTTGAGCGATCGCACTCAGGTAACTCTCACCGACATAGGTAAATTCGAACAAAAACTAAATCGTAAAATCGTCGTGTTTTACCGCCCGCCCGAGGACAGAACTCTTTCATTAATCGAAACAGACTACCCGAACACGCCTCACCCGCTGTACTTATTCTTATTCCAGCATCACTATTACGGGATAAAAAATCTAAAAACATTTTTAGGAATCCAGTACATTTGCGAGGAGTGTCACCGCGGGTATTATAAAAGAGAGGAACACTTTTGTCAAAACCGCTGCAACCTCTGTTTTGACCCCGCATGCCCCTCTCACTTTCTGGACTCTGTAATCTGTACGGATTGTAACAGATCATGTCGCACACGCGCGTGTTATTTAAAGCACAAACAACCTAGAATTCACTCCGGTTCAGGCCTCAGCGTTTGTCAACAATTGTATAAATGTCCGGACTGCAAACTCCTCTCCCGTCGCGAAAAGCACAGGTGCACAGCCGCCAGATGTAAAATCTGTCGCGCGGAGCTTCCTCCCGACAACGATCAACACCTGTGTTACATCCAACCTTTGAAACATGAAAACTCTGATAACGCTTCCATAATCTTTTATGACTTTGAAACCTTCCCAGACAGGGAGGGGGCGCACGTCCCTTACCTAGTGTGCACAAAATCTCTAGAAGGAGAAGAGTGGCACGCTTACGGTGTAGACTGTGTTGAAAAGTTTCTCCAAAGATACAGAAGGAAAAGATATAGAGAGACCACGTTCGTTGCGCACAACGCGAAAGGGTTTGACAGCTATTTAATTCTAAGTCACCTGGTGGGGGAGGGGATGACGCCCTCTCTCATCATGCAAGGCAGTAAAATTATATGCTTCACAGAATCCGATTTCCTTCTCAAATTCATAGACTCGCTTTCTTTTCTCACCATGCGTCTCAGCGCTATGCCCAAAGCTTTAGGCTTCGAGGACAAATCCAAGGGATTTTTTCCTCACAAATTCAGCTCGCGGGACCGATTAAAATACTTGGGTCCGTACCCTCCTCCTTCAGATTACGGGGTGGAGCGCATGTCACTCCCCGAACGGGCTGAGTTTTTGCGTTGGCACTGCGAGGCCTCCCGGGGAGTGTTTAACTTTGAAAAAGAGTCCCTGTATTACTGCCGAAACGACGTTAATATCCTGAGGGAGGCGTGCGTAAAGTTCAGAGACGGGTTTATATGCGAAACTAAAGTAGACCCTTTCAGCTGCGTCACTATAGCTTCAGCCTGCATGAAAGTGTTTCTCACCAATTTCCTACCCGAAAACAGTCTGGCCATTCCCTCGCCCGACAACTACGGGTGCAGGTTCAAAGCCTATTCGCACGCGTCCATTCAGTGGCTGGAGTGGGTAACTCGCTCTCAGAAAATTCCCGTTCAACACGCTCTCACAACCGGTGGGGAGAAAAAAATAGGCCCGTACTTTGTTGACGGATACGCGCTGATTAACGGGGAAAAGCGGGTGTGGGAATTTCTGGGATGCTTTTATCACGGCTGTCCAAAATGCTACAGGCCTGAGGAAATCTGCCCTTTGACCCGCGCTCCTTACGGGGACCTGCACGCCTCTGCCGAGGCGAGGCTCCGGGAGCTGAGAAACGTTTACAGAGTCCGCACGGTCACTCTGTGGGAGCACGAATGGAACAAGATGAAAAAATTGAACGAGGAGGTTAAAAATTTTATGCGGAGCTACGAAGCCCCGGAACCTCTGTCTCCTCGCTCGGGACTTTACGGAGGCCGCACTTCGGCCTTGAGGCTGCGTTACAGCGCCTCGCCAGGAGAAAATGTGTATTACGTAGACGTCACATCCCTGTACCCTTACGTCAACGCCAAGCGCGCTTACCCTCTGCATCACCCCCAAATCATCAGAGAGAATTTTGCAGACCCTCGCAGTTATTTCGGGCTGATCAGAGCCACCGTTTACCCGCCGCGCGGGCTCTATTTCCCCGTTCTACCGTACAAAACCCCCGGAGGTAAATTAATATTCTCCCTCTGTCGCACCTGCGCCGAGACTAATCAACAAAGCGGTCCGTGCCTTCACGACGACGAGGCCAGAGCTCTCACCGGGGTCTGGGTCACTGTCGAGTTTAACAAAGCCTTAGAATTAGGTTACAGAGTGGCTAAAATCACAGAGGTCTGGCACTTTGATAGCCGCAGTAGCGATATTTTCGCCGGTTATATTAACACTTTTCTCAAAGGCAAACAGGAAGCCTCCGGTTATCCTCCGGAAGCTCGCGACGAGGATGAGAGGAACAAATACGTGGAAGAGTACCACAGGCATCAGGGCATACGTTTAGACCCGTCAAAAATAGAGGTGAATCCGGCCAAAAGACAAGTTTCGAAATTGTGTCTCAACAGTTTCTGGGGAAAGTTTGCTCAGAGAACCAACCTGACTCAGACCACTCTGGTCAGAAAGCCGAGTCAGTTTTTTAACTACGTCTTTTCAGGACAGTACGACTTTAAACACGTCTCTTTTTTAAAGACCAAAAAACAGGAAGTGGCTTTAATTCAGTGGAGCTATAACGAGCGGTGCGTGATACCTCCCGGCGCTACCAATAACGTTTTCATCGCCGCTTTCACCACAGCCTACGCCCGTCTAAAACTCTACGAGTATTTAGAAAAATTGCAGCACAGCGTTCTGTACACCGACACCGACTCTCTGATCTACGTAGTGAAAGAGGGGGAGGAACCTTTAGAGCTGGGCAACTATCTAGGGGATCTCACAGATGGATTAGACGGGGACACCATCCAGGAATTTGTCTCCGCGGGTCCAAAGAGTTACGCCTACCGGACCAGAAACAAAAAGAAACTGGTGGTAAAAATGAAAGGAATAACGCAGACGAGAGAATGTTGCGAACGTGTCAATTTCGACAGTATGAGCGGGTTGGTGGAAAGTTACCTTTCTGGTATGAAAGAGGCGGAGCTCGAGACCCCTCAGAACGGGATTCAGAGGGATAAGAGAGGCTTTGTGCTCAAAAACAGAACATTTCAGAAAAAGTTTCGCGTGGTTTACGACAAGAGACGTCTCTTTCCAGACGGCACAACTCTGCCTTTCGGGTACTAGTGTTTTTGTTTTAGTTTTCTTCTAAAAAAAAAAAAAAATGGAGGAAACTGATTTTGATCACAGACTGAAAGTGCCTTTTTCCTGTCTCGTTGTGGGTCCTAGCGGGTGTGGGAAAACTCATTTTGTAAAGTGTGTTTTGGAAAACTGTGAACGCGTCATGGATACTGTGCCCGCGAATATTGTGTGGATTTATACTTCTTTTCAACCCATGTACGAGGAGCTTTCAAAGACCAATAAAAACATTAAATTTGTCGAGGGGCTGCCTGATTCTTTCGAAGATTTCCGAGACGTTCTGGTGGTGCTGGATGACGTCATCTTTCAGGCCTCGGATCACCAGGAAGTGGTTAAAATTTTCACTCAATACCGCCACCATAAAAACGTCTCGGTCATGATGCTGACCCAGAATGTTTTCCATCAGGGTAAATACAGCCGCACCATCAGCTTAAACTCCAATTATATGGTGTTGTTTAAAAACCCCAGAGACAAGCTGCAGATTGAGATTTTGGCCCGTCAGATTTTCCCTTCGCAAAAAACATTTTTCTCCGACAGTTTCAAAGACGCCACCGAGGAGCCCCACGGGTATTTAATCCTCGATCTCACTCCCTCGTGCCCAGAACGCTACAGAGTGCGCGCCGGTCTGCTTCCGGGGCAGTACCCCGTCATTTACCTGCCTAAACCCAAGTAGCCATGTCTCAGCGTATAAAAAGAAACGCAGTCTTACTGCAAGCTCTGTACCACGCGTCGCCGCAGAAACGCAAAGACATTCTCGCTCACAGCTCCCCGGATTTCTTCCAGGCGCTGTGCGAGATAGCTTTAAATCTTTTAAAGGGAAACATACCTCTTTCCGCTTCTCAATACCAAAAACTGAAACGCCAGAAAAAGATCATCAGGCTGCTGGCCGACAAGAAAACGAGTTTAAACCGTAAACGTCAAGTTTTAAAGAAACAAACGGGCGGGTTTCTTTTCCCTCTGCTGTCCGCAGCCGTACCCATTCTGGGGAACCTGCTGGGAGGAATATTTCAAAAACGCTGAGATGTTTAAAAAAATGATTCTCGTTCCCTCTCACGAGTTGAAAAAACTGACCCGACCCACCGAGCCTACCGTCAGAGAAACTGCCAAAGACGATTTGGACGAAAAGATGAAAGCCATACTGGAGGATCCGCGGCTAAATTCGTATGAAAAAATCAAAAGATACGAGTCTCTGCTGCGGAGATATCTCACACTCTCTAAACAGGGCCGGGGCGAGGAGAGTAGGGTGACTTTCCACCTCCCACCCGAGGAGGCGCAGCAGCAGCAGGTGCAGCAACAAGTGCAGCAGCAACAAGTGCAGGTGCAGCGGCCCAGAGAGGAGGATGATGAAATGATGGAAGAAGTATTAAAATCCTTACCCCCTCGAGATCGCAAAAACGCCCGCTACATTATGCAGAAATTAGCTGAGGGTGGAGGAGGATGGACAAAGAGGGGTGAATTTGTTTACAAGGGGGATGCGGTGCGGGGTTCGCACATGATCGATCTATTTAAAAACCTCTCCCTCTCTTTTAAAAGTAAAAACCAAACGCGACCGAAAGGATGGAACGCGTTTTTAACTACTTTGGTCGAAACAAACATCCCCTCATCCTCAATACATAACCGTAGAGCTCGCGACCAGTATGCGCGTCTTAAATCTGTGGAGGAGGAGGAGGAGGAGGGAGGACAGACACCTGCGCGAAGGGGGAGAAAACCTTCTCGGGTCAAAATAACGCTTTCCCCGACCTGGACCTCTATGTAAAATCAAATGTTTTTTGTTTTTTACAAATGAAATAAAAAACGCTGCAACAAACTTTTTTTTTGTTTACGTTTCTTTATTCGATACACGCATCTTTAAACTTTTGTAAGGAGCACGCCCCGTGATGACCTCTGCGAGAGCGAGCGGGGCAGCGTCCTTTCAGAAAGTCAGACACCATGTCATCATTTTTAAACACATCGTTATAGTACAGAGAAAGTATTTTACCGACGGATAACCCCTGAGCCTTGTGACATAGATAAAAAATGCAATGTTGCCCGCAAACGACAGACATAGGGTGCTGAAGTTGACGATCGTGATAGAGTATTTTGTCAGAGCGGCCTTCCAGAAACTCTGAGATGACCGAGGGATAGTGAGCAAAGTCGGGAGGGAATCCGTAAGAGTCAAAAAAAGTGGAGGAACCGTCCCTTTCCAGAGTCAGAGCCAGCCAGTGTTCTCCCCTCAAGTGCGAGGGGTGAGTGTTTACTATAAAGTAGGCGGGGGGTTTAAAGTCGCGCCTCAAAAAGGCCAGCTGGTCCGAGGCCCAAACCCCGCAGAAAACGTCTCCCAAGGCGCGATGTAGAATGTGCTCCAGCTGAAGGTTATCCATGTATATTTTTTAGTAATAATCCACCAGCACCTGTCTTTTAGAGTCAATCTCCAAAATGGAGTCGTAGCAGGCGTACACTATGAGAGTGGTGGTCTGAGGCAGAGGAACTCTGAATCTCATCTCCAGCCTCAAATTCCCGTTGGAGACGGGAGACAGGGCGTCAGCATCCTCGCTGGGTTCCAGATTAAAGGCAAACAGGGCGTACCCCTCGTTAAATTCCCGGCGGTCGATGCTCAGAGGTAAATCTTTGAGGTGTCTCCCCGTGGCGGAAAACATGTGATAAAACTCCCTGACCGAATTTCCGCGGTCAAACTGTGGCTGGAAAGCTTTGGCGGGCACCTGCCTGCCGTCCTGACACAACGCCAGATACTCCACATCGTTGTGTCTAAAGTTGAAAGGCGACAGATCCCTCCTCCCGGTGAAGGCGTCGTGATGAACCATGCCCAGGACCACGTATTTGGGCATGGCTCCCAGAAAGAGATTCTCTTGGTTGCAGATCCTGGAATTTTCAGGGATGGAGTAGGTTTTCACAGAATAGATAGAGGGCGTTTCCTTTCATCAGGGCCGCGGCGTGCCCCAGCCTGACGGCCGGCGAGACCGTGACCTTTTTAACAAACAGAGAGGCCGAAGTTATTTTCAGGGCAAACTGCGAATCCCGAGTTCCCATCAGACTGAAGGCGTCGCTGTTGCGTATCAATTTAATTCTCAAATCCACAGAGTTCAGCAGGAGCCTCTCGCAGAAGAAAATATCAGCGTGGAGGGGACCCAGCAGGTCCACTTCTCGCGACTCGGCCGTGAAAACGGCTCTCTGTTTTATCCCTTTGTTCGGCCCGTTGCTTATAACTATAGAATCCATGTCTCCGGCCGTGTCTTTGTAAAACAGACCGGCGCTGAATTGACTCTTTAGAGTGTCTTCTGAAAAGTTGAGCAGCGTCTCGATCATGGCTCTGTAAGGATGGGTGGCGCTGGACTGCGAAATCAATCGATCCCCCAGAATAACGTCGCACTGACTGAAAATTGTGTTGAGAGGATAATTGATGAGGGCTACCCCTGCATCGGGTGGGATGTTGCTCCCGTCCTTTTCCGTAATTTTCACTCTCAGATGGAGCATGGTGTCGTTCAGATCGAGATACTTTTCCCCGTCTCCGGGGATGAAAAATTCAATGGGTGAGTTGTCGTTCAAAGCAGAGGGGCTGACATTCTTGATATTTTTTATCCTCTATGGATAGCTGGGTCATGGGAGCCGAAAATAGATCCAGTTCGGCAAGGGTGCATTCGGCAGATTTCTTGTGTAAGAGAGACATTTTTTATTTATTTATTTTCTTCTAAAATATGTCCGAGCTCCTCTGGGGCTTCCTTCTCTTCCCACCGCTGGTCTTGACTGATTTACTTTTTACTCCGGCGCTTTTATTTTTAATCCGCTCGCCCGGAGGGCGTTTCCTCTTCCTGCGGGAGAGGACCATCATACCCCCCGCCCCCTCCTGGCGAGGCTCGGTCAGCTTACCCATCACTCTTTTCACAGCATCTGTAGCGATATTGGTTGCGGCCGTTTTCAGGTGAGGTTTAGCTACGGCGAACCCGGATTTGAAGAGAGGAGACACGAAACGAAACAGTCTGGAGAAGATGGATCCTATCCCTCTGCCGTACATCACGGGCGCTCCGTAAAAACCCGGAAGGGAACCTCCCACCTGCCCCTCATAATACCTCACAAAACGGTGGGGGTCCTGTGGGAGACGCGCCGCCATTCTCAAGCCGGTTTAAAGTGCAGCTTGACTATCGTTTTCCCGTAAACAAAATCCACGAATCTGTCGCGGTCCGTTTTAATTTCTACGTGTATGGTTTTAATGTATTTTTTAGATACGCGCAAGTAATGGACCGTATTATGTCTGATGCTGATCACGTCTCCGTAATCGCCTTTCACGTTAAGGACGCTGAGCAACGGTGAGTAACTGTCACCGACCGGCTGGTACTGAACGATGTCGGTGTAGAGAAACAGGTTATATACGCCCGCGTTCATATCGCACGGATACGGAGTAGAGCGCTTCGACAGAGTCCACCACTCGTTCGTTTTCAATCCCAGCATGTAAGCCAGAGGAGGGAAGACCTTTATTTTATGGCTCCCGACTCCTTTGACATCCAGACGTTTGGTGATGTTGTTGAAAGAGGCCTCGAAGGAGGGGTCGTACTTTTGGATCGCCGGCACCAGGTGATCCAATAGATCTTTAACGCGTCCGTAATGACCTCCCCTGCCGAATTTTAAAATCACCAGGGGCTGATCTTCCTCCGTCGTCCGCATCAGCTCCAAGTAGGAGGCGTCCGGCGGTAGATTGTACCATGTGCGCGGATAAATGAATTCGCATAAGCCCACGCTCCATTCTCCGGTCAGCTCGAGGGGTTTGGCCAGATCCACCGTGTAGCAGCCGCTGGTGTTATCTTTAAATAAGTCCTTGCTGGCGTTGGAAGGCAGGGTCACGTAAAACCCTTCGGACTCCATGATGAATTTTAAAAAATGAGCCGAATGATGCGAGGGGTCTCTTTTTTTATACGCCTACCACTTCCGAGGCTTTCACCCAGCTGTTGAATTTATCCGGTCAGTTTTTCCACTTGACAAAAACCTGTTTTTCCCCTCTGACTGTGCGCCGCTTTAAAATCTTCTCCACATGAAACGCTTTGTCCTCGGTCAGTTTCACTTTCTGCAGCTCGGGCTCATAAAACGACCCTTCGATAGGCTCGCCGTCATAATCTTCTAGCTTATACACGGGTGGCGATCGGTGAAGGACCCGGATCACAGTAAAGATTTCGTCCGTGAAACTCTGTTCGTATTTTTTATCAAATACTCCTCTCAATTTGGATATTCTCACCAGATCCCCCCTCTTAAATTTCAACTTTATTTTAGGACGGGCGGGTGTCTTTCCATACAAGTTGCGAAACACCTGATCCGCGTTCTCGGGGCGCACCTCGGCAGGTGCCATTTTAATGCTGCTGTGATAACTGCGGTTATATCCTTCTAACAGGTCGGGCAACACCTCCAGATAGCGTCTGGTATTGTGCGCGGTGAAATATCTCCACATCCTCGTTTTCAGGGTGCGGTTAAATCTCTCCACCACCGAGGCCTTTAGGTCACTGGCGGTAGCAAAATGGGAGATGCTGTGATTTTTCATCGGAGCTTGAAAACTCTTGTTGAAAAACTCTTTTCCCGCATCAGTCTGTAAATTTTCCGGTATTTCACTCTCTCTCAACACAGATTCGAAAGCTTCAGTCACTTCCGAACCCGTCTTCTTTTTCAGGGGGCGGGCGTAAGCCTTTTTTGAAAATACGTCTATGACGGTTAATAAATAATTGAATCCGTCGTTGTATTCAGACAGGTGTCTCATGTCGCACAGGTCGGCCTGAAGCTGCTTCAGGGGTTTGGTCACAAACACTCTATTTCTCTTAAATCTTACTCGCGCCGGCTTGTGTAGAGTATAGGCGTCCTGCTCGGATAAAAAATTCTGCACCTTGCGGATATCAACTTTTTTTTACCAGTTTCATCTTCTAAAGCACGTCGGAGTCTATTTACCCCTCCGAAACTACCGGGGTGATGTGGGTCGTAATACACTTTTTTCATCTCACTTTTCTCGGCCATCTCGTCTTCTGATAAAAAGCCCGTGTGCGTTATAGCGTCGCAGGAGTCGGCTTTTATTATTTTATTCAAAAACCAGAGATGAATGCTTTTTAAATATTTTTTATTCAAAACCAGAGGGTTTAACATGCAAAAAACAGGAATACATTTTTATTCAAAAACCCTGAGATAAAACACACTTATAGAATCAAACAGGAATACAATTAAGTTACAAAAACTCTTTTTTTTTAAATTCAAAACCAGAGGGTTTAACATGCAAAAAAAAAACCAGGAATACATTTTTATTCAAAACCCTGAGATAAAACACACTTATAGAATACAAAAACTCTTTTTTTTTTTTTATTCAAAACCAGAAGGTTTAACATGCAAAAAAAAAACAGGAATACACTTTTATTCAAAACCCTGAGATAAAACTCACTTATAGAGTCAAACAGTTACAAAAAAACTCTTTCTTTTTTTTTCTTTTTTTTAAAAACATGAGGTAAACATGCTAAAAGGTTACAAACAGGATACTTTTTTTTTAAAGCATACACGATTAAAAAATGAGGTAGGATTTTAAAAAACAGAATACATGATTAAAATAAAGCAGGATTAAAAAACGAGGTAGTTTTTTTTTTTTTTTTAAAAAAAACAGAATACATGATTAAAAAACAAGGTTAAATATAGGAAGCATGCAGGATAAGAATCAGCAACCTTTGTAAAACTCCGTAACCAAACGGAGTTCCCCGATTTTGACCACGTCTTGCCCCACCAAATCGTTATAAGCGTCTGTGATGGCGTCAAAGACTTTCCTCACCGATTTCAGCTCATGAAGCAGAGTCTCCGCAACCATCCCAACTTTAACGTCCTCAGTCTTGATGTTGCGGGCAATCAGCAGACGTTGAATGGAAGGGACAAAGCGAGGGGTGAGCAGTTTCTTTCTGATGTTGTAATAGTTGTCGGAGTAAAAATCATCCTCCAGAATTTGCAGACACTCGTGTTGTCTCTGGCTGGGATGATCTATCTTACAGCTGTTGCATTCCTCGGTGCGGTACTTGTTTATCACCAAGTTGACCAGATGATACACAGCCGTTTTCACAGTGTCGATGAATAAAGAAGACGCCCAGCCGTCCATCTCGTCGGCATGCCGCTGTCGCCGCTGTCGCTTCAGAGGCCCGTAGTAGCCGGGAGTGTCGGGTACCAGTTCACCCTCGTCAGAAAAACAATCGGTGGAGCTGGTCTCCTCATCGCGAAGCAGGGGTGCAGAGTCCATCTCTCTCTGAGCTAAAAAAGGCTTTTTGATTGGGCTTCCTTTTTTAAAACAGAAGGAAGGGGGGCGTGGTCCGGGAGGGGCGGGGATTTTCAAAAGCTGAGACATTTCCTTACTCCTACAGCATCCCTCCAGCAGCGGCAAGTTTGAAAAAGAATTGTAATATCCTTCCTCACTTGCAGCATTCTTACGACCCACTCTTTGGCTGGTAAAACCATCATGCTGCGAAATAATCCGCAGTCGGAGTTGAATTTCTCCATGACAAAAATGTCAGGCGCATCAGACTCATCCGTTGAGCGCAGGCTGGCTCTCATTCTCCATCTCCCCGTGGCTGTGGTTCCTGAAGACCAGACGGTTGACAAGATTGTTTTAGTCTTGATCAGTTGCTCATCATTGAAGCGTATGCCCCCGTTCCGTGGCGGAGGAGGGGGAATAGCTTCTATTTCTTCTTCCGTAGCTTTTTCTGGAGCCGGGGGAATGTTTTCTTTATTCTCAGCGGCTGCTTTCTCCTCTTTTATTTCTGGAGCTGGGGGAATGTTTTCTTTATTCTCAGGGGCTGCTTTCTCCTCTTTTATTTCTGGAGCTGGGGGAACATCGTCGTCTTCTGGAAGTTTTTCATCCAGGGGCTCATCATCTTCTTCTTCTGTAACTGTGTAGAGAGGATGATCATCATCATCATCAGCTGATTCAACAGCTGATTCATCAGGGGAGGAAACATCCTCTACAGAGGGGGTCTTTTCTTTATCCTCATCATTCTCAACAGCAGGGTTAGTATCCTCTTTTTCATCAGAGGAGACAGAAGGAGGGGAAGGGGGATCTTTTTCATCATTCTCATCATCAGCAGCATCATGCTCTTCTTCTTCATCATCGGAGCCGAAAGGAGAAGGAGGAGGAGGGGAAGGAGAATCTACCTCTCTCCGGCGTCTTTTAGGGGCAACATCTTCCTCTTCAGGAATGGGAAAATCCTCGTTTGCCTCTCCGATAACCATCGCAACCAGCAGCTTCAGCACGGCCCAGTCACCGGGAGTCAGCTTCACAATGCTGCTCGATTCCGTCAAGCTCTCCCCTTCGTTAAGCTGATAAAGCCAGAGCTCCCCCGACTCATATTTGAATATGTAGCCCCACTTTCCACAACCCTCAGCAGGCAGAGTCCATTCTCCCCGCAAGTTTCTCGGTGCTGGAATTTGGCTGCGGAACATGAAGACGCTCTTACTTCTTCCTTCTTTCCGCGGAGTGGCGGTTGCTTCGGATCTGCTACTGTAGACAGAGACGGGCGTATCGCTGATAATCGACGAGGACCACTCGCTGCTGCTGCCCCCCATGCTCGAGGGTTCGGAGGGAGAGCAGATTTCTTCGCCGTCCAAGTAAACAGGAGCGCTGCTGGGCTGCAGAAGGAAATCCATCTTGTGTGTCTGTGACTTAGAAATTGTGACGGACTCCTCCTCTCTGCTTTTTATTCTCCTCCCCTGCTGCAGACCCTCCCTCTAAAAACTTTTTTTTCCCCAACAACAGATGGCGCTCTTCCGGAGGTTTCCCCCCTCCCTTCTCAGGATGCAATTCGACACGCTTAGCAACAGATGGCGCGCTTCCGGAGGTTTCCCCCTCCCTTCTCAGGATGCAATTCGACACGCTTAGCAACAGATGGCGCGCTTCCGGGGTTCACCCCCCCTTCTCCGGATGCAATTCGTCACGCTCATTACACACTTCCGGGGGGGAGGGGGGAGGTCAAAAGGTCGTGATTAGGGCCATCAATCACTTCGGATTAAATTTTGTCATAAGCTGTATGGGAGTATCTCTCTCTCTGGTCCTAGTTATCTGTAAATGTCTATGTAACCCATGGTTATTTTTATTGTAAATGGTATTTTTTTTTTAAGTTTTACTCTTTGTTAAGTTTAAGTTTTCCTATGTACCGTGAATGCACCTCAGCGCTGCTCTACGGTGTGCATTATATGTGCTCCATATTGTCTGCGCGGAGCAAGGTACATCTCTCTGTATATTGCACTGTGTTTAATGGGTAAAAGAGCTCCATGAAACTTTGTTTTGAGCAGTGATTTTGTTTTGTAGATGCACAAAGCTGTTGTGGAACTTTCAATCCTGTTGAGCTACAGAGTTAATGTATTGTGTGAAGAATATCCTGGTGAGTCTCGAATTATGCAAATTGAATTGTGATACACAGTCTGGTTTCAAAGTTATAAAATCGGTCAGGATATGATGTTTTGTTGGAAATGTGATTGCAGAAGCTGTTAAGGATTTCTTAGCTGTGTTAGCCCTGTGAGAAGTATGCTAGCATACCCACATGTGCTCCCTGGGCTAATGCGCTTGCATGAGACACTTTTCATGGTTCACTTGATTTGCGCTAAAATGTATAACATTGTTATTGGCCAGTAAGAACTGTATAGATGTATGATATGTAAAGACACTTACAGGAATTTGATTTTACTTTTTAAAATTTGTACAAATGGGATACAGGGAAGATTAGTCGGTAGAAATATGTGCTTTATTTATTTATTTATTTATTTATTTATTTTTTATGTGCTTTATTACAAGAGAAGTGATTGCTCCGCAGATTTGTGTGCAGCAGATCTTTTTGGTAGAAATCTGCTGCAAGGACCGAGCGGTGCCATTTAAGGACTAGGGATGGGTACCGGTATCGGTTCTGACATAAACAGTAGTAGCCAGACCGAAAAGCAGCGCACATTTCGGTGCTTTATTTTGGTGCTTTTTATTCGTGAGATGTCATACACTTTGGACTCTAGCCAATCATTTTTCCTTTCCAAGGATAGAAGGCGGGCCCAGGTACGTATGTTCTTTTAGAGCAGAGCTACAGATTAAAAATGCCCAAGGCGAAGCAGTCAAAAGTCTCGCTGTACTTCACAGCAAAAGATGCAAACTCAGCAGCCTGCAACAAGTGCTTTAAGGTGATACTGTGATACTGTGCAAAGGAGGTAACACCTCGAATCTGATGAAACACCTGGCGAAGCATACCGTTTTTTTAAAAGCCGAGAAATGCGCCGTATTTGATAGCTTGCTGCAAGACCTCACACCGAGCAGCACATCTACTGCGGGTGTGGTGCCTGTTATCGGACCCGGAGCTAGCAACATCCCCCAAGAACCCGAAGAGGAGAGTCCTGGCCCGTAGCCCTGCCAGGGTAGCAGAAATTATGACGGATGATGATGGCAGCAGCAGCCGTTCTTCTCTGGGTGAGTAGCTTAGCCGTATAGTGACGCATGACAGCCACGAGAAGCCGACGGGTAAAGAGATAGTTTTTTATCGGATTACGTCGTGGAAGAGAAATTGTTCAAGCCATGTTTCCGATGCAACAAAGAGGCGACAGATGGCCTGGATTGCAGCCATTCGAAGACCAAATATAACGTCCAGGAACACTTCAGCTCACATGTTAGTCTGCTCCAAGCATTTCCACAAAGGTAGGTCTTCTGTTGTAGTTATTACGTAATTTATCATAACATAATTGTTGATGTAGTTTACAAATAAGTCTTATATTGATTTGAATTGAATTAGTTGCGCTACGCTGCTTTGTTCACTGTGGCTTTGCGGGCTAATGTTTGTTGTGTTTTGTAGGAAGACCAGCCTACAAAATGCTGGAATGCGATCCAGACTGGGCACCTTCTATCAACCTGGCTCATACCGAGTTTAAAGCTGCTATCATAGCGAGATTTGATCGGTTAAGAGAGAGAGCGATATCAAAACAGCCACGAAACGTCCCGCATATATGTGCCCAAGGGTTGTATTGAAGCAATCAAGTGATGAATAACTGTTTTCCAGTATGTTGTGTTTTTTTTTTTTTTTTTTGCATTGTTGATTTGTTTGTCAGCGAAGCAGCTAATAAAGCATGATGGAATACAATTTTGCATCTTTCTTGTCAGATTCTATAATAGAATGAAACAATAATACCAGTTATAAATAAAGACAATAAATTGAATGAATTACGAAACACTCATTTTTTTTCTATTAGATCGGAAAATGTTGTGTAATACTACAACCTGAAACGACAAATAGTTTGCGTTTGCCTGTACAGGAGATAGAGGAAAATAATTTAACAACAGCTGTGAAATGGAATAGTCCAAATCACCAAAGTAAACTGGATCTGGGCTTGTTGCAGGGAGCTGAAGTTAATAAACATCTTGTGAGTGTATGCACTAAAACTTAGGACCATATAATAATAAAATGTGCGTGATGAAAGTTGGGCAGCACGCTAACGTCCTTACTTCACTCTGTATGCTCGTATGCGTCTGACCCTTTTACTCCTTTGATTTTTTTTCCTTGTCCTTTTTTTTTTTGCCTTTTCGTCAAGTCTGTCTTTGTACGGACCTGCCGTGTTGTCCGTCGTTTTGTGCATAACTGTTTTTGGGGAAAATAAAATGCAAGTAGGGATTAAAACCGCAGAATTAATGATTACCTGTGCTGGAAATACTAGTGCTTGATGCAGTGTTTTGATTTTGTTGCCACGGGTACCCACAAAGCAATGGGTGAAAGTCGCGTGGTCTGTCAATCTCTATAAAATGAGGCCATATTGTTGTCTGCAGTTCAGAGTTCATTAAGTGAAAAAGATGCAGTGTGTGTTTCTGATGAGAGCAGACACTTTAACTAAAGCCTCTAAGATTCATTTAAAAGAGGTAACATGTTAAAAACAACTGAAGTAACTGCATCATATGTTGGTGCAACAGGTAAAAAATAAAAATAAGACAAATGCAGAAGAGAAAATATTGGATGTTACTGTTGTTCTTAGTGGATGTGGTGGAGCAGCTGAAACAGGTTCAGCATTTGTTCTGCACTTCATGTATTAGAGCTGCACAGCAGAGAGGTTACTCTGATATGTTTTGTTCTCTTCACTGTGAATAAAAAGCTGCTTTTTACAGTTTTTTGTTATCAGAATAAAAGAAAAATATTTTACTTAACAGCACAAAAGAAACCGCTACAAAGCTGCAAAACAAGTGATTTCACTTATTTTGATAGCAGATGATGTGGATGAAACTTACATGATACAGTCAGTCTGATGATATCACTCCACTCTGTTAACAAATAGTCCCTTCTGCCCCGGCAGCTGTATCCTCCACCATCAGATTCAGTAACTGTGATTCTGTATTCACTGGATGTTTCAGGTATGTTTTTCTGGCTTTGTCTCCATTCATACGTCCACTGAGCTCCTTCACGTCCCTGAATCTCACATCTGACAGTGACTGTCTCACCGCTGTATATCTGAGGCTGCAGGGTCACAGTGGGCTTAGTGGGAACTGTTCACATAAGAATGATCCAGTTAGAAGAAGAGAAACATAAAAACATGGCTTTTTATAACATAAGAGTAGAGTCACTGCAAAGCAAATGATTCACAGACAAACAGTTTAAACTTTAAAACAAAGTCACATCATAACAATTTCAAACTGTAACACAACATTTTTTACAAAGTGTGCAGTATTTACTTTGCACAATTATCATCTTTTGTTCAGATTCCAAAAGTTACAGATTATTTTTCATGAGTTGACAGCAGATTAAGAAGACTGGAAGAAATTATAGTGCGAGAAACGTTTTCTAAAAGTTCTGATGAAACTGGTGCAGTTGCTGATTTGGGACATTGGAGTGTGTCACACTTGTAGTTATTGTATAACAAACAGGTTTCAAGTGGTTCTAACAGATTTTTCATGAACTGAACCTTAAACCACTGATGCCCTAATGCATCTGTTTTGCACTGGAGGTTCTTCTAGCTGTCGTATCATTAAAGATATTATGACACTCATGAACACCTTTATTTTTCATTAATTAAAATAACTGAATGCCATTAACAATAATTACATGAAAGAATCTAAGTGTAACCTGTAATGTAGCAGAACAGTCTCTAATAAAATGAGGTTATATTGTAGTCAAACCTGAAACGTCGAGGAATGAATGTAAAAATGCTAAAAACAAAGGAAGTAACTGATCTGCAGTGATAAACTCCACATGTGCAGCCATGAGGTCAAGATGGGAGAGATTGGGATTATTACATTTGGACTGATTGTTTTTCATCAAACTAACAAAATCTTTTTCAGAGTGATTATTAAATATCTTTATAATGACACTAAAAGATATTTTAAACTGCTTTTTATCCGAAACAACAAAATAAACCTACAGTGCTGTTGAAAGATAAAGTGTTTGGTTGAGTTGATGAAACATTGTGCAGTATAAATTAAAATATGTGAAATATGTCCAACTTACTTATTACTCTCAATGGGGTGCTATTACTCCACTCTGTCCAGGAAGAGCTTCTTGTGGACCGGCAGCTGTATCCTCCACCATCAGACGCATTAACACTGTTGATTCTGTATTCATTGGACGTTTCATGTATGTTTACCTGGCCTTGTCTCCATTCATACGTCCACTGAGCTTCTTCACCTCCCTGAATCTCACATCTGACAGTGACTGTATCACCGCTGTATATCTGAGTCCAGAACGGCTGCAGGGTCACAGTGGGCTTAGGAGGAGCTGTTCAAATAAAAAATATAACATCATCAGACTTATAGAAATATGAAATGATCATTAAAGCTGTCTTGGTTTTATTGCTCTTGTTCGTGGTAATCACATTTTTTTTTCATCGCAGTGTCAATTTGACTGAAAATCAACATTAAAAATGTTAATAAAAACAAACAGATTAAACCTGGTAATTTGCTGATATTTAGACTCTGCCAGCAGAGTGACTGAAAACAACCAGGTGTGCACAAAACTAAACTGTGAGACTGAACATCAACACATAAACACACAATATCATGTAAACAACTTCAGTTTCTCAGATTTTACATTGTATAAACAATTTTTATAGTCAAATATTGACTGAAACTAGACTGGAAAAAAATTACATTCTTATTTTGCCCCAAATTCATTATGTTTAATTTGGCAAATTAAAGATAAATAAAGTAAAAAACAAAACTGCTGCTATGAGTAAACATACCAGCAGTTAGAGAAAGGCTAACATAGCAGAGCAGTCTCTCCTAAAATGAGGCCAAATTGTAGTCAAATCGAAACTTGCTAAATGCTAAAAGAAAAGAACTGCATCATGACACTGAGCTGCAGTGATGAAAACTCCACATGTGCAACAACTGAGGTGAAGAAACTGGGATCATTACATTTGTATTTCATTTTTCATCAAACCTACTGAATATGTCCAACTTACATAATACAGTTAATTTGGTGACATCACTCCACTTTGTCCAGGAGGAACTTCTTTTACCCCGGCAGCTGTATCCTCCACTGTCAGACTTAGTAGCACTGCTGATTGTGTATTCTCTGGATGTTGCAGGTGTTTTTAACTGGCCTCGTCTCCATTCATACGTCCACTGAGCTCCTTCACCTCCCTGAATCTCACATCTGACAGTGACTGTCTCACCTCTGTATATCACACCGCTGTATATCTGAGTCCAGGATGGCTGCAGGGTCACAGTGGGCTTAGGAGGAGCTGTTCAAAAAATATATATATATCATTAGCAGACTGATATTTGGCTTGAAAATCAAAAGGTTCTTTTTTTTTAATAAATAAATTAAACCAGGTAATTTAATGATCTTTATATTTAACAATTTACGTATTTCTACATCTTCATATTTACATATTTAGACATTTAGGAACATATAATCCATGAGTCATCAGTTAGCTCTTGTTTGCTAACAATGCTGTTAAACTTCCAGCAATGGATTCAAAGCTGGAAAATGCTCTGCTCTCATAAAGTGATTATTAGTTCATAAATGGTGAAATACAAAGTATTCATGTAGCAACAAAGTCAAAACTACACAAAACCTTTGTAAAAACCTTTATCTGAGTTCAGTTTTACAGAAAATAATCTTCATTCAGAATAAAATTAAATTCTTATTTTGCACCAAATTCAAGATGTTTAATTTGGAAAATGTAAAGATAAATAAAGTAAAAAAATAAATAAATACTGCTATGAGTAAACATACCAGCAGTTAGAGAAAGGCTAATGTAGCAGAGCAGTCTCTCCTAAAATGAGGCCAAATTGTAGTCAAATGGAAACTTTGAGGAATATGAAAAAGAAAAATGCTAAAACTAAAGATCTGCATCATGACACTGAGCTGCAGTGATGAAAACGCCACATGTGCAACAACTGAGGTGAAGAAACTGGGATCATTACAGTTTATATTTCATTTTCATCAGATTTACTCAATATATTTTTCTTTTGAGTGATTACTGTTTATAACTCCATTAAAACTTTGTTTACTTTTGTTGATATTTTGTTGTACTTTTGTATGAAATGTGTAAAATAAATTAACATTAAAATGTCCTGTTGTGTGATCAACTTACATGATACAGTCAGTCTGATGATATCACTCCACTCTGTTAACAAATAGTCCCTTCTGCCCCGGCAGCTGTATCCTTCACCATCAGATTCAGTAACTGTGATTCTGTATTCACTGGATGTTTCAGGTATGTTTGACTGGCCTCGTCTCCATTCATACGTCCACTGAGCTCCTGCACCTCCCTGAATCTCACATCTGACAGTGACTGTCTCACCGCTGTATATCTGAGTCCAGGATGGCTGCAGGGTCACAGTGGGCTTAGTGGGAACTGTTCACATAAGAATGATCCAGTTAGGAGAAGAGAGACATGAAAACTCTGCTGTTTATAACATAAGAGTAGAGTCACTGCAAAGCAAATGATTCACAGACAAACAGTTTAAACTTTAAAACAAAGTCACAACATAACAATTTCAAACTGTAACACAACATTTTTTACAAAGTGTGCAGTATTTACTTTGCACAGTTATCATCTTTTGTTCAGATTCCAAAAGTTACAGATTATTTTTCATGAGTTGACAGCAGATTAAGAAGACTGGAAGAAATTACAGTGCGAGAAACGTTTTCTAAAAGTTCTGATGAGGTCATCATGTGAAACTGGTGCAGTTGCTGATTTGGGACATTGGAGTGTGTCACACTTGTAGTTATTGTATAACAAACAGGTTCTTGTGGCTTTTACAGATTTTCCATGAACTGAACTGTACCAGTTTCACATGATGACCTCATCACAACCTTTATTTTTCATTTATTTGAAAAAAATTAATTGATTCCATGAACAACAATTACAGGAATGAATCTAAGTGTAACCTGTAATGTAGCAGAACAGTCTCTAATAAAATGATGTTATATTGTAGTCAAACCTGAAATGTCGAGGAATTAATGTAAAAATGCTAAAAACAAAGGAAGTAAGTGATCTGCAGTGATAAACTCCACATGTGCAGCCATGAGGTCAAGATGGGAGTGACTGGGATTATTACATTTGGACTGAATTCTTCTATCAAAATAACAAAATATTTTTCAGAGCGATTATTAAATATTTAATAATGACGATAAAAAATATTTTAAACTGCTTTTGATACTAACCAACAACATAAACCTACAGTGCTGTTGAAAGATAACGTGTTTGGTTGAGGTGATGAAACACTGCAGTATAAATCAAAATGTATGAAATATGTCCAACTTACTTATTACTCTCAATGGGGTGCTATTACTCCACTCTGTCCAGGAAGAGCTTCTTGTGGCCCGACAGCTGTATCCTCCACCATCAGACTCATTAACACTGTTGATTGTATATACACTGGATGTTCCACGTATGTTTTTCTGGCCTCCTCTCCATTCATACGTCCACTGAGCTCCTTCACCTCCCTGAATCTCACATCTGACAGTGACTGTGGTACCTCTGTATATCTGAGTCCAGGATGGCTGCAGGGTCACAGTGGGCTTAGGAGGAGCTGTTCATAAAAAATAACATCATCAGACTTATAGAAATATAAAATGATAATTGAAGCTTTCCTGGTTTTAGTGGTAATCACATTTTTTTCATCCCAGTGACAATTTGACTGAAAATCAACAAAAAAAACTTTAATAAAAACAAACAGATTAAACCTGGTAATTTACTGATATTTAGAATCTACCAGCAGAGTGACTGGAAACAACCAGATGTGCACAAAACTAAACTGTGAGACTGAACATCAACACATAAACACACAATATCATGTAAACAACTTCAGTTTCTCAGATTTTACATTGCATAAATACTTTTAAAAGTCAAATATCCCACTATTTACTTATTTCTACATCTTCACATTTGCATATTTGTACATTTATGAACATATAATCCAGAGTTGTCAGTTGGCTGTTATCCTTCTGAATAACCTGAGATCTTAGTTTCTAAGGAGGCTCAGATCCTTTAATGTGTGGAGCAAGATGTAGGAGATTTTCTACCAGTCTGTGGTAACAAGTGTGTCTATTTTACTGTTGTCTGCTGGGGGGCCCCACTTCAGAGGCACCAGAGCTCCTCTGACTGATTCAACCACGCTGCCATAAAGAACACTTCAATACATCATTCCAACCATTTTCTATAAAGCTGTATAATAACCCTTCATAAAATCCCAAACATATTAGTTATTAATGCAATTTGCATTTCTGTCTTACACAATATGAGCCTTACTTTTACTGTTTTTAACAAACTTTATTTTATTCATTTTTTTCACTGTAAATATAAAAATTTCTGCGCTGTCTCATAGTGTAAGGCCCCACACCAGGCCCCATTGGCACTTTTATTTTATTGTGAAACTTTGTTGTTTATAGTAGACTTTACTACTTTCACTTTTTATCATGCTGCTCTAACACAACAATTTCCTTTGTGGGATCAATAAAGTATCTATCAATATTGACCTGTTGAATATGTGTCCTATGTTGTAAACTCTTAGAGCCGGAACTTTGACGTGAACGACGCGAGCCGGGAGCCGTGTTTTTTTCTTTCTCTCAGGCACTTTTTTTCCGCTTTGCTCCGCAGGCGAGCCTTGTGGTTTGCGCTGGGAAGAGGGGGGAAGGGCGGTAGTTACACTCTCAGTAGCACAGGAACAGAGCAGGAGGGAGAGACTGTTATGGTTCGTTCGATTTAGGGAAGAGAAGAAAGCAAGCCCAGGCCGAAGTAGGTGTCAAAAATAGTGACCTTTATTACACACTTTGCGCAGTCAGTGTGGGAAAGACAATTTGCAATCCAATCCTTCGTCAACTGAACCATCCCGACTCCTTATATTGCCATTATGACATCACAGTTGGATCTTTACTGGAAATGATCACAGATGATAACAATTCCCCGCCTATCAAAGAGTTTTCCCTTATATAGACATCAACTGCTACTCTTAAGAGAAAAACAAGTGTGTATTACATTGTGGATTTTGTGAAAGTGTATCTATCAGAGAAACTGTCCTCTGACGACCCTCCTATTATTACTAAGTGTGTAGGTGAACGTGCGTGTGTGTTACATAAGTGCGTGCATGTGGTTACAGGCCGGCGTACGTGCAGAACTAAACGCAGGCGGGCCTGGTCCCAACAAGACTGGTGGGTCTGAACGATGTGACTGCACTAAAGTGCAACAACTTCAATAAACAGTCAGTGTGCATTAATATTTACTCAGAGTAACACAGATGTAATTAAAAGATTATTCTGTCAACAAATTCAACAATGGTAAATGATTCATCTCCTGATCACAAGACAGAGAAAGAGCCAGGGACAACAACGTCACATTAGAAAGGTATAGTAATCATCCACAACTATTTTCAGTTGCAGATGATAAAGGATTTAGAAAGTTTATTCATGCAGGCCTATGTGACAGAGAATATGCATCTTCATTTTGTTTTCATATTTTAATTTATATTTAATTGTGTTGTGGTTTGCAGTGTTTTGTGTTGTTTCATTTTAAATTTGTTTAAAAGGAAAAAAGCTGAAAATTTAAATAGTTAAAAGTTGAAATGTGAATAGTTGGTTTTTGTATTATGATTTATTTATTACATTTTATGTGGATTGAATAAGTAAAAGTATATTTACGGTGGTCCCTACAGACAAAGCACGTACAAACTCCAAAACACGTACAAACTTCAAAACACGTTCAAACTCCAAAACACGTACAAACTCAGAAGCACGTACAAAACACAACAGAAGTGCTCCAGGATGCTGGGCGCAGTGTTGAACTTTTGTTACCTAGTGGCTACACAAGCCAGGAAGTACCAACGACCGGATTTGGTGTGTGGTAGTAACAGGTAAATTAATATTTTTGTTTAAATTATTTGAATATATATGAGTGCTTGTGTATAAATACACAAACAATACACATATGCTTTCAATTGTGTAATTTAAGTGATCTAGGTAGCTCTGTTTTGGAAGTTCATTTCATTTTGGGCCGTTTCAATGTGGACGCACAACTCTGTGAAAATGACTGAAAACGCCAGTGTGGACTCAGAGCATTTTCGGACATAGCCTAAATGTTGTTTCTTGGAACTGCAGAGGGCTACAACAAAAGAAAAGTTAAACAGGTTATGAATTTGAATCACATATAAATTATCTGAAGTTGTTTTCTTACAAGAAATTCGACCTTTTGAATGTCTGAGTGCCGGCATGTGACGGCCGTACTGAATACCATTTTGAGTTGTTCCACTGACATTTCAGCGAAATGGATTAGCCACATCATTTTTACACTTTGATTTGTGAGGTATCTTTGAATTCAGCCTGCTGTAAGTTTGTAATTTTCAATTCCATCAAACAAAGTGATGTCCTTTTGTTCCTAACATAAGCTTACATAAGCTGTGATCTTAAGTTTTTCTGTAAACCTTTAGCAACATGTTTTTAAATAACTTAGTTTCAAATGATTAATAAAGCACAGAAAGAGTTCATCATAAGCAGGTAAGGTTTTCATCGTGTGAGATGTCGGATTCAGCAATTTTGTTTTTCGATGGCAGTTCGGCAGTTCGATGGCAGTTAGCACTATTGTGCTAACTGCCATGTTACAGTGTTGCCCCAGAAATGCTTTTTGGCATTTCTGGAGCAACACTGTAACATGGCAGTTAGTGCTAACTGCCATGTTACAGTGTAATTAGTGAATATTGACTTCCATTACAATTTGGAGAAGACGTTTTTCAACTCTCAAAATTTTTTAAACTCATTAGTTTCCTGAATAATGACTGAATCGCTTTTAGTTGTGACTAAATTCGTGTTTCTTCTCCTTCCTCTGCAGGTGTAGATGCCTCCATCAGAGACAGAGATTGCACTCTTAGAGCTAAAAGAGATGATCTCATTTTCAGATGAGGTTTTTCTGAACAGAGTAATTCACCTCACAGGTCAGTGTCACACTGCCCCCTGCTGGTGTGGTTGTGCTGTCTGCTGTCAGAATGGCCTTGACTTTAAGTTCTGTAACTTAGACAAATATGAGGCTATTATTGTGGTCCTTTTAGTGGAAGAAGGAGAAACCCACCACATCTGCCACACAGATGTTCCAGCTGGTTTTATTTCCTACTGCAACTGAGACTCAAATACAAGGTGAAGAGCAGGTGAGCCTGGCTGAGTAATACGCCACCTGGTGGTTTGTTCTGAGTGTGACAGAAAGCCTGAGCCTGTGAGCCTGAGCTCAGGGTTAATGAACCCTCGATTACAGAAAACCTTCTACACTCATCTGTGGATCTGTAACAGCAGAAGTGCAGCAAAGGTCACAAGTAATAAAACAGACAACAAAGAGAGCAGGTGAGCTGAAACTTGACCACATGTCTGTATTTTAAGTGCTTCATGCAAAACTTTAAGACTTTCCAGCTGATAATATCTGTGCACACAGATGTTTCGACATATTTACAAACCTGATCACACACAGAGATAATAAAATGCACACAAGGGTTAATATATATACACGTGACTTTGCTACAGTAAAATCTCCAAACTAAGCTACTATCATAGAAACACCAAATTAGAGAAAAAGTATTTTGTGTCCATTCTTCCAGTAGAGTCCACAGACTTGTAAATATGTGTCTCTGTAACAATGAGTGGAGTGCAGAGGTGTGAACTTAAATGCAGGAAGCAAAATAACTTAAATAAAGCTGAACTTTAATACCTAAATAGTCTAAAAATGGAAACATACAAAGAATCAAAACGTAAAACTAGAAATAAATAAACTGTCAATAGAAACAACTAAGAGATGAACACACATGAGTGTTCACAGATGCTCTGACAAAGACTGACAAGACACAACAGGACTATTTAAACATGACTGGGAATGAGAAACAGTTAAAAACAAACAGGAAAATCATAAAAGAGGAAGAAAAATAACACAAAGTAGGAAAGAAAACAAACCTTTAAATTAAAGAGGAAATAATTTTTAAAAAAACTAAACAAAGATGGGGAAGAAGCACTCAGACTAAAATGATGAAACACCATGACAGTCATAAATGAATAAATCTATATCGATGGCACTTTGTCCAGTTTGTTTTACTTGTTACTCTTGTGTATGTGAAGTCTTTAACAACTTTTAGAGGTTTTTTCAAGAGGACACTGAGGCAGACAGCACACCATGACACTATAAATAACTGAGAGTAAAAATTCATAATAAGACTCATTAAAGTCTTCAGGCAGGACTTTAACTGGCTGATCTGTGGTTGAGTCTGTTTTCAGATTTGAGTTACCTGCATTTACCCTAAACTCATCACGCTGTGCTGTAATAAATTAGATTGATCCTCCAGTTCATCAGCATCTTGTGAATCCTAACTGTGATCTGTGAGGATGGACAGATAAATACTCATGAAAAGGAAATCAGTCAGTTTCAAGGCAACAAACTCTAGTAAATATAAAGTTTGTGTATCAGCTGAGTGAAACATCTGCTCACATGGTTGCACTCTTGATACGATCATTTTAATATTTTAACCAATAAACGCAGTGGAGTGTGAGCTGTATCATATACAATATTTTGTCCCTCAGGTTATTCCTGAAATATAGTTTGTTTCAAGTTTGTTATATGACGGGTCACATTTATTCATCTGCTTCTTCCTGGTCTGCTCATCTCAAAGTCCGCCATCTAGTGGTTAAATGGAGGAAGTGCCGAGTAATAATGGCTAGAGCTCCGTGTCTGTGATAGTTCTGCATCTGCTGCTCTTGAGATGGGATAAAGTGTAAGTTTGGGGAGATGATGGATTGTTTCTACATATTAGTGCTCTGTCCTTCTTGTGGGTCTGTGAAGTTTATTACATTACTACTGTAAGCTAACTGTTAGTGCTTTGTTTTGCCTGTTAGCATAAAACATGTCAGCATGTGGTATTTGTATTTACGTCACTTGACAGGCTTTGTCCATTTATTGTTAATGTTGTGATCTTGCATTGGTCATGTGACATGTGTGCATCTACACTGAGATTAAATGTACCTGCTCTGCTTTGTTGTTACAGTTTTACAGACTGAAAGTGGTACAAATGGTACATCAGTAAAAGCTGTGAAGAACGCCACTGTCTCCACATGGAGCGCTTACTGAAGCCATTTATGTTTAACTGCACAGGCTGAATAGAAGCATTGAGTCTGTGCAGAAGATAACATGTAAACACAGGGAGGATATTATTGAGCACATTATAGGAGATAACAGCTACATATATGAACAGGAAGAAAAAGATCATTTCTTACCTTCAGCATTTCCACAGATGACAGTACTGAGCACTAAAATAATGAATAAAACCTCATCAGACATTATACAACTGACAAGATCAAAAACAATATAAAGTAAGACTTTATTAAAGATGAACAGTAATAACCAGTAATCTGTTTGAAAATAAAATAAAATAAACATAAACATCCAAACTGTTGTAACACAGTGTGTAACTATAAGTGATGCAAAAAGCAGTGTATCAAACATTTAAACACTATAAGAATCACAAGTCTGCTTTGTTCCAGCTCTCAGGTAAACAGGTTAAAGCAGTGACTCACTGTAATTCTCACAGATCAGAAACATTTTCATTAATCGCTGCCGTTCAAACAATGTCAGACGTGTACTTACAGAAAAAGCCCATCATGCAGAGCAAAGAGTGCCCCATCGTCACATCCAGCCTGCTGCACTCTGATCCTCAGATAATCAAACAGTTTTACTTTGCAGATAAAGAGAAGTTGTGTTTAATATAGATACAACAAGAGTTTTTCTACAGGATCTTATTCTGATTGGTCTCTCTGTGCTTCCTGCCCTTTCACACAAAACTCAAACAGCTCCTGTAGCTTTGACCGCAGCAGTTGGTTGACATGTTTATATTTCCTGTCCACTGCAAACATAGAAGCTTGTTTCTTTTGTTGTGTTGTTTCCTTTTTCTATAATATACAAAGCTGTTGTGTAAGCTGTTGTGCTTCATGTAAGTATGTTTTGCCCGTTTGGGGTATTTTTTGGGTGCAATATCCACTAATATTTGTATCCTGGCAGGTTTCTGCAGACTGGGAGTCACTGAGAGTGAATATACCAAAACAGCTTTTCTACTTCGGTGCCTGTATTTTCACTAAAGCCTTTAAAATATATATATATATATATATATATATATATATATATATATATATATATATATATATGTATATGTGTGTATATATATATATATATATATATGTATATGTGTGTATATATATATATATATATATATATGTATATGTGTGTATATATATATATATATGTATATGTGTGTATATATATATATATATGTATATGTGTGTATATATATATATATATATATACACATATATACACATATATACATATATATATATATATATATATATATATATATACACACATATACATATATATATATATATATATATATATATATATATATATATATATATATATATGTGTGTATATATATATATATATATATACACACATATACATATATATATATATATATATATATATGTATATGTGTGTATATATATATATATATATATATATATATATATATATATTTTTTTTTTTTTTTTTTTTTTTTTTTGATTGTTTAACTGCTGAATTAAAATTAAATTCTGACTTTAGGCTGCATTAAAATGTTTTTATTTTATTTGACTCTTAGCTGAAACATCATCATGCAGTAATATAGTGAAAAGGCTCCTTTGACCTCAGACCTGTCAAAGTTTCCACCTTGTGGTTAAATTCTGGTTTTAAGTTTGGTGGAGACCCAAACACAGGAAATGACTCAGTGTGTGGCTGAAGTGAGACTAAAGACCTTTATGTTTCACCAACTAAAGAACAATTAAATTCATAGATAAATTCAAAGTTATATTTATTATCTGTTGTCATTTCAAAGTAAAGCAGGAACTCATTTATTCTGCAGACTGTTCTTTGTCTTGCTTTGACATATATGTGCAGATGCACACTGACCTCAGCCTCTGACTACATGTAAACACAATAAAATAAAACAAACTGATGTGAAACAATGATTGAAACACTGTAATAATGATGTTTGTGTTGAACACCACATGTTACCAACCAAGATCATGTGATTGTGTTCAGAGTCAGTTCAAAAAGCAGACCCACATGCTAAATGGTTCTTATACAGCACTTTTTCTACTCTTCTGAGCGCTTCACACAACTGGTGCATTCACCCATTCACACTAGCGCATTTTTCTTAGTGCTTTGTGACAAACATTCACACACACATTCATACTCCGATGGATGCCTCGGAGAGCAATTTGGGGTTAGTATCTTGCCCAAGAACATGTGATAAGCAGACTAGGGGAAGCCAGGAATTGAACATCAGTAGATGTTCAGCTCTACCGCCTGAGCTACAGCCGCCCTTGCAAAGCAGGACTCAGATTACCAAACAAAGGTGACCTTTATTATGAAGCTGATAGTTTCAGGCCTCGATGGTAACAAACGAAGAAAACTGAGTTACAGATAACCAGTGTTGGGACTAACGTGTTGTTAAGTAACGCGTTACAGTAACTACATTTTTATTGTGGTAACGAACACGGTAACTAGTTATTATGCCAAAATCAGGAACGCGTTAGTCGTTACTGGGATTTAGATAGGGTCGTTACTTCGTGTGGTGGCTATCGCAGAGCTTCCACAGATTCAGTAACATTAGCAAGTGGTGGAGGCAGCAGGTGGATGAGGGAAAGGGGAGGCAGGAGGAGGAGCAGAGCCCCGAGGCAGCCGCTGGTCCGAGTGTCAGGTGAACTGAACTTCAGGTAAGAAGTTATGACCTGCAGTCTATCTGGGTCAGATATGAACCAAGTTTAGGTGCAGTTTATTTTTGTTATTCTGACTTTTTCCGTACTGCGTACTAGCTAGCATGACAGAGTTTCTATATAGCTGGGTGGGTGCTATGAAGATGTTGAACTTTATTTTGTTCATAAGGTTAATTATTAGAGTTGCCAACCGTCCCGTAAAAAACAGAATTGTCTCGTATTCAGAGAAAATATTATGCGTTTCGTATTGAGGTGAAAAGACACACAGTTTGTCCCAGACTGCAGTTTTTGTGTTGGATGTAAAAAGCGCACATGATGCTGTGATGTAAAATACTGAGGATCTTTGGAGAGACCCTGAACTTCCTCAGTTGTTGTAGGTGATACAGGCGCTGCCTAGCCTTTTTGGTCTGGACCTGAATGTGGGCAGCCCATGTCAGGTCTGAGGAGATGTGGACACCAAGATACTTGAAGGACTGCACCCTCTCCACTGGAGCTCCATTGATGATAATGGGCTTGTAGTCTCTGTGCTGACCCCTTCTGAAGTCCACCACCAGCTCCTTGGTCTTGCCGACGTTCAGCTGGAGGTGGTTGTCCTGGCACCATGATTCCAGGTTCTTCACTTCATCCATGTAGGCCGCCTCATCGTTGTTGGAGATGGCACCCAACACCACTGTGTCGTCAGCAAACTTCACAGTGGTGTTGGAGCCATGGGTGGCCACACAGTCTGAAGTGTAGAGGGAGTAGAGCAGTGGCGAGAGGACACATCCCTGAGGTGCTCCTGTGTTGATGATGATGCTGTTAGAGACGCATCTACCCACCCTCACCACCTGAGTTCTGCCAGTGAGGAAGTCCAACACCCATGCACACAGATGGCTGTTGAGTCCCAGATCCCTGAGCTTTGTGAACAGTCTGCAGGGCACTATTGTGTTAAACGCTGAACTGTAATCAACAAACAGCATTCGCACATAGTTACCCTGTTTCTTGTCCACGTGGCTGAGAGTGGTGTGTAGGACGTGGGCAATGGCATCCTCTGTGGATCTGTTGGATCGGTAGGCGAACTGCAGCGGATCTATGGTGTCTGGGACGGAGGAGGAGATGATGTTCTTCAGCAGCCTCTCAAACACCTTCATTACTACCGAGGTCAGTGCAACTGGCCGGCAATTGTTCAGGGATGAGGGTTTGCTGTTCTTGGGCACAGGGATGATGGTGGATCTTTTGAAGCATGTGGGGACCACAGACTTCGCCAGAGACTCGTTGAAGATGTAAGTGAACACACCTGGGAAGACCTTCACAGACTGTGTTAATTTAACTTCTCCGTGTATAGACCCTATTGAGAGCTGTTGTTCCATAGAGTTTGATAATGAAACTTCACCAGTGCACAATGCAAATCACGAACCCCCTGGCGCAGTGTCCAGAGACTGTTACATTGTGACTAGCCCTTGTTTAAATGTATCTGTTAAGAATCAAAGTTTTATTTATTTTTTTTATTTTTATTTTTCAAGAAAAGCAGCTGAACAACTCAAGGTCTGAGATTCTGTCTGAATCGTGCTGTACTGTGCAAAGCACCATGTTGAATAGAACTTGGACCTTGTCCACGATGCTGTTAAATCAAAGACTGACTCTGTTTTAGCTCCTATAACTGTGTTGCGAGAAATTAATGTTCTGGATCCCATGGTTAATAAGTGTAACCCATCTTTACAAACTGTTTTTCCGAAGACCAGTAATGATCCTGTTCAGGATTTAAAATCTATTAGTGATCTGGTAAACTGTGAATTCATGGTCAAGTCGGTGTCTTGTGCGTCTAAATACACTGGATCCCATGAATCCCATGAATCGCACTAAGGGAGCAACGAATAACTCGGGCTGCATTTCTGATTCTTTAAGTGTTAAGCAAACTGTGTTGGCTGACATGACTTCTTCCATGAATGAAACGCAGTCAAAGCCATGTTATGAGTCAGAGGACACTGTGTTTAGCTCCACTGAGAAGACAACCACTGATAACAGAAGCTATGATAATAACTTAATAAAACAAAGTACTGTTTCAGGTGTTGCTTCCTTCGCTGCACCTCATGGAGCCAACGATCCTGAGGTAGAAACTCATGTCCTATGTACTGTAGGTTCCTGTGACGTGAAGGTTAAAAGTAACAGGGTGTGTGACTCAACCGTGGAGACCAATAAAGAACTGCTAAGTGATGTTTCCACAGGCGGCACCCTGAACGTCATTCAGGTGGCCAGCTTGACAGCCAGTCATTCTGAGACAATGGACTCGGGGTTGGAGAAATCTAACACTAAGAACACTATGACTGCTGACTCAAGGTCTGTGAACATTAATCCCACTCAGTTCATGGACACTTGTGGTAAAGCGGTGGGCACAGAGGACTGTCTTCCCCCCGCCCTCAAAGAGTGTAAAATTGTGCCTCAGACTGTTTTTGTTCAGTCGCCAGCTCGGACTGCAGTTTTCCAGTCTCCAGTTCTGATATCCTCACGGTCCCCTCTTCAGCCACCACCTTCACCTGCTGAGAGCTCGGGGGAGCCATCTCAGCCGTCTGCAGCAGCCTTATCTGAGGACTCCACCAAACTCATTCCACCCACTATAGGCTGTGTGTTGCTGCAACTTGAAAAGCAACCTGCCACGTCAGCTGGAGGGCCCGAGGAGCCCGTCCAGCCTCCTGCCACGTCAGCTGAAGGGCCCGAGGAACCCGTCCAGCCTCATGCCACGTCAGCTGGGGGTTCAGGAGAACCGCACCAGCCTCATGCCACGTCAGCTGGAGGGCCCGAGGAAACCGTCCAGCTTCCTGCCACGTCAGCTGGGGGTTCAGGAGAACCGCACCAGCCTCCTGCCACGTCAGCTGGAGGGCCCGAGGAGCCCGTCCAGCCCCACGCCACGTCAGCTGGAGGGCCCGAGGAGCCCGTCCAGCACCACGCCACGTCAGCTGGAGGGCCCGAGGAGCCCATCCAGCCACCACCTGCGGCTGCCTCGCTGTCGCCTGGTCCAGCTTCTGCTTCAGCTTTGCCTGGTCCACCTTCAGCTTCTGCTTCTGCTTCGCCTTGTCCAGCTTCAGCTTCTGCTCCGCCTGGTCCAGCTTCTGCTTCAGCTCCTGCTTCGCCATCGCCTGGTCCAGCGTCAGCCCCAGCTCCTGCTTCGCCATCGCCTGGTCCAGCTTCAGCCACAGCTCCTGCTTCGCCGTCGCCTGGTCCAACTTCAGCCTCTGCTTCGCCCGGTCCAGCCTCTGCTTCTGTGTCGGCCTCGCCTGGTCCTGCGGCTGTGTTGCCGCCGCCCAAGCCACGTTCTGCCCCTCGGAATCGCCGGCCACTTTCCGGGCCGTCAGCTGGACATCATTGCCGTCGGGGGCGGCCTCCTGAACTGCACCGGCACTGCCTCCCGCATGGACGGCCTCCTGATAGGAGAAGGCGTGGCCTGTTGAGTAGCCAACCTCCGGGTCGGCCGCCTGAACTCATAAACTGTGGGCTGTTGTGTTGCCAACCCCTTGAACTATGTTTGGACTTTTGTCATGTGCTCCGGTGTTTCCTGTCGGCTGTTTTTGTTTCCTGTTCTGGGCCCTCCGTCCTGGTCCCCCGCCTCCCGCCCGGGCTCGGTGGTCCATTTTTTTTTTTTTTTTGGTTTGGGGCTGTCTGGAGCCAGCCCTTGGTGGGGGGATGGTGTCATGGTCCTGGGTCGAGCAACCCAGCGTTCGAGTTTATGTATCTTTTGTATTTATTTTTGCCTTAGCTTAGTTCACCTAGTTAATTTCTAGATTACTGTGTAGTCCTGTTTCTTAGTTATGTCATCTCCCCTGTACTAAGTCTCCCTGGTTCATGCGTCATGTCTGTGTGGTTATGTTTGGTTCCTTGTCTAGTCTGTCATGTGTGTTAGGCCTGTTAAGTTGTGTTGTCGTGTCTAAGTCTGCATGTTTCCTGTTTTATTTTGAAAAGGGTCTTGTGTTCTGTGTTCATGAGGTTAGTTTTACTGTGCATCATTATGTTTATCCTAGTCAGCTGTTTCCTCATGTGTCTCCACTTCCCCTGATCACCTCATGTGTGTATTTAAGTCCTCTGTTTTCTGAATGTCATTGTCGGGTTGTCTGTTATCCCCACCATAGTCTTAGTATTTCATAGTATTTGTTTCTTAGTGTTTTTTAGTTTGCTTAGGGTTCCTTGTTTAACCCCTGCAATCATCCAAATAAAGGATCGCTTTCTGTTTAAACCTGCAACACCTCATCCACATCTGCTTTTGGGTCCTGTTTCAAAAAACACACCGGCGCACCCCGCCGTGACAGAAGTAAGTAGTAATGTAACTAAGTTACTAATTTAAAGTAACTTACCCAACACTGCAGATAACTGATCACAGGAACACAGAGACTTACCTGTGGGTCATCACAAAATCTCTATTGAGGTCACAAAAGTGTCAACTTACACTTTCCAGTCAACATAAATAAATAACTGAGACTTAAACACTGTGTGATTCCACAAATGTTAATCTGTCCAAATGATTCAGTGATGTGTAGACTAATAGATCAGAAGATACTGTGGTGTATTACCTACAACATGACTGTAGACGGATCTTATCATAATTATTCCTGAAAGACTTTTACCTTTATTTTTACTCATGTTGCCATAGTAACTTTAACTTCCGAAGACCTGAACTCTTTCATAGCATTTTTATTTCTCTTTGCTATTTGGGCTGATTGGCACCTGATGAATGTAAAAACAAAGAATTACTTTTTATTGATTTTGCTCTACAAGGGCCTGATATCCACATATGGGGACATTCGTTTGAAAATTTGATAGAACAGTGGCAGAATAATGTCCTCGTGAGTGGATATCAGGTCCTTGTAGAACAAAATTTAGTACTGTGGTCTAGACAAGACAAAATGTGATGTCCACATTTGTGGACGCCACAGGCTAAATCTTGAAAGCATGCTGAGAAAATGCACAAAGCATTGCAACAAACCACTATTGAACTGTTCACTTATAACTGGACCAAACTTCCAGTTCCTCTTTACACTTACTGAGGTTTGATAACAAGAATAAGACGACACCACATTCACACCAGAGTTTTTGAAGTGTTTTAGAGCAGTGGGTTGATGTGGATGATGGTTTGTCCTTGTATATTATGTGCATGTGATCACAGCTCTGGGCCCTGTCCTCAGGCCTCCGTCTTCCTTCTGCTCTCTTTCAGGTGCTCCTTGTTTTCTGTGTCATTTCCTCTTTTTTCTTTTTTTTAAATCTCTTTCCTTCTTTTAATTTCTTCTTCCTAGTCTGGACCTCCCCACCTGTCAGCTCTGACATTGTTACAGTAAAGATGTGTAATCTTTTTTTATTTTACTTTAATACCTGCAAATAGTTAATGTAGCAGTTAAAGCACAGTTTCTATAGCAAATGTTCTTCCTCATTTTAACTCTGCAGGCTGATGAAGGAAACAACAAAAGATCATTGAGGTTTGTTTCAGTGCAGAGATGGTGCAGATAAGACTGCAGCTCCGTGTGAACTTGCAGTTATACAAATAACAATGTTTACACAATATTTTCCATCATTCACGTCTTTTTGAGAAGTGATCCTTCCTGTCACAGTCTGATCTACAGGTCAGAGTCTAAACACTTTCTGCATATGTTCATGGTCTCAATCATTAAACCTTTACATCTTACTGACATGTATTATAAAGTATTGTCCTCATCAGGGTATGAAGAGGACAATAAAGTGCAGTGTGCTTTAGGACCTTATGTTTGCTGGATACTGATGGCTTAAAATAAGACACTGCTACACACAAAACTGTTGTCTCAAACCACAGGCTGCATTTTCTCTTTTGTATGTGGCCGAGACGAAAATGAGGCCGTTCAGTAGATTAAAAATAAACCTGTGGCAGAACAGACAGTAACCACCAACAACCCTTCACACACATATCGGCACTGTAGCTATTCTGCATTGTCATTTTTGCGGTTTGATCTTAATGTCTTTAAATTTAATACACAAACAGATGTCATGGTCCTCCAGTCTTCTCTGACTTCCTGTCAGTGCTGTTGTGGTTGCTCTCTCTCTCTCCTGCTGTCCTCTCCACCTGGGTGGTGCCCCATTCTGGGTTCCTGCCTTTGGCCAAAGCAACTGCTGCTCATCATCCTCATCCGATGCTTAAGGTGGTGGCTGAGCTTTAGGCTTTGCTGGATTGTTGTACTTACTTTAGTTACTGTAACCAAGACACAGAATAACTCCAGCTTTGTGTCTTATTCATTGTAGCTGAAGTACGGGAGAAACTGTTCCTTTTCAGCTCAATACGAAACGCGTAATATTTTCTCTGAATACGAGATGATTCAGTTTTTTAGGGGACGGTTGGCATCTCTACTAATTAACCTTATGAACAAAATAAAGTCCAACATCAGTAACATCATAGCACCCACCCAGCTGTATAGAAACTCCGTCATGCTAGCTAGTACTCAGTACGAAAAGGTCAGCATAACGAAAATAAACTCCACCTAAACTTGGTTTATTTCTGACCCAGAGAGACTGCAGGTCATAACTTCTTACCTGAAGTTCAGTTCACACTCAGACCGGCGGCCGCCACGGGTCTCTGCTCCTCCTGCCTCACCTGCTGGCCTCCACCACTTGCTAATGGTACTCAATCTGTGGAGGCTCCATGATAGCCACCACACGAAGTAACGAGCCTATCTAAATCCCAGTAACGATTAACACGTTCCTGATTTTGGCATAATAACTAGTTACCGTGCTCGTTACCACAATAATAACGTAGTTACTGTAACGCGTTAGTCAACACTGGTGAGAGCTTTGTGATGTTTACTGTGTTTGGAGTCTCAAGTTAGTTTGTTGTCTTGTGTAGTTAGTGTGTAGTGTAGTCGTTGTTTTGTTTTGTGTGTCAGTTCTACTAGTGAATGTCACAGTTGCTGTCTTAAAGCCACCAAAGGCAGACTGCAGTGTAAATGCTGAGTGACACACCTGCTGTCAGACCTGCAGGATTTATCCCTGTGCTGTTCTCATCTGTGTTATAGTGACAGAAACTATTTTTTGGAGTTGCATAAATAATTTGTTCTCTTCTTATTTGATGCAGAACACCTGATTGTTCTGTAAACAGTTTTAAATGGTTATATAAAAAACGTCTGAGCCTTGGCTGCATTTTTAGGTAAATAGTACCATATAACTTTGTTGTTTGCAAAACTTGTGCATATTTTTTAAAAATGTACAATTTGTATTTGCATTTCAAGTTATGAAAATGATTCGTTAAACATGCTTTTGGTTTTTACAGTCAAAAATATCACTTTGTCTGAATTTAGATAAATTGTGCTGATACATTATATCAAAATGGGTAAATAACAGATTGGCAAGATAAACAGTTTTTAAAGGTGAAATATAGAGGCCGAATCAAAAGTAGTCAAAAACGGCCAGTTATACCCTGGACCCCAGAGGGTTAAAGGCTAAAAGCAAAGTTGTCACCAAGTACTGTTTATATTTGTGTGTATTGCTGCAGCTTCTTTGAGTATTAGCTTGGTGCCTTTGGGTGAAATAATGGTAATATGACTGATCCATATGCTCACAAAGAATAGCCACTTGTTTCTGTGCTACCAAAAGTTCCCCGGCTTTCATTCAAAATGTGTTTATCATCAGCACCGACACATTAAACTACTTAAACATTATAAATGTGTTCAAGCTCACACTGAGGCCTGTGGGGCACAATCAGCCACTGAGACAGTTCACACATTTATATGTGTTTGTACATGAATGTTTCATACTTTAAGAGTGCCTGTTTATTTAAGGGAGATGAACAAAGTACATTGGAATTGCACATAATAATATCATAGATGATAAATTAAATAGATTTTAAGTAGATGCTTGTGCATTCTTAAAGTCTCATATGTTGAATTGAACTATGTGATCTGTTCAAAGCCTCCCAGTCAGTGCTGTTCTCCATGCCTGTCTGACTGTGCATGATGTTATCAGCACAAACACTTTAAAAGTGATCATTTAGGACTTCAGCAATAATACAGACAGCAATGTAGTTAGCAACAAAACAGTTTTATTGGGAATTAACTTAAAAAACAAACATCAGTCTCCTATTTTCTATCACACAGGAAAGAAGCATCAATATCTGATAAGACGTATTTATTTATTTTATTTTATTTTTTGGGGGGGGGGGGGGGGGGGTTCAACAGGAGAAGAATATCTCTAACAAGTTGATTTGTTAACATCTTAATTTTTAAGTGAAATGTGCATGTTGAGTTTATACACCATGTATATAAGGCGACCGTCCTTTTGCAGTATTTTTGTGTGCTGCGTTTTTCTGTCTTAACAAAAGGGGAACAAATGTGTTTAAGTTCACCCAGGATGATTTGTTTTAATTTTCACATGGTCTTACTGAGGTAATGCGAAAAGACTATGTGCACCTTAGCATATGCTACTTCCGGTGGCACCCAAAATGCACACAGATGGAAGCAAAAGGTGAACTTAAATACAGCTTTAATGCTGGACGACAAAACAGAAAACTGGCTGAAGTAAAATACAAAATAAACTTACGAGGTTGGACAGTCTTCGTTGCGTTGCTGTAACGTTATCGACCTACAAATCCAGCCTGCAAAGGATGCAGCCCCTGAATTTGGACACAGCTACGATACTGGAGACGGCTTCTTCTTGTTTTTGGTTTGAACACTAGCTGACCTGATCGTGACTAGTCAACGAATCGTGGCAACCCCAGTTGTTATTATTGGATGACTCTACACAGGTTTAGCTGAGAGGTCGGTGACAGAAAGTGATTATAGGGTTGTAGCTTACACCGTCCCGATCATTGTGTTCTTATTTCTTAGAGCAAAAGAAGTGTCAGTCTGGACAAATGAACAGAAAAACTAAACAGAGGCAGATTCTGTTGGCATTGATATTTTTTATATTGTCATTTGTGCTAAAATATATAGATATAGAATCATCGCCTTTATCTGTCCTAATATGGCTATAATTATGAAGAAGTCAGACAGTCAGAGGATTTATTTTCAACCTTCTACTATTTCCTTTATCTGTGTCTGTGCTGACAAAATGTGCTTTCTTTATTTAGAGTGCAGCTTAGTCCAGAGATGAGCTATGTTATACATTAGGAAAGCACCATGTTCAGTTTCTTCTAAAGTGCAAGACTTCACACCTTTAAATGTTTGTTTGAGACATGACTTATTACAAGTTCCTGTTTTTATAGTTTAGCAAGGTGCTTGTTTCTGCTTTTCTGCATACCTCATACACACGGTTTAAGTTCATTGAAAGGTCGAGTGTCTATGTATGGTATAGCTGGAAACACGCACGCACACACACACACACACACACACACACACACACACACACACACACATGCAGTCTGAGCAGAAGAAAAGCTGCTCTGGAAACATGAGCAACAGTTTGACAGGTGACCAGAAAGATGGTGAAGCTCAGCAAACACGAAGCAATTTGATACCAGAACAAAAGAGAAATGTCTCCCAAGAACAGCAACGACTTCACAGTTTAAAGAAGAGCGATGATTCATAACCATCAAAGAGCAACTCAGAGGATAAACAGAAGAAAAGTGATTTGATTGAGAGGAGAGTGATTCTCAGAGACGGTCACTGAACAGGAGACGTGACGACTTTCAGGACGCCTCACTGACATTAATTGATGCAGATGATGATTTAGACTGTGACTAACCCAAAGATAACAGTTATATTTGTTACCATATAAGATATTTTGACTCTAAATGATGTATTTTTTATTATCGTAAAGCATTTCTAAAACCAGTAACACTGAGATTTTATCCACTTCTGTCTGTAGTTTTGTGTCATGGTCACAAGTCTGTGAAAACAAAGTGAGTGTAATCTCTAAGAGTTCAAACTTAAGTGCAAATTAAAATATTTTGATGAAAAAAAACCATCAGAAATGTTTACACGAACCAAATCACAAAAATTGGAAGATGGAGGATGGAAAACATGGAAAACAATCAGGTACTGAGCAGAATTAAAGTGTGGAAATGTCACATCAGGTGTTCAGCATTAAAGGGGACATGAAACACTACATGTATAAATGCTGATGTACATCATGGAGCCCAGCTCTCAAAAACTGACACAGATGTAACTCTGACTGTGAAGCTTCATTTAAGAAATAAGTGCTTAGAGTTATAAAAAGATGTTCAGCGCCATCTTCTGTCAGTACAGAGCATCACATCACCAGGTCAGTTGGCTCGTTTCAGTCAAAGACTCACATCAGTTTATGTTAAGTAACTAATAGCAGAACCAATAACTCAGTGAAAATAAGGACACTTAAACTAAACATCAGTTTAATGGGGTCACTGTTGTGCTGCTCTCAGCTGCAACAATGAGTTTTATGTTAAAACGGAGGATATACTGTCTGCTTTCACCGTCTGTCTCTTTAGCAGTAAGAGGTTCTGCGCTGTTTGGTTAGCTGCACTGACACAGGAAAATCCAGCTGTTAGCTGTAATGTTCAGGTCTGTGAAGCACTTTATGAACGAGGACTTCATGAAGGAGAGTCTGTTTGACATGTTTTGTGAACTTTACGTTCTTATTTCTTAAATCCAGTTTCACAGACAGTCACATCTGAGTCAGTGTTTGAGAGCAGGGCTCTAAGATGTAAATTATCATTTATACATGTGGTGTTTTTTAACGTCCACTATAAAGGACAAATGTAATTTCATGCATTTGAACCTGTTTTACATACAAGAACATGTTTGAGTAAATATTTAACAATTTTTCACGTAGAACCACTTAACAGTGTCCCAGCTGTAGATCTTCTGTCGTGAGCTGAGAAAAGAAGTGTTTCTATAATCTGCTGCAGAGGACTGTGGAAATGTTTGCTGCATAAATCAGCAGCTACAAACACTGAGAACCTGCCTGGATATCAGCATAAGGACGTGTGTGAGGGGTCACTGGCTGCCCCTGTGTCTGTCCCACCTGTGTTGGAGAACAATAAGGTTTATTATAAAAGCATTGTCTCCCCTTGATGCAAAGTGAAGTTCTGTTTTGTGTTTGAGTCTTTGCAGGTGTGTAATGTTACTGTACCTTATTGGATTTGTTTAGAAGGCGCAGACAGACTCTGTATCTGTGTGGACGAGGAAACCATCTGGTTTTACTTTCATGTAAACATCTGGCCTCAGACACATAACTTATCATTTGTAATTTGTTCTGTGTTGTAAAGATTTTTTTTAAAACATGTGAAGCTGAAACACTTCTCCATCTTCTTCTGTATCAGTAAAAAAAACATTAAGACCTCTCAGTACTGACAGTGACTTGAAAAAGTATCATACCCTTTGAACGTTTACACATTTTGTCACCTTACAACCACCAACTTAAATGTTTTTACTGGGATGTTCTGTGATAGACCAACACAAATAGTGCAGAACTGTGAAGTGGTATGAAAATGATACATGGATTTCAAAATTTTAAGCAAATAAAACTCTGAAAAGTGTGGCATGCATTTGTTTTCAACCCACCTTCGTCAATACTTTGTAGAGACACTGCTCGCTGCATTTACAGCTGCAAGTCTTTCGGGGTTTGTCTTTACCAGCTTTGCACATCTACAGACTGAAATGTTTGCCAATTATTTGTTGCAAAATGGCTCAAGCTCAGCCAGACTGTGAACAGCAATTTTTCAAGTCTTGCCACAGATGCTCAGTGGGATTTAGGTCTGGACTTTGACTGAGCCATTCTAACACAAGAATATTCTTTGATCTAAACCAGGGGCAGGCTGGTGTCCTGCAGGTTTTAGAGATCACCCTGGGTTTGCAGTTGTAGCATGCTTTTTCCATTTTTGGATGATGGATTGAACAATACTCCTTGAGATGTTCAAAGCTTGGGATATTTTTTTATTACCTAACCCTGCTTTAAACTTATCTCCAACTTTATCCCTGACCTGTCTGGTGAGTTCCTTGGTCTTCATGATGCTGTTTGTTCACTAATGTTCTCTAACAAACCACTGAGGCCTCCACAGAGCAGCTAAATAGGTGACTTCTGAAGGTAAATGAATGCACTGGATTTTAATGAGGGATATCAGAGTACAGGTGGCTGAAAACAAATGCACGCCACACTTTTCAGATTTTTACTTGTTTAAAATTTTGAAAACCATGTATCATTTTCATATCACTTCATAATTATGTGCTACGTTGTGTTGGTCTATCACAGAAAATCTCAATTAAAAAAAAGGTGTCAAAATGTGTAGAAGTGCAACAGGTATGAATACTTAAGCTCATGCTTTGTTCAGATTGATCAGAACTAAATACACAGATTAAAAAAGATGAAAAGAACAAAATAATACATTTGAATAAATGTATTATTCAAATGGGGGGGAATAAATGTCCCCCCTCCCAGCCCCAAAATTAATTTCATACTAATAAAAAAAACTTTCCAAACCAGGTTTTCTTTTTATAAAATTAACTTTGGTGTACTCACTCTTAGTTCTAAGATCTTTAAACTCAATAAGAGAGGAGGTGATGTCATCGTATTCATCTGAACCTGAAATGTTCATATTTTTATTTACAGGATTGTAAAAACATTTCACATGAAATTAGACTCATTAAATCAAAAACAAGTTTCATCTCTAACTGCTCTGTGATTTCCAGCACATATACTGTACCATTTCTGTTTTTCACTTGTGTGACTGATTCATAGACGTCAGCAGTACCTAAAGAAAAAAACAAGCCAGGCTCACATTAATCATTTTATTACAGTTACACTAAAGATCAGAGCAAACACAGAAACACTGTGTGAGTCAAAACCAGGACTGTAAGATCTTTAAATGTTCTTTAAAAAACTGCTGAACACAAACTGAACCTGATAAATGTTCGTGTTAATGGAGGTTTAATAAAAGTCAGTATCCATCCATCCATTCGCTTCTGCTTATCCTTTTCAGGGGCGCTGGAGTCTATCCCAGCTGTCATAGGTCGAGAGGCAGGCTACACCCTTAATGTGTGTGTATGTGTTAGTCCCCATAGGGAAATCGTTCCTCTGCATTTAACCCATTCACCCAGTGAAGCAGTGGGCAGCCACCAATGCAGCGCCCGGGGAGCAGTGTGTAGGTACGGTACCTTGCTCAGGGGTACCTCAGGGTAGCCGTCCAGTGGAGTTGAACCCCCGACCTTCCGATCATGGGGCCACCACTCTACCTACTGAGCTATCCCTGGACAGGTCGCCAGTCTGTCGCAGGGCTCACACACAGGGACAGACAACCATTCGTGCTCACATTCACTCCCACATTCACACCTATGGGCAATTTAGATTGATCAATTAGCCTTTCCCCACTAAAAGTCAATATAAATAATGATGATAAAGATGGTTTAAATACTGACCATGTTGAAGAGAGCCGTACACATGAGTTTCATTCAGGTTGACTCCATGATTTGTGGAGGAGCCCGGACTGTGACTCTCAGACTGGATCGACCTAAAACAGGAAATAAACATAACTGTCATGGTCCTCGGTCTTTTGACCCAACGGTTTGTGTTTTTCATTATTATGATATTGTGTTTGTTCTGATTGTGTACTGGGGTTTAGACTTTTTAGTTCCCAAAGTTTGGTTTCTGTGTTTCCTCTGTTTAGTGTCTGTACCGTGTCTCTGTGCATTTCCTGTTTTATTGTGAAGATCCATGTCTTCTGTTAGTGTGTTCAGTTTATGTTTTCCCCTGTCTCGTCAGTTCAATTTGGTTCAGCTGTGTCTTCCTCCTGTTTGCTATTCCACGTTTCCCTCTGTGTGTATTTATAGTGTGTGTCCTCGTGTGCTTGTTGCTGGTTTGTCTGTTCTTTCCCTGCATCATTCTGTGTCGTCTCCCGTGTCTCCCTGCATCATCATTTTGCCTTTGCTGTTTCTGTTTGTTTCACCTCTTTATGAATAAAACTCATTTGCATCTCAGCTGCCTGCATCTTGGGTCCTAATTCTCAGCCTCCACTCATCTGCCACGGCAGACGTGACAGCAATAAATTCAAAAGTAACTGATGTTTGTTTAAAATAATAATAAAAAGTATTTTACCAACCTGGTGAAGCAGGAATCTGTAAGATAAGATAAGAATACTTTATTAATCTCAGAGGAAACTAAGCGGTCACAGTGGCTCAAAGACAGTAAGAACAGTAACTGACTAAACTAAATAATATAATATATCACAAAGTATGAATAATAATGCACACCACAAAAAGTAGAGAATTTCAATTCTGTTGTACCAGCTGCAAATGGCAGCATTTCATCGTGTAGTCGATGAATGTTAGTAGCAGCAGGTATAGAGTATTGCACATTGAGATATTTACAGACACCAGTGTTTGCATGTGTGCTTTCACATGATGATGTATGTTGTAGAGTCTGACAGCAGCTGGAAGGAAAGATCTCCTAAATCTCTCCTTCACACTGTGGGTGCAGCAGCCTGTCACTGCAGGAGCTGCTCAGTGCTGTCAGAGTGACCTGCGTGGGGTGGGAGGTGTTATCTAACAGGGGTTACAGCTGAGCCACCATCCTGTCACTGACTACCTCCACTGGGTCATGAGGACGTCCCAGAACAGAGCTGGTCTTCTTCATCAGACTGTTCAGATTCTTTCAATTACAATTATTATGTTTAAATGTTTCACTGATATTTTGTGTCATCAGATCAGAATGAATGTTTGAATATTTAAAGTGAATGTAGTAAATAATCTCTGTAAAACTATCTATTAGTGAAATGTTCATATTTTATTTACAGGTTTGTAAAAACATATCACATTAAATTAGTTTCATTAAATCAAAAACAAGTTTCATCTCTAACTGCTCTGTGATTTCCAGCACATATACTGTACCATTTCTATTTTTCACTTGTGTGACTGATTCATAGACGTCAGCAGTACCTAAAGAAAAAAACAAGCCAGGCTCACATTAATCATTTTATTACAGTTACACTAAAGATCAGAGCAAAAACAGAAACACTGTGTGAGTCAAAACCAGGACTGTAAGATCTTTAAATGTTATAAAAAACTGCTGAACACAAACTGAACCTGAGAATGTTTGTGTTAATGGAGGTTTAATAAAAGTAAATATTAATAATGATAATAAAGACTGTTTTTCAATGCTGACCATGTTGAAGAGAGCCGTACTCATGAGTTTCATTCTGGTTGACTCCATGATTTGTGGAGGAGCCCGGACTGTGACTCTCAGACTGGATCGACCTGAAACAGGAAATAAACACAATAAACTCAAAAGTAACTGATGTTTGTTTAAAATTATAATAAAAAGTATTTTACCAACCTGGTGAAGCAGGAATCTGTGAAAGAGACAAATGTTATTACACATGTTTGTCATGTATAAATTGTTCCACTGATATTTTGTGTCATGAGATCAGAATACATGTATATGTGTGAATAATTAAAGTGTATGTAGTAAATAAACTCTCTAATACAGCATGAAAAGAAGAGGCTCTTACACTTGGACTGTCTGCAGCGATACAACAAGAGCAGGAGAATAATAATGAGAGAGACTCCACAAACCAGTCCAACCATCAACCACACAGGAAATGAAGAGCTGTCAGCTCCTGACACAGTTACTGTGACAACAAACAATAATTAATTATTAATAAAGTGTAAAAGAAGAACTCTGAGAGCACAAATCTCTGCTAAGGCAGCTCACTCTGTTGACAGTATTTACTTTTAAAGGAACAATATTGTATTTTCAGTGTATTTATTTTGTTTTATTTGTACTGTGAGAAGTTTGTAGTTCAGTAAAAATAAGTCCAAAGGCAGATTTGTTTCAACATGACAACAAGAGCAGATGTGAAATGTAAAAGTGAGGTCAGAGGTCAAACAAATGATATTTTAAATCTTTATACAGTACTTTCTATATGTTGACAAGACACAACACCTTTGTAAGAATCATAGTTTTTTATGTCATAAGGATTTTTTTTAGTCATAAAGTTGACCTTGAAGACCTCGGTGGCTGTAGCCAAATGTTAATGGATAGTTAACATGACTGCAGCTCGTCAGTGAGGTAACCAGGCAGGTCTGCTGGGATCCTTTCTAGGAAAATAAGATTTGTATGCTAACAGATTTTCCCCTTGTTTCAGTTTCTTCATGCTTCAAGATTTGTTTTCATGCCATCATTCACCTCCAGTCAGACGCCTGCCACCTTGGGTCATTGCCCCCCTATTCACCACCACCGCTGCCCCCCTCGGAGCCTCTTCCTCACTTGCCTGCCTGCCCATCGTTCAGCAGTTTCCACAGACCTCTGCCTTCATCCACTAAACCCAGCTAGTCTGGACTCCAAGTAAGGCATTGTTGCAGCCACTTTATGAACACTCTCTGTCTTGTCACATTCCCTCAGATTTCCTGCCCTAACTGCTCTCTCCTCTCCCACAGATCTGCCGCCCTCACGCTGTTATGTCCGCTCCTCTGGCCTGTCTCTCTCACCTCAGTTAAGATGTTTTTGTAGGACTCACTCCTTAAGTTTAGGTTCATTTATGTTTTGTTCTTGTTGACTGAGTCAAAGCTCACAATCTGTTGTGTTAAATAAATTATCCTTTGTGTGAATAAAGAAACTTTCACTCATTACATCCTCTGCTGTTTTCACCTGAGTCCATCACTTGAGTCCTGAATCACAACAATATTAAACCTGACAATATAGAGATATTATATAATAGTTTTATAAAGTTCTGACTAAATAGACTCAGGTGGCTTCAAACATTAAAAGAGATAATATGATGTTATTTCTCAGTCATGAAACTCATTTACAGAAAGACACACTGTTTTGATCCTGCTCACCTTTAACTGACATCCAGCTCTGTGCTGACTCTCTTCCTGAGTACTGACACTTGTAGAAACCTTCATCAGACTTTGACACTGCAGAGATCTTCAGCTCCCCTCGGGTATCATTTTGAATAAGTTTGTCATTGTGATAGAAAAACACATTGGAAAGTATTTTTTGTGTTCTCAAACTGCAGCTCAGATTAACAGAAGCTCCCTCAGTCACAGGATGAACAGGACTCACCAGGATAGGAACATTACCATCATCTGTGAAACAATCACACACAATTGTTTCAGTCAGACCAGCTGGTGCACACTTTGAGAAAAAGCTGTGAGTCGTGTCTCATGATCTACATGCAGACCTGGTTTTCTGAGTGATTATGAGGACTGGAAATATAGTTGGGATGTTCCCTGCAGGAGTCAAATTATTGACGGTGACATTATTGAATGGTTGAAGGTGAAATTGTAAATGTTTGTATGTTTGTGTTATTTTGCATGACGTGTTTCCCAAATTTCTCCCTATTGAGACATTAAAGGTTCATCTAATGTGACGACAGAGATGTTGAGCTTTGTTGAGTTTTATTCTGACAGAGAAAATAAAAAATACTGTTGGCAAATTAAGACAAACTGGATTATGAAAGGATGAAATGAGACCAACAATCAAGAATATTTTGATGCTTTTCTGTCTAAAATTGTCTGAATTTTGTTTTGTTTTGCCACATAGAATTACTTCACATAGAGCAAAGCTGGGACAAATGTTCATGTGACGTCTAAATCACTCAGATCCAAGAAGTAAATGTATAATAACATACTCTGTACAGTGATGTTGACTGCACTGCTGAACTCTCCTGATCCAGACTCACACCAGTACACTCCAGTATGTGACTTTGATGTGTTGATGTCACATGTGGATCCAGTCATTCTCCTACAGTCAGAGAGTCGGCCGTCCTCAGAGAACTTCCTCACTCTCCACTCAGTGAAGTTTCCCTCACAGGTCAGTGAGACAGAGTCAGAGGTGAAGTGTTGCACTCTGTCAGGACTCACTGTGAGAGACGCTGCTGAATGAACATCTGGAAACAACATGCAGTGAAGAGACAAAGCTCACAGATGTTAGGATTCAAAATATCACAGTGAAAATATTTGTTTGTTTGAAGCTTTTGTTTTGAAAATCAAATTTAATAGTTCAATATGATAAAGTGTTTGTTTGGTGAGACAACACTGAGTCTGACAACAAGCCCTGAATCACACAGACAGTCAAATCAATGGAAAACAAAGGAGCCGAATACTGACATGTTTAAGATGATCTAACCCACATGCTTTATCTGCTGGCAGCTCATGTAGAGCTTGGTACACGTCATGTGACATCATGAGCTTTGAGTCATCACTCTCAGCATCATCCACCTGATACAGATCACTCTGAACACACTTCAGTCATTTGCTGTAATGTTTCTGTCATAATTCTGTGATATTGTCTGTTTCACAGATTCCTTCTACAGTGAGATATTTTGCAGCAGCAGGACCAAAACTAAAAACCTTTGAAGTATATTTTAAATGAACAATAACAGCAGCTGTTATTTGTGACGTCTTCTTCTAGCGTCCATCTGTAGTCAGTGTTTGTCTTGTATTTGTCAGAGCTGTTAACCTGCCTGCTGACATCTTTGTTTCTTTATTAACTATATTTGACTTTTTTATCTGAACACCTACCTGAGCACTAAACAAAGAGTCTTAACTGTGTAAATCCTGTCTGTGCACCAAGTAAAAATAATCAGTACAAACAGAAACATGAGTTTAAATATCAAAACATTTAAAATCTCATAGATGTCTTTTGTTTTTCATGTTATCACATTAAATAAAAACTGAAAAATAAGAAAAGGAAACGAAGAAATTCAGTTTGGTTTGATCACAGAGAGAAAGGAAAACATTCAGTTCAGTTCTTCTTTTGGGGAGTTTTAATGTACACAGGCATAAATGGTTGTCATGGAGATGAGATTTTAATGGTCTAAATGTTGTTGAATAAAAATGATGACCTAACATGAGCTCATTGAAAGGACAGAGAAACAAACTGACCTGCAGACCAGACAAACTTTGGTTGACTGTGATCAGTGTGATACTCTGGGTCTCCTCTTCCAGCTCTGCACACATATCCTGCTGTGTGTGTCTGTCCATGAATGATGTAGGAGTCCTGTGCAGTCCCACTGCCATCAGGTAGCAGCTCATAACTGGAGGATTTCTCTGATAGATCAGGAACAGCTTTATACCAGTAGAAGCTCCATCCTGCAGACGGATGTTCAACCTCACAGTTCAGAGTTACTGAGGCTCCAGGACTCAGCCATGATGGAGACACAGTGAGGACAGGATGGGGTTTATCTGTTCAACAAAGATTTTCTCTCAGTGAACATGTAGTACAGTCTCTGAACAGTGAGCTCAGTTTATACAAAGAATAATAATCTCAGTCTATATGAACAGAAACACATTTTACAAAGTGTTCAAACAGCTTAAAGAAAATATGACTGCAAGCAGGAGAAACCTGAGTGAGGGGAAGAGATTCAACAGCAGAGCAAGTTATAAACAGATGCATTTTTACTTCCAGTCTTTCACAGTGATGGTGTCCAACTTCAGACCTGGTGGATAAAATCTGTTTGATGCAGTTTAAATTAGGATTTGGTGAGTCACAGTTGGTTTGCTTTGGTGTCAGTTAGCATGCTATGTGCTTGTTCTTTACTAAATCTGATGTTGAAGCCTCTGATAGCTAAGATGAGACCTAGTAAGGTTGTTTTATATTCTTTTGCTGTGGAAGCTGACCTTTCCTGTCGATGTGCACAGATGTCTTTAGGCCACATTAATAAGCACGCTGCGATTACAGGGAGCAGTTTGGATGTGATTTCCAGCTGAACTGTTAGGAATGCTGGAATAAGACTTCAGTGTTTATGTTGCACAACAGGCCAGGTTAATTAGTCGAGTGCAGATCTTGGCGTTGAAACCTGATACTGCTGAACCTTAATGATCCACCTCTAGGAGATCTGAACTTCCACTGAAATCTTCTGTTCCTAATAATAATGTATACTTTATTGATCCCCATGGGGAAACTCCTCTCTGCATTTAACCCATTCACTCAGTGAAGCAGTTAGCAGCCACTGGCCGCCCGGGGAGCAGTGTGTAGGGATGGTACCTTGCTCAGGAGTACCTCAGGGTAGCCGTTCAGTGGATTAGAACCCCCGACCTTAAGACCTTAACAAAACCCCTGGATTCCTGATGGATCAACTGATATTCCAGAGAAACTGACTCACACTTCTGAACTGTGACACGACTCCACCATAAACTCTGTTACTGCGACACACAGAGGATTTAATCCAAGAACTGATTCCACACCAGACTGTGACTGTGAAAGGTTTCTCTGTAAATCTGTGGACAGCTGATTTTGTGCTTTCAGTGTTGTAATTCCATTCATTGTGTTGGTGTTGTACTGGTAACTCACTCTGTTACTGATTATTCCTAAACAGCCACTCTGCAGGTCTAGTGAGTAAACTGAGTCGACTCATATTGATCAGAGTTTGAAGAGCAGCTGAAAGAAAGCTGGTTAACCCTGAAGGAGCTAACACAGGTTAACTTGTAGTTAACACAGATAAGAGTCAAACTAACTTGAACTGGACAGAGAGAGAGACATTTATTTATATTATTGTTTTACTTTTATTTATTTTACTCTGGTTTTTGGATGCATAAATTAATGTAAACTGGAAACTGTTTGTATATTTCCGTGCCTTCTGTTTCCCAAAAACAAGTTCAAAGTTCACCCTGATCTGTTATTTTAGGGCAGCTAGGTATAAACTGCTGGTGAGAACAAAGACTCTGGTCCTAGTTATCTGTAAATGTCTATGTAACCCATGGTTATTTTTATTGTAAATGGAATTTTTTTTAAGTTTTACTTTTTGTTAAGTATAAGTTTTCCTATGTACCTTGAATGCACCGCAGCGCTGCTCTACGGTGTGCATTATATGTGCTCCATATTGACTGCGCAGAGCAAGGTACATCTCTGTATATTGCACTGTGTTTAATGGGTAAAAGAGCTCCATGAAACTTTGTTTTGAGCAGTGATTTTGTTTTGTAGATGCACAAAGCTGTTGTGGAACTTTCAATCCTGTTGAGCTACAGAGTTAATGTATTGTGTGAAGAATATCCTGGTGAGTCTCGAATTATGCAAATTGAATTTTGATTCACAGTCCGGTTTCAAAGTTATAAAATCGGTCAGGATATGATGTTTTGTTGGAAATGTGATTGCAGAAGCTGTTAAGGATTTCTTAGCTGTGTTAGCCCTGTGAGAAGTATGCTAGCATACCCACATGTGCTCCCTGGGCTAATGTGCTTGCATGAGACACTTTTCATGGTTCACTTGATTTGCACTAAAATGTATAATATATGTATTGTTATTGGCCAGTAAGAACTGCCCAAGGGTTGTATTGAAGCAATCAAGTGATGAATAACTGTTTTCCAGTATGGTGTTTTTTTCTTTTTTTGCATTGTTGATTTGTTTGTCAGCGAAGCAGCTAATAAAGCATGATGGAATACAATTTTGCATCTTTCTTGTAAGATTCTATAATAGAATGAAACAATAATGCCAGTCATAAATAAAGACAAATTGAATGAATTACGAAACACTCATTTTTTTTCTATTAGATCCAAAAATGTTGTGTAATACTACAACCTGAAACAACAAATAGTTTGCGTTTGCCTGTACAGGAGATAAAGGAAAATAATTTAACAACAGCTGTGAAATGGAATAGTCCAAATCACCAAAGTAAAAAGGACCTGGGCTTGTTGCAGGGATCTGAAGTTAATAAACATCCTGTGAGTGTATGCACTAACACTTAGGACCATATAATAATAAAATGTGCGTGATGAAAGTTGGGCAGCACGCTAACGTCCTTACTTCACTCTGTATGCTCGTATGGGTCTGACCCTTTTACTCCTTTGATTTTTTTCCTCGTCCTTTTTTTTTTTTTTTTTTGCCTTTTCGTCAAGTCTGTCTTTGTACGGACCTGCCGTGTTGTCCGTCGTTTTGTACATAACTGTTTTTGGGGCAAATAAAATGCAAGTAGGGATTAAAACCGCAGAATTAACGATTACCGGTGCTGGAAATACTAGTGCTTGATGCAGTGTTTTGATTTTGTTGCCACGGGTACCCACAAAGCAATGCGTGAAAGTATGGCCGCATGAAAATGAGGCCATATTGTTGTCTGCAGTTCAGAGTTCATTAAGTGAAAAAGATGCAGTGTGTGTTTCTGATGAGAGCAGACTCTTTAACTAAAGCCTCTAAGATTAATTTAAAAGAGGTAACATGTTAAAAACAACTGAAGTAACTGCATCATATGTTGGTGCAACAGGTAAAAAATAAAAATAAGACGAATGCAGAAGAGAAAATATTGGATGTTACTGTTGTTCTTAGTGGATGTGGTGGAGCAGCTGAAACAGGTTCAGCATTTGTTCTGCACTTCATGTATTAGAGCTGCACAGCAGAGAAGTTACTCTGATATGTTTTGTTCTCTTGAATGTGCATAAAAAGCTGCTTTTTACAGTTTTTTGTTATCAGAATAAAAGAAAAATATTTTACTTAACAGCACAAAAGAAACAGCTACAAAGCTGCAAAACAAGTGATTTCACTTATTTTGATGGCAGATGATGTGGATGAAACTTACTTAATACAGTCAGTCTGATGATATCACTCCACTCTGTTAACAAATAGTCCCTTCTGCCCCGGCAGCTGTATCCTTCACCATCAGATTCAGTAACTGTGATTCTGTATTCACTGGATGTTCCACGTATGTTTTTCTGGCCTCGTCTCCATTCATACGTCCACTGAGCTCCTTCACCTCCCCGAATCTCACATCTGACAGTGACTGTCTCACCGCTGTATATCGGAGTCCAGGATGGCTGCAGGGTCACAGTGGGCTTAGTGGGAGCTGTTCACATAAGAATAATCCAGTTAGAAGAAGAGAAACATAAAAACATGGCTTTTTATAACATAAGAGGAGAGTGACTGCAAAACAGCTGATTCACAGACAAACAGTTGAAACTTTAAAACAAAGTCACATCGTAACAATTTCAAACTGTAACACAACATGTTTTACAAAGTGTGCAGTTTTTACTTTGCACAGTTATCATCTTTTGTTCAGATTCCAAAAGTTACAGATTATTTTTCATGAGTTGACAGCAGATTAAGAAGACTGGAAGAAATCATCATGTGAGAAACATTTTCTAAAAGTTGTGATGAGGTCATCATGTGAAACTGGTGCAGTTGCTGATTTGGGACATTGGAGTGTGTCACACTTGTAGTTATTGTATAACAAACAGGTTCTTGTGGCTCTGACTGATTTTCCATGAACTAAACTGTACCAGTTTCACATGATGACCTCATCAGAACCTTTATTTTTCATTTATTTGAAAAAAATTAATTGATTCCATGAACAACAATTACAGGAATGAATCTAAGTGGAACCTGTAATGTAGCAGAACAGTCTCTAATAAAATGAGGTTATATTGTAGCCAAACCTGAAACGTCGAGGAATTAATGTAAAAATGCTAAAAACAAAGGAAGTAACTGATCTGCAGTGATAAACTCCACATGTGCAGCCATGAGGTCAAGATGGGAGCGACTGGGATTATTACATTTGGACTGATTTTTTTTCATCAAACTAACAAAATCTTTTTCAGATGTTTCACTGAGCGATTATTAAATATTTTATAATGACATTTAAAGATATTTTAAACTGCTTTTTATCCGAAACAACAAAATAAACCTACAGTGCTGTTGAAAGACAAAGTGTTTGGTTGAGTTGATGAAACATTGTGCAGTATAAATTAAAATATGTGAAATATGTCCAACTTACTTATTACTCTCAATGGGGTGCTATTACTCCACTCTGTCCAGGAAGAGCTTCTTGTGGACCGGCAGCTGTATCCTCCACCATCAGACTCAGTAACACTGTTGATTCTGTATTCATTGGACGTTTCAGGTATGTTTGACTGGCCTCGTCTCCATTCATACGTCCACTGAGCTCCTTCACCTCCCTGAATCTCACATCTGACAGTGACTGTATCACCGCTGTATATCTGAGTCCAGAACGGCTGCAGGGTCACAGTGGGCTTAGGAGGAGCTGTTCAAATAAAAAATATAACATCATCAGACTTATAGAAATATGAAATGATCATTAAAGCTTTCTTGGTTTTATTGCTCTTGTTCGTGGTAATCACATTTTTTTTCATCGCAGTGTCAATTTGACTGAAAATCAACATTAAAAATGTTAATAAAAACAAACAGATTAAACCTGGTAATTTGCTGATATTTAGACTCTGCCAGCAGAGTGACTGAAAACAACCAGGTGTGCACAAATCTAAACTGTGACACTGAACATCAACACAAAAACACACAATATCATGTAAACAACTTCAGTTTCTCAGATTTTACATTGCATAAACAATTTTTATAGTCAAATATTGACCGAAACTAGACTGGAAAAGAATTACATTCTTATTTTGCCCCAAACTCATTATGTTTAATTTGGCAAATTAAAGATAAATAAAGTTTAAAAAAAAAAAACTGCTGCTATGAGTAAACATACCAGCAGTTAGAGAAAGGCTAACGTAGCAGAGCAGTCTCTCCTAAAATGAGGCCAAATTGTAGTCAAATCGAAACTTGCTAAATGCTAAAACAAAAGAACAGCATCATGACACTGAGCTGCAGTGATGAAAACTCCACATGTGCAACAACTGAGGTGAAGAAACTGGGATCATTACGTTTGTATTTCATTTTTCATCAAACCTACTGAATATGTCCAACTTACATGATACAGTTAATTTGGTGACATCACTCCACTTTGTCCAGGAGGAGCTTCTTTTACCCCGGCAGCTGTATTCTCCACTGTCAGACTTAGTAGCTCTGCTGATTGTGTATTCTCTGGATGTTGGAGGTGTGTTTAACTTGGCTGGTCTCCATTCATACGTCCACTGAGCTCCTTCACCTCCCTGAATCTCACATCTGACAGTGACTGTCTCACCGCTGTATATCACACCGCTGTATATCTGAGTCCCGGATGGCTGCAGGGTCACAGTGGGCTTAGGAGGAGCTGTTCAAAAAAAATATATATCATTAGCAGACTGATACTTGGCTTGAAAATCAAAAGGTTCTTTTTTTTTTTAAATAAATAAATTAAACCAGGTAATTTACTGATCTTTTCATATTTAACAATTTACTTGTTTCTACATCTTCATATTTACATATGTAGACATTTATGAACATATAATCCATGAGCAGTCAGTTAGCTCTTGTTTGCTAACAATGCTGTTAAACTTCCAGCAATGGATTCAAAGCTGGAGGCTGCTCTGCTCTCATAAAGTGATTATTAGTTCATAAATGGTGAAAAAAAAAGTCTTCATGTAGCAACAAAGTCAAAACTACACAAAACCTTTGTAAAAACATTTATCTGAGTTCAGTTTTACAGAAAATAATCTTCCTTCAGAGTAAAATTAATTTCTTATTTTGCCCAAAACTCGTGATGTTTAATTTGGAAAGTGTAAAGATAAATAAAGTAAAAAAAAAACACTGCTGCTATGAGTAAACATACCAGCAGTTAGAGAAAGGCTAATGTAGCAGAGCAGTCTCTCCTAAAATGAGGCCAAATTGTAGTCAAATGGAAAGTTTGAGGAATTAGAAAAAGAAAAATGCTAAAAGAAAAGATCTGCATCATGACACTGAGCTGCAGTGATGCAAACTCCACATGTGCAACAACTGAGGTGAAGAAACTGGGATCATTACATCTGTTTTTCATTTTTCATCAAATTTACTGAATATATATTTTTGTGAATGATTACTGTTACATTAAAAATTAATTTACACTACTTTTGTTGTTATTTTGTATAAAATGTGTGAAATAAATTAACATTAAAGTATCCTGTCATGTGATCAACTTACATGATACAGATAATGAGATGATGTCACTCCACTGTGTGTAGAAATTTCCCCTTCTTCCTATGCAGCTGTATCCTCCACTGTCAGACTCAGTAGCTTTGATAATTCTGTATTCCTTGGATTTTTCATGTATGTTTGACCAGTCTTGCCTCCATTCATACGTCCACTGAGCTCCTTCACCTCCCTGAATCTCACATCTGACAGTGACTGTCTCACCGCTGTATATCTGAGCCCAGGATGGCTGCAGGGTCACAGTGGGCTTAGGAGGAGCTGTTAAAAATATATCATGAGCAGGCTTATAGAAATACAAATTTAACGCTGTCCTGCCTTTTTTGCTCTGGTTAATGGGAATAATATTTTTGCATCGTGTTGGAAATATGACTTGCAATACAAAATGTTCTGACATGTTGATTATTACTTAAAGAGATAAAGAGATGCATTTCTGATGTCATATGAGTCTGAAATGTAGGTTTCTTCGAATTCTACTTTTTTTGTTATTGCCTTGAAATTTTCCAGCAGAGCAGCAGCTGATGGCAGCATGTGTTCAGCATGTGTTCAGCGTGTGTTCAGCCGAGGAGATTCAGTGACAACATTTAAAGCTTTGTCCGAGTTTAGCTGGAGGACATTAGCTCACATTCAGTTTGAGCCTCAAAGTCATCAGTCATTAAGAGAACTCAACATGCCAGGGTCACATGGTCTAAGTACAGCATATCTTTGTGTCATCAGCATATGCAAAATAAGAAGATGCACCATGTGTCTCCATTACATGTCCAATACTAAGGACATATAAGGAGAGCAGGATCAGACTGACTCTGGTCGTGTCCAAATTCATGGGCTGCATCCTCCTGAGGCCGCATTTGTAGACCGATTACGTCACAGCGACGCGCCGAAGGCTGTTCAAATTCGTAGACTGCTCCGAATGCAGCCGACAAATGCGTCCTCCTTTTCCCCGAATTTGAAGGATGGGTCGGGTGTGTCCTTCGTGGCCCACCATATCCCAGAATTCATAGCGCGGCCCAGCCAAACTCCAGTTTCCAGCAATGGCGGCCGCTACTAAGTTTTAAAATTACTCTTACTAATCTTTCTGGGTCACAAAATAAACTTTTAACATATTTTCAGGCGTGAAAGTAGTTGTGTAAACATCAAATATCTGCTTGGTTAATCAAGATATCGCATATTTGCCAAAGTGCTTCGATGTTTTCGGAGACGTCTGCTACCCACCAGCTCGACAGCTAGCCAGGAGCCCGAGGGTTACTGATGCGGCCGAGAACGGCACAACTCCTGGCACATCATTTTCAGATCATCGCGGACTTTCGCTACTCGGGTTAAACGTAATATATAATTCACTTAGACAACCTAAAAATGTTATTGTTGGGCTTTTTTCAGTGTTTTGTTTGTTCGTGAGTAAATCGGTTTGGCTGAGATTAAAGTTATTAGATTAGATAAAATAAAACTTTATTAATCCCCCTCCTCCTTGGTTTTTACACAGCTGACTAAACGTCAAACAGAAACCTGATTAAACATAAGTATGAGACAGTCGAGAATTTACGCCAGTGTCCTGTTATATTTTAGATAGCAAGGAGCAGACGGCTGAGTTTATTAAACTCCACCGAGACAGCGGCGACGCTAATCAGAAGGCTAGACCGTCCAATTTCACGGCCGTTTACTTCCGGCCAACCCGTTCTCACTCCCAAAGCGTAACATTTTACGCTAGGTGACAAATCGTCACCATATTACGTTTTCGGCTACCCACCACGTTCCTAAATGACGACCTCGGAAAAAGAGGAAATATGAGAACCGTCTTGACTGAACCTACACATGTTCGCTCTTTTTCTTCAAATCGCTTAGAAACACGCTATTTAACATCATTAAAGTCCTGGATAAGGTCAGGAATAAGGTTATGGTTAGGGCTAGGGATAAGGTTAGGTTTAGGGCTGGAATACAGGGCTGGAACGTCTATTACCGCGGGAGCGTCATTGCACTGGATTCCAGCCATAACCCGCCACGTACCATAAGAACGCCGAAGGTCTCCTTTCGCGTTCCTCAGGAACGCCGCGGGACGTGACAAAACGTCGACATGTTACGCCTCGGGAGTGAGAACGCTCTGTTCCGGCCTACCCGACCTTCTGAGGACCCGGCCCACATAGACCGCGAAGGCCGGGTCCTCAGGACGATGCAGCCCATTATCGCGATAACAGCGTATGTCCCCCCCCTCGGCCAATGCGGATGCAGCCTGTGACTCTCTCCACTCTGTGGTCAGCAGACTGCAAACACAATCACCGAGAGCCCTTCTCATAATATCAGGGGACTTCAATCATGCCTCACTGGACTCCACACTGCCCACCTTCACCCAGTATGTGACCTGCCCAACCAGAGTCAATAAAACACTGGACTTACTGTATGCCAATGCAGAAGAGGCATACAGTTCATCACCTCTCCCTCCCCTAGGCAGATCTGATCACAACCTGGTGCACCTTGTCCCTGTGTATGAGCCCTTAGTGCGCAGGGAGCCACCAGCCACCCGCACAGTACAGAGATGGTCGGAGGAGAGCGAGGAGGCTCTTAAGGATTGTTTTGAGTCGACTGTGTGGGAGGTGATTTGTGATGACCACGGAGAGGACATCGACAGCCTGGTGACATGCATTACTGACTATATAAATTTCTGTGTGGATAACACCGTACCTACCAGGACTGTACGGTGTTTCTCCAACAACAAACCTTGGATTACCCCAGAAATTAAAACCGTCCTCAAGCAGAAGAGGAGGGCCTTCAAATCCAGAGACAAAGAGGAGTTGAAAAGGGTGCAGAGAGAGCTGAGGGGACTGATAAGGAATGGGAAGGACAGCTACAGGCAGAAGATGGAGAACCAGCTTCAACAAAACAACGTTGGTGAAGTTTGGAGAGGCCTCAGAACCATCTCGGGCCACAAACAGCAGAACTCTCTGCCTGGGAGGGATGTGAGGTGGGCAAATGAACTGAATCATTTCTTCAACAGATTTGATTCAACCATGAGGCAGTCTGCAACATCGGCTGCAGACTCACCCACCCCCACTGCTGCTGTTCCACCTCAGACTCTTCACACCTCCTCTATTCACCCTGCTCACTCCCCCCCACCCCCAACTACAGCATCCAATACACACTCAACACAAAGCTCCAGCCTGTCTCTCTCAACCACCCAGGTTAGGAGGGAACTGAGGAGGATTAATGGCAAGAAGGCAGCGGGTCCAGATGGCATCAGCTCGAGGGTCGTCAGGTCCTGCGCGGACCAACTGTGTGGGGTGATGGAGCACCTCTTCAACCTGAGCCTGAGGTTGGGAAGAGTCCCACAGCTCTGGAAAACCTCCTGTGTTGTACCAGTGCCAAAGACTTCACGCCCCAAGGACCTCAACAGCTACAGGCCGGTGGCTCTGACATCCCACCTGATGAAGACCCTGGAGCGGTTGGTCCTGGCTCAGCTTCGGCGCCTAATAAGCTCATCACTGGAGCCACTTCAGTTTGCCTACCAGCCTGGCATTGGAGCGGATGATGCCGTCATTCACCTCCTACATCGTTCCCTCGCTCACCTGGAGACCGCTGGAAGCACTGTGAGAATCATGTTCTTTGATTTCTCCAGTGCCTTCAACACCATTCTTCCCTCGGTTCTAAAGGACAAGCTGGTGAACTCTGAAGTGGACCATCACCTCACTACCTGGATTTTGGACTACCTCACCGGCCGACCACAGTATGTGAGGACTCAGGGCTGTGTGTCGGACAGGGTCGTCTGCAGTACGGGGGCCCCACAGGGAACGGTTCTGGCTCCGTTCCTCTTCACCATCTACACTGCAGACTTCTCCCACAATTCCACCCAGTGCTTCCTGCAGAAGTTCTCTGATGACTCTGCAATAGTCGGCCTCATCACTGATGGGGACGACAAGGAGTACAGAGGTCTGACCCAAGACTTTGTGGACTGGTGCCAGCTGAACTACCTCCAGATCAACGCCAGTAAAACCAAGGAACTGGTGGTAGACTTCCGCAGGCACAAGCATTCTCCACTGCAACCACTGAACATCCAAGGTATGGACATTGAGGCTGTGGACAGCTACAGATACCTTGGTGTTCATCTGAACAATAGACTGGACTGGACTCATAACTCAGACGCCCTCTACAGGAAAGGGCAGAGCAGGCTGTACCTGCTGCGGAGACTCAGGTCATTTGGAGTGGAGGGCCCACTCCTGAAGACCTTCTATGACTCTGTGGTGGCTTCTGCTATCTTTTATGGTGTGGTCTGCTGGGGCGGCAGCATCTCTGCTGGGGACAGGAAGAGACTGAACAGGGTGATCCGAAGGGCCAGCTCTGTTCTAGGATGCCCTCTGGACCCAGTGGAGGTGGTGAGTGACAGGAGAATGGTGGCTAAGCTGTCATCACTGTTGGACAACATCTCCCACCCCATGCAGCAGACTGTGACAGCACTGAGCAGCTCCTTCAGTGGGAGACTGCGGCACCCACGGTGTGGGACGGAGAGATTTCGCAGGTCTTTCCTCCCCACTGCTGTCAGACTCCATAATAAAGACTTTAACTGATCAAACACACACATCCATACATATGCAATAATACTAAGTGCAATAATCCTTTCTGTCATCGTTGTATTTTTACTCAGTTGTATATAGCATTTGTATTTGTATTCTATTTTTATCTTATTGTATATTTATTTTATTTTATTCTACTGTATATAGTATTTTATTTTATTCTATTCTGTACAGTTGTGTACTGTATTTATTTTTATTGTATCCTAATTTTTGCCTCATAACTTTTGCACTGTCCACTTCCTGCTGTGACAAAACAAATTTCCCACGTGTGGGACTAATAAAGGTTATCTTATCTTATCTTATCTTATCTTATCTTATCTTATCTTATGAATTTGGACACGACCTCTATTGTGCTGAACACAACAGTAGTTTTGCCAAAATCTGTTTGTAATTTTATAGTCCAAGTCCAAACTTTTCTGAACCAGTCAATTCATACAAACTTTTAAAAGATAATCAGGAATGTAAACATGTCACAGGAAACTGTTTACAACATCAAGCACGTGGGCTCAACAAAAATCACATGTTTACTAAAAACTTCATCAGCAGCAGATCAAGGTAACTCTCACTAATGTTCCATAAACAGCTGATCCACATATGGAGCTGTTCTACATTAGAGGTTTTTCTTGTGTCATTGAAGGTGAGACTCGTGAACACCTGTGGTGGGTGTGGTTTGGAGCTCAGTTGCAGGACAGGGGTGGAGCAGCAGGTTGAGGGGACAGCATCAGGGGTGGGTGGCAGAAACAGCTGATCCCAGCCGCACTAATGACCTTTTCCCTTATTTTAGTAGCTGCACGTGTCTGGAGGAGGAGAGTCAGACTGAGGCTGAGAGTCAGAGTGGAGCAGAATGGAGCAAATGGCTCCAGCGTGTGTGTGTGTGTGTGTGTGTGTGTGTGTGTGTGTGTGTGTGTGTGCGCGCGGAAATAGAAATAAAAAGTGAGAACAGAATCCAAAAGCTCTCTACTTGTGTGTGTTTGGGGGTGTGGTGCCAGGGAAAAGTGGCAGAGTGCTACAACTACTATGTTTTCATCAATTTCAAAATGCCATCTTGAACATGAAACCAAAAGAAAGCTGTAATGAGAAAGGCTTAAATATCAGACCAGCGTCTGATATAATTCAACTACATTTTGGTCAAACCTGAAAGCTCGAGGATTTAATGTAAAAATGCTAAGAAAAAAAAAGACCTGATGGAACTGCAGCAATAGAATCCACATGTGGAAATCTTTTTGCCTTCCAGATACATTTGGATATTAAACAAAAAAAATAGTATTATTGAAAGTATTGATATTAAAAATATTTTGTTGTGTCATTGGATGAAACATCATGCAATGTAAATTAAAAAGAGTGAAATATGTCCAGCTTACATGATACGGTCAGTGTGATGATGTCACTCCACTCTGTGAAGAACCTGTCTGTTCTGCCCCGGCAGCTGTATCCTCCACCATCAGACTCAGTAACTGTGATTCTGTATTCACTGGATGTTGGAGGTGTGTTTAACTTGTCTGGACTCCATTCATACGTCCACTGAGCTGCTTCACCTCCCTGAATCTCACATCTGACAGTGACTGTCTCACCGCTGTATATCTGAGTCCAGGATGGCTGCAGGGTCACAGTGGGCTTAATGGGAACTGGTCAGATAACAATGATCCAGTTAGGAGAAGAGAAACATAAAAATTCACGACATTAGAGTAGAGTCACAACAAAACAGCCAGCAGTTGTTAAAGTACAAACAACTTCAGTTTTTAAATTAGTTTCCAATCATTAAAACATAATGATTGGTGCATAAAACGTTCACCAGATAGATTTATGCACAGATTTATGCTAATACACAGTCAGTAGATGAAGCTCGTTTTGATACAAGGCCTTGGGAAATAGAGACGCTGATGGTGTCACAGCACCCTCTGGTAGAAACAAAATAAAATAAAATAATAAAATAATATAACATAAACAGAATTATAGAAATGTAAAATCATTATAAATATCTGTCCTGGTTTTATTGCTATTGTTAATGGGAATCATAATTTTGTATTCTAGTGACAATTTGACTTGAAAATCAACAAAAACAAGTTTTGTTTTCATTGAGGATGCACTGAGCCTAAAAATTATTAATTTGACATATTTAGTTTTCTGAGTACTGGTTTGAACAGTGATTCCCTCCATAATTCGGAGAAGGCCATTTCAAACTTGGAAAAAATATCTAAACTCATCAGTTTCCTGAATGACGAATGAATCGCTTTTAGTTTGTGTTTCTTCTCCTTCCTCTGCAGGTGTAGACGTCTCTATCAGATATAGAGATTGCACTTAGAGCTCAAAGAGATGATCTCATTGTCAGATGTTTTTTTTCTGAAATCAGATTCTCTCTGCACAGTCCATCAGAGGTCAGAGTCACACTGCCCCCTGCTGGTGTGGTTGTGCTGTCAGCTGTCAGAGTGGCCTTGATTTTAAGTTTTGTAAGTTAGAAAAATATGAGGCTGTTATTGTGATCCTTTTAGTGGAAGAAGAAGAAACCCACAACATCTGCCACACAGATGTTCCAGCTGCAGTTTTCGGCATAACGGCATTATAAGTAACGACGTAACAAACAGACGGTTGAAGCTGTCTTCAGCTTACGGCATCTTATGTCAGTTGCACACGAGTTTTAAGATGTGAGAGATTTGTGACGTTTAGCGTGTTTGGAGCGTGTAGTTAGTGTTGTCTTGTGTAGTTAGTGTGTAGTGTTGTGGATAGGTTTGTGTTGTGTGTCAGAACAATGAGGCGACTGCTGTCTCCAGGTAGAAAACAGGAGTGATACACCTGCTGCTGTCAGACCTGCAGGTATCAGGCTGTGATGTTCTCCTTTATAGTGGACAGAAATGATTTTTTTGGAGTGGCACAAATAATTTGTGTGGCATCTTATTGAATGCAGAACAGCTGATTGTTCTGTAAATAGTTTGAAATGACTGGGAGCAGGTGAGCCTGGTTTCTATTGACATAACCACCACCAGCAGAATAACGTCACTTAAATGAGTGAGTAATACGCCACCTGGTGGTTTGTTCTGAGCGTGAGAAAAAGCCTGAGCCTGTAAGGCTGAGCGAAGGGTTTCTGAACCCTCTACTTATAGAAAACTCTCCAAATTCACTTGTGGATCTGTCACAGCAGAAGTGAAATCTTGTGAATCATAACTGTGATCTGTTAGCATTGACTAACAAACACGCATGAAAAGGAAATCAGTCAGTTTCAAGGAAACAAACTCTAGTAAATGTAAAGTTTGTGTAGCAGCTAAAACATCTGCTCACATGGTTGCACTCTTGATATGATCATTTTAATATTTTAACCAATAAATGCAGTGGAGTGTGAGCTGTATCATATACAATATTTTGTCCCTCAGGTTATTCCTGAAATATAGTTTGTTTCAAGTTTGTTATATGACGGGTCACATTTATTCATCTGCTTCTTCCTGGTCCGCTCATGTCAAAGTCCGCCATCTAGTGGTTAAATGGAGGAAGTGCCGAGTAATAATGGCTAGAGCTCCGTGTCTGTGATAGTTCTGCATCTGCTGCTCTTGAGATGGGATAAAGTGTAAGTTTGGGCAGATGATGGATTGTTTCTACATATTAGTGCTCTGTCCTTCTTGTGGGTCTGTGAAGTTTGTTTTGCCTGTTAGCATAAAACATGTCAGCATGTAGTATTTGTATTTACGTCACTTGACAGGCTTTGTCCATTTATTGTTAATGTTGTGATCTTGCATTGGTCATGTGACATTTGTGCATCTACACTGAGATTAAATGTACCTGCTCTGTTTTGTTGTTACAGTTTTACAGACTGAAAGTGGTACAAATGGTACATCAGTAAAAGCTCTGAAGAACGCCACAGTCTCCACATGGAGCGCTTACTGAAGCCATTTATGTTTAACTGCACAGGCTGAATAGAAGCATTGAGTCTGTGCAGAAGATAACATGTAAACACAGGGAGGATATTATTGAGCACATTATAGGAGATAACAGCTACATATATGAACAGGAAGAAAAAGATCATTTCTTACCTTCAGCATTTCCACAGATGACAGTACTGAGCACTAAAATAATGAATAAAACCTCATCAGACATTATACAACTGACAAGATCAAAAACAATATAAAGTAAGACTTTCTAAAGATACATCCAGATGAACAGTAATCACCAAATTTCTGTGCTTCTGTTTGTCAAACAGGCTCAAACATAATAACTCAAACTGTTGTAACACAGTGTGTAACTATAAGTGATGCAAAAAGCAGCAGCGTATCAAACATTTAAACACTTAAAGAATCACAAGTCTGCTTTGTTCCAGCTCTCAGGTAAACAGGTTAAAGCAGTGACTCACTGTAATTCTCACAGATCAGAAACATTTTCTTTAATCGCTGCCATTCAAACAATGTCAGACGTGTACTTACAGAAAAAGCCCATCATGCAGAGCAAAGAGTGCCCCATCGTCACATCCAGCCTGCTGCACTCTGATCCTCAGATAATCAAACAGTTTTAGTTTGCAGATAAAGAGAAGTTGTGTTTAATATAGATACAACAAGAGTTTTTCTACAGGCTCTTATTCTGATTGGTCTCTCTGTGCTTCCTGTCCTTTCACACAAAACTCAAACAGCTCCTGTAGCTTTGACCGCAGCAGTTGGTTGATATGTTTATATTTCCTGTCCACTGCAAACATAGAAGCTTGTTTCTTTTGTTGTGTTGTTTCCTTTCTCTGTAATATATAAAGCTGTTGCTTCATGTCAGGATATTTCTTTTGCCCGTTTGGGGTATTTTTTGGGTGCAATATCCACTAATATTTGTCTCCTGGCAGGTTTCTGCAGACTGGGAGTCACTGAGAGTGAATATAACCAAAACAGCTTTTCTACTTTGGTGCCTGTATTTTCACTAAAGCCTTTTTAAATCATTTTTCTCCTTTTAATTGTTTAACTGCTGAATTAAAATTAAATTCTTACTTTAGGCTGCATTAAAATATGTTTATTTTATTTGACTCTTAGCTGAAACATCATCATGCAGTAATATAGTGAAAAAGGCTCCTTTGACCTTAAATTCTGGTTTTAAGTTTGGTGGAGACCCAAACACAGGAAATGACTCAGTGTGTGGCTGAAGTGAGATTAAAGACTTTTATGTTTCACCAACTAAAGAACAATTAAATTCATAGATAAATTCAAAGTTATATTTATTATCTGTTATCATTTCAAAGTAAAGCAGGAACTCATTTATTCTGCAGATTGTTCTTTGTCTTGCTTTGACATGTATGTGCAGATGCACACTGACCTCAGCCTCTGACTACATGTAAACACAATAAAATAAAACAAGCTGATGTGAAACAATGATTGAAACACTGTAATAATGATGTTTGTGTTGAACACCACATGTTACCAACCAAGATCATGTGATTGTGTCCAGAGTCAGTTCAAAAAGCAGACCCACATATCCAGAGCAGGACTCAGAGTACCAAACAAAGGTGACCTTTATTATGAAGCTGATAGTTTCAGGCCTTGATGGTAACAAATGAAGAAAACTGAGTTACAGATAACTGATCACAGGAACACAGAGACTTACCTGTGGGTCATCACAAAATCTCTATTGAGGTCACAAAAGTGTCAACTTACACTTTCCAGTCAACATAAATAAATAAGTGAGACTTAAACACTGTGTGATTCCACAAATGTTAATCTGTCCAAATGATTCAGTGATGTGTAGACTAATAGATCAGAAGATACTGTGGTGTATTACCTACAACATGACTGTAGACGGATGTTTTTTTTCTGTGTATCTAATGTTATAATAATTATTCCTGATAGACTTTTGCCCTTATTTTTACTCATGTTGCCATAGTAACTTTAAATCGTAAAAGTCTACTGAGAAAATGCACAAAGCAACAAACCACATGTTCCTTCATTGTGTTAAACAGTTCACTTATAACTCGAGCAAACTTCCACTTCCTCTTTACATTTACTGAAGTTTGCTAACAAGAGTAAGTAACCACACCAGACACCACATTCACACCAGAGTTTTTGAAGTGTTTTAGAGCGGTGGTTTGATGTGGATGATTGTTTGTCCTTGTATATTATGTGCATGTGATCACAGCCCTGGGCCCTGTCCTCAGCTTGTGACGGGTCCCTGGTCTCTGGGAGGGTCGGCTGCCCGTTGCCTCTGGTTCTCAGAAGCTCTCCTCATGGGGTCTCTGTCTTCCTTCTGCTCTCTTTCAGGTGCTGTTTGTTTTCTGTATCGCTACCTCTTTTTTCTCTTTCTCTCTCTTTCCTTCTCTTTCGTTCTTCTAATTTCTTCTTCCTAGTCTGGACCTCCCCACCTGTCAGCTCTGGCACTGTTACAGTAAAGATGTGTAATCTTTTTTTTTTTCTTTTACTTTAATACCTGCAAATAGTTAATGTAGCAGTTAAAGCACAGTTTCTATAGTAAATGTTCTTCCTCATTTTAACTCTGCAGGCTGATGAAGGAAACAACAAAAGATCATTGAGGTTTGTTTCAGTGCAGAGATGGTGCAGATAAGACTGCAGCTCTGTGTGAACTTGCAGTTAAACAAATAACAATGTTTACACAATATTTTCCATCATTTTGAGAAGTGATCCTTCCTGTCACAGTCTGATCTACAGGTCAGAGTTTAAACACTTTCTGCATATGTTCATGGTCTCAATCATTAAAGTTTCACATCTTACTGACATGTTAATAGTCTAAAGCAGCGGTCCCCAACCTTTTTTGCGCCACGGACTGGTTTATGCCCGACAATATTTTTATGGACCGGCCTTTAAGGTGTCGTGGATGAATACAACAAAATAAAACTAGTACCGGTACCGAAAAAAGAAGATTTATTCATAACACACGTGAAAAGACCCAGGAAAACTGAGTAAATGATAAAAACGATAACAAAATAACGCTGAAAACCGATAAAAACCCTAAAAAATATACATTTCACACCTGAGCCTCAACTCTCGCGGCCCGGTACCAAACGACTCACGGACCGGTACCGGTCCGAGGCCCGGGGGTTGGGGACCGCTGGTCTAAAGTATTGTCCTCATCAGGGTATAAAGAGGACAATAAAGTGCAGTGTGCTTTAGGACCTTATGTTTGCTGGATACTGGTGGCTTAAAATAAGAGATTGCTACACACAAAACTGTTGTTTCAAACCACAGGCTGCATTTCCTCTTTTCTATGTGGCCCAGTCGAATATGAGGCCGTTCAGTGGATTAAAAATAAGCCTGTGGCAGAACAGACAGCAACCACCAACAACCCTTCATGCACACTGTAGCTGCCGCCCTGTGTGTCGGCATTATTCTGTATTGTCATGTTTGCAGTTTGATGAATTTATAGATAGAGTTAGAAGAATATATATATATTTTTCTTATTTTAAACATTTAAATATAACTGAAATAACAAGAGAAAAAAGAAAAAACAAAACGTAAAAATCATCAAGTTTTCATGTAAATATCTATGTCTACAGAATGTGTGTGCTCGAAAAGGAGTAGGATGAAGTTTACACTTTTAATAATAGTTTGCATTTATATAGCGCTTTTCAGGACCCCTCAAAGCGCTTTACAATTCCACTATTCATTCTCTCTCACATTCACACACTGGTGGAGTCAGCTACAGTTGTAGCCACAGCTGCCCTGGGGCAGACTGACAGAAGCCAGGCTGCCGTATTGCGCCATTGGCCCCTCTGGCCATCACCAGTAGGTGGTAGGTGAAGTGTCTTGCCCAAGGACACAACGACCGAGACTGTCTGAGCCGGGGCTCGAACCGGCAACCTTCCAGTTACAAGACGAACACCCAACTCTTGAGCCACGATCGCCCTTTTCCTGTTCCTAGCCTCTTATCTCAAATGTAATTGCTTACAGATCCATAGCTAGAATTCAACATTATTTGATCCATACATGTTTAACTATGTACAAGTCTAACACATGAACATACACAAATAAAACCATTTGCAGCATGTAAACCAAAACAACAACAAATGACATTTTTACATAAACTAAGCATCCTGTGTTTAACATCTGCTTAATCTCTGAGCTTATTTTATGTGACAAACACCTTAATAAACACTTTGGTTAAGCTTTGGTTACTCTGGCCTTGATCTATTAGAATGAGGACACAATGAGACAACTCAGTCACTGAGAGGAAGATTTCCTGTATTCATGCAATTTATATTTTTAAGCAATTGTGTGAATTTTTGTACTGATGTACTTGTCTTGATTTCATGTGTACAGGTGTTCCAAACACTAACTCCTCTGACTGTCATGCTGTGATATTTTACATTTGTCCTTACTATTGGCTTGCTGAACATAAGGATTCGTCTCATGACTATTTGGTCTTACAGTGGAGCAAAAAAGTATTTAGTCAGCCACCGATTGTGCACGTTCCCCCACCTAAAATGATGACAGAGGTCAGTAATTTGCACCAGAGGTACACGTCAACTGTGAGAGACAGAATGTGAAAAAAAAAATCCATGAATTCACATGGTAGGATTTGTAAAGAATTTATTCGTAAATCAGGGTGGCAAATAAGTATTTGGTCAATAACAAAAATACAACTCAATACTTTGTAACATAACCTTTGTTGGCAATAACAGAGGTCAAACGTTTACTATAGGTCTTTACCAGGTTTGCACACACAGTAGCTGGTATTTTGGCCCATTCCTCCATGCAGATCTTCTCGAGAGCAGTGATGTTTTGGGGCTGTCGCCGAGCAACACGGACTTTCAACTCCCGCCACAGATTTTCTATGGGGTTGAGGTCTGGAGACTGGCTAGGCCACTCCAGGAGTTTCAAATGCTTCTTACGGAGCCACTCCTTTGTTGCCCGGGCGGTGTGTTTTGGATCATTGTCATGTTGGAAGACCCAGCCGCGTTTCATCATCTTGGGCAAGATACTAACCCGAAATTGCTCTCCGATGCATTCATCGGAGTATGAATGTGTGTGAATGTCAGTTGTGCTTGTGCGAATGGGTGTGAATGGGTGAATGCACAAGTTGTGTAAAGCGCTTTGAGTGCTCAGAAGAGTGGAAAAGCGCTATATGAGAACCAGTCCATTTACCATTTACCATTCAAAGTTCTCACTGATGGAAGGAGGTTTTGGCTCAAAATCTCACGATACATGGCCCCATTCATTCTGTCCTTAACACGGATCAGTCGTCCTGTCCCCTTGGCAGAAAAACAGCCCCATAGCATGATGTTTCCACCCCCATGCTTCACAGTAGGTATGGTGTTCTTGGGATGCAACTCAGTATTCTTCTTCCTCCAAACACGACGAGTTGAGTTTATACCAAAAAGTTCTACTTTGGTTTCATCTGACCACATGACATTCTCCCAATCCTCTGCTGTATCATCCATGTGCTCTCTGGCAAACTTCAGACGGGCCTGGACATGCACTGGCTTCAGCAGCGGAACACGTCTGGCACTGCGGGATTTGATTCCCTGCCGTCGTAGTGTGTTACTGATGGTGACCTTTGTTACTTTGGTCCCAGCTCTCTGCAGGTCATTCACCAGGTCCCCCCGTGTGGTTCTGGGATCTTTGCTCACCGTTCTCATGATCATTTTGACCCCACGGGATGAGATCTTGCGTGGAGCCCCAGATCGAGGGAGATTATCAGTGGTCTTGTATGTCTGATGATTGCTCCCACAGTTGATTTCTTCACACCAAGCTGCTTGCCTATTGTAGATTCACTCTTCCCAGTCTGGTGCAGGTCTACAATACTTTTCCTGGTGTCCTTCGAAAGCTCTTTGGTCTTGGCCATGGCGAAGTTTGGAGTCTGACTGTTTGAGGCTGTGGACAGGTGTCTTTTATACAGATGATGAGTTCAAACAGGTGCCATTCATACAGGTAACGAGTGGGGGACAGAAAAGCGTCTTACAGAAGACGTTACAGGTCTGTGAGAGCCAGAGATTTTCCTTGTTTGAGGTGACCAAATACTTATTTGCCACCCTGATTTACCAATAAATTCTTTACAAATCCTACCATGTGGATTCATGGATTTCTTTTTCACATTCTGTCTCTCACAGTTGACGTGTACCTCTGGTGCAAATTACTGACCTCTGTCATCATTTTAAGTGGGGGAACTTGCACAATCGGTGGCTGACTAAATACTTTTTTGCCCCACTGTATATGGAACAAGTTCTGAATTTGTGGGGCAAAGATTTATTTGCTGATTTGTACATTGTTTGCACAGTTCTGAGGTCAACCAAATCTTTAAATTTGAGAATATTTAATTTGATAAAAAGTGGATTTAATGGTTCTCTTGAACTAGTTTTATTTCTTATGCTTATTGCTCTTTTTTGCAGAATCTATATTGGATGGGTGTGTGTTTTATACGTCTTTCCCCACACTTCCACACAGTATGTCATGTACAGCAGTATAATGGAACAATAGATAATATAATGATGTTTGATTGATGAGATCCTTAACCTTGTAGAGAATTGCCAGAGACTTTGATATTTTGCCTTTGATATAAGTAATGTGGTGAATCCAGCATAGTTTGTGATGTATTATCACACCGAGGAATTTTATTTCAGATACTCTGTCTAATTCAATGTTATTTATTGTCAGTTTACTATCGGTAGAATATGTGCGATTCCCAAATATTATGAATTTTGTTTTACTCAGGTTCAATGTTAATTTATTAAGGTCAAACCAGGTCTTCAGATTATTTAATTCATTTTCTAGTTCATTCAGACGTTGCTCCAAGTTACTTCCACAGCACAGTAAGTTTGTATCATCTGCAAATAATATTACTTTCAAAGACTTTGAAATTGCACATATCTCATTAATGCACAATATGAAAAGCAGCGGCCCCAAAACTGATCCTTGGGGAACCTCACACACAATTTTGGCATTTATGGCATTTATTTATGTATTTATTTATTTTTACAGTTTTTAAAGTAACTGTTAACCCATGATAATGCCACCCCTCTGATTCCATATGTACATAGTTTGTTAAGTAAAAGGTTGTGATCAACTGTATCAAATGCTTTCTTTAAATCTAAAAAAAACTCTGACAGCATATTCTTTGTTTTCAAAACAGTGTTTACTCCATTACTTAACTCCATTAAGGCAAGCGTTGTGGTCCTTTTGGGTCTAAATCAATATTGCTCTTCATAGAGCACATTATATGACTTTATCACCAAAAACAATCTATTGTAAAATATTTTTTCCAGTATCTTAGAGAACTGCAGTAGTAGAGAAATGGGACGATATTGGAACTACTTTTGCAATTTTCATCATATCAGGAAATAAACCACTTTGTAATGACAGATTACAAATTTAGGTAAATAGTTTCACAATACATCCAATAATATCTTTAATTAAGTCCATATCAATGCCATCACAGTCAGTTCATTTCTTGAAGTTAAAGGATGTAACTGCATCAATAATTTCCTCTTCATCTACTCCCCTCATAAACATTGAGTTTGCTACATTAATAGTTTTAATTTTAGGAGGGTTTCCAGTTTTTCAAATTTCTTTTGCCAAGCCAGGACCAACATTAAGAAAAAGGTCATTAAAACATTTGCATTTTTTTATGTCACTGGTGTCTTTGCGACAAAATTAATATAAATTTAATCCTGTCAGACAGGACAGGATTGGAAGGTTGATGGTTCGCTCCAGTCTGTGTGCCAAATAGCCTTGGGGAAGATACTAAGCCCAAGCTGCTCTCTGATCCATCTGCTGAAGTGTGAATATGTGATAGAAAGCAAGTAAATAGAAAAAAGTGCTTGGGTAAATTGGGCAAGTTGTGTAACGCGCTTTGAGTGCTCAGAATAAAAAAGTGCAGTATAAGAACCAAACCATTTATCAGACATTCCTCAGAGGTTCCTCACACCTCGATGCTCTTCCTGGTTGTGTTGTTTTGTCTTTCTCCAGGTCTTTCCCTGCAGGATGGTGGCCCTCTCTTTTTTTATGCCCACTTCTGCATCACTTATTCTCTGGTGTAGTAGAGAAACATATAATCAGTAGTCAGGGAGTGAATGTTAGTTACAGATGATCTTACACACCACCTCAACATAGTATAGTATAGTTTGTATAGGTGTATAGGTTAGCTTGTAAGCCTCTGTATACACACACAAACAACAACAAAGTAAAGAATCAACAGCATAATGTAGTGTTTGGGATTTCTGAGGTTCAGCAGTGCTGGGAATAGTGGGAGAGTTACTGGGAGGTGCTTGGGTAACAAAAGGCCATGCACAGGTGTAGTTGGCCTCTTTGTCTTAGTTTTGTTGTGTTAATGAAGCTACGTTTCTCCTCACAAATCAGCTCTGAGCCTGAAGGACTGAAAAGAAACCATTTAAACTTTCACAGCTGCAGAAAAAGATTCAGTGACTTTTTGATTATTTCCTTATTTTCCAACAAAGATCCGAAGTTCAAACTTGTGGCTTCAGACATTTTCACGTATCTCAATTCTGTTAAGGAGAGATGCTGACACCATGTGGACAAATGCTATTATTGCTGGTTTGTGGGTTACAAATGTTTTTAGCATGGCAAACCATATAAGTAATAGTAATACTGTTTCAGTGTAGAAATATCTGTGTGTCCGTTGTTCCAATAAGTGTTTTTATTCATCATTTCTATGAGGAAAAGAAGAAGGGAAAATGTTTCGACATTAAAGTGGCAAATTTGTGAGAAAAAAGTGGCCCTTTAGTGCCGAACTGCCATCGCCTGCAGTACAGTAACTGATACCCAATGTCTCATTTACAACAGAGACCTGTTTCAGACAAACATATTTAAATTACAACATCAGCATGTTTGTGATATCAGTGTTGTGACCTGTAGATGGTATAATTCAGAAGTGATATGCTCACTCATACAAACAATCACAGACTTTTTTCATGTTTTTAATCCTGTAAGGAGACAAAAGTGATCCAGAAGAAATGTTTTAAGCGCACTGACATCTGCTGCATCAGCAGTAAGATTATTTCTAAATTGGTGAACCCAAAATCTTCAAGATTTAAGGCGAGGATTGTTTCGAAGGTTTAACTGGTGCAAAAGGTCTAAACTCAAGATAAGATTGGGAGATTTGTTAACATATATTTGATTATTTTATTTTTTTAACCTTTTCCTCTATAACATTATTTTTGCTTTTATTTAGGCCAGAAACAAAAGTTGGCTAAATAATTAAATTTGAAAGAGAGATTATTTTGAAGTAAGAAAGTTTAAAAAAAAATCACAAACAAAAAAAAAAAAAATCACACTTTTAACACTTTTATTAAAAAAAAAAAAAGAAAGTAAGATCGATTTAAAAACAAATTGCTATGGTTACTGCAGGATGCTGCCTTTAAGTTTGCTTAGAGGTGTGAAAAACAAAACAAACACCAAAGAACAAAAATGTCAGCTCTTTCAAACAACAAGGATTTTATTTCTCACAGTTTTACTGACAACAAACTGTATTTATATAATTTATTAGGCAAGAAAATTTAAACAGAAACAAAGTCAAGCAGTAAATAAATGTTGTTATGAATAAAAAACCCACATTCTTCTTTTTCCAAATATTAGATAAAACCGTAAAGAGTGGAGTGTGTTGTAACACATATTTAAAGTGTTGCAGTCATATGTTTCTAATCCAGCTCATTACCAAAACTGTCTTTGAATAATTTTACAGAGAGCAGCGGAAAAACAGAACAACACAACCAAAGATTTTACAAAAACATCAGATGATGTCAGGAAACAGACCAGTTTACTGCTGTTTAGTATAATAGTATAATACTGTATAGGGAAAATTATGAATGGATAGTTGTTATTAGGGCTGTCACAAATGATTATTTTTATAGTCGACTAGTCACCGATTATTTTTTTGATTAGTCGACTAATCAGATCATGCACCCACTGGACGTAAAACGTAGAGCTTATTGCACCAGAAGCATCTGCTTTCATATAACTATCACTAGCTTACAGCTTGAAGTGTTTAAGGTATGTGCTCACTATAAAAAAGACGAGATGATAGTTCATTAAACTTTTAATTAAATTTGCAGATTGTGTCGGTGGATTTTAATAAACTCAGCCGTCTGCTCTTTGCTCCCTAAAATATAACACTACACTGGAGTAAATTCTCGATCATGTCACACTTCTGTTTAATCAGTTTTCTGTTTGATGTTTATTTCACTGTGTGAAAACTATAACTTTAAACTCTGCTAAACCGATCTACTCAGGAACAAGTAAAACACTGAAAAAAGCCAAATAATAACATTTTTAAGTTATCTAAGTTATCTAAACCGGTGAACCGTGGGCGATATGCCAGGGGACACAGCCTGACGGGACACGTCCACAGACAGGGGAGCAGCAAGAGTGAACTCGCGAACGAGACACTTGTAGGCAGCCAGGAGGTTTCAGCTCACTGAGTGAGTCCCTGCTGGCCGCCTAAACCTGCGGCACGTAGGCAATACCCCTCACATGGATCCGGCACTGCAGGCTGGAAAACACTCACTTGCCGCCTGTGTCCCAGGGTAACACAGTCTGCAACAGCACAGCTGCTGAAAGTGTAGGGCCGAGGTAGGGAGGTCACCCGAAGGGTCCAGCCCCAGAGCTGCGAAACACCCCGTGCCTTCTGCAGACTGGGAAGGGGACTGGTGGCCAAGCCCGCTGAAGGCCAAGCAGGGACTCAACACAAAGGTCTGGCGAACCACGGGCAATATGCCAGGAGATGACATCTTAAAGAAGTGTCTACACGCCACGACCATGCACCCCGTACATATGGAATATGCAACGGAGTGGAAAGATAGTCTCGATATGATGGAGAACTTCTGTTGTGAGCTGAGAAAAGAAGGGTTTCTATAATCTGCTGCAGTGTTTGAATGAATGGAAGAATCCAGCTCTGACCTCACATGACTGTGGAAATGTTTGCTGCAAAAGTCAGCAGCTACAAACACTGAAAACCTGCCTGGATATCAGCATAAGGACGTGTGTGAGGGGTTACTGGCTGCCCAACATGCCTGTCCCACCTGCGGCTTCCTGTTGAAGAACAATAAAGTATATTTTAAAAGTATTGTTTCCCCTTGATGTAAAGTGAAGTTCTGTTTTGTGTGTTTGAGTCTTTACAGAAATTGTGTAAAGTTAACTGTACCTTACAGACTTTGTTTAGAAGGCGCAGACAGACTTTGTATCTGTGTGGAGGAGGAAATCACCTGGTTTTACTTTCATGTAAATATCTGGTCTCAGACATACACACATCTTATCATTTGTAACGTGTTTCGTGTTTTACAGATTTTTTACGCAAAACATGTGAAGCTGAAGCACTTCTCTATCTTCTTCTGTATCAGTAAAAAATCATTAACACCTCACCTGGGATACTTGAAACAATGGTGTGTTTTGTACGGTGATGCTGTTACTCGACTAAATCAAACTGACCGACAGTGACTTGAAAAAGTATTCATACCCTTTGAACGTTTACACATTTTGTTACCTTAAAACCACAAACTTAAATGTTTTTTTATTGGGATGTGATAGAACACAAATAGTGCAGAACTGTAAAGTGGTATGAAAATGATAAATCGTTTTCAAAATTTATGTAAATAAAAATCTGAAAAGTGTGGCGTGCATTTGTTTTCAGCACCCCCTGCGTCAATACTTTGTAGAGCCACCTTTTGCTGCACTTACAGCTGCAAGTCTTTCAGGGTTTGTCTTTACCAGCGTTGCACATCTAGAGACTGAAATGCTTGTCAACTCTTTGTTGCAAAATGGCTCAAGCTCAGACGGACTGGATGGAGAGCATCTGTGAACAGCAATTTTCAAGTCTTGCCACAGATGCTCAATGGGATTTAGGTCTGGACTTTGACTGGGCCATTCTAACACAAGAATATTCTTTAATCTAAACCAGGGGTCGGCTGGTGTCCTGAAGGTTTTAGATATCACCCTGGGCAGGGCTCTAGACTAACTTTTTGCCATGGGCGTACCGGTACGCCTAACTTTAAAAAGTTAGGCGCACACAAATTTTATAATAATTGATATAATATAATGTGTTTTTCTGGATACACTGTGCTTTTTCAACATTCAAAGATTGATGACACCGTGTCAGAGCACTGGCTATGAATTTCAGAAGGATCAGGCCTTAACTTAACAGAAAAGTTAGCAATAGTTCTTTTCCTATTACAGCTACATCCACTTCTGTCGTGCCCAGGCTGCTCACTAGGGCTGGGTATCATCACTGATTTCTATAATCCATTTGATTCCGGTTTTCAAAGTCCTGATTCGATTCAACTTAGCCTCAGACAGTCAGAAATATTATAATTCTGATCATTTATCAGTACTGACTTCATCAGAATTGTGAACATCACAGCAGATGCCTTTGTGTGAAAGTAACTGAGAATAAAACACAGAAAAACATGAAGGAGATTTTCCTGGTCTGGCTTTTTATAGCAGATAACCTTAAAAATATTCTACAATGTTCCGCATATAAAGTTTAAATTTCTTCAGTATTGAACAACAGAAAAAAATAGGCTTATGGATCCATATGTACGGGGTACGACCTCCCTGGGTCGTGGCGTGTGGATATTTCTTTAAGACACTCCGGCACGCCCGGCTACGCCCCACAGCAAACGTATAAAACAGCTGTGCAGACGTGACACCGGTGATCGTTTGATCAGAACGCGTCTCCGAGTGGCCTCACGGTGGAGAGATAGTCCCTCACTAAGAGAACCAAGGTTACACCGTAACCGTAAGGTCTGCGCTTGGGTTCTGTTCAAGTTGCTGGCCGCCGTCCAGCGTGACAGTGCTACTGGAAACTGAATTTCTGGAAGGAACCAGATTAATAGGTTCATCTAATCTAATCTAATCTAATCTAAAAGGAAACAAGGAAATTCAGTTTGGTTTGATCACAGAGAGAAAGGAAAATATTCAGTTCAGTTCTTCTTTTTGGGAGTTTTAATTTATACAGAGATAAATGGTTGTCATGGAAACGAGATTTTAATGGTCTAAATCTTGGAGAATAAAAATGATGAGCTAACATGAGCTCATTGAAAGGACAGAGAGAAACAAGCTGACCTGCAGACCAGACAAACTTTGGTTGACTGTGATCAGTGTGATACTCTGGGTCTCCTCTTCCAGCTCTGCACACATATCCTGCTGTGTGTGTCTGTCCATGAATGATGTAGGAGTCCTGTGCAGTCCCACTGCCATCAGGTAGCAGCTCATAACTGGAGGATTTCTCTGATAGATCAGGAACAGCTTTATACCAGTAGAAGCTCCATCCTGCAGACGGATGTTCAACCTCACAGTTCAGAGTTACTGAGGCTCCAGGACTCAGCCATGATGGAGACACAGTGAGGACAGGACGGGGTTCATCTGTTCAACAAAGATTTTCTCTCAGTGAACATGTAGTACAGTCTCTGAACAGTGAGCTCAGTTTATACAAAGAATAATAATCTCAGTCTATATGAACAGAAACACATTTTACAAAGTGTTCAAACAGCTTAAAGCAAACATGACTTACTGTCAGAAACTGTCAGTGTGACTGAATCACTCCACTCTGTTGTTTCATGCTGTGAACTTTTCATTCTGCCCTTACAGCGATAGTTTCCACTGTTGGATGATGAAGCAGATCTAAACCTGTATTCATTTTGATTTGGAGGTTTTCTGATGCTGTTTGCTTCCCACTCATAATCCCACTCAGTGTCTCCTCCATGGATCTCACATCTGACAGTGATCGTCTCTCCTCTGTATATCTCAGACCAGTTTGGATGCAGAGTCACAACAGGCCTGATTGAGACTGTTAATGTTCAAGAAAGTACAATAAAAACACGTGAATGACAAAAGGTTCAATTACCATCAGATGTAGTGCTTTGTGGGAAGTTCAAGTTTGAGCTCACCAGTTGTGTCAATCCAAACTGCCTCACTGCTTCACTTCTTCCTCCTCTGCAGCTGTAGAGTCCTCCCTCTGAGACACTGATTTGTCCATTTGCAGTGTTGGGGAGTAACGGAATACATGTACCGCCATTACGTATTTAAAATACAAAATATGAGTAACTGTATTCCGTTACAGTTACCGTTTAAAAAGGTGGTATTCAGAATACAGTTACTTTGTTGAAATAAATGGATTACACTGCGGTACGGGGTACAACCCCCCTTGGGGGTTTTTAACCCCTGACATGTTGGTTACTCTGGGGTCTAAGTTATTGTGTTATTGAAAGTACTTGAATTTGAAAATCTATGGAACTTCCTGTTTCATATTGTCGTGGGTCAGGACTGTTTGGGTTTTGTTTGACAGCTACGTTCTGTTGTTCCAGGCGGTAGCGTTACGGTTGCCATGGTTACAGGGCGACGCTCTCTCTCTCTCTCTGCGACTGTGTGTTTCCTGGGTGAGAGAGCCTTTTCGTTGTTGTTGTTGTTGTGCTAAGCTAACAGGCAGAATGCTACAAGCATAGCTCTAAAGAATGTAGCATCATGGGCAGTGTAGTCCGTGCTGCAGGGAGAATGGACTGCCATACACGTTATGTGTCTGTGAGCGCGAGGAGGGAGAAAAAGGGGAGTGGAAACGTACGAGCAGTCATCGAGAAAAAACGGGAGATGGAAGCATGTAAATATAATAATAACCACTTCAGCCAAGAAGAGTGCCTGACGAGCCCAGTTGTAAGTAAGCTATTAAGACTCGACTGTACACCGTGTTCGTGTTTTCCTCCGAAAACAATAAGTTCCGTTGGAGCCGTCTTTCAACGCCTCTCTCTGTCTCTCGCAATAAAAGTTGACCCACACAACAAAGTAGAGCTATTTTTCGGCTACGAGCCGACACGGACCCCGCCGTATTAGTCAGAGGTCCCTTTACTACAGTTCGGAGTCGCGGACCTTCAGTAATAGTAATAAATCACACAGCAATAGTGCATTCACGTTGTTGTAAAAAGCATGATAATATATTAAGTAATCCAAAGTATTCAGAATACGTTACTCTCATTGAGTAACGTAACGGAATACGTTACAGAATACATTTTGGGGCATGTATTCTGTATTCTGTAATGGAATACATTTTAAAAGTAACCTTCCCAACACTGTCCATTTGATAGAAAAACCAGAGCAGGTCAGGGTCACACTGCCCCCTACTGGAACAGCTGTGTTATCAGCTCTCAGTTCAGCCTTTGGTTTCGCTGCAGTTTAGTTTAGAACAAGAACATAAAAGTAAAAATGACTGAATCAGAACAATTTAAAGGACCGGGTGGAAATATGTAAATGATCAAATATCATGAAACCTTAATGGTGAAGCTGTAAAAAACTGTTAAACAAAATACTCTGAAATACTGTTTTGATCAACAGTATGTTTTTAATATTTACTTATTTGCATTTGCAAAATTACAAAGCCTCATATATTACGTCCACTGAGCTCCTTCACCTCCCTGAATCTCACATCTGACTGTCTCACCGCTGTGTATCTGAGGCTAGATGTGTCGCAGGGTCACAGTGGGCTTAATGTGAACTGTTCATATAAGAATGATCCAGTTAGGAAACAAACAGAAACATAAAAACTGCTGTTTATAACATAAGAGTAGAGCGACTGCAAAACAGCTGATTCACAGACAAACAGTTTGAAGACGCAACATAAAAAAGTCACAACATAACAATTTATAAGTTCAAGCATTTAGTAAAATGTATCAGTATTTACTTCGTACAATTATCTTTATTTATATTAAAAATATAACAGATTCATTCGAATACATCTGCTTCACTTTATGAACTTTGAGGTGAACAAGCATATCAGTGTGAATAAACTGAAAAATAAATCAAAAAACTTTAGATTTTCAAAGGATTTTTTTCTTGAATCAACATGAATAGAAACTGCAACTTATTTTATTTTTTTGTTGTTGTTGTTTTTACCAAAATATGTTATTTTTGAAGCTCCAATAAATTCATGAAAGGCTTGAATAATTTTTGCTTGTTTGACCTTCTGTTTTGTTTTTTCCTTCCAGAATTAGATGGGCTCTTGAAGAGTGCAAGGTCAACCTTGAATCACACAATTTTAAAGGATCCACAACAAACTCAAGAAGTTCTAATATTTTGCTTTTTGAGATGCCTAAAATCAAAGAGATCAAATTCTTTAAAAGTAATCAAAAAAATTGAATTAAATTCTAAAACATGCTGGGGGCCAGTTAAAGGATGGGAATGATGTCTCTCCATCTCTTTCTTTGAGTTAAAAGCTGAAGCTGGGAGCTGATTTCTGTATCGTCTGCAGTGATTCAACTGATTTTTGTTAAGGCAAGTAAAGAGCCTGTTGCATCAATTTGGATATGAAGAAATGAAAGCACGTAAAATAGTGTCTGTGTATTTAGATGTTAAAATAGATCTCTGGTGTCAGCCAGAGGGGCCGATGGCGCGATATGGCAGCCTCGCTTCTGTCAGTGTAGCTGTGGCTACTGTTGAGCGTGTGCTTCCACAGGCCCCGCTAGTTTAGAGACTTATTCCTCATGAAGAACGAAAACAAGACAGAACATCTTCAACCGGTCTTTTACTCGCTAACGAGGAAAGACTTGGTCAGAACCAGGCTGTGAAGCTAAATGCTCCTCACCTGTCTCCAGACCAACTCCTTCAAAGAGCAGCTCTCCTTGCAGCTATTTATTGACAAACTGTTACAATACACATCACAACATAAGCACCTCCCACCGTAAAACCCCCTTGGTTACAAAAGACAAGGCACTGTGTGTGTGTGTGTGTGTGTGTGTGTGTGTGTGTGTGTGTGTGTGTGTGTGTGTGTGTGTGTGTGTGTGTGTGTGTGTGACTTCTTGATCACAACATCCTTGGCAGTGTTGGGAAGGTTACTTTTAAAATGTATTTCAGAATCAGAATCAGAATCAGAATCAGAATCAGAAAGGGTTTTTATTGCCAAATGTTGAGCAGGTTTACAACATTAGGAAATTGCTGCGGTGCTTCAGTGCAAACATACTGTCATAAAAATATAAAAATAAGAATAAGAATTAAAAGTGCTAAGTGGATAGATATATACATGATATATACATGAGTGCAGGTGGTGATCAGTGCCAAACATGGAATGATGCAGTGAACACAGCGTAGGGTCATGTGTTAGTGGTGGGAACAGTCATACGGTTATTGTTCATGTGTCCAACAGCAGAGGGGAAGAAACTGTTCTTATGGCGAGAGGTTCTGGTGCGAATGGACCGGAGCCTCCTGCCTGAGGGGAGCAGGTCAAACAGACTGTGTCCAGGGTGAGAAGGGTCAGCTGAGATCCGAGCTGCACGCCCCAGTGTCCTGGAGGTGTACAGGTCCTGCAGAGATGGGAGTCTGCAGCCAATCACCTTCTCAGCAGAGCGCACAACACGCTGCAGTCTCTGTTTGTCCCTGATAGTGGCTCCAGTGTACCACACGGTGATGGAGGAGGTGAGGATGGACTCGATGATTGCAGTGTAGAATTGCATCATCGTCCGTGTTGGCAGGTTGAATTTCTTCAGCTGCCTCAGGAAGTACATCCTCTGCTGGGCTTTCTTAATGACGGAAGTGATGGTGGGCTCCCCCTTCAGGTCCTGGGTGATGGTGGTACCCAGGAAGCGGAACGAGTCCACAGAGGTGATGGGGGTGTCAGTCAGGATAATGGGGGGAGTGGAGCTGTGTGCTTCCTGAAGTCCACAATAATCTCCACTGTCTTCTGGGCATTCAGCACCAGGTTGTTGTGGCTGCACCAGGACACCAGACGTTCAACCTCCCTCCTGTAGGCAGACTCATCCCCGTCCGAGATGAGTCCAATAACGGTGGTGTCATCTGCGAACTTGATTAGCTTGACAGACTGGTGGGTGGAGGTGCAGCAGTTGGTGTACAGGGAGAAGAGCAGAGGAGAAAGAACACAGCCCTGAGGGGAGCCGGTGCTGATGGTCCGGGAGTCCGAGACATTCTTTCCCAGCCTCACATGCTGCTTCCTGTCCGTCAGGAAGTCAGTGATCCACCGGCAGATGGGATCAGGCACATTCATCTGGGAAAGCTTGTCTCGGAGATGGTCTGGAAGGATGGTGTTGAAGGCAGAGCTGAAGTCCACAAACAGGATCCTGGCGTAGGTTCCTGGGGAGTCCAGATGCTGCAGGATGAAGTGTAGGGCCATGTTGATTGCGTCATCTACAGACCTGTTGGCTCTGTATGCAAACTGCAGGGGATCCAAGAGGGGGGCCGTGAGGGTCTTGAGATAGGGGAGAACCAGGCGCTCAAATGACTTCATGACCACAGATGTCAGAGCCACGGGTCTGTAGTCATTTAGTCCAGTGATCCTAGGTTTCTTGGGGACAGGGATTATGGTAGAGGACTTGAAGCAGGCAGGCACATGACATGCCTGCAGTGAGGAGTTGAAAATGCCAGAAAACACTGGGGCCAGCTCGTTTGCACAGTGTCTGAGGGTGGCAGGAGACACACCGTCTGGGCCGGGAGCTTTCCGAGCATTCAGACTCTTAAACTGCTTCCTCACATCTGCTTCATGAATATGAATATGAAGAGTGGTGGGAGGAGGTGGTGTGAAATCCTCTTTTGTGTGGGGTGAGGAGGGGGGTGTTGCAGGTGAAGTGATTGAGGGTGGTGATGGCTCTATGGAGGGGGGAGAGGTGGGGGAATTAGTGTCCAAAGTGCCTCTATTGTTGGGGCCGTTGGAGGTGTGAAGGCTGCCTGATGGCTCGTCAAAACGGCAGTAAAAGTCGTTGAGGGTGTTGGCCAAGAGCAAGTCGTCAGTGGAGTGGGGGGTTTTAGGCTTGTAGTTGGTGATATTCCTAAAACCTTTCCACACAGAGGCCGAGTCATTCTCTGAGATCTGCTGCTGCATCTTCTCAGAGTGCTGATGTTTAGCAATGTCCACTTCTTTAGTGAACCTGTACTTGGCCTCTCTGTAGCAGTCCCTGTCTCCGCTTCTGAACGCCTTTCTCTTTTCCAGCCACAGCTTTTTGAGTTTAGGAGTAAACCAGGGTTTGTCATTGTTATAACTCACCCTGGTGCGTGATGGCACAATGCTGTCCTCACAGAAGTGGATATAGGAGGTGACAGTGTCCGTAAACTCGTCCAAGCTGTTAGAAGCAGCCTTCATTGTGTCCCAGTCTGTAGACTCCAAACACGTGCGAAGCTCCTCCACAGCCTCGTTGCTCCACAGTTTTTTGGTCCTCACGACAGGTTTGGAGAGCTTCAGCCTCTGTCTGTACGCGGGGATTAGGTGGATCATGACGTGGTCAGAAAGTCCGAGTGAAGCGCGGGGCACCACGCGATAGGCCCCGCTGATCGTGCTGTAACAGTGGTCCAATGTCCTCTCCTCTCTGGTCGGGCATTTAATATACTGCTTGTATTTGGGAAGCTCATGGCTCAGATTGGCTTTGTTAAAGTCCCCAAGAGCAATGATGAGAGAGTCCGGGAATGTCCGCTCCATGTGCAGTATCTGCTCCGCGAGTGCGCACTGAGCTGCCTGCGCATCCGCGTCTGGCGGGATGTAAACAGCGGCCAGGATGAATGAAGCAAACTCCCGCGGAGAATAAAACGGTTTGCAGTGAATAAAAAGGTATTCCAGAGAGGAAGAGCAGTGCTGAGCAATCACTGTTACATCTGTGCACCAGCCACTATTAATGTAGAAGCAGACACCTCCACCTTTGGTCTTACCAGAGAGAGAGGCCTGCCGGTCCGCGCGCAGCAGATGAAAGCCCTCCAGCTTGAGCGCGCTGTCCGGGATGTCCTCACAGAGCCACGTCTCCGTAAAACATAACACACAGGAGGAGGCAAAGTCTCTGTTCATGCTTCTCATCAGGGCCAGTTCATCTGTCTTATTCCTGAGTGATCGTACATTGGAAAGGAAGATCCCAGGAAGAGCAGTTCGCAGTCGACGTCTCCTCAGACGCACGAGTGCGCCGGCTCGCTTACCTCTCTTACGGCGTCTCACTTTCCTGATCAGAGTCTGCAGTAAATCTGCCGCGGATGCGACAAATATTCGAAGTAAATCCACAGGTGTTGTAGTCCTGTGGTTAAGAAGCTCTTCTCTGGTGTAAGAATATCCAGAGGAGTGCCCAGACACAGAAGTTATGCACAAAAACAAGACAGAAGTAACGCACTGAAGCACCAGGGCATCCATACGCGGCGCCATCTTGGAAATTTCATTGCAGATTACAGAATACATGCCCCAGAAATGTATTCTGTAACGTATTCTGAATACTTTGGATTACTTAATTTGTTATCATGCTTTTTACAACTATGTGAATGTACTATTGCTGTGATTTATTACTGTTACTGAAGGTCTGTGGCTCCGAACCCGTAGTAAAGGGACCTCTGACTAATACGTCGGGTTCTGTGTCGGGCTCGTAGCCGAAAAATAGCTTTACTTTGGTGTCTGAGTCAACTTTGCCAGCGAGAGACAGAGAGAGGCGTTGAAAGGCTGCTCCCACGGAACTTATTGTTTCGGAGGAAAACACGAACACGGTGTACAGTCGAGTCTTAATAGCTTACTTACAACTGGGCTCGTCAGGCACTCTTCTTGGCTGCAGTGGTTATTATTATATTTACATGCTTCCAGCTCCCATTTCTGGACAGTGACAACTCGTACTTTTCGACTCTCCTTTTTCTCCCTCCTCGAGCTCACAGGCACATAACGGGTACGGCAGTCCATCCTCCCTGCAGCACGGACTACACTGCCCATGAGGCTACATATTCGTTAGGGCTATGCCTGTAATACTCTGCCTATTGCCTTCATATTAAATCATTTTTTTAAAATGTTAACAGTAACAGAATACAGTTACTCATATTTTGTATTTTAAATATGTAATGTATTCATGTATTATGGTACATGTATTCCATTACTCTCCAATATTGATATTTTATAACTACAATAAACTGTTTTACACTACTTTTGATACTAAACTATAAAGACACTCATGGTAGAGGAATCAGGGACGACATGCCACGTCTCCCTGTCTGATCTTTTTTTTCCTGGTTGCAGGCCACTTATAGCTGTCTACAGGTGCTGCCACTCGGTACCTGTAACACATGATTAACCATTAGCAAAATCACATATAGATATAATTAGCACTCTGTGTTACGCTAACCATAAGGAGGTGGATGTTACAGTATGTCCTTTATGTCACTCTTAAGCCAGAGGATTTGAACCTTGTTGAAAAAATAAACATTTAAATACATTTACAACATGTAACAACCAGGAAGAAAATAATATTGTTCCTACAGAATCTGATGCTCAAATAACAGATGGACCTTCCTCTCCAGTAATCTGGCATAGATCTTTGAGGACAGGCTGCGAGCTGTGATCCTCTAAAGTTGGAATACACTCTCCAGTCTCCCTGCCTGAAGAGAAGAACCCTCACCCCAGTCTGCCAATCCAAAGGCGCTGTCCCCAACTCCCACACAATATTGCAAGAGTGTGTCAGCCATAAATCCATGAGTCCAATCCACACTATATACAGTGGGGGTACTTAAAGGCTTAAAACCTTCATTTCTGATAAAGCTTATAGTTAGGGCTGGATCACGTGACCCAGAATCCTCCTTTAGTGTAGACTACTGCAGGGTTCCCATGATGCACTGGGTGTTTCTTGTCCACTCACCTTTTTCACTCATTATGTTGTTTACTTTCTCCTCTCTCTCTTCCCACCCAACTGGTGGCAGCCCCTCCCTGAACAATTAAATTGATACTTTTATATTTAAATTTCAAAAATGTTGACTACAGCCCTCCAGTCAACCTCAATAAATAAATGAAACTTATATACTGCACAAATCTACAAAAAGTAAGCCGCCTGTAAAAGATAAACTATTATTATTCCCAGAGATGGGAAATTCACTTTGTTACAGCAGCAAAGTAAACAGGGCAGGAATAAATAAATAAATGCAGCAAACCTAAAAACAACACTACTATGCAAAAATAGAAGAGAATAAACCATTGAATTATGTGAAGAATAATATGTCAGAGTACACTGTGGTGTCCCTACAATATGACTGAATTAACTCTCAACCTCACCAGCGCCACCTCATGTGTCACACTGCTGGTGCTGGTTGGACCAACTGAAGCCTTTTGGTTTGTTTGTTTGTTTTTGTTTCTCCAGACAGAATATAAAATATTCACATTTTACTTAATTCAAATTGTGCTGTCACTTAAAAAGTAACAGTAATTAAGAGCTTGGGGAAACTCTTTGACTCTAGCCTGAAAGACTCTACTGCTATTCAGAAGGCAAATGAGGAGCTGGGAGCGTGGCTCATTAAGGTGGATAAGTCCGGCCTGCCTGGAAGATTTAAAGCCTGGATCTACCAGCATTCCATCCTGCCCCGAATCCTGTGGCCCTTGCTTGTCTATACAGTTCCAATAACTACTGTGGAATCCCTTGAAAGAAAGATCAGTGGCTTTCTTCGTAAGTGGCTGGGACTTCCCCGCAGTCTCACCAGCGCTGCCTTGTATGGGGCAAGCAACAGCGTGCAGTTACCCTTCAGTGGTCTCACAGAAGAGTTCAAGGTGGCTCGCACACGAGAAGCCCTACAGTACAGAGATTCTAAAGACTGCAAGGTGGCATCAGCAGGTATTGAGGTAAGGACAGGAAGAAAGTGGAAGGCTGAGAAGGCAGTTGAGGTGGCGGAGTCACGCCTAAGGCAGAAAACACTGATGGGGGTCTTAGCAACAGGGGGAGCAGGCTTGGGGTACGTCCCAAAGGCCCAGGTCAGCAGGGCACAGGGAAAGGAGAGACACCAGCTACTCCAGGAAGAGGTCCGAGCAGATGTGGAGGAGGAGCGAGTAAGTAGAGCTGTAGGCCTTAAGCGGCAGGGAGCATGGACAAGTTGGGAGAGCACCTTGCAGCGCAAGGTCACCTGGGCAAACATCATGCAGGCAGACTTCCACCGGATCCGATTCCTAGTGCAGGCAGTATACGACACTCTGCCAAGCCCAGCAAACCTCCATCTGTGGGGAAAGAGCGAGACACCTGCCTGTCCCCTGTGCTCTGGAAGAGGGACCCTAGAACACCTCCTTAGCAGCTGCCCAAGGGCCCTGGCCGATGGTCGGTATCGTTGGCGGCACGACCAGGTGCTCAGAGTTGTTGCTGAAAAGATTGCCTCAGCAATCAGCACCAGCAAGCATCATCATGCTCCGAGGAAGGCAATCTCTTTTATTAAGGCTGGAGAGAAACCCCAGGTGCGCCCACATTTGACAACTGGCCTCCTCAACACAGCCTCTGATTGGCAGCTACAGGCTGACCTGGGTAAACAACTAAAGTTCCCTCAGAACATTGCAAAAACATCACTCCGGCCAGACATGATAATTATTTCTGAGGCCTCAAAACAGCTGATCATGCTGGAACTCACAGTGCCCTGGGAAGAGCGGATTGAGGAGGCCAATGAAAGGAAACGAGGAAAGTACCAGGAACTAGTGCAGGAGTGCAGGGGAAGGGGCTGGAAGACTTTCTATGAACTCATAGAAGTGGGTTGTAGGGGCTTTGCAGGACGATCACTCTGCAAAGTCCTAGGCCGGCTGGGCGTGGCTGGGGCAGCCAAGAAGAGGGCCATCCAGGCTGTGAGTGAAGCGGCAGAGAAAGCCACAAGGTGGCTGTGGATCAAGAGGGCTGATCCGTGGGTAGCTACTGGTACGCAAGTCGGGGCCTGATCACCCCCGGCTGGGTCGCCTGGGAGAGGGTGTATGTATGAAGTTGTGAGACCCGAAACACCTGATGACCCTAGGATACATCACTGAAGATGCGTACCAGTGCATCCAGGAGATGTGTCTTTATAGTTAAAAAGTAACATTTCATATGTCATGCAAGAAACCTAAACTGTAACGTAAATGTAAAATGAGCAGCTCGTGTCCAGGTTCACCAAAGTCAGTTTTGTGACTGAAAGCTGTCGGCCAAATTAGCACGATGATGTTTCCACAGGAGAGCAGCTGCATTATTATAAACTGTTCCACCACATAAACCTGAAAACTACCTGTGACAGCTGACCTGGGTGATGTGTAGAAGAACATCAAATTTTATTTAGCCTCAAGTCCGTGTGTTAATGAAGAACATGTTCCTGTGCCATGTGCATAAATACACATCAATCTTGTTTTTGTGTTTTTCCTGTGGGCTTTGTGAGGCTGCAGGTATTTACGAAAGTCTGACAGACTAAAACAGTCAAGTGACGACACTGTGAAGAGATGAGAGTTGCTTCTTCCTCTGTGCAGAAATGTAACTAAAAACCTTAAACCAGCTTTAATTCTGTTCAATTTCAACAAAATCCATTATTACAATATCAATATCATTATTGGAATGGACTAGCACTGCACCCATATCTCTGAGTCATCCACCCGTGATTTCTCCCTCTTATTGTGTGTTTTGAAAGTGAAAGTCACTGATAAGCCACCACAATATCAGGGTCCAGGACATGAGAGTACACTCATCCAGCTCTGAAACACCACAGATCACTGTCACATCTGCGACGGACAACATTTAAGCATCTGTCAAACTGCTACAATTAATGCGAATCAGAAAGACCGGAAATATTTAGGCTGGTGTCTGAATTGTACAGTATATAATAGTGTAACGAATGTTAAAGGTTATTTTGCTGTGATAGGTTGAGCATCTCTGTGCACTGTTGCTGTTTCTTTAAGAGACATGTTTGTTTGTGCTGCAGTAAAAGTCAGTGAATGTGGTTTATTTTTTAGAGACAGAAGTAATAGTCACTCACCTCAGCGTGTCGGCTTTCTTTCCCTTTTTATACTTTTAGGCCACATGTTGAAACTCATAGCCACTAATTTCTCTTTTTTTGGTGAAACCTTGGACTCGTCTCCAAATCTTCCAGCAGAGATCATCCAATCAGATCCTTTTAGGGAATCGGACCTCTAAACTATCGGTCGTCATGAGACAGGACCACAAACAGATACCTCTTTCCACATTTATCTTCGCCTGTGTTATCACTCCACAACAAACTTGATGAGCTCCGGACAATTGTCAGGTTCCCGAAGGAGTAAAACTGCGCCTTTCTGTTTGTTGTACTGGAAACTCGGCTTATAGAACAATGATGTGTTCATGTTGAAGTCGGAAGTTTCAGCTGGAATGCCCCATCAAGACAGCTACCAAGTCAATAAGCTCCACCTGCCCTGACTTAATGGGAATGGCAGATGAGGAAGTTGGAGGAAGGAGAGATGACTGACTTTTAATTACTTTTATACAAAATGATTGATTACATGGATATAAGAACAAACTAAGCATTTTATGTTTTATGATCTTGGATTATGTTCCTTTGGACCACCTTACAGGCTAATTATGGCACAGCGGGGAATCAAACTGAAGAAGAAAAGTAGGGTCAAAAGAGCCAAACCACAGAGAGGGATGGGTCTGAGAGCGGGAGTGGGAGTGTTGGTGTTCATGAAATAGTGTCTAAATTTGAAAGAGTCAGTGGATTTAAATTTCTTGTTGCATTTAAAGATGCACAAACAGCATAAAGATGAGATGAGAAATGTGTTGAATATGAAAATGCTACTGAATGGGAGTATTCTTGATTTCTGTAAGTCTGAGGTGCAGAGAGTAAAGGCACTGACAGTGATTTGTTCCCAGTCAGGGTAAAAACTGACTGATATGAGCCCTGAGAGTCTGAAAGTGCTGTGTTTAAAGCTGTAGAAGCAGCTGAGGTCGAGATTGTAGGTTTAAAGAGTCGGGCACTGCTGTATTGTTAACATTCAGACATGATGCAGTTACAGTGAGCTTGGGGTACATGAGCTATCATGTTAGGCAAATACCAGCAGCCTCCATGGTGATGCAGCGTTTTGGTCCTGTAGCAGCAGTGTGCAGTATTTCCTTAAACAAGTAAAAAAATCAAAGTATAAATCTGTAAGTTTGGTCAGCAGCTGTGGTTCCAGAGGAGATCTTTGGAGTTAGACCAGGATCTCTGAGTGTAGGGTTTCACTACAGTTAAATACAGTATCTCCATAAATTCACAAAGCTACACAGTAAATGGTGGGAAATAACACCAACAACTATATAGTGTATTATGAAGTACTACAAAACAACAACAAAGTAAAACTCCTGTACTGTGGTGCTTCATTGGCTACTTTAAATAAAGGGATATCAAGTGTTACTCTGACAGTGTCCTCAGCATCTGTAGCCCACTACACCCCAGATGGTTCAGTGATGCCAGTAAACTGAGGACTCATCATCTCCGTCCACAAACATAAGTGTACAGTCTTCTGGGTTGTAACACTGCTCACATGCTAAACTGCTCCAAAGTCTTTTTTATAATTCTTCTTTCATTTGGAAACATTTTGACTCGTCTCGACTTATAACATCGACTTATTGATCACAGTCCTGTCAAAGCAGATCATCAGCAGATTCATTATTAAGCTGTTGAATGATCAGCTCATAAAAGTTATGTTCATGTTTTCAGTGTTTTCTCCATCCAAGCTCATCCCAAAGTCCAGACATGCAGGTGATTAGAAAAGACATCTGATCTGAATGTGCTGCTGACTCTTTGAATATTGTGATTTCCTGATGACCAGGAGAAACATGTCTGGAAAACATGCAGAATGTTTGGAATGAAGTAGACTGTGGAAATGTGCAGTGAATGAAGGTTATAGTAGGAGACACCTGGTCCTGGTCAGATGAACCACTTTAACTGGCTCCTTTCTTTTTAGCCCACAATGATCATTTTGATCTGTGTTTTATTCTCATTATTTTAATGGGCTCAGTTAACAAAGGGCCAGTATAGCAGTAAAAAAGCACAATGGCTGTAAACAATAAAGATCACAGATTAAATTAAGACATCAGCCTAAAGAGCAACATAACAATGAGGTCACATAAAAGAAGCAATTATGAAACTTTGACTGTAAACTACAGATCTGCTAAAATAATAAATCAGCCAACTAGACTTGATAATTACATTATAACAAGATGTTGAAATGGATGTTACTTATACAGCAATTTAACCTGAAAAGAGGACGTTACTCTCAAGTGGTGAGGGATTATTTACAGGTAACATTTAGTGGACAAAAAAGGTGTGTGGATAAACTGCACACATGCATTCCTGGGATTACTGTTCCAGAGTAATGCAATAAGAAACCAGCAGGTGGCAGCAGTGTGCTGGTTGGCACTGTCTCCTCACAGCAAGAAGGTCCTGACTGGGTTTTCCCCGGGTCTGCGTGGCCCCTCTCTGGGAACTCCAGCTGCCTCCCACAGCCCAGGGACCTGGATGTTAGATTAACTGGTAATTCTAAAGGTGTGAATGTGAGCCTGAATGCTTGTGTGTCTCTGTCTGATAGTCATATGGCACAACTGTGACTTGTCCAGGTGTACACTGCTTCTGGATTGAGGAGTAATATTTTAAAAACAAACAGACAAAGAAAGCAGAGCTGCACCTCACTGTTTGTATTGATGATATTTTTGGACCCAGCTGTGTTTTGTTCTTCTAGAAAGCCAGATGTGGGACGAGCACAAATGTAAAGGCAGCCAGTGATGCCTCAACATCTTTAAAACTCAAGCCTGCATCATCAACTCACAGAGCTCTGGACACAAATGTCTACTGGGACCCAACCAACTTGTTTTGATGACCAGGCCTTTATTCTTTCTTCAATAATAAGAAATAGTAATAATGTGTACCTACATGAGTACTTCTAAATGGAGAGCACCGCGTCTTATTGAAAAAATAAAAGGTAACATCACAATATAGCTTCAATAAAAACTTTAAAACAGCCAATCATGAAGAGTTCTGTGGTCCACTTCCAAACCAGAAAATCTAATCAAGCACAAACAATCTTAAATCTTTACTCTGATGAAAATATAAGAGAAAGTGAAGTCAAGGTTAAATTTATTCATATATGTTTAAAACAACAGAGCTGATCGCAGAGCTCTCCATTTAAAATATATAACCTTAAAAAAAGTAAAATGTTAAATCCAGAAAAAGTGAGAACAGCAAACAATATTAAAATAAAATTAAATAAAAAATAAAATTCACAGCATCTGACAGTATCTGACATCAAATGAATCAAGCTCAGCTTTTTCATGTTTTTATAACAAATAATTCATTTTTGCATGATGCAGATCTTTAAACTCAGACAGTAAACGTATTTGTTGGTGTTCATACCAGCACTAATGTGACTCTGCTGACTTTAAGTTGTTGCTTTCAGGTATTAAAAATCACAGACTTCAAAACTTTTTTCTCACTTGCTATTGGAACAGGATACATTCAAAATTTTATATTAAAGCTTAAAAATGAATAAAAAATATCAGCTGCATATAAAGAGCATGAATCTGAAACAGGACACACCTCTGTGTGCTTTATGCTAAAAGAATCTATATCATTTTATTATTCAATATCATCTTCATAAACACTAAAAAGTGAGCATGTCTGATATTTGGGCAGCAGAGGAGCAACAGTGGATTCATTAAATGCTTCTTCTTGGCTTTGCTGCTGCAGCTCTCCTCACTGACCTGTAAGACAAACACAAAGAACACAAATGTCCAAGTTTCAGGATATTCGCCATTTAATAACTTGAAGAATAACTCATCCTGCACAGAAGCATAATTACCAGGAAAGCTTCCTAACGTGACTTCAGAATAAACTGCTGCATCAGCTGCAGGACTTGATTTTCCTGTGAGTGGAAAGAAGATTTTAAGACCAGATAAACATGTTGAACAACATTCACTGGAGGTGATGGCAGACTTTGTTTACCTGCTTTCTTCTTGGCTTTGTCTTTTTTGGGGTGTTTGACCTCAGCATACATCAGACTGTCCTCTAAAAGAGAAGTCAGGATACATTTGATCAGCAGATATATGACACAGAGCTGTTGGACGTAGAGGTGGATTTAAACTGCAGATTTGTCAGCCACAGCCATTAACAGCATTAATGCTACGCTCCCCTTAATGATTCTCGCTCTTTGTAGTTTCACTAGATTATTACTTTAGAAAAGAACAGACTACTTTAAGTGCTAAGAGTAACAAGAACCATTGACGAGATGTAATACGTCACAGGTTTCTTTTACTGTTACAAAAAAGTTAACAATTTAGAATTTTGAACACAGGATATTTTATTTAAGCAAATTAGCAGAAGCAAAGCAAAACCTTAATCAACTAGTAATAATCACTTGATTCAGTCACCTGAATTTTATCCAAATATAACTAATCACAAGTACAAAGTCTTCCAACTCTTTTGTGAGACAAAAAAATGATAATTTCACTTCATAAGTCCACAGTGATTGGACAACTGAAACTTTTGACTGTGACTCCACAGTGCTTTCTTCAGATGTTGCTGATGTTACTCATCTTTAGCAAACTACAAAAAGAACCTCGAACCTTCCCAAACAGCATCATTTATACTCATGTGCCCGTCTGCATCACTCCCTTCTTTCATCCCTTACTCATATTTTATATGCCCTACATCTATTCCACATACACACAAGTTTCCATGCTATTGGCACATCCAATACTTTCCTGTATCAAACAACCATCTTAAACAGTGCTCTGCTGGGCCTCCAGTGATTGAGCACACTCAGATTATGTGTTTTATTTGATGGTGTTTGGTTTTGTGATCAGTGGTCTAGTTCAGAAGCTCTGGATGCTGTGATTCAGTAAATCCAGCTGAAAGGGGAGTTTTTTTGCCTCCCAGATTAAAGACTTTGATCAAAGGCCTTAGATTAGAGATTAACCTCTGATCTGAGGAAGAGACTGAACTCAAACTGTGGAAGAAGTTTGTTTTGAGTTTTCTTCGTTCTTTGCAAACATTCTGACCTGCTGTGTTTCTGAATCACTCATTAAATCTGTTCGACTTCTACAGCGTGTCTGTAGAACACAACACAACAACACAGTATCATGTTAAACAAATACACCTGATTTAATGACTAACCCACCAAAACCCTAAATGACTGCAGATTAACTCTGCTGATGTATAGCAGCTAAGCTTGGTAAGTGAATAACTAAACTCCATGTTGACCTATAATTAGCTGCAACAAAATGAAATGACACATTTCAGTACAAACACTGAATGAGACTGTTGTGACTGTACCTGCAGCTCCCGTCTTCACCTCAGAGTAAACAGCACTCTGCTCTGGTTCATGATGCTTCCCTGTGAAGATGATCAGAATATTTATCATGAGAAAATAATTAACTGTTAGATTTTTTAAAATATTTATTTATTTTATTTTGCATTACATTTACATTTAATTGCACATGTTTTATGTACTTACGCTTCTTTTCAACGTTTTTAAGTTCAATAAGAGAGTATGTGACATCTTCATGTTCATCTGATCCTGAAATGTTCATATTTTAGTTACAGGATTGTAAACATTTCACATGGAATTAATTTTATTAAATCAAAAACAAGTTTCATCTCTGACTGCTCTGTGCTTTTATGCACATATACTGCACCATTTCTGTTGTCTTCCACTTGGCTAACAGATTCATAGAGGTTATTAGTACCTAAAAAACGATGAACCAGGGTCACATTAATCATTTTAATAAAAACCTAAAGGAGAGTTTAAATAATTCTGTTTATGTCAAAACCAAGACCATGAGATATTTTCGTACCATGAGCCCATAATGTTGTTACTGTTTGTGCTGTTCTGATATGAAACAATAAAATTATGGATTTTGTGCCGCTGAGCACAAAGTTAATCTAAAAACTGTTACTGTTAATGAGGACAGATATAAAAGTCAATATTAATAATGATAATATTATTTAAATGGTTTAAATACTGACCATGTTGAAGAGAGTTGTACTCATGAGTTTCATCCTGGTTGACTCCATGATTTGTGGAGGAGCCCGGACTGTGACTCTCAGACTGGATCGACCTGAAACAGGAAATAAACACAATAAACTCAAAAGTAACTGATGTTTGTTTAAAATAATAATAAAAAGTATTTTACCAACCTGGTGAAGCAGGAATCTGTGAAAGAGACAAATGTTATTACACATGTTTGTCATGTATAAATTGTTCCACTGATATTTAGTGTCATGAGATCAGAATACATGTATATGTGTGAATAATTAAAGTGTATGTAGTAAATAAACTCTCTAATACAGCATGAAAAGAAGAGGCTCTTACACTTGGACTGTCTGCAGCGATACAACAAGAGCAGGAGAATAATAATGAGAGAGACTCCACAAACCAGTCCAACCATCAACCACACAGGAGATGAAGAGCTGTCAGCTCCAGACACAGTTACTGTGACAACAAACAATAATTAATTATTAATAAAGTGTAAAAGAAGAACTCTGAGAGCACAAATCTCTGCTAAGGCAGCTCACTTGACAGTATTTGCTTTTAAAGGAACACTATTGTATTTTCTGTGGGTTTTTTTTTTTTTTGTGTGTGTGTGGTTTATTTGTACTGTGAGAAGTTTGTAGTTCAGTGAAAATAAGTCCAAAGGCAGATTTTTTCAACATGACAACAAGGGCACATGTGAAATGTAAAAGTGAGGTCAGAGGTCAAACGTAACATGATATTTTAAATCTTTATACAGTATTTTCTGTATGTTGACAAGACACAACACCTTTGTAAGAATCATAGTTTCTGTGTTATAAGGATTTTTTTTTAGTCATAAAGTTGACCTTGAAGACCTCGGTGGCTGTAAGCCAAATGTTAATGGATAGTTAACATGACTGCAGCTCGTCAGTGAGGTAACCAGGCAGGTCTGCTGGGATCCTTTCTAGGAAAATAAGGTTTGTATGCTAACAGATTTTCCCCTTGTTTCAGTTTCTTCCTGCTTCAAGATTCATTTTCATGCCATCATTCACCTCCAGTCAGACGCCTGCCACCTTGGATCATTGCCCCCCTATTCACCACCACCGCTGCCCCCTCGGAGCCTCTTCCTCACTTGCCTGCCTGCCCATCGTTCAGCAGTTTCCACAGACCTCTGCTTTATCCTTTACCCCCAGCTAGTCTGGACTCCAAGTAAGGCATTGTTGCAGCCACTTTATGAACACTCTCTGTCTTGTCACATTCCCTCAGATTTCCTGCCCTAACTGCTCTCTCCTCTCCCACAGATCTGTCGCCCTCACACTGTTATGTCCGCTCCTCTGGCCTGTCTCTCTCACCTCAGTTAAGATGTTTTTGTAGGACTCACTCATTAAGTTTAGGTTCATTTATGTTTTGTTCCTGTTGACTGAGTCGAAGCTCACAATCTGTTGTGTTAAATGAATGGACCTTTGTTTGAATAAAGAAACTGACTGATTACTTCCTCTGCTGTTTTCACCTGAGTCCTGAATCACAACAATATTAAACCTGACAATATAGAGATATTACATAATAGTTTTATAAAGTTCTGACTAAATAGACCCAGATGGATTTAAACATTAAAAGAGATAATATCATGTTATTTCTCAAGCATGAAATCCATTAAAATCCATCACGTTTTGCTCCTGCTCACCTTTAACTGACATCCAGCTCTGTGCTGACTCTCTTCCTGAGTACTGACACTTGTAGAAACCTTCATCAGACTTTGACACTGCAGAGATCTTCAGCTCCCCTCGGGTATCATTTTCAATAAGTTTGTCATTGTGATAGAAAAACACATTGGAAAGTATTTTTTGTGTTTTCAAACTGCAGCTCAGACTAACAGAAGCTCCCTCAGTCACAGGATGAACAGGACTCACCAGGATAGGAACATAATCATAATAATAATAATCTGTGAAAACAAAAAAACAAACATATTGTTTCAGTCACATCAGCTGATGCAAACCTTTAGAAAAAGCTGTGAGTCTTGTCTCATGATCTACATGCAGACCTGGTTTTCTGAGTGATTATGAGGACTGGAAATATAGTTGGGATGTTTCCTGCAGGAGTCAAATTACTGACAGTAACATTATTGAATGGTTGAAGGTGAAATTGTAAATGTTTGTATGTTTGTGTTATTTTGCATGACGTGTTTCCCAAATTTCTCTCTATTGAGATATTAAAGGTTCATCTAATATGACGACAGAGATGTTGAGCTTTGTTGAGTTTTATTCTGACAGAGAAAATAAAATACTGTTGGCAAATTATGACAAACTGGATTATGAACGGATGAAGAGAAATTAGACCAACATCCAAGAATATTTTGATGCTTCGTTGCCTGAAATTGTCTGAAATTCTCATTTTTGTTTGTGTTGCCACATAGAATTACTTCACATACAGCAAAGCTGAGACAAATGTTCATGTGACGTCTAAATCATTCAGATCCAAGAAGTAAATGTATAATAACATACTCTGTACAGTGATGTTGACTGCACTGCTGAACTCTCCTGATCCAGACTCACACCAGTACACTCCAGTATCTGACTTTGATGTGTGGATGTTACATGTGGATCCAGTCATTCTCCAACAGTCAGAGAGTCGGCCGTCATCAGAGAACTTCCTCACTCTCCACTCAGTGAAGTTTCCCTCACAGGTCAGTGAGACAGAGTCAGAGGTGAAGTGTTGCACTCTGTCAGGACTCACTGTGAGAGACGCTGCTGAATGAACATCTGGAAACAACATGCAGTGAAGAGACAAAGCTCACAGATGTTAGGATCAAAATATCACAGTGAAAATATTTGTTTGTTTGAAGCTTTTGTTTTGAAGATCAAATTTAATAGTTCAATATGATAAAGTGTTTGTTTGGTGAGACAACACTGAGTCTGACAACAAGCCCTGAATCACACAGACAGTCAAATCAATGGAAAACAAAGGAGCCGAATACTGACATGTTTAAGATGATCTAACCCACATGCTTTATCTGCTGGCAGCTCATGTAGAGCTTGGTACACGTCATGTGACATCATGAGCTTTGAGTCATCACTCTCAGCATCATCCACCTGATACAGATCACTCTGAACACACTTCAGTCATTTGCTGTAATGTTTCTGTCATAATTCTGTGATATTGTCTGTTTCACAGATTCCTTCTACAGTGAGATATTTTGCAGCAGCAGGACCAAAACTAAAAACCTTTGAAGTATATTTTAAATGAACAATAACAGCAGCTGTTATTTGTGACGTCTTCTTCTAGCGTCCATCTGTAGTCAGTGTTTCTCTTGTATTTGTCAGAGCTGTTAACCTGCCTGCTGACATCTTTGTTTCTTCATTAACTATATTTGACTTTTTATCTGAACACCTACCTGAGCACTAAACAAAGAGTCTTAACTGTGTAAATCCTGTCTGTGCACTAAGTAAAAATAATCAGTACAAACAGAAACATGAGTTTAAATATCAAAACATTTAAAATCTCATGGATGTCTTTTGTTTTTCATGTTATCTCATTAAATAAAAACTGAAAAATAAGAAAACGAAGAAATTCAGTTTGGTTTGATCGCAGAGAGAAAGGAAAATATTCAGTTCATTTGTTCTTTTGGGGAGTTTTAATATAAACGGAGATAAATGGTTGTCATGGAGATGAGATTTTAATGGTCTAAATCCTGGTGAATAAAAATGATGAGCTAACATGAGCTCATTGAAAGGACAGAGAGAAACAAACTGACCTGCAGACCAGACAAACTTTGGTTGACTGTGATCAGTGTGATACTCTGGGTCTCCTCTTCCAGCTCTGCACACATATCCTGCTGTGTGTGTCTGTCCATGAATGATGAAGGAGTCCTGTGCAGTCCCACTGCCATCAGGTAGCAGCTCATAACTGGAGGATTTATAGTTGAATGTTTTCAGATCAGGAACAGCTTTATACCAGTAGAAGCTCCATCCTGCAGACGGATGTTCAACCTCACAGTTCAGAGTTACTGAGGCTCCAGGACTCAGCCATGATGGAGACACAGTGAGGACAGGACGGGGTTTATCTGTTCAACAAAGATTTTCTCTCAGTGAACATGTAGTACAGTCTCTGAACAGTGAGCTCAGTTTATACAAAGAATAATAATCTCAGTCTATATGAACAGAAACACATTTTACAAAGTGTTCAAACAGCTTAAAGCAAATATGACTTACTGTCAGAAACTGTCAGTGTGACTGAATCACTCCACTCTGTTGTTTCATGCTGTGAACTTTTCATTCTGCCCTTACAGCGATAGTTTCCACTGTTGTATGATGAAGCAGAAATAATCCTGTATTCATTTTGATTTGGAGCTTTTATCCTGCTGTTTGTTTCCCACTCATAATCCCACTCAGTGTCTCCTCCATGGATCTCACATCTGACAGTGATCGTCTCTCCTCTGTATATCTCAGACCAGTTTGGATACAGAGTCACAACAGGCCTGATTGAGGCTGTTACTGTTCAAGAAAGTACAATAAAAACACATGAATGACAAAAGGTTCAGTTACCATCAGATGTAGTGCTTTGTAGGAAATTTAAAGTTTGAACTCACCAATTTTGTCAACCCAGACTGACTCACTGTCCTCTGTGTAGTAAACTGGTTCTCCTCTTCCTCCTATGCAGCTGTAGCGTCCTCCCTCTGAGACACTTTTGTCACAGGTTGATAAGATTTCCCATCTGTGTACAAGTAGTATTTCCATCCAGATGATGATGATGATGATGGACTCACAGAGCAGGTCAGGGTCACACTGCCCCCTGCTGGAACAGCTGTCCTATCAGCTCTCAGTTCAGCCTTTGGTTTCGCTGCAGTTCAGTTTAGAACAAGAACATAAAAGTAAAAATGACTGAATCAGAACAATTTAAAGATGGAAATATGTAAATGATCAAATATCACAAAACCATAGTTGAGATAAAACAAACTGTGCCACACAAAATATTCTGTATTTCTGTTTTGATCAGCACAGGGATTATTTTTTTATATTTGCCTTTGCTAAAATTACACAAGTACAGCAGCAACAGAAAGGCTGAAAAACAAAAGAGTGAAGGTTTCACAATTGTTGAAACAAAGTTCAGAGCTCAAACTGACTGAAATGCTGTGGAAGAACCTAGAGAGCGATACATAAACACATCCCTACAAACTTAAATGACAGTGGGCCAAAATACGACTGCTGCTACTGCTGCGAGACAATAGAGCAAAGTGGGGCAGGAGAATGGCAATAGAGCGTATAACACTATCTAAGCTGTACTATCAACTATAAATAAAGAAAATAAATAAGTACAAAAAACAAACAAACAAAAAAAAAACGGCGACTGGATCTGATTGTATTTTGAACATCTGAGAATTGCTTCTAAATGAATGTGAGCAGTTATCATTTCATTGGTATTATTTTGTACTTCTGTTTTTGGTGTATTGTTCCTTTATCACATGTACCAGTGACAGCCAATCAGTGTAACCACAGCGAGCAACAGAAACCTGAGTGAGGGGAAGAGATTCAGCAACAAAGCAAGTTGTGAACAGATGCATTTTTATTTCCAGTCTTTCACAGTGATGGTGTCCAACTTCAGTCCTTGTGGATAAAATCTGTTTGATGCAGTTTAAATGAGGATTTGGTGAGTCACAGTTGGTTTGCTTTGGTGTCAGTTAGCACGTTATGTGCTTGTTCTTTACTAAATCTGATGTTGAAGCCTCTGATAGCTAAGATGAGACCTAGTATGTGTGTTTTATATTCTTTTGCTGTGGAAGCTGACATTTCCTGTTGCAGAGATGTCTTTAGGCCACAATAATAAGCACAGTGAACATCACCGCTGACATTACAGGGAGGGAGCAGTTTGGATGTGATTTCCAGCTGAGCTGTTAGGAATGCTGGAACAAGACTCCAGTGTTTGTGTTACAAAACAGATCAGGTTTATTAGCCGAGTGCAGATCTTGGCGCTGAAACCTGAGACTGTTGAACCTCGATGGTGATCCACGCCTAGGAGATGTGAACTTCCACTAAAGTCTTCTGTTCCTGCTGGATCAACTCATATTCCAGAGATCAGGAAACTGACTCACACTTCTGAACTGTGATACGACTCCACCATAAACTCTGTTACTGCAACACACAGAGGACTTAATCCAAGAACTGATTCCACACCAGACTGTGACTGTGGAAGGTTCTCTCTGTAAATCTGTGGACAGCTGATTTTGTGCTTTCAGTGTTGTAATTCCATTCATTGTGTTGGTGTTGTACTGGTAACTCACTGTGTTACTGATTATTCCTAACCAGCCACTCTGCAGGTCTAGTGAGTGACTTTTACTTTTATTTATATTATTCTATGACTTTGATTATAAATTAATGTGCACTGGAAGGTTTTTCTGTATTTCAGTTTTCTGTTCCCCATAAACAAAGTTCTGCTCTTTGGTCTGTTATTTTAGGGCTGCTAGTTGTAAAGTGCTCGTGTGAACTGAGATTCTAGTTTTAGCTATCTGTAAATGTCTCCAGTGCAACAAGAAGATGACCGGAGAATAAAAACAAACATTTCATTCAAAAGCACGAAAGAAACAGCTGCAAAGCTTTAAGAGAAACAAGTGTTTTCACTTATTTTAATAAAACAGATAATCTGGATGAAACATCTTCAACTTACTGTGAAAAACTGTCAGTGTGACTGAATCACTCCACTCTGTTGTTTCATGCTGTGAACTTTTCACTCTGCCCTTACAGCGATAGTTTCCACTGTTGGATGCTGAAGCAGAAATAATCCTGTATTCATTTTGATTTGGAGGTTTTCTGATGTTGTTTGCTTCCCACTCATAATCCCACTCAGTGTCTCCTCCATGGATCTCACATCTGACAGTGATCGTCTCTCCTCCGTATATCTCAGACCAGTTTGGATACAGAGTCACAACAGGCCTGTTTGACACTGTTAATGTTCAAGAAAGTACAATAAAAACACATGAATGACAAAAGGTTCAGTTACCATCAGATGTAGTGCTTTGTGGGAAATTTAAAGTTTGAACTCACCAATTTTGTCAATCCAGACTGACTCACTGTCCTCTGTGTAGTAAACTGGTTCTCCTCTTCCTCCTCTGCAGCTGTAGCGTCCTCCCTCTGAGACACTGATTTGTCCATTTGTCACAGGTTGATAAGATTTCCCATCTGTGTACCAGTAGTATTTCCATCCAGATGATGATGATGGGCTCACAGAGCAGGTCAGGGTCACACTGCCCCCTACTGGAACAGCTGTCCTATCAGCTCTCAGTTCAGCCTTTGGTTTCGCTGCAGTTCAGTTTAGAACAAGAACATAAAAGTAAAAATGACTGAATCAGAACAATTTAAAGATGGAAATAAGTAAATGATCAAATATCATGAAACCCTAGTTAAGATGAAACAAACTGTGTCACACATAATATTCTGTATTTCTGTTTTGATCAGCACAGTGTTAGTTTTTTATATTTGCCTTTGCTAAAATTACACAAGTACAGCAGCAACAGAAAGGCTGAAAAACAAAAGAGTGAAGGTTTCACAATTGTTGAAACAAAGTTCAGAGCTCAAACTGACTGAAATGCTGTGGAAGAACCTAGAGAGCGATACATAAACACATCCCTACAAACTTAAATGACAGTGGGCCAAAATACGACTGCTGCTACTGCTGCGAGACAATAGAGCAAAGTGGGGCAGGAGAATGGCAATAGAGCGTATAACACTATCTAAGCTGTACTATCAACTATAAATAAAGAAAATAAATAAGTACAAAAAACAAACAAACAAAAAAAAAAACGGCGACTGGATCTGATTGTATTTTGAACATCTGAGAATTGCTTCTAAATGAATGTGAGCAGTTATCATTTCATTGGTATTATTTTGTACTTCTGTTTTTGGTGTATTGTTCCTTTATCACATGTACCAGTGACAGCCAATCAGTGTAACCACAGCGAGCAACAGAAACCTGAGTGAGGGGAAGAGATTCAGCAACAAAGCAAGTTGTGAACAGATGCATTTTTATTTCCAGTCTTTCACAGTGATGGTGTCCAACTTCAGTCCTTGTGGATAAAATCTGTTTGATGGAGTTTAAATGAGGATTTGGTGAGTCACAGTTGGTTTGCTTTGGTGTCAGTTAGCACGTTATGTGCTTGTTCTTTACTAAATCTGATGTTGAAGCCTCTGATAGCTAAGATGAGACCTAGTATGTGTGTTTTATATTCTTTTGCTGTGGAAGCTGACATTTCCTGTTGCACAGATGTCTTTAGGCCACAATAATAAGCACAGTGAACATCACCGCTGACATTACAGGGAGCAGTTTGGATGTGATTTCCAGCTGAGCTGTTAGGAATGCTGGAACAAGACTCCAGTGTTTGTGTTACAAAACAGATCAGGTTTATTAGCCGAGTGCAGATCTTGGCGCTGAAACCTGAGACTGTCGAACCTCGATGGTGATCCACGCCTAGGAGATGTGAACTTCCACTAAAGTCTTCTGTTCCTGCTGGATCAACTCATATTCCAGAGATCAGGAAACTGACTCACACTTCTGAACTGTGATACGACTCCACCATAATCTCTGTTACTGCAACACACAGAGGATTTAATCCAAGAACTGATTCCACACCAGATTGTGACTGTGGAAGGTTTCTCTGTAAATCTGTGAACAGCTGATTTTGTGCTTTCAGTGTTGTAATTCCATTCATTGTGTTGGTGTTGTACTGGTAACTCACTGTGTTACTGATTATTCCTAACCAGCCACTCTGCAGGTCTAGTGAGTGACTTTTACTTTTATTTATATTATTCTATGACTTTGATTATAAATTAATGTGCACTGGAAGGTTTTTCTATATTTCAGTTTTCTGTTCCCCATAAACAAAGTTCTGCTCTTTGGTCTGTTATTTTAGGGCTGCTAGTTGTAAAGTGCTTGTGTGAACTGAGATTCTAGTTTTAGCTATCTGTAAATGTCTCCAGTGCAACAAGAAGATGACCGGAGAATAAAAACAAACATTTCATTCAAAAGCACGAAAGAAACAGCTGCAAAGCTTTAAGAGAAACAAGTGTTTTCACTTATTTTAATAAAACAGATAATCTGGATGAAACATCTTCAACTTACTGTGAAAAACTGTCAGTGTGACTGAATCACTCCACTCTGTTGTTTCATGCTGTGAACTTTTCATTCTGCCCTTACAGCGATAGTTTCCACTGTTGGATGATGAAGCAGAAATAATCCTGTATTCATTTTGATTTGGAGATTTTATGATGCTGTTTGCTTCCCACTCATAATCCCACTCAGTGTCTCCTCCATGGATCTCACATCTGACAGTGATCGTCTCTCCTCTGTATATCTCAGACCAGTTTGGATACAGAGTCACAACAGGCCTGTTTGACACTGTTAATGTTCAAGAAAGTACAATAAAAACACATGAATGACAAAAGGTTCAGTTACCATCAGATGTAGTGCTTTGTAGGAAATTTAAAGTTTGAACTCACCAATTTTGTCAATCCAGACTGACTCACTGTCCTCTGTGTAGTAAACTGGTTCTCCTCTTCCTCCTATGCAGCTGTAGCGTCCTCCCTCTGAGACACTGATTTGTCCATTTGTCACAGGTTGATAAGATTTCCCATCTGTGTACAAGTAGTATTTCCATCCAGATGATGATGATGATGATGGGCTCACAGAGCAGGTCAGGGTCACACTGCCCCCTGCTGGAACAGCTGTCCTATCAGCTCTCAGTTCAGCCTTTGGTTTGGCTGCAGTTCAGTTTAGAACAAGAACATAAAAGTAAAAATGACTGAATCAGAACAATTTAAAGATGGAAATATGTAAATGATCAAATATCATGAAACCCTAGTTAAGATGAAACAAACTGTGTCACACATAATATTCTGTATTTCTGTTTTGATCAGCACAGGGTTAGTTTTTTATATTTGACTTTGTGTTTTTACAGTTCATTACATACATGGACAGTTCAAATAATTAATTTGAAACATGACTGAGTTTATTGATCAGTAATCCAAAAATAACCCAGGTTTATATGATCTGATTGTATTTTGCACATTTGAAAATTCTTCCTAAATGAATTTGAGCAGGATTAAATTCATTGGTGTTATTTTGTACTTCTGTTTTTGGTGTATTGTTCCTTTGTCAAATGTACCAGTGACAGCCAATCAGTGTAACCACAGCGAGCAGGAGAAACCTGAGATTCAACAACAGAGCAAGTTGTGAACAGATGCATTTTTATTTCCAGTCTTTTGACAGTGATGTCTTTTATTCATAAGCAGGAATGAAAAAGCTACAAAGCTGTAAGAAAAACCCATTTTTCACTTATTTTAATAAAACAGATAATCTGGATGAAACATCTCCAACTTACATGATACAGTCAGTGTGATGGTTTCACTCCACTCTGTTAACAAATACCCCCTTCTGCCCCGGCAGCTGTACAATCCACTGTCAGACTCAGTAACTGTGATGATTCTGTATTCATTGGATGTTGGAGGTGTGTTTAACTTGTTAGGTCTCCATTCATACGTCCACTGAGCTCCTTCAACTTCCTGAATCTCACATCTGACAGTGACTGTCTCACCGCTGTATATCTGAGTCCAGGATGGCTGCAGGGTCACAGTGGGCTTACTGGGAACTGTTCACATAAGAATGATCCAGTTAGGAGAGAAACATGAAAACTCTGCTGTTTATAACATAAGAGGAGAGTTACTGCAAAACAGCTGATTCACAGACAAACAGTTTGGAGACTGAACATCAAAACAAAGTCACAATAAAACAATTTATAGCTTTCACACTTTAACACAGCATTTTAATATTAAATGTATTCGAATTTACTTTGTAAAGTTATATTTTATTTATATTCTAAAACTCACAGATTTTTCTGCTTTAATTTTACTTTGAGGTTAAAATCAGCGTGGAGAGCCAGAACACTGATGACGCTCTTTCAAAGCAATCAATAAAATGTTGAAGTGAGTTCTAAAACATACTGGGATCCAGAAAATTATTAACCTATCACCACAAAATAATGTTTGCTTCACACGGTACTTTTAAATGATTATGTTTCATAGTGTTAGTTTTGTTTTGTTTTTTCAACAAAGAAGAAAATCTGCCTCTCCCTTCCTATTTTCATGATCAGAAGCAACTTATCAGCTGACCTTAGAGTTCTGTTTGGAGTTTGTTTAGTTAAAAGATCAGAGACTAAACAATCATTATAGCCTGACTGCTACCAAAATAAAGCATATTACACTAGCCTGGATGAAATAAATGCATGAGTTACTTTCTCAAACTGAGCAGATGACAAAACGTCTATCATTTTTGCAAAGGCCCTCAGGAGGCAGAGTCTGGCTTCTACAACTGAATTTATTTATTTCTCAAATGAGGAACTGTCATCAAAGATCACCCCCAGAGTTTTTACAAAGGGAGGTCTGAACTTTTTCAGAGGAACAAGGTTACACTTACAAAACGAGGGTCAGGAGATTTAAAAATTACAATCTGTTTTTTGATTGTTTACATTCCAAAAATGTATTGGCAACCATGATTTTATGTCATCACAGCAGTCTAGCAAAACTTTTAAATGGACTGTAAAACTTTTTTTTAATGCCATCTGTTGGAAGGGTGTTTTATAGGAGTTTGATGGGCAGCAAACATAAAAAGAGTTAGAATGCTGATTCCAAAGAAAAGGGTGGAAATAAAATCCTTGTTTAGCTTGAGGGGATGATAAACAAGCACAGGAGAAGACAGATCCACCATAAATAATTATAGTTCAGAGCTGCCATAAATATCAGCAGTGAGGTGTTGGCATATAAAAGGGTTAAAATAGATGCAAGACCTCTGCTGTGACCAGGTTCCTGCAGGAAGCTGCCTGTGACTGTTGCAGGTGGTGAGAGCTTTCAGTCAGCTGAAAGAATTAAAACCTTTTTTTAGTTCCACCAGGTCTCAGCACAGAGACACATTTTAATTTGTTTTACTTTGTTTAAAAATGTATATCCAAAGAATTATTTAGGTTATATTTGCCACTATTTAATAACATAATTACAAACCTTTAAGCAGTAAAAATGTCTTCTGCACCATTTTATAGAGAAGAATTTAAATTTCAATCATTAAAAATAAAAACAATTAATGAATGGTTTGTACACATGTCATGGGTCTTGTACAAAATTTAAAAAAATTAATAAACAGTACATCTATGCAGAATATGCATCCATGTCTGCACAGCATTATTATTTTTAGGATTGGCATGGTTTGCAATATTAAGGTGGTCTCTGTGGTACCAATGAATCCAGGTGTGAGGACATAAGATGTAAAATAGTGTCTTTGTCTTTAAAGACTTATTTTTTTATTCTTATTTTGATCAAAACTGATCAAATAAAAATATTTCATAAGCAGACTGATAATTTTGACTTTGAAAATCAACAATACATTTTAAAAAATAAATTAAACCAAGTGATTCAATAATCTTTATATTCCAGTATTTGCTTTTTTTTTCTAAATCTTTACATTTACATATTACACATTTATGAACATATAATCAATGAGTCATCAGTTAGCTGTTGTTTCCTAACAATGTTGTTAAACCTCCAGTGATGGATTCAAAGCTGGAGGCTGCTCTGCTCTCATAAACTGTTCCTAAAATGTGAAATACAAAGTTTTTATGTAGCACCAAAGTCAAAACTGGCAAAGAAAAACTAAGAGTAAAGGTTCAGTAACCAGGAAAGGAGCACAAACTGTTTTTTAAATCACTCTAAAAAGACAAAACAGCACCATGAACTCCTCTGTGTCTGTAAGTGATCTGAAGACTGAACAAAGGTGAAACAATGTACTGAGCCTAATAATTCATAATTTGACAGATTTAGTGGTTTAAGTACTGGTGATTACTGAATATTGAGTTCCGTTACAATTTGGAGAAGACCTTTTTCAATTCTCAACATTTTTTTAAACTCATCAGTTTCCTGAATAATGACTGAATCGCTTTTAGTTGTGACTAAATTCGTGTTTCTTCTCCTTCCTCTGCAGGTGTAGATGCCTCCATCAGAGACAGAGATTGCACTCTTAGAGCTAAAAGAGATGATCTCATTTTCAGATGAGGTTTTTCTGAACAGAGTAATTCACCTCACAGGTCAGTGTCACACTGCCCCCTGCTGGTGTGGTTGTGCTGTCTGCTGTCAGAGTGGCCTTGACTTTAAGTTCTGTAACTTAGACAAATATGAGGCTATTATTGTGGTCCTTTTAGTGGAAGAAGGAAGGAAAATAATAATAATAATAATAATAATAATAATAATAATAATAATAATAATAATAATAATAAATCCGAGCAATAGTAATAAGTGTGCCTTTTGGCATAGGCACACTTAATAAAACTGAACTTTAATATCTAAATAGTCTAAAAATGGAAACATACAAAGAATCAAAATGTAAAACTAGAAATAAATAAACTGTCAATAGAAACAACTAAGAGATGAACACACGTGAGTGTTCACAGATGCTCTGACAAAGACTGACAAGACACAGCAGGACTATTTAAACATGACTGGGAATGAGAAACAGTTAAAAACAAACAGGAAAATCATAAAAGAGGAAGAAAAATAACACAAAGGATGAAAGAAAACAAACCTTTAAATTAAAGAGGAAATGTTTTTTTTAAAAAGCTAAACAAAGATGAGGAAGAAGCACTCAGACTAAAATGATGAAAGACCATGACAGTGACAAATGAATAAATCTATATCAATGGCACTTTGTCGAGTTTGTTTTACTTGTTACTCTTCTGTATGTGAAGTCTTATTCATTTATGACTTGAACAACTTTCAGAGGTTTTTTCAAGAGGACACTGAGGCAGACAGCACACCATGACACTATAAATAACTGAGAGTAAAAATTCATAATAAGACTGATTAAAGTCTTCAGGCAGGACTTTAACTGACTGATCTGTGGTTGAGTCTGTTTTCAGATTAGAGTTACCTGCATTTACCCTAAACTCATCACGCTGTGCTGTAATACATTAGATTGATCCTCCAGTTCATCAGCATCTTGTGAATCATAACTGTGATCTGTGAGGATGGACAGATAAATACTCATGAAAAGGAAATCAGTCAGTTTCAAGGCAACAAACTCTAGTAAATATAAAGTTTGTGTATCGGCTGAGTGAAACATCTGCTCACATGGTTGCACTCTTGATATGATCTTTTAATATTTTAACCAATAAACGCAGTGGAGTGTGAGCTGTATCATATACAATATTTTGTCCCTCAGGTTATTCCTGAAATATAGTTTGTTTCAACTTTGTTATATGACGGGTCACATTTATTCATCTGCTTCTTCCTGGTCCGCTCATGTCAAAGTCCGCCATCTAGTGGTTAAATGGAAGAAGTGCCAAGTAATGGCTAGAGCTCCGTGTCTGTGATAGTTCTGCATCTGCTGCTCTTGAGATGGGATAAAGTGTAAGTTTGGGCAGATGATGGATTGTTTCTACATATTAGTGCTCTGTCCTTCTTGTGGGTCTGTGAAGTTTGTTACATTACTACTGTAAGCTAACTGTTAGTGCTTTGTTTTGCCTGTTAGCATAAAACATGTCAGCATGTGGTATTTGTATTTACGTCACTTGACAGGCTTTGTCCATTTATTGTTGATGTTGTGATCTTGCATTGGTCATGTGACATGTGTGCATCTACACTGAGATTAAATGTACCTGCTCTGTTTTGTTGTTACAGTTTTACAGACTGAAAGTGGTACAAATGGTACATCAGTAAAAGCTCTGAAGAACGCCACAGTCTCCACATGGAGCGCTTACTGAAGCCATTTATGTTTAACTGCACAGGCTGAATAGAAGCATTGAGTCTGTGCAGAAGATAACATGGAAACACAGGGAGGATATTATTGAGCACATTATAGGACATAACAGCTACATATATGAACAGGAAGAAAAAGATCATTTCTTACCTTCAGCATTTCCACAGATGACAGTACTGAGCACTAAAATAATCAATAAAACCTCATCAGACATTATACAATCAAACTGTTGTAACACAGTGTGCAACTATAAGTGATGCAAAAAGCAGCAGTGTATCAAACATTTAAACACTTAAAGAATCACAAGTCTGCTTTGTTCCAGCTCTCAGGTAAACAGGTTAAAGCAGTGACTCACTGTAATTCTCACAGATCAGAAACATTTTCATTAATCGCTGCCGTTCAAACAATGTCAGACGTGTACTTACAGAAAAAGCCCATCATGCAGAGCAAAGAGTGCCCCATCGTCACATCCAGCCTGCTGCACTCTGATCCTCAGATAATCAAACAGTTTTAGTTTGCAGATAAAGAGAAGTTGTGTTTAATATAGATACAACAAGAGTTTTTCTACAGGCTCTTATTCTGATTGGTCTCTCTGTGCTTCCTGCCGTTACACACAAAACTCAAACAGCTCCTGTAGCTTTGACCGCAGCAGTTGGTTGACATGTTTATATTTCCTGTCCACTGCAAACATAGAAGCTTGTTTCTTTTGTTGTGTTGTTTCCTTTTTCTATAATATAAAATGTTGTTGTGTTGCTTCATGTAAGTATGTTTTGCCCGTTTGGGGGATTTTTTGGCTGCAATATCCACTAATATTTGTCTCCTGGCAGGTCTCTGCAGACTGGGAGTCACTGAGAGTGAATATACCAAAACAGCTTTTCTACTTTGGTGCCTGTATTTTCACTAAAGCCTTTTTAAATCATTTTTCTCCTTTTAATTGTTTAACTGCAGAATTAAAATTAAATTCTTACTTTAGGCTGCATTAAAATGTCTTTATTTTATTCGACTCTTAGCTGAAACATCATCATGCAGTAATATAGTGAAAAGGCTCCTTTGACCTCAGACCTGTGAAAGTTTTCACCTTGTGGTTAAATTCTGGTTTTAAGTTTGGTGGAGACCCAAACACAGGAAATGACTCAGTGTGTGGCTGAAGTGAGACTAAAGACTTTTATGTTTCACCAACTAAAGAACAATTAAATTCATAGATAAATTCAAAGTTATATTTATTATCTGTTGTCATTTCAAAGTAAAGCAGGAACTCATTTATTCTGCAGACTGTTCTTTGTCTTGCTTTGACATGTATGTGCAGATGCACACTGACCTCAGCCTCTGACTACATGTAAACACAATAAAATAAAACAAACTGATGATGTGAAACAATGATTGAAACACTGTAATAATGATGTTTGTGTTGAACACCACATGTTACCAACCAAGATCATGTGATTGTGTTCAGAGTCAGTTCAAAAAGCAGACCCACATGCTAAATGGTTCTTATACAGCACTTATTTTACTCTTCTGAGTGCTTCACACAACTTGTAAATGGTCTGTATTTATATAGCACTTTACTAGTCCCTAAGGACCCCAAAGCGCTTTACATATCCAGTCATCCACCCATTCACACACTGGTGATGGCAAGCTACATTGTAGCCACAGCCACCCTGGGGCGCACTGACAGAGGCGAGGCTGCCGGACACTGGCGCCACCGGGCCCTCTGACCACCACCAGTAGGCAACGGGTGAAGTGTCTTGCCCAAGGACACAACGACCGAGACTGTCCGAGCCGAGGAACAAACCAGCAACCTTCCGATTACAAGGCGAACTCCCAACTTGTGCATTCACCCATTCACACTAGCACATTTTTCTTAGTGCTTTGTGACAAACATTCACACACATATTCATACTCCGATGGATGCCTCGGAGAGCAATTTGGGGTTAGTATCTTACCCAAGGATATGTGATAAGCAGACTAGGGGAAGCCAGGAATTGAACCAGCAACCCTCCGATCAGTAGATGTTCAGCTCTACCGCCTGAGCTACAGCCACCCTTGCAAAGCAGGACTCAGAGTACCAAACAAAGGTGACCTTTATTATGAAGCTGATAGTTTCAGGCCTCGATGGTAACAAACGAAGAAAACTGAGTTACAGATAACTGATCACAGGAACACAGAGACTTACCTGTGGGTCATCACAAAATCTCTATTGAGATCACAAAAGTGTCAACTTACACTTTGCAGTCAACATAAATAAATAAGTGAGACTTAAACACTGTGTGATTCCACAAATGTTAATCTGTCCAAATGATTCAGTGATGTGTAGACTAATAGATCAGAAGATACTGTGGTGTATTACCTACAACATGACTGTAGACGGATCTTATCATAATTATTCCTGAAAGACTTTTACCTTTATTTTTACTCATGTTGCCATAGTAACTTTAATCTCCGAAGACCTGAACTCTTTCATAGCATTTTTATTTCTCTTTGCTATTTGGGCTGATTGGGACCTGATGAATGTAAAAACAAAGAATTACTTTTTACTTGATTTTGCTCTACAATGGCCTGATATCCACATATGGGGACATTCGATTGAAAATTTGATAGAACGGTGGCAGAATAATGTCCTCGTGAGTGGATATCAGGTCCTTGTAGAGCAAAATTTAGTACTGTGGTCTAGACAAGACAAAATGTGATGTCCACATATGTGGACGCCACAGGTTAAATCTTGAAAGCATGCTGAGAAAATGCACAAAGCATTGCAACAAACCACTATTGAACAGTTCACTTATAACTGGATCAAGCTTCCACTTCCTCTTTACACTTACTGAGGTTTGATAACAAGAATAAGACGACACCACATTCACACCAGAGTTTTTGAAGTGTTTTAGAGCAGTGGGTTGATGTGGACGGTTGTTTCTCCTTGTATATTATGTGCATGTGATCACAGCTCTGGGCCCTGTCCTCCGTCTTCCCTCTGCTCTCTTTCAGGTTCTGTTTGTTTTCTGTGTCATTTCCTCTTTTTTCTTTTTTTTAAAAATCTCTTTCCTTCTTCTAATTTCTTCCTCCCCACCTGTCAGCTCTGGCACTGTTACAGTAAAGATGTGTAATCTTTTTTTATTTTACTTTAATACCTGTAAATAGTTAATGGAGCAGTTAAAGCACACTTTCTATAGTAAATGTTCTTCCTCATTTTAACTCTGCAGGCTGATGAAGGAAACAACAAAAGATCATTGAGGTTTGTTTCAGTGCAGAGATGGTGCAGATAAGACTGCAGCTCCGTGTGAACTTGCAGTTATACAAATAACAATGTTTACACAATATTTTCCATCATTCACGTCTTTTTGAGAAGTGATCCTTCCTGTCACAGTCTGATCTACAGGTCAGAGTCTAAACACTTTCTGCATATGTTCATGGTCTCAGTCATTAAAGTTTCACATGTTACTGACATGTTAATATTCTAAACTATTTTCCTCATCAGGTTATGAAGAGGACAATAAAGTGCAGTGTGCTTTAGGACCTTATGTTTGCTGGATACTGATGGCTTAAAATAAGACACTGCTACACACAAAACTATTGTCTCAAACTACAGGCTGCATTTCCTCTTTTGCATGTGGTCGAGACGAAAATGAGGCCGTTCAGTAGATTAAAAATAAACCTGTGGCAGAACAGACAGCAACCACCAACAACCCTTCACACACATATCGGCACTGTAGCTATTCTGCATTGTCATTTTTGCGGTTTGATCTTAATGCCTTTAAATTTCATACACAAACAGATGTCATGGTCCTCCAGTCCTCTCTGACTTCCTGTCAGTGCTGTTGTTGTTCCTCTCTCTCTCTCCTGCTGTCCTCTCCACCTGGGTGGTGCACCATTCCAGGTTCCTGCCTTTAGCCAAAGCAACTGCTGCTCATCATCCTCATCCGATGCTTAAGGTGGTGGCTGAGCTGTAGGCTTTGCTGGATTGTTGTACTTAGTTTAGTTTCTGTAACCAAGACACAGAATAACTCCAGCTTTTTCATTGTAGCTGAAGTACGGGACAAACTGTTCCTTTTCAGCTCAACACGAAACGTGTAATATTTTCTCTGAATACGAGATGATTCAGTTTTTTAGGGGACAGTTGGCAACTCTACTAATTAACCTTATGAACAAAATAAAGTCCAACATCAGTAACATCATAGCACCCACCCAGCTGTATAGAAACTCCGTCATGCTAGCTAGTACCCAGTACGAAAAGGTCAGCATAACGAAAATAAACTCCACCTAAACTTGGTTTATATCTGACCCAGATAGACTGCAGGTCATAACTTCTTACCTGAAGTTCAGTTCACACTTGGACCGGCGGCCGCCACGGGTCTCTGCTCCTCCTGCCTCACCTGCTGGCCTCCACCACTTGCTAATGGTACTCAGTCTGTGGAGGCTCCATGATAGCCACCACACGAAGTAACGAGCCTATCTAAATCCCAGTAACGATTGACACGTTCCTGATTTTGGCATAATAACTAGTTACCGTGCTCGTTACCACAATAATAACGTAGTTACTGTAACGCGTTAGTCAACACTGGTGAGAGCTTTGTGATGTTTACTGTGTTTGGAGTCTCAAGTTAGTTTGTTGTCTTGTGTAGTTAGTGTGTAGTGTAGTCGTTGTTTTGTTTTGTGTGTCAGTTCTACTAGTGAATGTCACAGTTGCTGTCTTAAAGCCACCAAAGGCAGACTGCAGTGTAAATGCTGAGTGACACACCTGCTGTCAGACCTGCAGGGTTTATCCCTGTGCTGTTCTCATCTGTGTTATAGTGACACAAACAATTTTTTGGAGTTGCATAAATAATTTGTTCTCTTCTTATTTGATGCAGAACACCTGATTGTTCTGTAAACAGTTTTAAATGGTTTTATAAAAAACGTCTGAGCCTTGGCTGCATTTTTAGGTAAATAGTACCATATAACTTTGTTGTTTGCAAAACTTGTGCATATTTTTTAAAAATGTACAATTTGTATTTGCATTTCAAGTTATGAAAATGATTCGTTAAACATGCTTTTGGTTTTTACAGTCAAAAATATCACTTTGTCTGAATTTAGATAAATTGTGCTGATACATTATATCAAAATGGGTAAATAACAGATTGGCAAGATAAACAGTTTTTAAAGGTGAAATATAGAGGCCGAATCAAAAGTAGTCAAAAACGGCCAGTTATACCCTGGACCCCAGAGGGTTAAAGGCTAAAAGCAAAGTTGTCACCAAGTACTGTTTATATTTGTGTGTATTTCTGCAGCTTTTTTAAGTATTAGCTTGGTGCCTTTGGGTGAAATAATGGTAATATGACTGATCCATATGCTCACAAAGAATAGCCACTTGTTTCTGTGCTACCAAAGTTCCCCGGCTTTCATTCAAAATGTGTTTATCGTCACCACCGACACATTAAACTACTTAGACATTATAAATGTGTTCAAGCTCACACTGAGGCCTGTGGGGCACAATCAGCCACTGAGACAGTTCACACATTTATATGTGTTTGTATATGAATATTTCATACTTTAAGGCTGCCTGTTTATTTAAGGGAGATGAACAAAGTACATTGGAATTGCACATAATAATATCATAGATGATAAATTAAATAGATTTTAAGTAGATGCTTGTGCATTCTTAAAGTCTCATATGTTGAATTGAACTATGTGATCTGTTCAAAGCCTCCCAGTCAGTGCTGTTCTCCATGACTGTCTGACTGTGCATGATGTTATCAGCACAAACACTTTAAAAGTGATCATTTAGGACTTCAGCAATAATACAGACAGCAATGTAGTTAGCAACAAAACAGTTTTATTGGGAATTAACAAAAGAGAAATGTCTCCCAAGAACAACAACGACTTCACAGTTTAAAGAAGAGCGATGATTCATAACCATCAAAGAGCAACTCAGAGGATAAACAGAAGAAAAGTGATTTGATTGGAGAGGAGAGTGATTCTCAGAGACGGTCACTGAACAGGAGACGTGACGACTTTCAGGACGCCTCACTGACATTCATTGATGCAGATGATGATTTAGACTGTGACTAACCCGAAGATAACAGTTATATTTGTTACAATTTATGATATTTTGACTCTAAATGATGTATTTTTTATTATTGTAAAGCATTTCTAAAACCAGTAACACTGAGATTTTATTCACTTCTGTCTGTAGTTTTGTGTCATGGTCACAAGTCTGTGAAAACAAAGTGAGTGTAATCTCTAAGAGTTCAAACTTAAGTGCAAATTAAAATATTTTGATGAAAATAAAACCATCAGAAATGTTTACATGAACCAAATCACAAAAACTGGAAGATGGAGGATGTAAAACATGTAAAACAATCAGGTACTGAGCAGAATTAATGTGTGGAAATGTCACATCAGGTGTTCAGCATTAAAGGGGACATGAAACACTACATGTATAAATGCTGATGTACATCATGGAGCCCAGCTCTCAAAAACTGACACAGATGTAACTCTGACTGTGAAGCTTAATTTAAGAAATAAGTGCTTAGAGTTATAAAAAGATGTTCAGCGCCATCTTCTGTCAGTACAGAGCATCACATCACCAGGTCAGTTGGCTCGTTTCAGTCAAAGACTCACATCAGTTTATGTTAAGTAACTAATAGCAGAACCAATAACTCAGTGAAAATAAGGACACTTAAACTAAACATCAGTTTAATGGGGTCACTGTTGTGCTGCTGTCAGCTGCAACAATGAGTTTTATGTTAAAACGGAGGACATACTGTCTGCTTTCACCGTCTGTCTCTTTAGCAGTAAGAGGTTCTGCGCTGTTTGGTTAGCTGCACTGACACAGGAAAATCCAGCTGTTAGCTGTAATGTTCAGGTCTGTGAAGCACTTTATGAACGAGGACTTCATGAAGGAGAGTCTGTTTGACATGTTTTGTGAACGTTACGTTCTTATTTCTTAAATCCAGTTTCACAGACAGTTACATCTGAGTCAGTGTTTGAGAGCAGGGCTCTAAGATGTAAATTATCATTTATACATGTGGTGTTTTTTAACGTCCACTATAAAGGACAAATGTAATTTCATGCATTTGAACGTGCTTTACATACAAGAACATGTTTGAGTAAATATTTAACTATTTTTCATGTAGAACCACTTAACAGTGTCCCAGCTGTAGATCTTCTGTCGTGAGCTGAGAGAAGAAGTGTTTCTATAATCTGCTGCAGAGGACTGTGGAAATGTTTGCTGCATAAATCAGCAGCTACAAACACTGAGAACCTGCCTGGATATCAGCATAAGGACGTGTGTGAGGGGTCACTGGCTGCCCCTGTGTCTGTCCCACCTGTGTTGGAGAACAATAAGGTTTATTATAAAAGCATTGTCTCCCCTTGATGCAAAGTGAAGTTCTGTTTTGTGTTTGAGTCTTTGCAGGTGTGTAATGTTACTGTACCTTATAGGATTTGTTCAGAAGGCGCAGACAGACTCTGTATCTGTGTGGACGAGGAAACCATCTGGTTTTACTTTCATGTAAACATCTGGCCTCAGACACATAACTTATCATTTGTAATTTGTTCTGTGTTGTAAAGAATTTTTTTGCAAAACATGTGAAGCTGAAACACTTCTCCATCTTCTTCTGTATCAGTAAAAAAACATTAAGACCTCTCCTGGGAGCTGACAGTGACTTGAAAAAGTATCATACCCTTTGAACGTTTACACATTTTGTCACCTTACAACCACCAACTTAAATGTTTTTATTAGGATGTTCTGTGATAGACCAACACAAATAGTGCAGAACTGTGAAGTGGTATGAAAATGATACATGGATTTCAAAATTTTAAGCAAATAAAACTCTGAAAAGTGTGGCATGCATTTGTTTTCAACCCACCTTCGTCAATACTTTGTAGAGACACTGCTCGCTGCATTTACAGCTGCAAGTCTTTACCAGCTTTGCACATCTACAGACTGAAATGTTTGCCAATTATTTGTTGCAAAATGGCTCAAGCTCAGCCAGACTGTGAACAGCAATTTTCCAATCTTGCCACAGATGCTCAGTGGGATTTAGGTCTGGACTTTGAGCCATTCTAACACAAGAATATTCTTTGATCTAAACCAGGGGTCGGCTGGTGTCCTGCAGGTTTTAGAGATCACCCTGGGTTTGCAGTTGTAGCATGCTTTTTCCATTTTTGGATGATGGATTGAACAATACTCCTTGAGATGTTCAGAGCTTGGGATATTTTTTTATTACCTAACCCTGCTTTAAACTTATCTCCAACTTTATCCCTGACCTGTCTGGTGAGTTCCTTGGTCTTCATGATGCTGTTTGTTCACTAATGTTCTCTAACAAACCACTGAGGCCTCCACAGAGCAGCTAAATAGGTGACTTCTGAAGGTAAATGAATGCACTGGATTTTAATGAGGGATATCAGAGTACAGGTGGCTGAAAACAAATGCACGCCACACTTTTCAGATTTTTACTTGTTTAAAATTTTGAAAACCATGTATCATTTTCATACCACTTCATAATTATGTGCTACGTTGTGTTGGTCTTTCACAGAAAATCTCAATTAAAAAAAGGTGTCAAAATGTGTAGAAGTGCAACAGGTATGAATACTTTTTCAAGGTACTGTAAGCTCATGCTTTGTTCAGATTGATCAGAACTAAATACACAGATTAAAAAAGATGAAAAGAACAAGACAATACATTTGAATAAATGTATTATTCAAATGGGGGGGGAATAAATGTCCCCCCTCCCAGCCCCAAAATTAATTTCATACTAATTAAAAAAACTTTCCAAACCAGGTTTTCTTTTTATAAAATTAACTTTGGTGTACTCACTCTTAGTTCTAAGATCTTTAAACTCAATAAGAGAGGAGGTGATGTCATCGTATTCATCTGAACCTGAAATGTTCATATTTTTATTTACAGGATTGTAAAAACATATCACATGAAATTAGTTTCATTAAATCAAAAAAAAGTTTCATCTCTAACTGCTCTGTGATTTCCAGCACATATACTGTACCATTTCTGTTTTTCACTTGTGTGACTGATTCATAGAGGTCAGTAGTACCTAAAGAAAAAAACAAGCCAGGCTCACATTAATCATTTTATTACAGTTACACTAAAGATCAGAGCAAACACAGAAACACTGTGTGAGTCAAAACCAGGACTGTAAGATCTTTAAATGTTCTTTAAAAAACTGCTGAACACAAACTGAACGTGATAAATGTTCGTGTTAATGGAGGTTTAATAAAAGTCAGTATCCATCCATCCATTCGCTTCTGCTTATCCTTTTCAGGGGCGCTGGAGTCTATCCCAGCTGTCATAGGTCGAGAGGCAGGCTACACCCTTAATGTGTGTGTGTGTGTTAGTCCCCATAGGGAAATAGTTCCTCTGCATTTAACCCATTCACCCAGTGAAGCAGTGGGCAGCCACCAATGCAGCGCCCGGGGAGCAGTGTGTAGGGACGGTACCTTGCTCAGGGGTACCTCAGCCGTTCAGTGGAGTTGAACTCCCAACCTTCCAATCATGGGGCCACCACTCTACCTACTGAGCTATCCCTGGACAGGTCGCCAGTCTGTCGCAGGGCTCACACACAGGGACAGACAACCATTCGCGCTCACATTCACTCCCACATTCACACCTATGGGCAATTTAGATTGATCAATTAGCCTTTCCCCACTAAAAGTCAATATAAATAATGATGATAAAGATGGTTTAAATACTGACCATGTTGAAGAGAGCCGTACACATGAGTTTCATTCAGGTTGACTCCATGATTTGTGGAGGAGCCCGGACTGTGACTCTCAGACTGGATCGACCTAAAACAGGAAATAAACATAACCTGTCATGGTCCTCGGTCTTTTGTGTTTTTCATTATTATGATCTTGTGTTTGTTCTGATTGTGTACTGGGGTTTAGACTTTTTAGTTCCTAGAGTTTGGTTTCTGTGTTTCCTCTGTTTAGAGTCTGCACTTAGAGTCTCTGTGCATTTCCTGTTTTATTGTGAAGATCCATGTCTTCTGTTAGTGTGTTCACTTTATGTTTTCCCCTGTCTCATCAGTTCAATTTGGTTCAGCTGTGTCTTCCTCCTGTTTGCTATTCCACGTTTCCCTCTGTGTGTATTTATAGTGTGTGTCCTCGTGTGCTTGTTGCTGGTTCGTCTGTGTTCTTTCCCTGCATCATTCTGTGTCGTCCCCAGTGTCTCCCTGCATCACCATTTTGCCTTTGCTGTTTCTGTTTGTTTCACCACTTCATGAATAAAACTCATTTGCATCTCAGCTGCCTGCATCTTAGGTCCTAATTCTCAGCCTCCACTCATCTGCCACGGCAGACGTGACAACAATAAACTCAAAAGTAACTGATGTTTGTTTAAAATAATAATAAAAAGTATTTTACCAACCTGGTGAAGCAGGAATCTGTAAGATAAGATAAGAATACTTTATTAATCTCAGAGGAAACCAAGCGGTCACAGTGGCTCAAAGACAGTAAGAACAGTAACTGACTAAACTAAATAATATAATATATCACAAAGTATGAATAATAATGCACACTACAAAAAGTAGAGAATTTCAATTCTGTTGTACCAGCTGCAAATGGCAGCATTTCATCGTGTAGTCGATGGATGTTAGTAGCAGCAGGTATAGAGTATTGCACATTGAGATATTTACAGACACCAGTGTGTGCATGTGTGCTTTCACATGATGATGTATGTTGTAGAGTCTGACAGCAGCTGGAAGGAAAGATCTCCTAAATCTCTCCTTCACACTGTGGGTGCAGCAGCCTGTCACTGCAGGAGCTGCTCAGTGCTGTCAGAGTGACCTGCATGGGGTGGGAAGTGTTATCTAACAGGGGTTACAGCTGAGCCACCATCCTGTCACTGACTACCTCCACTGGGTCATGAGGACGTCCCAGAACAGAGCTGGTCTTCTTCATCAGACTGTTCAGATTCTCTCATTTACAATTATTATGTTTAATTGTTTCACTGATATTTTGTGTCATCAGATCAGAATGAATGTTTGAATATTTAAAGTGAATGTAGTAAATAATCTCTGTAAAACTATCTAATAGTGAAATGTTCATATTTTATTTACAGGTTTGTTAAAACATGAAATTAGTTTCATTAAATCAAAAACAAGTTTCATCTCTAACTGTTCTGTGCTTTCCAGCACATATACTGTACCATTTCTGTTGTTTTTCACTTGTGTGACTGATTCATAGACGTCAGCAGTACCTAAAGGAAAAACAAGCCAGGCTCACATTAATCATTTTATTACAGTTACACTAAAGATCAGAGCAAACACAGAAACACTGTGTGAGTCAAAACCAGGACTGTAAGATCTTTAAATGTTATTTAAAAAACTCGTGAATGCAAACTGAACCTGATAAATGTTCATGCTAATGGAGGTTTAATAAAAGTAAATATTAATAATGATAATAAAGACTGTTTTTCAATGCTGACCATGTTGAAGAGAGTCGTACTCATGAGTTTCATCCTGGTTGACTCCATGATTTGTGGAGGAGCCCGGACTGTGACTCTCAGACTGGATCGACCTAAAACAGGAAATAAACACAATAAACTCAAAAGTAACTGATGTTTGTTTAAAATAATAATTAAAAGTATTTTACCAACCTGGTGAAGCAGGAATCTGTGAAAGAGACAAATGTTATTACACATGTTTGTCATGTATAAATTGTTCCACTGATATTTTGTGTCATGAGATCAGAATACATGTATATGTGTGAATAATTAAAGTGTATGTAGTAAATAAACTCTCTAATACAGCATGAAAAGAAGAGGCTCTTACACTTGGACTGTCTGCAGCGATACAACAAGAGCAGGAGAATAATAATGAGAGAGACTCCACAAACCAGTCCAACCATCAACCACACAGGAGATGAACTACGTCCAGTTACTGTAATAACAAACAATAATTAATTATTAATAAAGTATAAAACAAACACTGAGAGCACAAATCTCTGCTAAGGCAGCTCACTCTGTTGACAGCATTTACTTTCAAAGAAAAAAAATATTGTATTTTCAGTGTATTTTTTTGTTTGTACTGTGAGAAGTTTGTAGTTCAGTAAAAATAAGTCCAAAGGCAGATTTTTTCAACATGACAACAAGGGCACATGTGAAATGTAAAAGTGAGGTCAGAGGTCAAACGCAACATGATATTTTAAATCTTTATACAGTATTTTCTATATGTTGACAAGACACAACACCTTTGTAAGAATCATAGTTTCTGTGTTATAAGGATTTCTTTTTAGTCATAAAGTTGACCTTGAAGACCTCGGTGGCTGTAAGCCAAATGTTAATGGATAGTTAACATGACTGCAGCTCGTCAGTGAGGTAACCAGGCAGGTCTGCTGGGATCCTTTCTAGGAAAATAAGGTTTGTATGCTAACAGATTTTCCCCTTGTTTCAGTTTCTTCCTGCTTCAAGATTCGTTTTCATGCCATCATTCACCTCCAGTCAGACGCCTGCCACCTTGGATCATTACCCCCCTATTCACCACCACTGCTGCCCCCCTCGGAGCCTCTTCGTCACTTGCCTTTCTGCCCATCATTCAACAGTTTCCACAGACCTCTGCCTTCATCCACTAAACCCAGCTAGTCTGGACTCCAAGTAAGGCATAGTTGCAGCCACTTTATGAACACTCTGTCTTGTCACATTCCCTCAGATTTCCTGCCCTAACTGCTCTCTCCTCTCCCACAGATCTGCCGCCCTCACGCTGTTATGTCCGCTCCTCTGGCCTGTCTCTCTCACCTCAGTTAAGATGTTTTTGTAGGACTCACTCATTAAGTTTAGGTTCATTTATGTTTTGTTCTTGCTGACCAAGTCAAAGCTCACAATCTGATGTGTTAAATTATTTATCCTTTGTTTGAGTAAACTTTGACTCATTACATCCTCTGCTGTTTTCACATGAGTCCCACACATGAGTCCTGAACCACAACAATATTAAACCTGACAATATAGAGATATTATATAATAGTTTTATAAAAGTTCTGACTAAATAGATCCAGGTGACTTCAAAACATTAAGAAAGATAATATGATGTTATTTCTCAGTCATGAAACTCATTTACAGAAAGACACACTGTTTTGATCCTGCTCACCTTTAACTGACAACCAGCTCTGTGCTGACTCTCTTCCTGAGTACTGACACTTGTAGAAACCTTCATCAGACTTTGACACTGCAGAGATCTTCAGCTCCACTCGGGGATCATTTTGAATAAGTTTGTCATTGTAATAAAAAAACACATTGGAAAGTATTTTTTGTGTTCTCAAACTGCAGCTCAGACTAACAGAAGCTCCCTCAGTCACAGGATGAACAGGACTCACCAGGATAGGACCGTTACCATCATCTGTGAAACAATCACACACAATTGTTTCAGTCACATCAGCTGGTGCACACTTTGAGAAAAAGCTGTGAGTCGTGTCTCATGATCTACATGCAGACCTGGTTTTCTGAGTGATTATGAGGACTGGAAATATAGTTGGGATGTTTCCTGCAGGAGTCAAATTATTGACGGTGACATTATTGAATGGTTGAAGGTGAAATTGTAAATGTTTGTCTGTTTGTGTTATTTTGCATGACGTGTTTCCTAAATTTCTCTGAATTGAGACATTAAAGGTTCATCTAATGTGACGACAGAGATGTTGAGCTTTGTTGAGTTTTATTCTGACAGAGAAAATAAAAAATACTGTTGGCAAATTATGACAAACTGGATTATGAACGGATGAAGAGAAATTAGACCAACATCCAAGAATATCTTGACGCTTCGTTGCCTGAAATTGTCTGAAATTCTCATTTTTGTTTGTGTTGCCACATAGAATTACTTCACATAGAGCAAAGCTGAGACAAATGTTCATGTGACGTTTAAATCATTCAGATCCAAGAAGTAAATGTATAATAACATACTCTGTACAGTGATGTTGACTGCACTGCTGAACTCTCCTGATCCAGACTCACACCAGTACACTCCAGTATCTGACTTTGATGCTTTGAAGTTACATGTGGATCCAGTCATTCTCCTACAGTCAGAGAGTCGGCCGTCCTCAGAGAACTTCCTCACTCTCCACTCAGTGAAGTTTCCCTCACAGGTCAGTGAGACAGAGTCAGAGGTGAAGTGTTGCACTCTGTCAGGACTCACTGTGAGAGACGCTGCTGAATGAACATCTGGAAACAACATGCAGTGAACAGACAAAGCTCACAGATGTTAGGATTCAAAATATCACAGTGAAAATATTTGTTTGTTTGAAGCTTTTGAGATGATTACATTGATAGACTCAATGTAAAAGAATTAAAAGAAAAAAACCAAAAATATTTAAAATATTAAACAAAATACAAACAATATAAACACAAATCAGTGCCATGTTTAGATTTAAAGCCAAGCTGGTTATCAGTGGAGTTAATAAACATGTTTAATCTGTCAGCAGAATTCTTTCTAAAACTTTTCATATTATACTGGTTGAAGTTAAAGACAGATAATTATCAGGACTTTACCAGCTTTAATAGTTCAAAATGATAAAGTGTTTGTTTGGTGAGACAACACTGAGTCTGACAACAAGCCCTGAATCACACAGACAGTCAAATCAATGGAAAACAAAGGAGCCGAATACTGACATGTTTAAGATGATCTAACCCACATGCTTTATCTGCTGGCAGCTCATGTAGAGCTTGGTACACGTCATGTGACATCATGAGCTTTGAGTCATCACTCTCAGCATCATCCACCTGATACAGATCACTCTGAACACACTTCAGTCATTTGCTGTAATGTTTCTGTCATAATTCTGTGATATTGTCTGTTTCACAGATTCCTTCTACAGTGAGATATTTTGCAGCAGCAGGACCAAAACTAAAAACCTTTGAAGTATATTTTAAATGAACAATAACAGCAGCTGTTATTTGTGACGTCTTCTTCTAGCGTCCATCTGTAGTCAGTGTTTGTCTTGTATTTGTCAGAGCTGTTAACCTGCCTGCTGACATCTTTGTTTCTTTATTAACTATATGTTAGGGAAAATGTTCTAAGACACTTCTTCAGTAAAGACTCAGAGAAGAGAAACACACAGAACTTCTTGCTAGCAAGGGCAGCCTCCACTCTAAGAGACTCCAGTGAGAGAACTGCCCCGGTCTTTATTTATACTCCATTGAGCGTATGTGTGTGTGTGGTGTGGTGTGTGTGTGTGTGGTGTGTGTGTGTTGATCAAAGGGTCATATAACATGAAAGCACAAAAGGTACATCCTTGGTCATAAAGAGGGTAGTCTCCCCCACCCTAGATGGCACAGTGAGGAAGTCCAGCAGTTAAAGCACTTAGACTAAAACAGACATAGCTACGTTAAAACAATAAAACAAGGTACAACCTCTCCCATGCTCCCAAGATGTGGGGGTGAACCAAGCCTGCTAAAAAAATCACACATCCTGTCACTACCAAATAACTACAAACAGCATCCTACCATAAGCAAACTTATATCACTAAAAGATTATACAGACTACTAAATACAATTTTCCATTGACACTATATTTGACTTTTTTATCTGAACACCTACCTGAGCACCAAACAAAGAGTCTTAACTGTGTAAATCCTGTCTGTGCACTAAGTAAAAATAATCAGTACAAACAGAAACACGAGTTTAAATATCAAAACATTTAAAATCTCATAGATGTCTTTTGTTTTTCATGTTATCTCATTAAATAAAAACTGAAAAATAAGAAAAGGAAACGAAGAAATTCAGTTTGGTTTGATCACAGAGAGAACGGAAAACATTCAGTTCAGTTCTTCTTTTGGGAAGTTTTAATATAAATGGAGATAAATGGTTGTCATGGAGATGAGATTTTAATGGTCTAAATCCTGGTGAATAAAAATGATGAGCTAACATGAGCTCATTGAAAGGACAGAGAGAAACAAACTGACCTGCAGACCAGACAAACTTTGGTTGACTGTGATCAGTGTGATATTCTGCGTCTCCTCTTCCAGCTCTGCACACATATCCTGCTGTGGATATCTGTTCATGAATGATGTAGGAGTTCTCTACAGTCTTTCTGCCATCAGGTAGCAGCTCATAACTGGAGGATTTCTCTGATAGATCAGGAACAGCTTTATACCAGTAGAAGCTCCATCCTGCAAACGGATGTTCAATTGCACATTTCAGAGTTACTGAGGCTCCAGGACTCAGCCATGATGGAGACACAGTGAGGACAGGACGGGGTTCATCTGTTCAACAAAGATTTTCTCTCAGTGAACATGTAGTACAGTCTCTGAACAGTGAGCTCAGTTTATACAAAGAATAATAATCTCAGTCTATGAACAGAAACACATTTTACAAAGTGTTCAAACAGCTTAAAGCAAACATGACTTACTGTCAGAAACTGTCAGTGTGACTGAATCACTCCACTCTGTTGTTTCATGCTGTGAACTTTTCATTCTGCCCTTACAGCGATAGTTTCCACTGTTGGATGATGAAGCAGATCTAATCCTGTATTCATTTTGATTTGGAGGTTTTCTGATGCTGTTTGCTTCCCACTCATAATCCCACTCAGTGTCTCCTCCATGGATCTCACATCTGACAGTGATCGTCTCTCCTCTGTATATCTCAGACCAGTTTGGATGCAGAGTCACAACAGGCCTGTTGGAGGCTGTTAATGTTCAAGAAAGTACAATAAAAACACATGAAAGACAAAAGGTTCAGTTACCATCAGATGTAGTGTTTTGTAGGAAGTTACATTTACACTCACCAGTTGTGTCAATCCTGACTGACTGACTCCACTCTGTGTAGTAAGCTGGTTCTCCTCTTCCTCCTCTGCACCAGTAGCGTCCTCCCTCTGAGACACTGATTTGTTCATTTGTCACAGGTTGATAAGATTTGCCATCTCTGTACCAGTAGTATTTCCATCCATATGATGATGATGATGATGATGATGATGGGCTCACAGAGCAGGTCAGGGTCACACTGCCCCCTACTGGAACAGCTGTCCTATCAGCTCTCAGTTCAGCCTTTGGTTTGGCTGCAGTTCAGTTTAGAACAAGAACATAAAAGTAAAAATGACTGAATCAGAACAATTTAAAGATGGAAATATGTAAATGATCAAATATCACAAAACCATAGTTGAGATAAAACAAACTGTGCCACACAAAATATTCTGTATTTCTGTTTTGATCAAAACAGTGAATTTGTTTTATTTACTTTTGTGTATTTTAATTTATTACATACATGCACATTTCAAATAATTAATTTGAAGCTTGACTGAGTTTATTGATCAATAATGAGGAAGTAACCCAGGTCAATATGATCTGATTGTATTTTGAACATGTGAGAATTGCTCCTAAATGAGTGTGAGCAGTTATCATTTCATTGGTGTTGTTCTTTACTTTTGTTTTTGGTGTATTGGGATTTGGTGAGTAACAGTTAGTTTGCTTTGGTGTCAGTTAGCACGTTATGTCCTTGCGTTCTTTACTAAATCTGATGTTGAAGCCTCTGATAGCTAAGATGAGACCTAGTAAGTGTGTTTTATATTCTTTTGCTGTGGAAGCTGACATTTCCTGTCGCACAGATGTCTTTAGACCACACTAATACGCACAGTCAACTCTACCGCTGACATTGCAGGGAGCAGTTTGGATGTGATTTCCAGCTGAGCTGTTAGGAATGCTGGAATAAGACTCCAGTGTTTGTGTTGCAAAACAGATCAGGTTTATCAGCCGAGAGCAGATCTTAGAACTGAAATCTGAGACTGTTGAATCTTGACGGTGATCCACGCCTAGGAGATCTGAACTTCCACTGAAATCTTCTGTTCCTGCTGGATCAACTCATATTCCAGAGATCAGGAATCTGACTCACACTTCTGAACTTTGATACCACTCCACCAGTCCACTGAGTCGACTCAGTGCCCTGTAGGAGCTAACACAGGTTAACTTGTAGTTCACACAGGTAAGAGTTCAAACTAACCTGAACTAGACAGAGAGAGAGATTTTTACATATTGCTGTTTAATTTTATTTAAATATTTTATTCTGGTTTTCAGATGCATAAATTAATGTAAACTGGAAACTGTTGTATATTTATGTGTCTTCTGTTTCCGACCTACAAGTTCAAAGTTCACCCTGGTCCTGGTATGTATTATTGGTTATTGGTTGTTATTTTATTTTAATTTTGTTTTATCTTTAGTGAAGTATTGAGTTTTCCCATGTACCATGAATGCACCGCTGCACTGCTCATGTTAACTTTCTTTCACTGCAGCTCTCTGCATGCTGCAAGGTAAATTTCTCTGTATATTGCACTGTGTTTAAAGGGTAAAAGAACCCCATGAAACATAGTTTTGAGCACTGATTTTGTTTTGCAGATGCACAAAACTGCTGTGGTGGGGTGGCTGTAGCTCAGGAGGGTTGGTGGTTCGATCCCTGGCTCCCCTATTTTGCATGCCAAATATCCTTGGGCAAGATACTTATGGCGTATGAATGCGTATGATTGATAGTTAGAAAGCACTTAAAGTATAGATAGTAGTGCTTGTGTGAATGGGTGTGTTGTATAGAGCGCTTTGAGTACTCCAGGAGAGTAGAAAGAACCAGTCCATTTACCATGTGGAACTTGCAATCCTGTAACGTGTTGAGCTACAGAGTTCATGTATTGTGTGAGCAATACATTAACTCCGGTGAGTCTCTGATTGTGCAAATTAAATTTGATTCACAGTCCGGTTTCTAATTTATAAAATTTATAAAACTTTATAAAACAGCTTCTATGTGATTGTAGAAGCTGTTGACGATGTCTTCGATGTGTCAGCCCTGTGAAAAGTGTGCTAGTGTACCCACATGTGCTACCTTTGCAGGTGCAAGTGTTGCATTTTGAGAAGAATTTGATTTTGAGGAAAGAAAAGCTAAATTTGAGTGAACAAAATGAATTGCTGTGTGCAAAAATGTATTTCAGTGTTTGTTGTTATCCACACACACACCAATAGCAGCCCCTTTTGCTCTGTTTTTGCATTTGCGTTTGCTCGCAATGTGTTGCTTGCGCTTCTCATTTCTGCCCAGCGCATTCAGCTCTTTCTGTTAGTGGTGGGCGGATCGATCCAACTATCGATAGTATCGATCCCAAGTCGGCATCGGATCGATACTAGCCTGGTGAGATCGATTCTTTACTTTGAGTTCTGCTTGTTTGCTATGCTGTGCTTTCGATAAAAACGAAACAACCAGGTCACCACTCCTGTGACAGCAGAGAGCACTTTGCTCCCTCTTCCCCCACTCTTATGTTTCGGTGTTGCACTGACACGTCATGTGACTTAGACACTTTGGGGGTTGTTAAGTTGTTTACATATTAATTATATTTTTTTGTTTTTGTTGTTGAGAATTTTAATTGTAATTTTTGTATTAGTTTATCAACAGTATTTGTTTTAATTTGTTTACTGGTTTGCCTGCACTTAAGATTAAAAAAAAAAAGATCGCCACCACGGCAGACCCGATGGCATTTTCATGCTTTGCAGCATCATTTATTCTTACAATAATCACACAGTTGCTGTAACAGTACATTCAACGGCTGCAGCTCTCCCGCTGGCAGCCGGACACATCATAGGGTTGCCAACCGTCCCTTAAAAAACGGAATCGTCCCGTATTTAGAAACAAAAGTACACGTCCCGTATTGAGCTAATAAGGGACGCACTTTGTCCCGTAATACAGTGAGAATCAAAAGTAGTCTATAAATGTTTATGGAATTAACGCTTTGTTTGAAAACATAATTCCCAGCCCCTCTCCTGCTTTGTGACCAATGAGCTGACAGCACACTATGACAATTCGAGTATGACAATTCAGATTACCGCTCATCTCATTGGTCGAGGAAAGGTCGCTTACGGAGAAAATACCGGAAGACAACAGATGACCACAACAAGAAGCATGGCCAACAGGGGAACAAACGCCGACACTGCGGTGCAAGTCTCGGACGACAGTACACCTAAAGCTGGGCAGACACTGTGCGATTTTTTCAGTCACGTTATTCAGCTTGTAACAGCCACTATGGTGTGGTGTCCCTTTAAGACACCCAAGTCGAGGGTTGATGGTGTCATCAGTGTGTGCCACTGGTCTCTCTGCTCTCTCTCTCTGTGATGGTGTGGACATGTGCTTGCACGCTAGTACATGAGGAGGGACGGATTTTATGTTTTACCTCTCCAGACACCTTTGTTTGCAACGTTATGGGTTGTACGAACACTGTGCGCTATGTTTGTTAAGCTGCAGCCGTTCAACCGGGCTTATATGGTTGATGAAGAGAAGGTATATTAAAGAACACACTGTGGAATCCCCAACGCCAGCGTGAGTGTGTATTCTTTTGGCTACCCTGCTAGGTGTTTTGCCGCCTCCTCTCAACCACTAAACGCAACCCGACGTTACAAGCTCCTGCTCAAACTGCACGATTGACTCGCAGGGGTTAGAAGTTGGTAGGTCACGATGCAGGTCTCACACTATACCGCCCGATGCTCTGATGCGACCTGAGTGCTCACACTGTGCCTCCATAACATGAAGGTTATAACAGAAAATCTGTCGCTCGCTCTCTCTGTCTTTCACTCACACAGACACGCACACCACCACTATCAACTTTGCTAAATTGCTAATGAAAAACATGATCAGGCAGCTGTGAATGAGCAGCAGTGTAAATCCACCTATTTTCACGGTTGTTGTGGTCGTGAAAATTTTGTGAGGCCACATCGAAAAGGCTCGGATGAGCTTTCCAAAGTTCTACCAGTTGTGCCTCCGTCGCTTGTGTCCAGATCACACGCTGCACAGCCGAGCTGCTCCGTCTTTTTCACCGACGTTAACGTGTTTGCGCGTGAGCAGTGTGAGCGGCTCACGAGCGATTGATGATCGGGAGCTGGTCGTGACGTGTTAATCACTTCTCGTTACCCCACGTATACTACACGACGCACGATGAAGGCCAAAATCGGACCGATCACCAAAACGGTCGCACGACTCATAAATCGTCTCAAAATGGGCCAAAAATCGTACAGTGTAAGCCCAGCATTAGAGCAGCAATGTTTGTTCGCCCAGAGAAAGAAAAAAAGGCTGCGAAAGTACAGGGAGGAATGGGAAAAGGAAAACACTGGGCTGGGAAAATGCACGATAACACCTATAAAGCGCACTGCACTGTGTGCCGGCGCACTTTTTCCATAGGCATGCTTCTAGTGGTGGGCACATGAAGAACATGAGGGGCGTGAAAGCTCGGGGAACCCTTAACCAATTTTTTGTCCACCAGGCCACGGCAGAAGCAGATATGGTATGTAAACACTGGTTTGTTTTTTTAAACCCTCTGGTTAAGGTTAATATGGGCATGTGCAGTGAATATCAGCGCTATGTGGCCAGAAGTGTGATAATATAATTTATTTTGTGTAATAAACAACTGCAAGGATAGATGATTACAACAAATAGATCACTAATAAATAAAAGTAATACATAGATGAATAATGATGATGAGTTATGATGCGTAATCATGGGAACAAACGGGAGCAAAAGCTGAAATAATACCTCTACTGAAGCCAATTGTACTAAATGCTGTTACATGTTACATGAATATTTTTCGTTCTATTGCTTTCTATTAATTTATATAATTTTAAGTTAAGCAGGACAGAGTTCTTTTAAAGAAAGATTTACTTATATTCTCAAAAGTTAAGCATGACAGGCTTCTGTTTAAGAAAGAGACCTGTTTTACTGTGTTAATGTTGTCATTGTGAGCTAAAAATAAATGGCTAAATGATCATTTGTTTCCCATATGGTCATATCACAAAGAATATGCATCTGCTTAAATCAAATTCAAGTCAAATGGTTAAAAAAATAATTTCACACACAAAAAAAAAGAGCTACAAAATTCACCACACTGTGAAGGGTGAACTGGGTTGCCTGGCCCTGGCCACGAGGTGTCCTTTATTTATTTTTCAGGGAGTTGGCAACCCTAACACATCACCACCACCTAGGGTTGCCAACTCCCTGAAAAATAAATAAGTGTGGTGAACATTAAAATGTCCTGTCATGTGATCAACTTACATGATACAGTCAGTGTGATGATATCACTCCACTCTGTTAACAAATAGTCCCTTCTGCCCCGGCAGCTGTATTCTCCACTGTCAGACTCAGTAACTGTGATTCTGTAGGCACTGGATGTTGGAGGTGTGTTTAACTTGGCTGCTCTCCATTCATACGTCCACTGAGCTCCTTCACGTCCCTGAATGTCACATCTGACAGTGACTGTCTCACCGCTGTGTATCTGAGTCCAGGATGGCTGCAGGGTCACAGTGGGCTTAGTGGGAACTGTTCACATAAGAATGATCCAGTTAGAAGAGAAACATAAAAGCTCTGCTGTTTATAACATAAGAGTAGAGTCATTACAAAACAGCTGATTCACAGAGAAACAAGTTAAACACAACAAAAAGTCACAACATAAAAGTTTCAAACTGTAACACAATATTTTCAGTAAAATGTAAAAGGTAAAGTCTTTACTTTGCACAGTTTTTGTTCAGATTCCAAAAAGTTACAGATTATTTTTCATGAGTTGACAGCAGATTAAGAAGACTGGAAGAAATCATCATTTGAGAAACATTTTCTAAAAGTTGTGATGAGGTCATCATGTGAAACTGGTGCAGTTGCTGATTTGGGACACACTTGTCACACTTGTAGTTATTGTATAACAAACAGGTTCTTGTGGCTCTGACTGATTTTCCATGAACTGAACCACAAACCACTGATCCACTAATGCATCTGTTCTACACTGGAGGTTCTTCTAGCTGTCGTATCATTAAACATATTATGATGCTCATGAACACCTTTATTTTTCATTAATTAAAATAAATAAATAAACAAATGCCATTAACAACAATTACAGGAAAGAATCTAAGTGGAACCTGTAATGTAGCAGAACAGTCTCTAATAAAATGTCACGGCCAGGGGATCAGCAGGCCGCTGACTAGTAGTGTTCTCTCTCTCTCTCGCTCTCTCGCCAGGGCGGAACTCATGGTGGGTTCACGCCCTCGGCCCACGCCCCCTCTGAAGAGGAAACACCTGGGCCTCATCAGCGCAGCCAGCATTTAAGACAGGGAGTGGCTTCTACTCATCGCTGGATCGTTGTGTGTGACTCGCGTCAGTGCAGCCCGGCTCTGAGCAAGTTCTCTTTTGCTGCCCTGTGCAAAACCTCTAACGTGTGTTTCCTTCTGTACATAGATCCCCTGGACCCGACCCTGCATTCCCCGAGTGGATTCCCTTTTGTGTGAGTGTTTGGAGAGAGAGCCAGAAGAGGAGCAAGTGTCTTTTCCCTACCTGGATTTCCCCGGAGCCCTTTCCCTGTCACCGCTTTGTATATAGCACTATCCCCTGCACTGTTTGTATATACACCTGGTGGAACTGTAATAAATACTGACTGTGCCTCTGAGTCCTGCGTGTGAGTCCTCAAGCGAACCGTGACATAAAATGAGGTTATATTGTAGCCAAACCTGAAACGTCGAGGAATTAATGTAAAAATGCTAAAAACAAAGGAAGTAACTGATCTGCAGTGATAAACTCCACATGTGCAGCCATGAGGTCAAGATGGGAGTGACTGGGATTATTACATTTGGACTGAATTCTTTCATCAAACTAACAAAATATTTTCCAGATGTTTCACTGAGTGATTATTAAATATCTTTATAATGACACTAAAAGATATTTTAAACTACTTTTGATCCTAAACACAAAATAAACCTACAGTGCTGTTGAAATACAAAACGTTTGGTTGAGTTGATGAAACATTGTTCAGTACAAATTAAAATATTTGAAATATGTCCAACTTACCTATTACTTTCAATGAGGTGCTGTCACTCCACTCTGTCCAGGAAGAGCTTCTTCTGCCCCGACAGCTGTATCCTCCACCATCAGACTCAGTAACTCTGTTGATTGTATATACACTGGATGTTTCAGGTATGTTTTTCTGGCCTCCTCTCCATTCATACATCCACTGAGCTCTTTCCCCTCCATGAATCTCACATCTGACAGTGACTGAGGTATCTTTGTATATTTCTCCTCCATATATCTGAGTGTAGGATGGCTGCAGGGTCACAGTGGGCTTAGGAGGATCTGTTCAAAGAGAAAATATCCCATCATCAGACTTATAGAAAAATAAAACGATCATTGACGCTTTCCTGGTTTTATTGCTCTTGTTAGGGGTAATAACGTTTTTTTCACCCCAGTGACAATTTGACTGAAAATCAACAATAAAAAGGTCATAAAAAAAAATCAGATTAAACCTTAAACCTAATTTGCTGATATTAAGAATCTACCAGCAAAGTGACTGGAAACAACCAGGTGTGCACAAATCTGTGCGACTGAACATCAACACACAATATCATGTAAACAACTTCAGTCTCTCAGATTGTACATTGTAAAAAAGAAGTTTTATACTCAAACATCGCACTATTTACTTATTTCTACATCTTTACATTTGCATATTTATGAGCATATAATCCAGAGTTGTCGGTGGGCTGTTATTCTTCTGAATAACCTGAGACCTTACTTTCCTGTCAGGTATAAAATCCCTAACATATTATACACAATATCAGTTTTACTTTAACTGTTTTTAACAAATGTAATTTTTACTTTTCTTTTTCACTGTTGTAAATATAAAAGTTCCTGCGCCGTCTCATAGTGTAAGGCCCTATTTTCACTTTTTATCATGCTGCTCTAACACAATTTGCTTTGTGGATCAATAAAGTATCTATCTATCTATCTATCTATCTATCTATCTATCTATCTATCTATCTATCTATCTATCTATCTATCTATCTATCTATCTATCTATCTATCTATCTATCTATCTATCTATCTATCTATCTACCTATCTACCTATCTATCTATCAGTATTGACCTGTTTAATATGTGTCCTATGTTGTAAACTGGCTGTGCTGGATTATTCACTCACATTAGGAACACCATGTAGAAAGAATTTAACGACTGTTACGCCCCTCAAAACAGAAACGCAAAACAACACGGAAAAAGTGTGTAACGCACGCAAAAACCACACAGCTGCTGCTGAATTGACGAGGTTTATTTTTACAAAGCTGGAAAAAAAGGAAAAGACTCACAATAAACACAGCTGCCAGGAAGCTAAAAGCATCAGGCTCTCCAAGGCCAAAATAACAAACAAAAACTCTCCCCCTTCCTAGAAACAAAACACAGGGTAAAACTTCCCTGATCAAGAAAAGGAAGATGCAATGCCAGACCTCCCTGGCTGTCCACAAAACAGGAGAAAACTGGGTTAAACAAAAGTGGGTTAAACCACTGCCTGCTTCCACTCTGCTGAAAACTGGTGAAAAATCCACATGTGCAACAACTGAGCTGAATAAACTGGGATCATTACATTTGTGTTTCATTTTTTAAATGAAATTTACTGAATATGTCTTTCAACTCCACATGCTTCTGTCACAGTCCTGGGTCTGTGAACCAGTGTTTTGATTTTGTATTACAGTGGTCTCTCCCTCGCTACAATGCAATTCACCTTTCGCGGCCTCGCCGGGACCGTGAGTCATTTGGTACCGGGCAGCGAGAGTTGAGGCTGGAGTGTAAAATTTATGGTTTTCAGAGTTTTTATTGTTAGCTCGGTTTCCCTGGATCTTTTCCTGGTTGTTATGAGTAAATTATGAGCTTTGCCGGTGTCGCCCGAGAATACCCCGAGATTGCCACAACAGCACTAAAAACCCTGTTGCCATTTCCGACATCATAACTGTGTGAAGCGGAGTTTTCTGCAGTTACAGCTTCCAAAACAAAATTGCGGCGCAGACTGAGCAAAAGCAACACACTTCAGGTGTCACTGTCCCCCATTATGCCCAGGTGGGACCGGCTCGTTGCAGAGAAACAAGCACAGGGCTCTCACTGATTCAGCGTTATGGTGAATTATATATTTTCATGTACTTTATTTTTATCTTTTTGTAGTTTTGTCTCTTATTTTGAAAGAAATATTTACGTGTTACCATAGCGATCAGCGAGCATCAGGGAGAGAGGAGGAGGATCTTACTCTCAATGTAAAAGAAAGACTGCGATAAAGGACCGCTGCTGTCCAGTACAGAATGCGTTCAGCTTGTCAAATTTACATAAATCTTTGATCGCTAGCAGTGTGACTCTGAAGTGCTGCACTGTATGTTTGTAAGTTTTCTCCCCAACAAACACAACACTGGCGACAAAACGTGTTGCACCGTCAAAGGCAACCGTGGGTGTGTTTGGTTTCATTCTTTAATTTTGGACTTATTTTTCTAGAAGGTTTGAACTTTGAGAGTTTAAACAAGAGAGAAAACTGTGAAAATGTTCGTGCCTGTCTGAGAAAAGTGAATAAAGTGTGTAGTGAGGGGTTTAACAGCCTTAAAACATCTATAATAATTGTAAAAAATAAAGTTGGCTACTTCGCAGATTTCACCTATCGTGGATTACTTTTAGAATTTAACTCCTGACATAAACGAGGGGACACTGTATTTTCTTGTTCCCCAGTCAGTCGTGTCCAGGGTTGGGTATCGTCACTGATTTCTAGAAGTCGATTCGATTTGAATGTGGGAAATTTTGCCTCAGACAGTCAGAAATATTATAATTCTGATCACTTATCAGTACATATCCATATTTTTATATCTATAAAAACAAAGCTGACACTTGTGAGACTTTATCAAAGGTGTGAGCATCACAGCAGGTGCCTGCTCTCATTTACTGTTTTAGCTGGTTGGTGGCTGTTGAAATCTTGTGGTTTAACCTGAGATTCTGGCGTTTCGGGAAAAATACATTTATATTTAGAAAATCAATTCAGGATTTTATTGAATCAATATCACGTTATTCAAGCTAGAATCGATTTTAATCGGAAAATAGATAATCAAAACCCACCCTAGTCGTGTCTTTTGTCTCTCTGGTCTCTGTGCTCCGTGTTCCCTATGTTCAGTGTCTCGTCCGTGTCTGTGTTATAGGGGAGACCGGGGATAGTTGTAACATTTTTGACATTTCTGTCTGTAAATTGGAGCTCGTTTAAGGTAGTGGATTCAAAATGTAATGCAAAGTATTTACATGTCTCGGCTATTAAATAGTGCAGCTTTTTTCTCTGCAGCACAATTGCCCATTGCATGGTATGGCCTCAAACACAAAGAGTGAAATGTTACAATTAACCCCATAGTCTGGGTTAGTTAATGGCTCTAAGTGTGTGTGTGTGTGTGTGTGTGTGTGTGACAGAATGCAGAAATCTAGCTTTTGAACATATTCCAACCCCCCAAAAAAGACAAATTATGGAATTTTCTGCAACTGAATATTTCATTAATTTTGGTTGGTCTTCCTTGAGTTTGGCCTCATTGGCTCAGTGGGCATTATAACCTACAGCTCTTGCACCAATTTTGAACATAACAATGAAGCTGAAAAATTGTAGTTGTGCACCAGCACCGCAATTCCATTACTTTTTATCATGGCTTACCTTGGTGTGGTTTGCAAAGTGCTTCAGAAAGATGAGGAAATCTGTTTCTTGCACCCATCCTGATTTATTTCCACTACCAATACTTCCTACTGGTCCATCTCTGACACAGTGGTCTGCATAATGTGTGTGTGGGAACACAAACAGTGGAGGAATTGTGTTGCCAATGGCATTAACTGCATATACAAATGCGACCAGTGAACCTCTCTCTGCTGATGCCGTTGCCCCAACTTGTTTAATATAAGTTAAAGTAATAGTGTGGTAAGTTGCAACATCTGCATTATTGTTACAACTAACCCAGACTGTTGCTGTTACAACTGACCCAGACTCCTATAGCCATGAACTAACTAACATTACAGCCAACGGCTTAAACATTAGCACTAAAGACCTACACAGAATATATCCCCATAGACATACAAATAACATAATTTAAGTTTGATGAGTTTAACTGCAAAGCAGATAATGCTATTACAAATTGAAATAAAGTAGAAAAACTTACTTTTTGGCATACAAATTACTTTTTTTCATGTTAAATTGTCTGTGTTAGACAAAATGTGCTGATTTTTCACATGTGATAGCAGAACTGAGTTGGGCATGTACAGGATGAGTCACATCATTTGAAACTTAGCCCTGACTGGAGAAATTGGAAGTGTTACAACTGACCCACGTTACAACTATCCCCGGTCTCCCCTACTTGCTGTTTTACTTTGACGGTCTCTTGTCCTTTGTCACTGTTTCTAGTTTTGCTTCACCCTGGTCTCGACTGTTCTCCCCTCATGTGTCTCATTCCCTCGTTTCACTCAGTGTATTTCAGACCCGTGTTTCTCTCTGTCAGTGTCACGTCGTCCCCTCACCATGCTGCGTGTTTCCGTGCTCCCTGAGATCAGTGTCACTAGTTTACAGACACAATATTTTAATATAAAATGTATTAGAATTTACTTTGTAAAGTTATATTTTATTTATACTCCAAAACTCACAGATTTTTCTGCTTTACATTTACTTTGAGGTTAAAATCAGCGTGAAGCTGGGAGCCAGTATGAAAAATGGGAGTGCTGGGACCCTATGTGATGTGTTTGAGCTCAAAGCCTGGCAGCTTAAATCTGTTTGGTCTGCAGTCATTCAGCTGATTGTTTGCTTAGACTGTTGCAGTAATCTAGGCAGGGGCACCGTAAGAGGAAGAAAAGTGATAAAAATTATTAACCTGTCACCACAAAATATTGTTTGCTTCACACTGTACTTTTAAATGTTTATGTTTCACAGTGTTAGTTTTGTTTTTTTCAACAAAGAAGAGGCTAGAGCAGCACCTCTGTAGGACAAAGAGACTGTAGGATGGGTCTGTTAGAAGTAAGGTCTGTTTTTCAAAAAAGAAAAGTGAGACAGGTGGAAATTAAACTCAGAGGAAGTCTGCATGAAAAGCTTTCCTACTATTAGTCAACTTACTTCACTTCTAACAGAAAACAATGTGTTTGTGTGTTTTTTAGTCAACATGCAGTTAGTTGGTGCAGTCAGACCCTTTGTACATATATATGCTAAATCACTTATCTGCTGACCTGCTGGCAAGACAAACAGATCAAACCACTGGCTCAGGCTTAGCTGTCCCACTGCCTCTGCCCACACCCACACTCCTGAAATTGAACCAGCCCACTGATATCTGAAGGAGGAGCTGAGTCTTTTATGTCAAATGTGTGTAGTTGAGGGAGGCTCCTTGGGAATTGTATTTTTTTTCTGCACACTATTTATTTGGTAATCAAAGAGTAATTTGAAAAAATATATCATTAGCACACTGATAATTGGACTTGAAAATCAAAAAGTTCTTTCTTTTAAATAAATAAATTAAATCAGGTAATTAACGGATCTTTATATTCAACAGTTTACTTATTTCGACATCTTTACATTTCCATATTTATACATTTATGAACATATAATCAATGAGTCATCAGTTAGCTGTTGTTTCCTAACAATGTTGTTAAACCTCCAGTGATGGATTCAAAGCTGGAGGCTGCTCTGCTCTCATAAACTGTTCATAAAATGTGAAATACAAAGTTTTTATGTGGCATCAAAGTCAAGACTAGACTGGCAAAGAAAAACTAAGAGTAAAGGTTCAGTAACCAGGAAAGGAGCACAAACTGTTTTTTAAATCACTCTAAAAATACAAAACAGCACCATGAACTCCTCTGTGTCTGTAAGTGATCTGAAGACTGAACAAAGGTGAAACAATGTACTGAGCCTAATAATTAATAATTTGACAGATTTAGTGGTTTAAGTGCTGGTGATTAGTGAATATTGATTTCCATTACAATTTGGAGAAGACGTTTTTCAACTCTCAAAATTTTTTAAACTCATTAGTTTCCTGAATAATGACTGAAACGCTTTTAGTTGTGACTAAATTCGTGTTTCTTCTCCTTCCTCTGCAAGTGTAGATGCCTCCATCAGAGACAGAGATTGCACTCTTAGAGCTAAAAGAGATGATCTCATTTTCAGATGAGGTTTTTCTGAACAGAGTAATTCACATCACAGGTCAGTGTCACACTGCCCCCTGCTGGTGTGGTTGTGCTGTCTGCTGTCAGAGTGGCCTTGACTTTAAGTTCTGTAACTTAGACAAATATGAGGCTATTATTGTGGTCCTTTTAGTGGAAGAAGGAGAAACCCACCACATCTGCCACACAGATGTTCCAGCTGCAGTTTTATTTCCTACTGCAACTGAGACTCAAATACAAGGTGAAGAGCAGGTGAGCCTGGCTGAGTAATACGCCACCTGGTGGTTTGTTCTGAGTGTGACAGAAAGCCTGAGCCTGTGAGCCTGAGCTCAGGGTTAATGAACCCTCGATTACAGAAAACCTTCCACACTCATCTGTGGATCTGTCACAGCAGAAGTGCAGCAAAGGTCACAAGTAATAAAACAGACAACAAAGAGAGCAGGTGAGCTGAAACTTGACCACATGTCTGTATTTTAAGTGCTTCATGCAAAACTTTAAGACTTTCCAGCTGATAATATCTGTGCATACAGATGTTTTGACATATTTACAAACCTGATCACACACACAGAGATAATAAAATGCACACGAGGGTTAATATATATACACATGACTTTGCTACAGTAAAATCTCCAAACTAAGCTACTATCATAGAAACACCAAATTAGAGAAAAAGTATTTTGTGTCCATTCTTCCAGTAGAGTCCACACACTTGTAAATATGTGTCTCTGTAACAATGAGTGGAGTGCAGAGGTGTGAACTCAAATGCAGGAAGCAAAATAACTTAAATAAAACTGAACTTTAATATCTAAATAGTTTAAAAATGGAAACATACAAAGAATCAAAATGTAAAACTAGAAATAAATAAACTGTCAATAGAAACAACTAAGAGATGAACACATGTGAGTGTTCACAGATGCTCTGACAAAGACTGACAAGACACAGCAGAACTATTTATATATGAAAGAAACCAAACCTTCAAATTAAAGAGGAAATATTTTTTTAAAAAGCTAAACAAAGATGAGGAAGAAGCACTCAGACTAAAATGATGAAAGACCATGACAGTGACAAATGAATAAATCTATATCAATGGCACTTTGTCCAGTTTGTTTTACTTGTTACTCTTCTGTATGTGAAGTCTTATTCATTCATGACTTTAACAACTTTCAGAGGTTTTTTCAAGAGGACACTGAGGCAGACAGCACACCATGACACTATAAATAACTGAGAGTAAAAATTCATAATAAGACTCATTAAAGTCTTCAGGCAGGACTTTAACTGGCTGATCTGTGGTTGAGTCTGTTTTCAGATTTGAGTTACCTGCATTTACCCTAAACTCATCACACTGTGCTGTAATACATTAGATTGATCCTCCAGTTCATCAGCATCTTGTGAATCATAACTGTGATGTGTGAGGATGGACAGATAAATACTCATGAAAAGGAAATCAGTCAGTTTCAAGGCAACAAACTCTAGTAAATATAAAGTTTGTGTATCGGCTGAGTGAAACATCTGCTCACATGGTTGCACTCTTGATATGATCTTTTAATATTTTAACCAATAAATGCAGTGGAGTGTGAGCTGTATCATATACAATATTTTGTCCCTCAGGTTATTCCTGAAATATAGTTTGTTTCAAGTTTGTTATATGACGGGTCACATTTATTCATCTGCTTCTTCCTGGTCTGCTCATGTCAAAGTCCGCCAACTAGTGGTTAAATGGAGGAAGTGCCGAGTAATAATGGCTAGAGCTCCGTGTCTGTGATAGTTCTGCATCTGCTGCTCTTGAGATGGGATAAAGTGTAAGTTTGGGGAGATGATGGATTGTTTCTACATATTAGTGCTCTGTCCTTCTTGTGGGTCTGTGAAGTTTACATTACTCCTGTAAGCTAACTGTTAGTGCTTTGTTTTGCCTGTTAGCATAAAACATGTCAGCATGTGGTATTTGTATTTACGTCACTTGACAGGCTTTGTCCATTTATTGTTGATGTTGTGATCTTGCATTGGTTATGTGACATGTGTGCATCTACACTGAGATTAAATGTACCTGCTCTGCTTTGTTGTTACAGTTTTACAGACTGAAAGTGGTACAAATGGTACATCAGTAAAAGCTCTGAAGAACGCCACAGTCTCCACATGGAGCGCTTACTGAAGCCATTTATGTTTAACTGCACAGGCTGAATAGAAGCATTGAGTCTGTGCAGAAGATAACATGTAAACACAGGGAGGATATTATTGAGCACATTATAGGAGATAACAGCTACATATATGAACAGGAAGAAAATAATCATTTCTTACCTTCAGCATTTCCACAGATGACAGTACTGAGCACTAAAATAATGAATAAAACCTCATCAGACATTATACAACGATTAAAATCAAAACAAAAATAAATTAAGACTTTATTAAAGATGAACAGTAATAACCAGTAATCTGTTTGACAATAAAATAAACATAAAAATCCAAACTGTTGTAACACAGTGTGTAACTATAAGTGATGCAAAAAGCAGCAGCGTATCAAACATTTAAACACTTAAAGAATCACAAGTCTGCTTTGTTCCAGCTCTCAGGTAAACAGGTTAAAGCAGTGACTCACTGTAATTCTCACAGATCAGAAACATTTTCTTTAATCGCTGCCGTTCAAACAATGTCAGACGTGTACTTACAGAAAAAGCCCATCATGCAGAGCAAAGAGTGCCCCATCGTCACATCCAGCCTGCTGCACTCTGATCCTCAGATAATCAAACAGTTTTAGTTTGCAGATAAAGAGAAGTTGTGTTTAATATAGATACAACAAGAGTTTTTCTACAGCTTTTCCTGATTGGTCTCTCTGTGCTTCCTGCCCTTTCACACAAAACTCAAACAGCTCCTGTAGCTTTGACCGCAGCAGTTGGTTGATATGTTTATATTTCCTGTCCACTGCAAACATAGAAGCTTGTTTCTTGTGTTGTGTTGTTTCCTTTCTCTGTAATATATAAAGCTGTTGCTTCATGTCAGGATATTTCTTTTGCCCTTTTGGGGTATTTTTTGGGTGCAATATCCACTAATATTTGTCTCCTGGCAGGTCTCTGCAGACTGGGAGTCACTGAGAGTGAATATACCAAAACAGCTTTTCTACTTTGGTGCCTGTATTTTCACTAAAGCCTTAAAAAAAAAAAAAAAAATTCTCCTTTTGATTGTTTTAAATTAAATTCTTACTTTAGGCTGCATTAAAATGTCTTTATTTTATTTGACTCTTAGCTGAAACATCATCATGCAGTAATATAGTGAAAAGGCTCCTTTGACCTCAGACCTGTGAAAGTTTCCACCTTGTGGTTAAATTCTGGTTTTAAGTTTTGTGGAGACCCAAACACAGGAAATGACTCAGTGTGTGGCTGACGTGAGACTAAAGACTTTTATGTTTCACCAACTAAAGTAACAATTAAATTCATAGATAAATTCAAAGTTATATTTATTATCTGTTGTCATTTCAAAGTAAAGCAGGAACTCATTTATTCTGCAGACTGTTCTTTGTCTTGCTTTGACATGTATGTGCAGATGCACACTGACCTCAGCCTCTGACTACATGTAAACACAATAAAATAAAACAAACCGATGATGTGAAACAATGATTGAAACACTGTGATAATGATGTTTGTGTTGAACACCACATGTTACCAACACAGATCATGTGATTGTGTCCAGAGTCAGTTCAAAAAGCAGACCCACATGCTAAATGGTTCTTATACAGCACTTTTTCTACTCTTCTGAGCGCTTCACACAACTTGTGCATTCACCCATTCATACTAGCACATTTTTCTTGGTGCTTTCTGACGAACATTCACACTCCAATGGATGCCTCGGAGAGCAATTTGGGGTTAGTATCTTGCCCAATGTGATAAGCAGACTAGGGGAAGCCAGGAATTGAACCAACAACCCTCTGATCAGTAGATGATCTGCTCTACCGCCTGAGCTACAGCCACCCATGCAAAGCAGGACTCAGAGTACCAAACAAAGGTGACCTTTAGTATGAAGCTGATAGTTTCAGGCCTTGATGGTAACAAACGAAGAAAACTGAGTTACAGATAACTGATCACAGGAACACAGAGACTTACCCGTGGGTCATCACAAAATCTCTATTGAGGTCACAAAAGTGTCAACTTACACTTTCCAGTCAACATAAATAAATAACTGAGACTTAAACACTGTGTGATTCCACAAATGTTAATCTGTCCAAATGATTCAGTGATGTGTAGACTAATAGATCAGAAGATACTGTGGTGTATTACCTACAGCATGACTGTAGACGGATCTTATCATAATTATTCCTGAAAGACTTTTACCTTTATTTTTACTCATGTTGCCATAGCAACTTTAACCTCCGAAGACCAGGTTAAATCATTCTGAGAAAATGCACAAAGCATTGCAACAAACCACTATTGACTGGACTATTGACTTATAACTGGACCAAGCTTCCAGTTCCCCTTTACACTTACTGAGGTTTGATAACAAGAATAAGACGACACCACATTCACACCAGAGTTTTTGAAGTGTTTTAGAGCAGTGGGTTGATGTGGACGGTGGTTTGTCCTTGTATATTATGTGCATGTGATCACAGCTCTGGGCCCTGTCCTCAGGCCTCCGTCTTCCTTCTGCTCTCTTTCAGGTTCTGTTTGTTTTCTGTGTCGTTTCCTCTTTTTTCTTTTTTTTAAATCTCTTTCCTTCTTCTAATTTCTTCTTCCTAGTCTGGACCTCCCCACCTGTCAGCTCTGACACTGTTACAGTAAAGATGTGTAATTTTTTTTTATTTTACTTTAGTTAATGTAGCAGTTAAAGCACAGTTTCTATAGTAAATGTTCTTCCTCATTTTAACTCTGCCGGCTAATGAAGAAAACAACAAAAGATCATTGGGGTTTGTTTCAGTGCAGCTCTGTGTGAACTTGCAGTTATACAAATAACAATGTTTACACAATATTTTCCATCATTTTGAGAAGTGATCCTTCCTGTCACAGTCTGATCTACAGGTCAGAGTCTAAACACTTTCTGCATATGTTCATGGTCTCAATCATTAAAACTTTACATCTTACTGACATGTTAATATTCTAAAGTATTGTCCTCATCAGTGTATGAAGAGGACAATAAAGTGCCGTGTGCTTTAGGACCTTATGTTTGCTGGATACTGATGGCTTAAAATAAGACACTGCTACACACAAAACTGTTGTCTCAAACCACAGGCTGCATTTCCTCTTTTGCATGTGGCCGAGACGAAAATGAGGCCGTTCAGTAGATTAAAAATAAACCTGTGGCAGAACAGACAGTAACCACCAACAACCCTTCACACACATATCGGCACTGTAGCTATTCTGTATTGTCATTTTTGCGGTTTGATCTTAATGTCTTTAAATTTAATGCAGAAACAGATGTCATGGTCCTCCAGTCCTCTCTGACTTCCTGTCAGTGCTGTTGTTGTTCCTCTCTCTCTCTCTCCTGCTGTCCTCTCCACCTGGGTGGTGCTGAGCTGAGCGGTAGGCTTTGCTGGATTGTTGTATTTACCTTAGTTACTGTAACCATGGTTCTCTCTTGCTTTGTTTGTCGTTTTTCTGATTTGGATGTGTTTCCCTTCCCTGGCTTCCCTGGAGCTCCCTTTCCCTTCACCATGGTATAAAGCACCTGGTGTCACTTCTGTAAATAGAGTCACCTTTATTATGAACATTCAGAGTCCCGCGTTTGATGCTCAACATCTCATCAAGTTTTCAAGTTGTTGAGTTTGACTATATACTGTGTATTCGGACACGTGTTGGCAGTGCTGCCTAAAACAGTCCAGTGCAATAACAATAAACTGTGAAGCGACAGTTTATAAAAAGATCAAATTAAGTTTTAGCAGAAATAGGGCTGCCACGATTAGTCGACTAGTCACGATTATGTCGACTATTAAAATCGTCGACGACTAATTTAATAGTCGACGCATCGTTTGAAGCTTTGTAAGATCACAAAGGACGCAGGAATGAGTAGTAGGATTTAAGAGTGTAATAACGGACTGAAACAGAAGATGGCAGCACTGCATGTACAAGGATGCCAGCTGCCGTTAAACCCCGAAGAAGAAGAAGCTGTGTCCCAGAATTCATAGCGCAGCCCAGCGCAGTTGTCAACAATGGCGGCAGCTAGTTAGTTTTAATGTTACTCTTATTATTCTTTCTGGGTCACAAAATAAACGTTTAACATATTTTCAGGCGAGAATGTAGCTGTGTAAACCTCAAATATCTGCTCAGTTTATCAAGACACCACATATTTTCAAAAGCGCTCCGACGTTTTCGGAGACGTCTGTTACCCACTAGCTCGTTAGCTAGGCGGGGGCAAGGCTAACTAGAGCCGTGAGAACACCGGACTCCCGGCAAATCGTTTTCAAACCCACCGCCGTCTTTCGCTAGTCAGGTTAAACATATATATATATAAGTCACTTAGATAACTTAAAAATGTTATTGTTTGGCTTTCTTTAGTATTTTATTTGTTCCTGAGTAAATCGGTTTGGCTGAGATTAAAGTTATAGTTTTTGCACAGCTAAAACTGTCAAGCAGACAGCTGATTATCAGAAGTGTGAGACGCTGGAGAATATACTCCGGTGTCCTGTTATATTTTAGAAAGCAAGGAGTTTATTAAACTTCACTGAAACAATCTGCAAATTTCATTAAAAATTAATAAACTATCATCTTGTCTTTATTTTTAGTTAGCACAAACACTTCAAGCTGTAAGCTAATGATAGTTATATAAGACCAGATGCTGCTGGTGCAATAAGCTGTACGCTGTACGTCCAATGGATGATGATCTGATTAGTCGACTAATCGCAAAAATAATCGGTGACTAGTCGACTATCAAAATAATCGTTTGTGGCAGCCCTAAGCAGAAATTAGTTCAGCTTATTTGTGCGGCTTTTACAACAGTTCTTGGTTCTCATGTGGCTGCTCAGGAAAATTAGTTACCAACCCTGTTTCTGAGGGTCTCTGTGCCACAGCAACGACCCAACGTCACACCAACACCTGTGTGACGTTGATCTGTGAGGTGCAGAGCAGGTCATCTACTAATTGGAAGGTCGATGGTCGATCACTGTCTGCTCTAGTCTGCATGCCAAATATCCTTGAGCAAGATACTAACCGCACGTTGCTGTCAGATGCATCCATTGGAGTATGAATGTGTGTGAATGTTAGTCACAGATGATTTTACACCCCCTCAACATAGTATAGTATAGCAGGTATGGGTTTATAGATTAGCTTGTAAGCCTTTATATACACAAACAAACAACAACAAAGTAAAGAATCAACAACATAATGTAGTGTTTGGGATTTCTGAGGTCCCTCAGAGGTTCAGCAGTGCTGGGAATAGTGGGAGTGTTAGTGGGAAGTGCTTGGGTAATAAAAGGCCATGCAGCAGGTGTAGTAGGCCTCTTTGTCTCATTCTGTTTTGAAAACTTGTGTTAATGAAGTACCAGCTGACTTATTATAGTTTTTTTTAGCTAAACTTTAATTAGAATGTAATTATTTTGGACCAATCAGCATTACAGTCAGTTTGGCTCCTCATGAATCAGCTCTGAGCCTGAAGGACTGAAAAGAAACCATTTAAACTTTCATGGCTGCAGAAAAAGACTCAGTGACTTTGTGATAATTTGCTTATTTTCCAATAAAGACCCAAAGTTCAAATGTGGCCTCAGACATTTTCACATATCTCAACTCATTTTAGAGATGCTGACACAATGTGGACAAATGCTTTTGGGCAGGTTTGTGCGTTACAAATGCTTTTATCATGGCAAATCATATAAGTAATAGTAATACTGTTTCATCTGTGTGTCGGTTACTCCAGTAAGTTTTTTTTTTTATTCATCATTTCTGTGAGGAAAACAAGAAGGGAACATTTTTCGACATTAAAGTGGCAAATTTATGAGAAAAGTGTCTCTTAGTGCTGAATTGCCGTCACCTGCAGTACAGTAACTGATACTCAATGTCTCATTTACAACAGAGACCCGTTTCAGACAAACATAAAAATTACAACAGCATATTTGTGATATCAGTGTTGTGACCTGTGTATTGTATAAGAAATGATATGCTCATTCATACAAACAATGACCGTCTTGATGCATTCTCAATCATCCAGGAAAGTAAATCTCCAAAAGTTCATCTGGTCGTAGCGTTTTGTGGGAGAAACGTTTCGTCACTCATCCAAGTGACTTCTTCAGTCTCAGCTGACTGCAGGTTTCCCCAAATCTTATAAACAGTACATTTGCATAATGACTGAAACCAGCCCACTGAAGGAACAATGGGCTGGGAGGTCAATTCCTTAATCATGCAAATTCTTATGACCATTGATCAACAACCATTGATCAAAGACCACTGATCAATGGCCATGAGTACCATTCACAGAGAGTTGGGGAATGGAGGAGGAGAGAGAGAAGGACAACTGCTGCCCAAGCGAAAACCTGTAGTGATCCCATATATGTCAGGAGTATCGGAACAGTTGAGACACATTTTTTCTAAACACCAGATTGCCAGGATTTACACATCGGGGAAACCAAACAACCTCTGGCGAAGCGGATGGCACAACACAGAAGAGCTACCTCATCAGGCCAGGACTCTGCAGTCTATTTACACCTACAGGCCAGTGGACACTCTTTCAATGATGAGGATGTACACATCCTGGACAGGGAGGAACGCTGGTTTGAGCGCGGAGTCAAGGAGGCCATTTACGTGAAAAGGGAAAGACCATCTCTGAACCTAGGAGGGGGCCTAAGGATACATCTTTCGCCATCTTAAAATGGTGGGTGAGGTGCTGGATGAGCAGATGGCTGAGCTAGGTTTTCTGAGCCTACGGAGCCTGAAGAAAACTGCTGGATGGGCCCACCTGAGGCTCCAGCAGGGTCAGATACAGGTGCAGGGGCATGCTGGGAACTAGCCGCTCCCACCCGCGGGTGTAGGTACGGGTGCAGAGGTAGGCTGTGTCCTGGCTAGCCTCACCCTGGGAACCAGAACAGGCACCGGCGACGGCTGGGCAGCTGCTGTCCACACCCGAGGAACAGGTATGGGTGCAGGGACTAGCAGAACTTCAGCCGGCCTGGGAACAGGAGCAGGGATCAACTGGGCCCTAGCCCCCCTCACCCGAGGAACTAAGTGCATGGGATGGCTGGACCGCAGCTGCCCTGAGAGCAGGAGCACAGGGAGGCAAAGGATCAGGCTCAATGAAAACCAGCTCATCTACAATAGATGTCGACCCTTTCCCACCACGTTTAACAGTCTTTGTTTTGGCGGAAACGGGCTTCCATAAAACACTTGTTTTACAACATTTGTAAGTTATCTAAGTGACTTACTGTATACGTCATGTTTAACCTGAGTAGTGAAAGACTGCGGGGGTTTTGAAAACGTGAGTCTCGACCTCCCAGTCAGCTAAGGAGCTGGAGGGTGACAGACATCTCCGAAGACGTCGGAGCACTTTTGCAAATATGTAATGTCCTGATAAATCGAGCAGATATTTGAAGTTTACACAGCTACATTCTCGACTGAAAATATCTTAAACATTTATTTTGTGACCAAGAAAGAGTAATATTAAAACAAAGTAGCTGCCGCCATTGTTGGAAACTAGAATTGGCCGCGCTATGAATTCTGGGTTAGGTGGGGCCACAAAGAATACACCCGACCCATCCTTTCAATCTAGGGAAAAGGACACATTTGGAGGAGTCTTCGAGGTTGGACAGTCTTCGTTGCGTTGCTGTAACGTTATCGACCTACAAATGCGCCTGCAAAGGATGCAGCCCCTGAATTTGGACACAGCTACGATACTGGAGACGGCTTCTTCTTGTTTTTGTGTTGAACACTAGCTGACCTGATCGTGACTAGTCAACGAATCGTGGCAACCCCAGTTGTTATTATTGGATGACTCTACACAGGTTTAGCTGAGAGGTCGGTGACAGAAAGTGATTATAGGGTTGTAGCTTACACCGTCCCGATCATTGTGTTCTTATTTCTTAGAGCAAAAGAAGTGTCAGTCTGGACAAATGAACAGAAAAACTAAACAGAGGCCGATTCTGTTGGCATTGATATTTTTTATATTGTCATTTGTGCTAAAATATATAGATATATAATCATCGCCTTTATGTGTCCTAATATGGCTATAATTATGAAGAAGTCAGACAGTCAGAGGATTTATTTTCAACCTTCTACTATTTCCTTTATCTGTGTCTGTGCTGACAAAATGTGCTTTCTTTATTTAGAGTGCAGCTTAGTCCAGAGATGAGCTATGTTATACATTAGGAAAGCACCATGTTCTGTTTCTTCTAAAGTGCAAGACTTCACACCTTTAAATGTTTGTTTGAGACATGACTTATTACAAGTTTCTGTTTTTATAGTTTAGCAAAGTGCTTGTTTCTGCTTTTCTGCATACCTCATACACACGGTTTAAGTTCATTGAAAGGTCACGTGTCTATGTATAGTATAGCTGGAAACACACACACACACACGCGTGCACACACACAGGCGTATACATTGCTCACACACACATGCTTGCCTTAAAACTGTCACGTGGTTAACTGAATTATGTGTAACCTCTGGTGTCAATAAAAGAGTGAAGCGGACACAGAGGAGTTGGAGTTGCTTGTACAGTCGCAGCAGTGCTCTCCAACGCTCCCCCTGCAAGTAAAATGTACACTGGTGTCTGTGTGGTTGCTTCCAGTAACAGGTTCTGTTTACCAGCAGGGTTGACTTAAATCCAACAGATTTAGAAAGTTTTTCTCATCAAACAGCGGAAAGTTAAAAACTAAAAGGAGCAACGTAAGAATCTGAGGAAGAGTTTGATCAGCATACAGAGATGAAGGTCTATGAAATTAAAGGAGTTTGACATCTGGACAGAAGAAAACAGAATAAAGACAACAGAGGACAGAGAGACATTCTTGACTTTAGACTGAGCAGAAGATGAGTGACTCTGAACAGAAAAGGAGAAAATCAATAAATGCACCTTAGAACACACATGCATCAACACTACAATGAGCGGGTGGAGGGAGGTTTGGAGTCTTCTCTCACCCCCGTTCTCTGCGGCCTGCTGGAGCGGGGGGGCTAGGACTAGGAGGAGGAGTTGGCCGTCCGACTGCAGTCTGGAGTGTGGGGCCTCCCTGCTGCTGCGGAGTCGGGGCGGTCTGCTTCTCCCCACCGCAGGGAAAAGGGTAACACCACCTGGGTCTGGGTGCAGTTCCCCCCTACAGGGGCAAGGGTACCTAGACCCGGTTCGTAGAGTACGCTTGGGGAGTGTGATCGTGTGTACAGCGTCTCTTTATGTCTGTCTCCATGTTGGTTGAGTGTGGAGTAAGTGCATATGAGAGCATGAGGGTGGGAATGGATGTTTGTATCTGTGTGTGCCTGTATGTCTGTGTCTATATGTCAGGTTGGGTATCAGACGCCACCTCTCTGGGGACATCTCAGGCCCTCCAAGGTTTGGAGGTCTATCTCCACCCACCACCACTTCCCCTGCCAGTGGCGGACTCCCTCAGACATCGGTGCATTGGTGGTTCTTTGTGTCTGGGGGTGGGCGTCCAGGTACACACCGGCTCACTCCTTGGTGGCTGCTTATCGGGGCCTGGAGCCTGGGGCTCGCTCGGGCTACTTCGGGGGTGGGGTGCCCCCGGCCTCTCGGCCTGGGGCTCGGTCACTCTGGCACGGCTGGCTGCCGGCAGAGCTCACGGGCACGTCTCTGCAACTCCCCCTGGCTTCTGCTCCGCGGCTGCTGAGTGACCCCTCATCTGGGACTCTCCTCAGCTCTTACTGGGACAGTGGCGCAGCTGCCCCTCTGTTGGTCTTCCTTGGTCTCTTGTGTTCTGGGTGCCTCTGGATGTCTGGAGTTTTGATCTCCTCCATACCTGCTTCATGCCCTGGAGGACGGGGCTGTGGCCCCCCCACACCCTCTAGCAGATTATTACATGAAGGAACCTTTTAAAAACAAGCGTGTCCATGCTCACAGGTGTACACACGGGTGATCACACCCACAAACTACACCCTTTTTGGCTCCTACCTCAAAGCACACTGTGCGCTGCCGATCTTACGTGCTGCACAATAATGTTTAATATTTAGTATTTACTGTTATATTCCCATAGATCATCGTGATGTTGTTTATTGTATTGCTCTCCTTTTCTTCTGCTTGTTTTCTTTTTTCTTTCTCAACAGGTGATCCAGGTGATTGGAATATGTATTTTTTGTCTGCTTATTTAGTTGGTTTTTGGTTTTGTCTATATACTGACAGACAGTTTGGCAACAGAACAGAAAACAAGTGATTCTCAATAACTGAGCAACAATTTGGCAAATCGACAAAACAAAACTGAGTGAACTTTTTTTTTAAAGTCTGAGCAGAAGAAAAGCTGCTCTGGAAACATGAGCAACAGTTTGACAGGTGAACAGAAAGATGGTGAAGCTCAGCAAACACGAAGCAATTTGATACCAGAACAAAAGAGAAATGTCTCCCAAGAACAGCAATGACTTCACAGTTTAAAGAAGAGCGATGATTCATAACCATCAAAGAGCAACTCAGAGGATAAACAGAAGAAAAGTGATTTGATTGGAGAGGAGAGTGATTCTCAGAGACGGTCACTGAACAGGAGACGTGACGACTTTCAGGACGCCTCACTGACATTCATTGATGCAGATGATGATTTGACTGTGACTAACCCGAAGATAACAGTTATATTTGTTACAATTTATGATATTTTGACTCTAAATGATGTATTTTTTATTATTGTAAAGCATTTCTAAAACCAGTAACACTGAGATTTTATTCACTTCTGTCTGTAGTTTTGTGTCATGGTCACAAGTCTGTGAAAACAAAGTGAGTGTAATCTCTAAGAGTTCAAACTTAAGTGCAAATTAAAATATTTTGATGAAAATAAAACCATCAGAAATGTTTACATGAACCAAATCACAAAAACTGGAAGATGGAGGATGGAAAACATGTAAAACAATCAGGTACTGAGCAGAATTAAAATGTGGAAATGTCACATCAGGTGTTCAGCATTAAAGGGGACATGAAACACTACATGTACATGACTGATTCATAGATGTCAGCAGTACCTAAAGAAAAAACAAGCCAGGCTCACATTAATCATTTTATTACAGTTACACTAAAGATCAGAGCAAAAACAAACACTGTGTGAGTCAAAACCAGGACTGTAAGATCTTTAAATGTTCTTTGAAAAACTGCTGAACACAAACTGAACCTGATAAATGTTCATGTTTTTGGAGGTTTAATAAAAGTCAGTATCCATCCATTCGCTTCTGCTTATCCTTTCCAGGGGCGCTGGAGTCTATCCCAGCTGTCATAGGGCAAGAGGCAGGCTACACCCTGGACAGGTCGCCAGTCTGTCGCAGGGCTCACACACAGGGACAGACAACCATTCATTCCCACATTCACACCTATGGGCAATTTGGATTAACCAATTAACCTATCCCCACAAGCTGCATGTCTTTGGACGGCAGGAGGAAGCCGGAGTACCCGGAAGAAACCCACGTGAACACGGGGAGAACATGCGAACAAAACTCCACACAGAAAGACCCCAACCTGATGGTGGAATTGAACTCAGGACCTTCTTGCTTTGCGGCAACAGTGCTAACCACCATGCCACCGTGCTGCCCAAAACCAACAGTAACTGAAAGTAGTATCAAAGTAACTTGCCCAACACTTTTGGTTGCTCTCTATTCTGCCACAGTTTTATTTTTAATCTACTGAAAGATGTCACAATTTGTGGCTGGGCCTCATAGAAAACAGGAAATACATGCAAAAGTCTTCTATGTAGCAGATACATAGTTTTAAGTCTTCAGAAAACAGCAGAGAGTTATCAAGACAGACAAAGAGCACAGTGAGAATTTCATTTTGCTCTCATTATTATTATATTATTACTGTCAGGAGAGTTTCCACCTCTGGGCTACAGAGCTTCAGTTGATGCAGTGTCATTGTAAGACAAACAGTCAGTGTAACCATGGCTTGTAAGTCAAGACTGCCTTTCTGTGTGTAAAAATTACTTACCTGTTTTCTGCTTTATGTCCCCTAATCTTGAGAAGTGGAGCTGGAGAACTCAGAGACTTTTTATAAATAGTTCTGTAAAAGCTGTGGAGGGAGTGTTTTTGTATTTGGAGAATCCTGATATCAACAAGGCATTTTAATCCAGATAACTGCCACTCACTGGGGATTTTCTCCTTTCTGATCTCTTCTCTGCAAACCCTAGAGATGGTTGTGTGGAAAAATCCCAGCAGATTTTCAAATAACTCAGACCAGCCTGTCTGACACCAACAACCATGTTACATTCAATCACCTTTATTCCTGATGCTCAGATTGAAGATGAATAATATAGCAGACCAGTCACTAAAAAAACGAGTCAATGAAATGTGGCCAAAACTGAAGATTAGGCTTAAAATGTTCCTTTTTGAGGAAGTTTATAATAAGGACTCGATTAGGGGACCCTGAATCCCTCACACTGCAGTAGGTCTAGTTCTAATCTGGGGGTTCCCAGTGTTTACACACCAGGTAAAGAGTAACATTTCATATTTCATGCAATAAAAAGTTATAAATGAATGATCAAACTATCATCATGATATCTCCTGATTAACTAACAGTGGGTGCAAAGCAGCTCTTTAGGCATCAAAAATCTGTTTTCCACATTCACCAAAGAGGCAAAGTGTCAGTTTTGTACTTAAAGCTGGGGGCCAAATTAGCATGATGATGCATTTGTAAAACTGAAATTGGAAAGTTGTGCTAACAGTGCGCTAATTTAAAAAGATGCAGTCATTTCATTTCAATAATTACCTGCTTAACAGCTCAGAAACGAGCCCAGCCAATGAGGGAGGGTGAGAGAAGGATCTAATTGTTTTAAATAATGATTTATGTTTTTCTGTACATGTAGCGCACAGGTTACAGAATACAAAGTGGGTGAATCCTGCTTCAACCTGAGTTCTCAAATTTATCTTAAACTTTGACGTCACTGTGCTAAAACAACCTTAGAAACAGATTTTAACTCAAATGTGTGCGCGCACATGTGGGTGTGACCGCTAACTTAGCACCTCTGTTCATATGGTGCTGATCATATAGCTGCGGGCAGCAGTTGTGTTTTGTATTGTATTTGGTGACAGTAGCAATAATCACTCACCTCAGTGTGAGGAGTTTCTTCCCATCCCTTTTTTTGTGCTTGTTGAGTGTTGAGTGGACTTTCTTCATCATAGCCACGAGCTCCCCTTGTTTTTGTGAAACTTCAGTGTGAAATAAGACCACTATCGGATAACCCTTCCCACATTTATCTATTATTATTCCAGCGATATCACTAGGGATGAGAAGTTCAGACATTTCAACACTGTGCTGAACTTGCTTAGCGCAGATGTTTCAACACACTGCTCCGAAGCCTGGTTCAAAACACCCAGATCACGTGACCACGACTTAACGAGGTTTTAGCAACCCAGTTTCTGCAGGTGGCGTACCTGCTGCTTTTAGGTATTGCCAGGCGCAGGTATTCCCAGCCAGAGTCTTTTGGGCTGGGCCTTGTAATCACTGAATTAATGCTTATGATGCTACTGCTTCAATTAATTACACGCACATATTTAAAAGGAAGTGATACCCTCTGTGTTGTTATTATTTTTGCTGTGGCTTGTGAAAACTAATGTAGACTCTCCAACCACTTAAACATTGCAGTCCAAAGTGTAACTGTGGCGGAGGCGTGGCCCCGGGCGCAGCTGCAGGGGAGGAGTGGAGCGGAAGGCTCAACGGGGCGGCGCTGCGAGGCCGGTAAGAACAGCTGATATTGTTTATGGACTGATGATGGTCTGCTCCGCTGTGTTTATAGTGAGACGAGGAGGAGCGGCCAAGGGAGATCAGCTGGGCTCGAGCTGTCAGACGGTGCGACTGAGTCAGCTGTCAAAATACAAATATATCAATAAATGTGGAAGTTGGCTATACCTGCCTGTGTGTGCGTGTGTCTGTGCTTGGTGTACTCCACAAGTGGTGCCGAAACCCAGGAGAGTGCCGGTGGGGAAATGTCCGACCCACAGGCCACGCCACCCGCCCAGCCTCTGCAATTCTTGGCGCAGATGCTGGCGGAGATGGCGACGATGAGCCGGGATCAGGCGGCCGACCAGCGTGCCCACCTGGCCGCGCTGCGGGAGCAGACGGACCGACAGACGCAAGTTCTGGAACGGCTGGTCGGGGCCGCTGCCACGCCGAAGCCCTCGCCGCTGTCGGTGTCGGTGCCCCGGATGGGGGACGGGGACGACCCACAAGTTTTTTTGGAGACCTTCCGTGCCACGGCGGAGGCTTGCCAATGGCCACGGGAGGAGTGGGCTCCGCGGCTGCTCCCCCTGCTGTCTGGGGAGGCACAAACAGCGGCCCTGAGTCTGCCTCCGGCGTCGAGGAGCAGCTTCCCGGACGTGAGCCGGGCGGTGGTGGACAGGCTGGGGCTCACCGCCGAAGACCATCGCCGGCGGTTCCGGGCCTGTCGGCTGGCTACAACGGACCGACCATTCGCCTGGGCCCGGCAGCTGCGCGACGCGGCGGTGCGCTGGCTGCAACCGGGAGCATCGGAGGGCGAGACGAAGCTGGTGGACAAGGTGGTGCTGTAGCAGTTCACGGAGGGATTGCCAGCGGAGACGGCGAGATGGGTCCGGTGCCACCGGCCCGCAAGCCTGGAGGTAGCGGTGACGCTAGCGGAAGACCACCTTGCCGCTGGAGCAGGGGAACCCGGGGACGCCGGACGGAGGCCGAACAAACAGGCCCCAGTGCCGGCCCCGAGACGCCGTGTGCCGGCACCAGGGCAGGCAGAGCGGCTGCCGGCGCTGAGCCCCACTAACCCTTTCGCGGCGTTGGTGCCGTCCAGGGTAGCCGAGCCAAGTGGAGCCGCCCCCGAGCCACGGAGGGCCGCACAGACGCCGGGGCCGGAGTGTTGGAAGTGCGGGCAGCCGGGGCACCTGAGGAGGGATTGTCCGCTTATGGAAGTGGGGCAGGTGTTTCGCGTTGCTGGCGCCCCAGCACCCTCCCCCGGTCCAGGAGGGACATACAGTATTCCGGTAAGGACTCGAGGGGGTATACGCCAGGCGTTGGTGGACACGGGCTGCACGCAGACCCTCGTACACCAAAGCTTGGTTCGCCCCGGGGCATTGCTGAAGGCAGAATGGGTGGAGGTGAGGTGTGTGCATGGTGATGTTCACAGGTATCCCATTGTGCCGCTGCTGTTAAAATATAAGGGCAAAACACATAGAGTAACGGCGGCGGTTAGCCCGCGCCTGTCGCACCCCCTGATTCTGGGTACCAATTGGCCGGGGTTTCATCAGCTACTGGGGCAGTACGCGGGGGTGCGATCACGACCGGAAGCGGGGTGTAGCGTGTGCGCGGCATTCAGCGGTGACGCGGGGTCGTCCGACACCGACTCCGGGGGGGAGGAGCTGGCGGGTCCCTCACGGGACGTCCCGCCGGCCCCGGAAGTGTCCCCCATGGGTGATTTCCCACTGGAGCAGTCTCGTGACGACACCCTACGCTCAGCCTTTGACCAAGTGATGGCTATTGATGGTCACGTGGTGCGCCCTGAGGCCGCGCAGACCTACCCACGTTTCGTCTTATTAAACGACCGATTATATCGAGTGAGTCGTGACACTCAGACAGAGGAAACACACACCCAGTTGTTGGTGCCGCAGGGCCGCCGGGAAACGCTTTTCCAGGCGGCCCACTATAACCCCATGGCAGGGCATATGGGCTATGAGAAAACTCTGGAGCGAATAACGGCCCGATTTTATTGGCCGGGCATCCGAGCGGATGTGCGCCGCTGGTGCGCGTCCTGCCCGGACTGCCAACTTGTTAACCAGCCGGCCATACCGAAGGCGCCGCTGCGCCCTCTCCCCCTCATTGAGGTCCCGTTTGAGCGCATCGGCATGGACCTCATCGGGCCGTTTCACCGGAGTGCACGCGGCTACCGCTTTGTGTTAGTCCTGGTGGATTACGCAACGCGGTACCCGGAAGCAGTTCCGCTGCGCACCATCTCTGCAAAGAGTGTGGCGCAGGCACTGTTTCAGGTCATCTCCCGAGTCGGAATCCCGAAAGAGATACTGACTGACCAGGGCACGTCGTTTATGTCTCGTACACTGCGGGAACTGTACGAATTGCTGGGCATTAAATCTATTCGGACCAGCGTCTACCACCCTCAGACTGACGGGCTGGTGGAGCGGCTGAATAAGACTTTAAAGTCCATGATTCGGAAGTTCATTAACGAGGATGAACGCAATTGGGATCACTGGCTAGACCCTCTGTTATTCGCAGTGCGGGAGGTGCCCCAGGCCTCCACGGGATTTTCTCCCTTTGAACTGCTGTTCGGCAGGAGGCCACGTGGGGTGCTCGACCTGATTAAAGAAAGCTGGGAGGACGGTCCGAGCCCCGCCAAAAATGAGATTCAGTACGTGTTAGACCTGAGAGCAAAACTCCACACTTTGGGGAGGTTGTCACGGGAGAATTTGCTCCAGGCTCAGCAGCGTCAGCAACGCCTGTATGACAGAGGGGCTAGGCTCAGGCAATTTTCACCGGGAGATAAAGTGCTTGTGTTACTCCCTACTTCCAGCTCGAAGTTGCTCGCCAAGTGGCAAGGACCCTTTGTGGTCACACGGCGAGTCGGGGACGTGGACTATGAGGTCGCTCGGTCGGACAGGGGAGGGGCCACGCAGATTTATCACCTCAATCTCCTCAAACTGTGGCGAGAGGTTGAAACCGCTTCTCTGGTGAGCTTGGTGAAGGAGAGAGATGAGTTGGGGCCTGAGGTGCCAAATTCCATCATCCCCGCCTCCCTCCCTTGTGATGACCATCTCACACAGGCCCAGAGAGCGGATGTTGTCGCGTTGCAACAGCGTTTTGCGGACGTGTTCTCCCCCCTGCCCGGCCGGACGTCCCTCATCGAGCACCATTTCGTGACGCAGCCTGGCGTGACGGTGCGTTCACGGCCCTACAGGCTCCCGGAGCACAAGCGAAAAATCGTGCAGAGGGAATTGGCGGAAATGCTGAGGATGGGAGTAATAGAAGAGTCGCACAGCGCCTGGTGTAGCCCCATCGTTCTGGTGGCGAAGAAGGATGGGTCTATACGGTTCTGTGTCGACTATCGCAGGGTGAACGAAGTGTCACGCTTTGATGCCTACCCCATGCCTCGGGTCGACGAGCTCCTGGACCGGTTAGGCACGGCCCGCTTTTTCACGACACTGGACTTAACCAAGGGCTATTGGCAGATTCCCTTGTCTGCCGAGGCCAGGGAGAAAACGGCCTTCTCCACTCCGTACGGTTTGTACCAGTTCGTGACACTTCTGTTTGGCCTGTTCGGGGCCCCGGCCACTTTCCAGCGTCTCATGGACCGGGTACTGCGTCCGCACGCAGCGTATGCTGCCGCCTACCTGGATGACGTGATCATCCACAGCGACACCTGGGCGGAGCATGTGCTGCGGGTGGCCGCGGTCCTGGAGTCCCTGAGGGGGGCGGGGCTCACGGCCAATCCGAAGAAGTGCGCGGTTGGACGGAGGGAGGTACAGTATCTGGGGTACCACCTGGGGGGCGGGCAGGTGCGTCCACAGGTGGAGAAGACGGCGGCTATCGCATCCTGCCCGCGCCCCAGGACGAAAAAGGAGGTGAGACGGTTCTTGGGGTTGGCGGGTTACTATCGTCGCTTTGTGCCGGGGTTTGCGCAGCTAACCAGCCCCCTGACCGATCTCACTCGAAAGGGTGCCCCGGATCTGGTCCAGTGGACGGGGCCGTGCCAGGCGGCGTTTGTGCAGGTGAAAAAGGCTCTCTGTGGGGAGCCGCTGCTTCACACTCCTAACTTTTCCCTCCCTTTTGTTCTGCAGACTGACGCCTCGGACAGAGGGCTGGGAGCCGTTTTGTCCCAGCAGGTGAGGGGGGCCGACCGCCCTGTCCTGTTCATCAGCCGGAAGCTGGCGGAGCGCGAGCGCCGGTACAGCACTGTGGAGAAGGAGTGCCTGGCCATCCGGTGGGCGGTCGGCTCCCTGCGCTATTACCTCCTGGGACGCTCATTCACCCTCTGTTCGGACCACGCCCCGCTGCAGTGGCTCCACCGCATGAAGGATGCCAACGCCCGGATCACCCGGTGGTATCTGGCGTTGCAGCCCTTTAAGTTCAAGGTGATCCATAGGCCGGGGGCGCTGATGGCAGTGGCCGATTTCCTCTCTCGCTCGCGGGGGGGGGGAGTTGGCTCGGCCGGACGGCTCCCCGGCCTCGAACGGGCGGTGGGGGTGTGTGGCGGAGGCGTGGCCCCGGGCGCAGCTGCAGGGGAGGAGTGGAGCGGAAGGCTCAACGGGGCGGCGCTGCGAGGCCGGTAAGAACAGCTGATATTGTTTATGGACTGATGATGGTCTGCTCCGCTGTGTTTATAGTGAGACGAGGAGGAGCGGCCAAGGGAGATCAGCTGGGCTCGAGCTGTCAGACGGTGCGACTGAGTCAGCTGTCAAAATACAAATATATCAATAAATGTGGAAGTTGGCTATACCTGCCTGTGTGTGCGTGTGTCTGTGCTTGGTGTACTCCACAGTAAGCAAATAAACATTATACAGATATATAAATATCTTATTTTAATGATGAGAGAAAGCGAGAGAGCGAGACTGGTGAGTGAGCTCCATTCACTCCTATCAGCAAAAAGAGAGCGGCACACTGCGATGTAAAATCAACAAAATATCTCACTGAACACCGCCTCTGCGTTCAGGCAGGAAACAAAACACTGAAAACACACATTTTCAGCTCTGACTCCGACTGTTTTCAGGTTTTTTTACTTTCAACAGAAAATGTAATTTGCTGCACCAAGAGACGTCACACACTGCGGTATTCACACACTTCGTCACCATAAAGAATATGTTTATACTGCAAAAAGAAAAGGAAGAAAAACAGCTTTTTCATGTTTTTATACCAAATAATTCATTTTTACGTGATGCAGATCTTTAAACTCAGACAGTAAAAGTATTTGTTTGTGTCCATAGCAGCACTTCCTGATGTAACTCTGCTGACTTTAAGTTGCTGCTATCAGCTACTAAAAATCAGAGACTTTTTCTCACTGCTGTTGGAACAGGATACATTCAAAGTTTGATATTAAAGCTCAACAATGAATAAAAGGTGAATATGAAGAGCATGGATCTGAAACAAGGACACACCTCTGTGTGCTTTATGCTAAAAGATAGTACCAAATCTATATCATATTATTATTCAATATCATCTTAATAAACACTAAAAAGTGAGCGTGTCTGATATTTGGGCAGCAGAGGAGCAACAGTGGATTCATAAAATGCTTCTTTTTGGCTTTGCTGCTGCAGCTCTCCTCACTGACCTGTACGACAAACACACAAAGAACACAAATGTCCAAGTTTCAGGATGTTCACCATTTAATAACTTGAAGAATAACTCGTCCTGCATGGCAGCATAATTACCAGGAAAGCTTCCTAACGTGACTTCAGAATAAACTGCTGCATCAGCTGCAGGACTTGATTTTCCTGTGAGTGGAAATAAGATTTTAAGACCAGATAAACATGTTGAACAACATTCACTGGAGGTGATGGCAGACTTTGTTTACCTGCTTTCTTCTTGGCTTTTCCTTTTTTGGGGTGTTTGACCTCAGCATACATGAGACTGTCCTCTAAAAGAGAAGTCAGAGCTCAGGATGCATTTGATCAGCAGATATATGACACAGAGCTGTTGGAAGTAGAGGTGGATTTAAACTCTGCAGATCAACCCTGATTTGTCAGCCACAGCCATTAACAGCATTAATGCTACGCTCCCCTTAATGATTCACGCTCTTTGTAGTTTCACTAGATTATTACTTTAGCTGCCAAGAAAAGAACAGACTACTTTAAGTGCTAAGAGCAGCATGTAAGAATTATGTATGAGATGTATTTACAGTTAAAGTTGCCTTTACTGTTACACAAAAAGTTAACAATTTAGACTTTTGAACACAGGATATTTTATTTAAAGAAATTAGCAAAACAAAAATCTTAATCAACTAGTAATAATCATGTAATTCAATCACCTGACTGTTATCCTAATGTAACTAATCTACTCAGTGCTATCACTGATTTCAGATATAGTGTGGAAGTGAGGAGAGGGGTAATGCCCCGGTCAGTGTTGCACTTCTCTCCATCCTGTGCCTGAAAGTCCAAATGAGGAAGCAGTAACACAGTACAAAGTCTTCCAAGTCTTGTGAAGGACAAAAATGATCATTTCAGTTCATAAATTCACAGTGATTGGACAACTGAAACTTTTGACTGTGAACTCCACTGTGCTTTCTTCAGATGTTGCATCATCCCCTACTTTCATCACTTACTCATATTTATATGCCCTACATTTATTCCACACACACTTTCCATGCTATTGGCACATCCGATACTTTCCTGTATCAAACAACCAGCTTAAACAGCTGTGCTCAAGCTCTGCTGTGCTTCTAGTGGTGCACCGCACTCAGATTATATGCTTTATTTGTTTGTGTTTGGTTTTGTGATCAGTGCTCTGGTTCAGAATCAGTGGATGCTGTGATTCAGTAAATCCAGCTGAAAAGCTGACTTTTTTGCCTCCCTGATTAAAGACTTTAATGAAAGCCCCAAAAAGTTGATTCTGTTCATCTGGACATACCAATTTTTGGCGCAGCGTGTTTTGGGGTTTAAAAGCCACAGAGACGCAGTGTTTAGAGAAAATGCGTCTCAGCTCTTCCGATACTCCTGACACAAATGGGATCACTACAGGTTTTCACTTAGGCAGCGCTTGTCCTTCTCTCCTGGATCAGCTGGAGCTTTCTTTAGGTGCCTTCCCAGCTTTGACAAATGTCTAGCTGGGATAACCACATTTACTCAGGGCCTTCTTGATGTAATGTTTTTCTGCTTCCCTGGACGCTGTGTCTGTGGGGATGGTGTTTACTCTGTGTTGTAGCGTCCTGGTGACTTTTTGGGCTTCACTTGCCTGGATGATTGAGCATGCATCAAGACACTTTAATGAAAGGCAACCCAACAAACCTGTTGGTGACATTAACCTGTGATCTGAGGAAGAGACTGAACTCAAACTGTGGAAGAAGTTTGTTTTGAGTTTTCTTCGTTCTTTGCAAACATTCTGACCTGCTGTGTTTCTGAATCACTCAATAAATCTGTTCAACTTCTCCAGTGTGTCTGTGTTTGAGTGCTTTGAATGACAACAACAACACAGTATCATGTTAAACAAATACACCTGACTTAATGACTAACCCACCAAAACCTAAATGACTGCAAATTAACTCTGCTGATATGTAGCAGCTAAGCTTGGTAAGGGAATAACTAAACTCCATGTTGACCTATAATAACCTGCAACATAATGAAATGACACATTTCAGTAGAAACACTGAATGAGACTGTTGTGACTGTACCTGCAGCTCCCGTCTTCACCTCAGAGTAAACAGCACTCTGCTCTGGTTCATGATGCTTCCCTGTGAAGATGATCAGGTTATTTGACACAAGAAAATAATTTTTTTTAATCTTTATTTTTTGTATTTTTACATTATATTTACAGTTATTATTTTTAAACTGCATGTGTTTTATGTACTCACTCTTCTTTCCAAAGGTTTTAAATTTAATAAGAGCGTATGTGACATCTTGATGTTCATCTAATCCTGAAATGTTCATATTTTAGTTACAGGATTGTAAACATGTCACATGGAATTAGTTTCATTAAATCAAAAACAAGTTTCATCTGTAACTGCTCTGTGCTTTTCTGCACATATACTGCACCATTTCTGTTGTCTTTGACATGAGAAACTGATTCGTAGATGTGATTAGTACCTAAAAAAAGACGAACCAGGGTCACATTAATCATTTTAATAAAAACATAAAAAAGAGATTAAATATTTCTGTTCATGATATTTTCGGACCATGAACCCATAAAGTTGTTACTGTTTGTGTTGTTATGATATTAAACAACAACATTGTGGATTCTTTCAGTCAACTTAAAGACACAATCAGGTTGTAAAATCCTGTTTATTTCTCATTTTATGTTCATGTGTCAGCTGGCTGTTTGGATGTTTGTTCCACTGGATTTTGACGAACGTTCTTTGAAAAGCTGCTGAGCACAAAATGAGCCTAAAAACTGTTCCTGTTTATGAAGACTGATTTAAAAGTCAATATTAATAATGATGATAATAAAGATCGGTAAAATGCTGACCGTATTGAACATAGCCGTACTCATGAGTTTCATTCTGGTTGACTCCATGATTTGTGGAGGAGCCCGGACTGTGACTCTCAGACTGGATCGACCTAAAACAGGAAATAAACACAATAAACTCAAAAGTAACTGATGTTTGTTTAAAATAATAATAAAAAGTATTTTACCAACCTGGTGAAGCAGGAATCTGTGAAAGAGACAAATGTTATTACACATGTTTGTCATGTATAAATTGTTCCACTGATATTTAGTGTCATGAGATCAGAATACATGTATATGTGTGAATAATTAAAGTGTATGTAGTAAATAAACTCTCTAATACAGCATGAAAAGAAGAGGCTCTTACACTTGGACTGTCTGCAGCGATACAACAAGAGCAGGAGAATAATAATGAGAGAGACTCCACAAACCAGTCCAACCATCAACCACACAGGAGATGAAGAGCTGTCAGCTCCAGACACAGTTACTGTAACAACAAACAATAATTAATTATTAATAAAGTATAAAACAAACACTCTGAGAGCACAAATCTCTGCTAAGGCAGCTCACTCTGTTGACAGTATTTGCTTTTAAGGGAACACTATTGCATTTTCTATGTATTTATTTATTCTATGTAGTGCAGCCACTTTATGAACACTCTCTGTCTTGTCACATTCCCTCAGATTTCCTGCCCTAACTGCTCTCTCCTCTCCCACAGATCTGCCGCCCTCACACTGTTATGTGCGCTCCTCTGGCCTGTCTCTCTCACCTCAGTTAAGATGTTTTTGTAGGACTCACTCCTTAAGTTTAAGTTCATTTATGTTTTGTTCTTGTTGACCAAGTCGAAGCTTGCAAAATGTTGCGTTAAATGAATGAACCTTTGTTTGATGAAGAAACTTTCACTCATTACTTCCTGCACTTGAGTCCTGAATCACAACAATATTAAACCTGACAATATACAGATATTACAAAATATTACAAAAAGTTCTGACAAAATAGATCCAGGTGACTTCAAGCCTTTAAACAGACAATCTAATGTTCCTTCTCAAGCATGAAATCCATTAAAATCCATCAAATGCTTTGATCCTGCTCACCTTTAACTGACATCCAGCTCTGTGCTGACTCTCTTCCTGAGTACTGACACTTGTAGAAACCTTCATCAGACTTTGACACTGCAGAGATCTTCAGCTCCCCTCGGGTATCATTTTGAATAAGTTTGTCATTGTGATAGAAAAACACATTGGAAAGTATTTTTTGTGTTCTCAAACTGCAGCTCAGATTAACAGAAGCTCCCTCAGTCACAGGATGAACAGGACTCACCAGGATAGGAACATCACCATCTGTGAAACAACCACACACAATTGTTTCAGTCACATCAGCTGGTGCACACTTTGAGAAAAAGCTGTGAGTCGTGTCTCATGATCTACATGCAGACCTGGCTTCAGAGAGATTTTCTGAGAGCCTGGTTTTAATGACTGGAGAGACGTTTGAACAAGTGACAACATTTCAGTGCTTAGATGTTCAGTTACAGTGGGTTCATCATGTGGACCATCAACACTTCGTGTCGTCAGCACTTGCATTTTTGTTAGAAGGCTGAGGGTCCATGGAGTGTATAATTGCATCATGTTACTATTTTATGTGGAGATTGTTGAATCTGCTATTTGTGATATCACTACATGTTTTGGCAAACTTTCTGTCAAGCTCAGATCCCAAATTCAAAATTTGATTAAGAGGACTGGAAATATAGTTGGGATGCTCCCTTCATCCTCCCTGCAGGAGTCAAATTATTAACAGTGACATAATTTAATGGTTATACTTGAAATTGTAAACATTTGTATGTTTGTCTTATTTTGCATCACGTGTTTGCCTGAATTTTTCTGAATGGAGACAATAAAAGTTCATTTAATCTGATGACCGAGATGTTGAGCTTTGTAGAGTTTTATTCTGACACAGATCATATAAAATTACTGTCTGCAAATTTTTACAAACGTAATTATGAAAAAATAGAATGAAATGAGACCAACAAATTAGAATATTTTGATGCTTTTCTGTCTAAAATTGTCAGAATTTTTTTTGTTTTGCCACATAGAATTACTTCACATACAGCAAAGCTGAGACAAATGTTCATGTGACGTCTAAATGATTCAGATCCAAGAAGTAAATGTATAATAACATACTCTGTACAGTGATGTTGACTGCACTGCTGAACTCTCCTGATCCAGACTCACACCAGTACACTCCAGTATCTGACTTTGATGTGTGGATGTTACATGTGGATCCAGTCATTCTCTCACAGTTATAATAATATAAAGGATCACTCTGGGGAACAGTCATCACTCTCCACTCAGTGAAGTTTCCCTCACAGGTCAGTGAGACAGAGTCAGAGTTGAAGTGTTGCACTCTGTCAGGACTCACTGTGAGAGACGCTGCTGAATGAACATCTGGAAACAACATGCAGTGAAGACACAAAGCTCACAGATGTTAGGATTCAAAATATCACAGTGAAAATATTTGTTTGTTTGAAGCTTTTGTTTTGAAAATCAAATTTAATAGTTCAATATGATAAAGTGTTTGTTTGGTGAGACAACACTGAGTCTGACAACAAGCCCTGAATCACACAGACAGTCAAATCAATGTCAGCCGAATACTGACATGTTTAAGATGATCTAACCCACATGCTTTATCTGCTGGCAGCTCATGTAGAGCTTGGTACACGTCATGTGACATCATGAGCTTTGAGTCATCACTCTCAGCATCATCCACCTGATACAGATCACTCTGAACACACTTCAGTCATTTGCTGTAATGTTTCTGTCATAATTCTGTGATATTGTCTGTTTCACAGATTCCTTCTACAGTGAGATATTTTGCAGCAGCAGGACCAAAACTAAAAACCTTTGAAGTATATTTTAAATGAACAATAACAGCAGCTGTTATTTGTGACGTCTTCTTCTAGCGTCCATCTGTAGTCAGTGTTTGTCTTGTATTTGTCAGAGTTGTTAACCTGCCTGCTGACATCTTTGTTTCTTTATTAACTATATTTGACTTTTTTATCTGAACACCTACCTGAGCACTAAACAAAGAGTCTTAACTGTGTAAATCCTGTCTGTGCACCAAGTAAAAATAATCAGTACAAACAGTATGTACACAGACATCAATAGTTGTCATGGAGATGAGATTTTAATGGTCTAAATGTTGTTGAATAAAAATGATGAGCTAACATGAGCTCATTGAAAGGACAGAGAGAAACAAACTGACCTGCAGACCAGACAAACTTTGGTTGACTGTGATCAGTGTGATACTCTGGGTCTCCTCTTCCAGCTCTGCACACATATCCTGCTGTGTGTGTCTGTCCATGAATGATGTAGGAGTCCTGTGCAGTCCCACTGCCATCAGGTAGCAGCTCATAACTGGAGGATTCCTCTGATAGATCAGGAACAGCTTTATACCAGTAGAAGCTCCATCCTGCAGACGGATGTTCAACCTCACAGTTCAGAGTTACTGAGGCTCCAGGACTCAGCCATGATGGAGACACAGTGAGGACAGGACGGGGTTCATCTGTTCAACAAAGATTTTCTCTCAGTGAACATGTAGTACAGTCTCTGAACAGTGAGCTCAGTTTATACAAAGAATAATAATCTCAGTCTATGAACAGAAACACATTTTACAAAGTGTTCAAACAGCTTAAAGCAAACATGACTTACTGTCAGAAACTGTCAGTGTGACTGAATCACTCCACTCTGTTGTTTCATGCTGTGAACTTTTCATTCTGCCCTTACAGCGATAGTTTCCACTGTTGAATGATGAAGCAGATCTAATCCTGTATTCATTTTGATTTGGAGGTTTTCTGATGCTGTTTGTTTCCCACTCATAATCCCACTCAGTGTCTCCTCCATGGATCTCACATCTGACAGTGATCGTCTCTCCTCCGTATATCTCAGACCAGTTTGGATGCAGAGTCACAACAGGCCTGATTGAGGCTGTTACTGTTCAAGAAAGTCCAATAAAAACACATGAAAGACAAAAGGTTCAGTTACTATGAGATGTAGTGTTTTGTAGGAAGTTACATTTAAACTCACCAGTTGTGTCAATCCAAACTGACTCACTCAACTCTGTGTAGTAAACTGGTTCTCCTCTTCCTCCTCTGCAGCTGTAGCGTCCTCCCTCTGAGACACTGATTTGTCCATTTGTCACAGGTTGATAAGATTTCCAATCTCTGTACCAGTAGTATTTCCATCCAAAAGATGATGATGATGGGCTCACAGAGCAGGTCAGGGTCACACTGCCCCCTACTGGAACAGCTGTGTTATCAGCTCTCAGTTCAGCCTTTGGTTTGGCTGCAGTTCAGTTTAGAACAAGAACATAAAAGTAAAAATGACTGAATCAGAACAATTTAAAGATGGAAATATATATATATATTGTCGCAGACGGTGAAGGCGCTACAGGGAAAACAAATCCTTTTTTGTCTCCCCGCTTTTGCATGCACAGCGGTGGGCCCGAAGGACTGCCATAATGAATTAATTAAATACACCATTAAATAAAAATTAAATGTGGCAATAATTAATTAAAATTGGAATTAATTAATTAAATAATTAGTTATGCCACATGTAATTAATTAATTATTGACACATTTAATTAATTATTTATGTATTTCACATTTTAATTAATTATTGACACATGTAATTAATTAATTATTGACACATTTAATTAATTATTTATGTATTTCACATTTTAATTAATTATTGACACATTTAATTAATTATTGACACATTTAATTAATTATTTAATGATATATTTATTTATTTCATTTTGGCAGTCCTGGCGCCTGGCTCTCATCATGAAATAATTTTATCTGTCAGCCTCACCCATCAAACTCAGGGGGCGGGGTTAACGCTGCCCATGCAGCTTCTCTAACATTTGATTGGTTGCCGTGCAAAGTAAGTCAAAACAGGTCGATCCTAGATAATCGATTGCTTGTGTAGACTTGGGGCAGCCAGTTATCCCAGAATGCAGATCAAATCACAGGCAGCAATGGTGGTGGTGTAGTTTTAAAATACCCCGTTTTTCTGTCACCAGCTACACTTTTAACAGTGTTTTAGCCGCGAATGTCGCGACGTACGTCTGGTCAGGTTGTCAACATAGAACATGTTTGCAAAAGTGCTCAGATGTTTTCAGAGATTTCACTAGCTCTGCTAACAATTAGTATGCAGAGTGCACCCAGGGGGTTACGTTAACCGGTTTGTTTACATATTCCACTCTCCGTGTTCCACATGTTGCATTCGCAGATTCTCATTTTCACCGAACGATCGTCTCTTTCCGCCTGGTCTTGTGTCTCTGTGCTTCTGCAACATAAAGAACGAGCTGACATTTTTCTCACGAAACCAGCGATCAGCTCAACAGACCCTCAGTTTACCTGCATGCATCCTCCTCCTCATCTGTCAGCTGTTTAACACCTGCTGCTAATTCAAGAAACACGCCTAGTTACCTGGTGATAGTCACAGTTTAACTGGGCAGCCGGTGCTCGATATAACGCAATGTCAGCGCATTTTTCTGCACAAGATAAGTAAATATAGTGTTTTCCCCGAGCGCAGAGCTGCTGGAGCTTGTTTCCTTACAGAGCACTTCATCAGCGGCTGATGTCCAATCACCGGCACACAGCTTTGAAACCTCAGCTGAGTTTTAGCTCTCAGTGGTTAAACGCTGGACTTCATTCACTCAGGTTCTGTCTGTCGGGTCACGTTTACTTCGCTGTTTTATTTACAACTGAGCAAATCGGTTTGGCTGAGGTTAAAGTTACGTTTCATAACTGCATAGTTTCACAGACGTTTAATGGTTCAGTGGCACATGTGTTAGACTGAACTATCATCTAAATATCATCTGTTTTTTAATAGTTATTCAACTGTATTCTAAGCACCAGCTGTCTGTTAGAATGTGATTTTTTTTCTCTCTCTGTTGGCAGAGGTATAAAAATGCGCAGGAAAATCTGACGTGCATGGCAAACTTCACCGACGATATTTAGGGAGGAGTAAACACACGTCAAACATAAATGAACCATTTGCCTGTCTCCATAATTGAGAGCATTTTCTCTTATGTCAACACTCTCTCTCTCTTTTTTTTTTTTTTTTTTTTTTTTTTGCTTTTTCGGTCATGTTATGTTTACCTGTCAAAGGCTTGTTACAAACTATGAAACACATTGTGCAGACTTCTGGATGTTAGAAGAAAACGAATACTGCTCATGAAGGAGACTAAAGGCAGGAAGGTGTCCTTTAAAACTAAACATGTTAATAGGACCTCCCTATTTATATCATAGTTTATGATATAGCACATGTATTTCAGTAATAGCCTGCTGATTTCAGTGGTGAACAGTCACACAGCTCACGTGGGCGTTATCTGTGATACCCCTTAACTATAATTTATCCAAGTTAACTTCAGTTAACCATTCAGACGGTTCTTTTGCAATGAAAAACATAAACACCCATGCTGCCTGTAGGTTTCCTCAGTGCCAGCTGTTAACATTATAGCTGATTATGCAGTAACCATGGTAACCACGGACTCTGAGCGGCTGGATCGACGGAGGTCAGACAACAATTTTACATGTATGATCTTAAAACAGGACACAGCCACTATACGTTCTGGCCTCATATCAAATGTGAAGGCAGACTGAGTCTATGTTTGACGTTTTTTATATCTAATCTTCCTTTTCAAACATTTAAACAGCAGCGAGTCTGCAGCTGAGGGAATACAAACTCAGATTGTCGGAACAGGTTTGCTCGTTTCTTGGATTCATTTGGTGATTTATTAAATGTATAACTATTATTCTAATCTGCTGCTGGGTCTCTTACACTTTTCTTTATGCTGTATATTTTCACGTCTCTGGAATAGTTGGAAGTTAGATAGTCAGTTGAGAAACTTTGTGTTAACTCATGGAGCTGAGGATATCGTGGATATTGTGGATATGCTGACCTCGCTGCATGGTGTACAGAGCGAGGTCAGCATGATTAATATTCACAATAAAAATATTAGCCGAACATCATGAAGTCTGTATGTGTTTCATAGTGTCGAACAACCTTTGTACAGTTAAAGCCAGCAATTACTACATGACAGAAACACCAACGTTATCTCTTTTATGCGTTTATACACAGGTCACACTGATTACTGAACAAAAACCCAAAGATCAGATGTTAAACAGATTTATTTGCTCTCTCTCCTCCTTAAACATGTTTTTAATGTTAGTTATAATTCAGAATTGGCGACTGAAACACGTAGGACACATAAGAACATCAGGAAATAAAACACCGATAAATATAACCTCAGTAAAAGAAGTCAGCGGGGGTTACTACAGCTGTGTACCGGGGCCTGCGCTTTGTCGGTGGGATTGCTTGCGAGGCGAGCGGGTCTATCCCACGCTTTGCCGTGAGACTGGACAGACATCTCCGAAATCATCGAAGCACTTTTGCAAAGAGGCTGTATCTTGACAAACCGACCAGACACATGAAGATTAAACCACTACATTCTCGGCTAAAAAAATATTAAAACGGTATTTGGTGACACACAAACAGGGTTTTTCAAAGTTCAGTTCTGTTAGCTTCCACATGCCGGTTGTTGTGTGCTAGAAACAATGGCCACCAGGCCAAAGCAATGGTTTTGATTCGATCAGCGTTAACCCCGCCCCCTGAGTTTGATGGGTGAGGCTGACAGATAAAATTATTTCATGATGAGAGCCAGGTGTCAGGACTGCCAAAATGAAATAAATAAATATATCATTAAATAATTAATTAAATGTGTCAATAATTAATTAAATGTGTCAATAATTAATTAATTACATGTGTCATAACTATTTATTTAATTAATTAATTCCAATTTTAATTAATTATTGCCACATTTAATTAATTATTTAATGGTGTATTTAATTAATTCATTATGGCAGTCCTGGCACTCCATATAGGAAGACGGCACTGAAGATTTGCCTTTTTCTATAGTGTTTTGCCCATTTGGAGTCATGTGTGAGTTGCCGTCCCTTTTTAACATGTGTGCTATGTTGATTTGTTTTTAAACGGTTCCCCGCAGCGCTTGTCCTGTCTCACGGGCAATCATACAGTTTTATCATTTTTTAATAAGGTAAAGTTTTTAATTGTTTTTAGGTGCCGCTGTTACACTGTTTCTTTTATTTTGTATTAAAAATTAAACTCTTTTAAACTGACTGTGCGCCTACGGCTCTGTCCTATTTTAAATAGGTACCTACCACGGGTCACAAGTAGATTAAACCTAATCAAAGCATCAAATAAATAAAGACATGAATGAGCAAAGCTACCATGTCTAGAGGAATGATGGCTTTTATGTATGTGCTCATGTTCTAAAACCAAACCAATATATCACTACTGGTGCCCACAAATCTGGGAACCACCAAATCTGCTGTCAGCTAGTGATGGCCAAATGAAGCTTTCTGAAGCACTGAAGCTTGTATTGAAAAACGGTTCATTACTCGAAGCTTTTCAACACAGTCCTATCTGGTGGCCAAAAATATGAAGTGCAGCTTGAATCCACAAAATAAAACCAACCGCTTCATAATGATTGCCCACTCTACAGAGTGGAATTCTGTCTGATATTGGGCCGCTGTTGTGTTGCTTTGAACGTGTATTTTTTGGTGGTTAAAAAAATGTGTTTTATTTGTTTAATAAATAGTTTTGACCAGTAAACTCTCCTTGTTTAAATATGCACCATGGTGTGGTCTTTCTTTGCTTGTGACTTCTTGATGTTGGTAAATACAATAATTGAAAAATACCACGTTACATATAATATATACATATAATAATGTACAACACATTATGGAGTATGCTTCTGCTGTGAGGTCTTGCCTCCATGCACGTATGCATTTAATCGCTAGACGGGTGTATTTATAAATAATATTATATTAGGGAAATTTTCCCAGACATATTTTTGACCTTCGAACATAAGAGTGTCCATAAGTGCACATGGCACCAGGATGCTCTAGGCCGTAGGTCGATGATCGATTTTGTAATCGTATCACCAGACCTGCGACCATATGTTCTGGACACTCGGGTAAAGAGAGGGGCTGAGCTGTCAACTGATCACCACCTGGTGGTGAGTTGGATCAGGTGGCGGGGGAGGACACTGGACAGACCTGGTGCACCTAAACGCGTAGTGAGGGTGTGCTGGGAACGTCTAGCAGAGGCCCCAGTCCGCGAGATCTTCAACGCACACCTCCGGCAGAGCTTCGACAGCATTCCGAGGGAGACTGGGGACATCGAGTCCGAATGGACCATGTTCAGCGTCTCCATTGCCGAAGCTGCTGCATTGAGCTGCGGCCGCAGGGTGGTTGGTGCCTGCCGTGGTGGTAATCCCCGAACCAAATGGTGGTCACCAGAGGTGAAGGGAGCCACCAGGCTGAAGAAGGAGTCCTATCAGGCTTGGTTAGCCTGTGGGACTCCGGAGGCAGCCGACAGGTATCGACAGGCCAAGCGGAATGCGGCTCGGGCAGTGGCTGAAGCAAAAACTCGGGTGTGGGAGGAGTTCGGAGAGGCCATGGAAAAAGAATTTCGGACTGCCTCGAAGAGATTCTGGCAAACCGTCAGGCGTCTCAGGAGGGGAAAGCGGTGCTCTACCTGCACTGTGTATAGTGCTGGCAGAGCGCTGCTGACGTCGACTGAGAAAATTGTCAGGCGGTGGAAGGAATACTTCGAGGACCTCCTTAATCCCACTGACACGTCTTCCGAGGAGGAAGCAGAGTCTGGGGATGAGGGGAATGACCCGCCAATTTCCGGGGGCGAGGTCACTGAGGCAGTTAAACAACTCCTTGGTGGCAGAGCCCCTGGTGTTGATGAGGTCCGCCCCGAGTTCCTGAAGGCTCTGGACGTTGTAGGGCTGTCCTGGTTGACACGCCTTTGCAATGTTGCGTGGAGATCAGGGGCAGTACCTGTGGAATGGCAGACCGGGGTGGTGGTCCCCATCTTTAAGAAGGGGGACCGGAGGGTGTGTTCCAACTACAGGGGGATCACACTCCTCAGCCTCCCAGGGAAAGTCTATGCCAGGGTGCTGGAAAGGAGAGTTCGTCCGCTAGTCGAACCTCGGATACAGGAGGAACAATGCGGTTTTCGTCCTGGTCGCGGAACACTGGACCAGCTCTTTATCCCCTCCAGGATACTTGAGGGTGCATGGGAGTTTGCCCAACCAGTCTACATGTGTTTTGTGGACTTGGAGAAGGCATTCGACCGTGTCCCTCGGGGTGTCCTGTGGGAGGTGCTGCGGGAGTATGGGGTGTCTGGCCCATTGCTACGGGCCATTCGATCCCTATACAACCGTTGCAAGAGCTTGGTTCGCATTGCCGGCAATAAGTCGGACTCATTCCCGGTGGGTGATGGGCTCCGCCAGGGCTGCCCTTTGTCTCCGGTTCTGTTCATAATTTTTATGGACAGGATTTCTAGGCGCAGCCAAGTGGCGGAGGGCTTTCGCTTTGGTGGCCTCAGAATCTCATCTCTGATTTTTGCGGATGATGTGGTTCTGTTGGCTTCATCGGGTGAGGGCCTCCAGCTCGCACTGGAGCGGTTCGCAGCCGAGTGTGAAGCAGCGGGAATGAGGATCAGCACCTCCAAATCTGAGGCCATGGTTCTCAGCCGGAAAAGGGTGGAGTGCCCACTCCGGGTCGGGGATGAGTTCCTGCCCCAAGTGGAGGAGTTCAAGTATCTCGGGGTCTTGTTCGCGAGTGATGGGAGAAGGGAGCCGGAGATCGACAGACGGATTGGGGCTGCAGCTGCAGTAATGCGGACGCTGCACCGGTCCGTCGTGGTGAAGAGGGAGCTGAGTGTAAAAGCGAAGCTCTCAATTTACCGGTCGATCTACGTCCCTACCCTCACCTATGGCCACGAGCTGTGGGTAGTGACCGAAAGAACGAGATCGCGGATACAAGCGGCAGAAATGAGCTTCCTCCGAAGGGTGGCTGGCCTCTCCCTTAGAGATAGGGTGAGAAGTTCGGCCATCCGGGAGGGGCTCAGAGTAGAGCCGCTGCTGCTCCACATCGAAAGGAGTCAGCTGAGGTGGTTCGGGCATCTGACAAGGATGCCCCCTGGGCGCCTCCTGGGTGAGGTGTTCGAGGCATGTCCCACCGGGAGGAGGCCCCGGGGCAGACCCAGGACACGCTGGAGAGATTATATCTCTCGGCTGGCCTGGGAACGCCTTGGTATTCCCCCGGATAAGCTGGAGGAGGTGGCTGGGGAGAGGGAGGTCTGGGCCTCTTTGCTTAGGCTGCTGCCCCCGCGACCCGGCCTCGGATAAAGCGGATGAAAATGCATGGATGGATGGATGGATGGATATTTTTGACCTGGGGGTAGAATTGATTGAGAAATGGAAAAGGAAAATGCTTATGAACTTGCAAATTAAAAACATGATGCATTTAAGGTAACCCTTTTCCATTTTTATTTAAAAAGGGAATTTGTTCTAGTGTGCGATGGCCGAACCTGCTCCTTTTCATGGCGATAATTTCTCCTGCCTTAACGAAAATCCCTTCACATGGCACAGAGGAGGCTGGAGTGCAGAGAAACTGGTAGAGATGCAGTTATACAGTCTACCTGGGCCCCACAAACTATCAGCTAAAGAGAATAAATAAATTCAATTGCTGCACATTTGGCAGACTAACATTTTTAGATTAATTAAACAATAAAATATATATTTTTACAACATTACATGTAAAGAATCAAGTGGAAGTTTTTCTAAAGTTATTTAATGATATTTATATTATGGAAGCAGATGTTTGACATTTTACCTTTTTCCCGTTTTCAGATATAATAAACACGCACAAAACAAAAGCAAAAAGCCAGAACACAAAGCTGGAAAACCCACCCGATTGACAAAAATCAACTCAAAATTCTCCCACACAACAGAACCTCCTCTATTCCTCGCTGGCTCCAAATCTCTCAGTAGAATGATCAGTGGTTCGCTATCTGTCACCATCAAAACACTCCACAAATCCCGCGAATGATTCACCTGCTTATAAACCATTGAATCAGACACCGAAGCAGTTAGGTTCTAAATGAAGCTTCGGACGTCACTGATCACGTGACTCTGGCCAAACGAATCAAGCTTCAACACAGTGCTTCTGAAGCAGTGTGTTGATTTTTTTGACACACGCACCTGAGCTTCAGCTTCAAGCGGGCCATCACTAGCTGTCAGCCCTGTGTGGGCACACCCACTTAATAATAATAATAATAATGGATTGGATTTATATAGCGCTTTTCAAGGCACCCAAAGCGCTTTACAATGCCACTATTCATTCACTCTCACATTCACACACTGGTGGAGGCAGCTACAGTTGTAGCCACAGCTGCCCTGGGGCAGACTGACAGAAGCGAGGCTGCCATATCGTGCCATCGGCCCCTCTGGCCAACACCAGTAAACACTTGTGTCCACAGTGTATGTTTTCCTGCCTACACAACCCCGCAGCTACCCAGGTCTAAGGAGGGTCCCAAGTGTCAAAAAGCATTAATTAAATACACCATTAATTAATCAAAATGGGAAATAAATAAATAAATGTTTAAAATGAAATTAATTGACATTTAATTGTTATTTATATATTTAATTAAGGACTATTTCAAATATTGATTAATTCATGTAACATTTAGTCTAAGGAGCTTGGAAAGAAAAGTGTCTGGGCTTCTTTAGGTTGCTTGAAGTGGAGAGTCCCAGATTTAAGCCCTAACCCAAGAGGGACAATTGACCCCCTGATGATCCTCTATCTAATCACACGAGCCAAGGTGTGAAAACGGGTGTAGGTCACAATCAGCCAAGGTTTCGGGTGAGCTCATTGTGAAACCTAACCCCACCCTATCATGTGATTTCCTGAGGCGTCATTCATATAATATACACATATATATATATTAGGGGTGCAACGATATTCGTATCGATATTGAACCGTTCGATACAGTGCTTTCGGTTCGGTACGCATATGTATCGAACAATACAACATTTGTAATTAATTTTATCAACTTTCCTTCTGACGATGCTGTCTGTGTGGAGCGCTCAGTGAATCTGCGTTCGACTACTCCGCCTAGGCTGCACTGTCGAGCGCAGATCCACTGAGCGCTCCACACAGACAGCATAGTCAGAAGGAAGAGCGCAGGGCAAGCTAGCGAGACAGAAGTTAAGCTCTCCTTGCAACATGGCAAATTGAACCTCCCCCACCCTCATTCAGATCTGGCGTTTGGAATTATTTTGGTTTTCATGTGACGTATGACCCTGAAGGTAAGCGAGTCATGGACTAAAGTAAAACAGTATGTTGGATGTGCCACGCAATGCTCAATTACATGGGTGGGAGCTAGTGTGTTAGCGCAGTTAGCTCGTTAACGTGTTGGCTGTCTAGCCCCATGCACGGGGCTATCAGGGGTAGCTCGTTAATGGAGATTTGCCGTGTTGTGGCGTTAAGGTCATTTTAACGAGGTTAACCTGAAAGCACTAGTGGGAACACAACGAATATGACTGAACATTTATGCCGACATCATCCTAGTGCAAAGACAAGTGAAAGATGACAAAGACAACAAGCATGCATGCTACAAACTTTACCCGAGTCATATAGACAGCCGTTAGCACATGATTCTCCTCATGGGGACCTGATATGTTTAATATGCTGCTGAGAATATAGCCCAGAAGAAGCGGATAGTATAGCTTTTATTTTGGAAAGAGACATTTCTCTGTAATAAACTCTCTTTTCCAAAGATGAGTGATTCCTCAATCAGACACAGGGCTCGCAAAATCGCTAGCCCGACGTCCTGGGGCTAGAGATTTTTCCAGTCGGGCTACCAAAATCTATCTCTGCCCTGCCCGTCCGGCTATTGTAGGAAGGAAAAATATATGTCAATGCTTTTGCAGTCTTTCGGAAATGTAGCTGGGTAATTATGTCATTGGCATCGGTGAGCCACTGTCAATATGTGACATATTGAAATCGCGTTTGAATTTGCGCTTGTTTTTTGCTTTCACTTTGCAATCGCGTGAACTGTGTATAGAGAGCGACAGTACTGATTGGTGAGTGATGATAATTTGTGCACCAATTCCTCTGACATCGTCTTATTAATCGTTAGCTTACTACGCAAACATGACAAGTGAAATCTCCCGCAGCAAGCTTAAACATGTGAGAGGTTGATCGCGCAGAGAATCGCTGAGCTTATGTGAGTGCGTGTGTAAAAGCAACAGGATATATATTTTAGTTCTGCTGAGCCAAATAAGACAGGTCAGGGTGAAGAAGTGACAGCCAAAGAAAAGCTTACCACAAAACGGAAAAGTTATGACAAATCAGACTATAAGGCAAAAAGAAAGTGCAGCTTTATGGTTTCATGGACAAAAGAATTTCTGTGGCTGCGATATGATGAGCTAAATAACCAGGGGTGCACATAAGTGGTCCGCAGGTGCGCATTCGCTGTCAAAATAAAAAACACGCACAAGGGTTAGGGTTAAATTTAAAAACTGTACTTTTGAGTTAAAATATATATTTATAATTTTAATAAATGACAAATTAAAAAGGCATGAACATTTTATTTTGTATCGAAAAAATATCGAACCGTGATACCAAAGTATCGAACCGAACCGAACCGAACCGTGAATTTTGTGTATCGTTGCACCCCTAATATATATATATATATATATATATATATATATATATATATATATATATATATATATATATTTATATATATATCGTGGTTGTAGGTATTGTCCGTAGTGCTGCATTAACATCATCTAGCAGACCTTCTGAGGGTACTTCACGTAATCTTGGTAACCGGCTACGGGGGATCCAGGTTTCAAGCTTGGCCATGATCCTATTTTTCTATTATTTACCGTAACGGTGGTCCCCGTGGTAATCGGAGCACTAGGTGCGGTGACTCCCAAGCTAGGCGAGTGGCTCCAGCAGATCCCGGGAATAACATCGGAGATCTCTGTCCAGAAGAGCGCAGTCCTGGGAACAGCTAAGATACTGCGCAGGACCCTCAAGCTCCCAGGCCTCTGGTAGAGGACCCGAGCTTGAAGGATAAACCGCCCGCAGGGGCGTGCTGGGTGTTTTGTTTTTTATATATATATATATATATATATATATATATACACAACTGTCACCTAGTTGTGTGTGTGAAGCCTTGTTCTTTTTTAAATTTGACAGCTTTTAGAGGTATTTCCAGAGGACACTGAGGCAGACAGCACACCATGGAAGTTTAAATGTATAACAGTGTAAGAATTTACACAGCAATAACATTCAGCTATTCATTGAGTAATTAAAATAACTTTATTATTTAAAAAAATCTTCAACACAAATTTGTTCCTCCCACGCTTGATGACTGTGTAACACTCGGTTGTCAGCACAATGTTTTACTCAAATTTGTGAATAAAAACAGAGCTGCAGTAGAAAACCTGCAGCAGGCTCACATGTTAGTTCATGCATTTATTACTTCCAGGCTGGACTACTGTAATTCATTATTATCAGGATGTCCAAAAAACTCGCTGAAAAGCCTTCAGCTAATCCAAAATTCTGCAGCAAGAGTCCTGACAGGGACTAGAAAGAGAGAGCATATTTCTCCTGTTTTGGCTTCCCTTCATTGGCTTCCTGTTAAATCCAGAATTGAATTCAAAATCCTGCTCCTCACATACAAGGTCTTAAATAATCAGGCCCCATCTTATCTTAATGACCTTGTAGTACCATATCACCCTATTAGAGCGCTCCGCTCTCGCTCTGCAGGCCTACTTGTTGTTCCTAGAGTATTTAAAAGTAGAATGGGAGGGAGAGCCTTCAGTTTTCAGGCCCCTCTTCTGTGGAACCAGCTTCCAGTTTGGATTTGGGAGACAGACACTATCTCTACTTTTAAGATTAGGCTTAAAACTTTCCTTTTTGCTAAAGCATATAGTTAGGGCTGGACCAGGTGACCCTGGATCCTCCCTTAGTTATGCTGCAATAGATGTAGGCTGCCGGGGGATTCCCATGATGCATTGAGTTTTTCCTTTCCAGTCACCTTTCTCACTCACTATGTATTAACAGACCTCTCTGCATTGAATCATATCTGTTATTAACCTCTGTCTCTCTTCCACAGCATGTCTTTATCCTGTCTTCCTTCTCTCACCCCAACCGGTCGCAGCAGATGGCCCCGCCCCTCCCTGAGCCTGGTTCTGCCGGAGGTTTCTTCCTGGTAAAAGGGAGTTTTTCCTTCCCACTGTCGCCAAAGTGCTTGCTCATAGGGGGTCATATGATTGTTGGGTTTTTCTCTGTATCTATGAAGCGCCTTGAGGCGACTTTTGTTGTGATTTGGCGCTATATAAATAAAATTGAATTGAATTGAATTGAATTGAATGTGTGAATAAAGAGTATGATGGCATTAAGCCCACACAGCCCACAGTCAACACAAAAAGACTGATAACACAACAGAAGCAGTGACAATGACGCTGGCATGTTTTAGTATAGAGGACTGTCTATACTAACACACTACAAAGAGCAAAAAGGCCCAGCTGTTACAGAGACTGTGAGCTCAGGTAGAAAGAAAACATTTTTCTAGGGTCCAGAACAGCAGCGCCTCTTATTATAATCACCATAAAAGACCACGGACAGAGCCCTTCAACACAACACCTGATCCACCAGCTGCAACATGAAGAAAAACAAACCTTCGCACTTTCTACTGATAGGCAGGGATAGGCCAATAAAAATATACATGGGCCAGTAAAACTCTGACCTGACCTGAGCCTGTTAGGTTGGACACTGAATTATTATTCTGCACCGTCATAACATCTGTTTTCAGCAGCAAACTTCAGAATGCTGATGTGCTTTTCTTCATTGCAGCCAACAACATGAAATTGTCCAAAATGTCTCGGTATGCTGAAGCATTAAGAGTTTTTTTCACTGGAACTAACTCCTGATAAACAGCCCCACACCATAATCCCCCCTCCACCTAACTTTGCACTTGGCACAGTGCAGTGAGACAAGTGCTGTTACCCTGGAAGCTGCCAAAACCACACTCATTATCAGATTGCCAGATAGAGAAGTGTGATTCGTTACTCCAGAGAACACATCTCCACTGCTCTAGAGTTCAGATGAAGCGTGCTCAAGACTTGGAGCTGCTTAACCATGGAAACCCATTCATGAAGTTCTGTACGTTCTCTTCTTGAGCTAATCTGAAGGCCACATAAAGTTTGGAGGTCTGTAGTGATTGACTCAGTAGAAAGTTGGAGACCGCTGCACGTATCAGTATCCACTAACCCCTCTGTGTGGTTTTACTTAACCTACCACTTCATGCGTTGCTGTCGTTCCCAATCACTTCTACTTTGCTATAATACCACTAACAACTGACTGTGAAATATTTAGTAGTGACAAAATTGGACACAGGTGGCATCATATCACAGTGCCACGCTGGAATTCACTGAGCTCCTGAGAGCGACTCATTCTTTCAAAGATGTTTGTAGAAGCAGCCTGCATGCCTACATGCTTGATTTTATACACCTGTGGCCATGGACGAGCCGCAGGTCTCACTGAGAATTCAATGATTTGGATGGCTGAGTGACATTTGGCAATATAATGTACCTTTTGAATATTTATTCATACAAATTATTATAGTATAGTAAGTATTTCTTATCCATTTACTTGATTAATCAGTTGAAAATCAATACAACACTTGATTACTAAAATAATCAATAGCTGTAGCTCTAAATAAGACTCAGTACTGTGATCTGTTTGAATGGTCAGTAATAACAGCTGCATATGCGAACTGCAAGAAAAACAGCATTTCTTACCTTCAGCATTTCCATAGATGACAGTACTGAGCACTAAAATGATAAATAAATAAAAGCTCAGTAGACATTATACAACTGATTAAATCCAAATAAATATAAAGTAAAGCTTCTGTTAATGAGTCAGTGCCATTCAAACAATGTCAGACGTGTACTTACAGAAAAAGCCCATCGTGCAGAGCAAAGATTGCCCCATCGTCACATCCAGCCTGCTGCACAAAGAGTTTTACTTTGAACAAAGAAGATGAAGAAAAAAGAAGTTGTGTTTAGTTTAGATACAACAAGAGTTTTTCTGCAGTTTCTTCATCTGATTGGTCTCTCTGTGCTTCCTTCCCTTTTACACAAAACTCAAACAGCTCCTTTAGCTTTGACCACAGCAGTTAGGTGACAGGTTTACATTTCCTGTCCACTGCAAACATAGAAGTTTGTTTCTTTTGTTGACATCTTTCTCTGTAACATACAAAGCTGTTCTGTTGTCATATTTATTTATTTGTTTGCCATTTTCTTCTTTAAAGCTCTTCTGTGATTTTTGCAGTTTCCTGTGGATCATTGTCACACTGCATTATTGCTTTTCTGGCAGACTGGGAGTCACTGCGAGTAGAAATATGAAAGCATCCTTTTCTGCTTTTATTTTCTATGAAGTCTTTTTAATTCATTTGTTTTTTTCTTTGTTTATGAGTCTCTGTATGCAAACATGTAGATGTATTTCACAGTTAGCACAAATGTTATCATGCAGTGAAAAGGCTCCTTTGATCTGTGAATGTTCACAACTTGTGGTTAAATTCTGGTTTTAAGTTTGGTGGAGACCCAAACACAGGAAACGACTCAGTGTGTGGCTGAAGTGAGACTAAAGACCTTCATGGTTCACAAAGTAAAGTAACAAAGACAGCAAATAAATTCATAGTTACATTTATTATCTGTTGCTATTTAAAACGAAGCACAAACTCATTTATTCTGAATTCTTTGTGTTGCTTTGACATCTTGCCATCTGACTACATGTAAACACTATAAAAGGATACAAACAGATGATGTGAAATAATGATATAAACACTGTATTAATGATGTTTGTGTTGAACACTATATGTTACCAGCAGAATTATGTGATTCTGCTCAGAGTCAGTTCAAAAAGTAGACCCACATGCAGAGCAGGACTCAGAGTACCAAACAAAGCTGACTTTAATTTCAATAAGGACACATTGTTAGAAAGAATGAACATGGTTTATTGAGGAAAAGAATAAAGAAGGTGTTTGGACTCCAATGGCCCGTCTGGGTGCTCTGTCTGGGGAGCCCCTTCTTCCTTCTACTCTCTTTCAAGGGGGTTGTTTGTTTTTGGACTGTATTTTGTTACACATGCAGCAGGTGGTGACCCATCATGCTTTACTTCAGCTTTGTTCTTTTTTTCTTTTCTTTTTTTATCTTTTCTTGTATTTCCACCTCATTTCTCTATCTCTGTGTCTTTATTCTTTATCTCCTCTCCTTTCTTCTTCCTAGTCTGCACCTCCCTGCTTGTCAGCTCTGACACTATCACACTACAAATCCAGATAAGCTTGTAGCTGTGTGTTTACTTGCAGTTATACAAACAAATAGCTCATACAATATTTTCTATCAGTCATGTCTTTTTGAAAAGTGACCTATTCTTTCAGGTCAGAGTTTCAAACATCATGAAACATTTTCTGGATATGTTTATAGTCTCAGTCACTAAAGTCTTAAATGTTACTGTCATGGAATGGACATGTTATAGTTGTTTAGAAGTGTTACTACCACCTAGTGGTAATGGAGCACAATGTCTTCTTTTTTTTTTTGTAGAGAAAGTTGTCTACAGGAAGTAGTGTGCGCTGGTGATGGTAAATTTGATTCTTTTTACTGAATCGAGTTTGAATGAGTCACTCACCAAAATGAATCGAGTTTTTTGAGTCATTTGACTCACTGAGTCAGTTGCCCAGAGAGTGCGAGAAATTTACATATTCACTCAAATTTAATTTGTTTCTCTTTACATATAAATCCTACTTCTAAGATGAGTGATTAACAATGAAAAACAACTATTTTATAGAGGAAAAAAGAGCACAAAAAATAAGATTTCTAAAGGGAACATTTGTTTTATTTTATTTATTTTATTTTATTAGTATTTTCCTTAAATGTGTCAAATATATATATTCTCATCTAAATAATTTAGTGAAATAGCAAATTTATGATTATTTTACTTACATTATTGCAACAGCAGAATGCGAGTCAGACACTGTAGTTTTTTTAATGGTGGTGGAACTGAGTTCATATATTTTTTCCTTTAGCCTGCTTATTATCTTTGCAAAACAAACAAAGTGTAGACTGACTGTAGCGTGAGCATCCACTGAGCTGTGAGCCAGGGGGCAGTAATGCACCTTAATGTCAGTTGCCAACCAAGAAGTAGAAGAAGAAGCTGTGAGTGAGTCCTAAGTAGGGATGGGTACCGGTGTCCGGTGCCATGATGGCACCGGTTCTGACACAAACGGTAGTAACCAGACCGAAAAGCAGCGCACATTTAGGTGCTTTATTTCGGTGCTTTTTTTTTCCTGAGCTGTGATACACTTTAGATTCTAGCCAATCATTTTACGTTTCCGAGGATAGTAGGCGGGTCCAGGTACGTACGTTCTTTTAGAGCAGAGCTCCAGATTAAAAATGCCCAAGGCGAAGCGGTCAAAAGTCTGGCTGTACTTCACAGCAAAATATGCAAACTCAGCAGCCTGCAACAAGTGCTTTAAGCTGATACTGTGATACTGTCAAAGGAGGTAACACCTCAAATCTGACGAAACACCTGGCGACGCATAGCATTTTTTTTAAAAGCCGAGAAATGCGCCGTATTTGATAGCTTGCTGCGAGACCTCACACCGTGCACATCTACTGCGGGTGGGTTGCCTGTTATCGGACCTGGAGCAACATCCCCCAAAAACACGAAGAAGAGAGTCCTGGCTCCTAGCCCTGCCAGTGTAGCAGAAATGATGACGGATGATGATGGCAATTTACGTTGAGTAGGCTAATCACGTTATTACATTAATGCATGTAAGGTGAACTAGCAAACATCATCATAGCTACATGCGGCTGTCTTCTTGTTTGATGGCAGATACTCCCTTCACCCTGGCCAAAAAGGCTAAAATGACCAAAGAAAAAGAGGGAAACAGCTGAACATGAGAGGTTTTTGGACCAATTTTGTGTTCTCCATTCTTTAAGCACCGTTTAAGCACCGGCACCGTTTCAAAAGTACCGGTTTGGCACCGGTATCGGATAAAACCTAAACGATACCCATCCCTAGTCCTAAGGCTGTATCCCAATTCAGGGTCTGCAGCCTTAAAGTACGCAGCCTCAACGATCCTCAAGGGCCACGTACTCAAAGACCGCTAAGGCCGGAAGTGCGAGGCTTGTGAAATGGGACGGTCTAGCCTCCGTTGCCCTGCCCAGGTTGCCTAGCAACCATGATACTAACAGCTGGAAACGTGTCAGACAGCTTTGTTTGACAGAAATGAAGGAGAAAATCTTTTGTTCATTTGTTTATTTGTTTCTACATGAGCTTTGATCATTCTCTGTAAGATTAAGGTCAGCTATTGAACGGCGTATATTTTAAAGTAAAGGCCTTAAAACCAAGTTAGTACAAACGTCACTAATGTCACATAACTTTGCCGACATGTGGCCAACAGTAATGTTTTAATGTTCTTCGTTATTAAACATTTGCACATAAATAAGTGACATAATATTCAGTACTTACTTAAAGTTTACTCTTCGGCCGCCCCTCATCCGCCGTTTTTTTTCGGCAAAATTATCTACACCCACCGCCGCGCTATGCATTCTGGGATATGTTGGGCCATGAAGTCTACACTGCCACAGCCTTAAAATTCAGGGAAATGAAGGACGCATTTGAGGGCCGCATTTCGAGCAGCCTTTGAATTGGGACAGCCTTCGGCGCGCCGCTGTGACGTAATCGGCCTTGAAATGTGTACTTTAAGGCTACAGACCCTGAATTGGGATACAGCCTAAGTGATTCGTTCGTGCTATGATTCAGCACAGGAAGGGAGGTAGTGAGTGAATGAGTGAGTGATTCGTTCATGCTACGATTCAGCACAGGACATTAGCTCCCATGAAGGGAAGGGGTGAGTAACTAAAATGTGCTGTTAGCACGTTAGCAGAGCGATGCTACTGTGAACTTTTGAGCTATTGTCTTGATGTGAGCTTTCTACTCATGGGTTTTTCTTCCATCCCAGAGCAGAAATGTTTTTGTTAAGAAACTGGCTGTTGTTTTTTCCCACAATTTTAATGATAAGCTAGATATATTTCTACTAGTGAAATTAGTTTGCTAACAGTAACAGGGATGAGTCAGTGAATGAGTCAGTTGGGCTTGTGAATCATGATTCACGAGTCAGTAAAGTAATTCTCGAGTATTGAAAGGTTTGTTCATTATTCGCACATCACTGGTGTGCTCTTTTGCTGCAGTGAAAAAATTGTAATCTGATGGCAATTTCTGCAATCCTGGGGTTCCTATTATATTTTTATATGCTGTAGTGCAATTTTTGGGAGCATTTCAAGTTGCTATACGTCAATGCAACCATTATAGCCCAAATTTTAATAATATGCATTAAGTGCATAGTAATTACATAAATTGCAAAAAAAATGCAATAAACTACAAAAAAAATCGTTTTTGTTTTTTTAACATATATTTCTAGTTAGAGAAATTTAAGAGGCTTATCCCTCAAAACTGTAAATACAAAAAAGTTGCACAAAATAGTTTCCCACCACAGGAAATTTATTTTGAGTGTCTTCATAGTTTCATTTTTGAAATACACCAATTTTTATATACTGCAGGAAAAACGAAAATAATTATTTTAATGCAAATTTGCAAAAAAAATCATATGCATCAAAATAAACTATTTCCAGCAGTGCAATTTGAGTTCTAAGCATCCCAGAAACTATTCAGAAAGTCATAAAGTCAAACATGACTTTTAAAAACACCAGTATTGTCAGGGTTTCTGGATCGTTGACCGAGTATTTTCAGTTCACGTTCACTGTTTATCTACTGCCTGTTCCACTTCCTGTTTTATTGTGTTAGCCTTGGTCTGTGTGCATTATGTTCAGTCCTCTTCCCATTTATCATTAGTTCATTATGTTCAGCTGTTCACTCACCTGTCTCCAATCGTTGTCATTGTTAGTCATGTATTTAAGCCCTCTCTTCCCTTCAGCCCTTGTCGTGTCATTGATGTTATGTTGTCATTCCTGTTAGTGCTCAGTTATTCAGCCAGCCACTCAGTCTTTCAGTCAGCTAGTCAGTTCTTCCGTTCCTGTTTTGTTCATTCACCCGCTCCAATAAATCCTCATCATTTCTGCACCGTGAGTCCTGCGTGTGGGTCATCTCTTCCACGCCTCCACACACAACCCCTGACAAGTATAGGCTTATAAGGCCCTGAAGGTAAAAACTACATTTCCGCAAAAACGACGTCACTTCCGGTTTCGGGCAGGACTTGCGATAGTTCGCGCTGATGTCTATTCCAACGTAGGAAGTGTTACAAACAGCTGATCGGACCGGCAAATATTATGTTTTTGTTGCTGCAAGTGCTTTTTATGCAATTTTTGCAAAGCTATATGTGGAAGGAAACCGTGACCTAGGACAAGCTGATGGCATAAGATGTAAGTACAACTCCTCCGGTTTCATATGCAAAGAAAATTATTGCGCTAGCTTATGTGGTTTCAGTTCTACCGGGATTTAAAAATAGTTACGCAAAACGGAGCGTGCCTGCTCCGACCGGGTCCAAAGCATTAAAGTCCACAATATCGGCCTGTTTCTTGGAGGATGAAGTGCTGGGAATAAAGAATGTTAAGCTAGCTGTATAGCTGAAATTACGTTGCTTGCAACAAACTTTAGTGAGGACAGCATAGTTACTCACATGTTAATTTTGTCAAATTTGATCCTCATCAGAGTCAAAAAGGACAAAGTATGCTTTAGCATGTTGCTACCTTCTGGAGAACATGCTTTTCTGCTATACTACAATAAAGTGTAAGTCCACATCCACTACAGTACCAAGCATGCGCACACACAGCACAGAGCAGGAAATATGAAGTGCAGCATACAAACCATTGCAAATAATTAAAAGGGACGAAAACAAAGGCGGCACGGTGTTTAGCACTGTTGCCGCACAGCAAGAAGGTCCTGAGTTCAATTCCACCATCAGGCCGGGGTCTTTCTGTGTGGAGTTTCCATGTTCTCCCCGTGTTTGCGTGGGTTCCCTCCAGGTACTCCGGCTTCCTTCCATCGTCCAAAGACATGCAGTTAGTGGGGATAAGTTAATTGGTCAATCTAAATTGCCCATAGGTGTGAATCTGTGAGTGAATGCGAGTGCAACTGGTTGTCTGTGTCTCTATGTGTTAGCCCTGCGACAGACTGGCGACCTGTCCAGGGTGTACCCCGCCTCTCGCCCTATGACAGCTGGGATAGGCTCCAGCACCCTCCGCGACCCTGGAAAGGATAAGCGGAAGCGAATGAAAACAAAGGTGCAGAGAGAGTCGAGATAAGAGACAAACAAAAGTCTCCCGAAAGTTAAGACGAGGAAATATGGCGAAGCGTATGTAGCGCTGAAGTTGATCTATAATTTTCTTTTTTCTTTAATGTCAATAAGGATACAATGTTACAATTGTACTTACAGGAACAATTTTATAGCCAAACGATATTATTTATAGTCGTGGGGAAGAGTGGGGGGAGCGCAAAATGTTTTCTTTTTCCTAATAAGGGTGTCACAGAAAATAATTCAGAAGCACTGACTTTGACTGTTTTCTGTATATTCTGACACATGATGGCAGTGCGGGGTAAAAAGTGCTCTGTGAAACAATATTTGGAGCATTTGTGCTGTAGGTTTATCGAGGTGTTCTCCACAGTGACCCCTGCTGGCCATTGTGACAATCACTATATTTTGATGAAGCTGTTCTGTGAAGCAGTAACATAGACAAGCCCTCCAAAACTCCAAAGAAAGATACTCATTATATCAGACTGTCAATGGTTGTGTCCAAACACAAGCAAGGCAATAAACATATTGATAAAGACAGCAAGCTGTGACTTTAATGATCCGTGTGCTTCAGCAAAATCCTCTTTCTGTTAACATATGTGTTGCTCCCAATAAATCAATTTATAAAGTAAAACATACAGAGAAAAGACTGCACTGAAACCAACTGTATTGACAGGAGTGCTGGTAAAAGACGAAGAGCAAAACAAGGAAGTGATGGAAGTACCATCTGTGAGGAAGGCTGCATGTTAACCCTGCCATGAGTGTTAATGATGAAGATTAGTCTTCATATTTAACTGTCGTGGCGTCTCTTTATGGAGATTCAGATGATGAGGATTTAAATCAAGCTATAATTGCCAGCTTGGAGAGTCACATGTGAGTAGCAAATCAACAGAACTTCAGCTTAAGAGGGGCAGTCATGGAATTGTCAAATGAATAATGAAAAATCTCACTTTAAGAAATATACGAGTGGAACTGTCAAGCAAAATTAGCACAAACAGATTGAAAAATTTAATAAGAATAAAAAGTTGTTTTTTTTTCTTAAATCTAGAAGCAACATGAAAAGAGACTGCAGCAGGATCCACTGACTTACTATGCTACTTTAATATTTTTTTTCCCTCCGATAAGTAGATGGGCACTTGGAAAGAGCATTCTCTGTGGAGGCCAATCAATAATTTCACAATTTTAAAGGAGCGTGTAGCCACAAAAAAAATTCAATAAGTTCTTCTGTATCCCAAGCAAAGCCACTAGATCCATCTCAGTTTGGCAGAAATATAATAATTAAATTCATAGATTTGGAGAATTGAGACTTCATTCATTCTCTGAAGAAAACTGTATAACTCTGTTATGTTTGGACTTTAATTCTACCCTCAGTCTTTTATCCTATTGCATCAACTCATTCGTATGTAGGTCCTCCATGTGTCTGCATTTTCCCTGTTTAGTTTTCACATTTCCTGCTTTATTTTATTTTGTTGCCTTAAATGTTACCTCCTTTGCCTCATCAATTGGCGATTGGCTTCAGCCCTGTCTCATTTTCTTGAGCTGTCTCCACTCCTCTAATCATCCTTCTGTGTATATTTAGTCGCTGCCTCTCCTTAGTTTTGTGCCAGTCTTCCTTCTGTGTTTTTGGTCGTCCTCTCTACAACATACATGACGGTTTATTTGGGTCGGTTATCTCAGTTTGATGCCATGTTTACATCCATGTAGCATGCCCTTGACATTCTACCACAATCAAATAACTTTACTTCACAGGAATACGAAATGCAGAAGAAAGAGAAGCACTGTTTAATATAGATATAAAAATCCCTTTTTACAACGCATGTTCTGATTGGCCTGTCTGTGTCCTTCCTTCTTACACCAACCTCAAACAGCTCCTGTGGTTTTGACTGGATGTTTATATTTCCTGTCCTTTTCAAAAACAAAAGCTTGTTTCTTGTGTTGTGTTGTTATCTTTATCTATAGATGTGCAAAGTTGTTCTGTTTCTTCAAGGGGACATATTTCGCCAGGTCATAATTTTCACCATTTTCTTCTTTAAAAACTCTTATGTTGTTTTTTTGTTTGGTTTTTTTTGTATTTTTAAATATATCATTATCTTGCAAAGAGCTGCATCATCTTATCAAAAGCACCTTGTGCAACAGAACTCCACTGGAACAGGATCTTGGGTGAAGTGAAACAGGTTATAGGAGACTTCAGCAGCTACTTTACTAAAATCATGGCTGAATATGTGATAAAAGTTGGCAAGAGAACTGTGGACTTACAAATTGGATCTGTGTTATTTGCCGCTCTCTGCTCATCTGTACTATGTGGATTATAATTTTCAGAAGGAATTGGACTATTATGTTGGATATATATAACTGATGTGATTTGATGATTATTTTGTGATGATTATTTTTGAATCTGCTTTTGTTTTACTCCTGTTAAATTGCTTTAATAAAATTTCATGCAAACAGTAAAAGGAAAACTGCAAAATATAATAATTGAATGGGTTTTCCACGTGTCTGCATGGCCCCTCTCCAGGTACTCCAGCTCCATCCCACAGTCCAGAGACCTGCATGTTAGGTTAACTTGTGATTCTAGAGTGGTCGTAGGTGTGACTGTGAGCCTGAATGTTTGTGTCTCTGTGAGTTAGTCATGTGACACAATGGTGAACTGTCCCAGTGTGTTACAGCTGGGAGAGGCTCCTGTGATTCTGAATTAATAAGTGGAAGAACATAGGTTGATAATTCCTTTTTACATGATGTAGATTTTTAAACTCAAATAGTAAAAGTATTTGTTGGTGTCCACACCAGCACTTCCTAAGAAACTCTGCTGACTTTAAGTCGTTGCTATCAGCTACAAAAATCACAGGCTTCAAACTTTTATCTCACTGCTGTTGGAACAGGATACATTCAAAGTTTTATACAAAAGTTCAACAGTGAATATAAAAAAAAAAATCAGCTGAATATAAAGAGCCTGGATCTGAAACAGGACACACCCTTGTGTGTGCTATGCTAAGCGAAAGTAATAAGTCTATATCATATTATTATTCAATATCATCTTCATAAACACTAAAAAGTGAGCGCGTCTGATATTTGAGCAGCAGAGGAGCAACAGTGGATTCATAAAATGCTCCTTTTTGCTGCTGCAGCTCTCCTCACTGACCTGTAAGACAAACACACAAAGAACAGAAATGTCCAAGTTTCAGGATGTTCACCATTTAATAACTTGAAGAATAACTCATCCTGCATGGCAGCATAATTACCAGGAAAGCTTCCTAATGTGACTTCAGAATAAACTGCTGCATCAGCTGCAGGACTTGATTTTCCTGTGAGTGGAAATAAGATTTTAAGACCAGAGACGTCAGAGCTCAGGATACATTTGATCAGCAGATATATGACACAGAGCTGTTGGACGTAGAGGTGGATTTAAACTGCAGATTTGTCAGCTGCAGCCATTAACAGCATTAATGCTACGCTCCCCTTAATGATTCTCGCTCTTTGTAGTTTCACTAGATTATTACTTTAGCTGCCAAGTACAGAACAGACTACTTTAAGTGCTAAGAGCAGCATGTAAGAGCCAATGATGAGATGTAATACTTCACAAAGTTTCCTTTACTGTTACACAAAAAGTTAACAATTTAGACTTTTGAACAAAGGATATTTTATTTAAGGAAATTAGCAAAACAAAAATCTTAATCAACTAGTAATAATCATGTAATTCAATCACCTGACTGTTATCCTAATGTAACTAATCTACTCAGTGCTATCACTGATGTTGCTGATGTTACTCATCTGCAGCAAACTACAAAATGAACTCATATACTCATTTATACTCTGCATCACCCACCCTGTGTTTAAGTGCTTTGAATGATGACAACACAACAACACAGTATCATGCTAAACAAATACACCTGACTTAATGACTAACCCACCATAAACCTAAATGACTGCAGATTAACTCTGCTGATGTATAGTGGTAGTGTGTAGTAGGTAAGCTTGATAAGTGAATAACTAAACTCCATGTTGACCTATAATTAGCTGCAACATAATGAAATGACACATTTCAGTACAAACACTGAATGAGACTGTTGTGTCTGTACCTGCAGCTCCCGTCTTCACCTCAGAGTAAACAGCACTCTGCTCTGGTTCATGATGCTTCCCTGTGAAGATGATCAGAGTATTTGACACAAAAAAATATTTTTTTTTTAATCTTTATTTTTTGTATTTTTACATTATATTTAAATTTATTATTTTTAAACTGCATGTGTTTTATTTACTTACTGTTCTTTTGAAGGTTTTTAAGGTCAATAAGAGAGTATGTGACATCTTGATGTTGATCTGATCCTGAAATGTTCATATTTTAGTTACAGGAATGTAAACATGTCATATGGAATTAGTTTCATTAAATCAAAAGCAAGTTTCATCTCTGACTGCTCTGTGCTTTTCTGCACATATACTGCACCATTTCTGTTGTCTTCCACGTGCATAACATATTCAGAGAGGTTATTGGTTCCTAATTAAAAGACGAGCCAGGGTCACATGAATCATTTTAATAAAAACCTAAAAGAGATTAAATATTCCTCTTTAAGTCAAAACCAGAACTATGAGATATTTTCAAACCATTAACCCATAATGTTGTTATTGTTTGTGTTGTTATGATATTAAACAACAGCTGTTCTCACTCCCGGGGCGTAGCATACCAATGTTTTGTCACGCAGCGTTCCTGAGGATTGCGAAAGGAGACCTTCCTTGTATGGCAAGCCACCCTGGCCAAATATCGCGATGGCTTGCCATATCCACGTTCTTATGGTAGGCGCCGGGTTATGGATGAATTCCTGTGCAATGACGGTCCCGCGGTAATAGACATTCCAGCCATGTATTCCAGCCCTAAACCTAACCTTATCCCTAACGTTAACCAGCACTTTAATAAAGTGAAATAGTGTTTTCCAAAGCAATTTTAAGAAAATGAACAAACATGTGTAGATTGCGTCCAAACGGTTCTCATGTTTTCTTATTTTTCCAATGTTGTCATTTAGGAACGTGTTGGGATTTGTCACCTAGCATGAAATATTACGCTTGGGGAGTGAGAACGTGTTGGAAACAACATCTCTGTGGATTCTTTCAGTAAAGATACATTCAGGTTGTAAACTCCTGTTTGTTTCTGATTTTATGTTCATGTGGCATTTGGCTGTTTGGATTTTTGTCTAACTGGATTTTGATAAAGATCCTTTGAAAAACTGCTGAACACAAACTGAACCTGTTTGAAACTGTTTGAGTTAATGAAGACTGAATGAAAAGTCAATATTAATAATGATAATATTATTTAAATGGTTTAAATACTGACCATGTTGAAGAGAGTCGTACTCATGAGTTTCATTCAGGTTGACTCCATGATTTGTGGAGGAGCCCGGACTGTGACTCTCAGACTGGATCGACCTAAAACAGGAAATAAACACAATAAACTTAAAAGTAACTGATGTTTGTTTAAAATAATAATAAAAAGTATTTTACCAACCTGGTGAAGCAGGAATCTGTGAAAGAGACAAATGTTATTACACATGTTTGTCATGTATAAATTGTTCCACTGATATTTAGTGTCATGAGATCAGAATACATGTATATGTGTGAATAATTAAAGTGCATGTAGTAAATAAACTCTCTAATACAGCATGAAAAGAAGAGGCTCTTACACTTGGACTGTCTGCAGCGATACAACAAGAGCAGGAGAATAATAATGAGAGAGACTCCACAAACCAGTCCAACCATCAACCACACAGGAGGTGAAGAGCTGTCAGCTCCTGACACAGTTACTGTAACAACAAACAATAATTAATTATTAATAAATAAAACAAACACTCTGAGAGCACAAATCTCTGCTAAGGCAGCTCACTCTGTTGACAATATTTACTTTTAAGGAAACAATATTGTATTTTCAGTGTATTTATTTTGTTTTATTTGTACTGTGAGAAGTTTTTAGTTCAGTAAAAATAAGTCTAAAGGCAGATTTTTTCAACATGACAACAAGGGCACATGTGAAATGTAAAAGTGAGGTCAGAGGTCAAACCTAACATGATATCTTAAATCTTTATACAGTATTTTCTATATGTTGACAATACACAGCACCTTTGTAAGAATCATAGTTTCTGTGTTATAAGGATTTATTTAGTCATAAAGTTGACCTTGAAGACCTCGGTGGCTGTAGCCAAATGTTAATGGATAGTTAACATGACTGCAGCTCGTCAGTGAGGTAACCAGGCAGGTCTGCTGGGATCCTTTCTAGGAAAATAAGGTTTGTATGCTAACAGATTTTCCCCTTGTTTCAGTTTCTTCCTGCTTCAAGATTCGTTTTCATGCCATCATTCACCTCCAGTCAGACGCCTGCCGCCTTGGATCATTACCCCCCTATTCACCACCACTGCTGCCCCCCTCGGAGCCTCTTCCTCATTTGCCTGCCTGCCCATCGTTCAGCAGTTTCCACAGACCTCTGCCTTCATCCACTAAACCCAGCTAGTCTGGACTCCAAGTAAGGCATTGTTGCAGCCACTTTATGAACACTCTCTGTCTTGTCACATTCCCTCAGATTTCCTGCCCTAACTGCTCTCTCCTCTCCCACAGATCTGCCGCCCTCACGCTGTTATGTCCGCTCCTCTGGCCTGTCTCTCTCACCTCAGTTAAGATGTTTTTGTAGGACTCACTCCTTAAGTTTAGGTTCATTTATGTTTTGTTCTTGTTGACTGAGTCAAAGCTCACAATCTGTTGTTTTAACTTATTTATCCTTTGTTCGAGTAAAAAAACCTTCACTTATTACATCCTCTGCTGTTTTCACTTGAGTCCTGAATCACAACGATATTAAACCTGACAATATAGAGATATTACATAATAATTTTATAAAAGTTCTGACAAAATAGATCCAGGTGACTTCAAGCATTAAACCGACAATCTAATGTTCCTTCTCAAGCATGAAATCCATTAAAATCCATCACGTGTTGATCCTGCTCACCTTTAACTGACATCCAGCTCTGTGCTGACTCTCTTCCTGAGTACTGACACTTGTAGAAACCTTCATCAGACTTTGACACTGCAGAGATCTTCAGCTCCCCTCGGGTATCATTTTGAATAAGTTTGTCATTGTGATAGAAAAACACATTGGAAAGTATTTTTTGTGTTTTCAAACTGCAGCTCAGACTAACAGAAGCTCCCTCAGTCACAGGATGAACAGGACTCACCAGGATAGGAACATCACCATCATCTGTGAAACAATCACACACAATTGTTTCAGTCACATCAGCTGGTGCAAAACTTTTAGAAAAAGCTGTGAGTCGTGTCTCATGATCTACATGCAGACCTGGCTTCAGAGAGATTTTCTGAGAGCCTGGTTTTAATGACTGGAGAGACGTTTGAACAAGTGACAACATTTCAGTGCTTAGATGTTCAGTTACAGTAGGTTCATCATGTGGACCATCAACACTTCGTGTTGGCAGCACTTGCATTTTTGTTAGAAGGCCGAGGGTCCATGGAGTAAATAAATGCATCATGTTACTATTCTATATGGAGATTGTTGACTCTGTTATCTATTATGGTATCACTACATGTTTTGGCAAACTTTCTGTCAAACTCAGATCCCAAATTCAAAATTTGATTAAGAGGACTGGAAATATAGTTGGGATGCTCCCTTCATCCTCCCTCCAGGAGTCAAACTATGAAATTATTTAATGGTTAAAGTTGAAATTGTAAATGTTTGTATGTTTGTTTTATTTTACACGACGTGTTTCCCTATTCCTTTATTCTGAAAGGGAGAATATATAAAATATTGTCTGCAAATTTATACAAACTTGATTATAAAAAGATCGAGTGAAATGAGACCAACAATCAAGAATATTTTGATGCTTTGGTGCCTGTCTGAAAATGATCATTGATCATTGTTGTTTGTTTTGCCACATAGAATTACTTCACATAGAGCAAAGCTGGGACAAATGTTCATGTGACGTCTAAATCATTCAGATCCAAGAAGTAAATGTATAATAACATACTCTGTACAGTGATGTTGACTGCACTGCTGAACTCTCCTGATCCAGACTCACACCAGTACACTCCAGTATGTGACTTTGATGTGTGGATGTTACATGTGGATCCAGTCATTCTCCTACAGTCAGAGAGTCGGCCGTCCTCAGAGAACTTTATCACTCTCCACTCAGTGAAGTTTCCCTCACAGGTCAGTGAGACAGAGTCAGAGGTGAAGTGTTGCACTCTGTCAGGACTCACTGTGAGAGACGCTGCTGAATGAACATCTGGAAACAACATGCAGTGAAGAGACAAAGCTCACAGATGTTAGGATTCAAAAGATCACAGTGAAAAAAATAGTTCTTGCTAAACCCACCATAACTGCAAATAAATCTATGAATGAGATTTGTTAATACAGATTTAAATGTTGTGACTCCTGCACCTGGAAAGATTTCACTGAACCATCTGGGTCTCTCAGTAATAATCTCACAGCATCATTAGAAGCAACATTAGAAGTTTCTGTAAGCCTGCTTTCCTACAGTTTGTCCACAGCGTGCATGTTTGTTGTTGCACAAGCAAATATCTTCATCATCTGTCATGTAATAAGATGTCTGACATTTGTGACCTTACTACAAACAGTCAGATCATTATCAGACAGTTTAACATCAGCAGATCTTAAATGTTTGTTGTCTTTGCTTCTACAAATCATGACAGCACTTTTATGGGCATCATGTCTGATATCATTTTTCACAGCAAAAGCACAACAACATGAGGACTAAAGACCACGAGATCATCTGTGTACATAATGTGCTTCACAGGAGTCCTGCCAGCTTTACAGACTTTCTAATCATCACCATGAAGATTAAAAAGACCTGGAGACAAAATTCATTCTTGTTTAACTCGGTGAGAAACAAACAAGGAGGAATTTGAATAACAACAGAAGTGTCTGACTGAAGCTCAGTTTACTTGAATGTAGTGAGAAAGGATGAGATTCAATTTAATGCTTATGAGGAAACTTAAATAAAATCATTTAATGCAATTTAATTGTAATTGGACATCAGATTTCAATGTCAGCATGCCGCTGCAAGAAAAATAATGGGGAATTAAAGTGATGACATAATTTATTAGAGAGAAACAAACTGACCTGCAGACCAGACAAACTTTGGTTGACTGTGATCAGTGTGATACTCTGGGTCTCCTCTTCCAGCTCTGCACACATATCCTGCTGTGTGTGTCTGTCCATGAATGATGTAGGAGTCTTGTGCAGTCCCACTGCCATCAGGTAGCAGCTCATAACTGGAGGATTTCTCTGATAGATCAGGAACAGCTTTATACCAGTAGAAGCTCCATCCTGCAGACGGATGTTCAACCTCACAGTTCAGAGTTACTGAGGCTCCAGGACTCAGCCATGATGGAGACACAGTGAGGACAGGACGGGGTTCATCTGTTCAACAAAGATTTTCTCTCAGTGAACATGTAGTACAGTCTCTGAACAGTGAGCTCAGTTTATACAAAGAATAATAATCTCAGTCTATATGAACAGAAACACATTTTACAAAGTGTTCAAACAGCTTAACCCTTGTATGGTGTTCGGGTCTGTGAGACCCGTGTTCAGTTTTTTTCAAAAGAAAAATTAAACAATTAATTATTTTTTCACGTGTAAATGTGTTGTGTCTTTCCACTCACTCCACTTGATTATAACTGATTTATTTATAACATTTTATATAAAAGAAAAACGAGAAGCACATTAATTCATAAATGTGATCTAACAAAGGTAAAGGGAAAAAATTAACCATGTTTGCTGTTCATATGTCTTGTAATTGGGATGAAGTAAACATCTGTTGAGTAATTTAACATAAAATTGTTTGATAGTGTTAATTTGGAAAGCCAAAACTCTAGCGGGTCCACCAGACCCATGAACACTGGCTGAGTAACAAAAATACGAACACCACACAAGGGTTAAAGCAAATATGACTTACTGTCAGAAACTGTCAGTGTGACTGAATCACTCCACTCTGTTGTTTCATGCTGTGAACTTTTCATTCTGCCCTTACAGCGATAATTTCCACTGATCAATGATGAAGCAGAAATAATCCTGTATTCATTTAGATTTGGAGGTTTTATGATGCTGTTTGCTTCCCACTCATAATCCCACTCAGTGTCTCCTCCATGGATCTCACATCTGACAGTGATCGTCTCTCCTCTGTATATCTCAGACCAGTTTGGATGCAGAGTCACAACAGGCCTGATTGAGGCTGTTAATGTTCAAGAAAGTACAATAAAAACACGTGAATGACAAAAGGTACAATTACCATCAGATGTAGTGCTTTGTGGGAAGTTACATTTAAACTCACCAGTTGTGTCAATCCTGACTGACTGACTGTCCTCTGTGTAGTAAACTGGTTCTCCTCTTCCTCCTCTGCACCAGTAGAGTCCTCCCTCTGAGACACTGATTTGTTCATTTCTCGCAGGTTCAGAAGATTTCCCATCTCTGTACCAGTAGTATTTCCATCCAGATGATGATGATGATGATGATGATGGTGATGATGATGATGGGCTCACAGAGCAGGTCAGGGTCACACTGCCCCCTACTGGAACAGCTGTGTTATCAGCTCTCAGTTCAGCCTTTGGTTTGGCTGCAGTTCAGTTTAGAACAAGAACATAAAAGTAAAAATGACTGAATCAGAACAATTTAAACATGGAAACATGTGAATGATCAAATATCACAAAACTTTATTGGTGAAGCTATTATTGGTGAAGCTATAACAAAGTGTGTGACACAAAATACTGAAATACTGTTTTGATCTGCACAGCAATTTTTTTTTTAATTTACTTCAGTGTATTTAAAATTAATTAATAAATGCATAGTTCATTTACTCTCATTAATTTGAAGCATGACTTAGTTAATTCATCTGTAATGAGAAAGTAACCCAGGTTAATATGATCTGATTGTACTTAGCATGCTATGTCCTTGTGTTCTTTACTAAATCTGCTGTTGAAGCCTCTGATAGCTAAGATGAGACCTAGTAAGTGTGTTTTATATTCTTTTGCTGTGGAAGCTGACATTTCCTGTCGATGTGCACAGATGTGTCAGAATGGGTTTTAAAAGACACATCGATGGTTTGGAGGAAGTAATTACTGAAGCTAACTCAGAAAGATCAATTAGAGAAAAAACTCTAAATAAATATCAATGGCACTGAAAGTAGCTGCACATAATGTTTTGTCTGTGAGATGATTATGAGTAATTTCTATACTCATTAAATATCATTAGCCTAAATTAATAACATACCAGCACAGACCAGCGTCAAACAAAATGAGGCCATATTGTCGTCTGAAGTTCAGAGTTCATTAAGTGAAAAAGATCCAGTGTGTGTTTGTCATGAGACCAGACTCTTTAACTAAAACCTGAAACCTCTAAGATCATTTCAACAATAGACAACATGCTAAAAACAACTGAAGGAACTGCATCATATGTTGGTGCAACAGGGAGTAATAAAAATAAAAATAACACAAATACAGAAGTGAAAATATTGGATGTAACTGTTGTTCTTAGTGGATGTGGTGGAGCAGCTGAAACAGGTTCAGCATTTGTTCTGCACTTCATGTATTAGAGCTGCACAGCAGAGAAGTTACTCTGATATGTTTTGTTCTCTTCACTGTGAATAAAAAGCTGCTTTTCAAAATATGTTACTGAGCAGCACAAATGAAACAGCTACAAAGCTGCAAGAACAACAGATTCTTACTAATGTTGATAAAACAGATCTCCAACTTACATGATACAGTCAGTGTGATGATATCACTCCACTCTGTTAACATATAGGTCCTTGTGCCCCGGCAGCTGTATCCTCCACTGTCAGACTCAGTAGCTCTGATGATTCTGTATTCATTGGATGTATGACCTGTGTTTACCTGGCCTCGTCTCCATTCATACGTCCACTGAGCTCCTTCACCTCCCTGAATCTCACATCTGACAGTGACTGTCTCACCGCTGTATATCTGAGTCCAGGGTGGCTGCAGGATCACAGTGGGCTTATTGGGAACTGTTCACATAAGAATGATCCAGTTAGGAAAAGAGACACAGAAAAACTCTGCTGTTTATAACATAAGAGTAGAGTCACTGCAAAACAGCTGATTCACAGACAAACAGTTTGAAGACTCAACATCAAAACAAAGTCACAATAAAACTATTTATAGCTTTCAAACTGTAACACAACACTTTTTGTAAAATGTATCAGTATTTACTTTGTACAGTTATCTTTTATTTATATTCTTTATAAATAAATTTATTATTTACAAAAAGTTACTGTTTTTTTAATGAGTTGTCTTAAGTCTGATTTACTTTCACAAAGATGCGATCTTTGAGGTGTATAAGCAAATCAGTGCGGATAAACAAGAAAACACTTTAGATTAAATCTAGAAACAGGATGAGGAGAGACTTTTTTTAAATCCCAGGATTAGTTAGGCTCTTGAAGAGGTTACTCTGTCAAGGCCAATCCTTAATCTCACAGTCTTAAAGTAGACACAACAAAACTGAAGTTCTTCTATTTTTCTATTTCCATCTCTCCAAGTAATCCTGCTGTCAGAAAGAGAAACAGAAGAACAGACTAGTCCCCAAAGACAGGACGTGACAGTAATGACAACTTTATACAAAACTTTTCAAACTCAAAATTTCACAACTCTTTATAGGAGCAGAAGAATAAATAAACAAAAGTGACAAATGTAGAAAAACAGCAACAGAGTTCAAAGAACATTAACATGTTGAGTAAAACTGGAGAATTTGTCTCATGAAAATATTACTTAAACGAATTAAAAGGACGTGACTGACTCCATGTCAGACTCCAGGCCATGAAGCACCTTAAAAGCAAATAATTAAATCCTGAAATCAGTTTGAAAACATGCTGGGAGCCAGTGTAACAGTGGGACAGGTGTAATCCCATGTGATTCGATGTGATGTGATGTGTTTGAGTTTGTCTGCAGTCATTCATCTGATTGTTTGCTGAGACTGTTTCAGTGATTTGGGTGTGAAAAATCAAAGCATGTAAAATGGTTTCCTGTCTTTAAATGTTGTAAAATGATTCATAACTTATGTTGCAATTAATCCAGAAATATTTTTGTTATTGTCTTGAGATTTTCCAGCAGAGAAGCAGCTGATGGCAGCGTGTGTTCAGCGTGTGTTCAGCGTGTGTTCAGCGTGTGTCCAGCATGTGTCCAGCATGTGTTCAGCATGTGTCCAGCATGTGTCCAGCATGTGTTCAGCATGTGTTCAGCATGTGTCCAGCATGTGTCCAGCATGTGTTCAGCGTGTGTTCAGCGTGTGTTCAGCATGAGTTCAGCGTGTGTTCAGCATGTGTTCAGCGTGTGTTCAGCGTGTGTTCAGCATGTGTTCAGGAGATTCAATGGCAACATTTAAAGTTTCTCCTGAGTTTAGCTGAAAGACATTAGCTCACATTCAGTTTTGAAACAGTGATGGAAACTCTGCGTTTGCAGCCACAGACACAAGGCAGCTGGGACAATGACAATTGCATTTATTTTTTTCATGTTACAAACACATTTTTTTTCTTTTCCGGATGTTTGACTCTGAATGACGACTGAATATTTTTATAAAGGAAAAACTGTTTTACATGACTTTGGATACTAAACTAAAAAATAAAAAAAAACCTGCAGTACTGTTTAAAGTATTTTGTTGTGTTTTGGGAATTAAAATGAGTGAAATGTGTCCAACTTACCTGTTACTCTCAATGTGGTGATGTCACTCCACTCTGTCCAGGAAGAGTTTCTTTTGCCCCGACAGCTGTATCCTCCACTGTCAGACTCAGCAGCACTGCTGATTCTGTATTCACTGGATGCTGAACCTATGTTTACCTGGCCTCGTCTCCATTCATACGTCCACTGAGCTCCTTCACCTCCCTGAATCTCACATCTGACAGTGACTGTCTCACCTCTGTATATCACACCGCTGTGTATCTGAGTCTTGGATGGCTGCAGGGTCACAGTGGGCTTAGGAGGAGCTGTTAAAAAATATCATTAACAAACTTAAATATAAAATCATTATTAAAGTTGTCCCAGTTTTTATTGCTCTTGTTAATGGTAATCATAATTTTGCATGCTGTAGACAATATGAGTTGAAAATCAGCAATAAAAAAGTTTTGTTGTATTAATTATTACTAACAGACATAAATGCATGACTGCATTTCTTTTGTGATATGAGGACATTGGCTGATATTCAGTCTGAGCCTCATAAAGACAGTCATTAAGAGAACTCAACATGCCAGGGTCACATGTAATTTTACAATCCAACTCCAAACTTTTCTGAACCAGTGGATTTAGCACTAGACTTTTTTTAATAATCAGGAATGTAAACATGTGACAGGAAACAGTTTAAAACATCAAGCACATGGGCTCAACAAAGTTTACTAAAAACTTCATCAGCAGCGGATCAAGGTAACTCTCAGTGATTTTCCATGAACTGAACTGTAAACAAATGATCCACATATGGACCTGTTCTACATTACAGGTTCTTCTGAGGTATTCTGACACTCGTGAACACCTGTGGTGGGTGTGGTTTGGGGCTCAGCTGCAGGTTCAGGGGACAGAGTCAGGAGTGGGTGGCAGAAACAGCTGATCCCAGCCGCACTAATGACCTTTTCCCTTATTTTAGTAGCTGCTGGGGTCTGGAGGAGGGGAGTCAGACTGAGACTGAGAGTCAGAGTGTAGCAGAATGGAGGGAAGTGTGTGTGTGTGTGTGTGTGTGTGTGTGTGTGTGTGTGTGTGTGTGTGTGTGTGTGTGTGTGTGTGTGTGTGTGTGTGTGTGTGTGTGTAAACAACAGAGATAAAAAGTGAGCACAGGATCTAAAAGCTCTCCCCTTGTGTGTGTGTTTGGGCGTGTCATACTGAGGAAACATGTCAGAGTGCTATAAACCATTAGTTTTTCATTCATTTATAAATGTATTCATTAACATCAATCAGTGGAAAGAATCCAAGTAAAACCTGTTGTGAGAAAGGCTTACAAAGCAGACCAGTCTCTGATACAATTATATTGTATTTTTAGGCCAAACTTGAAGAGAAATTAATGTAAAAATGCTAAAAACAAAAGAACTGATGGAACTGCAGCAATAAATCCACATGTGGAAATCTTTTTTCCTTCCAAGTGTTTCAATGTGAGTACTTATGATATGAATCTAAAAAACAGTATAATTGAAAGACAGTATTTTGTTGTGTCTTTGGATGAAACATTATGCAGTGTAAATTAAAATGTGTGAAATATGTCCAACTTGCCTGTTACTTTCAATGTGGTGATGTCACTCCACTCTGTCCTGGAAGAGTTTCTTTTGCCCCGGCAGCTGTATCCTCCACTGTCAGACTCAGCAGCGCTGCTGATTCTGTATTCATTGGATGTTGGAGGTGTGTTTACCTTAGCTGGTCTCCATTTATACGTCCACTGAGCTCCTTCACCTCCATGAATCTCACATCTGACAGTGACTGTCTCACCGCTGTATATCTGAGTCCAGGGTGGCTGCAGGGTCACAGTGGGCTTAGGAGGAGCTGATCAAATAAAACATAGCATGAGTAGACTGATAATTTGACTTAAAAAATCAACAATAAAAGTTGTTTTTATACTTTTTAAATGTTTTATACATTTATGAACATATAATCCATTACTTGTCAGTTAGCTGTTGTTTGCTAACAATGCTGTTAAACCTCCAGTGGTGGATTCAGAGCTGGAGATTTAAAGATAAACGCAGAAAACTGCTGCTATGAGTAAACATACGAGCAGTTTGAGAAAGGCTAACATAGCAGACCAGTCTCTCCTAAAATGAGGACAATCATTTATTATTGTTTTACACTACTTTTGTTAGTATTTTGTTCTGTTTTTGGATGAATTGTGCAATACAAATAAAATAAGGGAGGAGATGCGTTTAACTTGTATCCCTGAATCTTATATCTGACAGTGACTTTCTCACCTCTGTATATCTGAGTCGTGGATGGTTGGAGGGTCACGGTGGGCTCAGGAGGAGCTGATCAAATAAAAATATATCATTACAAAACGATCCTGGTTTTATTGCTCTTGTTAATTGTAATTATATTTTTGTGTCCTGGTAAAAATTTGACTAAAAATCAACAATAAAAAGTTTAGTTTTTACCAAACAGATTAAATGATATTTAGACTCTACCAGCAGAGTGACTGAACACAACCAGGTGTGCACAAATCTAAACTGTGACACTGAACATCAACGCATAAACACACAATATCATGTAAACAACTTCAGTTTTATAGTCAAATATCACACAATTTACTTATTTCCAGAGGTGGGAAGTAACGAAGTACAAATACTTTGTTACTGTACATAAGCTATCTGTACTTTACTTGAGTATTTATGTTGACATTGTGTTTTTCATAGTGTGAAGCATGCTGCAAAACAAACTGAGGTAGAATCACTGTGTTATTTAAGGCTGCATGAAAATCCTCTACAGATTAGTGCAGGATAAACAGGTTAGTTTGCTGTACTGTGATGGATTTAAAGGAAAGACCAGTGTGTGACTGGTGCACAGTGACAGTCCAATATAAAGTCAGTATAAACAGTGTACTGTGAGTGTAGAGACGAGGACAACTCATGAAACGTCTGCTTACATCAGACTGAATTCAGGTGGATAAATCTGTAAAGAGCAGCAAGACAGCTGATCACAGCTCATACATTAAGAAAATCTACTGGAGCTCTCAATAGAAAATAGCCTGAGCCATTAAAAACTGATTTTAGGGCTTTCCACAGGCTGAATCCCACTTTAAACTCTTGTCCATTCTCTTCCGCTTATCCTTATCAGGGTCGCAGGAGGCTATAGACTATCCCAGCTATCATAGAGCGAGAGGCAGGGTACACCCTGGACAGGTCGCCAGTCTGTTGCAGGGCTAAGACAGAGACACAGACAAACATTCACACTCCCACTTATTTAAAATAATCAATTCACTTAACCCCACTAAGTGCATGTCTTTAGACTGTGGGAGGAAGCCGGAGTATCTGGTATTTCCTTTCATTTTTATCCATGTAGCTTTGTACAAGGATTTTGAGAACTCCAAGAGTTAATACAAAAGCGTACACTGAGGTAAGCAGCACACATGCCAATATCAGTGAGATACACTGCACTACTCACACAAATCATCATCTTCTTGTAAATCTGTGCTGTAAACTGTTCAGATAAACATCCATGAAAAGAGAATTAGTCTGTATGAAGGCAGCACACTCTTAATATGATCATTTTAAACACTCTGTGTTCCTCCGACACTGCCTCGTTTAAGTTTTGGACAAAATGGATTCTGGGATATTACATTTCGTCATTTCGAGCTGATTGGAGACCAGAACAGCCAATCAGATTTTTTTTGCATCCAAGTCTGTGATTGGCTGGTTTTGTGGCACAAATATAACGGTGTACAGAAAGAGTTGAGCGCGCACGGGCAGAAATGTTGAGAGCGCGAGCAACACATTGCGAGCGAGCGCAAGTGCAAAAACTGAGCGAGAGGGGCTGCTGTTGTGTGTGTGTGGATAATAGCAAACACTGAAATACGTTTTTTGCACGTAGCAATGAATTTTGTTCACTCAAATTTAGTTTTTCTTCACTCAAAATAAATTTCTCCTCAAAATGCAACACAAGTTTTTTTTACGTGCGCTCAATCTTTTTTTTTGATCGGTCAGAATAGTGGCACAAAAATAACGCCATATAAAACCGACTGACAACTGATTCCATAAATATACAAGATGGTGATGAGGAAACACACGGAGAAGACAGCTGGGGGGAATAAACATAATGACACAATACAGGAAGCAAAACTGAACACAGGATGGGACACTGTCAAAGTAAAACAGGAAACACTGAGACCTACACCTGAGACACACGGACTCGACAACAACAGTGATAAACAAACAGGGAGGCAATAGCAGAGACACAAGAACAGGAACAGATTTACAGTATTTAACTGTTTTTCTACGTGATGAAGAAAAAGCTGCTGTGAGAAAGAGAGAAACCTGTCGGCACCACCCTTTGACTTAAATTGTAAGAAACAAATGTGTAAAAATAGAAAGAAACTTCTGGTAGCTCATCATTATTATATCTATACTGTGTTTTTATAGTAGATGCTGAAAAATAGAAACATTTCTGTTTACCTGCACTTTAATCATTTGCTGTTTTACCTGTTTGGTAGTTGTTGAAATGGTTTGGCCTGTACCACTAAACTTGCTGTCTTCAGAACGTCTGCCCCCCTTCTTTCTTTCACATAATGGTATGATCCCAGCCTGTCTTTGCATGCGATTGGTCACATGGTGCGCCCATCAAAGCACGGATTCGTAGCAGGGCTGAAGATTCAGCTCCCACATACCGAGGGTACATTAATAACTGGCTCGCAGGCCGGAAATAATTGTATCGAGGGCCGAATGTGGCCCGTGGACCGTAGGTTTGACACCCCTGATTTCGAGCATTGTAGGAGATAACAGATACATATATGAACTGGAGTAAAAACAGTGTTTCTTACCTTCAGCGTTTCCACAGATGACTGTACTGAGCACTAAAATAATGAATAAAAACTCATCAGATATTATACTTCAGAGTAAAGTTTTTTTTAAAGGCTTTACTCTGATTATTGATTATTGTAAATTTAGGGATGAACAATAATCACCAAATTTCTCCTGTTTGCTAAACAAGCTCTAAACAGTGACTCACTAATTCTCAGAGATCAGGAACATTTTAATTATTGGTGCCTTTCAAACAATGTCAGACGTGTACTTACAGAAAAAGCCCATCATGCAGAGCAAAGAGAGCCCCATCGTCACATCCAGCCTGCTGCACTCTGATCCTCAGATAATCACAAACAGTTTTACTTTGCAGAAAAAAAGAGAAGTTGTGTTTTGTTTGGGTGTGACAGAGTTTTTCTACAGGTTCTTCTTCTGATTGGTGTCTCTATGCTTCCTTCCCTTTTGGACACAAAGCTCAAACAGCTCCTGTAGCTTTGACCGCAGCAGTTTTGTGACATGTTTTCCATCGCTTTAAGTCATATCTTACCAGGTCTTTTTTTACTCTGACAGCGTCCCCTGGATCATTATCATGCTGCAATGTTACTTGCATCATGATAAAGTCTTTTTAATGATTTTTTTATATTTTGATTCTTTATCGGAGGAATTATGTGGAAATTCTTCTTTCATGCTGCATAAAAACATCTAGAGATTTTATCTGACTCTTAGCTGAAACATCATCATGCAGTGCTATAATAAAAATGACCTTTGACCTCAGATCTGTGAACCTTTTCACCTTGTGGTTAAATTCTATGATTGGCTGACACCCAAACAGAGTAAATGACTCACTGTGTGGTTGAACTGAAACTAAAGACCTGTATGTTTCACAAATTAAATTAACAAAGACAACAAATAAATGTATCTTCTATTGGCACATCAAAGTGAATGTTACATGTTACCAACAAAGACTATGTAATTCTCTCCAGAGTCACATGCAGACGAGGTGACCTTTACTAAAGCTTACTGAAGCTGATCATTTCAGGCCCCAATAGTAACAAATGAAGAAAACTGAGTTACAGATAACTGATCACTGGAACACAGAGACTCTGGGTCATCACAAAAACATCCATATGGTCTCTATCAAGGTCACAAAAGTTTCAACTTACAACATAAATGAGAATAACATCCTGTATGATTCGACAGAAGTTCAGTCTGTTTAGCTATGTGTAGACTGATATGTCAGATGATATTATGGTGTCCCTACAATACGAGTGAATAAACTCTTAAACATTATCAACACTTATTCATTATTTTCAGTTTTACTGTGGATTGTAATTATTTATTAAAAACTAAAAATCATTTGCAGAAGGTCAAAAACAGAGGAGAGATGTCAGGAGGTTTTTATTGTGTATCTAAAGGCATTTTAGTAATTATTCCTTAAATCATTTATTTTTATATTTTTACTCATGTTGCCATAGTAACTCTAAACTTGAATGCATATTGAGTAAATACACAAAGCACTGAAACAAACCCCATGTTGCTTCATTGTGTTAAATGTTTCAATTTGGCCATGACCAAACTTCCAGTTCCTCTTTACACATCCTGAGGTTTGATAGCAAGAATAAGACATTATCACATAGCACAGAGCCAAAGTGTTTTCAGGAGACATTGAGATTCATTCTGTGGGCTGATGGAGAAAAACATGAGATCACTGAGGGTTTTTAAGTGCAGATAAGCCTGCAGCTGCGTGCAAACTTTCATTCATACTTCACAGAAATACTGACACAGGGTGAAGGGTTTTAGAACGGTGGGTTGATGCAGGTTTGTGCATGTGCCCAGAGCCCTGGGGCTCTGTCCTCAGCTCGTACTGGGGTGGCCAACCTCTGACAGGATCAGCTGCCGGTTGGTTTTTAGGTGATCTTTCTTTTTGGCTCCTTGTTGCTTCTGCTGGTGTGGACACGTGTTTGTTTTTGGGTCTCCTGGATCTTCCTCTGTTTTCTCTGTTGTGTGTCTGTGAAGGTTCTCAGTCATCCAGGTCATCGTAGTCAAAGGAGCTTGCAAAGAAAAGCGTCTGGACTTCTTTAAGTTGCTTGAAGACGTTTCACCTCTCATCCGAGAAGCTTCTTCAGTTCTAAGGTCAAATGGTGGGGAGTCCCACCATTTGACTCTCTGTTGTGGTTTTGCACCCTCATGATCACGTATGTTTTATCTCACACACACACACACACACACACACACACACACACACACACACACACACACACATACATGAGGTCATTGATGTTTGTTTAAGTGCAGAGATGGTGCAGATAGACTTGCAGCTATTTGCAAACTTGCGGTTTCAAAAATGTTAACACAATATTTTCCATCAGCCACGTCTCTTTAAAAAGTGATCCTTCCTGTCATGGTCTGATCTAAAGGTCCGAGTTTAAAACACCAGTAAATACTTTGTGCAAATAATTGTGGTCTCAGTCCCTGCAGTTTCAAATCTTACTGCATGTTAATTTAGTAAAACAAGCTCCTCATTAAAGTCAAAAAGGACAAGAAAGCACTTGATTAGAAAGCTCCTTCCTTATATATGCTGACGTAAAACAAGATATCAGCTACACAAAATACTGCTGTCTGAAACATGCTGCATTTCCTCTTTCCTGCATGGCACAGATAAAAATGAGGCCTTTCAATAGATTAAAAATAAAATGTGGCAGAGTATAGAGTATCCTTAATTTCATTGTACATGTACGATGAGAATAAAGGGCTATTCTATTGGCGGTGTGAAGAGGGAAGGAATGAGGATTTGACCCAAAATGCAGACTCTTAGAAAAGGTTAATTTAAACCCAGCTGTATTGCTGGAATACAAAAAAAAATGCAAAACTACAAAAAAAATTATTTGAAACTAAACGGCAGGCAGAACACACAGCAGGACGATGAGGGAGACCGCGATGCAGGACAGAGAGAGATGCAGGCATAAATACACACAAGAACAAACAAGGGAACAAACCACAGGAGGGAATCATAGCTAAGAGGAGCTAAGGAAGCACAGCTGGACACAATTTAAACTGAACATGATGCACAAAGCACAAGTGACTATGAAAGTAAAACAGGAAGTGTGCAAAACGCACATTGAGACACAGGCTGTGTCCAAATTCAGGGGTAGCATTCGTCGATGGCTGCATTTGTAGGCAATTACGTCACAGTGACGCGACGAAGGCTGTCCAAATTTGAAGAGTCCTCCAAATGCGGCGGCAAATGCGTCCTTCATTTCCCCAGATTTGAAGGATGTGTTGGCTGTATCGTTCGTGGCCCACCATATCCCAGGATTCATTTTGGATTTCAGGATTTCAGTTTGATATGTTTTAGGGAACAAAGACCAAATGGCTTAATTTCTTAAAATGAGAGGAGAAAACGATCACCTCTTCACTGGGGTGAAGAATTCGGCCACTGTGGCATGGAGGTACAAGAATAAATCAATTTGCACATCATATTCATATGAGTACGGTTTTATTAACCCTCATACTGTACAGAACCGGTGATGTCCAGACGGTATTCCTCTTGTGTTCTGCTGTGAAAACTTTAGGGATTAACATACTTGCCATGTTTTTCTCTCTTCTCTTATTTTTTGTGTGTGATCAGGACAATTCTGGAGAAGATGGGCCTGCATGGGAAAGTCACCCGCATGCAGGCTAGAAGAAATGGGATAACTGAAGGGTGGCTGGCCTCTCCCTTAGAGATAGGGTGAGAAGTTCATCCATTTGGGAGGGGCTCTGAGTAGAGCCGCTGCTGCTCCACATCGAAAGGAGCCAGTTGAGGTGGTTCGGGCATCTGACAAGGATGCCTCCTGGGCGAGGTTTTCCGGGCATGTCCCACTGGGAGGAGGCGCTGGGGCAGACCCAGGACACGCTGGAGAGATTATATCTCTCGGCTGGCCTGGGAACGCCTTGGTGTTCCCCCGGATAAGCTGGAGGTGGTGGCTGGGGAGAGGGAGGTCTGGGCTTCTCTGCTTGGGCTGCTGCCCCCGCAACCCGGCCCCGGATAAGCGGAAAAACATGGATGGATGGATGGATGGACAAACAATAACAATAAAACAAGAATATTTATAATACATCAACAAAAATAAAGCCTGGGATCCTCCTGGTTTAAAATACGGTCCACGACTGGGACACTCAGGTTAATCCTGCAGTACAAGGGTCTGCTCTGGTTAAGGAAAAGGTGGAGAACAACAAACAGTTTTAGTAGAAAGGTATGATTTTATTTATTTTATGACATCAAAGCATTATTGTGATTATCAAGCTTAAGTCAAATATACTAATAGGCTGTGAAAAGACTTAAAATTTATACACTTCATTTGTGTAACTAACTGTTAGGTTTTATGTTGGCACAAACGGCAATTATACTGCAGCTAGCAAAAGCATGAAGCACCAGGCAGAACTCTTTGTGTGATCTTGTGCACGAGGAAGATGACCGAGACGAGCACTGTTCCTGGAGCCCCAGTCCCTCTCAGTCAGCTCCCCCGTAGCACTGCTCTTTATTGTGGTTACATGAATATGCATAGATTCATTAACATATGACATCTCACACAGGCATGCATGTGCTCAAATAATACCATCTGTGTACGTGTAAGTATGCGCGCGTGTGTGTGTGTGTGTGTGTGTGTGTGCGTGCGTGGGGGAGGTTGTGTGTACATGGATGTGTGTATGTGTGTGTATGTGGGTCAAAATATGACCCAAAGCTGGTGCTAGGAGCCCAGCTGACCACCTAAATAAAAGGCACTTATACTTATATAAGTATATATATAAGTATAGTAAGTAAGTATATACTTATACTCAACAGATGCAGAGTAGATGTCCTCCTATAATATAAATCAGAAAGAGAAGGTACGACCTCTCTCATGACCTTAGGATGTGTGTGTATGCCAGAGCACTGTGGAACGCACACAGAGCCTTTGCAGACTACTAAGGATGAGACAATCTATCAATATGTAATCGATTATATACCTCTAAGCATATATGATTATATGTTTCCAAGCATAAATGACAAACCAACAATATAACTCTGACACTAAGCTTTTTTGTGAACTCAGAAATAATCCTGTTTTCAGCTTTGTCATTTTTACAGCCCATCTATGCACATAAATAAGTTACAGGATCAAATGAATAACAGAAAATAAATGGAAATAGAAAATGTTCTTCTATAAGTTTCAAAGAGATTTAGTTTACATATTCTATATAATACAGTGAATGTGTACGAATGACCGGCAATCATTCAGTCACTGGAATTATGAAAAATGCTAAGTAATTCCTAAATGCATGTAGATTAAAGACAATTATTTTACCTGGATATCACCGTCTCTGACGAGCCTAAGGTACAAAACATGCCGGCGACGACGATAAAGTTTTTCAAGCTCCTAGAGAATTAAAAAAGTACAAAAAACTGAGCGACATTTCTGAGTCCTTTTCAAAGTTTTCGTGCTGCAGTGCTAGCGACCGGAAAAATGCAGAATTAAGTGCGGACTTGAACGAAGGCTAGAAGACTGTCCAGTTTCACAGCCGTTTGCTTCCAACCTACCGGCCTTTCTGCTGGAGTGGACACGTGATTGTTTGGTCTCCTGGATCAAACTGCTGGGGTGCATTGTTGCTGTTTCTCACTCTCATGATCAAGTATGTTTCGTGACACACACACACACACACACAAACTAGGTAAGAAAACTAAGACGACCTAAAAACATAAACAGAGGGATAACAACTAGACAGGGCAGAATCATGACCTCTGAATATTAAATAACCCAAAACTATAAAGTCCAAACCCAAAACGCTGGGTGCAAACCCAGGATCACGACTATATTTATATACCAACAACAGCCTTTGACACACATGTAGGCAATGTGGCTGCTTAGAGGAACAAAGATGTCATTCTGTAATGCCATGTTTGTAGTTTGATCTCATATTATCACTGCATGATCTTACTTGTTGAATAAAAATATCACTGTACAATTTTGTAGACTTAAATTAAGTAAAAACAATTTTTTAGGGTTTAAAAAGTTTTAATTTATCAAAACATAAACAATATTTTCTGTTTGCAAAGTCTTCAGTGAGACGGCTTCAGAGCGTAAACAGATCAAAAACAAGCTTTGGTGCTCAGCAGCTCTAAAAGTGTTTAAGTTGTTGACTTTGACTGTTCTCTCTGTATTCTGACACATGATGGCAGAGCCGCATAAAAAAGTGCTGCCAAGTAAAAAAGCAGTAAAAGAGTCACAGACACAGAAAAAGCTCTTCAAAATTCACCAGTGACTCAGTGACTCAGTTCATTTCAAAACACTTTATTAAACTGAATTATTGCAGAGACAAAACAAGACAAACAATCAGCGTAATAACAAAAAGCTGTGAGGGGCTTTTTTTCTAACTCTGTCTGTTTCACATTTTCGTTGCCTAATTGTAACGTCCACTCTTACCAGTACCAGTTTATACAGAGATCAAATTAGTACTGAGCAGGATTGAGTTCAGTTTATTGATGCGGCCCTCCACAAAAGGCCGAGTTTCTCATGTGGCCCCTCAGGAAAATGAATTGCCCACCCTGCTTCAGAGGGTCTCTGTGCCACAGCAGACTCCTGACCCAGAATCACACTTACAGTAAGTCATCGTCTTCAAAAGCAACCGAATGATCTGTGAGGTCCAGCTGCTCAGTTATTATTCATTTCTGGTTCTTTTCCACAGTGTTACCCAGCAGGTGGCAGATGACCGCCCCTCTCTGAGCCTGGTTCTGTCAAAAGTTTCTTCCTGTTAAAAAGGAGTTTTTCATTCTCACTGTCACCAACTGCTCACTCATAGTCGTCTGATTTGGAGTGTTTCTCTGTATTGTTGTACAGTCCTTACAATATAAAGCCCCTGGAGGCGACTGTGGTTATGATTTTGCACCTTATAATAAAAATTGTCAACTTTTATTTATATAGAACCAAATTACAGCAACAGACAGTTAAACTGAATTGAACTGAATTACTTGACAGTTGTGTGCGCTGTCTGAGGACAGTCACTGTGTTTGTAAGTAGCCATGTTCATTTTGTCACATGTTCTTTCTACTTTCTCCTCTTTGGATTTTAAACAATTTGTTGAGCACTAATGTGCACATGAAGCCCATTAGTGCTTTGAGTGCTCCAAGCGGGTAAAAAAGCACCTCCGTCCAGTGAAAGAGCGCCGCCTGCTGCCGTTCAAAGAGGTCAGAGTCCGCTGGGTCCACAACGCAGGGTCGTGTCATTCTGTCAGGGGTGTCGAGTGTGGATGCGAGGAAAGGAGGACCCAAACGCTGGACTCACAGGGAGGTGAAGGCTGGTGTTTATTATGACGAGCAGATGAGCTGAACATAAGATGACTGGCTGAACTGAAATGACTGTCTTAACTGAACACACGTGCAGAGTAGACAACATTAACATCAATGACACGACAAAGACCAGGATGAAACTGAGGACTTAAGTACACTGGCTAATGATGATGATTAGGGACCGGTGAGAACACAGCTGAACATAATGAAACAGGAAGTAGAGCTAATGACACTGAGACAGAGGGCTGGCACGGTGAAGCGGGAAACATGAATGTGGAACATAAACTGAACATGAACTGAAAACACCAGGTGAACCACCCAGGAACCCTGACACAGTCTTGACTTTAGACAACTGAGCAGAAGATGATTGAATCTGAACAGAAGAGGAGAAAATCAGATGTCTGAGACAAAGTCTGAGCAGAAAACAGCAGAAGACAGTTTGGAAACTCAACAGAAGAGAAATATTTTATTTAACTGCAATGCAGCCTGTGAACTGAGATGAACTTCGATTCAAAGCAACTGAGCAGCAACTTGGCAACTGAACAAGAGCAAATTAATGTCTATATGAAACTGACAGACAGTTTGGCAACAGAACAGAAAACAAGTGATTCTCAACAACTGAGCAACAATTTGGCAAATCAACAAAACAGAAATGACTGTAAATTTTTAATCTGAGCAGAAGAAAAGCTGCTCTGGAAACATGAGCAATAGTTTGACAGGTGAACAGAAAGAGCTTGAAACTCAGCAAACACGAGGCAGTTTGATACCAGAACAAAAGAGAAATGTCTCCCAAGAACAGCAACAACTTCAACTTCAAGTCTGTGAATGTAAAGTGAGTGTAATCTCTAAGACTTGAAACTGCAGATTAGAATATTTTGATGAACATGAAACCATCAGAAATGTTTACATGAACCAAATCAGTGAAAGTGGAAGATGGAGGATGGCAAACATGCAAAAGAAAAATCAATACTGAGCAGAAGTGTTGTTGTGTGAAAATGTCACATAAGGTGTTCAGCATTAAAGGGGACATGAAACACTACATGTATAAAGGTTAATTTACATCATGGAGCCCAGCTCTCAAAACCTGACAATAAAGCCAACAAGACAAGACTCCACCAGGTCAGTTGGCTACTTTCAGTCAAAAGACTCACATTAGGTTGTGTTAGGTAACTAATAACAGAACCAATAACTCGAGGAAAATAAGGACAGTAAAACATCAGTTTAATGGGGTCACTGGCTGCACCTCGTGCCTGTCCCATCTGTGGCTTCCTGTTGGAGAACAATAAAGTTTATTATAAAAACATCGTCTGCCCTCGATGTAAAGTGAAGTTCTGTTCTGTATGTTTGAGTCTTTACAGAGAGTGTGACGTTAACTGTACCTTATTGACTGTTTAGGAGGTGCGACCCTCAGACGCACCTCTGTACCTGTGTGGAGGAGGAAATCATCCTCATTTACTTTCATTGATTTAAACATGTGGTCTCTGATATACACATGGTATCATTTGTTGTGTGTTCTGTATTGTAAAGATTTATTTTTGTGCAAAACATGTGAAAATGAAATGAAATGTATTTTCTTCTTCTCAGAGCAGGTGATACAGAGCTGAGTGTGGAGCTGGAGAAAAAGCTTTATGTGTAAAACTGGTTACAAAGTAGCTGTTAGTCAGCCAGCAGGTGATAAAAGCATCCAGGAAGCTCAGACTTTGTATCCAGTGTCTCTGTACATTATGTGTTTCTGTGAGGTGGAGATCTAACAAAACAAACACTGCATGGGACTGTTGTGACTGTACCTGCATCCCATCTTCATTGTAGTAAACAGCACTCTCCTCTGGTGTGTCGTGTTGGCCTGTGAAGATGATCAAATTCATCCACAAATGAAAAAAATACGTTTTTAAAGGATGTTTGTTTTATTTTTAAACTGCATGCGTTTTATGTACTCACTCTTTCTTCTAAGATCTTTAAACTCAATAAGAGAAGAGGCGACGTTTTCATATTCATCTGCTCCTGAAATGTTCATAATTTTATTTACAGGATTGTAAAAACATGGAATTAGTTTCATTAAATCAAAAACAAGTTTCATCTCTAACTGCTCTGTGCTTTTCAGCACACATACTGACCATTTCTGTTTGTCACTTGTGTGACTGATTCATAGATGTCAGCAGTACCTAAAGAAAAAAACAAGCCAGGCTCACATTAATCATTTTATCACAGTTACACTAAAGATCAGAGCAGAAACAGAAACACTGAGAGTCAAAACCAGGACTGTAAGATCTTTAAATGTTCTTTGAAAAACTGCTGAACACAAACTGAACCTGAGAAATGTATTGTGTTAATGGAGGTTTAATAAAAGTCAATATTAATAATGATAATAAAGACTGTTTTTCAATGCTGACCATGTTGAAGAGAGCCGTACACATGAGTTTCATCCTGGTTGACTCCATGATTTGTGGAGGAGCCCGGACTGTGACTCTCAGACTGGATCGACCTAAAACATGAAATAAACACAATAAACTCAAAAGTAACTGATGTTTGTTTCAAATAATAATAAAAAGTATTTTACCAACCTGGTGAAGCAGGAATCTGTGAAAGAGACAAATGTTATTACACATGTTTGTCATGTATGAATTGTTCCACTGATATTTTGTGTCATGAGATCAGAATACATGTATATGTGTGAATAATTAAAGTGTGTGTAGTAAATAAACTCTCTAACACAGCATGAAAAGAAGAGGCTCTTACACTTGGACTGTCTGCAGCAATACAACAAGAGCAGGAGAATAATAATGAGAGAGACTCCACAAACCAGTCCAACCATCAACCACACAGGAGGTGAAGAGCTGTCAGCTCCTGACACAGTTACTGTAACAAACAATAAGTAATAATAAAGTATAATACTTATTATTATACTGCATATTTCAGTTCTCACAAAATAAATCCAGGTGACTTCAAGCATTAAACAGACAATCTAATGTTTCCTCTCAAGCATGAAAATCATTTTTACAAAAATCCATCAAATGTTTTGATCCTGCTCACCTTTAACTGACATCCAGCTCTGTGCTGACTCTCTTCCTGAGTACTGACACTTGTAGAAACCTTCATCAGACTTTGACACTGCAGAGATGTTCAGCTCCCCTCGGGGATCATTTTGAATAAGTTTGTCATTGTGATAGAAAAACACATTGGAAGGTATTTTTTGTGTTCTCAAACTGCAGCTCAGATTAACAGAAGCTCCCTCAGTCACAGGATGAACAGGACTCACCAGGATAGGACCATTACCATCATCTGTGACACAATCACACACAATTGTTTCAGTCACATCAGCTGGTGCAAAACTTTTAGAAAAAGCTGTGAGTCGTGTCTCATGATCTACATGCAGACCTGGCTTCAGAGAGATTTTCTGAGAGCCTGGTTTTAATGACTGGAGAGACGTTTGAACAAGTGACAACATTTAAGGATTGAAATGTTCAGTTACAGTGGGTTCATCATGTGGATCATTCAGCACTTGCATTTTTATTAGAAGGCCGAGGGTCCATGGAGTAAATAAATGCATCATGTTACTATTCTATATGGAGATTGTTGACTCTGTTATCTATTATGGTATCACTACATGTTTTGGCAAACTTTCTGTCAAACTCAGATCCCAAATTCAAAATTTGATTAAGAGGACTGGAAATATAGTTGGGATGCTCCCTTCATCCTCCCTGCAGGAGTCAAACTATGAAATTATTTAATGGTTAAAGTTGAAATTGTAAATGTTTGTATGTTTGTTTTATTTTACACGACGTGTTTCCCTATTCCTTTATTCTGAAAGGGAGAATATATAAAATATTGTCTGCAAATTTTGACAAACTTGATTATAGAAAGATCGAGTGAAATGAGACCAACAATCAAGAATATTTTGATGCTTTGGTGCCTGTCTGAAAATGATCATTGATCATTGTTGTTTGTTTTGCCACATAGAATTACTTCACATAGAGCAAAGCTGGGACAAATGTTCATGTGACGTCTAAATCATTCAGATCCAAGAAGTAAATGTATAATAACATACTCTGTACAGTGATGTTGACTGCACTGCTGAACTCTCCTGATCCAGACTCACACCAGTACACTCCAGTATCTGACTTTGATGTGTTGATGTCACATGTGGATCCAGTCATTCTCCTACAGTCAGAGAGTCGGCCGTCCTCAGAGAACTTTATCACTCTCCACTCAGTGAAGTTTCCCTCACAGGTCAGTGAGACAGAGTCAGAGGTGAAGTGTTGCACTCTGTCAGGACTCACTGTGAGAGACGCTGCTGAATGAACATCTGGAAACAACATGCAGTGAAGAGACAAAGCTCACAGATGTTAGGATTCAAAAGATCACAGTGAAAAAAATAGTTCTTGCTAAACCCACCATAACTGCAAATAAATCTATGAATGAGATTTGTTAATACAGATTTAAATGTTGTGACTCCTGTAGCTGGAAAGATTTCACTGAACCATCTGGGTCTCTCAGTAATAATCTCACAGCATCATTAGAAGCAACATTAGAAGTTTCTGTAAACCTGCTTTCCTACAGTTTGTCCACAGCGTGCATGTTTGTTGTTGCACAAGCAAAGATCTTCACCATCAGTCATGTAATAAGATGTCTGACATTTGTGACCTTACTACAAACAGTCAGATCATTATCAGACAGTTTAACATCAGCAGATCTTAAATGTTTGTTGTCTTTGCTTCTACAAATCATGACAGCACTTTTATGGGCATCATGTCTGATATCATTTTTCACAGCAAAAGCACAACAACATGAGGACTAAAGACCACGAGATCATCTGTGTACATAATGTGCTTCACAGGAGTCCTGCCAGCTTTACAGACTTTCTAATCATCACCATGAAGATTAAAAAGACCTGGAGACAAAATTCATTCTTGTTTAACTCGGTGAGAAACAAACAAGGAGGAATTTGAATAACAACAGAAGTGTCTGACTGAAGCTCAGTTTACTTGAATGTAGTGAGAAAGGATGAGATTCAATTTAATGCTTATGAGGAAACTTAAATAAAAATCATTTAATGCAATTTAATTGTAATTGGACATCAGATTTCAATGTCAGCATGCCGCTGCAAGAAAAATAATGGGTAATTAAAGTGATGACATAATTTATTAGAGAGAAACAAACTGACCTGCAGACCAGACAAACTTTGGTTGACTGTGATCAGTGTGATACTCTGGGTCTCCTCTTCCAGCTCTGCACACATATCCTGCTGTGTGTGTCTGTCCATGAATGATGTAGGAGTCCTGTGCAGTCCCACTGCCATCAGGTAGCAGCTCATAACTGGAGGATTCCTCTGATAGATCAGGAACAGCTTTATACCAGTAGAAGCTCCATCCTGCAGACGGATGTTCAACCTCACAGTTCAGAGTTACTGAGGCTCCAGGACTCAGCCATGATGGAGACACAGTGAGGACAGGACGGGGTTCATCTGTTCAACAAAGATTTTCTCTCAGTGAACATGTAGTACAGTCTCTGAACAGTGAGCTCAGTTTATACAAAGAATAATAATCTCAGTCTATATGAACAGAAACACATTTTACAAAGTGTTCAAACAGCTTAAAGAAAATATGACTTACTGTCAGAAACTGTCAGTGTGACTGAATCACTCCACTCTGTTGTTTCATGCTGTGAACTTTTCATTCTGCCCTTACAGCGATAGTTTCCACTGTTGAATGATGAAGCAGATCTAATCCTGTATTCATTTAGATTTGGAGGTTTTCTGATGCTGTTTGTTTCCCACTCATAATCCCACTCAGTGTCTCCTCCATGGATCTCACATCTGACAGTGATCGTCTCTCCTCTGTATATCTCAGACCAGTTTGGATACAGAGTCACAACAGGCCTGTTTGAGACTGTTAATGTTCAAGAAAGTACAATAAAAACACATGAAAGACAAAAGGTTCAGTTACCATCAGATGTAGTGCTTTGTGGTAAGTTCAAGTTTGAACTCACCAGTTGTGTCAATCCAAACTGGCTGACTCCACTCTGTGTAGTAAACTGGTTCTCCTCTTCCTCCTCTGCAGCTGTAGCGTCCTCCCTCTGAGACACTGATTTGTTCATTTGTCACAGGTTGATAAGATTTGCCATCTCTGTACCAGTAGTATTTCCATCCATATGATGATGATGGGTTCACAGAGCAGGTCAGGGTCACACTGCCCCCTACTGGAACAGCTGTCCTATCAGCTCTCAGTTCAGCCTTTGGTTTGGTAAAAATGACTGAATCAGAACAATTTAAAGATGGAAATATGTAAATGATCAAATATCACAAAACCATAGTTGAGATAAAACAAACTGTGCCACACAAAATATTCTGTATTTCTGTTTTGATCAAAACAGTGAATTTGTTTTATTTACTTTTGTGTATTTTAATTTATTACGTACATGCACATTTCAAATAATTAATTTGAAGCATGACTGAGTTTATTGATCAATAATGAGGAAGCAACCCAGGTTAATATGATCTGATTGTATTTTGAACATGTGAGAATTGTTCCTAAACGAGTGTGAGCAGTTATCATTTCATTGGTGTTGTTTTTTACTTTTGTTTTTGGTGTATTGGAATTTGGTGAGTAACAGTTAGTTTTCTTTGGTGTCAGTTAGCACGTTATGTCCTTGTGTTCTTTACTAAATCTGATGTTGAAGCCTCTGATAGCTAAGATGAGACCTAGTAAGGTTGTTTTATATTCTTTTGCTGTGGAAGCTGACATTTCCTGTCGCACAGATGTGTTTAGACCACACTAATACGCACAGTCAACTCTACCGCTGACATTACAGGGAGCAGTTTGGATGTGATTTCCAGCTGAGCTGTTAGGAATGCTGGAATAAGACTCCAGTGTTTGTGTTGCAAAACAGATCAGGTTTATCAGCCGAGAGCAGATCTCAGAACTGAAATCTGAGACTGTTGAATCTTGACGGTGATCCACGCCTGGGAGATCTGAACTTCCACTGAAATCATCTGTTCCTGCTGGATCAACTCATATTCCAGAGATCAGGAAACTGACTCACACTTCTGAACTGTGATACCACTCCACCGAGCAGTTTGGGAAAGGCTAACATAGCAGACCAGTCTCTCCTAAAATGAGGCCAATCATTTATTATTGTTTTACACTACTTTTGTTAGTATTTTGTTCTGTTTTTGGATGAATTGTGCAATACAAATAAAATAAGTGAGGAGATGCGTTTAACTTGTATCCCTGAATCTCATATCTGACAGTGACTTTCTCACCTCTGTATATCTGAGTCGTGGATGGTTGGAGGGTCACAGTGGGCTCAGGAGGAGCTGTTCAAATAAAAATATATCATTACAAAACGATCCTGGTTTTATTGCTCTTGTTAATTGTAATTATATTTATGTCCTGGTAAAAATTTGACTAAAAATCAACAATAAAAAGTTAGTTTTTACCAAACAGATTAAATGATATTTAGACTCTACCAGCAGAGTGACTGAACACAACCAGGTGTGCACAAATCTAAACTGTGACACTGAACATCAACGCATAAACACACAATATCATATAAACAACCTCAATTTTATAGCCAAATATCACACAATTTACTTATTTCCAGAGGTGGGAAGTAACGAAGTACAAATACTTTGTTACTGTACGTAAGCTATCTGTACTTTACTTGAGTATTTATGTTGACATTGTGTTTTTCATAGGGTGAAGCATGCTGCAAAACAAACTGAGGTAGAATCACTGTGTTATTTAAGGCTGCATGAAAATCCTCTACAGATTAGTGCAGGATAAACAGGTTAGTTTGCTGTACTGTGATGGATTTAAAGGAAAGACCAGTGTGTGACTGGTGCACAGTGACAGTCCAATATAAAGTCAGTATAAACAGTGTACTGTGAGTGTAGAGACGAGGACAACTCATGAAACGTCTGCTTACATCAGACTGAATTCAGGTGGATAAATCTGTAAAGAGCAGCAAGACAGCTGATCACAGCTCATACATTAAGAAAATCTACTGGAGCTCTCAATAGAAAATAGCCTGAGCCATTAAAAACTGATTTTAGGGCTTTCCACAGGCTGAATCCCACTTTAAACTCTTGTCCATTCTCTTCCGCTTATCCTTATCAGGGTCGCAGGAGGCTATAGACTATCCCAGCTATCATAGAGCGAGAGGCAGGGTACACCCTGGACAGGTCGCCAGTCTGTTGCAGGGCTAAGACAGAGACACAGACAAACATTCACACTCCCACATATTTAAAATAATCAATTCACTTAACCCCACTAAGTGCATGTCTTTAGACTGTGGGAGGAAGCCGGAGTATCTGGTATTTCCTTTCATTTTTATCCATGTAGCTTTGTACAAGGATTTTGAGAACTCCAAGAGTTAATACAAAAGCGTACACTGAGGTAAGCAGCACACATGCCAATATCAGTGAGATACACTGCACTACTCACACAAATCATCATCTTCTTGTAAATCTGTACTGTAATCTGTTCAGATAAACATCCATGAAAAGAGAATTAGTCTGTATGAAGGCAGCACACTCTTAATATGATCATTTTAAACACTCTGTGTTCCTCCGCCACTGCCTCGTTTAAGTTTTGGACAAAATGGATTCTGGGATATTGAATTTCGTCATTTTGAGCTGATTGGAGACCAGAACAGCCAATCAGATGTTTTTTTTGCATCCAAGTCTCTGATTGGCTGGTTTTGTGGCACAAATATAACGGTGTACAGAAAGAGTTGAGCGCGCAAGCAACACATTGCGAGCAAGCGCAAGTGCAAAAACTGAGCGAGAGGGGCTGCTGTTGTGTGTGTGTGTGTGTGTGTGTGGATAACAGCAAACACTGAAATTTTTTTTGCGGTCAGAATACTGGCACAAAAATAATGCTATACAAAACCGACTGACAACTGACTCCATAAATATACAAGATGGTGATGAGGAAACACACGGAGAACACAGCTGGGGGGAATAAACATAATGACACAATACAGGAAGCAAAACTGAACACAGGATGGGACACTGTCAAAGTAAAACTGCCTACTGGTGGTGGTCAGAGGGCCCGGTGGCGCCAGTGTCCGGCAGCCTCGCCTCTGTCAGTGCGCCCCAGGGCGGCTGTGGCTACAATGTAGCTTGCCATCACCAGGGTGTGAATGTGTGGATGACTGGATGTGTAAAGCGCTTTGGGGTCCTTAGGGACTAGTAAAGCGCTATATAAATACAGGCCATTTACCATTTACCATTTAAAACAGGAAACACTGAGACCTACACCTGAGACACACGGACTTGACAACAACAGTGATAAACAAACAGGGAGGCAATAGCAGAGACACAAGAACAGGAACAGGGGAAGAGAGGATGAAGATGAAGATGAAACACAGTAAAACGACTAAGACACAAGGGGGTGAGGGAGAGGGCGAGAGAGAGAGAGAGGGCAGAGAGATACAAACATCGAATAAGGCACATGGAGGGGTGAGAGACAAACATGGGTGACAAAACAGACTCACCACAGAGAGGAGACATGGAATGAAACACGGGAACAGAAAAGGGAGCCAATGAGCCACCACCCTGACACCATCAGTGTAAGAAATGATTTACAGTATTTAACTGTTTTTCTACATGATGAAGAAAAAGCTGCTGTGAGAAAGAGAGAAACCTGTCGGCACCACCCTTTGACTTAAATTGTAAGAAACAAATGTGTAAAAATAGAAAGAAACTTCTGGTAGCTCATCATAATTATATCTATACTGTGTTTTTATAGTAGATGCTGAAAAATAGAAACATTTCTGTTTACCTGCACTTTAATCCTTTGCTGTTTTACCTGTTTGGTAGTTGTTGAAATGGTTTGGCCTGTACCACTACACTTGCTGTCTTCAGAACGTCTGCCCCCCTTCTTTCTTTCACATAATGGTATGATCCCAGCCTGTCTTTGCATGCGATTGGTCACATGGTGCGCCCATCAAAGCACGGATTCTTAGCAGGGCTGAAGATTCAGCTCCCACATACCGAGGGTCCATTAATAACTGGCTCGCAGGCCGGAAATAATTGTATCGAGGGCCAAATGTGGCCCGTGGACCGTAGGTTTGACACCCCTGATTTCGAGCATTGTAGGAGATAACAGCTACATATATGAACTGGAGTAAAAACAGTGTTTCTTACCTTCAGCGTTTCCACAGATGACTGTACTGAGCACTAAAATAATGAATAAAAACTCATCAGATATTATACTTCAGAGTAAAGTTTTTTTTAAAGGCTTTACTCTGATTATTGATTATTGTAAATTTAGGGATGAACAATAATCACCAAATTTCTCCTGTTTGCTAAACAAGCTCTAAGCAGTGACTCACTAATTCTCAGAGATCAGAAACATTTTAATTAATGGTGCCTTTCAAACAATGTCAGACGTGTACTTACAGAAAAAGCCCATCATGCAGAGCAAAGAGAGCCCCATCGTCACATCCAGCCTGCTGCACTCTGATCCTCAGATAATCACAAACAGTTTTACTTTGCAGAAAAAAAGAGAAGTTGTGTTTTGTTTGGGTGTGACAGAGTTTTTCTACAGGTTCTTCTTCTGATTGGTGTCTCTATGCTTCCTTCCCTTTTGGACACAAAGCTCAAACAGCTCCTGTAGCTTTGACTGCAGCAGTTTTGTGACATGTTTTCCATCACTTTAAGTCATATCTTACCAGGTCTTTTTTTACTCTGACATGTTTTCGCAACGTCCCCTGGATCATTATCATGCTGCAATGTTACTCTTCCTGCACACTGGGAGTGAATGTACCAAAACCCCTTTTCTGTTTTGCAGCCTGTATTTTTATATCTAAGTCTTTTTAATGATTTTTTTTATATTTTGATTTTTTATCGGAGGAATTATGTGGAAATTCTTCTTTCATGCTGCATAAAAACATCTAGAGATTTTATCTGACTCTTAGCTGAAACATCATCATGCAGTGCTATAATAAAAATGACCTTTGACCTCAGATCTGTGAACCTTTTCACCTTGTGGTTAAATTCTATGTTTGGCTGACACCCAAACAGAGTAAATGACTCACTGTGTGGTTGAACTGAAACTACAGACCTGTATGTTTCACAAATTAAATTAACAAAGACAACAAATAAATGTATCTTCTATTGGCACATCAAAGTGAATGTTACATGTTACCAACAAAGACTATGTAATTCTCTCCAGAGTCACATGCAGACGAGGTGACCTTTACTAAAGCTTACTGAAGCTGATCATTTCAGGCCCCAATAGTAACAAATGAAGAAAACTGAGTTACAGATAACTGATCACTGGAACCAGAGACTCTGGGTCATCACAAAATCTTCCATATGGTCTCTATCAATGTCACAAAAGTTTCAACTTACAACATAAATGAGAATAACATCCTGTATGATTCGACAGAAGTTCAGTCTGTTTAGCTATGTGTAGACTGATATGTCAGATGATATTATGGTGTCCCTACAATACGAGTGATTAAACTCTTAAACATTATCAACACTTATTCATTATTTTCAGTTTTACTGTGGATTGTAATTATTTATTAAAAACTAAAAATCATTTGCAGAAGGTCAAAAACAGAGGAGAGATGTCAGGAGGTTTTTATTGTGTATCTAAAGGCATTTTAGTAATTATTCCTTAAATCATTTATTTTTATATTTTTACTCATGTTGCCATAGTAACTCTAAACTTGAATGCATATTGAGTAAATACACAAAGCACTGAAACAAACCCCATGTTGCTTCATTGTGTTAAATATTTCAATTTGGCCATGACCAAACTTCCAGTTCCTCTTTACACATCCTGAGGTTTGATAGCAAGAATAAGACATTATCACATAGCACAGAGCCAAAGTGTTTTCAGGAGACATTGAGATTCATTCTGTGGGCTGATGGAGAAAAACATGAGATCTCTGAGGGTTTTTAAGTGCAGATAAGCCTGCAGCTGCGTGCAAACTTTCATTCATACTTCACAGAAATACTGACACAGGGTGAAGGGTTTTAGAATGGTGGGTTGATGCGGGTTTGTGTCTTTGTGCATTTATGTGCATGTGCCCAGAGCCCTGGGGCTCTGTCCTCAGCTCGTACTTGGGTGGCCAACCTCTGACAGGATCAGCTGCCAGTTGGTTTTTAGGTGATCTTTCTTTTTGGCTCCTTGTTGCTTCTGCTGGTGTGGACACGTGTTTGTTTTTGGGTCTCCTGGATCTTTCTCTGTTTTCTCTGTTGTGTGTCTGTGAAGTTTCTCAGTCATCCAGGTCATCATAGTCAAAGGAGCTTGCAAAGAAAAGCGTCTGTCACAGATTAGTAGGCAGAGGACTCACTCGCAGGACTCTGAAGTTTAGAGAGAGGGTGAGGGTTTATTTGAAATGTGACACCAAGTGAGAATATATACATATATACAGTGGAACAGATAACACGGGGCTCCAGGGAGTAGGGCGGGGTCCGAAGGGAAGGTCCAAGACGGGGGTACACACACGCTCTTCTTCCACTCGATCCGTAACTCAAAAATGTCCACACTAAGAAGCTCACGCTCACTCACACACATCCACAGAAATCCGGACGGCAGGGAAGACGGGCAGGGAGTCTAGAAGGCCTGTACACAGAGGAAAAAACAAAGTCAGGAGGAAACTCTAGGGGATCAAAGGAACATTTTCATAGGTTACACTACACTGACACTTGGTAATGTGACATTCCAGCGAGGAAGCAGCCTCTCTTGCCATCTTAAGTAGTCTGCCAGGATCAGTGTGAATGAGCCACAGGTGTGTGTTCAGGGTGGGTTCAGAGGCGGGGAACCAAGGTCCAGTTCCGCCCTGGTGGGAGAGGTTAAGACAAACAATACACACACCACGACCTCTCCAGATCTTGAGAACCATGACAGTACCCCCCCCCCCCTCAACGGGAGCCTCCAGGCGACCCACCAGGCTTGTCCGGATGGGCGCGATGGAAATCCCGGACCATACCCGGGTGAAGGATGGCCGACCTAGGGACCCAAGAGCGTTCCTCCGGGCCATAGCCCTCCCAATCCACCAGATACTGAACTCCCCGTCCACGGCGCCGCGAGTCCATGATTCGCGTAATGGCATACGCGGGCAGGCCATCAATGAGCCGGGCGGGTGGCGGGGGCCTGGAAGGAGGGCACAGAGGACTGGACAGGTGTGGTTTCAACTGAGACACATGGAACACGTTGTGGACACGCATGCTACGCGGGAGCTGCAAACGGACCAAGACTGGGTTAACAACAGCCTCGACGGTAAAGGGTCCAATGAAGGTGGGTGTGAGTTTCTTAGACTCAGTGCGGACAGGGACGAACCTCGTGGAGAGCCATACCTTTTGCCCCGGTGTGTAGGTGGGTGCGGGCAACCTCCGACGGTCAGCTAGCCGTTGATTCTGTTCCTTGGTTCGAAGGAGGGCGGCACGGGTAGCTCGCCAGAGTCGCCGACATTTGCGGAGGTGGTGCTGCACAGAGGGAACGAGATGCTCACCTTCCACAGATGGGAGAAGGGCCGGCTGATATCCAAGCGAGGCCTCGAAAGGCGACATTCCAGTGGCGGAGGAGGTGTGGCTGTTGTGAGCGTACTCAATCCAGGCTAGATGCGAGCACCAGGTGTTTTGGTTTGTCGAGGCCACGCATCGCAGGGCTGTTTCCAGTTCCTGGTTCAGCCTCTCCGTCTGCCCATTGGTTTGGGGATGGTACCCTGAAGAGAGACTGACCTGGGCACCAATGGATGAGCAGAATTCTTTCCATACCTTGGATGTGAACTGCGGCCCACGATCAGAGACGATGTCAGAGGGAATTCCATGAAGGCGAAACACGTGGTTGGTAAGCAGCTGGGCGGTCTCTAGGGCTGTGGGAAGCTTGGGTAATGCTACAAAATGTGCTGCTTTAGAGAAGCGATCGACAATAGACAGAATTACTGTGTTACCTGCCGAAGGTGGAAGTCCAGTAACAAAGTCGAGGGCAATGTGTGACCACGGTCGACCCGGGGTAGGGAGTGGATGAAGTAAGCCTGCGGGAGGAGTGTTTTGTGACTTATTTTGGGCGCAGGTAGTACAGGCTTTAACATATTCTCGGGCATCTTGGGCTAAAGATGGCCACCAGAAGGCGCATTCCAGAAAGGCAATGGTGCGTTGGATTCCAGGGTGACATGAGAATCTTGCTGTGTGGGCCCATTGGAGCACCTGGGATCGTACGGACGAAGGGATGTAGAGCCGCCCCGGGGGTCCTGTCCCCGGATCAGGTTCGGTACGCTGGGCCTGCCGCACCATTGACTCAATCTCCCAAGTGAGGCCTCCTATGACACAGCCCGGAGGAAAGATCGACGCCACCTCCCGATCCCCCTCAGAGGATGAAAACTGACGTGATAAAGCATCTGGTTTGACATTTCGGGACCCGGGCCTGTAAGTAATGGAGAAATTGAAACGGGTGAAGAAAAGCGCCCACCTGGCTTGACGTGCGTTGAGGCGTTTTGCTGCCTGAAGGTAGGCGAGGTTCTTGTGGTCGGTCCACACAATGAAAGGCTGTGCCGTCCCCTCTAGCCAATGCCGCCACTCCTCAAGTGCCAGTTTGATGGCGAGTAGCTCCCTGTCGCCAACATCGTAGTTTTGCTCTGCGGGTGAAAGCCGACGAGAGAAGTAAGCGCATGGATGGAGTTTACCTTCAGTATTCTGAGAGAGGACGGCCCCCACGCCCACATCCGAAGCATCCACCTCCACGATGAAGGGTTGGTTGAGATCCGGCTGGGAGAGGATGGGAGCGGAGGCAAACCGTTGTTTCAGATGAATGAACGCCTCCGCGGCTGCCTGTCCCCACTGGAACGGAACCTTAGGGGAAGTGAGGTGAGTAAGAGGTGAGACAATTTTGCTGAAGTCACGGATGAAACGGCGATAGAAATTTGCAAACCCCAAAAAACGTTGAAGCTGTTTGCGGTTTGGGGGTGTGGGCCACTCCAAAACCGCTTTGACCTTTCCAGGATCCGGTCTCAAGTTTCCCTGCTCAATTATGAATCCAAGGAAAGAAACAGTGGTTACATGAAACTCACACTTCTCTGCTTTGACAAAAAGGCGGTTTTGCAACAATCTTTGTAACACCAGTTTGACATGTCTTTCGTGCTCTGACACTGACCTGGAGAAGATGAGTATATCGTCCAGGTAGACGAAAACAAAGTGGTTGAGGAAGTCTCTGAGGACGTCATTTACGAGGGCTTGGAAGACTGCCGGGGCATTTGTTAATCCAAAAGGCATTACAAGATATTCAAAATGTCCCAGATGGGTGTTGAAGGCAGTCTTCCACTCATCCCCTGCCCTAATGCGAACCAAATGGTAAGCACTGCGGAGGTCGAGTTTACTGAACATTTTCATCCCGTGGAGAAGCTCAAATGCTGAGGTCAGCAGGGGCAGCGGGTATTTATTCTTGACAGTGATTGCATTCAAGCCCCGATAGTCAACGCATGGCCGGAGGGACTTGTCCTTCTTGTCCACGAAGAAAAATCCTGATGCCAAGGGAGAGGTAGATGGCCGAATGAGTCCCGCAGCCAGAGCATCAGTAATGTACTCCTCCATGGCTTCTCTTTCTGGCCGTGACAGGCTATAGAGTCGGCTAGTAGGCAACGGAGCTCCTGGTAACAAGTCAATGGCACAATCATAAGGCCGGTGTGGGGGAAGGGAACGGGCGCGATCCTTACTAAACACCTCCGCTAGTTCATGGTACACTGAAGGAACTGCTGTTAGGTCCGGAGGAGTCTGCGGGGGTGATGCGGAGGAGCCAATGGATGGAATGGCTGATTTTAAGCAAGTCATATGGCAACCCTCCCCCCATCTAGACACACAGCCCGCCTGCCAATCAATCAGTGGGTTATGCTGCAACAGCCATGGATAGCCCAGAACCAGAGGCGTCAGCGGAGCTTTGAAAACAAACAGACTGATTAATTCAGTGTGATTTCCAGACAAACACAGGGTGACTGGTTCAGAAACATGGGTGACATCAGGCAAACGCTGTCCGTTCAGAGATGAGGCTCGAAGAGCATGGGGCAGAGGTTCAATAGTTAGGCCCAGTTTCTTAGCGAGTGATGCATCAATAAAACTCTGTTCGGCCCCTGAGTCTATCAAAGCCTTGAGTGAGTGAGTGGTGGCGTGAGCAGTGAGCTTAGCTGGTAACAAAAGATGAGGAGGGGAATGAGAGATGTTTATTTCGCCCACCAGTACCCCCGTTTCTACTGGCGGGCACGCCCTTTTGCTCGTGCGGGGCAGACGGCGATGAAATGTCCGTGACGGCCGCAGTATAAACACTCACCAGCCATGAAATGGCGCTGCCTCTCCGTTGGTGTAAGCCGGGCACGTCCAATCTGCATCGGCTCTGCCTCGCCGGGGCTCACATCCACCGAGGCCGGCTGTTGTGGTGAAGCAGCACTACCGGCAAAAATCCCAACACTGAGCGGAGCACTCTGGGAAACTGAGTGGCGCGTCCCACGGCGCATTCGCAGGCGCTCGTCAACGTGAATGCACAGGGACATTAATGAGCTGAGAGATGATGGTAATTCCCTCGTCATGAGCTCATCCTTCAAATCCTCCGCAATATTGTTGAGCAGAACCTCCTTTACTGCCTCTTCTTTCCACCCGGTTTCTACAGCGAGAATGCGGAAGTCAACCGAGAAGTCAGCCATAGTGCGTTTACCTTGTTTCAGATTTAGTAGACGCTGTGCAGCAGCAGAGGGCCCGCCATCCCTTTCAAACACGCTTTTGAATTCAGTCAGGAAGTCGAGGTAGGAGATATTCGGCAGGGTTTTCAATAGCGCCTGAGCCCACTGGAGCGCGCGATCTCGTAATAGCTGAACAAAGAAAGCAATCCGGGCACCATCGCTGGCATACGTCCTGTTCTGCTGACGGAAAAACAGGGAGACTTGGGCAAGAAAACCCGAACATTTTTCCAGCTCTCCTGTAAACGGCTCAGGGCTAGGCATCGTCCTCCCCGGGGCCTCTAGCCAGGCAGCGGGAGGGTCGGGGGGTGCAGCAGCGGCCTGGGGATTCGGAGATGGAGAGGGACTTACACGCGGAGATGGGTTTACGCTCGGAGAGGGCGAGCTTACCAGGGGTGTGCGCTGGGCGAGAGCCTGTGTAAGAGCGGAGAGCTCTTTATTGATATGGTGGAGCATCTTCTCGTGCCGCTCCAGCAGGGCTTCCTGAGTGAGGAGAGCCCGTTGAACAGGGTCAGAATCCGCTGAGTCCATAGTGGCTGGATCGTTCTGTCACAGATTAGTAGGCAGAGGACTCACTCGCAGGACTCTGAAGTTTAGAGAGAGGGTGAGGGTTTATTTGAAATGTGACACCAAGTGAGAATATATACATATATACAGTGGGGCAAAAAAGTATTTAGTCAGCCACCGATTGTGCAAGTTCCCCCACTTAAAATGATGACAGAGGTCAGTAATTTGCACCAGAGGTACACTTCAACTGTGAGAGACAGAATGTGAAAAAAAAATCCATGAATCCACATGGTAGGATTTGTAAAGAATTTATTCGTAAATTAGGGTGGAAAATAAGTATTTGGTCACCTCAAACAAGGAAAGTCTCTTGCCCTCACAGACCTGTAACGTCTTCTGTAAGAAGCTTTTCTGTCCCCCACTCGTTACCTGTATGAATGGCACCTGTTTGAACTCATCATCTGTATAAAAGACACCTGTCCACAGCCTCAAACAGTCAGACTCCAAACTCCGCCATGGCCAAGACCAAAGAGCTTTCGAAGGACACCAGGAAAAGTATTGTAGACCTGCACCAGACTGGGAAGAGTGAATCTACAATAGGCAAGCAGCTTGGTGTGAAAAAATCAACTGTGGGAGCAATCATCAGAAAATGGAAGACATACAAGACCACTGATAATCTCCCTCCATCTGGGGCTCCACGCAAGATCTCATCCCGTGGGGTCAAAATGATCATGAGAACGGTGAGCAAAGATCCCAGAACCACACGGGGGGACCTGGTGAATGACCTGCAGAGAGCTGGGACCAAAGTAACAAAGGTCACCATCAGTAACACACTACAACGGCAGGGAATCAAATCCCGCAGTGCCAGACGTGTTCCGCTGCTGAAGCCAGTGCATGTCCAGGCCCGTCTGAAGTTTGCCAGAGAGCACATGGATGATACAGCAGAGGATTGGGAGAATGTCATGTGGTCAGATGAAACCAAAGTAGAACTTTTTGGTATAAACTCAACTCGTCATGTTTGGAGGAAGAAGAATACTGAGTTGCATCCCAAGAACACCATACCTACTGTGAAGCATGGGGGTGGAAACATCATGCTATGGGGCTGTTTTTCTGCCAAGGGGACAGGACGACTGATCCGTGTTAAGGACAGAATGAATGGGGCCATGTATCGTGAGATTTTGAGCCAAAACCTCCTTCCATCAGTGAGAACTTTGAAGATGAAACGAGGCTGGGTCTTCCAACATGACAATGATCCAAAACACACCGCCCGGGCAACAAAGGAGTGGCTCCGTAAGAAGCATTTGAAAGTCCTGGAGTGGCCTAGCCAGTCTCCAGACCTCAACCCCATAGAAAATCTGTGGCGGGAGTTGAAAGTCCGTGTTGCTCGGCGACAGCCCCAAAACATCACTGCTCTCGAGAAGATCTGCATGGAGGAATGGGCCAAAATACCAGCTACTGTGTGTGCAAACCTGGTAAAGACCTATAGTAAACGTTTGACCTCTGTTATTGCCAACAAAGGTTATGTTACAAAGTATTGAGTTGTATTTTTGTTATTGACCAAATACTTATTTTCCACCCTGATTTACGAATAAATTCTTTACAAATCCTACCATGTGGATTCATGGATTTTTTTTTCACATTCTGTCTCTCACAGTTGAAGTGTACCTCTGGTGCAAATTACTGACCTCTGTCATCGTTTTAAGTGGGGGAACTTGCACAATCGGTGGCTGACTAAATACTTTTTTGCCCCACTGTACAGTGGAACAGATAACACGGGGCTCCAGGGAGTAGGGCGGGGTCCGAAGGGAAGGTCCAAGACGGGGGTACACACACGCTCTTCTTCCACTCGATCCGTAACTCAAAAATGTCCACACTAAGAAGCTCACGCTCACTCACACACATCCACAGAAATCCGGACGGCAGGGAAGACGGGCAGGGAGTCTAGAAGGCCTGTACACAGAGGAAAAAACAAAGTCAGGAGGAAACTCTAGGGGATCAAAGGAACATTTTCATAGGTTACACTACACTGACACTTGGTAATGTGACATTCCAGCGAGGAAGCAGCCTCTCTTGCCATCTTAAGTAGTCTGCCAGGATCAGTGTGAATGAGCCACAGGTGTGTGTTCAGGGTGGGTTCAGAGGCGGGGAACCAAGGTCCAGTTCCGCCCTGGTGGGAGAGGTTAAGACAAACAATACACACACCACGACCTCTCCAGATCTTGAGAACCATGACAGTCTGGACTTCTTTAAGTTGCTTGAAGACGTTTCACCTCTCATCCGAGAAGCTTCTTCAGTTCTAAGGTCAAATGGTGGGGAGTCCAACCATTTGACTCTCTGTTGTGGTTTTGCACCCTCATGATCACGTATGTTTTATCTCACACACACACACACATACATGAGGTCATTGATGTTTGTTTAAGTGCAGAGATGGTGCAGATAGACTTGCAGCTATTTGCGAACACAATATTTTCCATCAGCCACGTCTCTTTAAAAAGTGATCCTTCCTGTCATGGTCTGATCTAAAGGTCCGAGTTTAAAACACCAGTAAATACTTTGTGCAAATAATTGTGGTCTCAGTCCCTGCAGTTTCAAATTTTACTGCATGTTAATTTAGTAAAACAAGCTCCTCATTAAAGTCAAAAAGGACAAGAAAGCACTTGATTAAAAAGCTCCTTCCTTATATATGCTGACGTAAAACAAGATACCAGCTACACAAAAGACTGCTGTCTGAAACATGCTGCATTTCCTCTTTCCTGCATGGCACAGATAAAAATGAGGCCTTTCAATAGATTAAAAATAAAATGTGGCAGAATAATTTCATTGTACATGTACGATGAGAATAAAGGGCTATTCTATTGGCGGTGTGAAGAGGGAAGGAATGAGGATTTGACCCAAAATGCAGACTCTTAGAAAAGGTTAACTTAAACCCAGCTGTATTGCTGGAATACAAAAAAAATGCAAAACTACAAAAAAAATTATTTGAAACTAAACGGCAGGCAGAACACAAAGCAGGACGATGAGGGAGACCGCGATGCAGGACAGAGAGAGATGCAGGCATAAATACACACAAGAACAAACAAGGGAACAAACCACAGGAGGGAATCATAGCTAAGAGGAGACACTTGGAAGCACAGCTGGAAACAATTTAAACTGAACATGATGCACAAAGCACAAGTGACTATGAAAGTAAAACAGGAAGTGTGCAAAATGCACATTGAGACACAGGCTGTGTCCAAATTCAGGGGTAGCATTTGTCGATGGCTGCATTTGTAGGCAATTACGTCACAGCGACGCGACGAAGGCTGTCCAAATTTGAAGAGTCCTTCAAATGCGGTGACAAATGTGTCCTTCATTTCCCCAGATTTGAAGGATGTGTTGGCTGTATCGTTCGTGGCCCACCATATCCCAGGATTCATTTTGGATTTCAGGATTTCAGTTTGATATGTTTTAGGGAACAAAGACCAAATGGCTTAATTTCTTAAAATGAGAGGAGAAAACGATCACCTCTTCACTGGGGTGAAGAATTCAGCCACTGTGGCATGGAGGTACAAGAATAAATCAATTTGCACATCATATTCATATGAGTACGGTTTTATTAACCCTCATACTGTACAGAACCGGTGATGTCCAGACGGTATTCCTCTTGTGTTCTGCTGTGAAAACTTTAGGGATTAACACAGTTGCCATGGTTTTCTCTCTTCTCTTATTTTTTGTGTGTGATCAGGACAATTCTGGAGAAGATGGGCCTGCAGGGGAAAGTCACCCCCATGCAGGCTAGAAGAAATGGGATAACTGAAGAGTGACTGGCCTCTCCCTTAGAGATAGGGTGAGAAGTTCACCCATTCGGGAGGGGCGGGAGAGTAGAGCCGCTGCTCCTCCACATCGAAAGGAGCCAATTGAGGTAATTCAGGCATCTGACAAGGATGCCTCCTGGGCGAGGTTTTCCGGGCATGTCCCACTGGGAGGAGGCACCGGGGCAGACCCAGGACACGCTGGAGAGATTATATCTCTCGGCTGGCCTGGGAACGCCTTGGTGTTCCCCCGGATAAGCTGGAGGAGGTGGCTGGGGAGAGGGAGGTCTGGGCTTCTCTGGTTGGGCTGATGCCCCCGCAACCCGGCCCCGGATAAGCGGAAAAACATGGATGGATGGATGGATGGATGGATGGATGGATGGATGGATGGATGGATGGATGGACAATAACAATAAAACAAGAATATTTATAATACATCAACAAAAATAAAGCCTGGGATCCTCCTGGTTTAAAATACGGTCCACGACTGGGACACTCAGGTTAATCCTGCAGTACAAGGGTCTGCTCTGGTTAAGGAAAAGGTGGAGAACAACAAACAGTTTTAGTAGAAAGGTATGATTTTATTTATTTTATGACATCAAAGCATTATTGTGATTATCAAGCTTAAGTCAAATATACTAATAGGCTGTGAAAAGACTTAAAATTTATACACTTCATTTGTGTAACTAACTGGTAGGTTTTATCTTGGCACAAACGTATTGCTGGAACAGCCGAGGCAATTTTACTGCAGCTAGCAAAAGCATGAAGCACCAGGCAGAACTCTTTGTGTGATCTCGTGCACGAGGGAGATGACCGAGACGAGCGCTGTTCCTGGAGCCCCAGTCCCTCTCAGTCAGCTCCCCCGTAGCACTGCTCTTTATTGTGGTTACATGAATATGCATAGATTCATTAACATATGACGTCTCACACAGGCATGCATGTGCTCAAATAATACCATCTGTGTGTATGTGTGTGTGTGTGTGTGTGTGTGGGGGGGGGGGGGGGGGGTACATGGATGTGTGTGTATGTGGGTCAAAATATGACCCAAAGCTGGTGCTAGGAGCCCAGCTGACCACCTAAATAAAAGGCACTTATACTTATATAAGTATATATATAAGTATAGTAAGTAAGTATATACTTATACTCAACAGATGCAGAGTAGATGTCCTCCTATAATATAAATCAGAAAGAGAAGGTACGACCTCTCTCATGACCTTAGGATGTGTGTGTATGCCAGAGCACTGTGGAACGCACACAGAGCCTTTGCAGACTACTAAGGATGAGACAATCTATCAATATGTAATCGATTATATACCTCAAAGCATATATGATTATATGTTTCCAAGCATAAATGACAAACCAACAATATAACTCTGACACGAAGCTTTTTTGTGAACTCAGAAATAATCCTGTTTTCTGCTTTGTTGCATTTTTACAGCCCATCTATGCACATAAATAAGTTACAGGATCAAATGAATAACAGAAAATAAATGGAAATAGAAAATGTTCTTCTATAAGTTTCAAAGAGATTTAGTTTACATATTCTATATAATACAGTGAATGTGTACGAATGACCGGCAATCATTCAGTCACTGGAATTATGAAAAATGCTAAGTAATTCCTAAATGCATGTAGATTAAAGACAATTATTTTACCTGGATATCACTGTCTCTGACGAGCCTAAGGTACAAAACATGCCGGCGACGACGATAAAGTTTTTCAAGCTCCTAGAGAATTAAAAAAGTACAAAAAACTGAGCGACATTTCTGAGTCCTTTTCAAAGTTTTCGCGCTGCAGTGCTAGCGACCGGAAAAATGCAGAATTAAGTGCAGACTTGAACAAAGGCTAGAAGACTGTCCAGTTTCACAGCCGTTTGCTTCCAGCCTACCGGCCTTTCTGCTGGCGTGGACACGTGGTTGTTTGGTCTCCTGAATCAAGCTGCTGGGGTGCATTGTTGCTGTTTCTCACTCTCATGATCAAGTATGTTTCGTGACACACACACACACACACACGCACACACACACACACACACACACACTAGGTAAGAAAACTAAGATGACCTAAAAACATAAACAGAGGGATAACAACTAGACAGGGCAGAATCATGACCTCTGAATATTAAATAACCCAAAACTATAAAGTCCAAACACAAAACGCTGGGTGCAAACCCAGGATCACGACTATATTTATATACCAACAACAGCCTTTGACACACATGTAGGCAATGTGGCTGCTTAGAGGAACAAAGATGATATTCTGTAATGCCATGTTTGTAGTTTGATCTCATATTATCACTGCATGATCTTACTTGTTGAATAAAAATATCACTGTACATTTTTGTAGAGTTGAAAATAATAAAAACAATTTTTTAGGGTTTAAAAAGTTTTAATTTATCAAAACATGAACAATATTTTCCGTTTGCAAAGTCTTCAGTGAGACAGCTTCAGAGCGTAAACAGGTCAAAAACAAGCTTTGGTGCTCAGCAGCTCTAAAAGTGTTTAAGTTGTTGACTTTGACTGTTCTCTCTGTATTCTGACACATGATGGCAGAGCCGCATAAAAAAGTGCTGCCAAGTAAAAAAGCAGTAAAAGAGTCACAGACACAGAAAAAGCTCTTCTAAATTCACCAGTGACTCAGTGACTCAGTTCATTTCAAAACACTTTATTAAACTGAATTATTGCAGAGACAAAACAAGACAAACAATCAGCAATCAAGGCTGGACTGGGACAAAAAATCGGCCCGGGCATTTTGACTAGAGACCGGCCCACCAGGATAAAGATTAAAAATGTGACGTCATTCAGGGGTAAAACCGCAAAGGGTTCTGGGAACTTGTGGTAAGAGGTACTAGCGCACGCAGGCTTTCAATTGAACTCAGTTACACAGCGATAAAAAGAAACCCAAAAAATGGCAAGAAGCTGTTGTATTATTAACTGCAATAGCCGGTCACATGGCAGCCACGGGAAGCCGACGGGTAAAGAGATCTTTTTTTTTTTTTATCGGATTACGTCGTTGAAGAGAAATTTTTTAAGCCATGTTTCCGAAGTAAGAGCCGACGGATGGTCTGGATATACCAAATATAACGTCTCAGAACACTCCAGCTCACATGTTAGTCTGCTCCAAGCATTCCCACAAAGGTCAGAGTTTTGTAGTAGTTAATACATCATTCTTCATAACATAATTGGTGATATAGGTTACAAGCAAGTCTGGCGCTGAACAGAAATTGTCGCGCTATGCTCCTTTATTTATTGTGCATAAATAGTGAATTGTCCTGACACAATATTGCATTTCACTTCTGTTATTACCATGGTACATTGACAAAAACATATACTTTTATTCACAGGATAAAACAGTTGTTTTGTATCACTAATTGTCCAGTGCGATTACAGCATACAATATTATTGTCACTGCTACATTTCTGTAATGCTACCAGAAATTATTTCCACTACTAATTAATTACCGTTGAGCTCAAAGGTTATATTAATAAACGGTTAACGAATGTGTATTTATGACGACGATTTCTGAGACTGGTAAACTTACCTTTGTTCGTACGATGGTCTTTCGTTCTACACGGTGCATTTCAAGGTCCTGCACCCATCCGTCGGTAAACTGTACCTGGGCTTGTTGCAGTGACCTGAAGTTACTAAACTTCATGAGTGTATGCACTCACTCCAAGAACCGTATGATTATAAATATGAGCGTGGTGAAAGTTGGGCAGCACGCTAACGTCTTTTGTCCCTCTGCGTGCTCGTAAGGGTCTGACCCTTTCACTCCTTTGATTTTTTCCTCGTATCTTTTCTTTGTCTTTTCGTCGAGTCTGGCTTTGTACGGACCGGCATTGTTCTCCTTTTGTTTTGTACATTCCTTTTTTGTGCGGCAAAGAAAAAACAAGAAGGTAATGGAACCAGAGAATGAACGTTTTGCGGTGCTGCAAATGCTTGGATTGTTTTGCCACTAGTTCCCGGCATGCAACGCGCGAAAATCACGTGATTGCTAAAAAAAGGGGGAGGGTGCATCCTGCCTCCTCGGCTGTAATTGGTCCAGCCCAGAGTCGATCATGACCAATTGGCCAATCCAACACCTTTCATTATATATACCCTTCCTAAAAAAAAAAAAAATCCATCGGCCCATAAAAACAAAAAATCGCCAGCGGCCCACCGGGCAAATGCCCGGTATGCCCGATGGCCAGTCCAGCTATGTCAGCAACAAACAAGCTGTGAAGGGCTTTTTTTCTAACTCTGTCTGTTTCACATTTTTATTTCCTAATTGTAACGTCCACTCTTACCAGTACCAGTTTATACAGAGATCAAATTAGTACTCAGCAGGATTGAGTTCAGTTTATTGATGCGGCCCTCCACAAAAGGCCGAGTTTCTCATGTGGCCCCTCAGGAAAATGAATTGCCCACCCTGCTTCAGAGGGTCTCTGTGCCACAGCAGACTCCTGACCCAGAATCACACTTACAGTAAGTCATCGTCTTCAAAAGCAATCGAATGATCTGTGAGGTCAAGCTGTTCAGTTATTATTCATTTCTGGCTCTTTTCCACAGTGTTACCCCAGCAGGTGGCAGATGACCGCCCCTCTCTGAGCCTGGTTCTGTCAAAAGTTTCTTCCTGTTAAAAAGGAGTTTTTCATTCTCACTGTCACCAACTGCTCACTCATAGCCATCTGATTTGGAGTGTTTCTCTGTATTGTTGTACAGTCCTTACAAAATAAAGCCCCTGGAGGCGACTGTGGTTATGATTTGGCACCTTATAATAAAAATTGTCAACTTTTATTTATATAGCACCAAATTACAGCAACAGACAGTTAAACTGAATTGAACTGAATTACTTGACAGTTGTGTGCGCTGTCTGAGGACAGTCACTGTGTTTGTAAGTAGCCGTGTTCATTTTGTCACATGTTCTTTCTACTTTCTCCTCTTTGGATTTGTAAACAATTTGTTGAGCACTAATGTGCACATGAAGCCCATTAGTGCTTTGAGTGCTCCAAGAGGGTAAGAAAGCACCTCCGTCCAGTGAAAGAGCGCTGCCTGCTGCCGTTCAAAGAGGTCAGAGTCCGCTGAGTCCACAACGCAGGGTCGTGTCATTCTGTCAGGGGTGTCGAGTGTGGATGCGAGGAAAGGAGGACCCAAACGCTGGACTCACAGGTAGGTGAAGGCTGGTGTTTATTATGACGAGCAGATGAGCCGAACATAAGATGACTGGCTGAACTGAAATGACTGGCTTAACTGAACACGCGTGCAGAGTAGACAACATTAACATCAATGACACGACAAAGACATGGATGAAACTGAGGACTTAAGTACACTGGCTAATGATGATGATTAGGGACCGGTGAGAACACAGCTGAACATAATGAAACATGAAGTAGAGCTAATGACACTGAGACAGAGGGCTGGCACGGTGAAGCGGGAAACATGAATGTGGAACATAAACTGAACATGAACTGAAAACACCAGGTGAACCACCCAGGAACCCTGACACAGTCTTGACTTTAGACAACTGAGCAGAAGATGATTGAATCTGAACAGAAGAGGAGAAAATCAGATGTCTGAGACAAAGTTTGAGCAGAAAACTGAGAATAAATTATTCTGAAAGACAGTTTAGAAACTCAACAGAAGAGAATTTTTTTTTTTTTAACTGCAATGCAACCTGTGAACTGAGATGAACTTTGACTCAAAGCAACTGAGCAGCAACTTGGCAACTGAACAAGAGCAAATTAATGTCTATATGAAACTGACAGACAGTTTGGCAACAGAACAGAAAACAAGTGATTCTCAACAACTGAGCAACAATTTGGCAAATCGACAAAACAGAAATGACTGTAAATTTTTAATCTGAGCAGAAGAAAAGCTGCTCTGGAAACATGAGCAATAGTTTGACAGGTGAACAGAAAGAGCTTGAAACTCAGCAAACACGAGGCAGTTTGATACCAGAACAAAAGAGAAATGTCTCCCAAGAACAGCAACAACTTCAAGTCTGTGAATGTAAAGTGAGTGTAATCTCTAAGACTTGAAACTGCAGATTAGAATATTTTGATGAACATGAAACCATCAGAAATGTTACATGAACCAAATCAGTAAAAGTGGAAGATGGAGGATGGCAAACATGCAAAAGAAAAATCAATACTGAGCAGAAGTATTGTTGTGTGAAAATGTCACATCAGGTGTTCAGCATTAAAGTGGACATGAAACACTACATGTAAAAAAAGGCTAATTTACATCATGGAGCCCAGCTCTCAAAAACTGACACAGATGTAACTCTGACTGTGAAGCTGGATTTAGGAAATAACTGCTTAAAGCTATAAAAACACATGTATCGCCATATTCTGTCAGTACAGAGCATGACTCCACCAGGTCAGTTGGCTACTTTCAGTCAAAAGACTCACATTAGGTTGTGTTAGGTAACTAATAACAGAACCAATAACTCGAGGAAAATAAGGACAGTAAAACATCAGTTTAATGGGGTCACTGGCTGCACCTCGTGCCTGTCCCATCTGTGGCTTCCTGTTGGAGAACAATAAAGTTTATTATAAAAACATTGCCTGCCCTCGATGTAAAGTGAAGTTCTGTTCTGTGTGTTTGAGTCTTTACAAAGAGTGTGACGTTAACTGTACCTTATTGACTGTTTAGGAGGTGCGACCCTCAGACGCACCTCTGTACCTGTGTGGAGGAGGAAATCATCCTCATTTACTTTCATTGATTTAAACATGTGGTCTCTGATATACACATGGTATCATTTGTTGTGTGTTCTGTATTGTAAAGATTTCTTTTTGTGCAAAACATGTGAAAATGAAATGAAATGTATTTTCTTCTTTTCAGAGCAGGTGATACAGAGCTGAGTGTGGAGCTGGAGAAAAAGCTTTGTGTAAAACTGGTTACAAAGTAGCTGTTAGTCAGCCAGCAGGTGATAAAAGCATCCAGGAAGCTCAGACTTTGTATCCAGTGTCTCTGTACATTATATGTTTCTGTGAGGTGGAGATCTAACAAACCAAACACTGCATGGGACTGTTGTGACTGTACCTGCATCCCATCTTCATTGTAGTAAACAGCACTCTCCTCTGGTGTGTCGTGTTGCCCTGTGAGGTGATCAAATTCATCCACAAATGAAAAAAATACGTTTTTAAAGGATGTTTGTTTTATTTTTAAACTGCATGCGTTTTATGTACTCACTCTTTCTTCTAAGATCTTTAAACTCAATAAGAGAAGAGGCGACGTTTTCATATTCATCTGCTCCTGAAATGTTCATAATTTTATTTACAGGATTGTAAAAACATGGAATTAGTTTCATTAAATCAAAAACAAGATTCATCTCTAACTGTTCTGTGCTTTTCAGCACATATACTGTACCATTTCTGTTTGTCACTTGTGTGACTGACTCATAGACGTCAGCAGTACCTAAAGAAAAAAACAAGCCAGGCTCACATTAATCATTTTATTACAGTTACACTAAAGATCAGAGCAGAAACAGAAACACTGTGTGAGTCAAAACCAGGACTGTAAGATCTTTAAATGTTCTTTAAAAAACTGCTGAATGCAAACTGAACCTATTAAATGTTTGTGTTAATGGAGGCTTAATAAAAGTCAATATTAATAATGATAATAAAGACTGTTTTTCAATGCTGACCATGTTGAAGAGAGCCGTACACATGAGTTTCATCCTGGTTGACTCCATGATTTGTGGAGGAGCCCGGACTGTGACTCTCAGACTGGATCGACCTAAAACATGAAATAAACACAATAAACTCAAAAGTAACTGATGTTTGTTTAAAATAATAATAAAAAGTATTTTACCAACCTGGTGAAGCAGGAATCTGTGAAAGAGACAAATGTTATTACACATGTTTGTCATGTATAAATTGTTCCACTGATATTTTGTGTCATGAGATCAGAATACATGTATATGTGTGAATAATTAAAGTGTATGTAGTAAATAAACTCTCTAATACAGCATGAAAAGAAGAGGCTCTTACACTTGGACTGTCTGCAGCGATACAACAAGAGCAGGAGAATAATAATGAGAGAGACTCCACAAACCAGTCCAACCATCAACCACACAGGAGATGAAGAGCTGTCAGCTCCTGACACAGCTGCTGAAATGACTAATAATAATTAAGTAATAATAAAGTATAATACTTATTATACTGCATATTTCAGTTCTCACAAAATAGATCCAGGTGACTTCAAGCATTAAACAGACAATCTAATGTTTCTTCTCAAGCATGAAAATCATTTTTACAAAAATCCATCAAATGTTTTGATCCTGCTCACCTTTAACTGACATCCAGCTCTGTGCTGACTCTCTTCCTGAGTACTGACACTTGTAGAAACCTTCATCAGACTTTGACACTGCAGAGATCTTCAGCTCCCCTCGGGGATCATTTTGAATAAGTTTGTCATTGTGATAGAAAAACACATTGGAAAGTATTTTTTGTGTTTTCAAACTGCAGCTCAGACTAACAGAAGCTCCCTCAGTCACAGGATGAACAGGACTCACCAGGATAGGACCATTACCATCATCTGTGAAACAATCACACACAATTGTTTCAGTCACATCAGCTGGTGCACACTTTTAGAAAAAAACGGACATGTAAGCTTCAGGGAGATTTTCACAGAAGCGACTCTGTGAAACAGATTATCGACTTGAATCCAGGTAAGAAAGAAATGCATGTAGTAAATGAAGTTGAACGGCTGATCCTTTTATTTTGCAAGCTCATAATGTGATCTAACAGAGACTCACTTAGTAACTGATCTAAGGGTTGTGAATAGAATGAAATAAAAATAACTGCATTTAAAAACTTAAATACCAAGAAGGCCTGTGGGCCTGATGCTGTTTCAGCTTTTCTCTTTAAACATTTGCTGATGAGCTGACTCCAGCTTGGAGTCCTGTTGATATCAGCTTCATCCTCACTATATAGAAAAAGGCTGCAATCAGCAAAATAATGATCACAGACCTGCAGCAGTAACATCAGTAGTAATGAAATCCTTTGAATGCATTATGGTTGAGCACTTGTGAAGTGAAGTACAATTTGAATATAATTACTTTAACTCACTTGATTTTAAAGCATTTAGAAAACCCCTCAGCTTATGCACGATTGTTATTTATGATCTAAGATCAGTGTTTAACACCACAAACACTTATACACTGTTAAATAACATGAAAGTGGATCCCTATATAATCAGATGGTTGTTTGGCTATTTTCATTAAAAAAGGAAGTTAAAGTCAGTTCTACTCGTTCACACATACAGGTTATAAGAACAAGAGTCTCACAGGGCTGTGTGAGATCTCCTGTTCTTTTCATATTATATTAAAAAAAATTGTGGAAATCAGAAGGGATTGTGCAGTGGTATAAGAAACACACCTTCGCATTAAATATAAAGAAAAATAATCGTCATATTTATAACGATCTTTGATGAAAGATCTATTGGAGATCTCAGCCTGGTTTCAATGACTGGAGAGAAGTTTGAACAAGTGACAACATTTCAGTGTTTAGTCTTCCCTGCAGGAGTCAAATTATTATCAGTACAATTGCTGAATCATTATGGGTGAAATTGTGGGTGAGTGTTTGCATTTTTGTTTGTTTTTTGCATGATGTGTTTCCCTAAGTTACTCTGAATGGAGACAATAAAAGTTTATCTAATGTGATGACAGAGATGTTGAGCTTTTTAGAGTTTCATTCTGATGGAGAAAATATAAAATACTCATTTAATTAGAGAACAAAAACCAAGAATATTGTTTGAAGCTTTGGAGCCTAAAATCATCTGAAATTCTCATTTTTGTTTGTGTTGCCACATAGAATTACTTCACATACAGCAAAGCTGAGACAAATGTTCATGTGACGTCTAAATCATTCAGATCCAAGAAGTAAATGTATAATAACATACTCTGTACAGTGATGTTGACTGCACTGCTGAACTCTCCTGATCCAGACTCACACCAGTACACTCCAGTATCTGACTTTGATGTGTGGATGTTACATGTGGATCCAGTCATTCTGCTACAGTCAGAGAGTCGGCCGTCCTCAGAGAACTTTATCACTCTCCACTCAGTGAAGTTTCCCTCACAGGTCAGTGAGACAGAGTCAGAGGTGAAGTGTTGCACTCTGTCAGGACTCACTGTGAGAGACGCTGCTGAATGAACATCTGGAAACAACATGCAGTGAAGAGACAAAGCTCACAGATGTTAGGATTCAAAATATCACAGTGAAAAAAATAGTTCTTGCTAAACCCACCATAACTGCAAATAAATCTATGAATGAGATTTGTTAATACAGATTTAAATGTTGTGACTCCTGCAGCTGGAAAGATTTCACTGAACCATCTGGGTCTCTCAGTAATAATCTCACAGCATCATTAGAAGCTACATTAGAAGTTTCTATAAACCTGCTTTCCTACAGTTTGTCCACAGCGTGCATGTTTGTTGTTGCACAAGCAAAGATCTTCACCATCAGTCATGTAATAAGATGTCTGACATTTGTGACCTTATTACAAACAGTCAGATCATTATCAGACAGTTTAACATCAGCAGATCTTAAATGTTTGTTGTCTTTGCTTCTACAAATCATGACAGCACTTTACAGGCATCATGTCTGATATCATTTTTCACAGCAAAAGCACAACAACATGAGGACTAAAGACCACGAGATCATCTGTGTACATAATGTGCTTCACAGGAGTGCTGCCAGCTTTACAGACTTTCTAATCATAAACATGAAGATTAAAAAGAGCTGGAGACAAAATTCATCCTCGTTTAACTCGGTGAGAAACAAACAAGGAGGAATTTGAATAACAACAGAAGTGTCTGACTGAAGCTCAGTTTACTTGAATGTAGTGAGAAAGGATGAAATTCACTTTAATGCTTCTGAGGAAACTTAAGTATAATCGTTTAATGCAATTTAATTGTAATTGGACATCAGATTTCAATGTCAGCATGCCGCTGCAAGAAAAATAATGGTGAATTAAAGTGATGACACAACTTATTAGAGAGAAACAAACTGACCTGCAGACCAGACAAACTTTGGTTGACTGTGATCAGTGTGATACTCTGGGTCTCCTCTTCCAGCTCTGCACACATATCCTGCTGTGTGTGTCTGTCCATGAATGATGTAGGAGTCCTGTGCAGTCCCACTGCCATCAGGTAGCAGCTCATAACTGGAGGATTTCTCTGATAGATCAGGAACAGCTTTATACCAGTAGAAGCTCCATCCTGCAGACGGATGTTCAACCTCACAGTTCAGAGTTACTGAGGCTCCAGGACTCAGCCATGATGGAGACACAGTGAGGACAGGATGGGGTTCATCTGTTCAACAAAGATTTTCTCTCAGTGAACATGTAGTACAGTCTCTGAACAGTGAGCTCAGTTTATACAAAGAATAATAATCTCAGTCTATATGAACAGAAACACATTTTACAAAGTGTTCAAACAGCTTAAAGCAAATATGACTTACTGTCAGAAACTGTCAGTGTGACTGAATCACTCCACTCTGTTGTTTCATGCTGTGAACTTTTCATTCTGCCCTTACAGCGATAGTTTCCACTGTTCAATGATGAAGCAGAAATAATCCTGTATTCATTTTGATTTGGAGGTTTTCTGATGCTGTTTGCTTCCCACTCATAATCCCACTCAGTGTCTCCTCCATGGATCTCACATCTGACAGTGATCGTCTCTCCTCTGTATATCTCAGACCAGTTTGGATGCAGAGTCACAACAGGCCTGTTTGAGGCTGTTACTGTTCAAGAAAGTACAATAAAAACACATGAATGACAAAAGGTACAATTACCATCAGATGTAGTGCTTTGTGGTAAGTTCAAGTTTGAGCTCACCAGTTGTGTCAATCCAAACTGGCTGACTGTCCTCTGTGTAGTAAACTGGTTCTCCTCTTCCTCCTCTGCACCAGTAGCGTCCTCCCTCTGAGACACTGATTTGTTCATTTCTCGCAGGTTCAGAAGATTTCCCATCTCTGTACCAGTAGTATTTCCATCCAGATGATGATGATGCTGATGATGATGATGCTGATGATGATGATGATGGACTCACAGAGCAGGTCAGGGTCACACTGCCCCCTACTGGAACAGCTGTCCTATCAGCTCTCAGTTCAGCCTTTGGTTTCGCTGCAGTTCAGTTTAGAACAAGAACATAAAAGTAAAAATGACTGAATCAGAACAATTTAAAGATCTGGATGGAAAAATGTAAATGATCAACTTTATTGGTGAAGCTATAACAAAGTGTGTGACACAAAATACTCTGAAATACTGTTTTGATCTGCACAGCAAATTTTTTTAAAATTTACTTCAGTGTATTTAAAATTAATTAATAAATGCATAGTTCATTTACTCTCATTAATTTGAAGCATGACTTAGTTAATTCATCTGTAATGAGAAAGTAACCCAGGTTAATATGATCTGATTGTACTTAGCATGCTATGTCCTTGTGTTCTTTACTAAATCTGCTGTGGAAGCCTCTGATAGCTAAGATGAGACCTAGTAAGTGTGTTTTATATTCTTTTGCTGTGGAAGCTGACATTTCCTGTCGATGTGCACAGATGTGTCAGAATGGGTTTTAAAAGACACATCGATGGTTTGGAGGAAGTAATTACTGAAGCTAACTCAGAAAGATCAATTAGAGAAAAAACTCTAAATAAATATCAATGGTACTGAAAGTAGCTGCACATAATGTTTTGTCTGTGAGATGATTATTTCTATATTCATTAAATGAAATGGCCTGTATTTGTATAGCGCTTTACTAGACCCTAAGGACCCCAAAGTGCTTTACCCATCCACACACACATTCAAACACTGGTGATGGCAAGCTACATGGTACCCACAGCCACCCTGGGGTGCACTGACAGAGGCGAGGTTCACTAAGTGAAAAAGACCCAGTGTGTGTTTGTCATGAGACCAGACTCTTTAACTAAAACCTGAAACCTCTAAGATCATTTCAACAATAGACAACATGCTAAAAACAACTGAAGGAACTGCATCATATGTTGGTGCAACAGGGAGTAATAAAAATAAAAATAACACAAATACAGAAGTGAAAATATTGGATGTTACTGTTGTTCTTAGTGGATGTGGTGGAGCAGCTGAAACAGGTTCAGCATTTGTTCTGCACTTCATGTATTAGAGCTGCACAGCAGAGACGTTACTCTGATATGTTTTGTTCTCTTCACTGTGAATAAAAAGCTGCTTTTCAAAATATGTTACTGAACAGCACAAATGAAACAGCTACAAAGCTGCAAGAACAACAGATTCTTACTAATGTTGATAAAACAGATCTCCAACTTACATGATACAGTCAGTGTGATGGTATCACTCCACTCTGTCCTTGTGCCCCGGCAGCTGTATTCTCCACTGTCAGACTCAGCAGCGCTGCTGATTCTGTATTCATTGGATGTTTCAGGTATGTTTGACTGGCCTCGTCTCCATTCATACGTCCACTGAGCTCCTTCACCTCCCTGAATCTCACATCTGACAGTGACTGTCTCACCGCTGTATATCTGAGTCCAGGGTGGCTGCAGGGTCACAGTGGGCTTAGGAGGAGCTGATCAAATAAAACATAGCATTAGTAGACTGATAATTTGACTTAAAAAATAAACAATAAAAAGTTTAGTTTGTACCAAACAGATTAAATGATATTTAGACTCTACCAGCAGAGTGACTGAACACAACCAGGTGTGCAAAAATCTAAACTGTGACACTGAACATCAACGCATAAACACACAATATCATATAAACAACCTCAATTTTATAGTCAAATATCACACAATTTACTTATTTCCAGAGGTGGGGAGTAACGAAGTACAAATACTTTGTTACTGTACGTAAGCTATCTGTACTTTACTTGAGTATTTATGTTGACATTATGTTTTTTTATAGTGTGAAGCATGCTGCAAAACAAACTGAGGTAGAATCACTGTGTTATTTAAGGCTGCATGAAAATCCTTTACAGATTAGTGCAGGATAAACAGGTTAGTTTGCTGTACTGTGAGGGATTTAAAGGAAAGACCAGTGTGTGACTGGTGCACAGTGACAGTCCAATATAAAGTCAGTATAAACAGTGTACTGTGAGTGTAGTGAGGAGGACAACTCATGAAACGTCTGCTTACATCAGACTGAATTCAGGTGGATAAATCTGTAAAGAGCAGCAAGTCAGCTGATCACAGCTCATACATTAAGAAAATCTACTGGAGCTCTCAATAGAAAATAGCCTGAGCCATTAAAAACTGATTTTAGGGTTTTCCACACGCTGAATCCCACTTTAAACTCTTGTCCATTCTCTTCCGCTTATCGTTATCAGGGTCGCAGGAGGCTATAGACTATCCCAGCTATCATAGAGCGAGAGGCAGGGTACACCCTGGACAAGTCGCCAGTCTGTTGCAGGGCTAAGACAGAGACACAGACAAACATTCACACTCCCACATATTTAAAATAATCAATTCACTTAACCCCACTAAGTGCATGTCTTTAGACTGTGGGAGGAAGCCGGAGTATCTGGTATTTCCTTTCATTTTTATCCATGTAGCTTTGTACAAGGATTTTGAGAACTCCAAGAGTTAATACAAAAGCGTACACTGAGGTAAGCAGCACACATGCCAATATCAGTGAGATACACTGCACTACTCACACAAATCATCATCTTCTTGTAAATCTGTACTGTAAACTGTTCAGATAAACATCCATGAAAAGAGAATTAGTCTGTACGAAGGCAGCACACTCTTAATATGATCATTTTAAACACTCTGTGTTCCTCCGCCACTGCCTCGTTTGAGTTTTGGACGAAATGGATTCTGGGATATTGCATTTCGTCATTTCGAGCTGATTGGAGACCAGAACAGCCAATCAGATTTTTTTTGCATCCAAGTCTGTGATTGGCTGGTTTTGTGGCACAAATATAACGGTGTACAGAAAGAGTTGAGCGCGCACGGGCAGAAATGTTGAGAACGCGAGCAACACATTGTGAGCGAGCGCAAGTGCAAAAACTGAGCGAGAGGGGCTGCTGTTGTGTGTGTGTGGATAATAGCAAACACAGATACATTTTTTGCAAAGCAGCAATGAATTTTGTTCACTCAAATTTAGTTTTTCTTCACTCAAAATAAATTTCTCCTCAAAAATGCAACAATTGCACCTGCAATTTTTTTTTACGTGCGGTCAGAATAGTGGCACAAAGATAACACCATATAAAAACGACTGACGACTGACTCCATAAATATACAAGATGGTGATGAGGAAACACACGGAGAAGACAGCTGGGGGGAATAAACATAATGACACAATACAGGAAGCAAAACTGAACACAGGATGGGACACTGTCAAAGTAAAACAGGAAACACTGAGACCTACACCTGAGACACACGGACTCGACAACAACAGTGATAAACAAACAGGGAGGCAATAGCAGAGACACAAGAACAGGAACAGGTGAAGACAGGATGACGATGAAGATGAAACACAGTAAAACGACTAAGACACAAGGGGGTGAGGGAGAGGGCGAGAGAGAGAGGGCAGAGAGATACAAACATCGGATAAGGCACATGGAGACAAACATGGGTGACAAAACAGACTCACCACAGAGAGGAGACATGGAATGAAACACGGGAACAGAAAAGGGAGCCAATGAGCCACCACCCTGACACCATCAGTGTAAGAAATGATTTACAGTATTTAACTGTTTTTCTACATGATGAAGAAAAAGCTGCTGTGAGAAAGAGAGAAACCTGTCGGCACCACCCTTTGACTTAAATTGTAAGAAACAAATGTGTAAAAATAGAAAGAAACTTCTGGCAGCTCATCATTATTATATCTATACTGTGTTTTTATAGTAGATGCTGAAAAATAGAAACATTTCTGTTTACCTGCACTTTAATCATTTGCTGTTTTACCTGTTTGGTAGTTGTTGAAATGGTTTGGCCTGTACCACTACACTTGCTGTCTTCAGGACATCTGCCCCCCTTCTTTCTTTCACATAATGGTATGATCCCAGCCTGTCTTTGCATGCGATTGGTGCGCCCATCAAAGCACGGATTCTTAGCAGGGCTGAAGATTCAGCTCCCACATACCGAGGGTACATTAATAACTGGCTCGCAGGCCGGAAATAATTGTATCGAGGGCCAAATGTGGCCCGTGGACCGTAGGTTTGACACCCCTGATTTCGAGCATTGTAGGAGATAACAGCTACATATATGAACTGGAGTAAAAACAGTGTTTCTTACCTTCAGCGTTTCCACAGATGACTGTACTGAGCACTAAAATAATGAATAAAAACTCATCAGATATTATACTTCAGAGTAAAGTTTTTTTTAAAGGCTTTACTCTGATTATTGATTATTGTAAATTTAGGGATGAACAATAATCACCAAATTTCTCCTGTTTGCTAAACAAGCTCTAAGCAGTGACTCACTAATTCTCAGAGATCAGGAACATTTTAATTATTGGTGCCTTTCAAACAATGTCAGACGTGTACTTACAGAAAAAGCCCATCATGCAGAGCAAAGAGAGCCCCATCGTCACATCCAGCCTGCTGCACTCTGATCCTCAGATAATCACAAACAGTTTTACTTTGCAGAAAAAAAGAGAAGTTGTGTTTTGTTTGGGTGTGACAGAGTTTTTCTACAGGTTCTTCTTCTGATTGGTCTCTCTGTGCTTCCTTCCCTTTTACACCAAACTCAAACAGCTCCTGTAGCTTTGACTGCAGCAGTTTTGTGACATGTTTTCCATCGCTTTAAGTCATATCTTACCAGGTCTTTTTTTACTCTGACAGCGTCCCCTGGATCATTATCATGCTGCAATGTTACTCTTCCTGCACACTGGAAGTGAATGTACCAAAACCCCTTTTCTGTTTTACAGCCTGTATTTTTATATCTAAGTCTTTTTAATGATTTTTTTACATTTTGATTCTTTATCGGAGGAATTATGTGGAAATTCTTCTTTCATGCTGCATAAAAACATCTAGAGATTTTATCTGACTCTTAGCTGAAACATCATCATGCAGTGCTATAATAAAAATGACCTTTGACCTCAGATCTGTGAATGTTTTCACCTTGTGGTTAAATTCTATGTTTGGCTGATACCCAAACAGAGTAAATGACTCACTGTGTGGTTGAACTGAAACTACAGACCTGTATGTTTCACAAATTAAATTAACAAAGACAACAAATAAATGTATCTTCTATTGGCACATCAAAGTGAATGTTACATGTTACCAACAAAGACTATGTAATTCTCTCCAGAGTCACATGCAGACGAGGTGACCTTTACTAAAGCTTACTGAAGCTGATCATTTCAGGCCTCAATAGTAACAAATGAAGAAAACTGAGTTACAGATAACTGATCACTGGAACACAGAGACTCTGGGTCATCACAAAATCTTCCATATGGTCTCTATCAACAAAAGTTCACAAAAGTTTCAACTTACAACATAAATGAGAATAACATACTGTATGATTCGACAGAAGTTCAGTCAAACTGTTTAGCTATGTGTAGACTGATATGTCAGAAGACACATCAGTCTGGTGTCCATACGAGTGATTAAACTCTTAAACATTATCAACACTTATTCATTATTTTCAGTTTTACTGTGGATTGTAATTATTTATCAAAAACTAAAAATCATTTGCAAAAGGTCAAAAACAGAGGAGAGATGTCAGGAGGTTTTTGTTGTGTATCTAAAGGCATTTTAGTAATTATTCCTTAAATCATTTATTTTTATATTTTTACTCATGTTGCCATAGTAACTGTAAACTTGAATGAATATTGAGTAAATACACAAAGCACTGAAACAAACCCCATGTTGCTTCATTGTGTTAAATATTTCAATTTGGCCATGACCAAACTTCCAGTTCCTCTTTACACATCCTGAGGTTTGATAGCAAGAATAAGACATTATCACAGCACAGAGCCAAAGTGTTTTCAGGAGACATTGAGATTCATTCTGTGGGCTGATGGAGAAAAACATGAGATCACTGAGGGTTTTTAAGTGCAGATAAGCCTGCAGCTGCGTGCAAACTTTCATTCATACTTCACAGAAATACTGACACAGGGTGAAGGGTTTTAGAACGGTGGGTTGATGCAGGTGTGTGTCTTTGTGCATTTATGTGCATGTGCCCAGAGCCCTGGGGCTCTGTCCTCAGCTCGTACTGGGATGGCCAACCTCTGACAGGATCGGCTTCCGGTTGGTTTTTAGGTGATCTTTCTTTTTGGCTCCTTGTTGCTTCTGCTGGTGTGGACACGTGTTTGTTTTTGGGTCTCCTGGATCTTCCTCTGTTTTCTCTGTTGTGTATCTGTGAAGGTTCTCAGTCATCCAGGTCATCGTAGTCAAAGGAGCTTGCAAAGAAAAGTGTTTGGACTTGTTTAAGTTGCTTGAAGACGTTTCACCTCTCATCCGAGAAGCTTCTTCAGTTCTAAGGTCAAATGGTGGGGAGTCCCACCATTTGACTCTCTGTTGTGGTTTTGCACCCTCATGATCACGTATGTTTTATCTCACACACACACACATATACATGAGGTCATTGATGTTTGTTTAAGTGCAGAGATGGTGCAGATAGACTTGCAGCTATTTGCGAACTTGCGGTTTCAAAAATGTTAACACAATATTTTCCATCAGCCACGTCTCTTTAAAAAGTGATCCTTCCTGTCATGGTCTGATCTAAAGGTCCATGGTCTGATCTAAATATCCTTAATTTCATTGTACATGTACAATGAGAATAAAGGGCTATTCTATTGGCGGTGTGAAGAGGGAAGGAATGAGGATTTGAACCAAAATGCAGACTCTTAGAAAAGGTTAACTTAAACCCAGCTGTATTGCTGGAATACAAAAAAATGCAAAACTACAAAAAAAATTATTTGAAACTAAACGGCAGGCAGAACACACAGCAGGACGATGAGGGAGACCGCGATGCAGGACAGAGAGAGATGCAGGCATAAATACACACAAGAACAAACAAGGGAACAAACCACAGGAGGGAATCGTAGCTAAGAGGAGCTAAGGAAGCACAGCTGGACACAATTTAAACTGAACATGATGCACAAAGCACAAGTGACTATGAAAGTAAAACAGGAAGTGTGCAAAACGCACATAGAGACACAGGCTGTGTCCAAATTCAGGGGTAGCATTCGTCGATGGCTGCATTTGTAGGCAATTACATCACAGCGACGCGACGAAGGCTGTCCAAATTTGAAGAGTCCTCCAAATGCGGCGACAAATGCGTCCTTCATTTCCCCAGATTTGAAGGATGTGTTGGCTGTATCGTTCGTGGCCCAACATATCCCAGGATTCATTTTGGATTTCAGGATTTCAGTTTGATATGTTTTAATAATAAATTTTAAGAATAAATCAATTTGCACATCATATTCATATGAGTACGGTTTTATTAACCCTCATACTGTACAGAACCGGTGATGTCCAGACAGTATTCCTCTTGTGTTCTGCTCTGAAAACTTTAGGCATTAACATAATTGCCATGGTTTTCTCTCTTCTCTTATTTTTTGTGTGTGATCAGGACAATTCTGGAGAAGATGGGCCTGCAGGGGAAAGTCACCCCCATGCAGGCTAGAAGAAATGGGATAACTGAAGGGTGGCTGACCTAAGAACATAAACAGAGGGATAACAACTCTACAGGGCAGAATCATGACCTCTGAATATTAAATAACCCAAAACCATAAAGTCCAAACCCAAAACGCTGGGTGCAAACCCAGGATCATGACTATATTTATATATCAACAACAGCCTTTGACACACATGTAGGCAACGTGGCTGCTTAGAGGAACAAAGATGATATTCTGTAATGCCATGTTTGTAGTTTGATCTCATATTATCACTGCATGATCTTACTTGTTGAATAAAAATATCACTGTACATTTGTGTATAGTTGAATATAGTAAAAACAATTTTTTAGGGTTTAAAAAGTTTTAATTTATCAAAACATAAACAATATTTTCCTTTTGCAAAGTCTTCAGTGAGACAGCTTCAGAGCGTAAACAGATCAAAAACAAGCTTTGGTGCTCAGCAGCTCTAAAAGTGTTTAAGTTGTTGACTTTGACTGTTCTCTCTGTATTCTGACACATGATGGCAGAGCCGCATACAAAAGTGCTGCCAAGTAAAAAAGCAGTAAAAGAGTCACAGACACAGAAAAAGCTCTTCAAAATTCACCAGTGACTCAGTTCATTTCAAAACACTTTATTAAACTGAATTATTGCAGAGACAAAACAAGACAAACAATCAGCGTAATAACAAAAAGCTGTGAGGGGCTTTTTTTCTAACTCTGTCTGTTTCACATTTTCGTTGCCTAATTGTAACGTCCACTCTTACCAGTACCAGTTTATACAGAGATCAAATTAGTACTGAGCAGGATTGAGTTCAGTTTATTGATGCGGCCCTCCACAACAGGCCCAGTTTCCCATGTGGCCCCTCAGGAAAATGAATTGCCCACCCTGCTTCAGAGGGTCTCTGTGCCACAGCAGACTCCTGACCCAGAATCACACTTACAGTAAGTCATCGTCTTCAAAAGCAACCGAATGATCTGTGAGGTCCAGCTGCTCAGTTATTATTCATTTCTGGCTCTTTTCCACAGTGTTACCCAGCAGGTGGCAGATGACCGCCCCTCTCTGAGCCTGGTTCTGTCAAAAGTTTCTTCCTGTTAAAAAGGAGTTTTTCATTCTCACTGTCACCAACTGCTCACTCATAGCCGTCTGATTTGGAGTGTTTCTCTGTATTGTTGTACAGTCCTTACAGTATAAAGCCCCTGGAGGCGACTGTGGTTATGATTTTGCACCTTATAATAAAAATTGTCAACTTTCATTTATATAGCACCAAATTACAGCAACAGACAGTTAAACTGAATTGAACTGAATTACTTGACAGTTGTGTGCGCTGTCTGAGGACAGTCACTGTGTTTGTAAGTAGCCATATTCATTTTGTCACATGTTCTTTCTACTTTCTCCTCTTTGGATTTGTAAACAATTTGTTGAGCACTAATGTGCACATGAAGCCCATTAGTGCTTTGAGTGCTCCAGGAGAGTAGAAAAGCACCTCCGTCCAGTGAAAGAGCGCTGCCTGCTGCCGCTCGAAGAGGTCAGAGTCCGCTGGGTCCACAACGCAGGGTCATGTCATTCTGTCAGGGGTGTCGAGTGTGGATGCGAGGAAAGGAGGACCCAAACGCTGGACTCACAGGTAGGTGAAGGCTGGTGTTTATTATGACGAGCAGATGAGCCGAACATAAGATGACTGGCTGAACTGAAATGACTGGCTTAACTGAACACACGTGCAGAGTAGACAACATTAACATCAATGACACGACAAAGACATGGATGAAACTGAGGACTTAAGTACACTGGCTAATGATGATGATTAGGGACCGGTGAGAACACAGCTGAACATAATGAAACAGGAAGTAGAGCTAATGACACTGAGACAGAGGGCTGGCACGGTGAAGCGGGAAACATGAATGTGGAACATAAACTGAACATGAACTGAAAACACCAGGTGAACCACCCAGAAGAAAAGCTGCTCTGGAAACATGAGCAATAGTTTGACAGGTGAACAGAAAGAGCTTGAAACTCAGCAAACACGAGGCAGTTTGATACCAGAACAAAAGAGAAATGTCTCCGAAGAACAGCAACAACTTCAACTTCAACTGAATGTAAAGTGAGTGTAATCTCTAAGACTTGAAACTGCAGATTAGAATATTTTGATGAACATGAAACCATCAGAAATGTTACATGAACCAAATCAGTAAAAGTGGAAGATGGAGGATGGCAAACATGCAAAAGAAAAATCAATACTGAGCAGAAGTGTTGTTGTGTGAAAATGTCATATAAGGTGTTCAGCATTAAAGTGGACATGAAACACTACATGTATAAAGGTTAATTTACATCATGGAGCCCAGCTCTCAAAAACTGACACAGATGTAACTCTGACTGTGAAGCTGGATTTAAGAAATAACTGCTTAAAGTTATAAAAACACATGTATCACCATATTCTGTCAGTACAGAGCATGACGGATAGTGGGAACAGCAGAGAAGATCATCGGGGTCTCTCTCCCGACTACACGCTGTATTCGCAAAGCCACCAGCATTGTGGCTGATCGGACACACCCCTCTCACACACTCTTCACACTCCTAACATCTGGAAAAACGTACCGAAGCATTCGGGCACACACATCCAGACTGTGCAACAGCTTTTTTCCACAAGCCATCCGTCTCCTCAACAAAAAGGGACTGGACTGATAAACACAAACGCGCACACACACATATAGAAACATACACACACACACACACACACACACACACACATACACACACACACAACATTATCACTCACCTTAACTTAACTACCTCAAGCATTGAGTCTAGACTGACTAATCAACACAAGCGCAAACACACCGACCCACACCGACCTACACCACCAAACTATCGTATACACCAACCTGTAAATGCTCTTTTGCACAATATTATTACTGGATTTTTGCACTAACTTCTTTACTTCCTAGTCTTCCTTAGATAGTTAGATAGTTAGTTTTTTGTTAATTTATGTTGTAATTTATGTTAGGTCAGTCTGTCTTGTCTCTGCTAGCCAGCTAACTAGGCCTCTTAGTTAGCTAGTTTAGTGTTACCTTATGTTGTAAATTTATGTTGCATGTAGCACCTTGGTCCTGGAGGAACGTTGTTTCGTTTCACTGTGAACTAAATGTATATGGTTGAAGTGACAATAAAGGCAACAAGACAAGACTCCACCAGGCCACTTGGTTAGTTTCAGTCAAAAGACTCACATTAGGTTGTGTTAGGTAACTAATAACAGAACCAATAACTCGAGGAAAATAAGGACAGTAAAACATCAGTTTAATGGGGTCACTGGCTGCACCTCGTGCCTGTCCCATCTGTGGCTTCCTGTTGGAGAACAATAAAGTTTATTATAAAAACATTGCCTGCCCTCGATGTAAAGTGAAGTTCTGTTCTGTGTGTTTGAGTCTTTACAAAGAGTGTGACGTTAACTGTACCTTATTGACTGTTTAGGAGGTGCGACCCTCAGACACACCTCTGTACCTGTGTGGAGGAGGAAATCATCCTGATTTACTTTCATTGATTTAAACATGTGGTCTCTGATATACACATGGTATCATTTGTTGTGTGTTCTGTATTGTAAAGATTTCTTTTTGTGCAAAAATGTGAAAATGAAATGAAATGTATTTTCTTCTTCTCAGAGCAGGTGATACAGAGCTGAGTGTGGAGCTGGAGAAAAAGCTTTATGTGTAAAACTGGTTACAAAGTAGCTGTTAGTCAGCCAGCAGGTGATAAAAGCATCCAGGAAGCTCAGACTTTGTATCCAGTGTCTCTGTACATTATGTGTTTCTGTGAGGTGGAGATCTAACAAAACAAACACTGCATGGGACTGTTGTGACTGTACCTGCATCCCATCTTCATTGTAGTAAACAGCGCTCTCCTCTGGTGTGTCGTGTTGCCCTGTGAGGTGATCAAATTCATCCACAAATGAAAACAAATACGTTTTTAAAGGATGTTTGTTTTATTTTTAAACTGCACGCGTTTTATGTACTCACTCTTTCTTCTAAGATCTTTAAACTCAATAAGAGAGGAGGCGACGTTTTCATATTCATCTGCTCCTGAAATGTTCATAATTTTATTTACAGGATTGTAAAAACATGGAATTAGTTTCATTAAATCAAAAACAAGTTTCATCTCTAACTGCTCTGTGCTTTCCAGCACATATACTGTACCATTTCTGTTTGTCACTTGTGTGACTGACTCATAGACGTCAGCAGTACCTAAAGAAAAAAACAAGCCAGGCTCACATTAATCATTTTATTAGTTACACTAAAGATCAGAGCAAAAACAGAAACTCTGTGTGAGTCAAAACCAGGACTGTAAGATCTTTAAATGTTCTTTGAAAAACTGCTGAACACAAACTGAACCTATTAAATGTTTGTGTTAATGGAGGCTTAATAAAAGTCAATATTAATAATGATAATAAAGACTGTTTTTCAATGCTGACCATGTTGAAGAGAGCCGTACTCATGAGTTTCATTCTGGTTGACTCCATGATTTGTGGAGGAGCCCGGACTGTGACTCTCAGACTGGATCGACCTAAAACAGGAAATAAACACAATAAACTCAAAAGTAACTGATGTTTGTTTCAAATAATAATAAAAAGTATTTTACCAACCTGGTGAAGCAGGAATCTGTGAAAGAGACAAATGTTATTACACATGTTTGTCATGTATAAATTGTTCCACTGATATTTTGTGTCATGAGATCAGAATACATGTATATGTGTGAATAATTAAAGTGTATGTAGTAAATAAACTCTCTAATACAGCATGAAAAGAAGAGGCTCTTACACTTGGACTGTCTGCAGCGATACAACAAGAGCAGGAGAATAATAATGAGAGAGACTCCACAAACCAGTCCAACCATCAACCACACAGGAGATGAAGAGCTGTCAGCTCCAGACACAGCTGCTGAAATGACTAATAATAATTAAGTAATAATAAAGTATAATACTTATTATACTGCATATTTCAGTTCTCACAAAATAGATCCAGGTGACTTCAAGCATTAAACAGACAATCTAATGTTTCTTCTCAAGCATGAAAATCATTTTTACAAAAATCCATCAAATGTTTTGATCCTGCTCACCTTTAACTGACATCCAGCTCTGTGCTGACTCTCTTCCTGAGTACTGACACTTGTAGAAACCTTCATCAGACTTTGACACTGCAGAGATCTTCAGCTCCCCTCGGGGATCATTTTGAATAAGTTTGTCATTGTGATAGAAAAACACATTGGAAAGTATTTTTTGTGTTCTCAAACTGCAGCTCAGACTAACAGAAGCTCCCTCAGTCACAGGATGAACAGGACTCACCAGGATAGGAACATTACCATCATCTGTGACACAATCACACACAATTGTTTCAGTAACATCAGCTGGTGCACACTTTTAGGAAAGCTGACAAACAATAATAAGAACAGATTGTAAAAATGCTTTTCATTATGAAGATCTGATCTTGTGTATTTATAACTGTTGTATGAGTCGTACTATACTATACATTCATCATCTGGTCATCTTCAAACACTCTCTGACATTATCATAGCCCTTAATAAAAATGTTTAATATTTCTGCAGAATTCTTTCTAAAACTTTTCATATTATACTGACCAAGTTAAAGACATATAATTATCAGGACTTTACCAGCTTTAACCCTGATCAGCACTAATAAAACAGACAACACTGAGTCTGACAAATAAGTAAAATAAATGGAAAGCCAAAGAGCCGAATACTGACATGTTTAAGATGATCCTGACTTTTTTTTTTATCTTTCTCCATCTCTGAGTGAAGTTAGCTCTCTATCTTTTGTCTCCCTGTTAAATACAGCAGCTGGACCTTTAGCTAGCACTCTGCCCACAAACTTTATAGAATAGTGTCTGAAATTGACAGAATCCAGAAAGTCCAAATGTCTTTTTCCTTGTCTTCTTTGAACTCCTCCCACACCCAGGTTTTTCCTTCAGCCAGTGCCCGAGCCATGTTTTTCTTTGCCTGCCAAGAAAAATCAGCTGCCTCCAAAGTCCCACAGGCTAACCAAGCCCGATAGGACTCCTCCTTCACCCTGATGGCTCCCTTCACTTTTGCTGTCCACCAGCTGGTTCATAGGTTACCACCACAATAGGCATCAACCACCTTTCAGCCACAACTCAGTGCACCACCAGCAACAGGGATTCCCTGGTGTTCCTGGGACACACAAACCTCCACTACGATAAGGTAGCGAGACACAGAGTGCATATAATAATAATAATAATAATAATGATAATACACGTTGACTGGACTGTGTAAATGCCTGGCTGTGACTTCCCCAAGCCAGAGGACCTCAGTATAAAGAGCCAAGATGGCTTTCCACTTACAGAGGAAAATTTGCCCAACCACTTGCATAAGTGTTATGTTGTAACTTTTAATGTTTGATCTGCATCTTGAAGATGTAAGCAGCAGTGAGCTGCTATTTATTATTAGTCTTTTTGTTTTTTGGGTTACTTCTTTTGGGTTTGTAATCTCAGTTTGCAGTAGACATTTCTGTGTGTTTCTTATTTTGGGTTAAGTCCTGTGTTTGTAAAGCTGTGGAATAATCAAAACATCTATTCTTTATTTAAATGTTGTTTCTGTGCCGCCTTGTGGCTTGCGGATAACTGATGCGTTTTCATGTTGGATCTTAGCTTCAATGACAGGATGTAAGATGTAAGTGTAATCACACATTTATGAAGCACTTTTCAAAGTCCATATTTTAAAGTGCTCTATAGGAGCAACAGAATAAAGTAGAATAAGGTGGCAAATAGAGGAATAGGTCAGTTAAAATAATTTCTAACAAAGACAAGGGGTTTTATTAGATAATAAGGGATTGCCACAGACAGTAGTTGCAGTTTAAAGATGAACAGTGTATAACTGCTGCTATGATTATTCTTTCTACTCTCAGTGTGGCCGTGAGTTTAATGCTCTTGGGTTTAGAGCAAAAATAAAGCAAAGCATGGTTTGTTAAGTAAGTCTTGTAGATGCCTCCATCAGAAACAGTGATCACAGCCTCTGAGCTCAGTGGAACAAAGAAAGTCTGCAAACCCACCACATCTGTCACACACATAATAATAATGGATTGCATTTATATAGTGCTTTTCGAGAACCTCAAAGCGCTTTACAATTCCACTATTCAGTCACTCTCACATTCACACACTAGAGGAGGCAGCTACAGTTGTAGCCACTGCCCTGGGGCAGACTGACAGAAGCGAGGCTGCCATATCGCTCCATCGGCCCCTCTGGCCAACACCAGTAGGCAGTAGGTAAAGTGTCTTGCCCAAGGACACAACGACCGAGACTGTCCGAGCTGGGGCTCAAACCGGCAACCTTCCGATTAAAAGACGAACACCCAACTCTTGAGCCACGATCACTCCCAGCTGTAGGTTTATTTCTCCCCTTCTTCTGCAACATTGACTTCAAAACTAGGTGAATACCTGAGAATGACCAGGTGAGCCCACCTTGCATGAACTTGCATGAATTAAGTACAGCTCCACACACATTTGCAAATCTATAAAACGTAATTTATTTTTACCAATTTAAGAAACAAATTTCATCACTCTAAATAAAAAATATTTATTGATTATACACAGATTGAAATACGCACACAAAAAGTCACTATCATTCAAACACCAAATTACAGGGAAAAAAGTATTTTTTGTCCTTTTTCCAGTAGAGCCCATAGACATGTAAATATGTGCCACTGTACAAATCTGTGAAGAGGTGTAAGCCCAATGCAGGAGACAAAATTAAATAAATAATAAGGAGCTCTACCAGCTAATCGGTCTTTAAAAAGGGAGAACAAAAGAACAAAACAAGTACACTGACAAGGAAAAAGGGGACGATTTAGGCATGACTGGAAATGAAAGACAGGTGAAAACCATCTGCAAAGTTGCAAATGATATAACAATTTCTTACCTTCAGCCATTCCATAGATGACTGTACTGAGCACTAAAATAATGAATAGAACTTCATCAGACATTATACAACTGAAGAAATCAAAATCAATATAAATTAAGGCTCTTTTTAAAAGATGAACCGTAATCATCAAATTTCTGTGCTCCTACTTGTCAAACTAAACAATATAACTAAAATAATTGTAACACAGTGTGTAACTATAAATGATCCAGCATCCAACATTCAGTAAAAAAAACTCACAAGTCTGCTTTGTTCCAGCTCTCAGGTAAACAGGTTAAAGCAGTGACTCACTGTAATTCTCACAGATCAGAAACATTTTCATTAATCGGTGCCATTCAAACAATGTCAGACGTGTACTTACAGAAAAAGCCCATCATGCAGAGCAAAGAGTGCCCCATCATCACATCCAGCCTGCTGCACTCTGATCCTCAGATAATCAAACAGTTTTACTTTGCAGAAAAAAGAAAGACAGAAAAGAGTTGTGTATCGTACAGATAAGACAAGAGTATTTTTCTACAGTTTTTTCTTCTGATTGGTGTCTCTGTGCTTCCTTCCCTTTTCCACAAAACTCAAACAGTGCCTGTGGCTTTGACCGCAGCACTTGTGCATCATGTTTAATTTCCTGTGCATTGCAAACATAGATGTTTGTTTCTTGCGTTGTGTTGTTTCCTTTCTCTATAATATACAAACTTGTTCTTTTGCTTGAAGTCAACATATTTGACCAGGTCAATTTTTTTATCATTTAAACTCTGACAAGTTTTTGCAGTGTCCTGTGTATCATTATCACGCTGCAATATTCCACTTGCAGCAGATTGGGAGTCACTGGGAGTGAATGTACCAAAACACCTTTTCTGCTTTGCAGGCTGTATTTTAATATTTCAGTCTTTTAAATGAAGAAAATTATGAGAAATTATGTTGAAATTCTTATTTCATGCTGCATAAAAACATGTAGATTTTATTTGACTGTTAGCTGAAAAATCATCATACAGTACTGTGGTGAAAAAGGTTCTTTTGATCTCAGCATAGACCTATGAATGTTTTTACCTTGTGGTTAAATTCTGGCTTTAGGTTTGGTTGAGACCCAAACACAGGAGACTAACCTGTGAGTCATCACAAATTCTTCCATATGAAGAACTTGTGATGACCCAACTTACAGCCTTCAGTAAACATAAATAAATAAATCAGAATAATACACTCTATGATTTGACAGAAGTACAGCCAAACATATCAGTGTACACTGATATGTCAGAAGATATTACCCTGTTCCTACAATATGAGTGAATGAACTCTACCATTACCAACACTTATTCATTGTTTTCATTTTTGCTGTGGATTGTAATTATGTGAGATGCCAGGATGTTTTGTTGTGTATCTAATTGTGTTATAATAATTATTCCTTAAAAATTTTTATTTTTATATTTTTACTCATGTTGCCATAGTAACTTTAAAATTTGAATTCATACTTAGTAAATTCACAGAGCATTGCAACAAACCACATGTTGCTTCGTTGTGTTAAACATTTCACTTATAACTGGATCTAACTTCCAGTTCCTCTTTACACATACTGAGGTTAGATAACAAGAATAAAATGACACCACACTCACACCAGAGCTAAAGTGTTTTTAAGAGACATCAAGTTTCAACTCTGTGGAAGTTGTGTCCTCTGATTTTTTTTCCCCAGTTAATAATGCAGAAATGAAAGCACAGTGTCTATAATAAATTGAATTGTTCTTACTATTTTAGTTCTAAAGGCTGATGGAGAAAAACATAAGATCACTGAGGGGGTTTTTAAGTGCAAAGATGGTGCAGATAAGCCTGTAGCTACGTGAGAACTTTCAGTTATACTTCTTGGTTTGTGAACCAAACCACGTACAGACTGACTTTCAAAAGGCCACAAAGTTTTATTCATTCATGTTCATGTTTGGTCACAGAAGCACAAACTTCTTAACTTGCAGCTGAAATCTTGCCTCTCCATGTTTTTTTTTTTGTTTGTTTCTTTTCTTTTGTTTTTGTTTTTTTAAGTAATGTTGTGACCTATATGTGGAAATGTGGAAATATTTCTTCTGTTTTTTGGGTGAGATTATTTCTAAATTATTTCTCCTAAAAATGTAAGATTTAAAGTAAGAATTGCTTTATGGTGCTCAAATGGTGAAACAATAAAAATACAGATCAAACTGGAAGATTTATCACGATAGATTTGATTATTGTACTGTTGAGCCTCATCCTCAATGACTTTACATTGTCTTTACTAAGATCAGAAACAAGTGTAGCCAATACAAATATTCATAGCAGTAGGGATGGGTACCGGTTCTGACATAAACGGTAGTAACCAGACCGAAAAGCATCGCACATTTCGGTGCTTTATTTCGGTGCTTTTTTTTTTCCTGAGCTGTGATACACTTCTAGCCAATCATTTTACGTTTCCGAGGATAGTAGGCGGGGCCAGGTACGTACGTTCTGTTAGAGCAGAGCTACAGATTAGAAATGCCCAAGGCGAAGCGGTCAAAGTCTGGCTGTACTTCACAGCAAAATATGCAAACTTAGCAGCCTGCAACAAGGGCTTTAAGCTGATACTGTGCAAAGGAGGTAACACCTCAAATCCGATGAAACACCTGGCGACGCATAGCGTTTTTTTTTTAAAGCCGAGAAATGCACCGTATTTGATGGCAGCAGCAGCCGTTCTTCTTTGTTGTTCGCGTGTAATTTACGTTGAGTAGGCTAACCACGTTATTACATTAATGCATGTAAGGTGAACTAGCAAACATCATCATAGCTACATGCGGCTGTCTTCTTGTTTGATGGCAGATGCTCCCTTTACCCTGGCCAAAAAGGCTAAAATGACCAAAGAAAAAGTGGGAAACAGCTAAACATGAGAGGTTTTTGGACAAAGTTTGTATTTTTTCCATTGTTTAAGCACTGCTTCCAGCCAAGAGTGATACCATATATGCCCCATAGCTGCAGAAAAGGCTAACATTGTTATCTTTTTACATAAAACCAGCTGAATATGAGAGGTTTTTGGACCAATTTTGTGTTCTCCATTCTTTAAGCACCGGTTTGAGCACCGTTTGAGCACCGGCACCGTTTCAAAAGTACCGATTTGGCACCGGTATCGGATAAAACCTAAACGATACCCATCCCTACATAGCAGTGAATTATTTTGATAAAAGAAAGTAACAGAGACACAGAGCATACAAGTAAATGGTTCTACTTTTATTTATTACAGTCTTACTCGATAATAAAGTGACGACATGCAAATTATTAAGCAGAAAAATATAAACAAAATCAGTGCAGTCAGAAACTTCTTCTGTGCTTCTATCTATTAGGTTACAACTCTGAGTTTTATCAGTATTTAAGACTTTTTGATCACAAGCTTTCTTTCTAAAACAGGTGAGCAGGTTTATCTGTGGACAGTCAAGTGCTGAGAAAATGAAACTCGACATTTGGCAAAAAATCTGCTTGATGTCAGATCAGTTTCTACTATTACAAACAGTTTTTATGTTTCACTGTAAAGCATTATATTTATGTGTGTTTTTCTCCTAACTCTGGGCGTGAAATGAGACATTTTACACACAAAAGAAAAGAAAATTCACACTTTATTTATGTATTAAGTCTTATTTGTAAGTTCGGTCGTCATCAGTTTTTTTTTTATACTTGATACAGACAACCTGAGACAGCAACAGGAGAGCAGGTCCTTGTATTCACAAGTACCACAGACAGTAATTCTGTTATACAGGAAGTACAAGGAAATATTAAACTGATCTGAGAACAGAAATCACAGTTTAAGCAGCTGAAGAGGCTTAAAATAATAATACGAAGTAGAAATAGAAACAGTCCAAATAAATGAATATAATAAATAAGTAAGGGTTAAAAGGGGAGATACAAGTTGGAATATTTCACTGAAACTATGGCTGAAATGTTAAAAATGTGTTAAAATGACTAAAGTTAAACATAGATTTCTGGAGGCATCACAGACAAAAAATAATAATGACTAAAAATAGTGACAAGCTGTTAAAACTATAAAGACAAAAAACTGTGCATTAATAGCTGAGACAGTTGATTAACCACAAGCTGAATGTTAAGTGAGGTGGAAAAGGCTGTAACTAGATTGCATATTAAAAATAGTTTGGTAAGTTTAATAAAAGTATTAATGTCAGGTTGTTGAGAGTTACAAATCAGACGTAAAGCAAATCAGTAAAACTGGAAGACAAAGAATGGAGAACATGCAAAAAATCAGTGTTGGTGAGAAAAACAAATATTCATCTTAAGTCACAAATATAATTGCATACATTTCACATATGAACCTGTTTTATATACAGCATGAATGAACTTCATGGTTTTTATGTCCCAGCTATAGATGTTCTGTGGTGAGAGAAAAAAGGGTTTATACTTGTGTTTGAGGGAATGAGGAATCCAGCTCTGAGCTCGGGTGACTGAGGAATTGCTGGATGAATACATGAGAAGCTGGTGGATATCAGCTTTAAGGATGTGTGAGGGGTCACCGACTGCCCCTGGTGTCTGTGACTTCCTGTTGGAGAACAATAAAGTTTAAACAAAACAAACATCGTCTGCCCTCGATGTAAAGTGAAGTTCTGTTTTGTGTGATTGAGTCTTTACAGAGAGTGTAAAGTTACCTGTATCCTTGCAGACTTTGTTTAGAAGGTGCAGACAGACTTTGTACCTGTGTGGAGGAGAATATCGTCTGGTTTTACTTTCATGTAAACATCTGGTCTCAGACATCTTATTATTTGCAATTCGTTCTGTGTTGTGAACATTTTTTGTGGAAAATGTGAAGCTGAAACACTTCTCTATCTTCTTCTATATCAGTAAAAAATCATTAATACTTTATCCTTTTTTTGGTTTTAAATTACCTTCACCTGGGATACTTGAAGCAATGCTGTGTTTTGTGCTGCGATGCTGTTACTCAATTAAATGAAACTGACTGTCAGACAGAGATGAGCTCATGCTTTGTTGTTATTTAATCAGAAATGTATGAGTGAGAATTTTGCATGTATAATATTGAAGGAAGTAATTAGAGTAAAATACAGCTTTATTGTTAACTCGGCTTTGGTCCAGACTAATATATGTTTTTTAGTGCAGTGGCACTCTGAGATCAATGCAATGTGTTGTCAGGCATATCTAGTTATTCAAACAGTGACGCTAACAGTGCCTGTAATAGATTACTTTGGCTTGTAATTATGGATAGATTTTTGACTAAGACTAAAAAGAAGAGAGTTGCAGTTATCGATCTGGGAAGTGAACAGGCTATGAACAAGAAAGGCAGTGGCATGTGGGGAGAGAAAAGGACAGAGACAATTAATGTTACGGAGTTGGTAATATGTAGACCGAGTGATGTTATTGATGTGTGAGTTAAGAAATAGGGTACTATCAAGGATGACACCCAGACTTTTCACACATGGGGAAATGGAGACCGGCGAGTTATTGATTGTAATAGAAAAGCTATTAGTTCTGGATAGCGTTTATTTAGTGCCTACCAGGAGAAGCTCAGATTTGTTACTATTGAGTATGAGAAAATTGGAAGAGAACCATGAATTTAGTTCAGCTAAACAGAGGGTGAGGATGGGGGTAGAGCAGAATCAGGTTTAGTGGACAAATAAAGCTGGGTTGGTCACGGTTCTGGGTCATTTTGACCCAGCATCTTCAGTTTCTTGTATGTTGGTATTTTTCTGTATTATGGTTTATTTTCTGATTCTTTAGTTGTCCGTTTTTGAATATTATAATCCTAGGTTTCAGTGTTATTCTGGTTAAGTTTGTTCGTAGGTTTAGTTCAGTGTCTAGTCTGTGCCTGTCATGTTTCCTGTTTTACTTTACTTTGTAAGTCTGAGTGCTAGGTGAATGTGTTGAGTTTTGCTTCCCTTTGGTCTTGTCATGTTTGATTTCTCCCAGCTGCGCTCTCCTCCTGTGTCTCATTCCCCTCGTTATTCCCCAGGGTATTTAAGCCTTCTGTTTCTCTGTGTCAGTGTTGTGTCCTCCATCATGCTGTGTGATCCCTTCTGTGCCTCTCTGTGGAGTTTTAGGTTTCGTTTTCTCAGTCTAGTTTAGTTCAGTTCTGCATCATTTCCCTGAGTCTGCTAATAAAGCTGCATTTTTCTGAGTTCAATTCTGTGTGTTCGTGACAGGATGTCATCAGCATAACAGTGACAGTGAATAATGTATTTAAAAAAAATATCTCCAAGAGGAAGAAGGTAGATAATGGAAAGAAGGGGCCCCAGGACAGATCCCTGGGGCACGCCTGCAACCAGAGGAAAGGGCTGAGAAGTGAAGGATTTAAGTCAAATAAACTGAGTGCGAACGATGGATATATGTTTTTATATTTCATTTGTTTGATGTTTAACTATTTTTGCCATCTCACTAAATACACTATCTACTGTGATTTAATTAAGATGAAAAGAATAAAATAATAGATTTACACACATCGCTTTGTTTTCATACATAAGAAACACCAGGCCTGGCCAAAAACCAACAATAGGGTGGGATTTTGCAATTCATGTTAAACAAATATACCTGAGGTATGTAGAAGGTGTAACAAAACTTTCTAAAGGATGGCAAGAACATTTCTTCAGCGTAAAAATATGACAACACTCTTTATTTTGTCACATATAGACGGACAATATGATACAATATCATTCTGCTTAGGAAGCAGACAAACTTTCTCTAAACTCTGAATGGCCTTCGATGTGTATAAGACTCTGGTGTAGTGGTGGTATGTAGTAGCTAAGTCTGGTAAGTGAATTTCCATGTTGACCTATAATTACCTAAAACATAATGAAGTGACACATTTCAGTACAAACACTGACTGAAAATATTGTGACTGTACCTGCAGCTCACATCTGTACATTGATGTAAAAAGCACTCCCCTCTGGTTTATGATGCTCCCCTGTTAAAATGATCAATTGAATCCACAAAACAGAATTAATACTTAAAAAAAACTTTCTGACCACTCTGCGATCACTGTTTGTTCTAAGATCTTTAATCTCAATAAGAGAGGAGGTGACTTTCTCATATTTATGTGGTCCTCAAATGTTCATATTTTTATTTACAGGATTGTAAAAACATGTTACATGGAATTAGTTTCATTAAATCAAAAATAAATTTCATCTCAAACTGCTCTGTGCATTTCAGTGCATATACTGACCATTTCTGTTTTTGACTTGTTTGATTGATTCATAGACGTTAGCAGTACCTAAAGAAAAATATAAGCCAGGGTTACATTAATCATTTTATTACAGTTACACTAAAGATGAGATGTTTAATAAAGATCAATATTAATAATGATAATAAAGATGGTTTAAATGCTGACCATGTTGAAGAGAGTCGTACACATGAGTTTCATTCTGGTTGACTCCATGATTTGTGGAGGAGCCCGGACTGTGACTCTCAGACTGGATCGACCTAAAACATAAAATACACAATAAACTTAAAAGTAACTGATGTTTGTTTAAAATAATAATTTTTAAAAAGTATTTTACCAACCTGGTGAAGCAGGAATCTGTGAAAGAGACAAATGTTATTACACATGTTTGTCATGTATAAATTGTTCCACTGATATTTTGTGTCATGAGATCAGAATACATGTATATGTGTGAATAATTAAAGTGTATGTAGTAAATAAACTCTCTAATACAGCATGAAAAGAAGAGGCTCTTACACTTGGACTGTCTGCAGCGATACAACAAGAGCAGGAGAATAATAATGAGAGAGACTCCACAAACCAGTCCAACCATCAACCACACAGGAGATGAAGCGCTGTCAGCTCCTGACACGGTTACTGTAATGACTAATGACAATTATTAAGTATTAATAAAATATAATTATATTAGATGTTTTACAGAGGTTCTCACCAAATAAACCACGTTGACTTCAAAAGTTAAAACACACAATTTAATGTTCCTTATAATAATAATGAAAATCATTTACAGAAATCATCTAAGGCGCTTGGAAAGAAAAGCATCTGGACTTTGTTTCTTGTAGACATTTCACCTCTTATCTGAGAAGCTTCTTCAGTTCTAAGGTCAAATGGTGGAGAGTCCCAGATTTAAACCTAGTGGGTCCAGACGCTTTTCTTTGCAAGCTCCTTTGACTAGGATGACCTGGATGACTGAGAACCTTCACAGACAAACCTAGTGGGAGTTTCTCCCCCAAGAGGGACATGGACCCCCTAATGATCCTCTACCTAATCACACAAGCCAAGGTATGAAAACGGGTGTGGGTCACAATCAGCCCAGGTTTTGGGTGAGCTCATTGTTAAACCTAGCTCCACCCCATCATGTAATTTCCTGAGGTCAGATGGCCCAGGATGTGAGTGGGAGATAAGGCGTCTTGGAAAGGATCACAAAACTTATTATAGATTATAGATGGCAGAGAGTTGGTGTCGTAAACCCCCGCCTCTGTTCAAAGATGGTCATTCACAGTGGACATAGATGGCTTCTTTCACTCCTCTTTCAAACCATCTGTCCTCTCTGTCCTAAACGTGAACTTTGTCTTCCTCAGAACAGTGGCATTTGTCCTTTAGATGCAGATGGACAGCCTAGTCTTGTCCTGTGGAGGTGGCTCTTCTCTGTTGTGCCATGCGTTTATGAAGTGGCTGTTTGTCTCTCCAATGTAGAGGTCTGGGCATTCCTCACAACAATGTACAGCATACATCACATTGTTAAGTTTGTGTTTAGGAGTTTTGTCTTTGGGATGAACCAGTTTTTGTCTGAGTGTGTGGCTGGGTGTGAAGTACACTGGGATGTCGTGCTTGGGCAAGACTCTCCTGAGTTTTTCTAATAAACTGGCTACATATTTTACAGATTTTAGAAATTTTATATGGATGTGCCATGGGCTCCCCGGTGTCATCTATTGTAGCCAACCTTTACATGGAGGAAGTGGAAATAAAAAGTTCTTGGCTCTTTTAAAGGTAGAGTACCAAGCCACTGATACAGATAACAATATTATCATTCCCTATGTAGCCGGTCCAACCATCTTTGAACAGACGCGGTGGTTTATGACACCAACTGTCTACCATCTATAATCCAGTTTTGAGATCCCTTCCCAGACGCCTTAACGCCCACTCACATCCTCGGCCATCTGATCTCAGGAAATCACATGATAGGGTGGGGCCAGGTTTCACAATGATTTCACACGAAACCTTGGCTGATTGTGACCTACACCCATTTTCACACTTTGGCTCATGTGATTAAGTAAAGGATCAAAAGGGGGTCCATGTCCCTCTTGGGGGACACTCCCGCAGGGCTTAAATCTAGGACTCTACACCATTTGACCTTAGAACAGAAGAAGAGTCCAGACGCTTTTCTTTCCAAGCTCCTTAGACTACGATAACCTGGATCACTGAGAACCTTAATAAGACATTTACTGAAACACACACTGTTTTGATCCTGCTCACCTTTAACTGACATCCAGCTCTGTGCTGACTCTCTTCCTGAGTACTGACACTTGTAGAAACCTTCATCAGACTTTGACACTGCAGAGATGTTCAGCTCCCCTCGGGTATCATTTTGAATAAGTTTGTCATTGTGATAGAAAAACACATTGGAAAGTATTTTTTGTGTTGTCAAACTGCAGCTCAGACTAACAGAAGCTCCCTCAGTCACAGGATGAACAGGACTCACCAGGATAGGAACATAATCGTAAGGATAATAAATAGAATTTTCTGTGAAAAGAAAATACAATTTATTTAATCAGATGATGTTTATATGTGACTGCTGTAGTAGTGGTGTGATGTTTCAACACAGCTGCAGGAGGACAGGTGGGGCAGAATAGTTCATGGAGCTGCTGTTGTGGATTTTATTATGACATATATACTTGTATACACTAGACATGTAGTCATATTTACTCACACGAATCTTGTGTAATCATATATCCTCATATATGCTGTGCACACTTAGAATGAAGCGATTTATATAGAGGAGTCACTGTGTTAAGCATTTAACCTGAATGTTTAAATCACACAGCCCATATATTTAGGACAAATATATTTACCATCATATCAGTGAAAAAGTTTGTGATCAATATTGTTTGAAAATGTAATAATTAGGATCAAAAAGTAACCTTTGATTGTGTTATGGCCAACAGTGACTAGTCCAACATAAGGTTAATGCAGCTCAGCACTTTTAGAGTATGCACATAGGACCCTTACTCAGCATTCATTTGTGTTTATCTGTACCACCCCACGCCCTTGTTGTCTCCAGGCCTTTCAATGCCTGTACAGAAAACAGCCCTAGCTGGGTATGCACCTGAGATTTTGGTCCTAGCTTCAGTTGCCTGAACACAGGAAAAACCTTTTTTTAGCATAAATAGCAGTTTATGTCTGGAATGCACACCTGATAAAATTGTCAACTTTTTAAAATTGTTAACTATTTAAGACCTACCACAGAACCAAGTCCGCCAGAGCTTATCTTTATATTTTTACATGCTGTAGTGCCATTTGGGGAGTATTTCAAGCTGCTATACATTATTACAACCATTGGAAGGGAGGACGAGCAAATACCAGCTGGCCATGACAGACGCTGAGACAGCGCTTCATGGTGCAGTGTTTCCGACTGACGTGCTGCAGAGTCTGGTCAACACTTTCGAACGTCAGAGAGCTGCAGAGCTTCTCGGGCCTGGCCTCATACTACCGCAGGTTCATCAAAGCGTTTGCGACCATCGACAGTCCCCTCCACCGCTTGACGGATAAGAGCCAGTCCTTCAGCTGGGGTGACCCCTGCAAAGCAGCCTTTGTCCAACTAAAAGAGGCCCTCACAAAAGCCCCGGTTCTGGCCTACTCCAAAGCTCAGCAGCCTTCCATTGAGGACACAGATGCCAGCAAATTGGGGGTTGGAAATAAGCTGTGCACTGGGCTGAGCCGAGAGGAACTAGAGCAAGAGCCGACGCGAACTGCTCGCTGTAGTTCTAGCAGTACAGCACTTCTGGCTAGCTGCACTTGCCAAAGGTACTTGCAATTCATCTCCCTATAATGCTAGCACCAGCTGTGTGGCAGCCTCCTCATCACTCCTACCACTGTGCCTTGCTGCTAGCTGGACTTGTGAGAGGTAGGGCTCTAGCGGGGGGACTCAGTTTTATTTCAGTATCTTAGCTGGCATTTTAGGCATCGCTGCATGCTGCTGGGAGCTCAGCATGGTGGTCAACGGAGGCAGCACATAAATCGGAAACACCGCACCATGAAGCGCTGTCTCAGCGTCTGTCGCGGCCAGCCAGTATTTGCTCGTCCTCCCTTCCAATGGTTGTAATGATGTATGGCAGCTTGAAATACTCTAAAAAAAATGGCGCTACAGCATGTAAAAATATAAAGATAAGCTCTGGCGGACTTGGTTCTGTGGTAGGTCTTAAATAGTTAATAAACTCTGTTCTAAGAATTAAACTCTTTTCCAGAGAATCATTATGAGTGATTTGATTTTAATTGTAGTGGCAAGTAAAATAAATAATTGCTCCTCCTTGAATCGCTACCTTATCGTGGTGGAGGGGTTTGTGTGTCCCAGGGATCCCAGGGGCTATGTTGTCTGGGGGCTTTTGCCCCCTGGTAGGGTCTCCCATGGCAAATTGGTCCTGGGTGAGGGACCAGACAAAGAGCGATTCAGAAGACCCTTATGAAAAGAATATCGAGGGAACAGTTTACCCTGCCCGGGATAGGGTTACCGGGGCCCCGCCCTGGAGCCAGGCCCGGGGAGGGTGCCCGAGGGCGAGCGTCTGGTGGCCGGGCCTTAGTCCATGGGGCCCGGCCGGGCACAGCCCGAAGAGGAGACATGGGCCCATCCTCCCGCAGGCCCACCACCCGCAGGAGGCGCCATAGGGGTCGGGTGCATTGTGTGCCGGGTGGCGGCCAGGAGCGGAGGCCCTGGCGGACTGACCCCCGGCTGCCAAGACTGGCAATAGGACATGGAATGTCACCTCTCTGGTGGGGAAGGAGCCTGAGTTAGTGCGTGAGGTTGCGAGGTACCGGCTAGATATAGTCGGGCTCACCTCTACGCATGGCTTGGGCTCTGGAACCAGTCTCCTGGAGAGGGGCTGGACTCTGTCTCAGTCTGGAGTTGCCCCTGGTGAGAGGCGGCGGGCTGGGGTGGGTATTCTAATATCCCCTCGGCTTGCTGCCGGTACGTTGGGGTTTTTCCCGGTGGATGAGAGGGTTTGTTCCCTGCGCCTTAGGGTCGGGGAACGGGTCCTGACTGTCATCTGCGCTTATGCGCCGAGTGGCAGTTCAGAGTACCCAGCCTTCTTAGAGTCCCTGGGGGGGGTGCTGGAAGGTGCTCCACCTGGAGACTCTGTTGTCCTGCTGGGAGACTTCAATGCTCACGTGGGTAACGACAGCGAGACCTGGAGGGGGGTGATTGGGAGGAACGGCCTCCCTGATCTGAACCCGAGCGGTGCTCTGTTATTGGACTTCTGTGCTAATCACAGTTTGGCCATAACGAAAACCCTGTTCGAACATAAGAGTGTCCATAAGTGCACATGGCACCAGGACGCTCTAGGCCGTAGGTCAATGATCGATTTTGTAATCGTATCAGCAGACCTGCGACCATATGTTCTGGACACTCGGGTAAAGAGAGGGGCTGAGCTGTCAACTGATCACCACCTGGTGGTGAGTTGGATCAGGTGGCGGGGGAGGACGCTGGACAGACCTGGTGCACCTAAACGCGTAGTGAGGGTGTGCTGGGAATGTCTAGCAGAGGCCCCAGTCCGCGAGATCTTCAACGCACACCTCCGGCAGAGCTTCAACAGCATTCCGAGGGAGACTGGGGACATTGAGTCCGAATGGACCATGTTCAGCGTCTCCATTGCCAAAGCTGCTGCATTGAGCTGCGGCTGCAAGGTGGTTGGTGCCTGCCGTGGTGGTAATCCCCGAACCAAATGGTGGACACCAGAAGTGAAGGGAGCCACCAGGCTGAAGAAGGAGTCCTATCGGGCTTGGTTAGCCTGTGGGACTCCGGAGGCAGCCGACAGGTATCGACAGGCCAAGCGGAATGCGGTTCGGGCAGTGGCTGAAGAAAAAACTCGGGTGTGGGAGGAGTTCGGAGAGGCCATGGAAAAAGACTTTCAGACTGCCCCGAAGAGATTCTGGCAAACCGTCAGGCGTCTCAGGAGGGGAAAGCGGTGCTCTACCTGCACTGTGTATAGTGCTGGCGGAGCACTGCTGACGTCGACTGAGAAAATTGTCAGGTGGTGGAAGGAATACTTCGAGGACCTCCTTAATCCCACTGACACATCTTCCGAGGAGGAAGCAGAGTCTGGGGATGAGGGGAATGACCCGCCAATTTCCGGGGGCGAGGTCACTGAGGCAGTTAAACAACTCCTTGGTGGCAGAGCCCCTGGTGTTGATGAGGTCCACCCCGAGTTCCTGAAGGCTCTGGACATTGTAGGGCTGTCCTGGTTGACACGCCTCTGCAATGTTGCGTGGAGATCAGGGGCAGTACCTGTGGACTGGCAGACCGGGGTGGTGGTCCCCATCTTTAAGAAGGGGGACCAGAGGGTGTGTTCCAACTACAGGGGGATCACACTCCTCAGCCTCCCTGGGAAAGTCTATGCCAGGGTGCTGGAAAGGAGAGTTCGTCCGCTAGTCGAACCTCGGATACAGGAGGAACAATGCGGTTTTTGTCCTGGTCGCGGAACACTGGACCAGCTCTTTATCCTCTCGAGGATACTTGAGGGTGCATGGGAGTTTGCCCAACCAGTCTACATGTGTTTTGTGGACTTGGAGAAGGCATTCGACTGTGTCCCTTGGGGTGTCCTGTGGGAGGTGTTGCGGGAGTATGGGGTGTCTGGCCCATTGCTACGGGCCATTCGATCCCTATACGACCGTTGTAAGAGTTTGGTTCGCATTGCCGGCAATAAGTCGGACTCGTTCCCGGTGGGTGATGGGCTCCGCCAGGGCTGCCCTTTGTCTCCGGTTCTGTTCATAATTTTTATGGACAGGATTTCTAGGCGCAGCCAAGTGGCGGAGGGCTTTCGCTTTGGTGGCCTCAGAATCTCATCTCTGATTTTTGCAGATGATGTGGTTCTGTTGGCTTCATCGGGTGAGGGCCTCCAGCTCGCACTGGAACGGTTCGCAGCCGAGTGTGAAGCAGCGGGAATGAGGATCAGCACCTCCAAATCTGAGGCCATGGTTCTCAGCCCGAAAAGGGTGGAGTGCCCACTCCGGGTCGGGGATGAGTTCCTGCCCCAAGTGGAGGAGTTCAAGTATCTCGGGGTCTTGTTCACGAGTGATGGGAGAAGGGAGCCGGAGATCGACAGGCGGATTGGGGCTGCAGCTGCAGTAATGCAGACGCTGCACCGGTCCGTCGTGGTGAAGAGGGAGCTGAGTGTAAAAGCGAAGCTCTCAATTTACCGGTCGATCTACGTCCCTACCCTCACCTATGGCCACGAGCTGTGGGTAGTGACCGAAAGAACGAGATCGCGGATACAAGCGGCAGAAATGAGCTTCCTCCGAAGGGTGGCTGGCCTCTCCCTTAGAGATAGGGTGAGAAGTTCGGCCATCCAGGAGGGGCTCAGAGTAGAGCCGCTGCTCCTCCACATCGAAAGGAGCCAGCTGAGGTGGTTCGGGCATCTGACAAGGATGCCCCCTGGGCGCCTCCTGGGTGAGGTGTTCCAGGCATGTCCCACCGGGAGGAGGCCCCGGGGCAGACCCAGGACACGCTGGAGAGATTATATCTCTCGGCTGGCCTGGGAACGCCTTGGTATTCCCCCGGATAAGCTGGAGGAGGTGGCTGGGGAGAGGGAGGTCTGGGCCTCTTTGCTTAGGCTGCTGCCCCCGCGACCCGGCCCCGGACAAAGCGGATGAAGATGGATGGATGGATGGATGGATGGATAATTTTAATTGGATCTGAAAAGCTCGACCTCATTGGTGGGATAAAGGTTATCATGCTGGGTACAAAATTTGTGACCCAACACTGTGCACAGTGCAAGTAAAATAAATAAAGTTTGAATTCCCTGACTGGCTCTGAACTGAGGGGAACTCAGACACAGCACAACCTTTGATACAACTGCACCTTTTTACATGATGATCTTTAAGAATAACACTTTGATGGCAAAAACACTGAGCTTTTTAGTTGTTTAAATAGAAGAGAGAAAATATAAACAACTTTTGACAAATTGAATTGTGAAAAAATCGAGTGAAATGAGACCAACATAATTTAAGAATATTTTGATACTATGGTGCCTAAAATCTTCTGAAATTGTAATTTTTGTTTGTCTTCTCACATAAAATTACTTCACATACAGAAAAGCTGGGACAAATTTTAATGTGACGTCTAAATCATAAAAATCGAAGAAGAAAATGTATAATAACATACTCTGTACAACAGTGATGTTGACTGCTCTGCTGAACTCTCCTGATCCAGACTCACACCAGTACACTCCAGTATCTGACACCAATGTGTGGATTATACATGTGGATCCAATCATTAGCCAACAGTTATTATAAAATGAAGGGTTGCGCTGTAGAACAGTCATCACTCTCCACTCTGTGAAGTTTCCCTTACAGGTCAGTGAGAGAGAGTCAGAGAGGAAGTGTTGCACTCTGTCAGGACTCACTGTCAGAGACACTGCTGAATTAACATCTGAAAACAACATGCAGTGAAGAGACAAAGTACAGAGACATTAGGATTCAAAATATCACAGTAAAAATATTCCTTTGTTTTTTTCGTTTTTTTCTTGAGATCAGCTAATAATGTAAAAAGATAGTAATTATTTGGTGAAACTGCATTTTTTACATTGAACACATTATATTTTTAGTATCTTTATATTAGACTCACTGGTCCAAAATGAAAAGAAAAAAGAGAAAATCATGCAAAATAAATATTAAACATAAGGAAAATAAAATATATGAGCAAATGCTTTTTCTACAAAACACAGCTGTACAAATGTCTCCACCATATTTGTACCAAATCGATTTCTTGTTAAACCCACAATAGCCACAAATAAATCTATGAATGAGATTTCTTAATACAACTTTAAATATAGTGCAGTTTTGAATTTCTGTTCCAAGCTTTGAGAACTAATTCTTCCACTTCTTAATGTGAGCTGTCCAGTTTTATTTATGGGTTGTACATACAAACAAAGTTACCACATCATGATGTCACAGTCAAAAAAATATTTGCTGCTACAGCGCACATTTATACAGCTGTTCCAACTATAGGGGGATCACGCTTCTCAACTGGGAAAGTCTATACCAGGGTGCTGGAAAAGAGAGTCTGTCTGTTATTTGAACCTCGAACAGGAGGAACAATGCGGTCTTTGTCAAAGAACACTGAAACAGGTCTTTACACTCTCAAGGATAGTTGAGGATGCATGTGATTTTGCCCAGCCAGTCTATATGTGTTTTGTGGACTTGGAGAAGGTATTCAACCATGTCCCTTGGAGAGTCCTGTGGGAGGTGCATTGGGAGTAAAGGGTGTCTGGCCCATTGTTACAGGCCATTCAATCTTTATACAACTATTGCGAGAGCTTAGGCTGCGTAGCCGGCAATAAGTCAGACTCAATTCCGGTGAGTGTCAGACTCCGCCAGGGTTGCCCTTTGTCACCGATTCTGTTTGTAATTTTTAAGGACAGAATTTCTAGCTGTACCCAAGTGACAGAAGGCTTTCACTTGGGTGATCTCAGAATCTCATCTCTGCTTTTTGCAGATGATGTGCTTCTGTTGGCTTCATCTGGTGGGAATGGAACGGTTTGCAGCCGAGTGTGACACAGTGGGAATGAGAATTTCTATCCCAAGTGGAAGAGTTTAAGTATCTTGGGGTTCATGAGTGATAGGAGCGGGAGATTGAGGTCCGTCAGGGTGAAGAGAGAGCTGAGTTGAAAAGCAAAGCTCTCAACTTACCAGTCGATCTACGTCCCTACCCTCACCTATGGTCATAAGCTGTGGGTAGTGACTGAAAGACTGAGATTGTGGATACAAGCGACAGAAAAGAGCTCAGAGTACCACCACTGCTCCTCCACATGAAAGGAGCCAGTTGAGATGGTTTGGGCATCTGACAAGGATGCCTCCTGGGCACCTCCTGGGTGAGGTGTTCAGGGCATGTCACACCTGAAACATTCTTTCTACAACGGAAACCAAATATTCAGAAAGTTCTTCCCCTATCTGTTGCAGAAGTTCCCATATATGTGTGGCACTTCTAGGTTGCTTTGTTTTCACTCTTCTTTTCAGTTCATCTCAAACCAGCTCATTGTATCATGATGCCTCTCACTCTGTACAAGTCACCGACCCTGGATCAAGCAAAACAGCTCCAGGCCATCACACTTCCTCCTCCGTGTTTGACAGTTTATGCCACACACTGTGGGACCATTCTTTCACCTACTTGACGACCTACAAAGGTCCTCCGTGAGGAATGGAAGATTTCAAACTTTGATTCATCAGTCTATAATACCTTCTTCCAGTCTTCAATGGCGGTGTTTCATGGCCCAGGCAAGCCTCTTTGTCTTATTCTGACGTCTTAGCAATGGATTTCTTGCTGGAACTCATTGTGTCAAAGCTGCAGCTCGAATTCCTCTCTTCACAGTTGAAACTGAGACTTGCTTACTGCGACCACTATTAAGCTGTGCTTGAAGCTGTCGTTCTGTGAACTGCTTATCATGCAAACTGTTAACTATGACAAACTTGTCCTATGATTCAGTTGTGGCTTTGGGTCTGCCAGACCTCTTCCTGTCAGAGTTTGTTCCAGTTTCTGAGTGACCTCTGATGGTAAAGGAAACTGTACTCACTGACACCTTGACTTTCTTTGCAATTTCTCTCTAGGAAAGACCTACATTTTTAAGTGTTATGACGGTTTGTCTCTCTTCCATTGCTAATTGCCTTTTTCTCACCATTTTTGCAGCAACACATTACTTTCTGTATTACAGTACTGTTCAACTGATGCTCAGGGGGGTGTAGTGTGTGTGTTCCAACACTCCTTTTATGGAGACAGAAGGGGTTGTAAGTAACTTAGAAAAGTTGGAACACATGTAGCAATTAGTAGCACCAGTTTTGAAGTCTTGATCAAGCTCCATTGCTGCAGAACAGCTTTAAATTGTTAACCCATTTTGTGTATATTTCTGAAATGTATATTATTTTTCAGTTTTGGTTAACCTTATCTTTTTTATAACCTCTGGCAGTTCACCACTTACCTCCTGTTCTCCACCTGGAGACAGCATGTGACATGCACTAGTACCCTCAGTGACACGCAAAATAAAACAATGAATACACTACGTACTAACTACACAAGACAACACAACACACTAACTATACACTCCAACCACGCCAAATGTGACAAATCTCCCACATCTCAAAACTCGCTGTCCATATCACTATCTCTCTCTATCTCTCTTGCACTCACTCGCTCTCTCGCTGGGGGATGACACTGCAATATATTTAGTTTAGGCTCAAAGTGTCAATGTTCGCTTATTTGACTAAACATCACTTTCATATGCAAAACCTGGGTGGAACTAGGACCTGTTGATCCACCCCAGTTCTAGTTTCAGCAATTGAACAAATGTAGTGTTTATCAGGTTGGGGAAACCTGCAGCCAGGTGAGACCGAAGAAGTCACTTGGATGGTTGATGAAACTTTTCTACCACATACAAAGTCCAGAACACAATCAACTTTTTGGGACAATAAATCTACAGTACGGCATCAGAAGTTACATGAAAAGATGCAGATGAACCATTGCCTTAGTCTGATGTTTAAATCAGGCAGCTTGCTGACAGCTGATCGAAATCCACCCACCCAATTTACCGATACCTGCAACAAACAAGGGTGTGTCTACACAGGAGCATGGGGTGTACTAGACCATGTTTATTTCAAGCCCTCCATAAAAACTAAAATCAGATTTGAAGTTAAATGACATCTTACATGGCATTAACTAAATATTTTCAAAATCTAAAAGTAAAAGCATTTTTTCTAAAAGATAAATAATTAAATAATAATAATAACATCTATTTCTAGCAGCATAAAATGTTATTAAAGCACAGAGAAGACTTCAGAACCCTGATACGCTTGCTGTTCTCACACACACAAAAACACATAATATGACCACACATCAAATTTACCTCATCCTGGGGATAAAATACTTTCTTTTAGTCTTTTATTCTTCTAATTATCTTTTAAAATGCTTCTGTCATAATTCTGTGATATTGTCTGTTTCACAGATTCCTTCTACAGTGAGATATTTTGCAGCAGCAGGACCAAAACTAAAAACCTTTGAAGTATATTTTAAATGAACAATAACAGCAGCTGTTATTTGTGACGTCTTCTTCTAGCGTCCATCTGTAGTCAGTGTTTCTCTTGTCTTTACCAGAGCTGTTAACCTGCCTGCTGACATCTTTGTTTCTTTATTAACTATATTTGACTTTTTTTTATCTGAACACCTACCTGAGCAATAAAGAGTCTTAACTGTGTAAATCCTGTCTGTGCACTAAGTAAAAATAATCAGTACAAACAGTAACACGAGTTTGAATATCAAAGTAAAAGTATTCAAAGAGAAAACATTTAAAATGTCATAGATGTCTTTTGTTTTTCATGTTATCACATTAAATAAAAACTGAAAAAATAAGAAAAGGAAACAAGGAAATTCAGTTTGGTTTGATCACAGAGAGAATGGAAAATATTCAGTTCAGTTCTTCTTTTGGGAAGTTTTAATGTACACAGACATCAATGGTTGTCATGGAGATGAGATTTTAATAAATCTTGGTGAATAAAAATGATGACCTAACATGAGCTTATTGAAAGGACAGAGAGAAACAAACTGACCTGCAGACCAGACAAACTTTGGTTGACTGTGATCAGTGTGATACTCTGGGTCTCCTCTTCCAGCTCTGCACACATATCCTGCTGTGTGTGTCTGTCCATGAATGATGTAGGAGCCCTGTGCAGTCCCACTGCCATCAGGTAGCAGCTCATAACTGTAGGATTTCCCTGATAGATCAGGAACAGCTTTATACCAGTAGAAGCTCCATCCTGCAGACGGATGTTTAACCTCACAGTTCAGAGTTACTGAGGCTCCAGGACTCAGCCATGATGGAGACACAGTGAGGACAGGATCTGTTCAAGAAAGATTTTCTCTCAATGTTTTGTTTCGTAACTCTGAATTCAATTTCACAAAAATGTTGACTCACAAATATTTATTATGAACTAGAGTGAGACTATCTAAACATGAAATATCTCAACATGTACTAATAAAAACACATTTTTACAAACTTTTTGTATTTTCAGGAAAAAAGGAGTTATGACTGCACTTACTGTCAAAAACTGTCAGTGTGACTGAATCACTCCACTCTGTTGTTTTATTCTGTGAACTTTTCATTCTGCCCTTACAGCGATAGTTTCCACTGTTGGATGCTGAAGCAGAGCTAATCCTGTACTCAGTTTGATTTTGAGGTTTTATCATGCTGCTTGTTTCCCACTCATAATCCCACTCAGTGTCTCCTCCATGGATCTCACATCTGACAGTGATCGTCTCTCCTCTGTATATCTCAGACCAGTTTGGATGCAGAGTCACAACAGGCCTGATTGAGACTGTTAATGTTCAAGAAAGTACAATAAAAACACATGAATGACAAAAGGTTCAGTTACCATCAGACGTAGTGCTTTGTGGGAAGTTACATTTAAACTTAATAGTTGTGTCAATCCTGACAGATTCATACAGAAAATACTCTGAAATACTCTGTTGATCAGCATGATGATTTTGTTTATATTTACTTTTATGTTTCTACAATTAGATACATACTGTGATGTTTACAGAGATTTTATTTTAAAAGGTCAAATGTAAGGCGAAAGGAGAATATAGAAAAGAGGGACAACGAAAAACGGGAGATAAACAAGTTAGCGCTGCAGACTGTGTTGCCGCTGCAAGCCTGAGAATTAAAGAATGGAACTGAGAAATACTGAAGGTGTCATCATTAATGTTTGAGGCATTCAAACATTACATTGCCGACGAGAGTAAAGGTTACAACTAGGGATGGGTACCGGTGTCCGGTGCCATGATGGCACCGGTTCTGACATAAATGGTAGTAACCAGACTGAAAAGCAGCGCACATTTCGGTGCTTTTTTTTCCTGAGCTGTGATACACTTCTAGCCAATCATTTTACGTTTCCGAGGATAGTAGGCGGCCCCGGTACGTACGTTCTTTTAGAGCAGAGCTACAGATTAAAAATGTCCAAGGCGAAGCGGTCAAAAGTCTGGCTGTACTTCACAGCAAAATATGCAAACTCAGCAGCCTGCAACAAGTGCTTTAAGCTGATACTGTGATACTGTCAAAGGAGGTAACACCTCAAATCCGATGAAACACCTGGCGACGCATAGCGTTTTTTTAAAGCCCAGAAATGCGCCGTATTTGATAGCTTGCTGCGAGACCTCACACCGAGCACATCTACTGCGGGTGGGTTGCCTGTTATGCAACATCCCCCAAAAACACGAAGAGGAGAGTCCTGGCCCCTAGCCCTGCCAATGTAGCAGAAATGATGACGGATGATGATGGCAGCAGCAGCCGTTCTTCTCTGCGTGAGTAGCTTAATGTTGTTCGTGTGTAATTTACGTTGAGTAGGCTAACCACGTTATTACATTAATGCATGTAAGGTGAACTAGCAAACACCTTCATAACTACATGCGGCTGTCTTCTTGTTTGATGGCAGATACTCCCTTCACCCTGGCCAAAAAGGCTAAAATGACCAAAGAAAAAGTGGAAAACAGTTAAACATGAGAGGTTTAGGACAAAGTTTGTGTTTTTTCCATTGTTTAAGCACTGCTTCCAGCCAAGAGTGATACCATATATGCCCCATAGCTGCAGAAAAGGCTAACATTGTTATCTTTTTACAAAAAACAGCTGAACATGAGAGGTTTTTGGACCAATTTTGTGTTCTCCATTCTTTAAGCACCGGTTTGAGCACCATTTGAGCACCGGCACCGTTTCAAAAGTACCGACTTGGCACCGGTATCGGATAAAACCTAAACGATACCCATCCCTAGTTACAACCAAAGCAAGACGAAGGAAGTTGCCCTACCCGGAGCTTAGGAGACAAGAACATGGCCCAAAGACTACGCTTACAAAATTATGAACATGGTAATAAATCCGGTCAATTTCTAGCAAACCAGCTAAAAATAAGTAAAGAAAAAACAACTATATGTGCTGTTCAAGATTTATCTGGGAACACAATATATGAACCGATACAAATAAACAACATTTTCAGGGATTTCTATAAAACGTTGTATTCACCACAAATAAACCCATCTAAAAACAAAATTGATCAGTTTTTGGACAACATAACTCTTCCAAAATTATTAGACACTCAAGCAATGGCACTGGATTCACCACTGACACCAGGTGAACTTCAGGAAGCCCTGATAAGTATGCCCAATAATAAGGCTCCAGGTCCAGACGGCTTTCCTGCAGAATTCTACAAAGAATTCTGGTCGATTCTAGCACCAGTTTTCTACAGAACGCTGTTGGAAATCAAAGAAAAGGGCAGACTTCCATCAAATATGAATTCTGAAAACATTGATCTCCTGCTAAAACCAGGCAAAGACCCTGTATATCCCTCAAGCTATCGTCCAATATCCCTTATAAATGTAGACCTTAAAATGATCTGCAAAGCTCTCTCAAAGAGACTGGAGAAAATAACCCCCCTCTTAATTCATCCTGACCAAACTGGTTTCATAAAAGGTAGGCACTCATCAACAAATACACGTAGATTACTTAATTTGATAGACTACTCATACAGTAAAAACCTAGAAACTACAATATTCTCTTTAGACGCAGAAAAAGCATTTGACAGAGTTAACTGGAAATTTCTATTTGCAACTTTACACAAATTTGGTTTTGGATCCTCTTTCATAAACTGGTTAAAAATATTATATAATTCCCCAACAGCTTGTGTCAGAACAAATGACCAGACATCCTCCAGCTTCTGTCTCTTGAGGGGCACCAGGCAGGGATGCCCACTCTCCCCTTCACTGTTTGCAATTTTTATTGAACCACTAGCAGCAGCAATTAGACAGAATTCAGTAATTAAGGGCATAAAATGCAAGAACGTGGAACATAAAATCAGCCTTTATGCGGATGATGTGTTACTCTTTCTCCAAAATTCACAAACCAATATCTCTGGGGTGATTGAATTGATAAACTCTTTTGCAAGAATATCAGATTACTCAATTAACTGGTCAAAATCTACAGTCCTACCGATTAATTGCTCCCTCCATAATTCCTCTTCTACACCACTGCAATCGGGAAATATAAAATATTTAGGTATTAATGTTTCTCCCAAGCTTGCAGATCTAACTAAATTAAACCATATCCCACTTTTAAAGAAGGTAGAAGATGATCTGGCTAGGTGGAAATGTCTACCCATATCACTCATGGGAAGGGTTGCCGCTATAAAAATGATGGTCTTACCAAAAATAAATTATTTATTCTCAATGATCCCAACTAAACCGCCACAAGATTGGTTCAGATCTCTAGATTCATGTATGTCCAAATTCCTTTGGAAAAATAAACCCCCACGTATAAGCTTAAAAACACTACAAAAGACCAAGGATAGAGGAGGATTAGAACTACCTAACACTCAGCACTACTTCTTAGCCAACAGGCTTCAGTTTATCTCAGGATGGCTAAAACATACCCTCTTAGATGAACCTTGGCTAGATGTAGAACAAGCACTTTGCAATAATCTAGAGATCTCAGACCTACCATTTATCAGCTCAAACATCCAACGACATGAATGCTTTAAGAGCATCAACATCAGCTCTTCTCTGACAGCATGGTGGGAGTTTCTAAAATTGACGGCGTCTTCATTAATCCCATGCACACGTACACCTATCTGGAACAACCCTGACATATTACAAAACAATAATATGATAAACTTTTCAAATTGGAGTGGTAAAGGAATCAAATATTTAGAACATATACTAGAAGGAACAGAATTTATTTCATTTGACGGACTAGTTACACAATATGGGATCAACAGGAAAAGATTTTTAGAATATCAACAAATTAAATCCATAGTAAAAAAGAAATTTAAACCGGGTCAAGTTGAACTACAAACACCACCAAGTGTGGTTCAATTTCTTACTCTTAAAACCCCCAAATTACTATCCAAAATATACAGAATGCTTTCTAAAACAGATGAATCAATATCACTTCCTATTGCAAAATGGGAAGCGGCTTTATCAGTTAACTTAGACCTAAACTTCTGGTCTCAGATTTGCTTAAAAACCTTTCATCTAATTCATCTAAAAGCAATGAACATTACTGGAGATGCGAGATTAAGAGCATTATTGCTGCATGTAGCTGGTGAAAAAGTGCATGACGTTTACGACACGTTAGCAACAGATGGCGACAAGTACGCAGATACAAAACAGAAACTGTCAGCATACTTTGCGCCTAAGAAAAACGTGCTGTTATGCCCTTGAGTCAAAAGTCAGCGGTTGGTGTGTGTGCTGATTGAGCTACATAAGCAGAGTGATAAATAAGCTCAGAGTGAGACATCATTGCCACAAGAGATCTTTGTATCCTATGTGCGGAAATGGAGCGAGGGAGCGCTCTGTTCACTAACCTATCTTTGATGTACCCTTTCGTTTATGATGTCGTGAAAAAGTGCTCCGGCAGTTATTAAATAGGGACTAGTTCATGTTCACGCTAAGAGTGCTCTACACGTTCGCACCTCGGAAAATGTTCGTCTTTGTGAGTATTGACATGTGTAGAGACAGTCGTTATGTGTGTTTACATGGAGCGAACTGTATGCTGATGTAATGTACATGTTAAGCTAGGCTAATCGGCAAGTTGTTATTAAGATGTGTGTTAACCAGCGATTCATTTTCATTTTCGCTCATGTTCTAGTTACATAAAAACAAGAAAGTCAAGCCTTGTGTGGAAGACCTCTTCTATTTGTTCGCTAGCTGTCTAACCTCACAGGGTCACGTGTCGTGAGGGCAGCATAGTAAAAAGACGAAGGAAAAGACGCCTACTCAGCGGGTTCAAACATACAGAGCTACTTTAAGCAACATGAGTCTACGCTCAGGAAGAAATTACCTAAAAGACTACGCTGCTGAAGAGCTAGACGAAGCAGCCGGTGGTGAACAGCAACCAGACGTTGCCACTCAACCAGCTACAACGCAGCAACGGTCTCAACCATTCGACACCAAGTCGCAGCAATCCAGAACCTCGACAAGGCGTTCTCAACGGACATCCTCATCAACAGCTTCTGCAGCTGCAAGGGCCTACGCCAAAGCTCAAGCAGCACGAGCTCAACTGGCCTTCGCTGAAAAGGAAGCTAATGCAATGAAACAGAGAGCTGAACTGGATGCTCATCTACATGTCCTCCAGTGCCAAAAAGCAATAGCCGCAGCTGAAGCAGAGGCCTCAGCCTATGAAGAAGCAGAGATTCAGAGCGGGGAGCTCTACGGAGAACTTTGTGAGGAAGCTGAGCCCATCAGTACAGTGCACCGCACTAACGAATATGTTCAACAACAATGTGAGTTACTCTACCCAGACACTCAGCACGACTCAGCACAGCCTCCTAAAGGAAATTGCAATGAAGTAGATGCACAAGACAGTACACAAATAACTAATCCTTTTATAACCAACACTCAGACGAAAACACCACCTGTAAATAGAGAAAGGAAACAGGAGCAAACAGTGAACACTGGTGTAGTCGACACGTACTGGTCCAACTCCACAAAGCACACCCCCAACCTTAACAACTGTGTACCTGAATCAAGTGAAATGCAACAGTTTGCAAAATACCTAATTCGCAAAGAACTAGTCAGCACAGGTCTTTTGCAATTTGATGACAAACCTGAAAACTATTGGGCATGGAAAACCTCATTCATCAGCGCAACCAAAGACCTAAATTTGTCTCCAAGAGAGGAATTAGACTTGCTAACAAAATGGTTGGGTCCAACATCATCCGAACAGGCTAAGCGCATTCGTGCTGTACACACCCTCAATCCTGCTGCAGGTGCGAAGATGGTCTGGCAACGCCTTGAAGAGTGCTACGGCTCACCTGAGGCTATTGAGGACGCACTCTTAAAAAAGGTAGAGGACTTTCCCAAACTCACAAACAAAGACAATGTTAAGCTGCAGGAACTTAGTGACATCTTATTGGAGCTTCAGTGTGCTAAACAAGATGGCGCGCTCCCAGGACTTGCTTACCTGGACACAGCTAGAGGAGTCAGGCAAATAGTGGAAAAACTTCCCTTCAACCTACAGGAAAAGTGGACAACTGTAGGAACACAGTACAAGGAGACTCATAGTGTGTCATTTCCTCCTTTCTCAGTTTTCACACAATTTGTCCAGCGGCAAGCGAAAATGAGGAATGACCCAAGCTTTGCTATGTCCAAGGCCAACACCCATGTCCCTTCTCCCCCAACAGAAAAACTGAGGTCTTATAGTCGCAAACCTACTGTGTCAGCACACAAAATGGACATTACGGCAGAGTCGGACCAGAATAATCTCAGTCCAAAGAAAATGGAGGAACCGGATCGCCAGTGCCCAATCCACAAAAAACCACATCCACTCAAAAAGTGTAAGCTCTTTAGAGACAAAACTATTGAAGAAAGACAAGCCTATCTCAAAGAGCACCACATATGCTACAGATGCTGTGGGTCTGTCCAACACATTGCAAAAAACTGTAAAGCAGTGGTTAAGTGTATCGAGTGTGACAGCCTTAAACACTTATCTGCAATGCATCCTGGTCCTACTCCTGCCCCTAAGAGTACTACACCAGGAAACAACGACAATGAAGAGCAAATCGAGAGCTCACCTTCAGTCGAGTCGAAGTGCACAGAGGTATGTGGCCAAGGTGATAGCCCACGTTCATGTTCTAAGATCAGTTTGGTCAAAGTGTATCCCGCAGGCCAAAAAGAGAGAGCTATAAAAATGTATGCAGTAATAGATGATCAGTCCAACAGGTCACTGGTTAAGTCAGAGTTTTTCAGCCTTTTCAAAATCAATGCCAAACCCACTCCATACACCTTAAAGACTTGCTCTGGCAGAGAACAAACCTCAGGTAGGAGAGCTGTAAACTTCTTCCTCGAGTCTTTGGATGGAGAAGTCAACATCCAGCTACCCCCTTTAATTGAATGTGACTCTGTGCCGGACAATAGATCTGAAATACCCTCTCCAGAGATTGCCCAGCATCACCCACATCTTCTTCCAGTGACAGATAACATCCCACCTGTCGACCACCACGCCCCAATCCTTTTACTCCTTGGAAGGGACGTCATCAGGGTCCATAAGGTACGTGAGCAAATCAACGGACCCAATGATGCACCATACGCCCAAAGGCTAGACCTGGGTTGGGTTATTGTGGGGGAGGTGTGTCTAGGAAAAGTGCACAGTCAGTCAGAGGTCAATGTCTATAAAACACACACCTTAGATAATGGACGTGCATCCTATTTTGAGCCTTGCCCAAACACAATTCACGTTAAAGAGAATTATGGGGTCACTATGAATGCAACCTGCATCACAGACGATTTGGGACACTCTGTGTTTGTTAGATCTGAGGGTGATAACAAACAAGCCATGTCTATCGACGACAGAGCATTCCTGACAATAATGGACAGTGAAGTTTATCAAAACCAAGAGAACAGCTGGGTTGCACCTTTACCCTTTCGCTCACAGAGAAGGAGGCTCCCTGACAACAGAGAACAAGCCCTAAAACGCCTCTGCTCTCTCCGAAAGACTTTGGAAAAGAGACCAGAAATGAAAGATCACTACATCCAATTCATGCAGAAAATGTTGGATAACGACCAAGCCGAGCCTGCCCCTCCTCTGCCACTAAATAAAGAACATTGGTATCTGCCCACGTTTGGGGTATACCACCCACAGAAGCCACAACAAATACGAGTCGTGTTTGATTCAAGTGCAGAATGTGATGGAATTTCGCTCAATCAAGTGCTTCTTGGCGGACCTGATTTGAACAACTCCCTATTGGGAGTGCTGTTGCGCTTCCGCAAAGAGCCCATAGCCCTGACAGCCGATGTGCAGCAAATGTTTTACTGCTTCGTTGTGCGCGAAGACCACAGAGATTATCTGCGTTATCTGTGGTATGAGGACAATGACATTACAAAGAGCATAGTTGAGTTTAGAATGAAGGTCCACGTGTTTGGAAACAGCCCGTCACCCGCTGTTGCCATCTACTGCATGAGACAGGCAGCACAGCAGGGAGAACGAGAACACGGATCTGAGGCAAGACAGTTTGTTGAGCGTCAGTTTTATGTTGACGATGGTCTCACATCAGTCGCCACGCCAGAGGAAGCAATCAACCTGCTCACAAGAACGCAAAACATGTTGGCAGAGTCTAACTTGCGCCTCCACAAGGTGGCATCAAACTGCAGTCAAGTCATGGAAGCTTTCCCTGTTGAGGATCGTGCAAAGGACCTGAAAGATTTAGACCTAGGAGTAGACCCTCTTCCAGTTCAGAGAAGCTTGGGACTCTGTTGGAACCTACAATCTGACAGCTTCACTTACCAGGTGTCAAATGAGAGCAAACCATTCACACGGAGGGGAGTATTGTCGACAGTTAATAGCCTCTATGACCCTTTGGGATTTGCTGCTCCCATAATAATGCAGGGCAAAGCATTACTCAGGGAACTGTCATCTGATGGAAAAGACTGGGACACACTCTTACCCCCTGAGAAACAGGAGAGGTGGGACTTATGGAAAGACTCTTTGCAAGCCCTTGAGAACCTCCAAATACCAAGGTGCTACAGCCCAGGTACGTTAAGCACAACGAAAGTGAAAGAACTTTGCATTTTCTGTGATGCCTCCACTGTCGCTATAGGTGCAGTAGTCTATCTGCGTACAGTTGACAGTGAAGGACAGTGTCATACTGGGTTTGTGATGGGGAAGTCTAAACTCGCACCCCGCCCCGCACACACTGTACCACGCCTGGAACTATGTGCTGCTGTGCTCGCAGTGGAAATGTTTGAGCTCATCAGAGACGAGTTAGACATTAAAGTAGACAATGTGACTTTTTACACAGACAGTAGGATTGTGTTGGGGTACATACACAACACCTCCAGACGATTCTACATGTATGTTGCCAACAGGGTTACGCGCATTAGAGCATCCACCCATCCGAGTCAATGGCATTATGTACCAAGTGAGTTAAATCCAGCTGACCAGGCCACTCGGTTCATTCCAGCAGCAGACCTGCAGAACAGTACCTGGTTCTCAGGTCCACCCTTTCTGTACTCTGACCCACACACAGAACCACACACTGGTCCTTTCACGCTCATCGAACCTGAAAAAGACAGAGAGATACATCCGGAAATAAAAGTAATGAAAACTACTGTAGCAGAGCCACAGTTGGGTTCTGACCGTTTCAAAAAGTACTCAAACTGGATCACTCTTTGCAGAGTCATAGCCAGACTCATTCATGTAGTTACATCCTTTGCACAAAAGACAAAAGTCAAAGTCAAAGTCAAAGTCAAAGTCAACTTTATTTGTCGATTCTGCCACATGTACAGGACATACGGAGAATAGAAATTGCGTTACTCTTCACTCCCTAGATAAATAGCAAATGAACATTTAAATATATTTAAATATAAAAGTGATTAAAAAATGCAAGTAAAATAATTAAAAAGTAAAAATTTAAATAAATACAATTTTACATATAACAAGAAAGCTATATAATATACAATATAATGGGTAAGTGACATTGAGTGTAAACCAGGCAGAGTAGTGCAAATAGGCAAATAGTGCAAATGGAGATTTGGTAATGTACGGTAAGAGAAAGTGTAACAACAAAGTCTTACAAGTGGGCGAAGGGGATGGAAAGGTTTCAGTGAGACACCGAGCGTCCAAGAACTCACCCGAGCCCAAGCAGTCATTATTCGAGCCGTCCAACAAGAAGCTTACAAAGGGACGCTTGAAAACATTAAAGAAGGAAGGAAGGTCAGTGGCATATTTGATGCACTCAAAAAGCTCAATCCTGTAGTGGACAAAGACAGTCTCTTACGAGTCGGTGGACGTCTTTCCGCTGCCGATCTCACAGAGAATGAAAAGCACCCTCTGATTATCCCATCTACCAGCCACATCGCCATGCTAATTGTAACTCACTATCATGAACGAGTGGCTCATCAAGGAAGACACATAACTGAAGGAGCTATCCGTGGTGCTGGGTACTGGATAATTGGAGGGAAGCGGCTTGTGTCATCTGTCATTCATCGGTGTGTCACATGTCGCAAGTTGCGAGGCAAAATGCAGATCCAGAAAATGGCAGACTTGCCTGCAGACCGAGTCACCCCTGAACAACCCTTTACCACTGTAGGCCTAGATGTATTTGGGCCATGGACTATTGTGACGCGTCGTACAAGAGGTGGTTGTTCCCAGAACAAACGTTGGGCTGTGTTATTCACATGCATGTCAACTAGGGCTGTGCATATCGAACTGATAGAGACTATGTCTGCTGATAGTTTTATCAATGCATTAAGAAGGCTCTTCTCTATTCGGGGCCCGGCCAAGTTTCTGCGCTCGGACAGAGGCACGAATTTTGTGGGCGCTTGTAAGGAATTAGACCTAAACTCAGGAAACAAAGCAGTAGGAAAGTACCTGCAAGAGAGAGGGTGTGTTTGGACTTTCAATCCCCCTCATGCGTCTCATATGGGAGGCTCGTGGGAGCGCCTTATAGGCGTTGCCAGGCGCATTCTGGATGCAATGTTGTTACGAACTGAACAAACACGTCTTACTCATGAAGTGTTGTGCACCTTCATGGCCGAGGTGATGGCAATTATTAATGCAAGGCCTCTTGTTCCCATATCCACCGACCCTGACAGTCCTGCAGTACTCACTCCAGCAGTGCTACTAACGCAGAAGATGAGTGCTGTGTCCGCCCCACTTGGGAACTTCTCATCAGGGCAGCTGTTTGGGAAACAATGGAAACATGTTCAACTCCTCGCTGACGCTTTTTGGAAAAGGTGGAAGGGAGAGTATTTATCCACCTTACAAGGTCGTGCAAAATGGACAGAGACTAGACCTAATGTCAAAATAGGAGATGTGGTCCTGCTAAAGGACCCCCAAGCCAGCAGGAACGAATGGCCCATGGGACTAATAGTAAAAACATTCCCCAGCAGCGACAAGAAGGTCCGAAAAGTGGAAGTGCGGACTGTAAAAGATGGGACTGTTAAAATGTTTCTCAGACCAGTTTCAGAGATTGTTGTTTTGCTTGCAGAGACTGAATGAATATTCTTCAATGCTAGATGATGTTTGAATATGTTGTATTGATGTTTATTGTGATATAATGTGTGTATATCAAGCGGGGAGTGTTATGCCCTTGAGTCAAAAGTCAGCGGTTGGTGTGTGTGCTGATTGAGCTACATAAGCAGAGTGATAAATAAGCTCAGAGTGAGACATCATTGCCACAAGAGATCTTTGTATCCTATGTGCGGAAATGGAGCGAGGGAGCGCTCTGTTCACTAACCTATCTTTGATGTACCCTTTCGTTTATGATGTCGTGAAAAAGTGCTCCGGCAGTTATTAAATAGGGACTAGTTCATGTTCACGCTAAGAGTGCTCTACACGTTCGCACCTCGGAAAATGTTCGTCTTTGTGAGTATTGACATGTGTAGAGACAGTCGTTATGTGTGTTTACATGGAGCGAACTGTATGCTGATGTAATGTACATGTTAAGCTAGGCTAATCGGCAAGTTGTTATTAAGATGTGTGTTAACCAGCGATTCATTTTCATTTTCGCTCATGTTCTAGTTACATAAAAACAAGAAAGTCAAGCCTTGTGTGGAAGACCTCTTCTATTTGTTCGCTAGCTGTCTAACCTCACAGGGTCACGTGTCGTGAGGGCAGCATACGTGCAGTATCCGATTTATCTGTTCAGGAAAGCGATGCAGGAATCAGGTGAAACGTTGGACAACTATCACACCAGGCTTAGGATTTTAGCCAAAAACTGTGAGTTGCAAGCTACAGGGATGGAAGCTGACAAGACAGCTGCACAAAGTACAGTACAGCACAAAACAGGACGTGACACCACGGCTAGAAACAAATGGATGCCCTCATGGCAGCCGAATAACCTCTGTCAAAACTGTGGAGGCAGATATCCTCATGAGCAAGGCTGCCCAGCCAAAGACAAAATCTGTAATTCTTGTGGCAAATTCAATCATTTTGCAAAGCAATGTCGCTCAAAGAGAAAAGAGACACATTGTGGAAAGAAGTATAAGAAAAACCTGCCACTGCAAACTGTTCATCAAGTAACAGACAGCGCTGCACATGTGGAGACAGGGCACACATCCAGCAGTGATGATGCTTATGTATATGTGGTGAACACAGCTCAACATCCTAAACTCCCACATACTGAAGTCAGAGTAATGGGCACCCAGATACCGGTGCTAATCGACTCTGGAGCCACTGCTAACTGCTTAACTTAAGCCACCTACAACAAACTGACACCACGTCCTACGTTAACATCTACAGACATCAAGATTTACCCATACCACTCATCTACGTCTCTCCCACTGTGTGGTGCGTTCAGGTGCAGTGTGGAAAAACAAGACAAACCAGTTAGGTGTTCCTTCTTTGTCATTAAAGGAGGAGGTTTCAATATTTTGAGTTTTGAAACCTCAAAAGACTTGGGATTCCTCCAGATTGTCACTGCGGTCTCTTGTCAGTCTCAACGTTCCGTTGCAGACAATCTAGTAGAACAACACCGAGAACTTTTCCAGGGAATTGGAAAACTCAAAGATTTTCAAGTGAAACTGCACATAAACACACAGATGTACAGTGGGGCAAAAAAGTATTTAGTCAGCCACCGATTGTGCAAGTTCCCCCACCTAAAATGATGACAGAGGTCAGTAATTTGCACCAGAGGTACACTTCAACTGTGAGAGACAGAATGTGAAAAAAAAATCCATGAATCCACATGGTAGGATTTGTAAAGAATTTATTCGTAAATCAGGGTGGAAAATAAGTATTTGGTCAATAACAAAAATACAACTCAATACTTTGTAACATAACCTTTGTTGGCAATAACAGAGGTCAAACGTTTACTATAGGTCTTTACCAGGTTTGCACACACAGTAGCTGGTATTTTGGCCCATTCCTCCATGCAGATCTTCTCGAGAGCAGTGATGTTTTGGGGCTGTCGCCGAGCAACACGGACTTTCAACTCCCGCCACAGATTTTCTATGGGGTTGAGGTCTGGAGACTGGCTAGGCCACTCCAGGACTTTCAAATGCTTCTTACGGTGCCACTCCTTTGTTGCCCGGGCGGTGTGTTTTGGATCATTGTCATGTTGGAAGACCCAGCCTCGTTTCATCTTCAAAGTTCTCACTGATGGAAGGAGGTTTTGGCTCAAAATCTCACGATACATGGCCCCATTCATTCTGTCCTTAACACGGATCAGTCGTCCTGTCCCCTTGGCAGAAAAACAGCCCCATAGCATGATGTTTCCACCCCCATGCTTCACAGTAGGTATGGTGTTCTTGGGATGCAACTCAGTATTCTTCTTCCTCCAAACACGACGAGTTGAGTTTATACCAAAAAGTTCTACTTTGGTTTCATCTGACCACATGACATTCTCCCAATCCTCTGCTGTATCATCCATGTGCTCTCTGGCAAACTTCAGACGGGCCTGGACATGCACTGGCTTCAGCAGCGGAACACGTCTGGCACTGCGGGATTTGATTCCCTGCCGTTGTAGTGTGTTACTGATGGTGACCTTTGTTACTTTGGTCCCAGCTCTCTGCAGGTCATTCACCAGGTACCCCCGTGTGGTTCTGGGATCTTTGCTCACCGTTCTCATGATCATTTTGACCCCACGGGATGAGATCTTGCGTGGAGCCCCAGATGGAGGGAGATTATCAGTGGTCTTGTATGTCTTCCATTTTCTGATGATTGCTCCCACAGTTGATTTTTTCACACCAAGCTGCTTGCCTATTGTAGATTCACTCTTCCCAGTCTGGTGCAGGTCTACAATACTTTTCCTGGTGTCCTTCGAAAGCTCTTTGGTCTTGGCCATGGCGGAGTTTGGAGTCTGACTGTTTGAGGCTGTGGACAGGTGTCTTTTATACAGATGATGAGTTCAAACAGGTGCCATTCATACAGGTAACGAGTGGGGGACAGAAAAGCTTCTTACAGAGGACGTTACAGGTCTGTGAGAGCCAGAGATTTTCCTTGTTTGAGGTGACCAAATACTTATTTTCCACCCTAATTTACGAATAAATTCTTTACAAATCCTACCATGTGGATTCATGGATTTTTTTTTCACATTCTGTCTCTCACAGTTGAAGTGTACCTCTGGTGCAAATTACTGACCTCTGTCATCATTTTAAGTTGGGGAACTTGCACAATCGGTGGCTGACTAAATACTTTTTTGCCCCACTGTAAAATCAACCTGTCAACCACACAGACGTGTTCCTTTTCATTTACATCAAAAAGTGGAGGACGAACTTCAGAAATTAGAAGCTGATGACATTATTGAAAAGGTTACGGGACCAACACCGTGGGTTTCACCCACTGTACGCACCATTACGGACTACAAAGCCAGGGACACTGCGCCGATCAATGCCGACTCTGCATTCACCAACAAGCTGAATCGGTTCTACGCCCGTTTCGAGGTTAGCCAGGCGGCTAATGCTATCTACCGCCTGACTACCGAGGACAGTGACGTCATCAGCGAGAGACCGGTGACCAGCATCGCGGAGCATGACGTCCGAGCGGCACTGAGGAGAGTGAACACAAGGAAAGCAGCGGGGCCAGACGGCATCACCGGCCGTCTGCTGCGCTGCTGTGCTGACCAGCTAGCAGGTGTGTTCACTTACATCTTCAACGAGTCCCTGGCGAAGTCTGTGGTCCCCACATGCTTCAAAAGATCCACCATCATCCCTGTGCCCAAGAACAGCAAACCCTCATCCCTGAACGATTACCGGCCAGTTGCACTGACCTCGGTAGTAATGAAGGTGTTTGAGAGGCTGCTGAAGAACATCATCTCCTCCTCCATCCCAGACACCACAGATCCGCTGCAGTTCGCCTACAGATCCAACAGATCCACAGAGGATGCCATCGCCCACGTCCTACACACCACTCTCAGCCACGTGGACAAGAAACAGGGTAACTATGTGCGAATGCTGTTTGTTGATTACAGTTCAGCGTTTAACACAATAGTGCCCTGCAGACTGTTCACAAAGCTCAGGGATCTGGGACTTAACAGCCGTCTGTGTGCATGGGTGTTGGACTTCCTCACTGGCAGAACTCAGGTGGTGAGGGTGGGCAGGTGCTTCTCCAACAGCATCACCATCAACACAGGAGCACCTCAGGGATGTGTCCTCTCGCCACTGCTCTACTCCCTCTACACTTCAGACTGCGTTGCCACCCATGGCTCCAACACCATTGTGAAGTTTGCTGACGACACAGTGGTGTTTGGTGCCATCTCCAACAACGATGAGGCGGCCTACATGGATGAAGTGAAGAATCTGGCATCGTGGTGCCAGGACAACCACCTCCAGCTGAACGTCAGCAAGACCAAGGAGCTGGTGGTGGACTTCAGAAGGGGTCAGCACAGAGACTACAAGCCCATTATCATCAATGGAGCTCCAGTGGAGAGGGTGCAGTCCTTCAAGTATCTTGGTGTCCACATCTCCTCAGACCTGACATGGGCTGCCCACATTCAGGTCCAGACCAAAAAGGCTAGGCAGCGCCTGTATCACCTACGACAACTGAGGAAGTTCAGGGTCTCTCCAAAGATCCTCAGGATTTTCTATACAGGCGCTGTGGAGAGCATCCTCACACAGAACATGACATCGTGGTTCGGGAACAGCTGTGTGAAGGACCAAAAAGCTCTCCAGAGAGTGATCCGTACAGCAGAACGCTGCTGCAGGATTGCTCTCCCCCCGCTTCAGGACACTTACACCAGGAGATGCCGGACTACTGAAGGACCCGTCCCATCCTGGCAACAAACTGTTCCAACTTCTGCAATCTGGTAGAAGGTTCCGCATCATCCGGGCAAGGACAGAGAGACTCAAGAGGAGCTTCTATCCCCAAGCCATCCGTGCCCTAAACACACACACCCGCCCTCTCACATCATCTATAATTGACTGAGACAGGACTCTTCCAGACACTCTAAACCAAGGCACAATGTACATTCCAAATTCCTTTAATTTTAAATATGTTTATATTGTCTATCCTGTAAAATAGTCAGATGTCTATTCATATTAATGTACAGAATTCACCTGCTTGCTGCTACTACTGCACATTCACCCAGTGTATATACTATATGTATATATATATATATATATAATGTTCTTCCTCTACACCCCCCCCCCAATTTTTGCACATGTCGAGGAGCGTGTCAGGCTACATTTCACTGTGTGTTATACTTGTATAACTATGCATGTGACAAATTAAGAACCTTGAACCTTGAACCTGTAACACTGCCAAAACCAAAGAATCCAGACGAAGTACGGATATGTGTGGACATGAGACAAGCAAACACTGCAATCGAACGAGAACGACATGTCACTCCCACGATTGATGATGTAATCCATGAGCTGAATGGATCTACGGTGTTCTCAAAAGTTGATCTCAGGGCAGGATACCACCAACTTGAACTACACCCTGACAGCCATTGCATTACGACATTCACTACTCATCTGGGACTTCGGCGCTATAAAAGACTGAGCTTTGGAGTCTCTTCTGCAGCTGAAGTGTTCCAAAATGATATTCATCAGACGCTGCAAGGACTGACGGAGTCAAAAATCTTAGTGATGACATTATAGTCTTTGGCAGGGACCAGGCTGATCATGACAGCAATCTTACAGCTCTCTTTAAGCGACTATCAGAGTCAGGCCTTACTCTGAATCGAGAGAAGTGTGAATTTAATAAAACAAGACTTGAGTTTTTTGGTTTCATCTTCTCTGCAGGAGGCGTTTCAGCAGATCCTAAAAAGGCTGCAGCAGTTCAACACGCTCCCAACCCAAAAACACCTGCTGACATCAAAAGTCTCCTTGGCATGGCCAATTGCTGCTCAAGGTTCATCAGGGACTTCTCATCGATCTCTGAGCCACTGCGCAGGCTCACACACAAGGACATCCCTTGGACATGGGGTCAGGACCAAGAAACTGCGTTGCAGGCACTCAAGGTCAGTCTCACAAACGACACGACGATGTCCTACTTCTATCCCAGCAGACAGACTGAACTGATTGTTGATGCTAGTCCAGTAGGACTGGGCGCCATTCTCAGTCAAAAAGATGAAAAGGGGATGAAACACATTATTGCATATGCAAGCAGAGCACTGAGTGATGTGGAAACAAGATAGTCACAAACTGAGAAAGAAGCATTCGCCATTGTGTGGAATTGCGAACATTTCCATTTGTATGTTTATGGACATCCATTCACACTGGTGACCGATCACAAGGCACTCAAAATCATCTGGAACAACCCAAGATCAAAGATGAAAGTGCTCGTGCATGCAAGGTTGCAGAAGAGTATGTCAATTTCTTCTCTTATCACTCCACCCCAAAAGCCATGACACAGGAGATAAAAACAGAGACTCTGAAAGACCAGGTTCTGCAGGAAGTCATCAGTCACATCAGGAACAACATGTGGCATCTCACAGATAAATCCCAGCATGCTGACATTTTGAAAACATTCAAACATGTTCAATGTGAACTAACAGTAGCTGACTCATCTGACTTCATACTCAGAGGCACGAGGGTAGTTATTCCAACTGTCCTACAAGAAAGAGCAATACAACTGGCACAAGAAGGGCACCAGGGTATCGTCAAGACCAAAGCGCTACTACGTACCAAAGTATGGTTCCCAGAGATCGGTCGGAAAGCAGAATCTGCAGTTCAAAACTGTCTGCCATGCCAAGCTAGCACACCTGTCACACACACTGACCCTCTGCAGATGTCACCATTACCCGAAACACCCTGGCACAGTGTCAGTGCAGATTTTTATGGACCACTCCCTACGGGGGAATACCTGCTCGTTATCACAGACGAGTATTCTCGCTATCCAGTCGTTGAAAATGTACGCTCAACATCAGCATCTTCTGTTATCCTAGTCATTGACAAAGTGTTCTCCATGTTTGGGATCCCAAGGACAGTAAAAACTGACAATGGTCCTCCTTTTAACAGTGAGGCTTTCTCACAGTTTGCAGGCTACCTAGGATTTCATCATCGCAAAATCACACCTTGTTGGCCTCAGACGAATGTCATTGCTGAGAGATTTATGAGAACCCTAAGCAAAGCACTGAGAGTTGCCGAAACACAGGGCACACCATGGAAACAGCAACTAAACATCTTTCTTCGTGAGTACAGATCTAAACCTCATAGAACAACAGCGAGCTCACCAGCTGAAATACTGTTTCAACGCCAGCTATACACCAAGCTCCCTTTTGTTAACACCACTCCACGGAAGTGTTCAGATGCTAAAGTGAGAGCAAGGGATGAAAGATCAAGATGAAGGTGATCGCAGATGCAACCCGTCGCGCCAGACCACACTCACTAAGTCTGGGTGACACAGTGCTGCATCGCCAACCCAAGCACAACAAATTATCCACACCATACAATGCAAAACCCTACAAAGTGACCAAAGTTAAGGGTTCTGAAATTACAACTACAAGGGATGGACACTCAATTGTCAGAAATGCATCATTCTTCAAGAAAATCAGACATGGACTTGAAGATGCCACACCTGGACGGCATGTCGACCCCACCTTAACAGACAAGCCCAGATACCCAGTCAGATCTAACAGACGTGACCCTATGCATCTGTCTGATTACATCAGATCTAAGACTTGAATATCTGAGTGACCAGTTAAGGTTACGCTGCGTGTAACATGTTTGTTGTTCCTGAATCTAACACTGTAACCTATATTCGAGTGTTGAATGTTGATAGTGTTTAGTCAGAGATCTGCGCAAATGTAGTGCTGTTTAATTGATGTTTAGGTGTGGAGAAACTCAAGTAATAAGAATGTTCAGTGATTTTATTAGGTGCCGTTGTCATAGGTTCAGATTAATAATTCACCTCGCTGAGTACCTAAGTTTGTTTAGGAAAAAAAAGAGGTGATTGTGATGTTTACAGAGATTTTATTTTGAAAGGTCGAATGTAAGGCGGAAGGAGAATATAGAAAAGAGGGACAACGAAAAACGGGAGATAAACAAGTTAGCGCTGCAAACTGTGTTGGTGCTGAAAGCCTGAGAATTAAAGAATGGAACTGAGAAATACTGAAGGTGTCATCATTAATGTTTGAGGCATGCAAACATTACACATACGTGCAGAGTTCAAATAATTAATTGGAGGCATGACTTAATCCTTGTGAAGTGACTTCTTCAGTCTCAGCTGCCAGCAGGTTGGGTTCCCCAATCTTATAAACCGCACATTTGCACAATGACTGAAACTAGGACCACTAAATCAACAATGAGCTGGGAGGTCAGCTCCTTGATCATTAATATGGCAACTGTCATGATCATTGATCAAAGGCCATTGATCAGTGGTCATGAGTACCAATCATTTGGGGAATGGCTGCAATCACAGCATTGTAAGATGTTGAAAGATTTGCCATTAGCCCCTGTCCTCGATTCAGAGATGGTCTTTCTCTTTTCACATAAATGGCCTCCTTGAGTCCCCACTCAAACCAGCGTTCCTCCCTGTCCAGGATGTGTACATCTTCATCATTGAAAAAGTGTCCACTAGGCTGTAGGTGTGACTAGACTGCCGAGTCCTGGCCTGAGGAGTTAGCTCTTCTGTGTTGTGGCATCTGCTTTGCCAGAGGTTGTTTGGTTTCCCCGATGTATTAGTGGGAACCCTGACATTGCATGCTGTTCACAAGTGTGTTGTAATCTGGAGTATAACTTGACACTGCAACTCTAAGTCTTGCACATGTGCAACAGAGAGGTGTGTTCTGTGTTTGTTCTTGATTACGTTCATGTCACAAGTGGCTGATTCCCAAATATAGCTTCAACCAAACAGGCTGGCATCCTTGATAGCTGCTGCGCATACACCAGTGTTCCTTTCTGTGTCAACAAGGCACCAAAAGGCTTTGAGATGGAGGTCATTTTGCAATGTCACAGTTTCGATTTCCTACTGTCCAGCATCCAAGCTGAACATTGCACTTAGTTGCTGAGCAGTTGCATGTTGTGTCCACGTTCATGAAATGATTGGAAATGAATGGCACACATGGCTCAAGCTGATCAAGGTCACAAAACCTGTTCTCAAACTCTTGTCCAAGTCTGTTTATGACTTGACTGTACTTTTCTGCAACTGTGTCAAAAGTATCAGATGCCGAAGTATCATCTTTCAGCACCATCAGCACAGAGGCAAAGTGCAGCACTTTTTTTTCTGTAAATTCAAAGAGATAATGTGGCTTTAAATGCATTTAACTCACTTATCATATCAGCAACAGTCTTACCTTTGTCTTGCAGCTCACAGTTTAAATGGTTCAGTTTCCCAGTAATATCCTTTAAAAATGCAAGTTCAAGTGTGCACTCAGTGTCCTCCAGTAGCGAGGTTTCTTCGCCTTTGGATTGCATGAACTCTTTGATTTCACCCAAAAGTGACACAAAAAACAAAGCAAAATTCATCCCCTGCCAAGCTGTGTTTAGTAGCAGGTCACCATATTCAGCTGACAGCTCCTTCAATAGCACCTTGAATGTTCTGTGCTGCTTAGCTCTGGATCGGATCCTGTTTATGATCTTCACGATGGGAGTCATGACATGCACAAAGGCAACTACCTGTGCACATAACACCTGGTGAATGATGCAGTGGTAATGCAAAAAGTTTGGGAAGTCTGTGTCACCTTTACAGTGAGCGATTAATCTTGGATGTCGGCCGATTATAGACAGAGCCCCATCGGTAGTCACTGATACAAGCTTTTCCAACGGTACCTTTTTCTCCGCGAAAAACTCCTTCACCGTGTTATAGTTGTTAACTCCCCTCATAGTTGTCTTTAGCGACAGTAGTGAGATAAGTTCTTCTTTTGTGAAAAAATTATCAAAGACCATGAGCTGCGCTGTGCTGCTGCTGTCCATGGACTCGTCATACTTGATGCTAAACAACCTGCATTTTGCCCACGTGCACCATGTTGGTGACCCCTGCTGTACACTATATTACTCTGTTTGTGTTGGGGGACCCCATCCTTGGGGTGGACCAATTTTTGGCGCAGCATGTTTTGGGTTTAAAATTCACAGAGATAACCATATTTACTCAGGGCCTTCTTGATGTGAGGTCCTTCTACTTCCCTGGCCATTCTGTCTGCGGGGACAGTAGCATCCTGATGACACCCAGTTTGTGGTATTTTGGGTCCTTTTCTCACCTCCATACAGCTTGCCTCGTAAACTGTGAAAATGACATTCCCGACAGTGCCATTCAACTCTACCGGCTAGCATGCTTTCAAACAGACAGAGCTTCTGCTGGACCTTATGATCATCAAGTGCAGACCTATCGAGCTCCAATAACAATAATAACAATGACAATCCAATAAATGTATCAGCTTGTCAGTGAGCAGGAGACAATAAATCAACCCATTGCATTTCATCCATGCAGACCCAAAACTGCACAAACAGACTAAATTTTCTACACAGGGAAACAAAATTTTTGGACAATGTTTTCACTACCCAGAGATTAGATTACAAAACCTTCCCCAACCTTCATGTCTCTGATCACATAAAAAAAACACAGCATCACTGGTCAGTAAATCCCAACAACGACTGATTGTGTTGAACACTGCTGTTTATATAAGTATTTTATTGTATTGTGTTGTTGTGGCAGGGTGTGATCTGCAGGGCCGTGCAGGGCAGGTGGGCACACCTGTACGGCATCAGTAATCATGCCCCGCCAACTTAAATATGGGACTGGGTCCTGACTGGGGATTGTTGGCGTTGGTGTTGTGCATGTTCACAGTGGTGCCGAAACCCAGGAAGGGAGGCATGGCAGATCCAGGACTGAGCCAGCAGAGGGAGGAACTGATGAGAATGGTGGCCGAGCTGGCGGCCACGTAGTGAGAGCAGGCGGTGGTGGAACGCCTTCAGCAGGAAGAACTGCAGGACGAGACCGAGCGCCACCTAAGAAGAATGGAGGAGATGGCGACACTGCTCCAGGCCTGGACGACCCCGCCACTGCCAGCCACACCGGAATGTACTGACGGTGGGAAGCAGTGGATGAGCTGCTGAAGGTACCTCGGCAGCCGGAGGTGGGGGACGAGCCGCGCGGGAGTCTGCACCTGCTGGAGGAGGGAGAACAGCCGGATTAAGGCCTGCTCCTGCCGGGAGCTGTGGAAGAGCCACTCACAAGGGTCTGCACCGGACAGAGGAAGAGGGGCTGCTGCATGAAAGCCTGCTCAAGTCGCGAGCTGTGGAGGAGCCGCTCCAGCTGGAGACGTTGAACGAGGATCCAAGGGGTCCACACCGACTGGAGGAAGAGGAGCCGCTCCGGGAAGGACTGTTCCAGCCTTTTAACTGGTTCATTTCCAAATAAAATGTAAATTGCAAAGATAATACGAATATTTCAGGAAATGAACACCTTTTCACGAACTATAGGCCAGTATCACTCCTCTCCTAATGCTCAAAATCTTTAGAAAAACCTTTTAGCAGTAGACCAGAAAAATTCTTAAATAAATATCATTCAATCAACCAAAGTCGGTATGGATTCAGAAGAAAGAGTTCAACTTCAGTGGTGATAATGCACTTGGAACCAATGCATACCACTTACTGCTAAAGAGACAGACTGAAAGAGGACAGTATATTCTTGTTTTTTAACATAACGCTCACTGATGCAGCCAAGGTCAGAAAAAAAGTGACATATTAGACTGCTTTTTAGTTTCCTTTTTTTTTTTTTTTTTTTTTTTTTTTTTTTTTTTTTTTGTCCCGTTTGGATCTATAGCCATCAGAATTGTTGTCTTGAGGCCAAGAAAGATGCCAAGCGAATTTATTTTACCAAGTGGATCATCATGGCCTTGCCATATTGGTCCATTTGATTGACCTTTATTATAATTATGAATTTATTTTATTTTCAGTTGCAAACGGGACAGACATGACTGGGGGATAGGACAGGGGGAAAGAATGAAAGAAAGACGGGGAGAGAAAGAAAGAAAACCAAAGGGGAGAAGAGACGGTGAGGGGGGGGGAAGAGAGAAAAAAACAAACAAACAAACAAACAAAAAAAAAAAAAAAAACTCCTGGGTCACCTGTATGGAGAAAAAAAAACAGAGGAGACAGCAAACAACAAAGAGCAACATAATAAGAGAAAAAAAAAAGCACCATCACAATAAACTAGCTAGCCATAGATATCAATAGTTACTAAATAATAAACGATATTGTGCAGCACGCAAGATAGACAGCGCACAGTGTGCTTTGAGGCAGCAGCCAAGAAAGCTGTAGTCCGCGTCTGTGAATACCCATGTGTACACCTGTGTGCATACCTGTGTGGATCAGCATGCTTGCATTCCAAAGGTTTCTCCATGTAATGATCTGCTAGGGAGTGTGGGGAGCCACAGCCCTGTCCTTTATGGTATCAAGCAGGTATGGAGGAGATCAAAACTCCAGACATCCAGAGGCCCCCAGAACACAAGAGACCAAGGAAGACCCACAGAGGGGCAGCTGCGCCACTGTCCCAGTAAGAGCTGAGGAGAGTCCCAGATGAGGGCTCATTCAGCAGCCGCGGAGCAGAAGCCAGGGGGAGTTGCAGTGACGCGCCCGTGAGCTCCGCCGGCAGCCAGCTGTGCCTGAGTGACCGAGCCCCAGGCCGAGAGGCCGGGGGCACCCCACCTCCGAAATGGCCCGAGCGAGCCCCAATAAGCGGCCGCCAAGGAGTGAGCCAGTGTGTACCTGGACGCCCACCCCCAGATACAAAGAACCACCAACGCACCGACACCTGAGGGAGTCCGCCACCGGCAGGGGAAGTGGTGGTGGGTGGAGATAGGCCTCCAAACCTTGGAGGGCCCGAGATGTCCCCAGAGAGGTGGCGTCTGATACCCAACCTGACATATAGACACAGACATACAGGCACACACAGACACAAACATCCATTCCCACCCTTATGCTCTCATGTGCACTTCACACTCAACCGATGTGGAGACAGACATAAAGAGACGCTGTATACACGATCACACTCCCCAAGCGTACTCTACAAACCGGGTCTAGGTACCCTTGCCCCTGGAGGGGGGAACCGCACCCAGACCCAGGTGGTGTTACCCTTTTCCCTGCGGTGGGGAGAGGCAGACCGCTTTTTAGTTTCCTTGTTTTCCACTGATTTATTAATTTTTTCACTTTGTCTGAGAAACTGGATTAATGACCATTTGCCAGAGCAGGCAAGTCCACATTTTGTAAATTATACATGTAGTCTTTATACATGTAGTGTTTCATGGCCACTTTAAATGCACATGTTAATGGTGCAAAAACATGGAACATTTTGGGATTATTTTATTTGACTTTTAAATTACTCAAAAGAAGCCTTGTGCATCTGATTCATTTATGAGAGAACAAAGTTTTTAAATTAATTGCCTGGCTTGGACCTCCCCTTTATGAAGAGGGGCACTGCTGGATGTCAAAAGGGTTTGGGGCACCTGGGCCACTGGGACTTTGTTCTCAACTCGTACGAGAGTGAGCCACCCTTTAGCAGGGGTCGACTGCTCTGAAATTCCTCTGAAATTCTCTACAGTTGGCCATGGGGCACCATGGAACCAAAATATGGTAAGAATTGCGCTGGGAGACACTTAAAAGAAGTGGAGGATCTATCGGTGTTGTGAGGGGAAAAAAAGATGAGTGGTAAGTGTGTTAGCCTGACTATTAGCCTATAAATCCGTCTTCAGTATTATATGAATCATGATAAAACACACCTACCATGTTTTGGGTTCCTGCAACTGGTCCGTCGGGTTATTGTCTCCCCAGAAACACTTCCTTTGTGTTTTTTCCTATTTCAGTTTTTGTTTTTCCTATTTCCATTGTATTTTGTGTGCTTTTGCAGCGTTTTTCTTATTGCTGTTTTTTTTAAGTTGCAGTCCGTTTGGCCTCTCAGGGCCACCATACTACCCTCCACCACCACATCCTCTTTTTTAACCAAGTGTCTAAAGGTGGTATAGAAGTGAATTAATCAAAGCATCATCATCTTAAATCTGAATTAGTCTACTACATTTGATGTAAGCCAACACTCATCCTAAAGACCACAGCCATTATACATTAATAAAAATAAAAATATAAAATATACACAATGGTGCACTGAGATAAACTTTTTACCTGATATGAACTACTCAGTATTTTCATGTCTTTCTCTCCCTGTGAGATACAGCAGCTGGATCTTGAGCTAGCAACACACTATAAGACAAACTGCGCACAAACAGTTTGTGTATTTGCTGATGCTTGTTGAGCTGAGCTTTGAAATTACCTGACAACTGAAAAAAGTTACTTTCTTTATGCTCGCTCCCATTCTACAGTAATAGCTAAATCTTAATAAGTAACAAGATCAAACAGTTGATCAAAAATCCAACAAAAAGCAACCACAAACATGTTTAATTAATCATTTTCATAACTTGAAATGCAAATTGTAAATTTTAAAAACCTATGCACAAGTTTTGAAAACAACAACGTTATATCCAGCTATTTGCCTAAAAAAGGCAGCCAAGGCATTCTTCATATAACAATTTCAAACTATTTACAGATCAATCAGGTGTTCTGTATCAAATAAAATAAGATAAGAATTTTATTTATCCCGAGGGAAATTCTTTTGTCATGAATATGCTCACTGCGGCAAGAGGAAAAAGAAAAAATGCATGCACAAGAATAGAATAAAAACTATAAAGATAATAAATTAAAAAGAAATACAATAAAATAGAATAAAAATAGAATAAAATAAAATAAATTAACATACCTATCAATATAAGTGACATACGTCATGCAATGAATAAAAAAAATAGTTTAGCAGCATATAATGGGGGAATGAGACAAACATTCAATCAATAACAAACAGATGAATAATAATATTGCACAATCTGAGTAAAAGACAAAGTTTCATTAATATTAATCCTAAAAAGTCATCTACAGAGCAAGGAGGAGTTGTAAAAGATGCCATACACATATCTGTGCAACTCCAAAAAATAATTTCTGTCCACTATAAGACAGAGGAGCACATCACACCTGGAGACAGTGTTTAGGTGGCTGTCTCCAGGTGTGATGTGCAACTGTGACATTTAGCAGTCAACTAAACTCGTCGCCATCACACCATCTGTGTGTTGAAAAATAATAACGTGTCCAAATCGCAATTTCTTGTTAGTAACAGTAACAGCATTGTAACGATAGAAACACTAATTAGTCAGATTACTAGTTAGTGAAATGTCACTTTTAACACCATTATTCCCATCACTGCCGAAAAGTAGTCCACTGGATGTCTTTTATCTCACATTATAAACGCCATAGCTGACCCTAAAGTAACAAGTCTGTTTTGAAAATGTCAGAACTAGAAAGTAAAGATATTTGTTTAAAAATATAAGAAGTAAAATGTTGTCAGAAAAATAAATTTTAATAATAGATAAAGTGCAGATACCTGAAAATTCTACAGTAAGTTTTGTTACTTTTTCTCTTCCCACCTCTGTGAATCAGTACTGTGATTTGTTCAGATAAACATGCACAGAAAGAAATTCTTTTGTATCAAGGCAACAAACTGTTTAGTAAATATACAGTTTATGTAATACCTGAGTTAAACTTCTGCTCAAGTGGTTACACTCTTAATATGATCATTTTAAATTGTTAACCGATACATTCAGTGAAATTTTAAATGTACCATGAAATGTAAACACAGGAAGGATATTATTTAGAGTATTATAGGAGATAACAGCAACAAAAGAAAACTGTTTCCTACCTTCAGCATATGCACAGATGACAGTAGTGAGCACTGAAACAGAGAAAGCTTAAATCAATAAAATGTAAGGCTTTTGTTAATGAGTCAGTGCCATTCAAACAGTCAGAAGTGTACTTACAGAAAAAGCCCGCCATGCAGAGCAGAGAGTGCCCCATCATCACATCCAGCCTGCTGCACTCTGATCCACAGATGATCTCAAACAGCTTTACTTTAAAGAAAAAAGGAGAAGTTATGTTTTAGTGACACATGAGCAAAGCAATTCTCATTCAGTGGCACCATTAGCTAATAGTTAAACTATAGACAGTGTCTATAAGGAGGTATTTTATTTATTTATTTTTATACAGTTCTCTCTATTCTTTACAAAAATTATGCATAGTCTTATCGTTAATTCGGGGGAAGGAGTTGATGAATATTTCAAAACTGATGAAAATGGCCAGGAATAATTGTTAGGTAAAAGACATGAGCAAAGAGAAGTTCATCTTATGACCATGACCATGTAGATAAATGGCTGGACTTTTTGATATGAATATGTTTCTGCATGTCCTCCTTTTGAAAGTCACAATTCTTATTTCAGTCTCTTGCAAGAACAACTAATATTGCCAGAAACCAAATGTGCTACCCACTTCACTCACTTTGATGATCAACATAGGTTCTTGTCCATTATTGGTAGAGATCAAGAAAATACTTTCAAAATGAAGAAATGTACTTAAGCTTTTAAATTTAGCAGTATTGACTGCACTGAGGAAATATTAATTAATGCGTTGATATTTTTTCAAGATTTGTGTGCAGCTTGGTGTTTTTGAGTTTTCAATAACCAGACCTTTGACTTTTGTTTATTTTAAAAAGGATTACAAGTCTTGCTAAACTGAAAAAGGGTCGTACTCTTTCATTTTAAATTTATTACATTTAAACTTATTCTCATGGGAAACATGAATGAAAACTTTAAATTGTAGTTATAAAATATTTTTGAAATTAATTATTAAACATTTTACTTTTCTTTTCTTGCCTTAATCAAAATACTGGAGTTCTGACAACTTTCAGCTTATATGTTCATCAACTTAAAAAATCTCAGTACAATCAGTTGCCTCAGTTTTGGTGGTGATGGGGCGGTAGATTTGATACATTCATACAAGATAGATATGTAGATTTTTACATTTCTTTTTTATTTTTCTATTGTTTTTATGAGGGATATAGCGAGTTTAGTGGGAAAAGTGTTTTGCCACCCATCTGAGTGACTTAATCCAGAATCAATTTTGGGGGGTTTTCTTAACCTAGATTAGGGGTTGGAAAATAATAATAATAATAATTTATTTTCCCAAATCACGCGGAGCCACACTAAAAGGACTAAAGAGCCGCATGTGGCTCCGCGTGATTTGGGAAAATAATTTTTCTTTTTTAAGTAATTAGCTGAAGTGTATTTTATTTATGTTAGTTCTTTTTTAACTTGTAGTTCTAAATTGGAAGATTATTGTGATTTTGAATTATAAATATAAAATTATATTCTATTATTTTTTGATCGCTCAAAATCAAGGCATGTCCCACTGGAATTCTATTCTAATTCTATTCTATTCTATATATATATATGTATAGATAGATAGATAGATAGATCTATCTATAGATCTCTTTTTGTTCCTGTGATCATTTCTCTGTACTTCCCTTCTCTTCTTTTGGTACCATTGTAGCCTTAAGCAATCAGCTTCATAATAAAGGTCACCTTTGTTTTACACTAAGTCCTGATCTACATTTAGTTCTGCTTTTTGAACTGACTCTGGACAGACTCAGATAATTTGGATCGGTAGTATGTAGTGTTGAACACAAATATCATTATTACATATATTATATTACAGTGTTTCAGTCTGTTTTAAATCATCTGTTAGTTGGGTTTTTTTTGGGGGGGGGGGTTGTTTGTGTATAATCACATGCGAAATTCAGTGTGCATTTGTACATACTAGTACATGTACATGAGCTTGACAGAGGATCCCAGTACTTCCTCTGGGTACTGGAAATACACAAATAAAGGCTTCTAAATTTGTCGGAAAGTTTGGTGTACCGGTACTAAGGTTTTGAAGATGAAGTGAAGTTGTGATATGGTAATGGAAATAATTTATCTTGGCAGTCAGTGGTAGTTTTTTGACGTGTGTGTGTGTGTGTGTGCGCATGTATATATATATATATATATATATATATAGATATATAGATATATCTATATATATCTAGATAGATAGATAGATAGATAGATAGATAGATAGATAGATAGATAGATAGATAGATAGATAGATAGATAGATAGATAGAGTGAGAGCATAGGAAATTGGGTTGAAAATTGAGGGTGAACTTGTGAGGTTTAGAAATGTCCAGAGCATCACAACAGAAAGGTAAAAATAAAAATAAAGAGAGAGAGAGAGAGAGAGAGAGAGAGAGAGAGAGAGAGAGAGAGAGAGAGAGAGAGAGAGAGAGAGAGAGAGAGAGAGTGTCACGGGGTGCCGAGGCAGGCCGTGTGAGGATTAATAATGGACCCAAGATGCAGACTGCGTAGTAGTGAGTGAGCTTTATTTACAAAAGGGTGAAGTACAACACAAAAGAAAGGGTGGCGAGAAGCAGAACTGAAAACACTCTAAACTGGGAAAACTAAAACTTGAAAACTGAAAAACTGAAAACAAAACCAAAGCACTGGAAAGTCAAAAAACAAATCACGAGTCCAAAATCAAAAGAAAAAAAAGGAAACACACCAGAACTCAAGAAAACAAAGTCCAAAACAGAACACCTCAGAGGACCGGCCCGGAGGCCAACAGCACAGGAGCCCGGACCGTTCAGGGGGCCGTGCTACCGTGCGGACGGCAAGGGTGGCGATGAGCAGACAGTTCAGGGGGCCTATACGTATAGACTGATAGAAGATATTATGGTGTCCCTACAATATGAGTAAATTAACCCTAAAACATTATCAACACTTATTCACTGTTTTCAGTTTTACTGTGGATTTGAATTATTTATTTAAAACAAATCATTTGCAGAAATTCAAAAACAGAGGTGAGATGTCAGGATGTTTTCTGTTGTGAATCTAATAGGGTTATAACAATTATTGCTTAAAAACGTTTACCTTTATTTTGCTCAAGTTCCCATAGTAACTTTAAAACTTCAGTGCATGCTGAGTAAATGCACAAAGTATTGCAACAAACCACACGTTGCTTCACAGTGTTAAACATTTCACTTATAATTGGATTGAACATCCAGTTCCTCTTTGCAAATACTGAGGTTTGATAGCAAAATAAAACAACACCACATTCACATCAGAGCTAAAGTGTGTTTAGGAGACATCGAGTTTCATGCTCTGTAGATGTGTTTTGTGGTTGTTGTTTTTTCTTTTTCTTTTTTTTTTGAGGGGGGGGGGGTGTCAGTGTAATAAGTGTAAATTGTAAAATGTAAATAATGTAAATTGTCAATACAGCAATTATAGTTTCTACACAACACAAGGAACATGAGGGAGGCCCGCCGATCTATCAGCTCTGACGGCGTGTCAGTGTACGTGCCATCGAGGGAGAAAGCCGACATCTGACTGATTCTGATGCGTTGGTTCCGCGCTTTGTTTTTACGTCTTTTTGCAGAATCTGTTTACCTGCTCTCATTTACTGTTTTACCTGTTCGCCAGTTGTCAAAACACTCTTGTGAGATTTAACCGCACAAAATAACTTTATATTTAAAAATTGATTTAGGATTGTAATAAATCAATTTCGCTTCATTTTAAAAATCGCTTCATTTTTTAAAATCGATTTTAGTCAGAAAAATCAAAACCCACTCCTATATCTGATATGTCCTGACAAACCAGAAGTGTAGTGTTTCTCTTGATAAAATCCCTAACAAAATTATTTTTATAATAGTTGATTAAATGAGATCAGGGTAGATTCTTCTAGATCCTGTGATTTTGAGTTGTTGTTATCCTTGGAAAAAAAATGATTATCGCAATCTGGCAAAACTATATTATCGTCTTGTGAAATGTAACATAAGTTTACTGAATTTGTACACCGGGTTGGTGACATGATTTATCATAACTTTAAAATAATGGCTTTATTCTTATTGGTTTGCATATCTTCACATCTACCACAACTCAAGTTTAGAGTCCAAGCTTCCAACTCTTTCCTTCAATTTTAAAGAAAAAATAATTTGGTCTTATAGAAAGAATAGTTTTAGCTTGATACATGCTTGGAGTTTGTGACATATTTGTGTTTTAGCCACATACTGGGACAGGACTTTGTCTGCAACCAGGGTGAGGTTAATAAACTTAACCCTGCATTCTGCTGAGCCACCAGAGTCAAAGGAACGTTCTGCTCCAGTATGACCTGATGGTATGCTTTTCATTCTGTACATGGTCTTTGAATTTCTCTAAAATATGCACTCATTCAAATTACTTTCTGAAGCTATAGGAATATGAACAACTGACCGAAACATTAATTCAGTTTGCTTCCCACCAGACATTTCCCAGTCAAGAGCAGAGGGTCCAGTGCAGCCTGTCTTTAGGGTTTTCCCCAAGACGCAACATGGACACAGCAAGAGGGCATTCATTTGTGGTACAGAGACTACACATGGTTAGAGCACTCCATCAGTAGAGACTCCGGCAGAAAGTGTTCAAGAGGAAATAAAAAGGGAAGTTAAACAAAGTTGGGTGTAATAGCTGATGAAACCTAAGACCTTCAGAAAAAAGATAAAATGTCACTGATCATCAGATAAACCTTTCAGAGAGGTCATACATGAGGGCTTTCTTGACTTCATGAAGGCTGACAGCTCAGATGCAGCAGAGCTCGCTGCTTAGATAATAAAATGACTTGAAAAACATGGGCTGTGTTATTTCCTGTTTTACTTTGACGGTCCCATGTATTATATCTAATTAATCCCAGCTGTGTTTCCCCCCGTTTCCCGTTCCCTCCTTGGTATATTTAAGCCCTGTGCTTTCCATTGCCCTTTGCTGTCTCGTACCCTCTTAGCTGTGTGATTTTCCTGTGCTAAGTGTTCCCTTGTAACTCTTAGTATCCTGTTCTCTAGTCTTAGTTTAAATTTCCCAGGTTAAGTTTTGTTTTGTAGTATCCTAAGGTTTAACAGCAAAATGAAGCTGCCTTTTAAGTTCATCCCTGTGTGTACCGAGTCCTGCATTTGGGACCTTCCTCCTGCTTGCCACAGCACAATATGACAAAACAACACGACCAAGACAGGCTCAGTCCAGGAGAGCGATCTGACCCGCATCCTAAGTCTGTGGAGGACAGTTTCCCATGCCTCGGACACAAAAACAGTGTCTGTTGGGATTAATGCCATCAATTCTTGTAGTTGAACTAAAGACCTGTATGGGGGGTTTTTTTGTTTTTGTTTTTTAAAGTAACAAAGGCAGCAAATAAATTTAAGGTTAACTTTATTATCTGTTGATATATCAAAACAAAGCAGGAGCTCATTTATTCTGAATTTTCTGTCTTGCTTTGACATGTATGTGTGCAAATGCACACTGAATGTCACATTGATTAAATGTAAACACAATGGAAGAAAAACAGATGATTTGAAACACTGACTGAAACGCTGTAATATGATACATGTAATATTGATGTTTGTGTTGAACACTACATATTGCCAATCCAGATCTGTTTAAAAAGCAGAACCAAATGTAGATCAGGACTCAGTACCAAACAAAGGTGACCTTTATGATAAAGCTGAGCGCTTCAGGCCACAATGGTAACAAATGACAAAAAGACAGTTATAGAGAACTGATCACAGAAACACAAACACTTACCTGTGGGGCATAACAAATGCTTCCGTTTGGTCTCTGTTCAGGTTACAAAAGTTTTGACTTATGCAAACAAGAAAAAACAATAATAGTAGTTCAGTAAATTGCTTGCACAGGGTGAAAAACAGAGGAGTGAGATGTCAGGATGTTTTTTGTTCCGTGTGTAATTGTATTTTAATAATTATTCCAAACCTTTACCATTATATGTACTCATGTTGCTACAGCACCTTTACAACTTGACTGCATAATGAGTAAATACACAAAGCACTGCCATAAACAGGGCAGGACTGGGACAGGAAGTCGGGCACCTGGTATTTTTGGTCCAGGCCATACATCTCTATAATATACACATATCTATATAACAACAACAATAAACCATGTGTTGCTTCGTCGTGTTAAATACCTCACTTATAACGGGACCAAATTGTCAGCTCTTCTTTGTACTAGGTTTAATAGCAAGAATAAGACATTAGAGTTAACAGGTTTTTAAATGGGTTTTAGAGCAGTGGGTTGATGTGGATGTGCGTGTGTCTTTGTGCATGCATGTGCCTGTAGCCCTGAGGCAGTCCTCAGTTCGTGCTGGCCTCTGGCAGGCTCAGCTTTTTGGGTGTGGGCACTCTGCCTGGTGCTTTCGTCTTCTTTCTGCTCTTTTCAAGGGGGTTGTTTCTTTATCCATTATGCTTTGTTGTGCTTTGTTCTTTTTTCCCCATTTCCTCCTTTTTCTTTTCCTTTCTTTCTTCTCCTTTCCTCTTCATGATCTGCACCTCCCAAATGTCATGTCTGACACTGTTACACTACACATGTCTGTGTAGGTTCTCAGTCATTGAAGTCACGTTTGTCTAAGTAGCTTGAGGTGGGAAAGTGACAGGACTTGTTTCTTGAAGACGTTTCACCTCTCATCTGAGAAGGTTCTTCACTTCTAAGGTCAAATGTTGGAAAGTCACAGACTTTAACCCCTAGTGGGAGTGTCCCTAGGAGGGTCGCTGACTCACTACTGATCATGGGCCTTACAGTTTTTCTCCATTGGTTTGGCTCATTTCTTGAAACAGAAATTACATTCTCAAAATAACATGGACAAACCTCCAAACCTCTTGGCAAATGTTCACAACAGAATGGCATTTCTCATTCATTTTATCAAGTGGCAAATGCCTAAGTACATGTCTCAATTGTCTCAGTGCATCTTTGCAAATGATTAAGTACAAGTAGCCTACAGTTATACAGTTAGCCTACATTTAGCACATTTTCCAAATGAATAGATCTTGTAGATCTAAACTGATTAGTTGATTCTCAGTCTAATGATCATTCTCTCCAAAACATGTCAGCATGATTTCATTGTATAAGTACTTGCATGCACAACTGTCTGTTCAATTGTCAAAATTGGTCAAGAACATAATACCATGAATACCATATATGAATTTCTTTGAATATTTGATAAATTGATGACAGTCATTGACAGTCAGGTGAAACTAGACTAACGAAGGGGGAGTGTCACACACAGGTGTGTTCCATGATTGTGTGCTGCCAAACACAGATATATAGAGCTTGACCAGAGCCAGTCCGAGGCTCTGAACATGGATAGACAAGGCCAAGCAAACGGACAAGAGGAGGAGGAGGAGGAGGAGGAGGAGGAGGAGGAGGAGGAGGAGGAGAAGAAGAAGGAGAAGAAGAAGGAGAAGAAGAAGAAGAAGAAGAAGAAGAAGAAGAAGAAGAAGAAGAAGAAGAAGAAGAAGAAGAAGAAGAAGAAGAAGAAGAAGAAGAAGAAGAAGAAGAAGAAGAAGAAGAAGAAGAAGAAGAAGAAGAAGAAGAAGACGACTGAGAATGGGTGGTGGAGGAATAGGGGGAAGAGGCCGCAAATAATGCCATCACATTGCGACAGATCCGTGATGCCATCCTTCAGGACAATCATATATTCCAGAATATAAACACAATAAGCATCTCCACAATAGACTGGGTTTTGAAGAAGCATCAGATGACAATGAAACAAATCTACAGGGTACCATTTGAGAGGAGCTCTGACAGAGTGAAGGAGCTGCGCTACCAGTATATAAATGTAAGTCAGTTACTGGTTGTCTCTCATTATAACCTTACCTGTAATCACAGTAAGCAGTAGTTCACTTATTTGGTTTCAATACCTCCTTTACCTGATTTCAGAATCAGTATTTGCTTCATCTGACTTCAACAATTTCAACAGAAACCTGCAGTTTACTGTATGATACAATTCTCATTATAATCCTTATTTTGTTGTCTCCCAATCAAATCTATCTAATATTGTAGGTTTTACTGTAACATCTCAGTAAGTCACCAGTATTTCCCACTCCCCTTTCTATCAAATACCCCTGCAGTACTTCCTCATAGGCCTATCACTAGTTTAGAACCACTCGAGCAGTGGCCTGTAGTATATTGAACCTGTGGGGGAGAACATGTAATTGTCTAACTGTAGTATATGACTCTTCTGTATGAGTGATTTTATGTTCTTTACTCTATTTTAGAGAATAATGGCATTGGAAGGATATGAGACCCCTCACATCCTGGTGTTCGTGGATAAAGCTGGCTTCAACCTGGCCAAGGGCCGAAGACGTGGCCATAATATTATTGGCCACCTGGCCACAGTGGATGTCCCAGGTCAGCGAGGGGGCAATATAACTATGTGTGCTGCCATTTCTGAGAATGGTGTGGCCACTCACATCCCCAGTCTTGGCCCATACAACACACACAAGCTCCTCATCTTCTTGGATCGCCTTTATACCGATTTTATCCCTGAAAATGAGAGAGGTCTCATAGGGCCTCACCTACCCATTTATGTAATTGTGTGGGACAATGTCAATTTCCACCATAGCCCACTCATTAGGGGCTGGTTTGCAACGCATTCAAGGATGGTCATGGGGTTCCTACCACCTTACTCTCCTTTCCTCAATCCGATAGAGGAGTTTTTCTCTGCTTGGAGGTGGAGAGTGTATGAGCATCATGCTCAGGATCAGCCGTCCCTGCTCCATGCTATGGACGCAGCGTATGACGACATTACAGGAGATCAATGCAGGGGACCAGACGGACAACAGCATGTAAATAATCAGGAGGGTGAAGACAGTGGACAAGAGCGGGAGAATGAGTACAGCGACCACTGAATAAGTCCTTGTTTTTTGTCAGAGCAGTCAGCTGAAACTGCAAGACTAGCCTGACCAACCTGTGCACTGCCTGGATTGATTACAAGAAGGCCTATGACTCAATGCCCCACACCTGGAATGCCTAGAACTGTACAAGATCAACAGGACTCTGAGAGCCTTCATCAGGAACTCAATGGGAATGTGGCGGACAACATAGAAGCCAACTCCAAGCCCATAGCACAAGTCACCATCAAGTGCGGGATCTACCAAGGAGATGCTCTGTCCCCACTGCTGTTCTGTATAGACCTGAACCCCCTCAGTGAGATCATTAACAAGACTGGCTACGACTACAGAATGGAGCAGTTGTCAGCCACCTCCTGTACATGGAATACATCAAGCTGTTTGCCAAGAGTGAACGAGATTACCAGGATGCATAGCAATGACATCGGAATATCGTTCGAACTGGAGAAATGTAGTCCGATGATAACGAAGAGAGGGCGCGCTCTTCCCAGCAGGGCCGAAACACAGAAAACATTTTTAATTTTGGTGCGTACCAATTAATACATGTAGGTACTCATTAGAGTTCTAGAGCAAAAAAATAATGTCAACCCCTGATTTTATGACTCTCCACAGGATTTCTCTAACATGTGCGCACACACACACAATGTGTGTGTTATTTATTATATCATTATACAGTATATAATATAATCTGATATAATTACTCCTAACATTATATATTAGTCATTAATATGTAGTATTACTGAGTACGGTGTGGTGTTAATCATCAAATAAAATAATTAATTCAGCTTTATCTAGGATTAGATAATGCTGGTATTTGTACATGCTGATGATGTGATTGTACAGATGTTTTGTTATCTTGTGCATGTGTAATGGGACTAATATTAATATCTTCCAATTTTGTCCTTAGAGAGAAGCATAAAAGATGCCTGTGTTGAACGTGCAACTGGCAAGTGCAAGAAAATAGTGAGTGCCTTTTCTTACACTTGAAAAGGCTAATGCACAGGCTGAGCTAAATCTGCCTCCTCACGGCCTCATCACTGAAACACCAACAAGATGGGGGTCTGTACAACAGATGATTCACCTGGTGCTTAAACAGAAGAAGGCCATATCACAGGTCCTGAAAGCAGACAGAAAAAACAGGCACCTGGTACCAACTGACTTGTTTGGATTCGGGAGACAGACACTATCTCTACTTTCAAGATTAGGCTTAAAACTAGAGCAGATGCTCTAGTTGATGAAGACACAGACTTGACGAAGGACATAAAGAGAGCCATCCTCAAGTATTTAAATTAGAAGTACTCAGAACCTGCAACTGATGACCTTCTGGATACGGCCTCCTTTGTCGAGCCACGCTTCAGATCATCATATATAGCTGATGACCGAAGAGAGTTCACAAAAGCAAGAAATTCAGTCACTGCTAGAGACGGAAGCTGTGTTTGCCACAGAGTCACCACCATCACACACAAGCACAGGAGCTGCCGGAAAAGCCCAGAAAGAACCCAAGAGGAGTAAACGATGTCTGGGCAGCTTTTTCAAAAAGGCTCTGCTCAGCCTGGCCCAGCTGCCCTCACTGACAGAGAAGTGATTGAAATAGAGCTTAAGAGTTACCTGCAGGCACTGGATGACGAAGGAGACGCTGACCCACTGGATTGGTGGAAGCTGCACCAGGCTAATTTCCCAGGGTGGCAAGCCTAGCCAGGAAATACCTTTGCATTCCTGGCACGAGTGCCCCTTCAGAAAGGGCATTCAGCACCAGTGGTAACATAGTAACATGCCACCAATCTGCACTGACTGTTAACAAACTGTTCCTGGCGAACAACCTCTGATTTGCACACAAGGACCATAAACACTGATGTTTTGTTTGTATTTGTGCTACATATTGCAAGTTTGAAATTTGTTGTTCGATATTTAACAGACAAGAAACCTGTTAAACTTATAGGGTTTTCAAATATGTGCAGCTCTATTTTTGTGCGATATAAATAATTAATCAAGACAGCAGGAAGAATTGCAATGTTTATTTATTTACACTTTGCACTTTATTTTAAACAACTTAGAATTTTGTGTTTTAGTGATATTTTACCTGCATTTTTTTTATTCAAAAATGTTTGTGCATTTATCTTCATTTTTATTTGTTATTTAAGAATTTTGTTTTACATTGTTTGGAAAAAGTTGAAAAGTTTTGTAATTTAAACATTCTTCTTTAAGTTTTGCACAATAAATGTTTTCGAAATGGCATTCTGTACGTTTTTGAAGTGTGTTTATTATTCTGCAATGTATCTGGTATCCAAGTATGTTCAGTCATTTTGAGAAGAGATATAAGATAGATATATCACAATATATCGTTACCGCACATGCTTCGAATTATAATGCGACATAGATTTTAAGCTATATCACCCAGCACTAGGAGACGCCCCCTAGGACAGCAACATCACCTGATGTTGCTTTCATCTATCACTACGGCCATCTTCTTCTGTTTGTCTACTATGTCCGGTTGATTAGCCATCACAATGTTGTCCGTCTGTATCTGGGAGTCCCACAGGATCTTAGCACCCTAGGGGGTGTCTCCTATGGGCTGGGCAATATAGACTAAAATCTATATTGCGGTGATAGATAGATAGATAGATAGATAGATAGATAGATAGATAGATAGATACATACATACATAAAATGTTTATCGTTTAAACTTTCATGGCTGCAGAAAAATATTCAGTAACTTTGTGAGCGCTTGCTTATTTTCCAGCAAAGATCTGAAGTTGAACTTGTGGCCTTAAAGATTTCATTTCAACTCTGTTGAGGTAGAAATTGTGACACCTTGTGGACAAATACTAATAGTGCAGGTTAGTGCTTTACAAATGCTTTACACATGGAATTCTATTAGCATTGCATTCCATATAAATGTTAAAAATAATATTTCAGTGTGTGCTGGTTATTACAATAATTGTTTATATTCATCATTTCTATAAACATATTATATCTTAACAGTATTTCCTGAAAACCGTCTCTTGTCCTGTCATTTTCGCATAACATTTAAATTTACTGTAAGGGATTAAACAGCAGCGGGGAATACGTTTCATCACAATAGATGTCTGTCTGAAAGTGCTGTAACTAAGTTTAAAGATGGAAATCTTGAAAATCATGAAAATCTTAGAAATATGGTATCTAACCAGATTCTTACTCTGGATGGCATTACCATGGCCTCCAGTAACACTGTGAGGAAACTTGGAGTCATTATTGACCAGGATATGTCCTTCAATGCACATATTAAACAAATATGAAGAGCTGCTTTCTTCCATTTGCACAATATTTCTAAAATTAGAAATATCCTGTCTTAGAGTGACGCTCAAAAACTAATTGATTCATTTATTACTTCTAGGCTGTAATTCATTATCAGGAGGTCCTAAAAACCGAAAAGCCTTCAGTCGATCAAAATGCTGCAGGAAGAGTACTGACAAGAGAGAGCATATTTCTCCTATACTGGCTTACCTTCGTTGGCTCCCTGCAGAATTGAATTCAAAATCTTGCTCTTCACATACAAAGTCTTGAATAATCAGGCCCCATCTTAATGGTCTTATAAACCATATCACCCCATTTATACACACTATGCATTAAATCATTACTTATTATTAATCTCTGGCTCTCATCATCTCACCAAATCAGCAATCTCTTCTCACTGTCCTCCATTAATAAACTCACCTTCATAATTTGGAATAACGCATCTCTCCCTCTTTTACAGTGGTCCCCACTCCTGTGAAGCTTTCTCCCTGCCATTGTGGTGACCATAGTGACCCCTGTGCTAAATCAGCTTTTGCTTAATAGAAAGAAACTGTTTTGGGGTCCTCTTCTGTTTCCAAACTTTATCTTTGTCTTTGATCTCAGGCTCTAATATTGTGAACCAAACCATATTCTACAGACTACGCTTTAAAAAGACAAACTGTAATTAATTCATGCACCTTAAGGAGGTGTTTTCCTGCTGACGTGGGTGAAAACTGGTGATGAGATTACAGACTGACATGTTTTAATCCTTGCACAACAAGTGCTTTTGACTCTTTTCTTCTCTCTCTATTGATATTTGTTTGTACTTGTCATAGAACACAAAGCATTACAGCAAATACACAAAACCAAACAGTGAGAATAACCGTCACAGTCCAATTCTTAACGTTTTCATTTTTAAGCACTATGTGGGGAAAATACATCACAAATCATTCGTCAGTGGTACGATTAATGCTGCATCCACTTTTTGCACTGATTTTTGACGTAAACTGATATTTTATCTCGTTACTCAAAAAGTTATTCAGAAAGATCAGCAATCGTCTGTCTTCTGATTCTACTTGACTGATAAACATGGCATTTTTATTTAAAAAAAACAAACAAACATATTTACCACTTTATATGTCCCCAAAGTGTTATTCTACTTCTACATCTACATGGTGGTCTTTCTAAAAGATATCAGCCTGTTTCAAACATGACTGGCATTTTTCTTGAAAATGTGTCAATTCTACACCAGATGTCCTTTTTAAAGTTTCATGAAAAGTCAACAGGAGAATTTAAAGCCATACCAAAGACCTTATGGGAGACAGTTTGGCCAAAAGGTGGTGCCCTGCATCTACTTGACTCTTACCTACTATATTAAAACCTATTAGAGACACATTGCACCACACATAACATTTATTCATTGTGTTGCTGGGGCCAAACCTGTGGAACATCTGGACCAAGTGGCACACAGACAAAGAGTAACAAAGAGAATAGCATTACCAAGAGAGGGAGGCTCAGGTTTCACAACAGTGCCAGAGCAGCATGTGCAGTACAGTACATGATGATGATGATAAATGCCAGAGCCAAGTGGAGCTTTTTTGAGAGCATTTATGTTCTCATAACAACTCTTGATGTTTTGCTGATATTACTTAATTGATATTTTCCACGTGACTTCCAACAGCCAAAACAAAGTTCATATCATGTACAGAGAACAATGAAAAAGAAAAAAAATGTATATTTGCACGGACTAAAAATATGCACAAAAATAAAAAGGGGCTGAAAATGGCATGCCTACTATGAACTTATTCTTTGCATTGTTTTCAATTTCACACCTGAACTCTGCAAATTAAAAAAAAAATTCCTGCTTTTAAAAGGTTTTTAGTGTTCAGAGATAAAATGGTATACAACAAAGATGAATATTTCAATTAAAAGTTGTGACAACATAATGTCCTTTTACTTTTCAATAAAGTTTCAGTCCCCTCCATGAATCGCTACCTTATCGTGTTGGAGAGGTTTGTGTGTCCCAGGGAACCCAGGGGGTTTGTTGTCAGGGAGCTAGACCCCAAGGTAGGGGTCTCCCATGGCAAATTGGTCCTGGGCTAGGGACCAGACAGGAAAGGGGGGTTGCACTGAATCATAGTTGTTATTAACCTCTGTCTCTCTTCCACAGCATGTCTTTTGTCCTGACTTCCTTCTCTCATCCCAACCGGTCGCAGCAGATAAGTCTGGTTCTGATGGAGTTTTTTTTCCTGTTAAAAGGGAGTTTTCCTTCCCACTGTCATCAAAGTGCTTCCTCATAGGGGGTCATGTGATCGTTGGGTTTTTCTGTAAAGAGCCTTGAGGCAACTATTGTTGTGATTTGGCGCTATATAAATAAAACTGAATTGAATTGAATTTAGTTAGGCCATGGGAGGGGCTCGGAGCAGCTACTCCTCCACATTAAAAGGAGCCAGTTAAGGTGTTCTGGGCAGGTCCCACCGGGAGGAGGCCCTGGGATAGACCCAGGACACGCTGGAGAGATTATATCTCTTGGCTGGCCTAGGAGCACCTTGGTGTTCCCCCAGAAATTACCAGTAACATGATCTAAATAAGTGGTGTGTTTTTAACACAAGGAAGTCCTATTTAATTACACAGCATCAGTACTGCCTCCTGCATGCATGTCAAACAACATGTGTCAGATAGAATAATTTATATTTATTTATTAAAACACTTTATAACCAGAAATTGCTTAAAAGTACAAGATTCACTGCCACTAGGTTGTTCTGGTTAAAAATAGCACCTCAAAAAAAAATCAATTTGGCTAAAGACCGGCCACGTGGGGAGGCAACCCACAGGGAGGAGTGCCCAAGGGGTGCCACCAGTTACACACCCGTGACGTCGCACTGCAACCTAAATGCTGCTTTATAGTTGTATCCCGGTGTTTACACTCACAATGCTTAAGAGGGAACCTCACCAAACGTGTCTACTCACCACAGCCAAATAATTTTCTGGGGAAATTAATCCGATCTGCAACGCAAATGTTATCGTCGCCATCTACGACAGAAATGAGTCCCAAACACTTAAATCCTCTGATTAGACAACTAGGGGAGGGGTGAATCTTCATGCGGCGTTCACAGACACCACGCAGGAAAAGAAGATCTACAAAATCAAGCTCACTACACCTGCGTTATGTCCTCAAACAAAATGCAGACATGTAAATGTAGTTCATAAAAACAGACAGAGCTCCAGTCTAATGAGATGCATCTTATTCAGTGTATAATGTTTATGTTCACCATTTCCCCCTGTCAAAAAATAATAATATGTCGAATTATTATATGCACTATATATTTTTATAGTGTGCTAAATAAAAAAGGTCAGCAGTTAAGACTTCCGGATATATTTTTTACAAATAGGTCCCTCTGACACATTATTATTATGTATTGTTATATATCATTATTATGACACATGTCAGAGTGTCACAGTAAAGATTAATAAGCCTAAATAACCAGAGTCCAGTTTTTATCTTCTTGTTCTTCGTGGTCTCGTCTTCATCGTCTCCTCAGCAGCAGGAGTAGCACTGTGTGGATGATGGACGTGTTTGATCCCATAACAGCAACATCCGCCCTGAACACCACCCGGATGTCACCAGCTGAGCAGAAGCAGAGAGCAAAGCTTATAACGGTAAACACAGAGGAAAGTTACAGAATCTGGTCGGTTTGAGTGGAAACAGCATCAGCACAGAGATTGATGATTGATTCGTCTGACTGCAGGGCCGATCGATATACTGTACTTTATTATATTTTTATTATTGAAATGTGTTAACGCCAAAGAAATTTCTCAGAAAGGCGAAAGTTGCACATCTTTGACTCTTCACAGATTCTGTTCTTCAGTTTACAGTGACGCTCTTCATCAGTGTGGACTTCCCTCTGACATTCACCTTCACAGACGGACCCACCTGTGCTCCAGGTGTATTCTCCGCCCACAGGTCCTCCTCCTGTTACCTGGAATGTCGCGCCTCACTTTGGCACACAGTCTTGTGCAACCGGAGAGTTACAGCCCCGTAACTGAAAATCACGTGATTTTAGTAAATGAAACCAGTAACCGTGTGTGTCCATTGCCGCTCACCTGTGGAGATAAACGTGGCAAAGATGGGCAACAGCGAGACAAAGAAAAGAGCGACCGCAGACTACACAGGACCCCAGAGCAACCAAGCGAGAGTTAAAAGGAGCTTAACTTTAAATCCTCAGAAGAGAAAACAGTCCGTCCGACTGAAAAACCGCCCTGCTAGTATAGATGGAAGCACCGGGTTTTGGGATGGTTTTGATCCCTCAAGGCGCAGATACTTGGAAACTGACCTGGACCTTTACCACGAACTGCAGAACCATCTGGAAAATGCACGGCGGAGGATGAGAGATAAGGGCAAAAAAGACGTTTCTGGAGGTCTGGACGCCAATTTGGTGACTGGAGAGGAGAAATGTTACGACCCAAACGACACCACCCTTACATTTGTTGAAGGAGACGATGATATGGACTGTAAGTAGTCAAAGAACCAGATAAATACTTTCAGATTTGACAGCATGGGCTTAAAAAGATTTTTATAAGTTAAGTCTTCCTTTTTGTCTCATAGTTGAGGGCAGAGATTATAAATCTCTGAGAGCCCGGATGTCCTGCGGTCATTCTGTCACCCCCATGTCTCTCACCAGCTGGTGTCACCAGTTGTTGGACCAGGTACCACATGTTTATTATTAATCAGATTCTGAAGTATTAGTATTAGTATCCATCGTCTCTCATTGTCCTTCTTGCACATTTATCTTCCCAACTTTCCACATAAATTATGAAATTTACTTTGCATGATTTAAAATCTATTTCTAAATCATTTCTAAATCTATTATAAACTCATTGGCCAATTTGTTAAGTACACCTTGTTAGACTTGCTTTTGCCTTCAGAGGTTTTGAAGGCAAAGTTTAAAAGAATATAATTCGACACAGTAGAAACATTCCTTGGATGTTTTGGTCTATATTGACTCAACAGCATCACACAGTTGCTGCAGATCCCGTGATGGGAATCTTCCATTCCACCACATCCCAAAGTACTGCATTGAATTGAGATCTGGTGGCTGGTTGCAAAATGGGCAAGAAAATAGCCCACGTGAATTGTGGCCTCAGTTTCCAATTCATAGCTGGCAGGTGTGGTCTTCTGCTGCCTATGTGCTTCAGGGTTCAGTGTGTGGTGCACTCAGAGATGCTCTTCTGCATAACTTACAAGGGTTGTTGCCTTCCTATCAACATAACAAAGTTTGGCCATTCCCCTCTGACCTCTGACATCACCAAGACATTTTCTGATGCTCACTGGATATTTTCTTTTTTAATATTCTCTGTAAACTCTAGAGTTGGTCAGCAGTAGATCAGTCCGTTTGGCACCAAAACCCATGCCACTTTCAAAATCCACTAAATTAAATTTCTTTCTCGTTCCGATGTTCAGTTTGAACCTCGGCAGCTTGTTTTGACCATGTCAACATGCTCAGATGCAATTAACTGATTTTTTTTTTGATCCCTCAGGGTGAGAGCCGATTTGTGTGCGGCCAGCCTGACTGCAATGCTGAGTGGTCACATGAAGAGGTCTGTAAAATGGCTCTTCTGACTCCTGAAGAAATCAAATACTTTGAAAAAAAGATGCTCAGCAGCACTGTCATGAATTACCTGGAGGTCAGTGATGTATCAGCAAGCCGCGGGAAATCGTGAACACAACATCGGCGTCAGGGATGTGAGGAATGTGGGATCCTGGCTGTGCCTCAGCCTAAGCCCATTCAAAAAGGGGCTTACTGGTGGTGCATGATGGCACTAAGAGTAAAAACATTTCCTGTCCTCGCTGCAGGGTGGAGCTCTGTTTTGCGTGCCTGAGGCTCACTGCAGACCGTGCTTCACCTTCTAATGCTTGTTCACTGGTGTAGCTCGAGGACAACCCTTTAAAGCAGGCTGTGTGGGCTTCAACATTTAATGGTTTGATTTTGTGATTTCAAGAAATGAAACACGTTTTGTACTTTTCTATTATTTAAAAATATCTTTTGGATGCTGTTTTTCTCATTTAAATGGGATAAGATAGATCGACTCTTATTAGCCGCTGACAGTATTTGAAAAAGGCTTGAAAACTGGTTAGAGACTGGAACCAGCTGCGTTTCCAGTCCACTGTGACTTTTTTATATTTTCTCTCTGATGACCTCACTCTGACGCTGCTCTCCTCTCTGATCTAGCCACAAATAAAGAGATGGTATTTATTAATTATAACAACAACACAACATTTTTTTTGCTATTTTTTAAAGCAGTGAGAGAAGAAGTTAGAATAAACATTTGTGGTAATTTAGCAAAAACTAAGTTTTACTAATAAAGAATATTGGTTGTTAAACTAGACCTCGTGTTCAACACAACCTGCTTGTGTCTCGTTTTCAATATCCCTGTGTGTCTGAAAGCATAAATACATGTATGAAGACAGTATGGACATGTGTTTGACTGTTTCTGATTAGCCTGTGAAAGAGGACATCACTGCTTTCAGTTTTGTGACACAACATTAACCTGGGAAATCACTGCGTCCACTTTCTGGTAAACATAAAGATTGGGATAAAGGGCTGCTTCAGAAATTGTCTTTGGTTCATTCAAATGTTTAAGCATTATTTATTTTCCTTTACTTGTTTGATACATATTATGCTGAAGCATTTTTTCTTTAATTGTTTGTCTTTAACAACTTCAGGCATGTGCATCACTGTGCAAAAGTCTTGAGCCACCATCATTTTTGCTCTCAGCTTCTGTTGGTGTGAGCCAAACTATATTCTACAGGCTGAGATTTAAAAAGCACAAGTTTAATTCAATCATGTTCGTGTTGGGTCACAGCACTAGGAAGCAGCAGCTTTCTGCCAAACTGGTTTCAAAGTATCTGTCAGTTTGCCAGCAGGTGTTTGTTCTGTCACGTCCCTTCGTGACGAATGACTACAAAGAACCTCGAGGTGGGAAAACAGGCTGACTTTGTGTCCTGTAAGTCTCGGCAAGTCTGGGCACACGTTTTTCCAAGGCATGTCATGACATTCATATCTACATTTGCATCTTGTGGAAATAATATGCTCACTTACAATAACAATCACAGGTCATTTGTCATCTGTGTCACTCCTGTGAGATGACAAAACTGTTCTAGAGGAAGTGTTTTAAAGGAAATTGCTCGTTCGATTCTGCTGTATCAGCAGTAAGACTATCTCTAAATTACTGAACCTAAATGTTCAAAAGTGAAGATGGGGATAGTTTGGAGGTTTAATCAGTGCAAAAAATCAAAATACAGTTAAAAATTGACAATTTGTTACCATATATTTGATTATTTTACTGTTTACCCTCATCCTCTATGAATTTACATTGTATTTAATGCCATAAACAAGTGTAGGTTAGAGAAATGTCCATGACAGGGAAATGATTTTGATGGACGAAACTAACATTTAGTCGTCAAAATCACATTTGACAAAAATAAAAACTGATTTATGGAAGTATAAATCCAGCTTCTCCTGCTGATAGAGAACTCCACAGCGAGACAATCAAAGGTAGAAAATAAAAACACCCCAGGAAATAAAAGTAAAAGCAGTTTTTTAATTTACTTTAAAATTTATAATTTAGTCTTTGCCCATTCCTAAGAACAGGCTTTCTACAGATGACCCTGCTGGTCAGGGGCCACCATGCGTGTTCTGAACATACATGAGCGACATTTCCAGCAGGACACCATCAGTGCAGCCAGCAGACACACAGCAGCAGTGAAGCACAGCGCTGTGGATACAGGTGGGTCTGTGGGTGGTCTGAGGGGAGACCAGGTCCCATCATGGGCTGAGGTAGAAATCTCACTACACAGACAAAGAGAAGTTAAAATGAAGTATATGTTGCTTTAACGGACGCCGGGGCATGTTTGAAGTTGTACTCACCACCTGATGCATGCAGGAAGTGTCCTGACATCATCTAAGGGAGGAGTCACATCAGGGTACAGACATAACCTCCTGTCAGGGCAGAAAACTGCACCATTGTATCCTTTAATCTGATGCAAAAATAAATAATTTTTATATATATGAGATGTTGACTGTATTATCCATTAGGATGTTTTTATACTAAGATGCTCTTAATCATATAAATGTGGTAATAATAGAAACATCTGTATAAATGAAACTGTTTATATGCACAAAAACTGCAAGTTTTAACTCTGAATTAATGCTCATCCAAAAACATATAACACTGTAATAAGCCATTATGTTATTATACCTGAATGTTGCCCCCTGCTGGACAGTCCACCCACTCAGAGCCAAACACCTGGATCTGATACCTGTTCGGTCCGGTACACCTGTGCCTATAACACCGGCCCTCCACAGAGCTGCCGACCTGACTCTGGTTCTGAAAGACAGACGAGAAGTTACAAAGGATTCAAAAGAAAGGGTGAAGAGAGTACAGGGGAGGACCACACACACACACACACACACACCTGTGTGCTGAGGCTGGAGAGAAAGCATCTGCTGTCAAAGCCAAAATTCTCCCCGCTCAGCTCATCTTCAGCTGTCCACCTGCTGCTTTCTTTTTTCCAGCATTCACTCTGAAGTGCGAGATTCAAAACGTGTACTAAAGATAAATACATGACAATAATAATAATAATAATAATAATAATAATAATAATAATAATAATAATAATAATGTCCTCTCATCTTCAGTGTTTAGTGTGAATGCACGAAGATACTCAGCTTACTCCATTCTGCAGGGGTTTATACACTCGACAGCCCTCCAGGTATTGGTCAGTCTGGCACTCCCCCTTGTGGAGATGAAGAAAATGACATCCACGTCCACTGAGAAGTACAAATAACACAAACATTTAGGACAAAGTGACAGAATTTCTGTATGAAAATATATGTTAACACTAAATTACTTTAATTTACCTTCCAGTGCAGAAGAAGGATGAGGAGTTATCTTGGCAGGTTGACAGGGAGCCAAACATGGCTCCTTCACCTATTAATAAGTCATAAAAAAATTTTATTATTTAAAAAGTATGATCACAGAGTGTCCATGTTCAGCTTTTGTTAAGTCTCCTGTTATGATGATGCAGTTTTCAGTGCATTTTCTTCATATTTCAGTTTCCTTACCGTCTCCCCAGACCAGACTCTGAGCCCGGCTCAGGTCGACGGTGTACCAGCCCGTGTCCTGTAATGCAGCTAAGGTCACTGGGTCGATCCGAACTGTGCTAGGATCCCCGAGCACTGCCGACATAATGGAGCCCTGCAGGACCCGGGACTCCCAGTGTGAGGACACCCTGCCTGGAGCTGCTTCCTGAGGGGTGAAAGCACCGTTAGGTTTCCTTTTTAGTTTGTTAAAGTTTTCTGCACTGGAAGCTGTGCAGTACCAGGTTCTCCAGTGGTCCTCCCAGCTCCGGATCGCTGGACACCAGGTGCTTCTGCAGGGCTGAAATGACGGACGGGGTGTAAATCCTCATGTGGCCGGATCCGTCTGAGTGACTCGCTTTGCCTCGAGGAGAACAATCAGCACCCACTGCAGGATCCAGCAAAGAAATCGCTGATAAAGAACCACCTTCTGACCAAAGCATGTGATCTTTAATGAAGGTCAGACTCAATACACTAACTTATTATAATGAAAAAAATGTTTTCTACATTTTAATCAGATTTGAGTGTTCTTCTTTGTGTGTTACCACTTAATATTTGCATTTTTAATTCCCAATTTTTGTTCTTCGTCCACACTTTGCACAGTTTCAAAGTAAAGTAAACAAACTTTTGAAGACACCAGCCCATGTGTGGAAGGATGAATGCTTATATAATCTCAATCGTCGTTAGATTTTATTATAATAACCTCACTCACACACATTAAGAAAAATGAATTTTTACACAGTTATTACACACTCACTAATGTTTGTTAAATTACAGTTAAAAAAAAGGATAAAGTGGTGTAAATGATGTGTTTAAAAACCTTGGGAAGAGGAGGAGGAGTAACAGTCTCTCCAGGTGCTGAAGAGATCCTTAGAAAATCCAAGTGCATGGAACAATTCATGAATGACAGTCTGGAGAACAGAAGAGTATAATCTGTCATCATGATCCATCCTTCTCTGTTAAAACAGCCACAGAAACCTCACTTTTCACATCATGTATCCATAAAAGTAATCGTACCTGTACTGTAGTCTGGTGGCTGTATGTGGCTCCTGTCAGCCGGTCCCTGCAGATGACCACCACCCCAGCTACAGGTCGCCCGTGACTGTCCGTCTGGCAGTGAACAGCGTAGGCCAACACACTGGGCTGAGGAACAAGAAGATACACTGAGGAAGAGGTGAAAGCTACGTGGGCGAAGTTTAATTTAGACGCTTTAAAAAAAATTTCTTATAAGAAAGTGGAGAAATATATGATCAAATAGAGCAACAATTTACTGCTGTTTTCAATCATGAATAGAAACTTAATGAAGAAATGTCAAAATGTTTTAGGACTGCTGGGATTTGAGTGGTTTTATATCAAAGATTTTTCTGTTATCTGTAGGTTTGCACCTCTGCTCTGCACTTGTCTGTGTCCTGTACATGGAGGTAAAGCAGGAAGTCGGTATCAGGGACTCCAGCACCTTCAGGTCTGAGAACAGTCCTTTTGTGTGAATCGGCCTCGGGGTAAATATCACATCCAGCCAGGTGGTCGTCTGGGATCTACTGATGTTGATACTGTATTATTCAGAAGCAGCAGTCTAGTACATGCTGTGTGTGGCAGCAAAAACATTTGATACTCACGGTCGCATCCAGGCAAGTTTCACTTCCGTAGTTTTTGTTGGCTCTACCACACCTGGGAGAATAAAAAGTCTGCTTATTTCCATTTATTTGCATAAGTTGACAGCTGATAGAGCTCAGAGATACGGGACAGTATGAGTGAACAAATACAAACCTGTTGGTGAGTTTAAATGAATAGTTACTTGCACTAATGTGTACATTTCTTTTAAAGAGTGAGAGCATTCATTAACTTTGAAACATGGTGTGTTAGCTGGAAGCAGCTAACAGAAGGTTAGCAACAATACTCAAATGATACTCAGCTTTTATTAAAAAGTCGTCTGGATATTTTCTCTTTTCTGGATAATTATCTGTAAACTCTGGTTTTGTGGTTTGTGGGAAAATATAGAAATATTTAGATAAGCTGCCTGACACCAACAACCTGCCACCTTCAAAGTCACTTAAATCACCTTTCCTCCTCGTTCTGATACTCAGTTAAATTTCAAGAGTGCCTTTTACCCATGTGTACATGTCTAACTGCATGTCATATGATTGGCTGGTTGGATTTTTGTGTTGTATGTAAAATAAGAATATAGGGGGAAAATCATTTTAACGACTCAAATCTTGCCAGAGATGTTTGTTTGAGGGACTGGAGCTACACTCGTCTGTACTTACCTGTTGTAGTTGATAGTACTTGAATCCCTCCAGAGAAACTTGCAGTATTTGTTGATGTCTCTGCTGAGCAGTAAAGGGCCCGGCACTCTGTTCACTGTTAAAATGTCAGCAGTTTATGAGTATGAGTGTGTGTGTGTGTGTGTGTGTGTGTGTGTGTGTGTGTGTGTGTGTGTGTGTGTGTGTGTGTGTGTGTGTGTGTGTTCAGATCCAAGATTTACTATATTGTTACTGAGCACTACCTCAAAGACACAATGCAGAATGAAATTATGCTGCACAAGCTCACATAAATACATAAAAACGTCAGTGTTATAAAGTCAGTGTTACTTATTTAAAAAACACAAATATTCAGTTATCGCACAATGTTGATTGCATTGAAATTTCTTTGTTGTCAGATTTGTGGAGTGTAATAATCTACAGCACACCAGCCGTTTCTGTTCAACAGTCACCTGACAGTAAAGAAGACACCACTCTCACAGCTTCTTCCACCGCTGCCTCCAGCCTTCCTTTCTCAGCCTCTGATAGGCTGTCGCTCTCTCTCGGAATCCAGGTCCGGATCCTCATTGGCTGTGGTGAGGTAGGAGTAGGTGAGCCAGATTTTCCCAGGATGCTCCTCTGCTCCTCTGACCTTCTGAGCCTGAGCTCCTTGGGTGGGCTGTCTGTAGCGCTGACCACTCTGACCTGAAGCTCATCAAAGATGCACCTCTGCAGGGCTCCTGGGAGCTCCACCACGACCACCATTACCACCAGCACAATCCCCACCCAGAGGTTCAAGGATGGAGGGGAAGCCATAGTTATGGTGGAAACCTATTTCAGGGTAACAGTGAGGAAGAGGAGATGATGTAATGTTTCAGATGGCCGCTGAGGATCCCAAAATATGGTCGTGAATTTATTTGATTTTATTTATTTCTGTCTTTGTGTCATGTATTTGTACAGATTATAAAAAAGGATCAATAGTATTATTCTGACAATTTGGGGTTAAGCGTAACATCATTAACTCCAGCTCCTCCTCTGTCTCCAAACCATCATAGCAAATCTTGCTGCCATGTTGCAAACAGAACAGTTAAAATAATAAAGTAACTGTAAACACTGAGTTCTTCTGTCTGCAGCTTTGAGCTTTCTTAGGTCAGTAATGACCAATCAGAGGTCCACAGAAGCAGCTACATGGATAGATTCACTCAAACTATTTAAATAATAGTAAATTACATTTTACAACTTTCAGAGTCTCTAGAGAACAAGTTTGGGCTGGCACGATTAACTAAAATAAATACTTCATCAGTAGAAATAGTTAAAACAAACAAATCAAGGTTTTGAGGTTTCAGCTCACTAAAAGCTGGCTAATAGCTGCAACTGTTTAATAAACATACTGAATAGAAAGTGGTTACTAAATGAAGTGAAAAGCTGTTAAAGAAGAAAGTAGTGGATGGAAATCATAATGAACAGCTATGGATAAGCAAGTTTGCTAAGCACAAACACTAAGCAGCAAACAGGAAGCAATCCAGATCCTGTTTGATGCTGGTTCAAGTTTAAACATGAAAGGCAGTGATGAAGAAAGAGTGCATGAGTCAATCTGACAGAAAGGTTGGGAAACCTCATCATGAATAATCTGAAGTAAGTAAGGTTTTTCCTCGAACAGGTGTGTAACTGGACTGTGTGGTGCAGGGTTTTGTAGAGTGTGAGGTCTGTTAAACAGGAATGTAATGCAGAGCGTTTAGATCTTGCTTTCTTTAGATGTAAAGGAGATTGAGTCATCATTGAGTCGCCAAAACAGAGGTTATCGCGTTGAAACTTGCACGTGGGGTGCTGTGTAGAAAACCGCTTCAATAATTAAATGGAGTCAGTATTATTACCTGGTAGACGGCTGCGACCTCAGTCCATCTGCGGAGTTTCAGAGCTCTAAAGTAAAAGCATTTTCCTTTTATCCTCCAAACCAGAGCAATGAGCACAACTTCTGCATTCCCACCAAGAACAGCTCTCTCCTTCTTTCTGTGGGGAGTCTGTGTGAATTACCACAGATCCTTTGAATACAGAGCACAAAGAAACACCTCTGACATGTCTCACTGAGGTGTCAGGTGGCACCCCCACAGCCGATATCCCCAAAAAGAAAACACAAAAAAGACAAAAAATTTAAAACTAAAAGTGCAAATCGTTTAATCTCAGCCATATTTTTTTACTTATATACAGTGAAGTTGACCCAAATAAAATCCCCCCCCCCCCCATTTACCTGTCAATTTAAAACTGTCCCTCCCCAAAAAATACATTCAACAAAGCAAAACAGGAACAATTTAAGGAAAGAGAGACAAAACCTGCTAAAAGAAAAAAAAAAAAAGACCACAAAACTCGTAATAATAATAATATTAATATTACAAATGGCACACCACAAGTCTGCTGAGTCGAAATGTGACCGAATGCTGTTGAGTCTCGTCAGATGTGAGGTTCTTTTGTGAATTTGGAGGCCCCCCCTCGACCCTTTTTATCACTAGGGTGCCTCATCTTCCTGTGCACACCTACACACGTCATAAAATCAGGCACCAAAGAGATTGTCTTTTGATACGTTTGCTTTTTGTTTTTTTGAAGGTTACATTCATTCACCGGGGGAAGAAGTATTTAAACACGCAGTAATGTTGGAATCGATGTGCACTAGAACGAGGGTATCCAAAAAGTTATTGCCAGCTTGAAGAGTACACATGCAGTTTTTTTTAAATCCATTTTGGAGTGAAGTCACCATGACGACGTGAGGAAAAAGTGACCCTCATTGTGTGCGTGTGTGTTTCTGCATGCAGTGTGTGTTCAGGAATTCTCAACATCCTTGAGGTCTCTGCAGGAGGCTCCTTAAAGGCACTTAAAAAGGGGGGATTTGTTTCGTGATATATCATGAGACTGGGTGCAAGTGAAGACACTCCTCATGTGCAATCACACTCCGCTGTCTACGCGAGACTAAAACGCAGTTGCATTCACACAGTCGCAGTCACACAAACACAACAAATTCTATTATAAGAGCTATAATCATTCAACCTGACAGTAGCCTGCCTCAGTATCTGGATAGGGAAGATTCTTCTGTGCAAAAAAATAAAAGTTCACCTTCTACGTGCAGCCCAGCGTTCAGTAAGTGCTCACGCATAATACTCATCTGCGCTTCTTCATCGGCCGTGCCGTTCGTCTGCATTTTCTTAAGGAAGTCTTTTTTTCTTTCTTTAAAAATACTCTATTCATATATGTCAGCAACGCAAAGCGATTTAAAAAAAAAAAAAAAAAGGCACCAGACTGGCACAGAGAGGAAGAGTCCCACCACCGGCCGCTCCTGTGTTTCAGTTCAAACGAATGTGGAAAGACTGGTGGGAGGTAAAGTAAGAGGGAGGGGGTGGGAAGGAGTGGGTGAGGAAGTCGGTCAGGTGAGCATGGGCACGTCGTCTTCTGAAGTGTTGTCCTCCGAGAGGGGGATGAGCAGCACATCGTCGTCCGATGAAGAGGAGGAGGAGGAGAAGGAAGGCGAGGCAGAGAGGGGCACGTAGTTGGTGGAAGAGGGCGAGGCTCTGAAGCGGGAGATGCTCAAGCCTATCGTGTGGAAGATGGAGGCCAGAGATGGGCTACTGGGAGGCACGGCAACAGGGGGAGTGTGGGGGGCGTCCACAGGTGGAGCTGGGGGTGCGTAGGGAGGGGGAGGGGGGAAGGCGACAGGAGGAGCTGAAGGCAGCGCCAGTAAAGGAGGCGGAGCTTCCAGCTGGTGCTGCGCTGGCTGTGCCAACAAGCCGAGTTTCTGGGCCACCGGCTGGTTGACCGCCTCCACGGCTGATGGGGAGCTCGCGGGCGTGGAGCGAGCTGCTTCTTGGCCTGATGTAGCGCTGTCTGACTGCTGCTGTTGCTGCGCCTGCTGCTGGTTGGAGCTTGACGACTGAGTCTGCCTGGATGCGGATCTGGGGATCAGACCCCACCTTCTCATGCGGCGAACAGCCCGGCGGATAAATCGGGGCCTACGTCTGCGGTGTGGGGAGCTGGCGGCATCCTGGCGAAGCAGCTGCAGGATTCCTCTCAGAGAAAGAGTCGAGGTCTGACAAAGAAACACAGAGCAGATTGTTTCAACTACCTTCAGCAGCTCGTGTTCAACATCCTAAAATCATTATTAAAAATCATTAAACCTGCTGAATTTATTTACGCGACACTAATCAAAGTTTGAGCTTAGTGTAGGCGGCTTCAGCTAATCCCATCAGGCAGAGCCAGCCACTTTATCCCTCCGCCTCCACTGCCTCAGCTGTCTCACCAAGGAGTAAACTCAGAGTAAACTTGCACAGTAACAGCACATTAGCCTCATCTTAACACTCCTACAACTTCAGCCCACATCCAGCTGGGGATCAATAAGGCTGCTATAGATGAGCTTTAAGACCGAGAGCACTACTACACATTAGAGTGTGTGGTTTAATGTAGTAACAGCTATCGGCTTTTCTGCGTTTAATTACATTTATTAAAGCCCTTAAATCAAAAAGCCTTCAATAAGATGTTGATTTGTAGGTTTTAACACATTAATTAAAATTGAAGTTAGTTAATCAGTTTTTCCTGCTGAAATTTCAACACTTGGGTTTTTTAAAAAACGCCTCTAAATGCCTTAAATGTATATTGTAACTCTGCAGGACAGGCTGCAGTCAATCACATGGGTTCTTTAAACAAATGAGCATGATCTAAAGTCCTGACAGGATCCTGGATTGATGAAATCCTGACAGGTGCGTCCATGCGGGCAGTTAAAAATCTCTGGCGCTCTGCTCTCTCACCTCATTGGGGTTTTCTATGGGGAAGTCCTCGACTGGGGGGATGATGCCCTGTGCGATCAGCTGACCGTAAGAAGGCGGGGCCTGCTGCTGGATGAGCTCCGCCTCGTGGCGGTTGATTGGCGCAAACATGCTGTGAGAGGATAGAGGCTCTTTTAGATGCAGTCACACACATTGCAAACTTGCAAGGCACATTTTGTTTTTGTTTTGAAGCATCACGCAGATCCACATAAAGTATACAAATATAAAGTCTAGAAATAGATTTGACTCTAAGAGGTACTATTAAAGGTTAAAAAAAGGTAAGCTTTTAATACACTGCAGGTTATTGGTTCCTGTTGTTGTACATAACTCAAGCATTTAGCTGACAACAACAACGAACAGGCTGTTTTTTTGTTTTTGTGTGGAGTGTACTGTCAGTGTCGTAGGAGGCTGTGCTATCCATCTGAGAGTTACTGTCTGGCAGTTCTGGCAGCAATTAAAGCCAGAAGTTAGGAAAACAATGTCTGCATCTCCTGACTCATCATCTGAGATTATCAGCACAATATATGAGTCAGTCTTTTCTTCTTTAAAAGTGGCAAGAAAGCCTCATTATGCTTCATCAACGGAACGAAAATAAACTAAAGCAGCTACTTTGTAGAGCAGAAGAGCTTCGGCTGCAAACCTCAAACAAAAACGCAGCAGAACCATTCAAAGACTTACCTGTACTCCCTCGTCCTGAGCGAGTACAGCTTACAGGTACAGCCCATGGCAATGACCAGAAGTAGTCCGCAGACCAGGCTGCCCACCGTTGCCGCGGTGATGACCTTGCGGGGCAAGATTACCGTGCAGTTGAGCTCGTCTGTGCCGTCCTTGCAGTCCACCTGGCCGTCGCAGCGCCAGCTCTCATACACGCACCTGCAGAGGGAACAAAGAGCCGTTTGTTACCAGAGCAGGCTGGAAGAAAATGAGTGGCAGGTTCAGTTTCACAGAAAACATCAGACGCCGCCTGAATTAAGACTCACAATAAAACCACAACGCTGTAAACAAGGAGAAGTGAAACAGGCTGAGTTAAAAGGATCCCTACGCTTAAGCTCAAAACTTTCCCATACACACTTTGTGCTTTTGTTACAGAGCGAGCTGCATTTAGAAAAAGGACGTTGGCCTATTTTAAGACACTGTGGCTTTTGATAAAACATGCAAACAATGGCAACTAGTTAACATTGCACTATTGCAGAACTACACAATAAATAGCAATAGCATCATTAAAAATAATCACAATAATGTAAAACCATAATAAACAGCTGTATATAAATATAACCTGTATCAATGCTTTTTGGAGGAATGCAGAATCTCTACTGTCAACATTGCATATTTATTTCCTCATACGTAACTCTGTGCCTGTCACACACTGCTGCAGGATGGGTGATATTTCTACAGAAAAACAGCAGAACCACAAAAACCACAGCAAAGCCAATTTAAACTCTAAGATGGTCATATGTCACATACAGACACGCCCGAGCCTGAAACTCCACAAACCTGAATGGTTATGAAACAAAGCAAAACAAAAACAGCAGCACCCGTTTCCACGGTGAGTAAAATAAGCATGTACAGGGTGAGAACGCCCTCTGACACAAACCCTAGTGCACCCCCTTACTCCTTTTATGTTGTGTGTGGAGCTGTGTGACACAGGTGCACACTGACCTGTCGCTGTCACAATGAAAGGTCCCCGGCTGACACACGGTGCAATCCCTCTCGTCGCTGCCATCAGCGCAGTTCAGCTGGTAGTTGCATCTCTCCGTCAGCGAGTAGCACTGCGGTTTGCTGGTCGCTGTCGTCCTCTGTCCTGCCATTCCACAGGGAAAGTGATTCGGACTGCAGTTCCTGCAGCCCTCCTCGTCCTTTCCGGTCTCGGGACAGTCCCACTTCCCATCGCAGTGTTGCTCCTGTGTAAAACAACCTCCTGCCGCTCCCCCGCAACGACCTTCCCACGGAGGGCAGTAGCCCTTAACATGAAACGTGGCGTTAAAGTTGGAGTTCTCTGTGCCAAGAACTCTTTTATACACCACTGACATCACGCCGGTGTTGGATTCAACTTGGACCGATTTGGAATTGGAGGAGCTGGTAATCTGTGAAAATGCAGAAGGGTTTTCAAAAAAAATAAAAATAAATAAAAAGAGAAAAACATTTGCCAGTAATGAATGTTTGGGTTGGGAAACTCACGATTTTAATAATGTCTCCTTTGCCTTCCTCTCTGTTGTAGATAGTGAGTCGGTCCCCAAAAGCTAGCGTCAGCTTTTGCAGTTCCAGACTCAGCGGCCTGGAGTCCTCAGGATCCAAAGTCCAAACACAGGACTGACTTTGACCCTGACAAGCTGGAGGGGAGAAGGTCCCATAAAAGGTCTGAAGAAGCCCTCCACAAGGACAGTCACAACCCAGTTCGTCGTTGTCATCAGATTCTTCATCAAGACACTCCACCTGCCCATTACAGCGCCAGGAGTGGGGAAGGCAGCGACCCCCGTAGCATTTAAAAGATGTTTCTGGGCAATCGCCTTCATATGGATCTGTACAAAGGGAGGAAGATAAAAGGAACATTTAGATAATAATTGGGGGGAAAAAAGAGCTGGAACTGCAAGCAGGCACATGTCAGGACGTCATACCTCTGGCATAGTTCAACAGAAATGATGACACAGGGAACATATGAGGGAGGAAGTGGTGCATCACTGTAATATTTCCCCCTGGGAGCTCGATTGGCTGCGGCAACTTAGAGCCACACAGGATGATTGGATCACCTCCAGCCGACGAGTTTATAGACACCCATTCTTTCTTACAGCGGACAGAAAACTGAGAGAAGCTGTGGAAAGATTTGTAATAAGAGAAAGTTTGTATCAGTGAACAGAACCCACAGTTTCTCAATCGCAGACACTGAATCTCAAAAACTTTTTGTTTTTGTCTTTATCTCCATATCTGGGTCATTCATTACTTCATAAACGATAACAGAAAATGATCAGGCAATATTAAGCATTTATATACTTTTAATAAAGCAAAAACAATCAATGCATTGCACAACTGGTATATTTACTCTGTTAATAATTATCCCAGGTCGCCTGATTTGCGGTAAAATAATTGGGAGTCAATTATTTAACGTCTTCGAGCTTTTAAAGCGTCATCTCCTTTACGTGCCACCTTTGAGCATCCGTACCTGAGAACGATCGGCTCATCTTCTGGACCCGTGATGATCCAGCCGTCGGACATTGAGCCGAAGCAGAAGGACCAGCTGTGGTAAACAGAACTCCTGATCACTCCCACCTTATCGTCCACCACCTGAAGGGAGCGCCCACAGTGGGCTGTGATAAACACAAGAAAGTAGAGTTAATAAAAGCAGTTCCTGGTTTGGCGAATAAATTAAGTGTTGTTGTTGTTTGATGTTGAACCTGTCAGGTGTGAAGAAAATGTAAATGTAAACGTCACTAAACCATGAATGGTGTTGTTTATTATCTGTGGGTTTGAGGCATATTCATTTTCATAACATGATGAAACATGCAATGACTGGTTTTCCTTACATGAGCTGAGAGCAGGCTCAAAACGGCTCCATGCTGCAGAGGAAATAAGCAAAAAGAGAACAGAGAATGTGCTTTATTATCGCCACTCACACAGACTGTAAATGCTGTATGACACGAAAAGTTCAAACATGACCTTTGGTTGATAAACATTTAAAGCAGCCACCTAAGAGAGATACACAAACAGCCAAAAACTCACTCACTCACCTGTTATGCAGAAAACCAGGAGGGCAGGGAAGCTGTAACTGATTTTCATTGTGGTAACGTTTCTTTTTTTAATGTTTAAAAATGTTTTTTAATAAAAAGTTAAGGGGGGGGGGGCGTAAAAAAGAAATATTAGAGAAGTGCCATGGCAGGAGGTCTTGTTCAAGAAGACTTCGCCTGTAGAGAAAAAGAAAAGATGAGTGAGACACATCTTTGATCTGGGTGAACGACTATCAAAGTTTGTCTGGACGACAAATGAGAAACACAAAAACATCTGAGCCAACACTGGCTATTTTAATTTGTTTATTATCCATCGTAGTCATCATAAAATAGCCATTTCCGCAATCAAATCCACAATAACTGCTTCTCTGAAACAATCAGCTGTCGGCAGCAGTTATAATGAGTAAGATTTTAAATTAAGGAGTAACGTTTAGATGCTCCATTGTTCATTAGGCGTTTGATGTGTTTTCATGCCGGAGCAACTTCCTCATGCAACCCCCTTCCCCAAAGGGGATTTGTATCTCTTCCTAGCATCAAACCGGCAATCGTTCCCTTGTTAGGTGCAGGTGTAAACCACTAGAGCATGTGTTTAAGAGTAACTTAAACTATACTGTGAGTAATGCATGCTGTAGATATAGCAGAATATAGTCATATGTAAGCTGACGGTGGAGCAGAATTAAGTGTCATCCCTGAACTGAGTTTATAACTAGTAATAAACTGGGCGTCCATCACTTCTTATCTTCATATAAGGATTATAACATTTTTAATTATATAGTAATATTACACATACTACATTTTATAAAGTTCATTATTTATATTGAAAATGCTTTAAAACTACCTTAGATCCTTTGTTACAAGGTACTTTTAAGATAACCACAATTACAAAAAGGACAGCAGCGGAAAAATGCCTCTGCGTTATGCAACACACACACAAGCACCAGCATGTATTAATACACACGAAAATAATCAGTTACTGAGGAAGTATCAAGGCAGGAAAACTCAGCAAAGGCCCCTTGAACACAGATGTTATTTTGATCTTTATTTACACACAGTCAGACGTAACACCCGACACACACACAGCGATTTCCTCCCTGTAATCTTCTCAACAATGACGCCAGAAACGCTCCCATTTCCGAGAAAAAAAAAACCCGTGAAAACTAACACTTTCCTCCCTGTTTCTTCTTCCCACTAAGATAAAACTATACCGAGATCGAGTTCTGCTTGATTAAAGTCATATTTATGTCCATACGTGTTAAGATTTCGACCACAGATTAGGTAACGCCACAGTTTCGGTTTGGAGAAAGGAGCAGCTGCTCTCCTTTACAGCTTTAACAGCTAGTTCCCAGCCTAGCTAAAGGCTAACGCCAAATCTCACTGCTCGCGTCGTTTGAAGGGCATTTTTCAAACCGCGACACCCCCATAAAAGCTCTGTGAGGACAACACGAACGACTTAAACACACAAACCAACTAAAATATATAGTCCAGAAGCAGAAATAACACAAGTAATTCATAAAAAAGTACAGAGCCCTTACCATGTCGGTCGGCCTTTCTTGTTGACAAGTTCGAAGCTACTTCCGTATATCACAACTCGTGACGTAGGGCAAGGAAGGCGGAGCTTGTCATGCTAAAACCGGAGCCGCCGAATGGAGCTGCAGGTTTACTACAGCTTTAATCCTCATTCATAAAAATGTGTTTCTCTGTATATATATATAATTTTAAATATCAAGCGGTTATGCTGAATTTAAAACAAACTCATAGTGTTTTTTAATATAGCAAATTAACGCGTGTCTACAAACTACATTTGCTGATTGGACACGGTCTTAAAAGGTGAAATGTGCATTTGTTAACACAAGGTGTCAGTATCAGCTGTCACAAATATCCGACACCAGGTTTAATTCATAAAAATGGAGTCTGATTTGAATGAACTTTATTCTGCTGTCAAACTTCACCAGTGATGCTAGAAGAAACAGGGAAGTGAGAAAAGTTTATTTATACAATACAGAATAAAGCACAATTATTAAAATAGGATGAATAGATAAAACTAAATAAAGGCAAGCCTGAACAAGTGGGTCTTAAGTTCCTTTTTAAAGGTATCAACATGAGTCTGTCCACGAGTCTTATGTCCAGTGGAAGCGTGTTTCACAACTGAATTTAAATGAAAGGAGAAAGAAAGTTGATTGATTGAGTAATTAAGATAAGATAAGATAAGATAAGATAAAATAAGATGAGATAAGATCTCATCCCTGCACTCCAGAAGACCTCGTTCTCCATAGCAGATACTGCCTGCTCTGACCTTTCCTGTAGATGACCTTTGAGTTGTTAGTCCAGTCCAGTTTATCAGTCAGGTGAAAACCCAGATATGTATATCAGTCCAAGATCTCAATGTCCATTCTCTGGATGTTTGCTGGTGTATGTGGAAGATATCTGCAGCTGTAGAAGTCCACCACCAGCTCCTTGGTTTTCCCATTATTGATCTGGAAGAGGTTCTGTTGGTGCTAGTCAACAAAGTCCTCGGTCAGTTTTCTGTACTAACTGCAGTCCCCATCAGTGATGAGGCCAACAACTGCTGAGTTATCAGAAAACTTTTTTAGAAAGCATTCGGCAGAGTTGTAGAAGTCTGTGGTGTTTATGGTGAATAGAAATGAAAATATGATTTGGCACAAATGAAGTCCATTTGTGCCAAATCATATCCGATCAAAGAAAACCCGAATGACGTGTCTCCCTGCAGATGTTAGATTTTAGGCCTGTGAGGTCTAAGTCATCATCAGGAGTGACCATGAGCAATCATAACATGTCATTTTGTTTATTTAAGTTGTTGTCCCAAGATCTGGCAAACAGACAGTGAAGAAAACAGAAATCGGAATATTTACTTTCCCCCCAAAAAACAGTCTGGTTAGGGTTTGGAGCTCGTGTCAGGGTTGTCACCAATGATGGTTTAGACCTCACATGGTTAACTTGTGCGTGCGTGCGTGCGTGCGTGCGTGCGTGTGTGCGTGCGTGCACGTGTACGTGTGTGTGTGTGTGTGTGTGTGTGTGTGTGTGTGTGTGTGTGTGGGAGTTAAACACACCTTCTCTTGCAGGGGGGGTTACTTTCTCCTGCCTTTCCAGCATACCTGGAGATAATGAACTCACTTATCGGTAAGAGCTGTCTGCTATTTAAGACTGAGGAGATCTTTCAGTCGATGCCTGATAGTTGAACTGGAAACAGTGAAGTGAAGTTGGCTCCTTCTTCAGTACTTTTCACACGCTCTGGTTTTTGTCTTCTCCTCACCTGTATCTCATTTCTGCACAGGGATCCCAGCTGTGTCTGCGTGAGTTACTGAGAGTTTTCCTCTGATGGATTCATCTGTGGGCTTGTTCGCACTAGAGTCCTGGACCCACCAACTTACTTTCCTTCTATTGTCAGTCTTGTTATTTGCTTCACTGAAAATAAACACACTGTCTTTAATCCCTCAGAGTCCTGTTCTTTTTCTTCACTCCACTCAACTGACTCACTTCACTCTATTTTAACTTTTTAACTTTTAACTCTGCTGTTGCACGGCTGCAGTGATTTCCAATCTTCTCTAAAGCATAACAGTTTATGCGTAGAGCATAAGCTTGACAACTTCATTCACAGCACTGAGCTAGTTTAAAATTTTCTTGCATCAAGTTTGAAACATTGTTTTGCACACTTTCACCCACAGCTGGAGATTTAATGAGGACACAGGGCCCCAAACAACATACAGGACACATGCATTCATCACGCTCAACAAAATCATAAACTGGCAATTTTGTTTTAAACAGTCTTTTTAAGTATTGTGAATTATGAGATCATACAACCACTGCTGTGAAACTAAAACCCCACAGCACACAAGCCCACTCTCAGTGAGTAGAAGCACAGCATTTTCTCCTCTTGTCTGGCACAGAGGAGCACAAAGAAAAAAGGAGGAGGTCCAATATTAAGACTTTTTTTTCTCTCTCCTCAAAATGTTTGGAAACTATGCAAGTTATGAGAGGGAGAAAAAAAAGTCTTGCTCCCAGTCCTTCTAACTTATCTGAAGGAAATGTTGCCTGACTATCTTGCCTTCAGTCACACTCAGTAACAGTCTAAATGTAAAGGAGACCTTAAAATCATTGCATGTGTAGCCTTTTTTTGTTTTTTACCTGTTTTGAACTTGCAGGGACTTTTAGGTGGAAATCTTAATCAGCTAAATGTTAATGGGTGAGGCATGCGCATTTAAACACAACGTGAAACGTGGCCTAACTCTTCTCCTTAAACCCAGACCGTCATGCTGTCCTTGTGTTCACTCGGGACACTGACAGACATTTCTGCACATGTTAACTTCAGCCGGTGCCCAAATCTTCAGCTTCCAAATACAGAAATTAACATTTCTGCTTCATACTGATACTGAAAAAGCATCAGGAGTGCGACCTCAGTGTTTTCAGTTATGGAGCTTTTATTTTCGTAATCACTCCCTTAATTACAAATAAATAAATAAAAGTGTAGTAGTGTAGTAATTGAACTTCCTAGCGAAGCGTGACGTTTTTTTAATGGAGGAGGACCTTGAAGAAAATGAGCCCCCCCCCCCCTCTTCCCTTCTCTGTTGCTCGCTCTCTCCACGTCCACACACGCCACAGGTAGTCCTGCTATAGGGGAAAGGGAGTCAGACTGCGAGGCTTTAGGTTGCAGCATCTCTCTTTCCCTTTTCAGCCTTTTGCTTTTTGTTGTTGTTTCGGCTCCGACTCTGCTGCGATCGTTTCTGTGCGTAAAAGTTGCTGACTGCCCTGAAAGTGTCCATGCGGATACGACAAAGTTTTTGTGCCACGTTTTACAACGCGGAGTAGCATCAGTCGATTTTGTTTTGGAGTTTTTTTTTTGTCCTCCCTAATCAGGACGGATTTGTGTAGAGTGAAAGCTTCCTGAAATCTCCGAGATAATCTCCAGATATCACAATGATACTCCGGGTCCTCGCCCTGGCCTGCGGTCTCTGCTGCTTCGGTCTTACCTCTGTCATCGCAGACGTACTAAAAGCCGAGGTAAGTGAATTGGAGGTGCATTTACTTTATGCAGTGCACATTTATAGAGGCTACACGTTCATTTCTGCATGTGCAATACGAGCTGCAGCGTGTCTGCATTTTCAGGTGTGTTTTCCTCCCACAGTACTCGTGAAACTCTGTCTGTGTTTGCTCACTTTTTTGAAGAGTTGAGGTTTCCATGTACTTAAAGCACGTATTACTAATAACTGTATAGTAATCTATTACTGTGACACTCCAATGACCTTTACTCCCTATAACTTTATAATTTTTAGTTGTTTTTTTCCACTAAAAGCCGCCAGTTCATGTTTATTTTCTCCTCTTCAAACAGCCTGACATTTTTTTCCAAGAACTTCCCAACCTTTATTTTTCCATCCAGGGGGAAAGAAGCCATGAGTCAAAAGTTTTCAGCAATAAGTGGCAGAGACCCAGCCGTGCAGTGGCTGTGTACAGTGTGGAAATCTCAGCTGAGCTGCTTTGTTCTGAGAAAAAAAAAAGTGGGGGGGGGGGGGGGGGGTACTGTGGTGGTACTAAGGGGGAGGGGGTTAATGGTTTTCATTTGCCTGCACAGGCAGCACAGATGGGAAGCTGGTGAGGCCGGACATGATGCACAGAGGTGTCAGCAGCCTGGAAATACTAAGGAAGAGTGCAGCTTTCTTCTGAAGAACTTATTCTGCCATCGGATCTCCAAAATAATTGAGTTCAAGCACCGTGGGTGGTTGTAGTCTCAGTCCATTTATGCACAACATACCTACTAAAAGTTCCAGTTTACCATAACATCATCGGTCAAAAGTACATTTATGTGACCATTTATGGTGCAATGTCCCGTGACATTCAGGCACGCTGCAGTCTACCATCCACTTCCTATAACGGACAGGATGCACCATTTAAAGATTTTAATGTGAAATTTGAGTCATCCCAATTGTGCAAAAGAAGTAATTTCAATTTACGAGAGTGTTTTGCAGCTCTGTGCGGAGACGAGAAGCACGAAGGAGGACCTTAGTCACTGACCACAAGTTGCTGGCGTGTGAGTCAAGCCAGACAAGGTGGATAACTCAAAGTCAGACAGTTTATAGGACGCCGCAGGCTGCTGTCCCGTGGCGAACACGGTGATGAATGTCTGTAAACAAAGTGAGAAAACACGGCTGTGTACTTCAGCGTCGCCTCTCACAGCTAGAAAACACCAACGTAGCGATGTATCAATAACCCTCAGTGCAAAAAGAAACACGATCGGGTGAATTGCGGCTGTCACGTCTGGCGATGGAGGCTGTGCACACAGTTTTACTGTCAGACACAACAGTCAGCCCTGATGGAGAAGAAGGATAAGTTTTAATTATAGGTTGAGGATTACATCACCTAAGATCTGTATATGAAACCTGTGATCAAACAGGAGACTCATCTGTGTGGAGAAAGTAGAATAAACTGCTGCTGGAAAGATATGAGATGCAAAAGACAAAATAACAAGTGTGGAAAAACCAGAGCAGCAAAGACAAAATAACAAGTGAGTGACATCAGTGTTTACTTGAAGTGGCTGAAGATCCTTTTTTTGGGGAGGGTGGGCGGAGTAACTCATACTGAGTTTACGGGAATTTTGTGGTTTATCAGTGTTGCTCAACTTGTTAACGTCGCTCTGACAAACTAATCCCAATTTATCCAAGCTGAGTGAAAAGAGAAGCCCGGCTAACAGAGAAGTAAGACTTCCCCCTATGCTCTGAAAATTAAATCACTTCTTCTGAAGTACCCAGTTTTCCTTCCACCATCTGTTTTCATTCTCCCCCTTTTTTCTGCCTTCTCTATGGATTCTTGACTTAAATAAAATGCTTAGTTAGACGCCGTGAGCAGAGGAAGTGGGCAGCAATGAAAACAACAGACTCTTAAACAGGATTCTTGACTTAAAAAAAAAAAAAATCTGGAGATTTCCTGTTGCCATCTGGAGACGCATGTCTTATGATCCTAGCAATTTAAGCTATTTTTAACTTAAAATAGATGCAGTTTGAAACTGCACTCTTACTGGTTTTGGTCTCAGGTGTACAGCTGATTCAAGGCCAGATGTGCAGTACTATTTGACATATTAACGATTTTTAAACAGCCATTTTACGAATGCTTTGGAACAAAACCTTTATTTTTACATTAAATTAAACACCTACACGTTACACCTGCAGGAGCTGCAGCTTCGGCCATGAAGCTCCTGGTGCACAGTCTAGGTGCTGATGTTAATGCCAGAGGAGCTTTGGAGCTCTGCAGTTACTGAGTAAGCAGAGTGCCTGTGACTTTTACGCACTGTGAGTTGTTGTGGTTCCTAAATGCTTCCACTTTGCAATAATTCATTGATAATCAGCCTCTGTTGAATATCTTGGAGAGAAGAAGTTTCAAAAGCTGACTTGTTGCAAAGGTGGCGTCCCGTTACAACGCCACACTCGGACTCAGAACGATTCATTCTTCCACAGATTATTGCAAAAGCAGACTGTGTGGCTAGATGTTTGATTTAATACACCTGAATGTAAAGATTCAGAGGTGTCTCCCAATACTTTTGTCCACACAGTGCAAATATTAACTACAGTTGTAACAAAAATCCAATAAACAGTCTAATATGTTCCCTCTGAAAATAAGAAAGAGAACTTTAGTAGAACTGTGCTGTGGTGCAGAGTGTAGAGACAGTTCAGTAAATATTTCTATAAAGCTGTCGGGCATCAGTATAATAGTGTTTCACCATAACCAAAACCTCCGGTGAGTGCATTTTATGACCTGTTTGACCAGGAAGACACATGAAAGCAGACAAAACTTTGCACGGCGCTGGTGTGAGTGCTAACTGGGTCAGAGACGCCAAGAATTGAAGCAATGAGAGGTTCAGCCGCTCATGAGCAGAATTCTCAGTTTTTTCCGTTGGCACACGGCGAGAGGAACAACTGACTCAGTCCCTCAACTTTAAATTCAACCATACTCCTAACCTCTCACTCTCTGTGTCTGTGCCCACTCTCTGTCCTTAATGCTTTTACCTTTCCCTCTTTAATGTAAGTAACTCTGCACTTTAAATCATCTTCTGCTGCCCTCATTGCTCTGGTCAGTCTGTTTTCTTCGCTCATTCCTGCTGAGATTTTAAAGACAGGAAAAATTTGTCTTCATCAAAAAAAGTCAAAGAGGCAGCGTTTAGTGTTTTAGCAGCAGTGCAGTGGACAGAAGAGCGTGATTTAGCATCGTTTATAATATAAATATGTCCGTGAAACTCACACCATTGTCCTTCTTGTTATTGTTGTCTATTTTTTATTGCACAAATAGAAAAAAAAATCCCATATGATGCTTCTTCCTCTGAAGAGGAAGTGTCTTCATCGCTTTGTTTTTGACTTCAAGAACTATAAATTCTCCTGGAATTTTTTTCTTAACTCTAGTTCATGACATCTTGAGGAAGTTGTGGTTGGCTTTATGTATGTGTGCGCACCTCCAGTCTCATGAGAGTGCACCCACATGGCCTGTGATGGGCAACTCTACGTTCAGACATAATAGAGATCTTGTGTTGATAAGTGGAAAAGTTCCTGTTGTCAGTAATGGTATTTAAATTGAAGAATATAGGCCTAAAAGTAGAATGAGTAAGAGAATCTGTGATCACAGAAGCAAAACTTACCGCACCTTTGAGTTTCAGTGTGCCGCTGTGTCTGCGTGGCAGCATTTTGGCTCCATGTGGGGAAGACTTTACAAAGAAATGACAAAAAAAAAATCTGATTTTTGGCTTCAAAAAAGCGGGAAAATATAAAGATTTCTGACCAACAAAAAAAGCAGCAGTGGTGACCAGGCGATAGCCACAGTGCCAGTATTTGCAGTTTGAGCTCTGAAAGATAAGAGCATCCTGTCTCAGCACAGATGTTTCCAATGGAAAGGGAATGGGATGAGTTGCTGTGACAGCTCAGGCATTGCAAAGGATATCACATAGGTCCATCTCTGTGTGCTGCATCCCAGAAAAATAACCTTGCATGCTTTTGGGTACAAAACTGTGAGACTTTTCTAAAGATTGTGAAAAGAAGCCCGATGAATAGTCTCCTTTGAGAAGATGACGCCAAGATAACTCCGTCCTCACAATCAGGGGTTTTTTCTGCTTTAAAATGGGCGTCTGGAAGCCCGATTGATCTGCAGAAAGTCCAGGCAATGAGTCTGTAATACCTTGGTTCACAGAAGTCTGGACATTTTTCTGGTACTTCTGGCCTTTCGATGAACAAAAGTGTATTTTATGACGTGAGGAAATGAAGCCTGATTTTAACAATGATCAAAGCAAAAACTTCTTTAGTTGGTGCCAAAACTGTTTATACGGAAATGTGCATATAAAGAGCAGGGAGTTTAAGGTGCTGGGATACGGGGCTGCATGAGTGCAAAAGGTGACTGCCAGGCTCCACAAGCTTGGCAGAAAAAGAATATTCCAGCAGGATAACGATCAAAAACACACTCCCAACAGCACTCGAGAGTTTTTGAAGAAGAAAAAGCAGCTATGAGCTTTAAAAGTATGTTTCCTCAATTTCAGGGACTTGCTTCGAGCTTAATACGTTGCCATCTAATTTACAGTGAAGGGTAAAACTGCTGCTGAGCATTTTAATTCTATCTTTAATCTGCAGATTGTTGGAATTACAGGATATCATTGAGAGAACATCTGCCAAAGCCAATGATCCAGATTCAAACTTAAACGTTGCAGTTTGTTCTTTTTGCGTTTTTCTTCAACTCTTCTGTGACCAGACGCCACCAATGCCCCAGCAAACATTTCAGTGCTGAATAACAAAGTCATAATCTAGTAATGGTTGAAAAATAGTTCACCTGGACACTTGGAATATAGAAAATAGGAAAAGTTTTCTTTTAAAAAATTAAGAATAATGAGTCAAACTGATACCTTCACTTTTTTGGGCCTAGACTTACTGAGCTAATTGTACCATTAAATCATTTCAGATAAACAAACTCCTAAGCGCCTTAAACGTGTTCTTGATTTTATTTACTTGCCTGTGTACTAACCCCATTATTTCTAGTTGTTTAAAGACGACGACAAATGCATTTAATTCCTACTTTGCCATCATTTGATCTGCATTTTTCTCTTTTTAAGAAACAGTCTGACCCGTTGATCTGTTGTACTGAGAAACAACATCAACATCCATCTGTCTACGGTTCAGTATTTGGCTTCTTATCACAACCATATTTGTTGGGATACTTTGTCCTCTCTCTTTAATGGAGAAAAAAATAGTGAAAAATGTCACGTCAGTTCTGCCAGACCCCAAAGTGAAATGTTTTCCTCATCAGTCTAAGCCCAGCAGATATGTAAATGACACAGAAGAAGAGCAAAAACACCATGGGAGCTGGAAGAACTGCATTTTAGGCAACTGAATCAATCTATGATTAATTATCGATAAAGCGACAGAGTGGAGCTACATCGTGCAGCTTTGCCAACTTTTCCACTATGTTGCATCAGTTGTGTTTCTGTGCATTATATGTTCAGACCACACGTCACTACACGGGCTCAAAGGTGTGTTTACCAACCACCAGCAGCAGTACTTTGACCACACATGGCTGTGTAGCCAGGTAATTGGCTACCCACAGGTCAACAATACCAGCCATGTACAAATCTTAATAAATAGAAGCTTTGATGGTGGCTGTAAGGGAGTTCCACAGAGGCGAGGTACATGCTGGGATACCTGGCGCTCCGACCGGAGGTGGTGGCGGTGTGTGGAGTAGTTTGGGACTAGAGGAGAGAAGTGGAGGTCCTCACAGTGTGGGAGAGACTTTCATGCAGTGGAGCAGAGAGTGTTTTTATAGAAGCAGACGCTTCACCGCACTGGAGCCACAGGGCACACTAGTCGTATTTAGTGGAGAGGCAGAGAAAGTAAATTTGGTTGGTTAGTGTTAGAGAGTCAGAGGATAAAATACATTTACTAGATGTTTAAATAATCCGACTGAATATGCAAAGATAGGGAGAAGGGGGATAAGTCGTCGCTCTGCGGGTTAACATAAGTGAACCTTGTTCTCTGGCCTCTCTGCCCACCACATGACTAACAGTAGCTGTGTGTGCACAGGCTGTGGATGGCCCAGTTGTTGCCCAGTTGCTCCTTTTCCATCCATGGTTTGCCCTTCACTTGCTGGAGGCAGGCTTGAAGAGAAAACCAGGACATATGGTGGAACAAGAGAGATATCTGAGGTTTAGATGACGCTAACGAAAGAATTTGGGGTAATTCCACTGGCTTAATTTGTGGTGGGGATAAAAATTTGTTTTAACTCTGTGTGTGCACATACATAATTGGAAACACACACTTGAAGATGCATTTAGCTTCAACAAGGGAGTCAGGAGATGATGAGTTAGCTACAACTCCAGTATCTGATAGTCAAATGTAAAGCTACAGCCTTTTTAAAATGTCACGAAACTGACTTAAGAACCTTTTATCAACACCAGCTGTGATGTTTGCTGTCATCACAGTATTAACAGAACATAGTGATAAAACAACATCCGCCAAGTATAGTGACAACTTTAAACTGCTTATCCAGATTTTTTTTAGCTAGCTATTTCAACCGTTTATCCTTGTTAGCGATTTTGTTTTCTATTGTCATATTTTTAGCTTGCAATTGCAATTTATTTTTAGTTAAAATTCATTTTTTATTCATAAGGTCAAGTATGTTTATTAGCATTTTTATTTATTTAACCATACAGTTTTAAATGCGCCAGGGTACTTGAGAGCAGTTTTAGCACTTTCTGTATTGGCTAACAATTTAGCTATTTGTTTAGCTAGCTGTTTCAACCATTTGTTAGACATTTTGACCTTTATATGTTGACTCAAATTATGCATATTAGGCTGTCTATTTATAGCCAAACATGGTTAAAACCTTGACCTCATTTCCCTGATCAAAATAGTTTGTGGTCCATGATGGCATAGACTAAAATGTGGACGGACGGATGTTGACGCTGTTTCCGTGTCATGCAGAGATTTTAGAAAGCAAGAAGCACAGATTACTGCCATAAAAGGATTAATACATCTATCTTTTGTGGCACAAACCTACTCATAAAAACAAACACACCCACTGTCTACCATATCGTGTGTGTTATACATGGCTGTGAACCTTTAGCTCACCTGGTTGAGCAGGCAACCTATGTACCATGTTAATTTATTAACATTCATTTACATCTAAATTCAAGGCAGCGTTCAAGAAGTACCTTAAACCAGTGTAAAGGTTGCTCAGCTCAGCTTTTTATTTAGTTTAGCTTCTATCTACAAATGGGTAAACAACTACTTACTGTCAGCTACTACCTATTAGCTCTTTGATTTTTTTATCTCCTCGCAAGTAGGAGTGCCATCGAAGGTGTCATCTGACTTTTCTCCCCTTTCCCCCATTGTCAAACTTCTCCATTACAGTGGCCCAGTTTTTGACCACCAGCAGTGGAAAGAAAAGACCGACCTTTAGTGTGTAAAGATAAACAGTGGTGGTTTCGGTTGGCAAGAGCACAGATAGGCAGACAGCGAGGAGGACAATAGACACAGACAGTGGCAAAGGGATCTTAAAGTTAAAGCTTTGAGGAGCCCAAATGTTCCTGAAGGTGTTTTTTTTCCAGCCTCGTGACAGCTGTATTTGGCAGCGATCGTCTAGACAGAGTTATGGGTCATTGTGACAAAGATGACATCAGTGTTTTATTTGGCTTTCAGTTCCTCTCTCATGCCTCCTTATGACCCCACAACAAAGTTTCCCGTTACAAGTCCAGCAGAAATCAAGGGGACATTTGAGGGTTTGATGTTAGCTTTAAAGAAACCATAAACTGGGTAATGTCACAGTCACATGAAGAAAAGACAATAAATTTAGCATGCTGAGTTACCTCAGCGTGTGTTGGCTGCTGAAGAGGGAGGTTAAGCAAGACAGCATGGCACACAAAAACCCACTCATACACCCACACACACCCATTATCTGCCATATAATGTGTGATGTACAGCTGAACTAAGAGAAGCAGGTCCAAACAAGCTCTGAAAATTGACTTGAAGTAGACAAACACCCACAGGCTCATACGGGAGGCCAGTCCCTTCTTTTCTGTTGACTAAGATGTTTTTTGATGTTTTCAGGTGGTTTTACTGTTGTTTTTGGCCCGTCTGATTAACTCAGAGAGAAAGTAAAACAGATTTCAACAGCAATTATATGCCCAATAGAAAATAAAAGTCTCCTATAGCAACAATATTATTTTAGCAAATAAATAAAAAAATTTACAAGCTTGAAGTTTTCCTTTTTGTGAGCATGCCTATTCGAGCACACTCCTCACTTACTCTACACTCACGCATCAGTAGATTTCTAAGGTTTACGCGTAGTGGGAGTGTGACTTTTCTTCATAGATGAAAATACTGCAGTAATAAAGGATGTTTTGGTGTTTCTAAAGCAGCGTGCCCACAAACTTTCTTACATTATAGAAATATGTTAATCCATCTTATTGTCTGTTTTACAATTTGTGTTTTCTTTATGTTTCAGTTACTTATTTCATCAAAAAATTTGAAAAACATGCATTTGTGTGACTCAAAAATCACAAAGTAAATTACCAATCAAGGTCTCTGTCACTTAGGCCAAAAAACTAGCAGTCGCCAACCCCCACAGCAACACGTGGTCACGAGGGAAACGTGTTTTCCCTCCGTAGTTCGGGAATAGTTGCTAGATGTCGCTGGGTGTGACTGCCACATTTGCTGAGTTGTCTGCAAACACTTGCCAACTACTTGCCAACCAGTACCAGTATTTTACCACTGAAAAGATACAACTTTTATTGTCTTTGTTTCCAGTTTACACTTTTTACAGTTGTCTGCCAATTAATATCTTCCATGCAAACTATGGGCAACTTCCATAACTGACATGTCTCATTTGTACCTAAACGTTACGTGTTTCTTGATGACAAAATTACACCACTTTGAATGAAAATGCTCATGTTAATAGTACTGAATTTCTAAAACTAAATACATACAAGACAGTTCTTCTTTTCAGTAAAGCATCAGTGTTTAGCTTAGTCCAGCTAGTCAGAAAATGATTTGTGCATTAAAGGTCTTATTCAACATTTATTTCTCTCTGTCTCTCCATCAGGCTTGGCTGCAGCAGTATGGCTACCTGCCTCCAGGTGATGTGAGAGCCCAGGCCATCCGCTCACCAGACACCATCAGTAAAGCGATATCCGCCATGCAGAGTTTTTACGGACTGACCGTCACTGGCTCCATAGACACCAACACAATAGAGTGAGTCCTGGTTTACATTAAAGATAACAGCTTGGCCTCAGATTATTACAGGTGAATAGCGGACTGTCACATTCTTTATACACTTTTGGATAGAAGCGGCTGTGTGAGAAGCTAAAACTGCCATTATTAAAGACTTAATAACCACAAGTTCTTCAGAGGAGTCCACATACTTTCTGGATTAAAACTGAAAGTGTTACCTTTGTGTTTCCAGGGCGATGAAACGGCCGCGATGTGGCGTTCCTGACAAGTTTGGACCAGTGCTGAAGAGCAACCTGAGGAGAAAGAGATATGCTGTGCAGGGTCTGAAGTGGGACAAGTCTGAGGTGACCTTCAGGTCAGAATTCACCACACTATTCAGTGATTTGGTTTTACTTTACAACTTGCATATAGAATCTTGTCATGAACCGAAGTTCCGAGCGCAGGCAGGACCCAGTAGCAGAACACACACACTAGGGAATGAGCGAATAAAGAAAGTAATTTTTTATTGAAACTAAAGGTGTCCCGTGAGGGTAGCCAGAAAAACGGGTGAAACCAGATGAAACCGAGGGACCGCACAGGGAACGCCGAGAGCGGGGCTGTGAGAGGCTGTAAAACAAAAAGAGAGACAGATTACTGGGGTGCGGAAAAAAGGCAGCATACGAGGGAAGGTGGAGTGTGCGTCTCACGGTGATAGCCGGGCCGAGAGAACCAGAGGGGGGTGGAGCTCCAAAAGGGGTCGAGACGGCGAAGCTGAATGTGAACCGAATCTCAGGCGGACAGGTGGACAGGCAGGTGGCTCAAAAAACACGCCGAGTTGTGATCTGGGTACACAGGGAAAGAAAAACAGTGTTAGGTCCGATGGAGAGTTTGTCATACGAGTTCTTTTCCGCAGGCGTACGTTACCGCTGAGAGGCGACTACGGACTGGCGTGGAGCAGCAGGTAGGGCAGGATTAAATAGTCCACCTGGTGATCGCCTGGGATGGGATGCAGGTGTGGGGTTAGCAGCCACGCTCGTGGGCGTGGACATCCCAGCAGCACCCCGGACGCCGGGCCGCGGACCATGACAGTACCCCCCCCTCAAGGGTCGCCCCCAGGCGGCCGGCCGGGACCCCGCCTGCGGAGAGAAGCACGGAAAGCAGAGATGAGACGAGGGTCCAGAATGAAGGAGCGCGGGACCCAGAGGCGGCCCTCGGGGCCGTATCCCTCCCAATCCACAAGATACTGCCAGCCGCGCCCGCGCCGGCGCGCATCCAGGATCCGCCGGACCGCATAGGCCGGATGGCCGCCGACGAGCCGGGCGGGAGGAGGGGGCTCGGAAGGAGGGCACAGGGGGCTGAGGCGGACCGGCTTAAGTTGAGATACATGGAACGTGGGATGCACACGCCGAGAGGCCGGAAGCCGGAGCCTGACTGCCACCGGGTTGATGACTCGGTCCACTTCGTACGGCCCGATGAAACGGGGAGCCAGTTTGCGGGACGTGCCCCGGAGCGGGATGTTCCCAGCAGCCAACCAAACCTTCTGTCCCGGCTGGTAGTCAGGGGCTGGGGTGCGGCGACGATCGGCGTAGTGCGCCTGTCGTTCCTTTGCGCGCAGGAGGGCGCGGCGAGCGCAGCGCCACACACGTTGGCAGCGCCGGAGGTGATGAGGGGCCGACGGGACGGAGAGGGACAGGTCCTCTTCCGGGAAGAGCGGAGGCTGATACCCGAGGGACGCTTCGAAAGGAGAGAAGCCGGTGGAGGACGAGGTGTGAGTATTGTGGGCGTACTCCACCCAGGGCAGGTAAGTAACCCAGGAGGAGGGGTTTTGACTGGCTACGCATCTCAGCATAGTCTCCAGCTCCTGATTAAGGCGTTCAGTTTGCCCATTGGATTGCGGGTGGAAACCGGAACTCAAACTGACCTTGGCGCCGAGAATGGAGCAGAAGGTCCTCCACACTTGTGAGGTGAACTGGGGACCGCGATCGGAGACAATGTCCAGGGGAATTCCGTGGAGCCTGAAGACTTCCGTGACTAACGCTTGGGCAGTCTCAGCAGCCGAGGGCAGCTTGGCTAGCGGGACGAAGTGGGCGGCCTTAGAAAACCGATCCACAACGGTGAGGATGACACATTTTCCAGAAGAGGTGGGGAGACCGGTAACAAAGTCGAGCGAGATGTGAGACCAGGGCCGGTGGGGAGTAGTGAGTGGGTGGAGCTGGCCCATGGGATGTTTCGTGGATGGTTTATTACGAGCGCAGACGGCACAGGCAGACACGTAGTCCTTCACGTCCCGTAGTAGCGATTTCCACCAGAAGTGTCTGCTGAGGAGGCGCGCCGTTCTGCTCACGCCCGGGTGGCACGCGAATCGTGCTGTGTGGATCCAGTGGATGACCGCTCCCCGGGCGGCGGCGGGAACGAAGCGCCGTCCCGGCGGTCCGGTCCCTGGGTCAGGGTCCCCTGGGAGCGCTTGACGAATGGTCTCCTCAATCTCCCAGGTGAGAGCACCCACCACGCAGGAGGCAGGCAGGATGGTGGCGGGGGGGGGCGCCTCGCTGTCGGGGGAATACAGACGGGAGAGCGCATCGGGTTTGATGTTTCGTGACCCGGGACGATAGGAGAGTGTGAAGTTGAAACGGGCGAAGAATAGGGACCAGCGAGCTTGACGGGGATTTAACCTCTTGGCGGTTCTAAGGTACAGTAGATTTTTATGATCCGTCCATATAACGAAGGGCTGTTCGGTCCCCTCCAGCCAGTGACGCCATTCCTCCAATGCGAGTTTTACCGCTAGGAGTTCCCTGTCGCCGATGTCGTAATTCCTTTCTGCGGGGGTGAGTCGGCGTGAGAAAAAGGCGCACGGCCGGAGTTTGTTCAGGGGCCCAGACCGCTGGGAAAGAACCGCCCCGACTCCCGCGTCAGATGCGTCGACCTCAACAACAAACTGTTTAGAAGAGTCAGGATGGGTTAGAATGGGTGTGGATGTGAATAATCGCTTCAATTTAGCGAAGGCTGCGTGGGCCTCAGGGGACCATGTGAAAGACGCCTTGGGTGAGGTGAGTTGGGTGAGAGGCGCGGCCACCTGGCTGTAGTTTCGAATGAAACGGCGATAAAAATTCGCAAACCCCAAGAAGCTCTGAAGCTTCTTTCGTGTCTCCGGAACCGGCCATTCCAATATGGCTTTGATCTTCACCGGGTCGGTCTTCACCTGCCCACCAGCGAGGATGTAGCCCAAGAAGGAGATGGATGAGGCGTGGAACTCACACTTTTCCGCTTTTACGTACAGTCTATTTTCGAGCAGCCGTTGTAGCACGCTCCTCACATGGATGCGATGGTCCTCGAGCGTCTTGGAGAAAATCAAAATATCATCCAGGTAAACAAAAACAAACACGTTCAGGAAATCCCGTAACACGTCGTTGACTAGGGCTTGAAAAACCGCCGGGGCGTTCGTTAACCCGAACGGCATCACTAGATATTCAAAATGCCCTAGTGGGGTATTGAAGGCGGTCTTCCACTCGTCGCCTTCACGTATCCGTACCAGGTGGTAGGCGTTCCGCAGATCTAGTTTGGTGAAGACCGTAGCTCCCTGGAGTGAGCTAAAAATAGAACTAATGAGTGGGAGGGGATATTTGTTTTTGACGGTGACGTCATTCAGCCCCCTGTAATCGATGCACGGGCGGAGCGTCCCGTCTTTCTTTCCCACGAAGAAAAAACCTGCAGCCACGGGAGAGGATGACGGCCTAATACGTCCTGCAGTTAGCGACTCCTGGATGTAATTCTCCATGGTTTCTCTTTCGGGGCGAGACAGGTTGTATAATCTGCTAGAGGGCAGCGAAGCTCCCGGGAGCAGATCGATAGCACAGTCATATGGACGGTGAGGCGGGAGTGAGAGCGCCTCATCTTTACTGAACACCTGCTGGAGATCGTGATAATCGGGGGGCACGGAAGAGAGGTCCGGCGCGGGTGGCGGGGCGGGCCTCCGTTCCGTTGAGGCGGAGGGAACGGCTGACCTCAGGCAGTTCGCCAGACAAAACACACTCCAGCTCGCGATACTTTTTCCGGCCCAATCTATGTGTGGGTTATGTCTCTGTAACCAGGGGTAGCCTAGGATAAGCGGGGTGTCAGGAGCAGGAAAAGTGAAAAAGGACAGCTGCTCTTGGTGGTTACCTGATGTGATTAACCGTACAGGCGCGGTTTGGTGAGTTATGTATGCAAACACTTGGTTGTTTAATGTAGACGCAGGGATGGGCGGTTCGAGTGGAGTAAGAGACACAGCTAGCCTCTTAGCCAGCTTCTCATCCATAAGGTTCTGTTCCGCCCCGGAGTCCACTAACGCGGGGCATGTAAAAGTCTGATTAGAAGTCACGATAGTAACGGACAGTAACAATCGGGGTCTAGTAGTGCTTAGAGTGCTGCCCACCCGTATCCCCGGACTCACCGGTGGGCCGGGTCGTTTGGGCGGACCGGGCAAACAGCGATGCGGTGACCGGGCCTCCCACAGTACAGACATTCTCCAGCCCGAAATCGGCGTTCCCTCTCCTCCGGAGAAAGCCGAGAGCGTCCGATCTGCATGGGTTCAGGCGGGGGCGGCGACGGAGAGCGCGCACACGCAGCTGGGGGCGGGGGCGGAGAAACGCGAAACCCGGGGCGCAATACGGAGCCCATAGGCTTAGACCGCCGCTCGGCATCCCTCTCCCGCAAGCGTCTGTCAATCCTACGGGAGAGGGAGGCCAATTCATCAAAGGATCTGGTCTCCTCGTGAAAAGCCAGTTGGTCCTTCATCTGGTCATTTAACGACCGTAAAAAAACCCCACGAAGAGCCGAATCGGGCCAACCCACGGCGACCGCTCGAGTACGGAATTCAACTAGGTACTCCGCAATACTGCGCCGCCCTTGACGGAGCCCCAGCAACTTCTGCGCGGCATCGTCCTCCGATACCGGAGGGGAAAACGTAGCCTGGAACTCCTCCAGGAAGTCATCGTACTCGCAATCACGAATGGGGTGAGAACTTAAGTAGGCTTCAGCCCATGCTAGAGCACGCCCCCGTAACAGTCCCACGAAGTGGGAGATCTTAGCAGTATCCGTGGGGAACGCATCAGGCGTGCGACTGAAAAACAAGGAGCACTGGAAAAGGAACCCCCCACACAGGTCTAGCTCCCCGTGGAAGGGTTCCAGCGGCGGAGGCGACACGCCGCGGTGCACGGGGTCGGACGGCCTAGTTTGTAATTTATTCTGAGTGTCACTGAGCTCTTGACAACGGTCTTGGAGAGACTGGAGCTGCTGATCGTGGCGACCGAGGATAGCGCCCTGTTTATTAATAGCGGAGCGGAGTGGATCTGCTGGGTCCATACTGGCCAGTCCGTACTGTCATGAACCGAAGTTCCGAGCGCAGGCAGGACCCAGTAGCAGAACACACACACTAGGGAATGAGCGAATAAAGAAAGTAATTTTTTATTGAAACTAAAGGTGTCCCGTGAGGGTAGCCAGAAAAACGGGTGAAACCAGATGAAACCGAGGGACCGCACAGGGAACGCCGAGAGCGGGGCTGTGAGAGGCTGTAAAACAAAAAGAGAGACAGATTACTGGGGTGCGGAAAAAAGGCAGCATACGAGGGAAGGTGGAGTGTGCGTCTCACGGTGATAGCCGGGCCGAGAGAACCAGAGGGGGGTGGAGCTCCAAAAGGGGTCGAGACGGCGAAGCTGAATGTGAACCGAATCTCAGGCGGACAGGTGGACAGGCAGGTGGCTCAAAAAACACGCCGAGTTGTGATCTGGGTACACAGGGAAAGAAAAACAGTGTTAGGTCCGATGGAGAGTTTGTCATACGAGTTCTTTTCCGCAGGCGTACGTTACCGCTGAGAGGCGACTACGGACTGGCGTGGAGCAGCAGGTAGGGCAGGATTAAATAGTCCACCTGGTGATCGCCTGGGATGGGATGCAGGTGTGGGGTTAGCAGCCACGCTCGTGGGCGTGGACATCCCAGCAGCACCCCGGACGCCGGGCCGCGGACCATGACAGAATCTGATTTATTCTGGAAATATGAAGTGTACTGGGTTCTAGCTCAAGAAAACACAGTGACTAATGCTAATCACAAATTGTTATTATTGATGTAAGCTGATTCATTTCTCTTTGCTTCTCCAGCATAGAGAACTATACCCCTAAAGTGGGCCAACGCGCCACGTTCGACGCCATTCGAAAGGCCTTCAAGGTGTGGGAGAGCGCCATCCCGCTCACCTTCAGAGAGATCCCCTTCAGTCAGATCAGAGGCTCACCTGATAAGTACGCAGACATCATGCTCTCCTTTGCAGAGGGATTCCACGGCGACAGCACACCGTTTGACGGCGAGGGCGGTTTCCTAGCTCACGCTTACTTCCCCGGTCCAGCCATTGGTGGGGACACGCACTTTGACCTTGCTGAACCTTGGACCACTGGGACAGTCGATCAGGGAGGTAAGAGAAAGAAGAGAAGTGGGTGAAAGGTTGAGAAGAAGAGGACAAGACAAACTTTGTGTATTGCAGATTGTTTGAAATCATGAAAACGATAGTTTCAGGACTTTGAACAGAGCTTTCGGCAACATTCTGATCTTCTCTTTGAAGGTAACGATGTTTTCCTGGTCGCTGTCCACGAGCTTGGTCACGCTCTGGGTCTAGAGCACTCCAACGACCCCGCTGCCATCATGGCCCCCTTCTATCAATGGTTTGACACCGAAAACTTCCAGCTCCCTGATGATGACCGCAGAGGAATCCAGGCAATTTATGGTGCGTTGGTTTAGTAGAAGAAGCAGGCATTTATTTATTAATGAACCAACTTTTTTGGTGACACTAATACTTTATGAGACTCCCCTCTTTGAGGCTACTGGGTCACTTTTTTACAAAGAAACCCCATTGGTCCCATGGCCTATAAGTAAAAAGTAAACAGTTATCTTGACATCACTTGTCTGTTTTGTAAACTGGAGTTTTTAAAATCTGCTTTTAGAGGCAAAAGGTACCATATTTATATGTAAAGTTAGAGTTCTTCTTAATTAGCTAATGCTAGCAAGCTTAATCCATAAACTACCCTTTATGGACAAATAATTGGGCCGCCTACACGTTGCACCTACGGGAGCTGCTGAACCATGGAAAAATCATGCCATGAAGCTCCCAGTGCACAGTTGGTGTGCTGATGTTAATGCCAGAGGAGCCCTGAACTCTGCACTTATGGAGTCTGCAGGGTGTTTTTCACTGAGCCCGTTCTGTGACTTCATGTGGTCTTCCACTTTATGGATTCATTGCTGTGATTCATGAAACTTCCACTTTGCAATAAAACCACTTACAGCTGATGGTGGAATATCTAGGAGTGAAGAAACTTCACAAACTAACTTGTTGTAAAAGTAGCATCCTGCTACAGCACCATTCTCAAATTCATTGAGCTCTTTAGAAAAACCCATTCATTTATAAAAATTTGTAAAGTAGACTATATGGCTGTTTGTATACACCTGTGCCGATGGGACTGGCAACACCTGAACTCAAAGATTACGAGACTGCGTGGCTCTCCCCCTGAATTATCTACACAATACGACGCTAACAAGTAAAACCTAACAATTAAAACAATGTCCTTGAAAAAATATGTCTAAATAACAAAACCTTCTTTCACTGTGTCAGCATTGTTCTTTTTTTAGTTAAATTTAAGACGAATATTGAGTAAGTGCAATAAATCATCATTTTAAATACTGCAATATGTAGCAAAGCAAAAAGAAGTTCTAAGCATAATTAAAAATAGATTTAATTTTTTTTTGCGGTCCTGCAAATTAAGCATGTTTCACTTCTCTCTCTGATCATAGGATCAAAGTCTGGGGCTCCTCCTCCTCCTCCTCGTCCCACTAAACCCTCCAATCCCGACAAGCCAGACCACGGCCCTGACGTCTGTGATGGACACTTTGACACCATCGCTGTCCTCAGAGGGGAAAAGTTTGTATTTAAGGTACAAAAGACGGTTTCTTTGAGTTGGGAGAGTGCTGTGTTTTCAATAACATAACCCAGCAGATAAAAATGCACAATCAGGGCTAACTCTGAAAAATCAACGTTTTAATCGATGCTAGAAATATTGGGAATCTTGACTACAGCTTGTAGAGGAATCGGAATTAGAATATTTTATTTATCCCTAAGGTTACAAAATGTAATAATAGTAACTATGTAAACTAAATGAAATAATACACTACATCACAAAGTTACACAATATAAGAAATAGCTCTTATATATACAAATAGCTCAATTATAATATCCAGAATATTACGGAGATTAAATATATTTGATTGAAAGTTTACTTTAAACTGTAAATCTTTGTTATTTTCTCTGTAGAAGATGTGCAAAAGGGCATAACTACATTTCTTATGTCATTCAGTGGTACATTTGGGTAATCTCAGAAGTTTTAATTATTAATGATTTGGTTGTTTAATGGGTCGATCGGTTCCCGTGTATCTTTTCAGGACAAGTGGTTTTGGCGTCTGCGCAACCACAAGGTGCTGCCTGGCTACCCGATGCTCATAAGCCACTTCTGGAAAGGCCTACCATCAAACATCAATGCCGCTTACGAGAGAGATGATGGAAAATTTGTCTTCTTCAAGGGTAGGTTCCATATGGGATCAGTGAAGAATCAGATTTATGATGACTGCATCGCTGCAGCTGTTGCATGTGTTCTACACTCTAATCTGACCGAAATGGTCTGTTTTCAATCTTTGTTCTTTTTAACTTCCAGGTAGCAGATACTGGGTTTTCAGTGAGTCCACCATGGACAAGGACTCTCCAAAGAGCCTGAGGGAACTGGGAGCCGGTGTGCCCGAAGATAAGATCGACGCCGCTCTCTTCTACACGCCAACAGGACAGACGTACTTCTTCAAAGACTCTCAGTGAGTTTTCCTTTTTATTCCCCATTTGTTTTATTTTGTTTCCTAAATGAGAAGAAACCTTTCTCACAATATATGCAACCTTATCTGTTAAGGTATTTGTAACTTTTTATATCATACCAAACCTCTTTTCAAATCTGCATGTAATGTTAGGTGTTAGATTGATTTAAAAAATCGTTTTATACTTTTAATTCTTGTTATATCCTCATGAAATGGGTTTTACTGTGAAGCCCCATAAAACAGTATTTGTACACTTAAAAAAATGATTTGCTTTCATAAACATGAATCCAACAGAGTAAAATCCAACAGAAATATGTCAAATCAAAGTTTTATTTATTAAAATAATCAATCATTAAGGAAAATATACCTTAATGTATAGCTATCAAGGAAGTGTAATTTAACCAGCTTCAGTAAAATTTAACGTTTTACCTTGTGCTTTTGTAACACACTTACATGTATTCCAGTTAAAGGATCTATGTTGAACATGTAACATGTTTCAAACATGTAAGTTAAAGGATTGTGGGCATAAACACTTTGCGAGCTTATCTGTGAACTTGTTAAAAATAAGCACTGCTACTGTCATGCTGTCTAACATACACACAGTTGCAGATGGGCATGAGAATTGATTTTTACCCCAGCAGTAACAGTAGGTTTTGTTTTTTAATAACAACATAGAGGAAATATGTGAGGGCTGACTTGCATCAAAGCTTCGAGACATCTTAAAAGATCAAATTCCAGACCTAACATTGGTTTTATGATAGAATACAAACAGTTTGCTAATTAAAGGGGGGGAAAAGTCACCATGAAGCGTCTCAGTAATGTGTTGGGCCGCTGACGTCTGTGTGAACAGCAAAGCGTTGACCTCTGAGTCCCTGAACTCTGCTGCAGGGATGGAGCACAGTCCTCTCTAAAGATACTCCCTGTGTTTGATGGTGAGCACTGTTTTTATATGCCAGTCCAAAATCTTCCACACATGTTTAACTGGGTCGAGATGCTTAAAAGGCGTTAACATATGATTCACAGCACTGTCATATTTTCGCTCAAACCAGTGAGTGATCATTCATGCCTCGTGGACGGGGCTTTTGAAATCCTGGAAGAACCACACATGTTTCGTCATTGCCTCGAGGGCTCAAGTTTTTCCTTTAATTGGCCACCAATCTGCACGTCTTGAGGCCATATTTTTTTTAAAAATCCCACTTGTAAAGAGATGGAGCAACCCTTTAAAGCCCGATGTAGGACTACTGCCTATAATATGATTTCGAGTTTGAGTCCTCTGCTCTGCCTCTGTTGCTCGAGGTGCCCACCCGAGGCCGTTTATTTCTTGTCTTTAATGTTTCCGTCATTTGCAGATATTACCGTTTCAACGAGAAGACTCGCAGAGTGGACAAAGATTACCCGAAGCCCATCAGCAAGTGGACCGGTGCACCAGATAACGTCAAAGCAACCATCATGAGTGAAGATGGATGTAAGGGTTTTTTAATTTGCTGCTTTCTTTTTGAGATCTCAGATGCACTGGTTAGATTTCTGAAACAACAATAGTCTCAGAATTAGTTTAAGAATGAAAATTATTAGATTGCAGCTCCATTGTTGACACTTAAAGAATTTCTGTGACCATTTCGGACCCTGTTTCCACAGCTTACACCTATTTCTACAAAGCCAACAAGTACTGGAAGTTTAACAACCAGTACTTGAAGGTGGAGTCCGGCTACCCCAAGTCCGTGCTCAAAGACTGGATGGGCTGCGAGAACGAGGACCCCAAGAAGGGTCGCAAAGAGTCGGATTCGGAGAGCTGGGCCAATCCCCTGGCCGTGGTGATCCCCGTCCTCCTTCTGGTGCTGGTTGTGATCACCCTGGGAGCGCTTTTGTTCTTCAGGAAGTACGGCACGCCCCGACGCCTCCTCTACTGCAAGAGATCCCTGCTGGACAAGGTGTAGACAGAGCAGCAGGTAGCTGACAGACTGCCGCAGAGGGACAGAAAGAGACGGAGCGAGGGCCGAGCGAGGATGGAAATCGAGAGGAAGAAGAAGAAGAGAGAAACTGGAGAAAAACCTGAAGAAATGAGAGACAGGAGGGGGACATTTTTTAAAGTTTTTTTGGGTGGTTTGTAAGTGCCATAAAAAGGGGAAAACAAAACAATAAAGGCCCTTGAAACTGAAATCAGGAAAATGTATATTTGTATGTTAACTATTTACGTGTACTGTTGTGTGTTGAGAGATTAAGAAAATACCCGCAGTCTCACACAGAGGAGGGAGATATACAAAGACTCATCCTCATCAGCAGCTTAACCTCCCACCTCTCCCCTCTGTCCCCCATCTCATCCCATCCTTACCCTTAACTGGACGACTCCACCTGAACTGCTGTCTGACTCACTTATAATTCTGAAAACTGTGTTTCTGTTTGACTTTTACCAAGAAATTTGTCTCTGGTAATAGTGTTGGGACTTTGAGGGGGGAGATTTAAAGTTTCAACATGACATTTTCCTCTTAAATCAGTGTTTCGTTTTTTCTTTTCTTTTTTAACCAATAACAAGGCTACAAGGGAACTATGACCTCAGTACATAATAGTGATTTAAAGCATCCACAGCACTGAGAATAAATCCAAGATTTCAATATTTTCTAACACAAATGACACAAAGTACTAATTCTGTTTTGCAACGTTTACAATAACTGAGCTTTTTTAAATCTAAAATTGGTGTTTATGGGGGTGAATGTTCCTATTTGTTAATGAAAGGTACTTGATGCAGTCGATACTCCCTGTAACTGTATGTAGTGGCTCTCTATGTAAAAGCACATTTCTTGTGCACAGTGTTAGCTTTGATTGATGCAGGCTTAAACATGCACACACGTGGGTTTGTAATTCAGGCTTCACACCGAGTCTAAAAACCGAAACATGAACACGAAGGATTTTGTCTTACACTCAAACTTGCAAACCAAACTCAGTGCAAGCAGTCAGATGGTAAAGATTATGTTTTTAAATGTGATGCTTTATCTCTTTTTTTTTTTTTTTTGAAGTACAGTAATGTTAAATACGAGCAGAGCTACAACATGGTGCAATTTTTAATTATGATTGTTTTCATGGAAATTCTTGTTATTATAAGTATGATTATTGTTATTATTGTTCTCTTGGAAAAGTTTGAATACTTTTGGTTTTCTTTGTTTTTGCGCATTGTCATTTGGAGTCCTGCTGGACAGAGGCATAACGTGACAATGATGGAAATGAATCCCAGTTTACATCCAGTGTGAGAAGAATTAGTTCAGATCAGGGGGGTGAATGTGAGATATGGGATATGTTTTTATTGTAATACCCAAAATAACCCAGATGTTGGCACAAGCAACTCTATTTATTAATGCGAATGGTGCTTGATTTTTTTTTTTTTTACACCAGTCAAATCTAAAGATAAATTGATTTAATTCATAACAATGATAATGGTAATTATATTTATAATGATGATTTTATCAATAAAATTGAACAAATACTTTTTTTCCTGCCTGTTCACGTTTATATTTCATCGGATCGAGTGGAATTAAACTCTTTTCTACATTTCCCCATTCTGCACGCCACACTTATACACAGTCTTAATAGTGATACCGGAAAAACGAAAGTTTACAGTAAATGCCAAGTGTGTAGCTACTAGCCATTCGAGTAAAAGGTAAATGTAACCCAGAGGACACTTTTGTAGGTAAAGTAGGGTCAAAAACTGAAGCACTGAGTGGATCTGAAGACATCTGAGCTGTGAAGTTAGTCAGAGATGTGATTTAGTAGCAGAAACGGTCAAAATATAAATAAAGGAAGTTAATGACAAAAAATGATCTGTTGCATTAAAGAGATGAAATTGTTATCAAACAGTACGGTTAAACTAATAAGCTCAGCAGATGCTAGTTTACAGTTTAAGTATCTGGTGAAAATTATGAATGAAAAGATGTAAATGATCAGCGTCAGAGGTTGAAATTTCAGGCCTACAGTGCAGTTAAACAAGAGACATTGTTGGCTTGTCACACCAGATGAATGAGATCTGCTTCATTTAGTGGTAGCTGAATGTGATCACTGATGGTAAGTCCACATCTGAGCATCACCAGGTGGGCTTGGTGAAGTCAGGTGTGTCAAACATATGACCACAGTGCTAGAAAATGCTTCACCCACAGTATAATCAAGCCCACGGGAAGGCTTTGGAAAACGTGAAAATACTGAATATTTAACTGACAAAGAGACGCATGACCTGCCATAATATACCAAAGTAAACTAAATAAACTCTTAAATGACAGAAAATGGAACCTTGTGTTTTTTATTGTTTTTTACTGAATAACATTTATTTATTTTACTATTGGTTGGTTAAAAAAAAAAGGGCATTACTCAAAGCGTAAGCCCAATGCGACACTCTCAGTAACATATTACTGATATTGCGATTCTTTTTCTAAAAACATGGCATTGATTAAATTCATAGTTACATTTTACACTGAATGAAAGGGGACCACTCTGTTTTTATAGGTTATAAGACAATAGTTAAGATCGAGCTGAACTCTATTTGGCCCCCTTTGCAAAGGGAGTTTGACATCCTGTCCATCTGGACCGGCTTTAGAGGTACGTCAGTAAACAAGGTTTGACAACAGCAATCAAAATGTGTGCCAGCTGATGCCATATTATTTCACTGCCATGTCTCCTACTAAATTTGTCTTTCTTATAGACAAAACTGGTTGTTTGGGAGGGTTACATCATTCCTGCTGCCTTCAGTTTCAACTTCTGCTGTCTCCAGATCAACATCTGTGGTTTTCTCCTCCTTTTTTTCCATTCAGGAGGGTTTTTTGTGTTTCGTTTCATTATATGCTCTTGTGTGGGACAAAAACAGTCATCAGAACTGAACTGAGGTGATTACGCTCTTACTGCGGTGTTTCTGTGTTTTCATGCACAGCCTTAGAGAAAGTGAAAAAAGCTGTCTGATTTCCGTTGTGCACAACCATCTAAAATCTGTTGTAAGTATCCATATAAGCTCTAGCCGTGAGCACCTCGACCTACAGTAAGTGTTCTCTGCAACCTTCAGAAGCAGAGAAAACAGCGCAGTGCTGGGCCTTCAGAGGAGAAAGGGTTAATAAGCAGAGCGGCACGAAAACAAAGATGGGGAAAAAAGAGAAAAGACAGAGAGAGATATGTGTCAAAGGTCATGTGTCACGTTTGAATTGATAAAGGGCTTTCACCAGGTTTGAGCCTGCTGCAGGAGAGCCTGGTGCAGCTGCTGGAGGGCTGCAGAGGAGCCGTCTGGATACAGTTACACCGCTGGTTGATTTGGACCTGAAGTCGGCAGTCATGTGTCGAGGAACGAGCTGGAAAAAATGATGGAACGGTCACATTTTTCAGAGAAACGCTTTCCAGCCGAGCATCTGGTATTCTTGAAACATCGGCTGCAGCCTGCACATGCGTGTGTGTGGATGCTGCACCTCTTTGTGTGTGTGTGTGTGTGTGTGTGTGTGTTCACATTTAAAGGTAACGTTTCTCTTAAAACATGCCATTAAACACGCAAATAAAAACAGTTTTACAGAAAGAAAAACAAGAAAAAGAAGCGAGTAAGTCAGCTGAGAAGAGGGAAGGGATGGCCAGAAATTATCTCATAGGTTTGGGGATATGATTCCCTTTGCAAGTTCCTCTCCAAAAACATTTTTTTTTGCAAGCAGCCTCCTCCCCGTCCCTTAATTCCTCTTATTTCCTCACCCGCTGCAAAATTTTTCTTTTTATGAGGCTGCAGACTCGAACCACCCCTCCTCTTCTTACCACAAGTATCTCTGGTCTGTTTTTGCTCTTTCTTCCTCCCCCCCTTACCCTTTTTTTCCTCTCTGGTTTAACCCTTCACATCCACACAACAGCAAATGGTAAATAACAATAATGATGGATTAACCACAAACTTAAGGAGAATATTTAAGCGACTCTGACCTCGCCTGTTTTACTTTTAGTTTTCAGCACTTCTATCTGCGGCCCTGTTTGTGCATTTTGTTCTTTATGAATGCAGATTTTGTTCAGGCCTTATCTATTTTAGATTGTAATTTGATAACTAGCTTAATGTTGTTTTTAAGGAAAACAAAAGACAGTAAAAAGAGCAATATAGTCCATGTAATGCACCACTTCCTTGTTAAGGCGAGCTATCGTTGGCTTCTTAAAGCTGCATTTCTTCTGTTTTGGGGTCATTGTTTTCTGGAGAAAGAAGCTGTCATCACAACACTGACAAATCACTGCATGTTGTAAACTTGTTAGGGAAAAAGCAATGTTTATTTACACATCCAGCATTTATGCAGCAACACTCTGGGCTCAGGTTTCATGCAAACTCGTGATTATAAACCTCAGTTTTGCACGCCAGCATATCAGGAGGGGAAATTTGGGTCTTTAATCTGTTAAATGTTCTGTAAACAAAACTCTAAACAAAAAGAGCATAATGAAAGAGGTGGGGGTAAAGTTTGATAGACAGCAATGCACATTCAGCAGGGACGTTACAGAGTAGCGGCCCACCGTGAAGTACATTTCTGCATAAATGTGGTACCTACAGTCGCGGTAAAAGGAAAGTATACCCTCTTTAAAATGCTATATCAGCACAAACACCTCATACCAACTGTCAGCGCAGTGGTAGAGGCATGATGGAGCCATGGGACCTGGCCACCTTGCAGTCACTGAGTCAACCACAAACTTCTCTGTTTGCAAAGAGTCGAACATGAGGCCATATTTGCCCAAACTGGGTCAGTGATCACAGGAATCCCAAGCACAGGCATATTAACAAGAGAATGGCTGAAAAAAGAAAGAATGAAAGTGTCGCGATGGCCCGATTAAAGTTCAAACCGCAGCTTGATTGAAATCCTGAGGTGGGAGTTTAAGAGAGCTCTGCATAAATGACTGCAAATTTCAATGAACAGAAGCAACACTGTAAACTGTAACTGGATCAAAATTCTTCCACTGTGATGTGAGAGACACAAAAACGTATTTAAGTCATCGCTGTTATTGGTGGATCTACAAGCAACTGAATCATGAGGTGTGTGTAGTTTGTCACACACTGGTTCTCTGTTTCTACTCTTCTCAAATTCATTAACTAACCTGTTGTCATGCAAAGGTTGTGTGTTACTGAATGAGACCCTCTGCTTCACTTTCAGGAGTAAACCTGACAGAAGTAACCTGACTAACCCCTCAGTTTCCACTTTTTTTCTCTGCACATCTGCTCGACCTTTTTCCTCCTCCTCTGGCTAAACTCTCTGTCACCTGCTCTTTCCATTTGTCTCAGTGGACTTCTCTCCCGCACTCTGTCGACTTATCCAGCTGCTGCTCTGTTCGAACAGTGAAGGATTTGTAGATGCTGTGTGGGAATGCTTCCTGTTCCAGCAGACAAAACATTAGGCTTCAGTTACCCGTGCACTTATCCTAAAGTTTCTAATGTGTCTTATACAGATGCAATAACAGAAGCAAGTTAACTTCGGGAAAGCAGCTGCATTTTGATTTTTCATTTATCTTGCTATAAAACACAAAAGCTCTGTCTGTCTGTTTGTTTCTTTGTCCGCAAACTCCTCCTACACGATTAAGAGTTGAGCTGCTAAAAGTGGCACACAGGTACCTCCTAGGCCCCTCAAGGTCCTTATCTATATCAGACATTATGAGTTCATCATGTTGTTTAGCAACTACCTACCAGTGGGCTAAAATTACCTCTTTTTTCCTTTTTGCTTTCATGCAACTACAACGTCTCATGAATGCATTCTGTGATTTTAACTTCATGACAGTCTCAGTTTTGTCTGCAAAAGCCAAATTACACATTACAAAAGACAATGTTAGCGAGTTGCCGAGCAACCACCCAGCTGAGGGCTAAAATGACTCTTTGTTTGCATTTTTGCACCTATAACAGTGTACGACAGCACTGCGTCGTTTTCAGTCAACAAGCATTTAAGTCAACATGCATCATAGCGGTCAACACCACAAACAGGTCAAACAATACTGTAGCATGGGAACAAACTTCCTTTAATTGGATTGTTCATTTTTTATATATATATATACTTGTTGGCATGGTTAAAAAATAAAACCAAGTTATTACATAGAAAATCTAGGACGTTACTGGCGTGTGCTGAGCAAGTAATGATCTTCAAAAAATTGTCTTAAAAGGTTGAATAGCCAACTATTTAAACCCCATTAAAGTCAAGAGATATTTGACTGGTTATGGGTTATAAAAAAGTCAATTGTGTTGTGTTGGGGGGGGGTAGATCTGAATAATAAATGGTAACCTTTAATTTATTATGATTAGTAGATTGGAGGGGCCCAAACACAGGACACAAGTGGCAGAGGTCATGAACAAATGTAAGCTTTAATGGTTGAAACCCAAGTCTACGGAGATAAAACAAACCTTAAAGTAAACCAAAGGCCAAAATGAAGTCAAAAACATAGGGGAGGGGGGAAATCCAAGGTATGGAGACAAAGCAAGAACAAAGACTAACTAAACTGGAAGGACCGACCAAATGAAAGAAAAATATGAGAATAGAAATTTGCGCAGAAGATTGAACACAGGTGAAAACAGTTAGCAACGAGCAACAAAAATCAGGCAATCAGGATGGACAGACAGGAAGCAAAACTGACCCAGGACACCAAAGAAAACAGCCCTTCAAAGTAAGACAGGGAAAAACCAAAGGAGGCGCAGATATAACACATGATAAAGAAAACAAAGGGTTGATCCATAGACAGACTGAGACAGAAATTATGACTATGGTTACTGACCCTAACACCAAAACATCAGTAAACACATAGAGCAAAGCCCATCACAAAAACAACCATAAAGTAAACAGAGACTGGGTAATAAAACAAGGACTCACTGTAGAATAATCAGGAAATTAAAAGCAGAAATCCAAAACTTCAAACACTACAGCAGAAAATCTCACCAGCAGTTCACAATTAAACCTATTAAATAAGAATTCACAACAGTGAAACAAGGCCACATTTTGTGTAGCAGACATTTTTCTGGTTTTTCCTCCTGTTAGTCTCGTCAGAGCTCCTTTGAATTATTGTGGGGATCTAAAACTCCAGGTTAAGAACCACTGCATACTGCAAGTAGTTATGTGGCTTCAGTTACTTTAAAGAGTGTCCGATTAACAGTGTCTTCTCCCTGTGCTCCTTTTAAATGATACTGCATATGTCCTGTGCAGTTCTAGGGAAACTGTGGTGGTGCTCCCAGCCAGCTCTATATTTTAGCCTGGGAATCAGTTGTGTTTTTGAGGTGATGCCATCTTGATGGGCAGACACTCAGAGGACACAGTTGTGTTTAATGTATGAGAAAGATGTTGCTGGTAAGTTGCAGGGATTGAAAATGCAATAAAGGAAACAAACTGTGACAAGCAGCACATTCTTTCACTCTGTTCCCTTTGTTTTGTGAACCAGTTTGGATGTCTGTTTGGAGCTGCTGCAGAATTGACTGCCAAGCATCTGCTCAAAGTTGTGTCCGGTCACAGAGAAGGATGCACATGAAACCTCTGGCAGCCATGTTGGCTTCCATTCTTCTTTCTCCTCCCTTTTCTCTCTGTCTCTGTCTGTCAGCCATTTTAATGCTGAGCTCATACAGTGTGGCTGGGCGGGGCAAGACCAACCATCGGGCTCAGCACTCCTTCTCCATGCCAGGCAGGAAGTGGCCAGGACAGCTGCTTGCAATTCAACCTGGGACTTTGTTTGGGTGACCTACATTATGACTTCCACTCTAAAACTTCAGTACCACTTCTTTGTCTCTCCTTTTTCTCGTTCTGCTGGTTTTCAGTGGTGGACAGAAACTCGCTCACTCAAACCATATCTGTGCCCAGCCAAAGAAAAGCAGATAAACTGATCGGAATTTAAAATTTGCAATCAAAGCTTTCCTCCATATCCCAAATGTGCTCTACTGGACTGAGGTCTGGTGACTGTGCAGGTCATTTGAATACAGTGAACTCATTGTCATGTTCAAGAAGCCAGTTTGAGGGTTATGACATGGTGTGTCATGTCAAAGTTGTTATGTTATGTCTCATGAATGCATTCTGTGATTTTAACTTCATGACAGTCTCAGTTTTGTCTGCAAAAGCCAAATTACACATTACAAAAGACAATGTTAGCGTGTTGCCGAGCAACCACCCAGCTGAGGGCTAAAATGACTCTTTGTTTGCATTTTTGCACCTATAACAGTGTACGACAGCACTGCGTCGTTTTCAGTCAACATGCATCATAGCGGTCAACACCACAAACAGGTCAAACAATACTGTAGCATGGGAACAAACTTCCTTTAATTGGATTGTTCATTTTTTTATGTATACTTGTTGGCATAGTTAAAAAATAAAACCATGTTATTACACAGAAAATCTAGGACGTTACTGGCGTGTGCTGAGCAAGTAATGATCTTCACAGAATTGTCTTAAAAGGTTGAATAGCCAACTATTTAAACCCCATTAAAGTCAAGAGGTGTTTGACTGGTTATGGGTTATAAAAAGGTCAATTGTTTGAAGCATCCATCAGAAAATGGGTCCATTGTGGTCATAAAGGGATGGACATGGTCAGCAACAATACTCAGGCAGGCGGTGGTGTCTAAACAATGGTCAGTTGGTATTGGGAGGCCCAAAGTGTGCCAAGAAAATATCTCCAACCCTACAACACCAGCAGTCTGAACTGTTGATATAAGGCAGGGTGGAGCTTTTCATTCTGTTGTTCAGTTTTGATGAGTCTGTTTAAACTGTAGCCTCCGTTTCCTGTTCGTGGCTGAAGCAGTGTGGTTCTGCTGCTGTAGCCCTGCTTCTTCAAGGTTCAACATGCTGTGCATTCAGAGATGCTCTTCTGCGTACCTTGGTTTGTAACAAGTGTTTATTTGAGTAACTTTTCCTTCCTGTAAGCTCAAAGCACGCTGGTCATTCTTCTTCGGCGTTGACGACTTTCACCTGCGGCTCCCCGGATGTTTTGTCTCTGTAAAGAGATGGTTGTGTGTGAACCAACAATCATACACTTTCAAAGTCACAAATCAATTTTCTTCCTCATTTCGATGTTCAGTTTGAACTTCAGCAGGTGGTCAAAGGGACCATTTTTTTCTATATAGGTGTCTGAATTTTTTTAATCACTTATATCAGGAACATTTTAATAATTAATTATAGAATCGGGATCTATTATTTGGATTAAAGGTTTGAAAAATGTTTTTCACACCTTATTTCACTTGTGCTCTACCAGGTAACAATATTAGAAAGCCTTGCATCCTTTTCTCTTAGTAAACCTGGCTGTATTTCTACAAAGCCACAACTCAAAAACAGAATGAATGTAGTCACTTTGGCAAGAACAAGCGAGTATTCTGTTGATAATTTTACTATTTCTTTCCCTCTTTGATTCCAGATGAGTTTTGTTTTTACACTGACATGCTGTCATTTATTTTAAGTACATGTCCTGATTTAATGTTTCACTCCTCCAGCTTCAGCCCAACCTCAGATTTGTCACCAACAATTCCCATAAAGCGCTGAAGATTATTTATGCCGATGCTTCTGTAGCATGAAGGACAAACAAGTTATACCACGGAAGCCGCGTGGTTAACTGTCCAACTAGCAGCAAACAAGGATAATTGCAGCCTGCGGGGCCAGCTCTCTGTCGTGTACATTCAGGATACTCAGACTGTGTAATTTTGACAAACATGCTACTAAAACGGCCCCACACCCCCACTTCACCCAGGTCAGGAAGCGGTCTCTGGGACAAAGTTGCTGAATCAGACCCTCCACAAACTAACCCCCCTCCCCCCAACCTTTTGCACCCCCAGGAAGTATCTACCCTCCTCATATCTGGTCTCTGGCTGAAGCTACAGAGGTCTGTCAGCTAATCCTCAAATATAACCACATCTGTCTCATCCTTCAAGCGCCCACCTTTTCCTTTATCCTGTAGCCCCTGTAACCTCACCTAACACCCCCCCTCCAAACCTCCTCTTGCCTTCTCTCCCTCCCTCCATCCATCCATCGCTGACTTCTGCACAATAAGCAACATCTGGTTCTCATTTCCACAAAACCAAAACAACACAGGGAGGAGAGGAAGAGGGGAGGGGGAGGCTGGGAGGAGTCGAGAGGGAGAGGCTGTTGAGGAGAAAAGACATCCATGTGAAAAGACAGTGAGTCAAGAGAAAGAATGAGGAGCTCCATTTCTCACTGCCGGTGCAGTCGGGAGTCTTTTATGATCCAGGTGTGAGGATGTGTGTGAACTTAGAGTCACCTTGCTGAAATTTCTTACACTTCTTTTTTTTTTGTCTGTTAAGTCCCTCTGTGGTCTGCACCACGTCCTCCCACACTGTAACACTACAAAGAGTCAGCTCCTTTGGTCAGCTGTATGAAAACGTTAAGACACAGAGGAGGTGGGGGGAGGTTCAGAGAAAAACTTCCCATCTTCCAAGGAAAAGAATCTGCAACTCAGCGGCTAGCAGCCCTAATTACATGGGACTGTGCTGAAGTCTGCACAAGACCCGGGCAAAGAGAGAGAGACGGAGGCAAAATGTGAGGAAGGGGGAAGAAAGGAGGGTGAGAAGACAGGCGGGGGGGGGCTTACCTCATTTCATAAATACTGAGTTTACAAGTCAAAGTTGCAGTGAATTAATGCTGACTAAACAAAGGCACAGCTGCTCCTTTTAACAGCCAGGGTTGGATTTTGTGCCGTCTCACACGTTAAAACAGATTAAGGTCAGTGCAAATCTACCAGCGCTGAAACTCAACCGTCATCTTATTGGCTTTTTTAAGTGTTTCTGCATCTTCATTATCCACCTAAAAAACTTTGAGTCAACACCAAAAAGATCACTTTCCATGGGATTAAACTTCCTGCCAAAAACTCGCCTGCAGCCGGATAATCGTCTTTCCAGGCACCAGGCTTGCAGGAAGGCCCGATGAAAACCCCAGATTTTCCTTTTCCTTAGTGCATTCCCCAGGAAAAATAAAGAATGTGATTCTTTGACCATAAAGCTTACTGTTATCATCAGACCTTGTGCTTTTATAGCTTGGATTTTTCTTAAACCTTATCTCACACAAATCAGTGTTTTAGTTTGGAGCAGGTCTCCCAGAGCCACTCAGGACTGAGGGGTTTGTCAGCTAATAACACGGTTACTGCAGCGTGCCACGGTGTGAACCCCTCGCTCTGGTCCTGTATCACTGCTGCTTTATGTGTGCCAGCTCCTCCCTTTCTACTGCCAGCCCAGCAGTACTGCTCTGCGCCCAGCCTCAGACAAAATGGCGTTCGAGCCAGCTCGCGTCCTCACAGAAGAGAAATGCTGCATTCTAGTGGAAGCAGATGCACATGAGCTGAGATTTTACCACAAGGACCCACGAATGCATGACAGAGTATAAAGAAGAAACATTTTATTGCATGAGTAGAGAAAAACACAAATGACAGAGCAGACGAAAACCCATCATAAATACATCCATCATCCTGAATATCAGCATGGAATATCAGAGTTAGGATAGTCGGCCTCTAACTTTGAGATTTCTTCTTCATTAGTAGTTTCCCTTTGGGTTTCAGCAAAAGAGACTTTTTGTGCTCCTCCATTCTTTTGGCCTCCTCCTGTTTCTCCCTCCACGCCTCCATCCCTCGGTCCACCTCCGAGTTCAGCATCACAATACGTCTCTGAGAAGAAAAAGAGATGAACAGATGAGTGGGAGTGCTAAAGACGATAAGGAGGTTTTTATGTGACACTCACAGATAGAGCTTCTCTCTCTTGCCGCCTCCTCAGCTGGCCTTTCATTGGAGGTGCCGGCCGTCCATCTGTGCATATAAGAAGACAAAGTTGGCACAAAAGCAATCAGCTGGTGCAGCTTTGTCAAATAGTTTCAGGCAAAATGCATTCAAAATTTATCAGGATAAGAAGGAAAGAAACACAATGAAACTCACAAAGATCAGTATAAATTAGCATAGCCAGCTCAGTCAGTTGTACATGACCCACAGTCTCTGTGGCGCAATCGGTTAGCGCGTTCGGCTGTTAACCGAAAGGTTGGTGGTTCGAGCCCACCCAGGGACGATGTCTTTTTGCTTAGAAACACACAGAGCTACCCACTGTGCCAACCCTTTGTGAGTAAAACAGCAGACAAAAGTAGCTGCTTCTTCTGTTTTCCTTTATTTACATTTTAAATGATGTCCTGTAGATGGTCCACAAACAATACAGCTTTACAGATTTTTATTTTTCTCTATAAAAAAATATAAATACCTGCAAACGACCAATCAGGCAGATCTGTCAGAGGCCCGTACTCTGTGCCGCTTCTAGCAAGTCCATGTCTGCAAGATAACACACGCTTCAATAAACCTGCACAGTCTCGTTTTTAAATGGTTTTCAGTAGTTACACATTTAACCTGACTCCATCCCAGGTTCTTAAAAACAAAGAAAAGATGAAACATCTGCATTTCTCCTCGTACACTTCATGCTGTTGTGACGCTGTGAGCAGTGGCGTGTCTAGAAAATTTTTGTTGGGGGGGCCAGGTAGGGGCACAGATTTGGAGAAGGGTGGCAGATGTAATTGGCAGATAATGTTTAAAAAAAAAATTCTACCAACCATTAACCATAATTCAATAATCCTACAAACCTAATAACCGAATGCGCTTTTAACTCTTATTAGAATGAGATTTTAACCACTACGGTGCAAAGTTTTTAGATACTGCGTTGATAAAGTACAAGAGATACAATCAGTGCTTTGTCAGTGTTTACTCAGCAGTCAAGGACAGCAATATTTGCATAGTATTTTTACTGACATATAGTGCACATATGTTTTGGGCAAAAACATTTTTGAATATTAAAATATGAACATTTGTAACAAACAATTGACAAATTAGCCAGTTCCAATGTAAAACTTTATCTGCCTGTTAAAAAAAGAAGATAATCTTCTCACAAACTGGTGTTTGATTTTGAAACAGGAAAAAAGTGGGGAAACAACTGAAAAGACTAACATTTGAATAAAACCTGAAAGCAAGTAAATACTTTCTATGCTGCCTTATGGTAAACTTTGGTAATACTGATAAAGAACAACACTGGCTGATGATGAAATACAGTCAGCTGGCATCGTGACACTGCCAGTATTAACCTGCAGGGCTGGACTGGGACAGAAAATCGGGCATTTTGACTACAGACCGGCCCACCAGGTATTAAAGCCATAAAGCCTTTGAATGAAAACAAATGCTGTTGTGACAGTCCCATATGGAAAAGAAATAGTAAAAACGTATATGATTTACTCATGAAAGTGGCCACTTTCTCATTACTTTCATATATTGTTTTAGTAAGTATCCAAAACATACAAGTTTCATTATATAATTTTTCAAGGGATCTTATATCTGCTTTTACTCTTGTATGCTTTTCATACAAGTTTCACACAAGACAGATACAAACTTTATAAGATTTATATATATCTTTTCCATATGTACACTGTCTTGTTGGTATATGTATGATTTCTATACATTTTACGTCAGATAAAAACTTTGGTTGTAAGATTTAGATAATTATTTAATAAAAGTGAGATATTTTAAATGAGAATAAGAAAGAAAAGTATTTCTTTGTGCCCCCCTCTCCCTGTTAATGCCCTACCTGGCCCCCTGGCAACACTTTGCTAGACCCGCCCCTGCACAGTTACCAGCTGTCAGCTACATAAAAAAGGATCCTGGTGTTATTTGTCTCTCAGAAACAGTTCATAACTTCCCTTCAGCTCATTCATGTTAACTAAAAGGTAAACCTGTTTCTCCATCACCTGTTCAGCTCTGATGGTTCAGTAAGGACATCTCCTGGTTTCATCTTCATGTTTCCATCTCACCACATATCCAAACCGACATCCTGACCAGCAGCTTTACAGCTGTGGCTCCAGCAAACATCAGCTGATACTAGAAATTAATATTAAATAAATTCTAACAACAGCTGATCAAGCTTGAACGTGCTGCTGTTGTTTAGCGCAACATCCGCTGGTTTCCTCTTTCTGGCACAAAGTGGGCGATAAACAAACAAGAGAGAAAAGCTGATCAGCTGATCATTGATCAGTTTCATGATTGAAGTAGCAACAGGAGAGGAGAGAATGAGAGAAGAAGAGGCAGCTGTGCAGCGTAATGACAGAATAACTCCAGCTTTGTGCCTTTTTTTCATTATAGCTAAAGTTCGGGACAAACTGCGTCTCTTCTCAGCTCAACACCAAACGTGTAATATTTTCTCTGAATGAGGGACCATTCCATTTTTTAAGGAGCCGTTGGCAACTCTACTAACTAACCTTATGAATAAAATAAAGTTCACTATCAGTAACATCATAGCAGAGGTGTGGACTCGAGTCACATGACTTGGACTCGAGTCAGACTCGAGTCATTAATTTTATGACTTTAAACTTGACTTGAAAAAATGTTCTAAGACTTGTGACTTGACTTGGACTTTTACACCAATGACCTGGGACTTGAATTGGACTTGAACCGGTTTACTTGAAAAGACTTGATATTTTACCCCAAATATAAAATTTAACATGCATATTATATAGAGATTGAAAATGTGACGTCATTCACGGGTAGAACCGCAAAGGATTCTGGGAACTCGTGGCAAGAGGTACTAGCGCACGCAGGCTTTCAATTAAAATCAGTTATACAGCGATAAAAAGAAACACAAAAATGTCAAGAAGCTGTTGTATTATTAACTGCAATAGCCGGTCGCATGACAGCCACGGGAAGCCGACGGGTAAAGAGATCGGTTGTTATCGGATTACGTCGTTGAAGAGAAATTGTTCAAGCCATGTTTCCGAAGTAACAAAGAGGCGACTGGATTGCAGCCATTCAAAGATCAAATATAACATCCCAGAACACTACAGCTCACAGGTTAGTCTGCTCCAAGCATTTACACGAAGGTCAGTCTGCTGTTGTAGTTAATGCGTCATTTTCATAAAATAATTGGTGATATAGGTTACAAGCAAGTCTGGCGCTGAACAGAAATTGTCGCGCTATGCTCCTTTGTTTATTGTGCATAAATAGTGAATTGTCCTGACACAATATTGCGTTTCGCTTCTGTTATTATGGCACATTGACAAAAACATATACTTTTATTCACAGGATAAAACAGTTTTTTGTATCACTAATTGCCCAGTACGATTACAGCATACAGTATTATTGTCACTGCTACATTTCTGTAATGCTACCAGAAATTATTTCCACTACTAATTAATTACCGTTGAGCTCAAAGGTCCTATTAATAAACGGTTAACGAATGTGTATTTATGACGACGATTTGTGAGACTGGTAAACTTATGATATGTACGATGGTTTTTCGTTCTACACGGTGCATTTCAAGGTCCTGCACCCATCCGTCGGTAAACTGTACCTGGGCTTGTTGCAGTGACCTGAAGTTACTAAACTTCATGAGTGTATGCACTCACTCCAAGAACCGTATAATTATAAATATGCATATAAATATGCTAAGATGAGATAGCTGACTTCATCTAACTAGCAAATGTTGTCCAGGCTACGTTGGTGATACAGTTTTTTTAATATGTATGATATTTTTGTCATGCGATTTTAAAGCCGGTCCTACAACCGCATCCAAGAATAACATGCAGCTTATCTCAGAACTGTCGGTGAAAATTATTCTTGGAGCTAGGTTTAATTGAGCTGCATTTTAAAGAGGTGCAATTTCACAATTTGTGTATATTTTCTAAGTTCACTATTTTGTCATGTGTTGAGAAAAACACAGATTTTAAAATTACATGGTCTAATATTTACATTTAGCATAACTGCAACATTATTTTTTCGTTGTTTTTTTTTTTTAAAGACTCGAAAGGACTTGAAATTCAAAGTTTCAGACTTGTGACTTGACTCGGACTTTTACACCAGTGACTTGAGACTCGACTCTGACTTGCCTGACATTACTTGAGACTTGACTTGAGACTTGAGGATAAAGACTTGAGACTTACTTGAGACTTGCAAAACAATGACTTGGTCCCACCTCTGCATCATAGCACCACCCAGCTGTATAAAAACTCCGTCAAGCTCGCTAGAACGCAGTACGAGTTATTGCAACTGACAGTAAAAAGTCAGCACAACTAAAATAAACTCCACCTAAACTTAGTTTATATCTGACCCAGACAGACTGCAGGTCATAACTTCTTACCTGAAGTTCAGTTCACCTGACACTCGGACCGGTGTTGTGCCAAAAAGTGATTGTCTGCCAAAAACTGATTTCCAATGTTTCTGTGTATTTTTTATGTGTAATATCTTTACGTATGTTCGTAAATAGACTTCGGTGAACAGGGTTTACAAAGGGGTTATATAGAGAATTAAAACAATATCTGTTTTTCAAGTATCTTTACAACTCTCTGCTATTGTACTTACATTATAACCAATCCGGTCCTTTATCCCCACTTAAAATATTTTTACAGAACTATTGTAATATTTGCTGCCGTTTCTGCTGTCCTCTTGGCCAACTTACTCTTACAAAAGACATTTTTAATGTTAATGAGATTTTTTTTAACTGTTTAAATAAAGGTTATATAAAAGTCACTGCCAAAAACTGATTGCAGCTTCTACCTTGTTACACGAATGTTGTTTGTGGCTCAAGATGACTTTATGTCATCCATGAGGGATGCATTTGACATATGTTTCACATATTATAGCCCAACAAGTTACTTATAGCAGTTTAAATACGAGCAATCAGTTTTTGGCAGACAATCACTTTTTGGCACAACACCGGCGGCTGCCTCGGGGCTCTCCTCCTGCCTCCCCTTCCCTCATCCACCTGCTGGCCTCTGTGGAAGCCCCGCCATAGCCACCACCAAACAACTGAGTTATTTTTACACATCGGCCTGCATCTGGCCGATCCACCACCTCTCATTGTTCATGCCATTACAAAAAAGTCACCGGACATATGCCCGGTATGCCCGATGGCCAGTCCAGCTATGTTAACCTGCAACCAAATCTGCAGCTCCATACAGCAACGTTACGACTTAGATTATATCTTATAACTCATAACTCTTATGTTAGCTGCCCTCAGTAGCATACTGTCTGAAATATTCAATGGCTGCAATAATTCTTTAAGTGTTATTTTTTCCTTGGTATTCTAATTTCACCGAAGTTTACTAAACTCAACAAACTTAATATTACTTACCGGGACATTTATTCTGTCCTCATTTTCTTTCACCGAAAAATTGTTTCCTGCGGTGCTGTCTTTCGTGCTTGGCTCTCCTACCTTTGCTAACGTGATGCGCATAGCGCAGAAGCGATGCTGCATTCACTTACACTCGGATATCTGAGCTTCACCGTGAAAACATAATCGGACATTTGATATTTCATTGAATTTTATTGTTTTGCCTTTGGGGTGGCACCTGGGGTGGCCAGTCTGGTTGGGGGGGTGGCCTGTGCCCCCCCAGGCCACCCCGCTGGACACGCCACTGGCTGTGAGTGCAAACGTTATGTGTTATAATGAAGCTGCTGCTGACGACCATTCACTCCTGCCTGTGAGGCTGCTGTGAGGGTGTCTAAAGGTCTTAATTAAAGGTTTCATCCAATCGATCAATCCACATTCAAACAGCGGAAATCTTTATTTAAATGACAGTGAACTCACTCTTTCCGCCACTTTTCTCCAGCCTGGACTCCACACGTTGTGCTGAACTGTCTGCGCGAGTACCTCAGCACTGAAAACAACATCAAACAAACAGTCACCTACACGAGCCTGTTTAATTAGATATGTGGCGTTTACGAGCAGGTACACACACTGTTAGCATTAGCATTAGCTTTGCTCGTCAACATCACCGCGTTGACGCCGGTCACTCGCACAGGCAGGGAGCCTGGTAAAAGCAGGTTATTACAGCTATCACACTCAGCTTCAGCGATGAAACTACACACACACACACACAGGGAAATATGTGAGGATAACCTCTGTCTCACCTGAGCAGCACAACGTCCTTACGGGGGCCGCCATGTTGCCTGCACAATTTAGAGCCTACCGCCAGGGGGCGCCAAAGACACGCCGAGGTCCTGTTATTCACTTTGCCCCGTCATTCTTGTTTTTACACATCCATCAGTAAAAATCTCGGTTATTATCTCAAAATGTCGAATTACTATCTATAAATAGTGACAAAATAACTTGAAATTTTGATTTATTAAACCCAAATTATATTCTTCCTACTCATGGATTATGCTTTTTTTCCCAGTGGCATAAAAAAGCTTTCATGAAAAAAGTATATATAATATATTAAGCCTCGTTTTCCTCATTTGTAATAATGTAATTTTGAAATTATGGATTTTTTTCCCCATTCAGACAGTGATTGATGGGGTTGGGAAGCTCATCGTGTAACCGGAAGGTTGCCGGTTTGATCCCCAGCTCTGTCTGTCGTTGTGTCCTTGGGCAAGACACTTCACCTACCGCCTGCTGGTGATGGCCAGAGGGGCCGATGGCCCAGAAGCAAGGCGATATGGCAGCCTTGCTTCTGTCAGTCTGCCCCTGGGCTGCTGTGGCTACAACTGTAGCTTGCCTTCACCAGTGTGTGAATGAGTAGTGGAACTGTAAAGCGCTTTGAGGGTCTCGAAAAACTATATAAATGCAATCCATTATTATTGACAAGCAGCAAGACAATAAGACAATCTATGTGTCCAATAAAATATATACAAAAAATAAACGAATTAAATAAAGAAACTAATAAATTAATTAAATTCATTTGACACATCTGAATTAAAATACATTCAAATAAATTGGACAGTAAGGTATACATGCATAAAAAGTAATTTAAAACATTAAAGGTGTGTTCTTTGTTTCAAATGTTTCTCAACAACTGTATTTGAAATTAGGGGAAAGCACACATGAAGTATAACGAATTAGAACGTACTTTCAGGACTGATGTTCCCCCCTAGAGATGAAAATGTGACCTTAAACGAGCACGCACAACACCACATGGTGGGCTGTGAAAGTATCCTGGTATAAAACCTTGTTGGGGCCTTTTAGTAATGAGCTTGCAAGTATGCTTTAGGTCCCCCAGCTTCCTTCACTAGCACAAAGACATGCATATGAAGTTAAACGGTTCATCTAAAAGATTCCGTCGATGTGAGGTAAACAAAGTGATTGAAGTGTACAGAGAAAAAAGGTAAAGTATGAATGTGTGGTTGTGTGTGGATTGAGGGGTCAGCAGTTCATTCCACAGTTGCATAGCAGCAAATGAAATAAAGACTTACTCATATTATTAGCACTGCTAAATGTATAAAAGAACTGTTAAAACTTTGCACATGGTACATATCCCTCAATCTATGTGTGTTTAAAATGACCACAAAAAGCTGCCATACGTGTGTCTGATGGAGTCTGGTGTGTGTACTCTGTGGTGGGAACACACGGGCAACAATGCAGACAGGAGAGGGGTAAATAGTGGCCCAGCAGCTCTTTTTTCCCCCTTGGGGGCCTTTAAGAGGTTAATCCAGCTGGAAACCTTTGCATTGGGACCATCACAGCCCACCTGTGAAGGAAAGGTGCAGCTGTAAGTAACAACCTTAATGGCTGCAGCTCATGTTGTTGTTAATGCTTCCACGCAGCATTTCTGTTTAATGTGGCACCTGTGCTTTTTCTTGGAAGTGCAGATATGTGCCGGGGAAATTGGTTACAGCACACTTTTCTTGTGTGATCACGGTTTATGGATGGCGTGGTCGTTGCTGGCATATCAAAGGCACGACAAGGTGATGAAGCAAGACATCTGGGAATGTTTAGAAGGCTGATTTCTTTTCATCCCCGTCGCACTCGCCGACTTCAAACCAGTCAGGCCTCTGTGGTCATCCCGTGGCGCTCCACGTCTGAGGAGCACCTGTTTCTTGAGTGAGTGCAACGCCACTTATAATGAGGTTATAATGGAAATGAATAGGAGGGAGATCTTTCAAAGAACAGCTTAGGTGATTTATTCACTTTTTAGCATGTCAGATGTGATAAGAGCAGTAAAAAACAGGTTTTTCGTGCTAGAGAGGTCGCAGGTTATCCAGACTGCTAATGGGAAGCTGGAAATTTTCAAATGTAAAGATGTTTGCTCATCGTGTAAAGGTTATTCCGATTTTTTTTTTTTTAGCTGATCAAAAGGTTGTAGTGTGATGTTTTGATCCCGCACAAGGTTAGCCTTAATGTGAGATCAGCTGACCCACAGCTGGGGCCTTTAAAGCACAAAAAGGAGGAAACATTGAAAACTAAGTGTCCAAAACATCAAAGGAACAATTATATTAGTTCTCTGTGCCTCCAATTTTAAGGTAGAGTATGACTACCATTGTTCATTAAACTTTTTGTGTTTGCTTTGGTAAGTGTTGCCATTTTTCTCGTTCCCTCACCCCAACTGTGCACAGCTCCCTGAACCTGCAGGTTTCTTCCTGTTAAAAGGGAGTTTTTCTTTGCTGCTGGCGCCAAATCATCACCCGTATTATTTTAGGACCTCTAACCTTATAATATGAAGTTTGTTGAGGTGACTGATGTTGCGTTTTGGTGCTGAATAAGTAATCAGAACTTGAATTTAGAACATGTTGCCTGTAAAATAAAGTGTAGGCCTAATAAGCTCATAAGCTTAAATCTCCACATTTTTTCAGTCTTACTTTTTTTTTTTGAAAAACAAAATGCTCATAAAATCACCAAAATCAACATTTGGGGAAAGCTGGTCTTTTGCCAGAAACTTGAGGTTGTGGGGCACCTCGCAGCTGTGTTTGTTCTATTTGCAGCTACCTTTTAAGAGAAATAATACAAATAGTGAGTGATTTATATACACAGTGATGGAGATAGATGGGTCTGCACTTCACGTGCCTGTCTGTAATCATTACCGGCAGAGCACGGCCGCTCTCGCAGCTCTTCAAAGTGCTGTTTTTGTATGAACAGCACCGACACTAAGCCCTGAAGAATTTCTGTTAGCTTTGCAGACAAGTTCCCACTCGCAGCCGTGAGGCGAGCGCCAGAGGTTGCCAGAGGTTGCTGCAAGGTACTCCGGTGAAACCCGCAGGAGCTGCGATGGGCTGCGTGTGGAAGAGATCTGAGGGGCATATGTTTAAAAATAAAATAAACTGAAAGGTCAGCGAGCCTCCTGCAAACACAGCATACAGCCGGACTGTGTTTGCTGTGTTTTTTGGTGTTTCCGTCAAAGTGCCGCAAATCGGCCGGAATCCGCGCAGACTAATGCCGGGTAGTCCTGAAATAGCAGCGGGATGTTTACTCTGTATCGTCCTTGGAGAGCTCAGACACGCTGAAAAAATTTACCGGCCGCCTCACCGCGCCGTGTCCTTCCGCGCATTCCACAGGCTGGTGGTACAACAAAGTAGGCCCGTTGCCTCAACGACGCGGATCCACTTGCTGTGACTCTAATGTGCAACAACACGTGATTATAAATGTTAAACAGAGCCAGAGAGGCGCTCTGTGTCAAAACAGAGGCTTCTTAATGAACTACAAGCAACTGGGAAACATTAGGGATGTATATCCTTGAAGCTAAGAGCTTATTATTACGGTGTTGATGCATTAATGTGCAGGGAGAGCGAGGTGGTGCTTGTTCCCGCAAATATACGTGCTTTTGGTTGTGCTTTAACAGCATTAAGTTGAAAAAATAAAGAGGAAGTCTTAATTTGAAAGGTAACTAGTAAATATTGGTGTCAGCTAAAGTGAAGAAGTGTGAAAAAAACTGCAGTATGTCACTCTTATTTTGAAGTAGACAAGTCCAAGTTGCCTACACTCTCAATGTGTATTTCAGCATAGTCACTTTCCATTACTGCTTTGTAACATTAGGATTTACAGCTGGCGCTACAGTAAACTGCACAGGGCCGTGGTTTTGGTTACAGTCAGCCTATATGAGCACAGACAAAATGAGGGTATTTCTGAAAACAGGACTGTTTATACTGTTGGTTTGGCTTGGTGGTCATTTCACAGTTTAAGCTTGTGCCAAGCCACAACCACATGAATACGTGTGTATCCAGAGCTCCATCACAACGCTAACCTAATGGCTAGAAGCGCTTCGGGGCAGGTTAACCCTCTCAGGGGCCCCCAGGGTGGGGAGGGGGGGGGGGGGGGGGGGGGGTCCTGTTTATGCTTCTCCTGGAGCCAAGTGTATTAGTCAGTGAAAGTCAAAAAACAGGCCAATTATAAAATAAACTAACATATTAAAGAATAAACGAAGACTTAAATGAAGCTAAGCAAGCATGAACATGTGCCCCTGTTTTACCACCTCATGTGCAATAGTCCTGTGGGGATGCATTTAGACCTCTTTACTTTGTTGAAATGTGATTTTTGTCCCCCAGAAAATGTGTGATTTGACCTTTAAAACACTGTAATGTACAACAATGTCACTTCCGTGGACTCATACACCAGTGCTAAAATGATCTAAGTAAAATTACTCCTTAAGTTTTTACCACTTAGCTACATTTTGAAAGCAAATATTGAACTTTTTAAACCAGAACATCTCTTTGGTAGCTTATATAAAACATATAAAGTAAGTAGTGAATTTTAGTGTAATAGCTGAAGCTACAGTTGAACAGCCTGAATAATTATGTTTACACCTACCTAATGAATTGGTACTTATTGTTTGAATAAACCATTATTTTTTTATGCATTGCTGCATGACTGATGTAAGCACAAAGATTAAACTAAGATGAATTGAATCCTATTTACTTTATTGAATTTTATTTTTCAGGAAGTGTCTAATTTGAGCATTAAAACGGTGCAGTTGTAGAAGTACGTGATTTTACTGGACTTAAACCCCAGTGGTGAACAAATAAATACAAATTAACTAAATTTTTAAGGCAAATATTGCTCTCTTTTTAAAAGAGCAGATCTCTTTGGCAGCTTATGTAATCAATAATAAAATAGCTGACTAAGTTTAGGTAGTATATCAAGCAGATCACTAGCAGCCAGAATAATTATGTTTGCACTTTAATAAATCACAGCCTATTGTTAAAATAACCTTCTTTTTTTTTTTTAAAAAGTAGAGCATAGCTATATGACGGATTTAAGCGTATTTTATTGTCCAGTGCTTATAATGTAAATGCAGTGTTGAATTGTGGAGCTGCTCCCTTGACCTACTCTGATGACTACTTCCACCACTTTAGACATTACCTCAGTGGTTCCTAAGGCCTTGGGTGAGGCTGAAGTCTTCATTTAAAAAGTCAGAAACTGAATAGAAACATTTTTCAATCTATTTTGGTCTAAATATTTAGTTACAGGAAACTTTAAAACAAAAAAAAACAGTTTTGGCTTGGCTCGATTATTTTTAAGTGTTCTTTTTATATTATTATGATGTTTATTAAATGTTGAGTATGTAGTTGTGTAGAGACGGTCTCGCTGGCGTTATCCTCTGTGGAGTTTTGCGTTATGAATGACGACACAGCATGTCTGGTAAAAAGGTGTTCCGGCCTTGTTGGGGGATACAAGCCGCCGTTTAAAATGCGTTAAGTCGAACGCACCACTCACACGCAGTGTAACGGTCGCGATGTTCCGCCTTCAATATAAAAGCCGTTAAACTAACGCTTTCAACACGGAGGCTATCAAATCCGATTTTGTGGCGTTGTAAACTACAAAATTGCACTTTAAACGTTACTCGAAAGCATTGTTTCGTATCTGGGACAAACCCATGCTACAAAGGAGCTCCTGTTATCCTCTTGCTTGAGTAAAACATAACACGTATCTGGAGAGGTTTATTTAGAAAAAAACGTAACCGGAACTAGCTTGGTCGCGCTTTCGTTAGCCTGACGACATTGTGGGCGAAGGGGGAGGTAAGTAATTATTTAGGGGGAAGAAAGAAAGAAACAAAGTTGTCGACTGTGCAGTGCTCACGGGGAGGGATTTTTATTTATCACGAGCGGCTCTTTTAGTCCTGCACCGGCCTGCTGGGGGTTGATTCGAGTGTAACGGCGCGCCGGTTTTCCCCTCAGTTCCTGCTGTCCTCCCAAACTTCCCCGCTGCTTTCCTACCGAGTCCCGAACAGGATTTCTCTTTTGAAAACGGGAATGATAAAAGGAGTCGAGCACAGGCGGATGGACGGAGGAGTGTAAAGCCAGTGCGGTGTGTGCGCTTTCCGTTGGCTCGCTTACAACTAAAATACGCCTTTTCTGTCATTATTTTCCCTCCTCCGAGTAACTTTCCCCCCTGAGATGAATGGCAGAAGTCGGGTGAGTCGACTATCTGCGAACAAGCGGATTTCTGCTTTTCTCGTCTACACTGGACCCACATGAAGAGGTGATAGCCTGCATCCTGCTGAACCTCTCTCTCCCTCGCTCGCTCTCTCTCCCCCCGCTTTGTGCTTCGTTAAGAGGAAATTCAAACCCCAGACTGGAGGAGATCCGCGATAGCAGCCCGAGACTTGGCTCGAGTGTATTTAAGTCTTCTTTTTAAAAACTTTAAACAGAGACCATGCAGCTGTGGAGCCACATGAGGGTCCACAAAGGAGGCCCTCTGCGATCATAGGTCCACGCAGAAGTCTCCTGGATGTCTGTCTCTCCCGTTTCCTGGCTGGATTGAATTGTGTTAGTAATTTTTTTGTACTCCAATGGATTCTTCCTCACCACAGCCTACCTGTACCTGTGGATTTACCACATGAGGGCAGCCAGGTGACTCACAGGACTCAAGTCATGTAACCACCCTGTAATGTCTTAAAAGTTTTTATTTATCTGCTCTTTTTTTGTATTTATTGTATCTGTATAGAAGGGGTCCTGCTTTTGTTTTTCTTTTGTAGCTTTGAACTAGATTCCAGGCCAGTTTTTTAATTTCTTGTTACAGATTTTATTGTAGCCGTCACAAGGGAATAACTGTAGATTTCAGTCTTTGTTCTGCTGTACGTCCACTCACACTGTATTTGAGTGCAGTACTCTGTAACATTTAAAAAAACAGAGAGAGGGGGGAGTTGCTGTAAGACTTGACTTTGCCCAGGCAGGTGTGTGTGTGAGAGGGAGCACAGGAAGGCTTAATCATGGACAGGCCGATAAGCAAGCTGCTGGAGAAGCTGAAGCTAACGGACTCGGGGAGTGTGAAATTCAACGTGTCGAAGAAAAAGCACGACTCCTCCAGCAACTCCAATAACAGCAACGCCAACACCGGCGTCCCTGTGGGCGGCAGCGGAGGAGGGGGCAGCGTTCTGCCGCTGGCTCCCAGCTCTGCAGCTGCCTCGCCCGCAAGACCTGGCCAGTTCCCGCTTGCCTCGGCAACCACAAGTGATCCATGTGTGCCAGCAAGTGGGAGAGGAGGAGGAGGCGGCACAGGAGGAGCAGGAGGAATGGGGTTGACTTCCTCTCAGCTCCTCACCACACCATCTACTTCCTCCACAGTGGGCACCATCCCCCCAGATGTTGAGCAACCACCTCACCCCTCTACCTTGGCACCGCTGAGGCGTCCTTCCTCTCAGCAGCGGGCTTCCTGCTACCTGGGTGAAGGTGTAGATTCCCACCTTAGGCGTGAGTCCGGCCTGAGTCCCGAGTGCGACCCCATGGGAGCGTTCGGCTCCAAGGTGTCCCTCAATCAACGTCGATACTCATTGGAGCTTCAGCAGCTGGTCCAACGACAGCAGCTCCTGTCCCAGCCGCCTCCACTCTCCGTCCCGCCACCATACCCTGCTGCATCGGGATATGGATCGGCGCCCAGAGGCGGCGGAGGCGGCTTGGCTGAGCCCGGCTACCTCTCTGAGCCTGAGCGGCACAAACGCCTGTCTCTCCAGGAAACCCTGTTCTACAAGCGGCTGAGCACAGGCAACGATCTGTGGGAGAGCACCCGGCCGGCATCCCTCTCTCATCCACCACATCGCCCATCTGATATGAGCGGAGGAGGTGTAGGAGGTGGAGGCCTCTTTTACCCGCCAGGGCCAACCCTGAGTCCGTGCTCATCCTTCAGCTTCCAGGAGTCTGTGCTGGTCAGCCCCAGGTCCAGCTTTGCCTCCAGCACGGCCAGCGGAGGAGGAGGAGGGAGTCCCATGGGGAGCCGCTGCAGCAGCAACCGGACCAGTGGCATCAGTCTCGGCTACGACTTGCGCTATTCTGCATCCGGAGGCCTCCCTACCCAGCAGCAGTCCCCATCTGTGCCGACCGGAGGCTCTGCAACTGGATACGGAGTCCCGGGCAGGGCCGGAGTGACCTCCGTAGAGGCCTGGACTCAGTACCTGGAGGCAGGGATACGTTCAGGTGTGTACGATAGCCGTCACTCCTACCCGCCTGCGGTTGGGAGTCCCGCGGCAACGTGTTATCAGACAGCTCCAGATTGGTGGGAAGAGCAGCAAGCGGGCGTACGAGGCAAAGATCCAGGCACGATGGGAGAGAGGGCCCGATACTCAGACCTGCCCGGCACCCGATACCAGGAAGAGCTGACCCGACTTCTGCTGAGAGATGCTGCGCTGGAGGGCGATGGGCTGCTGGAGGGCCTGATGCTGAAGGAGCAGGCTCTCAGCCTCACGCCTCACGCCAAATCGGGCGTCACGCCAGCAGGAGGGCTGGCCAAACCTCAGGAGGAGCCAGGAGCCTTGCCTGGGAGAGAGGCAACAGAAAACCGGCAGGAGTTCTTTGGTGAGATCCTTATTTTTTTTTTTTAAATTTTATAAATTTATTTTGCAAAACAAAAAGTAAAAGAAGCAAATCAGTGGGACTGGATGGAGATGGGCAGCTGTGTTTAACTTTAAAAACAGTAAAATCACATCCCTAACCCGAGCCAGCAGCCTCACTGCTCATCCGTCCCCACGGCGTCCGCCCCTCACTGTGTTATTACTGTTGTCCTCACCGCCTGGTGTCGGATCACAGGTTTCTCTCTAAATGAAAGGGTTGTATGGATGGATGGACAGATTAATAGTTGAAAGAGTGTGTATGGATAGGTGGATGGTGCCACAGAACCTGCAGAGACATGCAGGGTCATAACACACAAAGCATTAAAGGAGTGGAGAAGGGGAGGGGGGAGGAGGGGAAAGAAAAAAAAAACATCAGCCAGGCTTCAGAAACCGAGATGCAGACAAGTAGACGTGTTTGACCGGAGAGAGGAAAGAAAATCAGTGCGCTAAAAGTTACGCACGGTTGTCAGCTGATGTTTGCACATCTTGCCAATTTGCCACAGTGGTGGTGCGCACAGAGGGCTAATGCAGCGGATCTGCACGCCGATTAAAGTGCAAAATTCTGCTGTAACACTCAGACATAAATTACATGGTTCCATATAAACACAGCTCCAGCCATTACTGAGTCACACAAGATTAGGGCTCCAGTTCTCTCAGTGTGCCAGTGTGTGTGTGTGCGCGAGCGTGTGTGTGTTAGGATGGCTAGATGAATGTGCGTATGTCTCTGTGTGTATATTGTTTCTTTGTGGCAGGGTGTGTCCCCCCCCCCCCCTTTGAGTGACTTCAGGCCACAGTAACGCAGTGTGTGTGTGAGTCATGTGTATATGTGTGTGTGTGTAATGCTGCCTTGGCGTGTGCAGGGGTGGTGTGCTGTAGCCTGTTTTTCAGCTCAGGTATGTGTGCCTGGAGGGGACATACAATACTGTATTCCTCTCAGCCATTAGCGAGGAATCAGAAGCTCTGAGCCGTGAAGACAGACGCCCTGAGCTCAGCTCGGCAGCACACACCTGTGTTCAGGTGTAAAGCTGAACAAAATTAAAAAAAAATAAACGCAGTAATAATGAAAAAAGAAAGTACAAATGGAAGAAGAGGAACATAAACTGAACAGATGTCGATTTATAGCTTTTAAGCTTCACTGTTTCACGCTCATTTTGTACATGCTCAGAGTTTCCAGCATGGAGGGCGGCATGTGTGCGAGTGTGTGAGCCAAAAGTTCAGGCTTCAGGCTGCTATAAATGCGTTTCAGCGAGTGTTATTTTATTTTAATAGGATGTGGCTCAGAGCATAGAAAGCTTCTGTTTGTCAGGGGCAGTCAATCAGAAAAAAGCAGGAAGAGGATGAACTGAGGGGCCACACAGACCCAGTATAAGATAAGTAAGGATTATTTTGCGCTGTGACTCATGCAAAGCTGCTCTAGTAGAGTCCTATAATTAAAACAAAATGGAAATAAGAATAACAGGTCCACCTTAAATACCTTATATTGTCTCATGATGTGAAAAGAACAAGGTGTAGTCACACAAATGTAGTCATGCGATGTGTCTATTGATTAGTTTTAAGTCATGAAAGGAGAGCAGATGTAGTTCAAAGTGTGACATTTGTCATTTTCTTTGGTATCAACTTGACTTTTGTGCCCCTAGTGAGCTTTATTTTGAAAAACCCTTTGTTTTTAAACCCTAAGTTCAGTCTTCTCTTTTCGTTCTTTTCAGTGAGTAATGTCAACCCCGCTTTCTTTCCATCTCTTTCTATATGCAGCCGTTTTCATACATTATATTTAAAGTTTCGGCTCTTTGGTTTTTGGCTTTGGCACCGGCTCATGCCTCTTCCTAAATATCGGAGGGATTGTCCAAGCTCGCAGAAGCAGGGTGTAGGAATTCTTGATTTGTGTGGCACTCCCTGAGCCACATTAGAAAGGAGAAGGGGGGGAAAAAGCTCAGACCAACCCTTAAATTGATCACAGAAAGAGTGATGCGCAGGCCACCACATTTCTGCTTTACATATGATTGTGGAATGAGGTTGGAGACAAACAGGCTCATTTTTGAAGCTTTTTCACAGAAGTAAAACTGATTACTTGCATTTCTTTTTTTGTAGGTCCATTTTGCTTGGTTATCTTCAGTATTTCAGCCCCCAAAAATGCCACCAAGCTTCTTGTTTCTTAGCCACTGGCCAGCAATTTAAGGAAAGCTGCACAAGCGTTAATTTCTATTAATTTTGTCGTTGCTTGCTTTGTAGTTTTGGCCCCCAGCATGGTAGGGGGAGGGAAAAATGGCTATGATGTTAAGTCTCCAAATTGCTCTTAATGTGGGGGGTTTAAGTTTAAATTTAAAGGTCTCGGTCTCCAAACTCCAGAAGAAAGAATCGTCTATGTTCTGGAAAAGCTGCCAAGAAGTCAGATCCGGCGGAGTTTCCCTTTAATAACAGAGAGGCTCGGCAGACACTCATGAGTGGATGAGCAAACAGGCTGGCATGGGTAACGAGGTTTTAACTGTGTGAAAATCCCCTAGGTGGTGCGAACGAGAGGATTTACAAGTGTTGACACTTTGTGTGGAGTTGGATTTCAGACACATTCTCCAGGAATGCGTCGTAAACAGAGCGCTGAGAGCCCCCGCCGAGCCATTGCTCCCGACTAAATGCGAGTTTGTGTCCCGGCAGGAACCTGCGTGAAGTGTGGGAAAGGAGTGTACGGGGCGGATAACGCCTGCCAGGCTCTGGAAAACCTCTATCACACTCGCTGCTTCACCTGCGTGTCCTGCGGTGAGTACGGCTTCCCCCCACCCACGCACACAGACACACACACACCTGACCAAACACAGCAATGATGATCAGGCTTAATGATGAATTTGTGCCACCGCCACACCTTCTGCAAACGCCCTCTTTGAAGCATTTACCACAAAAATGTGGAGATTTAATTATGCTGAGTCACCTCTGCCCCCATCTGCAGGACGCACCCTGAGAAACAAGGACTTCTACAATGTCAACGGCTCTGTGTACTGTAAAGAGGATTATATGGTAAGAGTCGAGGCCGAGGCTTGTTTTGTCATCCGCCTCTCTCACACACAAACACACTCAGACGTGCTCGGAGTCGGTTTGGGGGGAATCGAGGTTGCGATATTAGTAATCTCTTTGTTTTAATTACAGTTTTCGGGATTCCAGGCGGCTGCGGAGAAGTGTAGCGTGTGTGGCCACCTTATTCTCGAACAGGTGAGGGCTCTGTGTGAGTGTGTGAGAACCAGCACACCAAATACCTCCCAAACATTTGGAAGAACTCAGAAGAAACGCTCTAATCTTTAATCTTCCTTTTAGTTATTTACATCCAACGTTTCCCATAATGTTTTCGAAGAATCCCTCGGAGAGTAGAGAAATTCAGTGACGTCCTTCTGTTGGCTGCTCGTTGGTTTCCCACGACAGATTTTCACTGGAATGTTTGCCTTGGGTTTTTGATAAAGGGAAAAAAATGGCTCTGCAGTGATTATCTTAAAACTTTTCACCATATTTGAACCACATAATACCCATAATATAAATAGCAGGCTGTCACTGTGTCTGTGATCCACAAGCATTATTTTCTGCATCAGTGGCTCGAAAACTTGTTGGTGCAACAGTGTTGAGAGGGGAAAATGCATTCCTGCTGGACTTGGGAGTTTAATTGGAAACACTGCTGCTTAAAGTATAACATTCAAGTTAATAAAGTTTATTCTTTTGTCTCCTGTTGAACGCTGTCTGGTCTCTGCTGGATTACTGATTGAAAGTGGAGGATGTTGGCAGGACAGTGTGGTAATGCTAAACCTGTTATTACCTGAGTCTGATGCTCTTTTTGGCTTTATGGGAAGTCCCCCCTCCCCCTTTACTTTTTAAATATGGCACCAAATCACTCGAGACTTTAATGCATTACAGAAAGAAAACCAGTAATCATTTATGTGCAAGGGATTGACAACAATGGGGACAAAAAACCTCACTTTTAACTGGAAACTGTCCCCAAGTAGCTAGAAAATGTAACTTGAGGGTAAACAGAAGAGCCACGGTGCAAAGGGAGCTGGAGTAGAGGGCTGTGACAGGATGTCATCATTAATGGCTGTACTGTTTAGCTGGCTGTGTGAGTCTTTGACTGGTGGGGGGAAAAATCACTGCTATTTGAAAATACTCAGAACAGTTTGTATTCTTTTATTAGTTTTTTGAGCAACCAGATTGTAAGTTCTGGTCAGAGACATGTTTGCTTTTGATGCCATTAAACTCAAGATGAGGGAGATATCGTCAAAGCTGGGCGGCCTACATCAAATCTGATGTAGTCTGTTTTGATGTAATCTGCTTTCTTTGGAGGAAGAAGAAACGGAAGACTAGAAAAAGTAAAACCTAACAAAATTTTCTCTGTTCCTTTTATGCTCCTACACACACACACATCCTTCACAATAGCCAACCACTCCCTTGCAGTTGGTGGATCCTTATCCAGCCTTTGATATTTTTATTTTTGAACTTAAATCTTAGATCTGGTTGTTCTCACCCTCAGATCCTGCAGGCTCTTGGGAACTCGTACCATCCCGGTTGTTTCCGCTGTGTGGTGTGCTCCAAGGCTCTGGATGGGGTGCCTTTCACCGTTGACCAGCACAGCAAAATTTACTGCGTTGCAGACTACAACAAGTGAGTATTGTACCCGAGCACAAAACGGTCAGACTGGAGCCTTTGCTGGACAAATCCTGGTCCCTGGGCCTTATGTTTGACACTCCTGCTATAAGAGCTTCAGCTGTTCTGTACTGAAGATGTTATGAAGTTTGCACATTTAACATTTTGCAGAATGTGCTGCTGCTTAAAAATAACCGCTCCTGTGTCTCACTGCAGGACTTTTGCCCCGAAGTGCGCTGCCTGTTTACAACCCATCTTGCCTACTGAGGTGAGTAACGCTGACCTATCTCGTACTGTTCCTCTTCCTACCATTTAAGCTCCCATCTGGTTAAGCCTTCCCTCCTAGAAGGCCCCATCTGCTCTGATTGGTCAGCTGGCCTGGTTAAAAAATGAGCTGTGGCTTGCACTCATGAACCGTGAGTGTAGACACTGCCCTCTAAAAGCTGCTGTGTCACAACACTTCGGATTCAGCGGTGTATGTTTGAACCAGAATCTGTCCCACAGCAACGAATTAGCATGACTGTGTTCATAATTTACTTTGTTTTGGGCAGTTTTCCAAACTTTACACAGCAGTGTGACACAGAACAGGCAGGAAAGTACTGGAAATGTGGCTCTGCTGACCTCTGTTTGCTGTTTCAGGGCAGTGAAGACATCCTCAGGGTCGTGTCTATGAACAAAGACTACCACTTTGAGTGCTACCACTGTGAGGTAAGTGACGACTTAACGTTTCTGACTTCGTTTTGAAGCGAACCCACAGCTGACCTCGCCCCGTCTCCTCTCTTCCACCCTCAGGAGTGCGGCAAGCAGCTCTCCGATAAGCCCGGCTCGCAGTGCTTCCCTCTGGACTCCCACCTCCTCTGCCACTCGTGCCATGTGAACAGAGTGTGCGCCACACATAACGTCCCCCCTCACAACACACACTGATCGGCTTCTATGCAGCTGTAGATTTATTTTTATGTAAAAGCTGGTCTTAATATGCTGTCCATCCCCCTCCCATTCGCTCTTTCTTTACAACAAACCTGCTGAGATTGAGATGTTTTCACACTTCACCTTTATTTTGTCTGACTTGGATCAGTTTCTGATTGCCACATGTACTGCCTGCTGTACTTCTTGTACTATTACTGTACAACAGTTAAAAGGGAACAGGAAAACTACTGCTTTTTTAATTCTTTACCCTAATGTGGCTACTGTTTGCTGTAGAGAAATGAGGGATTTTTTTTGTTTTTGTACATACATTATTGCTATCAGAAGTTTTGCACTTAAATTTGACTTTACTGTAAGAGATTTGTTACGTGAATCTGTACAAGTTGGAAAACACATTACTGTAATGATTATGTTGTAATAAATATTTTCTCTGCTCACACAGATTGTGTAGCTAGGTCAAAATTCAAAGAGGAGTCATCGTGCTTTCTTGTTTCGTGTCTGTTTTGGCTGCTGCCTGTCGGGGTCACCACAGTGGATCATCTGCCTCCATCTCTAATATCCTGAACCTCCTCTGAGATATTCTTTTTGCATCCTTTGTCCCATATGTCCACTCTCTGCACGTCTAAACCATCTTAAGCATGTCTCTATAATAACTTTGTCTCCAAACTGCTCACCCCTCCAGTCCATTCTGCTCACTACCAGTGAAAATGTTAACACCTCCACCTTGGCCTCCTGTCTTTTTGTCAGGAGACAATGACACTGACCATACATCATAGCAGGTCTCATTACAATCTTGTAAACCTTGTCACAAATCACCGGACACTCCTCTACACCCACTCCACCTGTCTTGTGCACTGTCCATAGCTTTGAACGATTGACTCCAGGTATTTAAACTCACTCCCTCTACAGGTGTTAACTTGTACAATTACAATGTCGTCTGCAGTTAAGAGTCCACAGACACTCCTGCCTGACCTCTCAAAGCAAATATCACATCTGTATAGCTCCTTTTAAGTATGAAGCCACACTACTAATCACCGATCATCACCTCAGTCTTATTTAAACATGACCAAAAGGTTCAAGTAATGAAGGCACAGTTATATTCAAGAAAAAATCCCCATGAACCAAAACCCCTGGCTTCAGACTGCTCTTAATTCATTTTCTGCTCTTAGTTATGAACGTCAGCAAGAGGGGATCTTCCAAATATGGTCATCTCAGCACAGAAGCCCCACCCACCTGCTACTAATCATATCTTCTGTTTGCAAGAGGCAACCAATCATTAGAATAGAAGGGAGCTAAAGGAGCATGTTTAAGTCTGGGTGAACAGGGTGGTTCAGTATGAGAATAAATAAGGATTATTTTTAACTGTGAATCATCCAAAGCTACTCCAGACAAGAAATGCATGTAAACAAAAACATCCCAGCAGACAATGTGATAACCAATTAAAGTTTATTCTTTTTTTTTTTTAAATTCTCGGTACATTCAGCACTTGTAGGAGGAAAAAGCAACAAAATCAGTTTTAAACTAAAAAAAGAAAATTTTAAAATTCTAACCATTACTCTATTAGAAGATAAAGATTTTTTATTTTCACCTCCTCTTAAATATAAGATTGAAGGATCAGAGGAGGCGTTTTCAAATAGACATCAGTGCAGGGAAGGTCAGCTTCCCATAATCATCTGAGTATTTCATATCCTCTCCTTCTCATCCCACAAAAGGACAAAGTTAGGCATAATGCCACATCTCTCTAACACTACTGTCGCAGTGTCGAGACGTCACTCGCACAACAAGCCTTCAAAGGCTGAAGAAATAAACATGATTCCTCAAATTTCCAAGAAAACAAAATTAACTTATATCAACAAAGGTCGCCCATAAAGGTACATTAAAAAAAACAACAACAAAACAAAGATAAAGAAAAAATGTTTTGTGCTGAAGAGGAGAACATTAAAACTGATCCTAGAAAATATGTGAAGGTCAGGGATCTATTTTGGACTGGTTTTATTACAGGGCTGAGGAGGAAGGAACTGTGCACCCGCAGAACTAAAATAATGAGGCGGGCTCCCAAAACCTCAGTGGGACAAAAAAATGAAGAGGCGAGCCAGAAAACTACCGCCCTTCTTCTTTTCTTCAATCAAAGGGGAACCGACAGCACTGAAACAGAGACGAGGAGGAAACGCTACTCTCTACAGGAGGAAGGAGCCGGTGTTCTGCTGGAAGACGGAAAGAGAACGGAGGAGGAGGGGAGCGCGATGAACCGTCATGTTTCTGCAAAGGAATTTGTTAAAAAGATGGGGAGTGGGGTGGGTGGCAGAAGTGTGTGGAAGACAACGCTGGTGTCATAGTGGACGAATTCAAGCACAGTGGGGGCAGGTAGGGGAGGAGCAGACACCGAAACACCCCTGCCAGTGCCAGCCCGCTGCGTCCTCAGCTACACTGCTTCCCTCTCCAGCTTTTCCTGCGGCCTCCGTCCATCCCTCAGCGGCGCCTGTCCCTCGGGTTGCTCCGACTACGAGACCGCCGTCCACTAGCAGCGCCCGGCGAAGGTCGTCGGGGCCGGTGGCTGCCATCCCTCTTCTTGTCCCCCTCACGGTCCCGATCTCTGTCTCGGCCCCGCTCTCTGTCTCCGTCAGCGCCTCGCCCGGCTGCTCCGCCGCTCGTCGCCACGCTGCCATCCTTCTCCCGGCCCTTCAGCCTTTCCTTCTCCTCCTCGCGTTTCTTCTCCTCCTCTTGCAGTTCCTTATGCCTTCGCTCGCGCTCCTTTTGTCGCTCTGTGCGATCCAAAAGCCTCTGCGCCACCTGAGAGGGGGCACAAACACGGCGCACTGTTCAGGTGCAAGTACAACCACACCAGTCACTCGACACTAAATGTCAACATGTGAAGGACCAACCTGCTCCTCGGTGAGGGGAAGCCAGTATATACACGGAGCTGTTTTGGTCTTGAGGAACAAGTCGTCTAACAGTTTGGCTGGAGGTTCATCTGCCTTCTCTGTCAGTGAGGAAACAGAACCAGGCTGTTACACATGGAAACCTGAGCGCAAATATACATGTGATTAAAGTTGTGACTCACAGACCACACAGCAAACACTGCTGCACAGTTGGGGGATGTGGGGTTGCTTGTGTTTATCAACTTTGGGTATTGCATATGAGTAAAGGGCTCGCTGGGAAAGAAATCTTAGTTACTTTGCCAAATTGTGCACCTTTAGATTTTATTTAAAGCAGAATGGGAGGCAGAGCCTTCAGCTTTCAGGTCCCTCTTCTGTGGAACCAGCTCCCAGTTTGGATTCAGGAAACAGACACCATCTCTAATGTCAAGATCAAGCTTAAAACTTTCCTTTTTCATAAAGCAGCAAAGGCTCCTGGCAATTTCCCATGATGCATTGTGTTTCTTCTTCACTCTGTGTTTATACATCACTCTGCTTTTAATCAATAGTTATTGTTAATCTCTGGCTATCTTCCAGTGTGTCTTTTGTCCTGTCTTCTTCCTCTCACCTCAACCAATAGCGGGAGATGGCTAACTCTCCCTGAGCCTGAATCTGCCGGAGGTTTCTTCCTGTGAAAAGGGAGTTTTTCTTTCTACTGTTGCCAGGTGTTTGCTCAAAGCTGGTCATCTGATTGTTGAGGTTTTCTCTGTGTTATTACAATATAAAGCCCCGTAAGACATTCACACCAATGGCCTACTGGAGGTGGTGCTGTATAAATATAGTTGAACTCAACCCCCCTCCCATTCTGACCATTTTCACTTGTGATTTCATCACAAACCTTAAACTCACAAAGTGGAAACATCAATCTAATAAAACAGAGATTTGGATCCCTGTGAAAAAAATTAAGCTTTCCCAACGCTGCCAAACTTGTGTCATCAATCCAGTCCAATTATTTTCTTCCCCACATTCAGAAGCCAATCAGCTTCTGCTCCCTGTTCTTTGAATCTCTTCCATCACTCCGCCTTTCACCTCCATCTCCACCTCATCCTGGCCACCACCAAAGTCCAATTCCTCCCACTGCTGGGACTCAGCTCAGCTGTGTAGCTTAATTTGAGTCTAATTGACAAATTATTTATCACAAGCTCTGAACTTCAGTAAATCATGTTCAGTTATCTCCACTGATCTCTCCTTACCGTAGCGTTTTTTTTGGTTTGTTTTTCCAAATGCAGGGTAGGACACAGATAAGTGGACCTGTGCAAATGGTTAGATATTTACAGGAGTGAGCCAAATGCAGCAGGAGTGCAGGGAGCAGTGTAGAGCTGCACAAAGAGATGGACACTGAAGCGTTAATGAGCCAATTTCTCAAAAGCTTCAGATTCTTTGAACCAGCTCCCAGATCACTCTGCTTCTTTTTAAATACATGAAGCTCATTTCATCCCCAAAAGTGACACAGTCGGGAAGCTTTCCGTGTTGATTAATTAATCATTACTGTCTGTTTCAGTAAGGTGTACTTGGATTAAACTCCCCCCTCCCCCACTGTGATACTCTTAGTGAGTTGTCTTACCCTTCTTATCAGTCTTCCTCTCCTTGCTCTTGGCCCTCTCTCTCCTCTTCCTGTCTCTGTCTCTGGATCTAGATCGTCGTCCATCCTCTCCCGGCCGTGCAAATTCCCGCACTTTATCCCGGTCCCATTCCCGCTCGCCTCGCGCCCTCTCTCGGCGCTGCATCTCCCTTTCTCGCTCTGCCCACAGATCCCGTACACCTCTGTCTCGCTCGCGTTCACGCTCACGTTCCCTGTCTCTGTCCCTGTCTCGTTCTCTGTCTCGCTCAGGCATCAGAGGGGGCAGCCGGATCGGTGGGGCAGCGGGCGGGGGAACAGGCTCCTCCTCTTTGTCTGGCTTCAGGACACCTTTGTGAAAGTCCAGCTGTTTGAAAACATAAGCAGGCAGGTTAAAGAGTAGCTGTGGAGAGATTATTAAATGCACACAAAGGTGCATTTATAGGTTTATTTTTTAAAACACCTCAATATTAGACTGCAACCAGTGAGGTCAAGTTATTTCTACTCACTAGAAGTTAAAGAAGAGGTAATAGCGAAGCCCTATTTTTCCTCAGTACATTAAAAGTAGCAGAAAAATGATCCATTATAATAAAATGAGCTCAAACCATGTTAAGGCTGGACTGTCCTCGCCACCACCCAATGTGAAGTCTTCAAGTTTTGTGTGTGCTGAAAGCAGTGCATTTTTATTTGTGGCATTTCTGGCTTGTTATTACCTCAGCCTGCTCACAGAAGTCCACGTTGAGGACCTTGGGATTGCTCGTAGGCCACTTGACTCTGTGGAGGGCAGCTCTGGTAGCGACAGCCTCGTCTGTTGTAGCGTACTACGAGGGTAGGAGGAAAGGAAACAGAGAGAAAACAACCCAATCACATCTCAGCCAACACAAGCTGTGAAAACAGGCAACGGCACAAACAGATGGATGAGAATGCAGAGGTCAAAAATATTATGCAAATGTTCCTTGTTGAATTTTCTAACATATATTTGCAAAAACAAATTATCGAGCCGTTTGACAGATGCTGATTAGGAAACAATATACTTTAGAAACTGAGCGCTGCATAATTCCACATGTAGCTTGTTAACCACATGCATCCACTCCTGATGCAGTGAAACGGTTCATTTGGCAATACGTACTGTGACATAGCAGTGAGACTTTATCTTGTCAATCCAAAAGCCCTCTTCCACTACGCTCCCTGTACGGTTCAGCAGCTCCTTCAGCTGGCCCAGGGTGAAAGGTCGCACCTGTTGGACAAAAAAAAAAAAAAAAAAGATTCAGACTTGAAGACATACTTTAATGATGGTCTGGTAAAGAAAGCCCTACCAATATATTATTTTTTTAATCGTTTTATGAAATGTAATCTGTATTTTCACCACTTTCAGCTGTATTACAGATTAAAGCTGCAGCATATTAAACAGGGGAATGCCCTAAGGTCACAGCTCAGACAATAACCCTTTTGAATTTAGGTAACGTTCTCCTCTAGTGCCACCATCAGGCCAAACAGCATATTTTTTCCCACTTGACGATCAAAGACGGCCATTTCTAGGTTTGACATCTGCTTACACCGTCAGCTCCTGTGTTTCTAAAGTGTAAGGCCACCTGAGATTACTGAGCCCTGGTGACCAACGTATAACCCACATATGACGCAAGCAACAAAAATCTCCAAATGGCAGTGATTAAATGTGTAACGTCTAGTCTTGTCACAGTCTGTTAAGTCATGCTCTGTGCCCCTGACTTAAGCTGATGCCTGACTACAACCTTAACACCTGGGTAAGCATTCCTGTCTGTAATTATGGGAAAGATGGTGATGATCATGTGATTACCACTGGCATACAATATATCCCATTCATGGAAAACTACAAAAGTTTAACTCTTGAACCTGGTATAAACACACACGATTAAGAGGGGAATTTTACAGATTGGGGAGGTGTGTGTGTGTGGTAACAAACCCACCAGGTTTGTCACATGGATGATGTTTGACACTTTTCCACGAGGTGGTGAGGGCTGCCTGGTTGTGCGGACGGGATCGTCGATCGTGACGGACACACCGGACTTCTGTTGACTTATGGAGCGACGCACCAGGCTGTCGCTGGGGGTAACTGTTGGAAAAAAAATGAGAAAGAGCCAGGAAGAGTGAGAGGGAATCACTGGAATGTTGCCACAGGCATGACGGAAAGCTGGAGGTAGCAATTAATTATAGCAATTAAGAATCCACAAACTTTCACCTTTCTTCGCTTCCCCGTCGAGGCTGACAGACGTCTGTGTTTCTGGGGCGTCCTCGGAAAGACTGCTCTTCCTGTTGTCTCTGGAAGTCCGACGTGGTTTCTCTGTCTCCATTTTCTCCACCTCCTCTTCTTCTTCTTCTTCTTCCTTTGTCTGTCCATTTTCCTGGCTGCTACCTGGGACAACCTGGAGAGGGAAAAAAGCCCAAAACAAAACAGGAACATGAAGAGAAGCCTTGTAGTTTCCAAAGTATTTCACTCAACGCCACCTACAGGCGTTCCCTTACCTGTGTGACGGTGCGTCGGATCTTGAGGCCTTTGTCTGGGTCGCTTCTGCTGGCATCCGGGTTCTCCTCATCACCAGACAACTGCAGCTCCTCTGGGTGAAGATCCACGACTGCCTCCTGGTTCACTTTGATGTCGGGGATCAAAGACTGAAGCGTAGAGATGTGGACAGGAGAAAAGAGATAAAAGAGAAAAAGAATTATGTTAATGTGGGAACATCTGACAGCTTCTCACACATTCCATTCAAATTTCCAAATTTTCAATTTCCTTACACAATTGTTTGATAATATGACACACCTCACAGCAGCAGTCGAGTGTAAAATGTAGGTGAAGCTTCCACCAAATGAAAACAATAAGAACACCTCATGATAAATCACTCTTTCCAATTTAAAACGGAAAATCTTCCCAAAATAAGTCATCACAATGTCAGAAGTGCTGGGTGTGTCTTCACTTTGAACAAGAATGATCATGTAAGTTTTGATCCGGAGCCAGAAAAAAAAACCGCTTCACTTCAATCAGAAACTTCTAAAAAAATAAAGTGTTCTTTCTTCTTACACCACCTTTTATAACCTTCACTTCTCTACTATCTGTTGGATGCCAGGTGCTCATCCCTGTGCTGTGTTGGTACCTTCAGGGAGTCCGTTGTAATGCTGATGGAGGGCTTCTTAGCAGTGACGGCCGTGCTGGAACCCCATCGCCTCTTTCTCCCCGCTGCGGTTCCCGTCTCAGTCTCTCCTGCTCCTCCGTCTGTGGTGGCGGGAGAAGTCTTACTGTCTGCAGGAGTTGGGGGAGAGAAAAAAAAAAGTAATTTATCATCATGAAAGTGAGCGATTTGGCTTCTGGTGAAAAGGATTTCACTGACAAGTTACTGCAAGCTCACAGCCTGAAAGCAGCAATGATTGTCCAAATGCTTTTACCCAAATTGTTTTGGCAATGGTGGCAGTAAGTAATTTAGGACAAAATTCAGAAATGTAATTGAGAGATTAAACAATTTCCTTAACAATCTTCTAATACTGGACCATTTTTGTTTTGGCTTGCTTCCACAGAGAGTCTGCTAGAAAGCCTCTGCACACCTGCTTTCTCCTAACACAGAGCTAACAGGCAGCACTTTTTAAAGAGAGGAGACTAGGAATCCTGTAGTGGATAAAGGCAAAGTGCATTTCTGAGGAAACAAGCATGGACAGTATCCCTGCTGTAGCGTGTTGAAATTGGAGAGACCAGTGAGTAATTTTTTTTTAAACCCACTCTGAGTCAAACTAGCACACCATTTCATTTCATTATCATTTCTTAATCACTGTGCTGCTACCAGAGCTATTAGGTGTGAACGGAAAACAAAGGATGTCATGTTGTTTTAATACCATCAACGCTACGATCCAACAGAGACTACATTCATTGGTGTACAGCACACACCGCAGAGGAGCAGCTGTCTCATCTCCAAGATATAACAGGGTTTCATCAGCTGTTCATTTCAAATATGGCAAAACCTTCAGTCACTGAGGTAAACGTAGACTTCTATGTTTTTCCTACTGACGTCAGTGCAGTTTTCCTCAATCTAAAGCTGTACTATTTAAAGTTTGTTCATGTAACAAGTGACGTGGAAACAGTTGACAACTAAATTTATTTTTGGTGTATGATCCAATCGCAATCAAGTGATCAAGTGTGGTGGGTTTTTTTTTTGTGGTATGGACTAAATCTGGGATTTTGGCCCTTATTACAGGTTACTACATATAACCAATAGTGCAGGGAGATACTGTATAATAGTTTGGTGATAGCAGAACGCCATATGTGCCACGTTCCTTCTGTATTTCCTGGCAGGCTCTTTATCTGCTGACATCTGACAGATTTTTCACATGCACGTTTTAAAAAAAAAAAAAAATCTGTCTTCTGATGGAAAGACTAAGTCTGCTTTTAGGTCCCATAATAAGCAGGCTATGACAGTAATATCCGACACAGTCTTAGTAATCAGCGCACACTCACATTCAGAACGACAGTCATGCTCAAAAAACGCGAGGAACTGCGTTTCCAAGTAGGGTTAGGTTGTTTTTTTAATGTCCACACCTGCATGATGAAGTAGCGGTGCTCACAATCACCAGGTTTAGCCGGAAGATTTAAAGATCCTTTAACGCAGGGGTGTCAAACTCAAATACACAGTGGGCCAAAACTCAAAACTGGAACAAAGTCGCGGGCTAACGTTAATATTTATTGAAATATATTTAATCCTCCAGATATAGGAATGAATCTTTTCTTATGGACTCAAACACGTTTTGCTGAAAAACTGAATATGGAACAAGCAAAGCTTAATACTAAACAATATATATATATTAGCTGTATAATACCAGTAGGCCAGCTCTAATAGTAATTTGGTTTGGCTTCGCGGGCCAAATGTAATTAGGCTGCGGGCCAAATTTGGCCCGCGGGCCAGAGTTTGACACCTATGCTTTAACGGGTTTTTAAGACTCTCTTATCTTTCTGATTTAATTTTACACTACAAACTCTCCAGAGCCCTCAGGTCCTCTGCTAGGAGACAGTCCCTAAAATTAGAACCAAGACTCACGGAGAGGTATCTTTTAGTTATTATGCTCCGGGTTTATGGAACAGTCTACCTGAAGACCTGAAGGCTGCCGAAACTGTTGAGATGTTTAATACAAAACTCAAGACCTTCCTTTTTTTAACACGCCTGGTTAAGGTTTTTGTGTCAGTTTTATTTATTTTAATTTTTATTTATTTTGATTTTCATTTAATTATTTTTATTATACTTTATATTTACCCTTTACTTATTTTTTTCTTCTCTGTATGATAGGTGGGTGTCTAATGTGTAGACGTGGGTGTGTAGGAGGGGTGTTGAGAGAGTGCAGAGAAGGTGGTGTATGTGTGTATTTCAGTTTATTTTCTGCATCTTAATGCATAAAAATTCCTATAAAAATAAAGTTTTGATTGACTGAGGAGGCCAGGTGAGGGGAAGCCAATTGGAAGAAGTTCCCATCAGTTTGAATGTGGATAAACAGAAGTGCTATGTAGGATAAATCCATGGAGCTATGGTAGTCGAGTCCAAGAATAACCAGATAATGTGCTGAAATAAAAAAGGAAACTTGTGTACTGCAGTGTTTTTCCTGATTAGATGTTATTACACAGAGTTTACTTTTGCCATCTTGCTCATGCAAGTACACCGCTTAAAAGAAAAAAGAAAAAAAAAGAGTGTCTAATCTTTCACTTTAAATCCTGCTCAATCTATCGTCATGTATCCTGTAACATGGGTAAGGTTTCTGGTCCAGGATTCCAGGAAAAACGATAAAACTGGTATACTTACTGGTCAGGGATATCTTGCGAGCAGCAAAAGCCTTAGGGGTGGTGCTCTGGAAAGAGAGAGAGACAGAAAAAAAACATACAGAAACCCCAGGGGTGCGGGGTGAGATGAGAACCGGGAGTCCAGACCTAAACAGGCATCAACAGAGACGAGGTGAAACAGGAAAAGTGGAGGAGGGGTGGGGGGACGAGGGGGTTAAAGTAACAGAAGCCCGGAGGCTCTAATTGTATTACATTAAAAATAAAAAATCTCTGGTTTATACCAAGAGGCTCCAGACACATTTCTGCCATCCACCTCTGCTCAGAGCCGCTGAGATAAATCTTTATGCTTCTTCACTTCTACATGCGTTTGACAGCAATATGGACTTTAAGAGCAAAGCAACTACAGGATCAGTATTAGGACACAAGTAGGGCAGCAAGATGGTGTCTATCTGCAGACTAAAGTCACAAGTAAGTCTTAGTAAACTAAAACAATTCTTCAGACACCAAAAAAAATTGGTGCCAACATTACATACTGTGGCAAAGTTGTGAAGTTTCAGAGGCTTCCTAACTTTACACACACTACTGCTGATGTAACGAGAAAGAGCTCGCGTTACTTTAGCAGCGATAATAAGTGAATGTAGAAGTATGTAAAGTCATGTTTACTAGCTTTCTACATGCAAAATAATTATTATTACAATAAGAAACACCCTACAAATATGTTTCACAATGACTACAGCTGATAGGATTGCAAATGTTCCACACAAACCCAACTATGGTCCTGACAGAACGAACACATTCAAATCACTGTTTTCGATTTAAAAGAGTTTCGCCATGTTTCAGGTTTTGATCAGTAGATGGCAGGAAGTGCAGGACCTTTGCTTCCTAAATAAGCCGTATGAAGTGGCTAGTGGCTTCCTGACAGTTTCATTAATTCCATTTTGTGCTGAGGGAAACGTTACTGATCTGTGTTCTTCGACAGCACTATATTACTTAATTATCTCTAGATATTTTGCAGTGTGCAGGTAAACAAAATAAAACCCCAAATGCAAATACATAAGGGTATATTTTGTTTGCCCTCTTGTGGCTGCAAATTTGAATGGTTTGAACTTGTGTGGCTTTTTGTAACTATTATTCTGCGTTTACAGGGTGCTGATGCTGCTAATGCACTCGATAAGCATTAAGGTAATGGTGTGTAGCTGAGTCAAGTGGTGCAATTGAATGATGGTAAAATATTAGTGCTAATGAGCAGAGGTGGAAAACCAAGTGCTGAAGACGTACTAATCTGTAGCAGAACTATCAATACTGCAGTTGTAATTCACCTTAAAGAATGCATCATATTAACAAAAGGCTATTGCAGATCCACAGTCTGTGTTTAAATGTATACAGAGCACTCTCGGCTTGATGTAAACATATCAAATTGAACTGCAGTACACATGACAGTTCCAGAATTTTGGACTAAATTACAAGAGGAGGAAAAAAATATTTTATACACTAACTCCTGTCAAATATTTACACATTTTTAAATAGAGGTATAATGACAAGTCATTTCCTGGTACCATTTAACACCTGATTCCTTACTGGCCCAACCTCACGACAGTGTGCACTGTATCTAGGCAACAAGGATCCAATCAGAGAAGGCAGAGAAGTGAGGGCAGGGCTCGATTTGAGAGTGCAGATTAGCCACCAGGCAGGAACTGATCACCAGATTGGACTTTTTTTCTGGGGAGGACTTTTCTTGACTGACTGCTGGTCACACAGTCACGATTCAGTCTTTTTGAGGGGGGTGGCAGAGGTTTCAGAGCGTCTCTGTGGACTCTGACGGAGTCAGGGGAGGGATGTAGGTTTACTTTGTTAGAGTCCAGGATCTGTGACGTACATCTGATGAGTCTTTTGTTAACGCTTGAGGCTAGTGTCTTTCATTTCCATTGGTGCTTACATATTCTCCATTCCCCGTGGATACTTGGGAAAAAAATGGGATTTTCAACATGATAACCCCAGATTGTCTGTGATGCCTTCCAGCTCTTTTTTACCCATTAGGTTTCCGTAGGTTTCCAAGTATGCAGCGAGAGTATTACGCTTGCTTTGAGTTCACCGCACAGAAGATCAGAATCAAGTCTCTTAACAGGAATAAAGATGGAAAAAAAATAATCCAGTCTTTGTTGAACTGCAATCCACGGCTGTAGTCAAAGACAGAGGGCTCATAGCAGTGCTAGCATGACTCCCCCCACACACTCGCATGAAACCATGCAAAAAAAATTTACCAGGGCCAAGCTGTGGGTGTAGCGAAGAGATGGATACATAAATAAATACGTAACAGCAACAACCGCAGGAGTCCATCTGCAAGGTCCACAGTAGAGAGAGAATATCACAATGTCACGGTGAGACATCCACTGAGTCAGGGAAAGAACGGGCAGCAGTTTGTGGAGCAGATCCACCCTTCCTGGCAAAGCGTAGATGATCAATACAACCACAGAAAAAGTGCATCACTGTGGTCAGATTACTTGTCCTTGGACAGATGTCTTTAAAAGTCTCTCTGTGTCTTTACTAAACTGGAACCATTCAGGAAAACTGTTGTGATCTTAGCTCAATATGAGTCCCATTTGAAAGGTGTGCCACACTGTCAAGGCAGATGATAGCTGCAGGCTTTACAAAACCAGAAATCCAGATGTGTCACATCCATAGATTTTTGTCTTATCCACAAAGTTGTCCAACAAAAACAAAAGAAAAAAAAGCCCATGGGTTGTTGCTTACTAGCAGATTGTCTTAGTTGCTCCATTTGAAAGAGTCTTAAAACCCAAAACGGCGACAGCAGCATTAATTAGCAGTTACTGCAACAGTTCTCAGTCCAAAGTCATTACTCCACTCCACAAGCAGAGGGCAGCGTGGGAACAGAGGAAGCATCAAAAACCAAACTGGAGAACTGAAGTTTTGTCTGGATTTTGGAGGACAACACTTGCAGACTGTGTTTATCCTCAAAATGGCAGAAAGGGCTAGGGAGAGGGATACAGAGCATCAGACACCCTCCCCCTCCTTTAACCCTTCATTCATCACCACCACACAGTCCAGTCCAGAACAGAGAGCAGGCTTCCACGCCCTGTGGCTGCCGCTGCTGTCGGTGGTGCTCTGATGCAAGCTCCCATTACTGCTGGCTGACAGGAGGCCTTGCAGGCTGACGCTTTACTCAGTGCCATGGGGTTGCAGACTCTGGGCCTAACTCAGGTACCAGCGACGCACTTGGGCATAGCGGGACAGGACTTGTAGGAGAAGTAGGAGGAGGAGTGGAGGAGGTGTTGGTGGTGTTGTTGGTGGTAGTAGTAGTAGTACGCAGCAGGTACCAATAGGGGCAATGGAAGAGGCATGGGCACCTTCATAACAAAGCAATCAATGGGGTTTTAAACAGCAATCACACCATAAATATATATAGTGAGAGAGAAGTGTTCATTATGGGATACAAAGGCAAAAGATGAAAAGAGGTGGAGATAGACAGTGAGAGAGAGAGAGAGTGAATAAGACAAAAAGGGAGGCAGCTTGAAAGGAGCAAGAAAGAGGACAAAGGGAGATGAGAAACAGGGTGGAAGAAACAGCAGAAACAAGCCCTGATGTATCTCTACACACAATGTCAGGGTCCATTATTCATGCAAACCCAAAGGGGGAAAACAAAACCCACAAATACACACTCACATTGAAAAAGCGATAACAACTTCAAACTGCACAGAAGCTCACCAGAAAATCTAATTCGAGCACTTTAGATGGGCTGGAGTGTAATGCATGATTGTCCTTTCTAATGTTTCTGAGGGCGATGGATGAAAGCTTTATCCGACAAACGGGAGTTTTGTTAGCACTATCAACAATTCTCTGTGGTATAATTAGACTATAATGGTGGCAGTACTTGTAAAAATGTTGTCTGATGTGATGATGCCTCTTAAAGACCCTGACACACCACGTGCAAGAACTTGTGCTGAGAAAGAAGTTATATATCAAATTTAATAGGAAACAAACTTAATGAGAATACTTAACAAAAAGTGACAATCGAGTAACTTTTAAAATAGTTTCTTACAAAAGGAAACAGGCAAAGAAACAGCTGTGGACACGATGGACAAGTAGTCCATTCTATTGTGCTTTCTTGATGGATATATGCATTGTAGTTGAAGATGTCCACACGCAGCCTCATATTCATCTGATGGTGATCAAACCAGACCCAACCAGACCCTTGTCACAACTGAGGGAGTAACTACAGCAATGTCAAGTGGGTCACTGTCAACTTGGTGTGTCAGGATCTTTAGATGTTTAAGGCCATTACCTCACCCCACCCACACACACACACACTAATGGATATATAAGCATGCACTCTCTGCAGCATGGATATCTATTTTAAACACAGTATAACCATCAATACTTTCATTCCAGCAGCTTTTACCACTTAATGTACCTCTGCAGGGCCCACACAAACAATGGACATGTGTGAGAGATCATCTAAATGAATGAGCTTGTTATGAAATATTAGTTGAATTAAAAGCAGATGGAAGGGATGAGGTGATTCCTATTTAACCCTGGACCCAATTCCAACTCAACCCCAGGTCATTCACACTAAACATTTGTGCAAAAAATTGAGTGATTTGTCTATTACGATGCTTTAACTGATGAACACACTGTAAAGTCAGATTTAATCAAAGGCGAAAAATACATTAACGCCTGCAAAGAAACTGGGGTGTGTTGGTTTTGAGTAACCCATCCTTAAATTACACTGATAATTAAACATGCTTGTATATGAGTGAGGATGCAGGTTAGTGGGAGACAGGAAAAGACCCAGGCTCCTACACCCTCCCAGTGACCTTACCTCCTCATGGCGGCCCTCACTGTTCTCAGGCTCAGCCCCGGAGGCTGGCTGCTGGTCCATGGAGCTCTCCGAATCTGGTTCCACCTCCGTCACGGCGGCTGCACTGGGCTCCGACACCTCCCTGCAGGAGGAAAACAGTGGAAGAAAGGATAAGAGTGAAGGTTATTTCCATGAAAAAAACCCTCACATTGACCATAACTACACAATCAATTATAATAAACACATAGGCAACTTACAGTCCAAGCCGTAAACATTTAGCCAGTGACAGTTTTTTTTTAAATTTTGTTTCTGTAAACCACCCCAGTGGATATGAAATGCATACTTTTAGCTTTCATGAAGGGGGTTTTACAAGGTTAACATATTAACCGTTTAGGGATTACAGAGTCTTTAAAACATTTAATGTCTGACATTTATGTTGTCACATCCAGCTTTGCATAAACGTCTAGAAAGTCTCAGATTTGCAACATGCGTGAAAACAGCTGGTGAATCTCCTGGGATCGAGGAGGGGTTCACACACATACACGGTGAAACCGAGAGCAGAGAGAAACTACTGTGACCATAAATTACAGTTAAAAAAAAAGAAATTCCCAGTATTATTTTTATTTGATTGCTGGGGAAGGATGTCCCACATGGCCACATTTTAACAAGCATAGAAAGTAACCAGTGCTGAGGCTCCAATCAAAGACAACTGAGACAGAAATGAGTCCGGCAGCTATTAATGTCTAAGCTGTTGAGGCCTGGGCAGTGTTAGGGTTTGTATAATAGGAGAAAAAACAATGTGTAGGAAAAGAGAGGAAGGGTGGTGAAGGCCAGTGATCTGGGTCACTCCTGCTATAAATAACTCACCAGCTAACTGACACCCAGGGTCACAAACCTTTCTCAGACTAACTCATACTCAGACATAACCTCACAGAAGACTGTGTGTGGTCTTCATCTTATCCATTTGGATCATTGTGGGGGTAAAGAAAAGTATAACAACACCTCTGATTCAACCAATAAAAGCCATGAACTGCGGTTAATGGAGTCGGACCTCACACAGTCAAATGCTTCCCCTCATGTTGTGATATTTTATTACTCATATCTCAGATGAAGATAAAAACAGGAGATGGCATCATTATATTTTTAGCTACCCCCTCAACTCCCCCAACCAGCATTATCAGAAGCCGCCTCCGCTGCCTCCATGTGATGCCACGGGCAGCGAGGCAGCACCCTGTAGGTGGGAGAATCACATCCTGTAGCATCCTTCACTCTAATCACCGTGCTCATCACCCACTGCTGTTCGCATGCTTATTTGCATTATATGTAACAGGACACACTGAAAAATGCTTCTCAATACTAAAAAACCTGAAGGCAACAAAAAGCCTGTTCAAGATGCAAAAATCTCCAACACGTTTAGGCACTAGTTCAATGCCATTTATTCAACAGCCTGTGCAGAAAAACAGCAGTGATAGCTATAACCTCCAGAAAGAAACAAACAAATATGAGCAGTGCATGTGATGTGTGTTACATGTTTTTAATTCACTAATTATTGAGGAAAAGAATAAAAGTTGCCTATTAAATCTTTAAGAATAAAGTAATGTGTGTCTATTCCAAAAATACTTATTCGATCATTATAAAAGGCTACAGGATGAAACTCCTTCATTTTTGTTTGTTATCCACACAAGTGACTCATTGATTAGTTTGTTAATGCCAAAAATATGAATCATGGTTATAGGATTGTGGGTCAGTATTAAAACAACTTATTTAACAAAAAAAAACAAACAATTAACTTAATTAGCATTTATTACTAGGCAAAAAAAGACTTTAATGGGTTCAGCTTTAAATCTAATTTACACGAGATAAAATGAAAAATAAAAACTGGCGTATTTTTGACTCTAAAGCCCATCTCACAAGGGCAACGATCACGTGAAGATGGAGGTGGTAGAAAACACAGGGTCATCTCCTTCAGGTTCACCTACACAAATCTCTTTGTGACTTCTACTTCATCTACACAGATCTGGCCGACCAAAGTCTTTCTGATATCTTAACCTGCACTAAACTAAACAGCAAGCGAGTCTGAAGGACAGTGTTTGAAGAACAGGGTCATATTGGGTATATAACGCATGAAGGAAAAGCTTTTTTCAATCATTTGGTTTTCAATATATTTGGAAGGTTTTACACCCATAGTCACTTTGGGTGAGTCACTTTTACCAAAAGGCATCAAAGAACCCCTTCAGCGAGGTGTTAGCTGTGGGTCTACACATTCAAATCCATGTCTTTTAAAGTGACAACAATCTCGCTATAATCCAACAATACTTACTCAAACATTCTCACAAGTCTTGGTTAAAGACAGACAAATCTTAGCTTTGCACATTCTCCATGACATGTAAGACAACCAGTGTTAAGTTTTACTGCATCTTTTAGAGGAAGGGCTGTAATGTTAGTCTCAGTACTGAAATCTACCCAGGGCAACAGCAGAACCGGTTTCACCTCTTCTTCTTGAGATTAGTCACCAGCAGGACAGTCATGAAGACGACAGCATTCCCTTTCCTCCACACAACACACAGACTACACATTTGCTCTAGGTGTTGGTTTCATTGTCTACGGGTGTGTGGGCAAGGCCAGAGGAACACCTGCATCGGCTATAAAGGGAAGACAGATGTCAGCTAGAAATACAACCCCCGCTTAAGATCTTAAGACGAATGACCACAGAGAGAAAGAATGAGCAGCTTTTTCTTCTCAAGTAACACATTTAAAGCTCCCTCTCTCGCTACTCAATAATCTTGCAATAATGTCACCAGTCAGGAATGAGGAAGCCCGTTAAAAGGTGAGGAACAAGATCTGTAAAATGTTGAAGCATAACGTTTTTTCATATTAACGTTAAATGGATTTTTAAAAAAGCAAGCGGCTCAGGGCCAATTTAACAAAACATGGTTTCCAATCAAACTGGACATACAGTCAGATCCCAGGGGAGGAGAGCGAGAGTGCTGGTACCAGCTGGGACAATTTTATCACACCATAAGGGACCATTCACACTGACTCTACAGCTAACAGATGTCTGCTTTAATGATCTCCCTTGACAACAGTGAGATCATTAACAGCTACAGCAACACAAAGCCAAAAATGCAAATATTGTTCACTGTCATTTAAGCATCAAAATGCATGCGGAGATTAAACATAAGTGTGCTTTTAAAGAGATATTCTAAAACAAGAGGGGGGTGAAAGTCCTTTATCTTGGCTGCAAGCATGCCAGGAAAAATACGAGGTCAGAAGGAAAGATGGAAGAGGAGAAATCAATGTCCACATACTTCTCATCACATCCTGAAATCTGAGGACATTATTTATTCATCAATAGCTCCTTTAGTGCAAATTTAATTCAAGGATTGTTCAAAGAAAGGAGACCCCCACTTTCCCGCTCTGAAAAAAAAAAAGTCTTCCCTTGCTCCTTCACCCAACAAAAGGCTTTCACCGCCGTCCCCACCCCCGGTCCTCTTCACATGGGCGAACACGCTCATAACCAGGCCAATGTGGACACATGATATGATATTCATCAGCCGAGCAGGAGCTGCTAGCTTTTCGGCGCAAAACGACACGCCGAACCCGGATAACGTATCCCGGCAGATTTCTATTTAAGTGGTGTGAAAGTACAAACGGCAACCTGAAGCCTTGAATCGCCCTCTGGCTCCCTCTTACCCGTTTTTGTTGCCTTCGGACAGCATTATGGCCGGCCTTGAAAGGAAACCCCCGGGGATAAAAGATGACACCGTGCCGCTGGATGTTATTTCGGTCAGGCGCTGCTTGAAACCGGCAACGCGAAATTTAAAAAATATCCTGCTCGTATGTTTCAATTACTGATTAGCCATACACTGCGTCGGTATCAGGGATGCACTGCATGCATGACGGCCATGTTGGCTAGCGCGAAAGAGCAACGGCTACCTTCCGGTCTGAGATTTCCAAAATAAAAGCCCAATTTAACGCCCAACCTTGGCGCATATCGAAAGAAAAAGTATTTAAACTTTAACGCAGCACCAGAAAAGAAAACTACATAATATGTGCTACAAGAAGGAAACCATTAAGATATGTTTAGGTTTAAATGAATAACTTTTTAGATATGTGCCATTAGATGCCCATTAATTACATATAACACTCTTTATGTCACCAAGCAGGCTTAAAAATAATCTTTATCAATTAAACTACTAGTTTACTGGGATAAAACTCAAGTTGATTGCCATTACAAACATGCACACCAATTTATCTACCATCACACATGATTCTGAATTCTTTATGCATGAATAACTACTACAGCAATATAGTGTTTATATAGCAATAATTGCTTGACAATTACACAATAAACACTGTGTTTTAACCCTGGGTGTGACCAGAAGTGGCTTTCGGTAGCATGTTATACAGCCTTGTTATAGATATAGTAAAGCAAAATAAGCTGAAAGGCCTATTCCTCTTCAGTTTCCACTTTCATGTATAGGCCATCATAAACCTTGCTGACAGTAACATAATAGTATTGTGTATATATATATATAATATGGCCCATCGTCTGTGCAGAAACATTGCACACAGCAACTGCATCGCTCCGGTGAGCCGAGATAAAGACACACAAAAAAAATGACATTATATTTTTCGGTTTGTGTTCTTCAGCCATTGTAATCATGAATAGTTTTTATACATTTTCAATAGCCCAAAAGCACAGTGGCTATCACGTGCTGCAAGTACAGCACCTCACGTCAACTATCAGAAAATCAAACACACAAACACAAACAGGACATACTTTATCGTAGCCTCATATGACAACCAGAGTTGTGATTACAGGGTTGATCAGGTGCAAAAGATTTTCTGATTTTAACATGAGCAGCAGCTGTTGCAAGTTTGTGAAATACTGCACTAGGTGTTCGATGTGTGTATTTTTCTGTAGCGACCCAAACAACCCAAGCAGCTCAAAACTATCAGAGCAAGGGTTTTAATGAAGAGCTTTTAACTGTATTTTAATGGTTGTAAGAAGAACTTCTAATTGGTCAGGGTGCCTCACAACTGCTGCATATACCATCACAGGCCTGAGCACATGGCCAATAAGCTTGTCCAACATTGGCTATGCTGAACCCTGCCTGACCATATAACTATGAAATAGAATCACGATCTACGATACCCAAAACATCCTGTGATTTAAGTGAGGAAGACACAGTTATGAGGAGAGGAAACATGAAAGAAACAAGAACAAGAAGATGAAAATTGACCTGGACATCAGCAGCCAGTGAGCATCTCTTTGTAAATCCATCACCAGAATTAGTTACCAAACTCTGTGAGGTTATTCCTGAAAAGCGATTTATAAATCACTTTCAGAAATCTGGAATACAGGAATCAAAAAAATGGAACCACAAATTAAGTCCCGGTGTTTGTCTATTGTATGACAGGTTATTAAGCAAATTTTATGTTTGTATGGCATATTTAGCAATGCTTAATACAACTGATATAAAGAGGTGAGACAAGTGTTAACCGCCTTGTCTTGTAAACCATTTAACTGGTGAACTGAAAAGTTAAGCTATGTTGAAGAACGTAAAGCACTCATTTTAAGAGTGAGGGTTAGGATTGCTGTTCAGGTTTCATATATTTTAATAAAGGTTGCTTACCTTTTGGAAAGGTGTGGTGTCTCTGCCCCTTTACTCGGGTCAGCTTTTTTCTCACCATCTGCTTCTTGGTCCACCTTCTGTGAGATGATTCAAAATAAAAACAATAAAAAGCTATATAGAGAAAAGAGATTCAGCTTCAAAATGCTCTTCACTCTGAAGGTTAAATTTCTTCTAGTGCTACAGATAGTGCACGGTTTCTAACTATTCCCTGATATCCACAACAGTTTATTTACTAACCTTCAGCTTCCTGGCAGGTGGTGTTTTATCCTGAGAGGAGGACGATTGTGATGATCGTGACGACGAGTCTGATTTGGAGTCAGAATCTGATGAAGAACCTGAATCTTGGACCTCAGTCACCAGCTTCTTGTCTTCATCTGCCGTCTTCTGTTTCTTTTCCTGCTCCTCCTTTAGCCGTTTCTCCTCTCTTCTCTTCTCCTCCTCCTGTTGTTGTTTCTTCTCTTTTTCTCGTTCCTTCTCACGCTGTTTCCTCCCCTCCTCCATTCGTTTCCTCTCCTGTTCCTTCTCTTCTTCTAAGCGTTTCTTTTCTCTTTCCTGTTCTTCTTCCTTCCTTCTTTCTCTCTTCTGCTCCTGCTGTCTCTCCTTGTCCTCCCTCTCCTTCAGCTGCCTCTCTTCCTCCATCTTCCTGTCCTCTTGTTGCATCTTTGTCTCCCGTCCTGGCTGTGGGGATTCACTGGAAGACTCAGCAGTGGAGTGTGCAGTCTCTCCTGACACACCAGCCCCCTCTGACTCCATCTTGTGTACAAGCAGAGAAAGGGGCCCTGTCCCACGTTTCACGCGTGGTTCGGGACTGCTGGAACGAGAACTTGAGTCAGAATCTTGCCTCTGCACCTTGGAAGGTGGGAATGACACCACCCTTTGGCTGCGTCCAGCTTCTTCACGGTCATCTGGGTCTGGCGGGCTCTGCTTGGGAGTGTCAGGAAGGGGGAACAGATTAGGGGGTGGAGAGGGAGGAGGTGTGGGGTGGCGCAGTTGCATGGGGGTGTGGTGTACCTGTGGAGGTGGGATGTGCTGCGGAGGTTGAAGTTTGCGTTTGGATCTTCCAGCTGATGATGGGACGCTGGGTGGCATCTGCTGCGATGGGGCAGGTCCCCTGCTTCCCTTTCGGACCCCACCGGGACCAGGCCCCCAGTCCTCATCATCATCACTCTCATCATCACCATCATCACCTTCATCACTATCCTCATGGACATGGCTTGATGCTGAACCCCCAGCAGATCGGCTCAGGTGGAGCACAGAACGAGCCGATCCTGGTTCACTCGGTGCGGTGCCTTCCTTCTCCTGAGCTGGGGGTACTGCTGGGGGACAGTCGGGCTGTCCCAGAACGCGCACTGACAGGGAGGCGACTGCACGGGGAGGAGAGGGTGCTGGTGGCTCCTTGTGTCCTTGGTGAAAGGTGGCTCGCTGCATCCTAGCTCCTGGAGCGTCATGGGCCTCCTGGTGATGAAGGGTGGTGCCATGACCTGTCACTGAGTCTCCTGCCCCTCTCTCCTCAGGCCTGGCCAGAACCTGACGTGGCTGCGCACAGATAACTGAGTCAGTGGGAGACGAAACATGATGACTTAATTCTGCTGATGTATTTTTAAAAAAAATGAGTTTAATCAGATTAAATCTGTAATCATTAGAAAAAAATAGTTTATATCATGCAAAAAGCACCATGCTATTATTTTTGTTTTGGTACACAGAATGTTGACAAATGCGGAAAATCTGATTCTTCTGTACCTTTCTGCTCCACAGGATAAAACCTTTGTTTTCCTCGAGGGTACTGACCTTGTCAGAGGCATAGGAGGAGCTGTCATTGTCCTCCGAGTGTTCTTCATCCTCCTCAGGTACAGCTAGGCTCTCTGAGAGACAGAAGCACGAGGCAGAGGTTAAAAGTCGACCCCGGTCTGAGAATTATACTCCCAGGACATGCCTACTGGATCTCACACAAGCAAAACTTTTCTAACAATAACTTGTAATGATTTCTTTTCCTCACACCGAAAAAGAGAAATAAAAACTTGAATCGTTTTTTAGAGAAATTCTGTCTTAATGGCTGTGAAATCAGAGATTAGAGTGTAGTTTTTCCCATAGTGTGAAATGCTCATTTGACAAGCCACTGTAGGTTTTACACATTTATTTAAATGTTATTTTTAATTTTTAAGCACATAAAGTTAGGTAAGCAAAGACGTTTGACCACCAGGGAGTTTTTGCGAGTCGTCTGAGCCAAAGGACGGGCCAAGTGTGTGTTTGTGGTCTGAATCTTTTACCATCAGCGTCTTGCCCCTGCTGGGCCTCTCTCTCCAGTCTCTGGCAAAGGAGCTCTTGCTGCTTGGCCAGGTACTGCTTTATGAAGCTGTTTTGGCACATCTCCTCTCCTATCTGTAACACAGCGTTTTTAAAACAATGTGACATTGTGTCAAAACATCACCAGACTACTGCAGATTTTAAAATCTCCTACCTGAGAGTTGGGCTGCAGCCCACTGTGAGAGGACGATGTCTTCTGTAGGTTCTCCAGCATCAGAGCCTGATGGTAAGGAGGAGGGGAGGGGAATTCATTTAAATGTTAACGTAATGCCAGAATGAATATTAAAGAAAACTGTAAACCAGATACTAGAATTCTGAGTCCTCTAATTATAACGCTTGTTAAACCTGTTGACTTTTTGTATATTTAAATATCGCATATAGGTTTGCATTTTGTGCACAACATTAAAAAGGCAGACCTAAACCCAATAATAATACTAAATGTGCCTACAATGTAAGATACTTAATAAAAAAGGGCACTTTAAGAATTGTAAAAAGAATTAACATAAATGCATGTATATTAACTTAATAGTCTATTAATCACATGCAATAAATTTATGACTAAAAAGCATCGTCACTCCTGAGCCACTTTATTAGGTACACCTGTTTAATTACTCATTGTCACAGACATCTAATCAGCCAATCACAACTCAGAGCATTTAGGCTTGCAGATATGATAAAGACAACTTGCTGAAGTTTAAACTGAACATCAAATGGGAAAGAATGGCAATTTAAGCGATTTTGAATGTAGCATGGTTGTTCAAGCCAGATTTTCCCACACAATCATCTCTAAGGTTTACAGAGAACGGTGTGGAAAAGGCAAAATATCCCGTAAGCAGCAGCAATGCCTCGACAGCAGAGGTCAGAACGGTGCTTCAAGCTGACAGGAAGCCAATGATTCCCTCAAATAACCACTTGTTACAATTGAGGTATGTAGAAGAGCATCTTAAATGCACAATATATCTAACTTTGAAGCAGATGGACTACAGCAACAGAAGACCACACCAGGTGTCACTCCTGTTAGCTAAGAACAGGAAACTGAGGCTACAATTCACATGTCTTACACAATAGATGACCAGAAAAATGTTTCCTGGTCTTATTGGACTTGCTTTCTGTTCCATTATATGCAAGGTAGGGTCAGAATTTGCTGTAAACAACATGAAAGCATGGATCCATCCTGGCTTGTAACAATGTTTTCGACTGGTGGTGGAGGTGTAATGGTGTGCAGGATATTTTGTGACACACTTTGGGCTTTTTATTACCAGCTGACCATTGTTTAAACACTATAGCCTACCTGAATATTTTCACTGCTCGTGTCCATCCCTTTATGACCGCTGTTTAGCCATTGTGTGATGGCTGCTTCCACAGGGATAACACACCGTGTCCAAAAGGTCAAATCATCTCAATCCGGTTTCTTGAAAATGACACTGAGTGTACTGTACTTAAAATGACCTACACTCTCACCACATCTCAATCCAATAGAATAACTCTGGGATTTTGTGAAATGGGAGATTGCCATTATGGATGTGCAGCAGACAAATATGCAGCAACTGTGTGAACTTATCTTGTCAATATAGACCAAAATCCCAGAGTAATGTTTCCAGCACCTTGTTGAATCTTTGGCAAGAAGAATCAAGAAATTCAAAAATGAAGCCCAACCCAGTACTAGCGCTGTCTAACTAATGAAGCATGCATGAGTCTCTCTTTATACATTCTCTATTGCCTAAATCCTAAAAGATCCAAGATGTTTGTTCGAAGTAAAGAGAAGACACTTTCCATCAGTGCTTTTTCTGTGCAAAGATAAACTCTGAATCCTGACTGAAGCGCTTCATATAAACACATTCATTCACCCTGTTGAAACCCCATCTGGCGTGTGGGGCTCAACAGGGTGCTAGTAAGGTGTACCTGATAAAGTAGTTAGTGAGTGTGTATTAAATTCTTTGACAAGAAAGGCACATAAAAAAAACTTTAGGCATCCTACACATCATTGTTTTGAATAATAATTTGAATATAGGTAAATCACAATAAAATTATTCTCCATCAACAAAGCCTTAAAGAGACTTTAAGAGCAACTCTATTGCTTTAATCTTATCAGCACCGTATTTTTTACTGTATGCATGCTGATATCAGTTTATTTTAATACTGTGCCGTTAACGCACGGTTTGAGTCAGATATGGGGAGTTTATATCGCAATCAAGAGGTGTTGCTTCACTATAATCTTATGATTAAAATAAATACATAAAGCAACGTATTATTTAAAAAAAGACCAATCAATTGGTAACATATTTTTTAAATGTGACTTTAGCAAAGGAGATGATCCCGGTTTTTAACGGTGAAAACGGCGTTTACAAAAATATAAGTTGAAGAAAATTTGAATGAAATAGCTGTTGGTTATGCGCGGAATGTGTTTACATCACGAGGCGCGCCCCCCGTAACCCTAATACACACGCGCACGCACACGCAAGCACGGTGCGCGCGCGGGCACTGTCATGTACACTATGTGCGGCTGTTGGCTTGCTTACTCTCAGCTTAGGCCTGGACTTGACAGGTGCACAGTTCAACTGTGTGCAACACGGTGCTCTGCGAGTAGTTACGAATTAAGTCCGAACTCGGTAGCCGGGCCGTCGGGTTAAACTGTCAGTTACAACCAGTCGAAGAGGAAAACTGTTGTTTATGAGTAATAACGCGTGCACGGCGATTTATGTATTCCCGCTTCACAGCCCACACACATACACACATCGTTACGGCCTCTACTGTTAACCCCCCCACTGTCTCTCGCCTCCTGCTGAACTTGGCCAGACTCGGCACAGACGTCCGTAACGTGAGAGAAAACTTACCCCTTTGAGTCGCTTGATAAGTGTGTTCTTTTGTCCGCTTTTTGGGAGGTTTCTTTGCTCCAGAGCCGCTTTCAAATCGGCAACTCGGAGCGACTGAAGAGGTTTTCCATCAAGCGTAATATCTTCGTCCGCCATTTTGCTCCCTCCGCTTGTCTAAACTCCGTCGCTACGGCTGCCGCTCGGCGTCACAGCTCGGGAGTTTCCGGAAGCGCTCGGCTTGTCCGAACGATCCTCTTACCAAAATGTTTTTTTTGTATAAACACGACTAATATAGTAATATAACAACAAATAAAACAAACAATATTTTATTTGCAAAAAAATGTATTTGTGTTTTCTGAACAGGAATACAAGACAGACAACCAATGTAGTGTTAAAAATAAGGAGGATTAGGTCTGTTATTACTGTAGGAAAAGCATTCACTTCTATATGTCAGCAATATGCATAACAGATCATACTGAGTTCAAATAGTGTAAAAAAAAAAAAAAAAAAACCCCCATCCAGTTACAAAAGAAAAGACAGCCATTTTTGAACTGTAACTCGGAAAAAAAAAGAAAAAGAAAAACTTTGTTCATTGCAAATCACCCAATCACTCAGGTGAAGGATGTGCATATATATATGTATAAAGTATAAGCAAATTAAAGCCATGCAGATGGGGAAAGCAAAGGAACATAAACGTTGGCATACAATAAATATACAGCTAAAGGTTACTTGCCCATCATGCTCCCTTAACACACACACACACACACACAGCCCATTTTAACAGGCTGCTAGTCATTGGAAAATACTTCAAACCTCCACAGGGTGGCACTGCAGCAAAGAAAATGTAAAAGCTGGAAACCAAGTCAACAATTTAAATCTGAAACATTAGAAAAAGAAAAAGTAGGGGGAAATAAAGGGGGGGGGGGGGGAAGTAATATGATTGCCAGAAGAGAAGGTAGTGCTATATTCAAGTTTTATCCCCCTGGCTGTGTTCTCTCACAAACAAGATGTGTAGTGTGAATATGCTGACGTGTTGTCGCAGAGAGGAGCATAATACCAATTATGACTCACAGGCCGTGCTGTGCACCTGTCAGTATGAAAAGTGGAGTAGTGTTAGACACAAAACAGGTTTGTTTTCATGGATTGTAAAATACAAAGTGTCTCTTTTAAATTGAAAAGCAGACTATGCTTCATTCCACAGGCATAGGTTCACGATCACAATAAAGTCCCACAAACTGATGTAGAGTTAACCGTCGTCCCCGTCTTTGTTCCGTCATAATAATCACAACTGGTTTCTGATGTGCACTTCCACAATAAGATGGCTTCAAACTATCAAAGCGGACATAAATAAGAGGCGATGACAGGCAGTTTATGGGAAAATGATGCTGAAAAGCAAAAGTCAAAGAAGAGAAGTGATGCAAGTCATAACAAGACGTGTGAAGACAGGTGAACTCGGTCAACAGGTTTCGCATCCATTACCAAACCTGCCACATGACTGTGGGAAAGAATAGGATGAGGCAATTTGTCACCCAGCTAACGTTGCTCAATCAAAAACCCCTTCATCGACCCACAGACATATTCTCCGTCTGTGACAAAAAAGCTTTTGTTTTTCTTCATAGAGATGTGAAACACGTGCAAACTGAAGAATGAGGAGATGTTTCTTGTTAAGTGGAAATGGGGCACTACACAAAACACGCAAACACTTGCACAGATTGAGAATAGAAGCTGGGAAAACTTCCAACATTTCTCCCAAATAAAGCCCCCCAAAAACACACACAACATGCTGCTTCTGCAGCTTCTGAATTGATAATCACAAAAGGCCCTTCAGGTATCACAGTAAGAAAAAAGGATGTAAAGTCTCCTCCTCTGGACTATTTCTGGAAATCGGGGGTGGCTGAATAAATAGAGGAAGGAAGGAAAAATGGCTATCGTGTGAGAGGTAGGGGGGGGGGAGAAAAAAAAATATGGCAAGCACATTAAAGCAAAGCTCCCAAAATAGGAAGTCCACACGGACACTTAAACCACACAGGGGCTTCAAAATCTTCAATAAATTAACACTTAAAAAACTATTTTTGCCTGGCATCAAAGCACAGAGGTCAGTGGAGAAACAAAAGCAAACCAGCACGCGCTCAGGCGACACACGCAACACGGTGAAAACAGCTGGATAACAGCTGTGGCGAGGAACAAACGCCTCGCCGCAGGATTCGGCTTCGCTTCCTTCCATCCCATTCAAGCACAGGGGTAATGAACGAGTGTAACAACAAATAAGGCATTTCAGAGAGGAGGAAATAGATGTGTAGTGTAGACAAAGTTGTTTGTTTTAACGTAAGCACTAAGAAACATCATGAAGATATTTCTGCCAGACGCTGCAGCAGAGTGGAGAAGCCGGCCGCCTGCTGGGAGAGCTCTGCGACACGGTCCACCATCTCCTGGGTGGCAGATACTGATGGATAGTTCTGTGCAGCACCCTTTGTTGCCACCACGACTGCCTTCAAAGCTTGGCAGAGCCGTCCCCCCGAGGTAGTGATCTGATGGGGGAAAAAAATATTAAAGATATTACACCGCTATGAAATGCTGGATCTAAACATCATGCCAACTTTTCCACATACTTTGGCCCGGAGGTCAGCAGACGTGAGAAGACGGGAGAGCGTGTCCCCGATGAATACCAGCTTGTGCGCAGTTACAATGAGGCTCTTTCCTCTGGCGACGAAGATTCGAGGAGGTTGGTTTCCCTTCACGCTGCTGAAGAGCACATCGACGGCATCCGCCAGGCAGGAGAGGTGGGCGAGGCTTTGAGAGGAGTAGAAGGAGAGCAGCTCTGAGTCCTCCAGGGAGAGGGACACTGGCAGAGGAGGGGAGGGGGTCAACTGAAAAAGATGAGAAAGGAAAATGAAAATCTGCACAAGAAATGTAGGAAAGTAGCCAGAAGGTTTCTAATTTGAATTAAGGAGAATGAAAACAAGACTTTCAGATACATAAACAGCAAACTGAAAGAAGTCCTGAGAAATTAAAATAAAAAACACAACGCACATATTTACAGCACTGTGCAAATCTCATTATTTCTTAGGATAGTGCATGGAAAATGGGAGCAGCGATTTATTAAAACACGTGGAAACATACATAAAAATATAGTATATAAGGCAAAAACAGAGGTGGTACAAGCTAGAAAGCTAATATTTGGTATGACTGCCTTTATTCTTCACAATCTGAACTCTCTTTTGCAATCCTTGGTGTCATTTCTTCAAGTAGTCTTTGGTTCTCTTCTCTGTCAAGATGGTCCCACTGCTTCAATAATGTTCAGGGTCCAGGCTCTGCCACTCCATTGGCTGTGTTTTTGGGATCACTGTCATGCCGAAAAACGAAGATGCTGCCAGTGTGAGATGTTCTTAAATGGATCATAATCTGATGTTCATGATGACCTGCGTTCATAATTCAACCAATTTTGACAAGATCTCAAACAACACTGGCTCAAATACAGCTCCAAACCATGACAGAGCCTCCTCCGTGTCTTACAGATGCCTGTGGACACTCACTTCTGATGAGGATTCAGTGAACAGCAGATGGATCAACTGAAGCATCTCTCAGCTCCTGTGCAGGGTCTTTGTTGGATTTTTTCCCCATGTATTACAAAGAACATGAAACTGTTCATCGGCTGTAGATAATTTTTGGGGGACATTTCTTTTGTCCTCCACTTGTTCCGTCTCTTCAAAAAAAATTTAAGGACACATTTCACAAAATGCTGAGAAAAGTTCCATATTCTGCTAATTGCTCTTTGGGAATCACCTAACTGATGCAAAAATACAATTTTATGCCTGTAACTGTGTCATCTTTGTTATATAGTCAATAACAAATGACGTTTTATTCTGGCTCAATCAAAAATTCAGTGCAACAGCCTCCACTTTCCATCCTAGAAACACGTTACAAAAAATTGCTTCGGTCTCTCAGTTTTATAACATGTTGGTTGAGAAGCACAGAGGCACCTCAGACAATAAGCGACAGGAGTGAATACAAGAGTTAGAAGATATTTCACCCATTGAGTGGAGTAAAATATGTTTAAAGACACACACCCAAACCATCAACACCCGATTGAGACTTTAACTGGATAATGCGAACAAATGTCTCCCCTGCAAATAAATAAATTTGATCCTAATATACTGGACAAATGTTGTAAGTGTACCAATCACCAAGCTTCATTGTATCACTGCTCAGTGTTAAAATGCATTTCTCGGGTCCCATGTTTCCCTGTTCTGTTAAGTCCTGTGTTCTGTATTTTAAGCATTTATCCAGATGACTGTAATTTATCTCGTACAGAGAGAAAGACAGTTTACCTTTGCTTACTCCAGGCCAAACGTTGTGTTGCAGTATGCTGGGAGAATGTTGATAGCCCCTCTTTTGACCAATGGTTAAACAATGTAACATCGAGTTTAGTTTGTTTAGGGAAGTTGAGGAAGTGGAGAGAGAGTGAGGTAATGAAAAATACATAACTAAATTTGGGAATATGCAAAATCCAATAAATATATGTTTAAAAAAATGGGATCAAATGATGTGTTGTTGCAGCAGGCTGCTACTAACAAAGTGCCTAAAGATACCACTTAATATTGGTTATTTGCTAAATTATGATGTGTAGACAGAACTCTGGTTCAACACTTGAATTAGGTGCTTTTTACGATTGCATGATTCACACATCTGAAAATGGTCAGGTAGGAGGGCTGGACTGAAAATGAGTGAAAAAGCAGCCAAAGAAAAACTTTAAGGGAGCTTCAGAAAGACTGGAGAAGTATTGCTCAAGACCACATTAAATAATCACAATAGAGTCAGATATAAAGAAATGAAAGGTGGCTCAAGACTTTTGCAAAGTATTCTATATTATTTTTTAACCTTAGCAATAATCTGCAACCATGTCTTGACTAATCATTTAGTCCACAAAGTGTAAAAGAGGCTGAGAAACCACCTGCAATAAACGTCTTAGAGTCCAAATGGCTCCTTCTGATTTATTTCTTTCCTAACTGAGCTCCAAAATACCAAAACAGACTGTCACAGGACTGCGTCCTAAAGCCCAGAAATTCCTTCATCTCAAAGCTTAAGACATTTTCACATTTTATTAACACCCCACTTACAAATCGTGTGCCAGAGAAGGCATTTGATTGTCAAAGTAGTTCTAGGCTTCAGTCAACTGACTTCATATTTTAATATTAGCCAGCAAAGACAAAGTCCTAAATGTCAGAGTTTCCTATCAGAGTTGCGCAAGAATTGCAGCCACTGTTAATTGTGCCAAATAACTGTTTAAGGCTGTTTGTCTTCATAAAATCCAAATAGGATCAAAGCATGTGATACATACACAAAAAACGGTCCTAATATAATAGTCAAATAACAGGAAATGTATTAATAACACATGAAAAAGCTGCTAATGAGAGCAGAAAGTATATAACCAAATTAGCATATGGTAAGTCAAAGCAGGCAGCCTTGAACTGAACCCGAGTCGTACAAACAGAGGGTCCATACAGCACGTCAGCCACTGCTCAAAGGATGACTGTGCTCTTCTGTCACTCATTGTCCTGGAGTCTCCGTCCTATGTAAGAAAGTCTGTTGAGATCCACAAGTGACCTCTTGTTACCCGTCGATGACAAAACAAGGGAATGTAGCGAGGGGCAGGAAAAATGCAGACGGAGCAATAAGAAGACATGACTTCAGTCTGATGCAACAGAACTGACTTCGAGTTTTCGCAAGACAGGACAAGGTGTGATTAAAAAAAAAAAGCTCAGAGACTGTCGTCGTGTGTAAACTGAGCACAGCATGGTCGTGTTGATGCCTGTGGTGTACCACAAGGTTCAATTTAAAGCCCCATTTTATTTTCCGTCTTCATACTCTCACTTGGCAAGAGTATGTGAACGTATATTTTTAATTGCTGTGCAGATGACACGCACATATACATCTAGGGTTGACACATGGTGATGCAAGAAGCCCAGGTTCACAGAGATGAAGGCCACAATTTGTCAGGCTATCAAAGCAGAGTTCTCCTCAAACACCCTGAGGTGACTGAGGGAGAGGATCAGCGCTAACCCAGAGTTTTGATGGATGCTTGCTCACATCCAAGTTTTTTTGGCTGCACCTCTACCACCATCTTTCCCTGCTGCTCTGCTTTATTCTCCAGATTTCAACCTCATGCTCTTTTCCAAAATGGAATTCAAGATTTCTTTTGGCACAGTGGAGGAGATCCAGGTGCCTGAGGTGCTTACAAAATGGGCCAAGGAACAGCGTATCCATCCACAATGTGACTAGTTCTGAAGCGATGGAGGCCAAATACAGATAAAAAGAATTTTATTTTTTTGATGGCACCTCATACATTTATGCTGATGTATGTGCTTACTTGACTTTCCTGTCAACCTGGATGACTGATTTCAGAATTAACTGCGGAGTAAACAGATTCATTTGAAAGACTGCAGCAGCATACAAATACACAGCACTAGGTAAACTTATGGAGTATAAAGCTTGTATTGGTAAAACAAACAGCTGCTGCAAACTGGATTAAAGAGTCATACTGTTCACTAGTAAACAGAGCAGACTGTGAAAACAAGAGTGAATCGATGCCTTCGCTGTGGGGAATCACTGTGAGTGAGTCAGGAGCAAAGGATCAAGTAAACAGAGGTAAAAACACAGAGGGAACAGCTCACCCGTGGCTCTGAGGTGATAGTTTGTGTCTGTCCGTTCTCAGTGCGGGCGTCAGGAGGCGGTTCAGGTTTACCCTAGAGCAAAGTGACCAGAGAACATGTGTGACTAGTTACCGGCAAAGGAAAAAATGTGTTAAAGCACAATAACAGAAACTGTAAGGAATTAGATGCATATATAGCATAAATATCAAGGTAAGGAAGAAATTAATGTGATACTATAAAACGATGCATTCCTAACATAATAAAAACTAACCTGCAGCTTTACATATCCAACACTGTCTCCAGTAGGAACTGGAGCCGGGATGGGAGTCAAGCCGATCCCAGCATACTCGTTGCTGGGATCATCTTCTTCATCAGCAGGTCCCACTGTGAGCATCACCGTGGCTGGAGTAGGAGGCAAGGGGAAAGCAGGCTGAGGGGTTGGAGGCAGAGGCCTCTCCTGGATCCAGCTGCTTTTACGGGAACCCATTCCTCCTCCAGATGACTTCCCATCAGGCACCGGGAGCGCAGGCAACGGCCTACGTGACAGAGATTCTTGGGAAGGCAGACGGGGCCGGCCCTGAGCCTGTAAGAGGAGGGTGCTTTCCTCAAGCGAGCGCTGGACCAGCGACAAGAGCCCTTCGGATGGAGGAGCGCTACCGACGGCAGACAACGCTGGGAGCAGGTCCGATAAGCGTGCCCAGGCCTGCTGAAGGGGTGGCGGGGGATCCCCTGAATGACTGGCTTTCCAGGTGGACAGGATTTCCGCCAGTGAGGTAGCCAGGTCCCGTGATGACAGAGTGGAGGGCGAGTTGGAGACTGTGGTGAGCACAGAGTGGACCAGACTGGAAAGCGAAGCTCGCCACTGCATGTCACCAGAGCCGTTACTAGACACAGAGAGGCGGCGTGTGGAGGTGGAAGAAGATGATGAGGAATGAGGAAGGACTTCGACAGTCAGAGCTGGCATGTCATAAATCCCACCATCGGGCTCAGAGTCACCACGGCTATTATCTCCACCACTGACTCGTTTCTCGGATCCAGGAACACAAGAAACCCGTCCGACCTGAGGGACTTCCTCCCCACAGAGGCTGCTGGTCGACTCTCCCGGTGCCAGAGGGACGCCCGGAAGTGTAGGGACACTGTAGACTTCATCATCAGCTTCGTCAGGCTGAACATCTACTGTGGCCTTAGTCAGAGTGATTGTGGGGACATCATAGACCTATCAGTGAAGAGGGAAAAGCAGATTTGATTGTTTAAATAAATAAAGAAAACATTGCGAAACTTTGAAATTTGAAAAACATATGAAGAAAGGAAGGAAGATACTCCAGGTAGATTCTTTATTATTTAGTCCAATAATGGCATAATAATAATAATAATAACATTTCATCCATGCAGTAAATGCAGTAAGTACCAATTATATGCTACATTAAAAAGGGAACCCATATGCACTCTGTAGGTACATCCAGCAAAGAGTTACTGACTCCCACTGATGTGGGAAACACATTTTTATTCATTAAGTCTTAAAGCGAGCCTGCAGTCCACATACAGTGACTGCAGGCAAGGAGGGAAAAAATAACCCAGCAGCTGGCACACATTTTCAAGTAACTTTAAAGTGGAGACCACTGGGGGCAGGGATGTGGTGGTGGTGGTGGTGATGGCGGTGGTATATCCTTGGCATGGTTGTGACAGATGGGTGTGACTGGGAGAAAAATAGAAGCAGCATTTGTACTGGATAGACTGGCTCCAGGAGCACACAGAGACAGGTGTGGCCTCGCCTCGAAGGGGGGCAGGGAGACAGGCTAATACTGGAATGTGGGAAGAAATAGTGGCGGGGTATATGATAGTCATCTCTTGTTCTTTGCTTGTGTAGGCATGCATTCAGCACAGCAGATTCCCACAGTTTCCAGCAAAGTAATATACTAGGGTTGGGGGTAATCAGAGCATTTTGATTCTGCTGGATGTTTGTCAGGTCAAAATATGACAGGAACAAAACAGAAACACAGAAGCCCTGTAAGTAATTCTCTGTCAGACGCTCTCTAAAGTTGATTTTGCGTTTTGTGTGCCGGGAGATGAAGCACCAACTGCAACGTACCACTGTTTCAGTAATTCCTCTAAGTGATATTTAATACTGGCTTAATTAATTAAATAAATGTGTGTGGACCTAGATATGAAAACAGGTGGATGGATTGACCACAGGAAAACAGTTTGTCCCAAACATTTAATCATTATAAAACACTGAACTTCCAAGCTACCACAGCCAGCAGTGGAGCTCATCGTGGCCACACAAGGAAGGCAAAGAGGATATAAAGCCACTTGACAGCTCACAGTCAAACAACAAATAAAGCAGTTGCTTTAGACACTAATTCAGAGGTTTATCCATAAGTCAGCCTCGTGTGCAAAGTCTTTACCTCTGACTCAGCGTCGGCCTGCGGTGGCACACTGCGGGGGGTGTCGTAAATGCTGTCATCTTCTCCAAGTGCAGAGGGGACTGGATGCTGCCACCTGCCCTTCGGAGGTGTATCGTATACCTACCAAGGCAACATTAGAATTAAAAAAAAAAAAGAAGAAAAATCCATAAAAAAAATATTTAATTTAACACTAAAATATTCCCAGTAAATATGATGGAGACTTTAAAAGTTTATTGCCAAACAAGTACCATCCAGGAGTAATAAAAGGATTCATGTACATGGTGAAGGGCTTTTCCTGGCTCAAAATAGACGTCTTTAAAGTTTTGGTGCGGGGCGTTGACAACGGACATGAGAACAATCAGTCCACATATAGTTAGAGAACAGTCTTTGTTACCTTAGTTAACACAAGTTTATGCAGTTTCCTGATATTTGATAAACAAAACTGTTGTAAATCAAGCCATGCTTAAAAAAAATACTGACTTAAAGTTATTTTGTAACACTTCTGGTGATTTTTCCACTTCTTTCACAAACATCTTCTGTATGCAGAGGAAAAAAACTGCTTATGATGTCATCATATTGAGAACTAAAGCAACATTACAGGACGACCTAACCTGTTTAACACACCACTAAAAATGCCTCCTCCCCCACCCCCTAGATGAAACCCAGCAGGGTTTCCAAAGAACGAAACAAAAAACAAACATTTAACAAAAACGAAACACTTTTTAAAAATCTGATATGAGTCACATTTCTTTTTATCAAATGGTCAAAACTGAACAGGAAACGCAGATTTTTTTCTGTTCAGCAAGGAAACAGGCTCACTGCCCTCACAGCATGCAGAGCTGCTGAGCCAGGATGTTATTAACAGGTAATAACTTTATTCTTACTTTATAAATACTGAAGAATTAGATAGAACAACTTTTAATCGCTTTAAGTATAATCGTCACATACCTGATCATCAACAGGATCTGAATAATCCTGATTTTCTCCCTTTTGATTCTGCACACTGCTGCTTTTCTCCACGCCATTACTCGTCCTTTCCTCCGTTCCCTGGGGGGCTGCCCTCTGTTTGCCCTCTTCTTGCTGCAGGCTTGCAGAAGTTGCTTGAGCAGCAGATTTGGGGACAGAGTTAGAGTCAGCTGACAGCTGTGATGGTTGTGTGTCCTTCCTGGTGACGCTCCTTACTGGAGGTGCTGGTGGAGGTGGTTTGCGGGCGAAATTTGGCGATCCAGGAGCCCTGACCTGGCCAGCTCTGATAAGCAATGGGGATCCCCGGTGAGAGGCAAGGCCGGGCTTGCCCCTGGCAGCGGCAGGGGTGGGCGAAGCTCCCTTGAGCAGGGCTCGAGGAGACGCTTGGGCAGAGGTTATCTGAGGCGGGTAGTGGTGAGCCAGAATTGTCGCTGGTGTCCTCGGAAGGCTCACTCCCACAGAAGTGGGTGTTTGGTACATCCCAGGTGTGTCCTGGTTCGCTTTTGATTGGGGGGTAGCTGTAGTTCCATTGGTTATCAATGGTCCATTAGAGCAAAAAGCACTGGCCACAGAGCCTCCCGTTGGGGATTGGTAAACATCATCGCCTGCAAGAGGCGTGCCTTTGGGCACCAAGTAACAGTCATCCGAGGCCCCCGTGGTTATTGTTTCTCTGGGAACAAGATATGTAGCGTCCTCTGCTTCATCGGCTGTCCTCGGCACTCCGCTGGGGGCAAGATACACAGACTCTGAAGCCAGGTGAGCTCCTGGCTGCCTCGCATGCTGAGCTGCTGCAGGCGCGGGACTCACTGGGCTCTGATAAACCGCTCCTGTCATGTCTGTTCCTCGTCCTCTCAAAGAGGGTGAGCGTGGCCGCCCCACCACCCCGATATCCCAGTCAGGTCTGGGCCGGGTGCCAGAGCTAGAGTGCGAGCGTGGCCGCCCGCCCTCAGTTCTGCGTAGCTCCCCTGGTCTCGACCCCGCTCCTCGTCCCTCGCCCACCGCTGGCGGGGAGCGATAAACTCCGTCCGCATCATTCGCGGTCCGAGCCAGCGGGGCACCAGGCGACAGGTAGACCGAGTCTTCACTGGAGCCACGACAGGGGTCCGAGCCAGGGGGCGGGGCGGTCTGAAGGAGTCGAAGGCGATTAGCGGGGGCGATCCCCTGTCTGCCATGCAGCGAACAGAGCCACCACCCGGGCCCGCCGCTCTGCTCCTGTTCAAGAACCATGAGGATGTCGCCCTTTCGGAAAGCCAACTCTTCTGGGCTTTCTGCCGTGTTGTCAAACAACGCCTTTGCCAATACCGTCTGTGCAGGAGGAAGAGACGAGAGCAGCAGTGATCAGCACTGACCCACAAAAACACACACACACAAAAACAACAACTAAAATGGCCATATGAAAGCACAAATTAATCAACAGCCTGAATTCACACTCCCTGCACGCCACAAACAAACAAGTACATTGACGTGGCAGTGCCAAGTGAGGAGTATAAAAAGGGTGATTGTTTCGATGCTGAATGGAGAGTGAAAGGGAGTGAATAGGGAAGATCTCGTTAAATGTCTGTGTGAAAGACCTGGTTGGGGGGGGGGGGGATTAGCAAACGAAAACAAAACAAAACAAAAAAAGAAAAAGATGGAAAATTTAAAAGCCAAATCAAAATTCACAGCTGTGCAATTCATCCTGAGGAAGGGAGAAAGAGGGCCACAGTCAGGGAGGATCAATGATCAAATGGACACAAGAGCTTAATGGTAATGAGCGGGATGAGAGGGAAGGGGGAGGGGATGAGAGGCACATCTGTCCCTTGCTGTTTAGGGTTTAATTGCCAACCCAAAGCCAGAGAGTCAGGCCCCCTTTCATTCTCTAAACCAACCCCCCGGGGACAACCGAGCTCCAATGAGCCATGTGGGACCTCTTTTGCAATGGAGGCACTGAGGATCCCAATATAAGACACAGAGAACAAATAAACCAGTTTAAAAGAAAGAAAGCGAGGAAAGCAAATTATTCCTTGACTTTCAAAGTATCCGAGCTATTGCGACACTGCCACACGAACACATGCAAATCCACGAACATAAAGAGAAAAACTGTACTCACCGAGACAGACATGATTGCCAAGTGATCAGCTTAGTCTCCGAGAAATTATCACTCAAGTGTCCACACCAGTCGGGTCATTTTTGGGAGGTCAGCTGTCACGGATATGCCGGTGGGCAGAGACCCTCGGTGCCGAGGCACAGCTGGCTCTGTTTAGGACACATCGCCCGGTCTGGGGGCTCCGTCGTCCCCGGTCTTCATAAGGCTCCTAAAATTCACACGGAAACGCTTTTTTAAATGTTTATTTTCTCACGAGTCACATGTAATAGGTATAGACAGCAAAACTTCACCCGTGCGCTCTGAGTCTCGCGTGAAACTGAAAGGTAGGCGGACGGAGGTAACACCTGTCTATGCCTTCCACGCCCAGTAACGTTTCTTTAAAGGCAACCCTATCGGGGGAAGCCCGCAACAGCTTAGCATCGTTTGCAAAAAAGAAGCGGTGTGCAGTGAGCGTCTAAAATACGGCGTGCAGCTGTGTATGAAGCCGCTATCTAGGTCAAACGATAATTCATTTGGACAGTAGCCAGTATAAATAGACGTGCAGTCGCGGCCTAGCCACTAAACACCAGCCAACGCGGGCTAACGCTGCGCTAGCTAGTGCTGGTTTAGTTCAAAACAACAATGGCACCGCCGTATAAAGCGGCCAAAGGCGATTTATTTACCGAACAGCGTTAGCACTCAGGACCGCCGTAATGAAAATTATTACCTTTCTCTTTTCTTATCGCCGATAAACTTCCCATTGGGGTACAGCCTCTGATACGTAAATCCCTTCTTTTCATGCGTGAAAATCTGCGGTCATCGCCGTTCAATCATCTTCGATGACAACAAAATTATCTCCGCCCCTTTCTTAGGTCGCGGAGCTTCGCTGATCTACAAGTAACACCAGGGCGTAAATTTCAGCGTTTACACCAATCCCTACGTGTGTAAAATCGCGCAGCTAGCCGTCGCTTCAAAAATAGAGCTCTTCTGATTGGCTCGTTCCTAAAAGTTGCGTTTAAGGACGACTGACTCTGTAAACCAGGTAAACGATTTTCAAATGGGGAAAAATAACGGTCAGCTGCTGTTGGCAACTGCTGTTATCTTTATTTGCCATAGAAAAAAGATTAATTTGCACAATTACTAGTATTATTAAAGTGAGCATGGTTTCAGCACTTTTATATACATATGCACACAGCCAATTGCGAGCGAAGTAGGCTGTATGCTTTTATTTTGACAGGGGGACGTTTACCCGGAAAATATCGACTGTAGCGACACGAATCGTCAGTAGTCAAAGGTCTTTGAGAGTCTTTTATCAAACTATTCCTCTGCACCTCTTCGTGTTGAGCTTTTCATGCATTGCAGGGTGAGACAATCCTCTTCGTCACATTTGCACAACTGCATTTGCTTTGTAAAATGTCGGACTGCGAGTGACAATAAAGTTGGGAATGCGAGCTCAACAAAGTGCATGGCCTCTGCCCTACTTAACTGCTGTTTGCGCTGAAAACATATCCGTGCGTGCTCTCTGTCCACAGGTGATGCTGAGGAGTGTATTCAGGTGCCTTAGGACCAATCTTGTAGCTGGCCAAAGAAATATGTCTCAAAGCAGTCTTTCTGGCAAAGTAGCCATAGTCACTGCCTCCACAGATGGGTAAAAATGACGTGATTGACCCCTGATTGTTGGTGCTGTCCATGAAAAAACAAACAGTAACCAAGCAAGGACTGTGTTAGTCACCTGTCTCCAATCATGACAAATCACTGATTATTGGAGAATTAGTAATAGAAGAGCTTAGTCCATGTTTGTTTGATTGTTTTGTGTATGTTCTAAAATGCTTATTTCTCAGATTCAGCACATTCATGAGAGTAATTACTGCTGTAAAGGGGTTAAAGCGATGCATCATAGAGCTCTTCTCCCCCCTCCTCAGAATCGGGCTGGCTGCGGCTCAGGCTCTGGGAAAAAGAGGTGCCCATGTGGTTGTGAGCAGCCGGCGGCAGGCCAATGTAGACAAAGCTGTGGCACTGCTGCAGAGCCAGAGCATCCAAGTGACTGGAACAACCTGTAATGTTGGGAAAGGGGAAGACCGAGAACAACTGGTTCAGATGGTAAGAAGCCGTCCATCGTGCTCAGAGGTGTAGAGCAGCACATAAACTATACAAGACCAAGCTTTGGCTCTTTATTATAACACAACTATTAAATGGGTGCTCATTTCTACATATATTTTTACTCTTGGACTCTATTAGAGTAGCTTCATGGTTCAAAATAATTATTATATGTCTAGCCCCTCAGTTGATCCTCTGTGAAAAAACCTATGAAACTTTATCTGGCATGAGCCACTTGAGAGGTGGAGAAAAGTTCAGCCAACGTGCACCTAACAATTTTTATCAATCATTAACAATAAAAAGGAATCCAAGCTGGATTTTAGTAGAATAAAGTTCAGCCTGATATTTTCGCTGTTTTTTTCAATGTAGTTCCACTTAAAGTTGCTATTTGTGAAAATGTGTTTTTATAATGTTTTTATATGAAGCCGAAGTCCCTCGCTGCCACATTCCTCTGCCCTGTCAGCAACAGGAACGCTTCCAGTTACAGTTTCCCTCCTTTTCTATGCAGGAAATAAGTAACTAATTGGCAATGAGTTAAAATCTGGCCATAGTTCCACCCCAGATGCTTCTTACTTGTGTGAAGGGCAGAGTCAGAGCATGCTGCTAACACAAGCACTGAAACTACAGCTGTGCGCGACTGGACGACTCAGAGAACCACTATGACTGTTTCAAATACCTCCCGTTTCTAATGTGGACTGTATGTAAAGCGTTTTCAAGATTTAAGTTGCTGTCACAGCTCTTTCCCACGAAGAACTGAACCCACTCTTATGGTCTTACCAAACTGTCCAAAAACTGTAATTTTGCCTTTAGCTGCCTGTCTACATCTGTTATTAGTTACTCTGTAACTTTGGTGTTTTAACATATTTAGCTCTGACGCAAACTCATTAAAGTCCCCGATCATCCACACCACACCTGCAGGGCTTTCCCCACAGTTTAAGAGCCACTGTGGCTCAGGTGGTAGAGCGGGTTATCTACCAATCAGAGAGTTGGTGGATCGGTGTTTGACTGCACCCGCTGAGTGTGTGTGAACAGATAAAAGCTCGTATGAATGTGTGTGTGTGACTGGGTGAATGAGTCTGTATAAGTCTATGCTATTTAAGTCCACTTATCATGCACTGCTGTGCTTTCATCTGATTGGCTGCTTCTCAAAAACAGACTATTTGGACAGTCTGGAGCTTATCTCTATTTACCTCAGTGTTCACAGTCAGAGCTTTGTGCCTGACATGTGCATGTTAAGGATATCTGTGCTCAGTGACATCACAGAGAGCTAAAAGCAGAACAAGCTGCCTGAAGCTGAGCGTTTCGGGCGGTCTGAGCCTGAGCTTCTGGCTCACAGTGATTACTTGTACATATGCTGGTGTCATTATTTGAAACTCTCCATGTTACTGTGAGCAAAAAGTCCCCTTTCATCATCCTCAGTGGTGGTGGAAAAAAGTAAGTGGGAACCATTAGCTGAGCCTCTTTTGGTGGTTTGGTGGTTACCTAGAGCACTTTCTGTAGCTGCACGTGCTCAGGGGGGATAATGGACCCCTCTGTCTTAAAGAGGCACTCCAGCTCAGCCATATTAGGATGTCTGGTCTGTGATGTCATTCCACAATAACCGATGGGTTTAAGGTGAAGCAGATTTTCTTGGTCTGCTGTATTTTTAAGGTTGGGGTCGCTGTCATGCTGCATCACTCAACTGGTCATGAGCAATTCAGACAATTCATCAGACTGCAGACGTTTCCCAGAAGCACTGTGGACTGCTAAGGTGCTCTGTGGAAAACTTTAGTGGAGGGTTTTTTTTTACATTTTTTTGTGGTTTCTTCTGTGGAGTCCTGCCACGTAAAACATGCCTGCATGGTAGACTCATTAAGACAGATGTGAACCAGCTCCAGCCATTCCTTTAGCTTTTCCTCTGAGCTCCTTTTGGACTTTGTTTAGTATTTAGTGGCGTACCTTTGACCTTATTGTATTCAACGCTTGTTTTTAAGGACGACAGCGGCCACGCAAGTAAAACGCTTTGAGTTTTAGACAGTGTATCTGAACAGTGTCTTTTACACGACTTTGTAAGAGTTTCATGAAAGCAAACAGTTCATCTTTTGGGCAAAGCGTGGTTCACATCAGCAGCTGCTTTTGTGACTCAAACTGCATTAAGAGGTGAAGTGCACGTGTCTGTTAAAATGTCCTCCACTTGTTGGCGTCACTGTGTAATAGCGTGAACGAGTGCTTGGCTCTGTGTTTGGTACAGACTCTGGATCGGTGTGGGGCCATTGACATCCTGGTGTCCAATGCAGCAGTCAATCCTTTCTTTGGAAACATCATGGACTCCACAGAGGAGGTCTGGGATAAGGTACGTACAAAAATTGAGCCCACACCAATCATTTATGATGTACGACATAAATTTGCATTTTTTTAAATGAAGGATACAGTAGCACTGATATGTTGTCATAAAAAAACAACATAAATCCAAAATGTGGTTCTGAAGAGCTGTTTACGTCACTCTGAGATCACTCTGTTATTTAAAGTATTCACTGTCACTGTGTCGACATTTTTCAGATCCTAGATGTGAACGTAAAATCAGCCTTCCTCATGACCAAGCTGGTGGCGCCTCATATGGAGAAGAGAGGGTGAGTGACAATGGCACCAAAAGGGGCGTCCATAAAAACCTGCCTGCTGTAATATTTCTAACACCCCTCACAGGTCTGTGTTTTTCTTTCAGAGGTGGAAATGTCATATTTGTGTCATCTGTGGCTGGATACCAACCAATGCAGGTCAGTGAGGAATTTCTCCTTGGCAGGAATTCGTGTGGTGCTGTGACTGAATCTCATCAGTGCGGTCAGGATTGGTTGGTCGCCTCCTTACATCACATCGAGACATAGAGATGGAAGTGAGAAAGCAATTCTCTGGAGAAAAGCTGTAATGTTAAGCATCTATGTTACTCACAGACTCCAGTATCTGCCAGTGTTTGACACAGCATTAGAGGTGTGGAGCCTGAGCTTTTATGGCTTTTGAAGTGGGAGAAAAGTCTTAGAAACCCTGTTTGGTAAGGTAGTCTTAGTGTACCAGGAGATTTCAGAAGAACATAAAAATCCCTTGGCGGTTGTGTCTGGAAAGGCAAATGTGCCAAGTCAAACATGCAGACACCCGCTGTGGCGCCGTGTTAATAAGGAAGCAGCTAATAATGGATATATGCACTTAAAACGAGTGAGACATAAACCTGAATGTAAAGAAGTGACATGCTCTGTTTTGTTTCTGCAAACCTGTTCACGTGGTGTGCATGTGCACCTCTCCAGGCTTTGGGTCCTTACAGCGTGAGTAAGACGGCCTTGCTGGGTCTAACCCGGGCTCTGGCCCCGGAGCTGGCTCAGAGTAACATAAGAGTGAACTGCGTGGCCCCTGGAATAATCAAGACCCGCTTCAGCTCTGCGGTGAGGACACGCGCTGGAGTCCTTTGCTAAAAATGTGGTTTTTGTTGCATTTCAGTCGTGCTTTCTCTTATTAGTGTTGTACTTTTTATAATAAACTCTTTTGTTCCAGCTGTGGCAGAATGAAGGCATCGTGGATGAGTTCAAAAAGCAGCTATGCATTAAAAGGTGAAGTTCAAGGTCACAGGAAAGCTTGTTGGTAATATTCAGAGTCCAGGATTTGACACGTTGAATTTGCTTCTCCTGTCAGAGTTGGAGAACCGGAGGAAATCGGAAGTGTGATCGCGTTCTTGTGCTCCAAGGAAGCGTCCTACATCACCGGAGAGACCATCACAGTGACCGGAGGGATGAACTGTCGACTTTGAACGCATCGTTTTTAATTGGATTTCTTCTATTTTTCTGAAGTGCTGGCAGAGAACAGCCACAACTAAGCTTAGCGCAGGAGCTGCAACACACTAATATAAACCAATATAATGAAGCAGAGAGCTCTGGGTTACTGTGAGCGTCTTGAGTTTCCAGGTTGATTTTTGTTGTGTAAAGGGTTCTAATGAAAAATCTGATGTTTTTGTAAAAGAAAATAATTTAAAATGAGGAAATGTGTCATTTTAAACTGCACCAGCTATGAGATAAAAGCTTTTTCAGTGCATAAACATATTCATGATTTACAGGCCAGGGATGGTTTTATTAACAGTCATTACATGAGCTGAACGTCAGGAGCCGTTTGAGAGCTTCGCCTTCATCGATGAACCAAATGGAGCGTGCACCAGTCTCATCATCAACCAGTTTTTATTTTGCATTTCATTTCATATATTTCATACAAAAATCACAAACTTTATTAACAGAGATATTATTACATATTGCAAGTTAAAAATATTTCACATTTGTAACAGACAATCCAGATATGTTTTTAAAAAATGCAATTTAAATGACTTAAAAAAGCTGTATGACACTGCCTGTAACCGTGGCTACGTTTATCCACGATGTCAAAGCACCTGTTCAAGTTTTAATCGCCCTGAGTCAGGTTTATTTCAAGCAAATGGAAGATAAAAGTGTCCATCAGTCTCAATAGCATTTAAAAACCTGTTATTCTTTCCGACCATGTCGCCGGTGGAGGACAAAAATCATTTCATCACCTCCGTTTGTGTCCAGCAGACAATAAGCGGCGCCGGGTCATCGCAGGTTTCCAAAACTCCCTCAGGGTGGGCACGTAGGTGCCGTGTTTGGTCTTGTAGTAGCGTTTCATAAACAGCTGGGGGAGACAAAGGGATTCAAAGCACTAAGAATAAGAGTTTACTGTGTTACAGGCATCAGTTACCGCACGGACGTGTAACTTATTTTACACTGAGCTGTAAGAATTCATGAACATGTATTTGAGCCTGCAATTCATGCCCTCCACATTTTACAAAGCCACCCGATGTGCCAGATTGAAGTCCTTGCCAGGCCGATTTTACCCCCCGAGTCTTATGCTTTACACTCCCATTTATTCTATTTTGTCTGAAACTGCACATCATTCAGGTATAATCAAAGCTAAGACTGGATGTGTTCTGAATACGCACCCTGACTTTGAAGTTCTTCGTCGCCTCATCCTCTGAATCAGCCACGTAGTCATCATCTTCTGCACCGGCCAGCACCTCTGAACAGAACAGTAAACACACATAAGCTCAAACCTTTGCAGGTGATACATTTCTTACATAATTACACCCCACATTCACCTGTGTCACTCTGCTGCTGAGAGGGAGAGCTTCTCATGCTGTGTAGTGCAGGATGGTTTCTGTTGAGGGGAAACAACAGTAGCTGTTAACTGGTGACTAATCACGGGGGGGGGGCATCGAGCTGACCTGCTTAGCTTCGTGCACTTCTAACTGAAGTCTAAAGGCAACCAGAAAACACTGAAGTACAAATGTTGATCAGTGTGTGTGATCTAGCTGCACATAGTTAAGTCATTAATATCAGACAAAAGAAACCAGAAATCTGTGGAGCTAAATCAGATGTTTTTATTGTATTCAGACAGTTTATGCCATGTTTAAACGAGTTGACTGAACCACAATATCTATTTTTACTTCAAACATGTTCTTAAACAAATATGCAGCCATAGCATTACCCATATATTACTTATTCACACAGACCACAGTGCTTGGTTTATTGCCATTATGCACTTTAGTCCCTTACTCTTTGTCTTGCGAGCCGGGAGACTCTGTGTCAGACGACAGATGGCTGCTTGTCTGTCTCTGCGTTGACGTTGTGGCCGGTAACTTCCTCCTCTGCTTGTTTTGTGCCTGGTAAGAGGATGTTTCCTCTGGCCCAGATGTACTAGCCCTGAGAGAAGCAGCTGACATTTCTTCGATGACAACCCTGGGCTCCATGATCAGACAATCGACAAAAACAGAGTAGAGGTGTTGATCTTCAGGGTGATATAGTGTTTTAACACCTAGCTTTCTCATCCGGGCTGCCAGGACTTTCCTGCTGCATCCCTCTTTTCTTATAGTTTCTGCTCGGCCTTCCTTCCTCCTCTGGCCACCTTTACTCTGCGTCTGCCCGCTCAGTCTCTTTTCCACGGGTGTTGTTACACTTAGAACTTCTTCCTCCTCCAAATCGCTTTCTCCTCTGTCAGAGTTCTTGCGCTTCACCCCACTCCTTTGACTTGGGGTGCATCCCTCCTCCTCCTCCAGCTGCTCTCGCCCTTCCTTCGCTCCTTTATCGTTGGCTTTTGGCCTCTGTTTCACTGAGGTGAATTTGGAGTTCAGCTGCTCATGTCCAGCATTGTCAGCTGGACCATCACTTCTCTGTGTTCTTTTAATGCCAGAGTTCAAGACCGGGACGTCTTCATTCGATATTAGTCCAATAACAGGTGCGATAAATGAAGGTTTGCTTTTTGGCTCGGCGCCCTCAGATTCATCCACTGACAACTTCCTGGCTGCTGTCGGCTGATCTGATGGGACTCTTCCGGATGGTGGCAGAGAGAGTGAAGCCAGGATGGAGTCTCCCATATTCGGAGGTAGTGACGCTGTAAAGAGCAAAGAGCATTATCATGAGCTGACACTCAAAGTCTTCCCGTCACAGTCGTCACAACACAGATCTTATCTTTTTCAACCTGCTGACTCCAGGTGGCCAAGGCAGGTTTCATGCTGAAGTAAAATCTTCAGGAGCTGGGGCTGCGTGGCTGCCCGTGCACACTCCTCCAGGACAGGGGGGGCGTCACTGAGCCACGCTGCAGTCTGACAAAAAAATTAAATAAAACCCAAATATTAGATCAATTCTTGCACACAGAAACTGTTAAAGCAGTGACGATAAGAGCAATAAATCATGGCTAACGCTATGGAAACAGCCGTTTTCTCATTACCTGTACTAGGTTGGGAACAGGAAGCAGCTGGTCCAGTCGAACCAAAAACTCCCACAGCAGCTTCTCCAGCTCCTGGTCAAACGTTGCTCCGTAATCCACAGGAAACACTTCCTGTCAGGAGAGGGCGTGAAAGTTCATCAACAGGTGGAGGTGCTGAAGTGTGTGCTGCAGAGGCGAGGTACTCACTTTGTAGAACTTTTCTCTAATCGCTGGGTCTGTGAGGAACGTGTGAATCAAAGAATGGAAATCTTTCACTGTTCTCATTAGTTTTACATCCTTGCTCTGGGAAGAAAAAGAGAAGAAATTACATTTATTTTCTCCACAATCAGGAAATCTGCAAGTAAGCAAATAAGACATGTAGATTGGTAACATAAAAATCCCCATTTGGCACATCGTCTTTTTGAATACATAATCTTTGCATCACAATGCAAGTATTCAGCTACAAGTACTGTGCTGCAACACACTATGAGCTCTTCCCTAAATATCAAAGGTTCAACTGAGCAATGTTTAATTCCGAAATCAGCTCCATGTTTTGTGGTCAGTGCCTGAAATGAATCAATCACAGAGCAGAAGGAATACGAAAACACTGAGGAAAATCAGTATCAAATTTTCGCCACAGAATAAAAGTTGTGAAAAACGGCAGTGTGATCTGTGAGGTCACTTACTGAAGAAGTTCCAGCAGGTACACGGACTCTTTCCAGGTGTTCCTCAATCACCTCAGCATCAGGCTGTGAACTGCACAGCTCCAAGATCAACTTGTTAAACAACAAACAAACAAACAAACAAACAAAAAAAGAACGAGGTAAAGATCATCTGACTACAGAGAAACACCAGGTACAGTCCCCGCCTCCACTCTCATAGCCTCCGATAGGACCGCCATCATATTTTTGTAATTTTGCATCACTGGTGTGTTTTTCCTCTCTTCTATAAAAAGGTCTGCATGGTGTGAGAATGAGTGCGTGGTAACTGCTACTGTTGTTACAAGTCAGTTTGTGAAGTTTCTTCCCTCCTAGATATTCAAACATCAACTCTTAGTGGTGTTATTGCAAAGTGAACGTGTTTATGGACCACAGCAACTCAACCATGAAGTGTCAGACCACTTTAAGGCACAGAGCGGCGTCAACAAGTGCTGAGGGGCATAACATAGGCACTAACGTCTGTCTGCTGAAAGGTTCGTAACTGAAAGGTTCAAAGATTTAGTTTCTCTTTATGGCTTTTTTCCCCACTGGTATAAAATTCAGTCCACCTCAAGGCACTTTATACTGTAATATAAAGACCCTACAGTATTCTGGATCAAAATGAGTAACATAATCTTAAAAGTAGTGACAGTGTCTATCTCCCAAATCCAAACTGGGAACTGGTTCCTCAGAAGAGGGGCCTGAAAGCTGAAGGCTCTCCCTCCCATTCTACTTTTAAATACTGTAGGAACCACAAGTAAACACGCACTCTCACAGGGAAGTGTACTGTAGGGATAATATAAGGTCTATTAATGACAAGCTGTATGCAAGAAGAAGGATTTTAAATTCTGGATTTAACAGGGATCCAACGAAGCGAAGCCAATATAGGAGAAATATGCTCCGTCTTTCTAGTCCCTGTCAGTACTCTCACTGCAGCATTTTGGATCAACTGAAGGGTTTTCAAGGAGTGTTTAGAGCAACTTGATAATCATGAATTATAATTTTAAAGGCTAGAAGCAATAAATGAAATAAATGCATGAAAAAGGTTCACTGAGACAGAGTGCTTCCAATTTTAAAGATGATGAGCAGATAAAAGAAAGCAGTCCTGCATAATATTTCAATTTGCAATCTGCAGGACATATCCTGGTCAGAAATGACTCCAAGTTTGTTCATAGTGTTACTTTTCCTAATCGATGCTGTGCTGTCTTCCAGCAATGAGGTTAGGATGGTGTGCTTCCTTTTTAATACTATGTCAAAGCCCTAATAAACATGCAAACTCCAGGCTAAAGCTGCAGAGGTGGAGCCTGGGACTGTGCCATTCTTGGACACAGTACAGTGGTTCAAGCACACATTTAAATCCGATTTCCAAATCAAATCACTTTTATTGTCACATCACATGTGCAGGTACATGTGAGTGAAATTCTTGTGTGCGAGCTTCACAAGCAACAGAGGTGAAGCTTCTCCTGTTATACTCACTCTTGCTCTCAGCCCCACTGTCAGCCTGCCCTGGTGTCTCACAGTGAGCAACCCAGGCACAGCCTCACAGGAAGATGTCACGAACTCCTCCACAACCCCATACTCCATCACATCCCTCCGCTTCAGCACCTTCCACAGGGCTGCAGACACCAGACGCACAGGCGGGGCAAGCAGCTGGAGAGCAGCGAAAGGAAGGCTGGCATCTGCGCAAGAAACAAAAATAGACTACAGTACTGAATCACACTTGCATGAGCTCCTGACAGTAAAAGTTGGAAATAGTGGCATCAATCACCACACGTCCAGTTTAAACGTTACGCTTACCGCTTCCCTTTGGTTTTCTGGGGGCCATTCCACTGAAAAAGTCCAGAAGGAAACCGGCTCTAAAGTTGACGTTAGCTTAGCAACTTGGAGAGCTTCTAACCGCACTGAGCTTCAAAATAGCACGGGCACTAATACTGAATGCTGAGGAACTTATTTAGGAATAATAACACATACTAGCTCGAGTACTGTTTGGAGTCACCTGTTGATAAACATAAATGGCACTGCTGTTGTTCCCGCGATGCAAATAAAGCTCGTTCACGTCCATCAAAAGTTTGCCTTCTCGTCCTCCCGCCTTCACTGACAGGCTCGCAGTCATTCGCAGTGTTCATTGGAATCTGCCGAATGGGCGGTGCTTCAGATCAAAACACAATACTCCACCCCTGGCGTGTGTTGAAACGTTTTACACAAGCGCACCCAATCTGGTTTCAGGAAATGACGTATTGACGTTGCCTGCCAGCCAACACTTCATGATTTAAAGAAAACATTTAATGGAAAAAAGGTAAATAGAAATGAAAATTATATATTAGCTGAGGCGAGGAATACCAGAAAAGATTCATTTAGATTAATTTAATAATTAATTTAGTTTATATCTTTATAACGACCCGAAAGTGTTTATTTACTGTTTCTAAATTGCAGTTTTTAGATGATAGTTTTATTTATTAAGGCGAAAAAAAATCTGTACAAATCTACCTGATCCTCTGAAAAAAATAACTGCCACCTAAACCTAATAACTGGTTGTGCCCAACTTGGCAGCAAAACTGCGGTCAAGTGTTTGCAATAACTTGCAATAAGTGTTTCACGTGACATTGGAGGAATTTTGACACACTTTGTCTTTCTTCTTCTTTTTTTAAGCCATTCAGAGGTCGAATTGCTGATGTGTTTTGGATCATTGATCTTTTCCATAGCCCAGGTGAACTTGTCCTTCAGTGAGTCTCATCAGGATTTTCTGGTAAAGAGCAGAACTCATGGTTATAACAATTACAGCAAGCCATCCTGAAGCAGCAAAGCAACCCCAGACCATCACACTACTACCACCACCATGTTTGACTGTTAGTATGAACTTGGAAGGTTCATACTGGTCCAAGTTTTCTCCTTTTGTGGAAAATCGCTCTCAGTATGGTTCACTGGAATCCCAAAGCCTTAGAAATAACTTTTCAAACCTTTCCATACAGACAGATGTCAGTTTGCTTCCCAGCTGTCCTTGAGTCTCTTTAGATCGTGGCATAATGTGTTACTTTTTGAGATCTTTTAGCCTACTTCACTTTGTCAGACAGGTTCTGTTTAAATGATTTATTGAACACCTTATGTCAGCCAAAAATTACAAAAAGATTACAACACACTATAGTTATCTCCTACAACATAAAACAGTCTCCAGTATACAGGCTTACAGACCCAACAAAGCTAACACCATCTAATAATTCTTTAAAGAAAAAAAAGAGACTTCTTAAAAAACTGTTTATGTTCAGTTATAAAAACACAGGAAACAACCTCTGAATTATCAGCTGTAGATATCATTATTCTGCTTTTCAGATAAAAGAAGGCACGTCTGAGTCAAACACAATCAATATGAACTTTACCCTGTTCTGTTCTGTATCTGAATTATCACCAAGTCCCGGGGTAAAGTCCAGCAACTGGGTCAAACACAAGCAGCACGAACACTAATACAGTGTGTGACACCAAAACAGCCCCAAAAACATCAGGCTGAGAGACGAGAAGGGAAGAAACTAACCAGCATGGATACAACATCTTCATTCATCAAGTAAGTGACAAATGAGTTTTAACGTACCAGTTAGTACACTGCTGCTGTCTGCAGCTTGATACGATCGTAAAACAGGCATAAGTAACTTAATGATTCGACAGGTGTTCCCAAAAGTGTACAGTACTGTGACTTATGTAAGACTGAGGTATGAAAAAAACTTTTTTCTCATTTCAGATTAAAATGTTTAAGAAAAACCGTAAAATAAAATAAAAGCAGGTAAAATCAGTGTGACAATGGAAGAGTGAAATTGAGAGGATGATTTAATGTAAATAAAAATACAGATGGTGCATAAAATAGAAATAACAATAAATAGGGAATGTATGTGAAAATGGTCTCTATCGCACAAGGATCAAACTCACATAACAGTTTGACTCATGTTAAGTACTTTGTGTAAATAACAAAACTAAAAACGGCTCAATGCAATTTAGTTGATAGATTTTGGGGTCATGTTCGGGTAATATCAGCTTGTTAATATAACCTACTGGGACACAAAACCAGCATCCTCTCAGATAAAAGTCAAACATTTGTTAAAGAGACCGTTCTATTATTTTCAAACCTTTTTTTGTCTCGTCTGTCCTCAGGTCTGTAACCAAGCGAGTGTGGTCCCCGACACAGAGACCTTTCAGAGTGTGCTGTCACAACAGGAACACCAGGAAAGGCGTCACGGCCGGGACGCTGGAGGAGCTGAAGGAGAGGGTGAGAGTGACTGAGGAAAGGTTCTCAATAGGGTGAAAATATTTTCAGCCAAAAATGTCAAAATAAAATAGAAGATTAAGAAATCTATTAAATTTGAAAAAAGAGAAATAAGCTTTTAAAATTATAAAATTAATTAATAGGGCAAATGATTTCAATGTGGCAATAAAAGAGGATTAAATAATCTTTTAGAAGATAGTTCATTACCTTAAGGCCATGACATCATCTAAAAACATGATATCATAATCTATAATTTTTGTATAGGATCACATGAAGTCATTAGTCAAATATTCACTGCCTTTGCCTGCAGAATATAAGAGGGCCAAACTGCATTTCCAAACGCCAGCTGAATATCAGCTATGTGTACAACAGCTCCACCTAGAGGCTGATCAAATGCATTTTTTCTTGCCAATTGGGTGCCATAAAAACTGGTTTATTAACTGATGATCATGGTATTAACAAAGGCTAAGACTAAGTCCTTAAGATGGCATGGAAATGTTTCCATTCAAGTCCATATCATGTTGAATTATTATTTAATGCTAATAAATGATTAAGAATGAGGGTTTGTTTTTTTTACAGCTGGGAAGTAAATATCACTAATTCATATTCTCTGTATATGACTGCTTACTGTCCTCATACTGACAGGTATGCCAGGCGTTGCTGCTCTCGCTGTCTGCTGTGTCTCTGTCTCTGGTTTGTGAGGATGACGGTACAGAAGTCGACTCTGATGAGTTCCTCATGACCCTACCCGACAACGTCATGCTCATGGCCCTGGAGCCTGGAGAGACGTGGAGATCACAACAGGTGGGTTTGACCGCAGAAGCTGTGTCTGGGTTTAGGGTGTGCTTTTTGTCTCTTGGTGACAGTTTTCTAATCTCTCTGATGCCCCCCAGGGTGCAGTTGTGCCCAAAGCTCAAGACCACAACAAGTCACGTACTGGGAGAGACATAGCCCGCGTCACCTTTGACCTTTACAGGATGAGCCCCAAAGATGTGTTTGGCTCATTGAATGTGCAGGCCACATTTCAAGGCCTGTACTCAGTGAGCGCTGACTTTCAGTGTCTTGGGCCCAAGAAAGTTCTCAGGTAAGCCAAGTGAAAAGGTTAGGAGGGTAATAAAGGTTCATTTGGATATGTAGTGCTGTGCAAGCTTTCAGTGGCAGAAGAAAAATTCAGTCTTTTAGCATCAATACAGACTTTAGTTTGCACTTAATAAAAATGAACGGTAGCAATAACTTTAACACGTCACATTGGACTCTATAAAACTTTGGTATACAGAGGAGTTCACAGTCAACTCACTGACTGTAAGACGCCCAAATCATCACCACCTCCACCACCGTGTTTCACAGTTGGTGTGAGGTGTGTTTGCTGATAGGCTGAGTTTGGTTTTCTTTAAATGTGGTGCTGTGCATCTCCACTTTGTTCTCATCTTAAAGGACATTGTTTCAGATGTTCTGTGGATTGTTCAGATGCAATTTTGGCTTGGGCATCAAGGCTTAGGCTCACAGACCTGTTCAGTCTTTTTCAAACTCCACTGTCATTAACTTTAATATTTGACATCATAACTCAGACCTGTAGAGTCTCAGCTGTAGCTACTGCGATTTTGCAGTTTCTCCGAGCATTGCATGACCTGACCCTGAGGTAAATTTGCTGGGATGTTGCATGGTGTTATCACACAGACCAGCAGACTGCCAGAACTTCTGATTCTCAGTTAACAAAATGCATTTGATCAGCAGCAGCACAATAATTCCTATGGAAGTAGTAAGGGTGCAGTAAGTTACCTGGTTTCCTGCCTGCTCTGGCTCCAGCCTGTGTTATGTACTTTAAATACATTTTAATAGTTAGGTGGAGTTCAGCTGATCCACACGATAAATTTTATTACACAAATTTGCTTTGATTTTTCTGATATTTCTTGATTTTATACTCCCAGATTAGTACCTCAAATAATAACAGTATAACATCTGAATAAAAGGACACTAAAGAAATACTTGTGTATAAGTCTCAGTTTTCTACAGATTTTGGATTATTTAACTTTAAACTTTAAAAGAGGATAAGAGAAATAGCAGCTGTCACTCACAGCCAGCTATTAAAAGCTTAACGATCACATTAGATGTTTCTGGTTGAGGCTGAAGAATCTGCACTGACCTTTAATCCTGATAACACTGTGCTGTTCCCAGAGAAGTGCTGCGTGTGGCCTCCACCCTTCTTCAGGCTGCTGGACACCTGCTTCTCACGTCTGCCACCATGATCCGCCGCATCATCGAAGGCGCAGAGCTCTGGCAGCCGCAGAGGGCGGAGTACGCAGCCAGATGGAACTGAGATGGACCCGTTTACATGCAACCTAAAGTAATGAGGTCTTTTGTGTGACTGCTGGACCTGTTTGAGAGCCTCTCAATTTACTCTAACCCTTCAGTACCTACAGTATTGGAAAATTATGTTTTACCTCCTTAAGAAGAGGAAAAAGAAAGCACCTTGTTAAGAGAAACATCTGCTGAGGTAGCATCTGTAAATATTAACTGTGATTGTATGAATAGATGTCGTATTTTTGTAATCATATTTCAGGTTTAAAACTGATTTTTAATACTTTTTGCCTCTAACAAAGCAAGATTTAGTAAGATAGCTGGCTAACTTGTGAAATATTACCCACTTAATATCTTTCACAGCAGGGCCAGACCAGTTAAACTCCTGCACTGAGGTTTAACTGCACATTTAATCCTGGACATAGTATGTTATTATAATAAAAATAAGCGCTCTTTGGGTTTAAATTGTAAGAAATAAAAGTGTAAAATAACAGAAACTTCTGGTAGCTCATTTTCTAGACTGTCTTTAAGTATAAAACTGAACCTAACCTAAATAGCAGAAAATGAAAGAAATGTACACAGTGGGGAAAAAATAACTTCTCTGTCATTTAGCTATTAATTACTTTGGTTTAGTATGAATGACCTGCAGAGCTCTTAGTAGGAAAACATGTAAAATTTAGTGAAAAGCCGAAAATCTACACTCTCCTTCACAGTTTCAGTCCAGGACTGAAGTCTTTATTGGGCCGATTCTTTGCCCCGGGCCTTATGTTTGACACCACTGTTTTAAAGTGTCCAGTGTTGGTGTAATTTAGTGTGGATTACATGCTGAAACATGTGTCTTCTTTCAAACATCCCTGTGTTTTCTGTCCGCACTGAGGAATAATTTGTGTTTTGCTGTAACTAATCAGCTGAGTCCTGCTGAAAGAGCAATAAAAGTGCTTTTATTAAGACAGTGAAAACAGCTGCACAGCATAAACAGACTAAAACTGCACCTAGAATCCGAATGAGGATCTTTTGAACACACTAACTAAAACAGCAGGAAAAACATGGAATCAGGGGGTCTGTCTAACATGGGACCTTGATAAACAAGTTGACAACTGCCTGAAGAACAGATGAACTAAAAAACGATCCAGCTGTGTTTTTATATGAGCCATAAGAGCTGTTGTGCTATTTCTACTCTGGAGGGATCTTCACATTTTTCTCCTCGCTGTAGCCTTTGTTCCCTTCGAGCATCATAATCCAGGAGTTAATGCTATTGGGCAACTTTACTTTAGTCATCGCGTTCATGTACTGCTGATACATGATGTTGCCCAGTACCCGATGGTGCTCCTCCTCATTCATCCAACGAGGCCTCCCTCTCTTAATGAAATAGCGCATGTCGGCGAACCACTGAATGACCGCCAAGCGTGGCACATCGACCAGCCTTGCCAGCCGGCTGTACTGCTCCTTGTCTGGGTACTGGCATTGCAGGAACGCCATCTTCATCATTGCCAGCTGGGCCGGCGTCTTGCAGTGGAGCCGAGTAGTAGGTGTAGGCTCTGCGGAAGAGGGGGTGTTTTTCACTTCGATGAGGGCCTTTAGTTTGTCAATATCTGTGATGAAAACGCTGTGGTCCGGCTCTGCTTGCAGATCTGCACCCTCGATTTCTTTTTTCTCCCTGAAGTCGCCGTCTATGGTAGAGCAGGGATCGCCGGCTCTCTGCAGCAGACGTGTCTGGTTGTCAGGCGCTGGAGATGCATCAGAAGTTTGGTTTTCAGCCTGGGGGCCGAGCAGAGAGCTGGGAGCCGGAGGTGCATTACTCTCCTCTTGCATGCAACTTTTGATCACTCTTGGTTTTTTTCTTTTTCTGCCACGACGCTTGGGGCATTTTTCTCCCCCACTTTCCACTTTATCCATCATCTCCTCCTTATCACGCTTCATGATCTTCTTTCCCATCTGGTCTGTTGCTGTTGTCTTTTTTCGTTTTTGTGTGCTGCTTTTTTTCTCCTTCACTGGTTGCTCCTTCATGTCTCTCTTCAACTGCTCATTAACATTTGCGCTGTCTCCTCTCACTCCTCTTCCCTTTGCATTCCCACCAGTTGCTTTCACTTTTCTCTTCTCTCTTCCGTCCTCCATTATTTCTCTCTCCGTCCCGCCTTGAAGCTCCTTCTTTTCCTGACTTGAGTTGAACTTCCTTTGGACCTCACGGATGTCTTCATAGTCCCAGCTGATGCCGTAGCGGAGCCTCTGTGCCATGAACCACGCCTTCACCTGGTCTGGGTGCAGGTGGCAACTCTCTGCCAGTTCGGCGGTCTGTCTGTGTGTTAGGTAGGGAAACCTGTCAAAGGCCTCGTCCAGCTCCGCAGCGCCGTGTATCTGTGAGTCGATCTGGTGCGAATGCACCCACACAAGCTTCCTACTCTCAGAGATCAAGGGGAAACACACCACACTTCTCTGGTTCATGCCGTTAGCCATGGGGGTAGGGCTCATGTCTGAGAAAGCTGGAGTCTCTTCACGAGTGCCAGGTGGTTTCTGACCGAGTCCGAGGAGCTCTTCATCAGCAAAGTGCCTCATCTTACTCATCTGTCGTGATGCACTCCTGAAAACAGCAGACAGAAACATGTACAACTAAATAAAATACTCTAAGGTCAAAATTACTGAGCAGGATTTTCCCAGTGCCTGTGATGAAGTATTTGATTTCTTAGATATTTGATTTGTTTATCGTGCACTTCCGGTAAGTAGCAGCCAGGTGCTGATAATCAAATGCACCTGATTAATGAGGTATCAGCAGGCGTGAGCATGTCTATAAAAGCAGAAGTTTTGGCAGTTTAATGGTCTGGAGCAGGGGTGCCCAATCCCAGTCCTCGAGAGCTACCGTCCTGCAGCTTTTAGATGCATCCTTGTTCCCACACACCTGAATCAAATGAATGGCTTGTTATCAGGCCTTTGCCAAACATGATGGCATGCTGAAGAGATCAAACCATTTGATTCAGCTGTGTTGGAGTAGGGATGCATCTAAAAGCTGCAGGATAGTAGCTCTCGAGGACCGGGATTGGGCACCCCTGGTCTGGAGCATTCAGATGTGTGTTAACATAAAGACTCAATCTTCCCAGGAGAGGGCGTCCCAGCAAATTCACAACAGGATCAGACCATGCAATCTTCAGAGACACTGCAAAAAAACCAAAGAGCTCCATCTCAGGCTCTACAGGTCTCAGTTAGCACGATTAATGTTAATGTTCATGACATTATTATTAGAAAAAAAACTGAAAAAGTATGGCTTGTTAGAAAGGGTTAAGGGAAAAAACTCTTCTGTCTAGAGCAGGGGTGGGCAATTCCAGGCTTCGAGGGCCAGTGTCCTGCAGGTTTTAGATCGCACCTTGGGTTAACACACCTGAATCACATGATTAGTTCATTACCAGGCCTCTGGAGAACTTCAGGACATGTCGAGGAGCTAATTTAGCCATTTAAATCAGCTGTGTTGGTTCAAGGACGCACCTAAAACCTGCAGGGACACTAGCCCTCGAGGCCTGCTCACCCCTGGTCTAGAATGAACATGGCAGCAGATCTGAACAAAACCAGAACACAAGCAACGAGGAATATCCCAAAATTTCTCCACAGCTATGTGAGAAACTGATAAGATACAGAAGACGGATAGATAGATCCCTCGGGTAGGTTCCTCCAGGAAAATGTCTATTGCACAGTATTTTGACTATTGTCAGTCTATTGCACAGTGATTAGTTCTTAAGATGAATAGTCCAATATCTTTATTTACATTATGAACGGGCATTATAAGGTGTTATAGATAAAATTTAAAATTTTTAAAAATGACCTGCTTTGCAAGCATCCTTATAACTGTGCATTATTGTATGTAGTCTGTTTCACATTATAATCAATCCAGTCCTTTTGGCCACTTAAATGTCTTGATATTAGTGTTATATTATATTTCTTGCAGTTTTTTATACCAGATTTTTGATGTCAATGAGACATTTTGCCCACATAAACAAAAGATATATAAAAGTGACTTTGCCAAAGAGTGGCTGCAACTTCTACATGCTGGCAGGTCTTTTCTTACTCGCTTACATAATGGCTTTTGATCATTCATTAGAGACACATTTGATAGATGATAGGTCCACAAAAGTTTAATATCAGAAATCACTTTTTGGCAGATGATCACCATTTTCACCGTGGCGCTGCTAAAGTTGTTTCACAAACTTAATGGTGCTGTGTAATTTATAACAGCTGGTTATTTTATATATTTTTTTAAAATATTAATTATAAAATTAACTCATACCTGGAGCTCAATTTAATCCCCTAAGTTAGTAGTACCTCAATAAGAGTAAGACATAAGACGTAAGAGTAAGAACTGAACATATTAAATACTCTAAATGTTAATTTTAATCCTTTTGGTTTCAGTGATTTAATGCCCAAGAAAGTAAGGTTACACCCAAACTGATTCCTGTTAATTACGTATTACTTTAATTAATTAAATATTACTTATTGTTTAATACTTTTAGCTAATTAACTAAACAAAGTCTCGCTAACTTAGCTAGCTAACTTAGCTAGCTAACTTTAGCTGGCTACACTTTGATGTTAGCTTGTTATATTCTGACCGGGACTGACCTCTCTAACCCGGTTATGAGTAACACACAGTGATGTTAAAAAGTACTGGTTACCTTCACTGTTCACCCCGTTGCTTTATCGGAGCACTGCTGCCTGTTTGTTAGCACTAGCGGTACGTTTAAGGCTAACTTCGGTGCACAGGTGTAGTTAGCTTAATAAAAGTATTTCCTGGGTTTGCCTTGCATTCATAAAACTTTGGCGCCCGCCAACCTTGAGAAACAACGTCAGCTCCTGTCTGATGTTCCCTTTGAAAACTGTCCGAAATATACAATAAAAAGGCGAAAAAATAATTTACAAATTCTTCCCCGAAGTCACTGGTCACATCATTAGGAACACATTGTTATTTGGCTCATGACAGAGGTTATATATGAAATGTGATAGACTTGCATTCACTTTACATATAAGGTACATCTGGGGTGCTGACCATTTTCAATCTCCCAAATGAAATGTTCTTAAATCATTTTTTTTTCCGATTTTAATTTATTAAATGAGAAAACAAAACAAAATTAATTTTTGTCTCGATGACACCCCACAAAGATTTTGAGCCAGAAATACACCTGGTTTTAATAAATATCCCATTTAAAAATATTAACTGGGACAGAAAGAAGGCAGGAAAACTGGGAGAAAAATTGCAGTAAATGGTCCCATATTCAGTCCTCTGCAACAACCTTATGGCACATGGTTTACCTGTTCAGCCAGGTAGGCTATGCTAGGAATTTCTTTTTTTAATACAGTTTTAAGAAATGATATGAAGTAACTGCCCTTGTGGCCTAACCCTGGCCACAAAGGTCAATCATTTCTTAGCTGACATACGTTTTATTTAGGTGTGGTGTTTATACTTGTAACTGTGTATTTATTTTGCCTGTGTTAAACAATTTCATATTTTTTGACAGATTTTTTTATGGGAGTGTGAACATATAGGATTAGGTTGCTACGATAAGAATTTATAGCTGACACTGGGTTATTTCTGAGTAAAGTATACCGGTGAGGACGGAGTGCAGCTCAAACTATCACATCACACTGGGGTATGCACACTGATCAAAGCTTTTTAATTTCTGAATCTTTGGAAACAAGACCAATTCCTGTCAAAATCTTCTTTCTTTCTTCTAAAACATGTCTGACAACATACAAACAAAAAGGAGAAGAACAGATCCTCTGTGACATGTGTGCAGAGGACAGGAAACCAGCAAAGAAGACGTGCATGAAGTGTGAGATCTCCATGTGTGTCCAGCACCTCCAGCCTTTACCACCACTTGAAAAGGTGTTGTGGAACTTTGATGTCTCCTCACTCTTCTTCTACTGCAGAACCAGACAGCACCAGAGGGATGAAATAATAACTATTGAGATGAGCCTGAACAACAAGGAACTGACTCCATTTGTACGACTGGGAAAGGAAAATGTCCAAAACACGACCCAGAAGCAAGAATGGAAGTGCTCATGTGGGAAAGCTTACTACAGGGATGGTAATGGATACAGAAATAATATGTCCCGCTTTTCTTCCCAGGCTAATTGTTCTTGTGGAAAAATGATTGGTGGTCCATGTGTCACAGAAATGGTTTGTAAACTCTGTTAGTTCAAACTCTGCTGATCATTTAGTCATTTTCTGTCCCTGTATGAATATCAGTGTAACTGACTGTCTTTCACATTCATAAACTGTGAAGACATTGTGCTGCTTCAGTGATTAACTTGTTGTGCGATGTATCACATATGAAAGTAATGTAAATTAAAAAAGTAAAACAATTTTGTTTTTTTGTTAATTAAAATATTCTTAGCTCCAGTGTTTGCTTTAAATGTAGCAACAAATTCTTTTAGTTTGAACCGTTTCTACTTTATTTCACCTGCAAGTTGAAGACGTGTGTCTCCATCTGCTGGTGGTGCTCTCACATTGTTCACACAGCTCTTCGGTCTTATTATCGACAACAAAGAAACAGCTGTTGTTTTATACAATGTAAATGATCTGATAAATAATAAAGTGAGTATACTTTTAATATATGCAATGCTTTACATATCTGAGTAACTGAAGCGAGAACATTGCATTTTCATTTGTGTTAATTGGACAAAAGAAAGTTACTGAATTTGCCAGTTTATTAAGTACACCTTTGTCAGTATAAAAGTAAAGCAAATCAATCTGCATTCTATTGGTTTTAATTAGTTTGAATATTGAAAACTGAAAAGACTGAGAGACCAGGCTGCAAAATACTACGGGTCTTATATAAGGACACAAAAACTGATAAGATTTTGTCTCATTAGATAAGAGCAGGCTCATTGTTCTACAGTAACTTGGAGGCACATACAGGGAACTATTGTTCTGTCATAAAGGTTTATAATCTACAGGCAGGGCGGTCAGTTTCCAACAATCTGATAAATACATTTGTTCAGTGCTGACAGGAATCCTGCCTCTAACATCAAAGCCTTTAAATAATCACCAGGTATTGTGACTTTACATTAAAAATGTTTTTCCTCTTTGTTACACATGATAGAAAATAAGGGCAGCTGAACGCCAGTGAATGAATGTCATCCATAAGCTACATTATGGTAAATTAACAGTATTTTAATGTCAGCACAACAATGGAAAAATTGCTCTGTGGATTTCGTAATTCCATGTAAGTCCATGTCTTTTCTACCCTAAAAGTGTGTTTGCCAATCAAACTCTGGTCAGTGTTTCTAACACGTCCATATTTCTGCAGTTAAACTTGCCTGACTCTGCCTGTTCTCTATTTGTTTTAGCAGTGCAAAGTGCAAACTAACTTCCAGATGATCCAAACTGTTGTACGGTGCTACTGGATTTATAAATAAGTGAGAGACCAGGCTAGAAAACACTTCTGTTCATTGAACTGGAGTCAAACAAAGAGCAGCAGAGATTCTTTAAGGACTGAATGACATTCAACAAATCAAATCAGGAGATCCAGATTTAAATAAACATCTAAAAACACCGGCCGAACCATAAGCTGTTCTGTGTGAAAGAGGAAAGAAAACCAGCAAAGAAGACCTGTATGAAGTGTGAGAACTCCAGTATCCTCTTTGTTTCATTTAATGATGATGCTTATTTTGGAGCTAAATGAAGATGTGGTTCTGTACAAACATATGAAGTGAGAAAATGTGAATATTAAATAGCTCCTAAAATCAATCTTGTGCTAATTATAACTGGTTTATTGCTGCCTGGATTTTATAGATTGCTTATTCAGTGTTTTAAAATTTTGAGTGTTTCCTGTCAATCTTGGAGGAAATTAAACTGAATTGCAAACATTATAAAACAGCTGCAGTCACATTTGTCTGACTCCACCCCTTCAGTGTGGAGTTTTCAGGGAATTGAAAGTGTGGTGCAGCACTCCTGAGCAGACTAAACACGGTGATCAGAAACAGGCAAGAAAAGAGCAAAACTCAGGAGTTCATCAAATTCCAAATTTTTTCTAAAAAAGAGTCAGAAAGAGAGCAACAAGGACTTTATTCAACACTGAATTATACTCAACAAATCTAAGGAGGACTTCCTGCTGGAAAACATGTCTGACAACATACAAACAAAAAGGAGAAGAACAGATCCACAAACTGTTCTCTGTGACATGTGTGCAGAGGACAGGAAACCAGCAAAGAAGACGTGCATGAAGTGTGAGATCTCCATGTGTGTCCAGCACCTCCAGGCCCACCTGACCACACCTGTGTTACTGCAGACTCATCCTCTGACTGAACCCATGGATTTATGTGGGAACACCAAATGTTCTCAGCACGGCAAGCTCCTGGAGTACTACTGCTTGGACGACATGACCTGTGTGTGTGTTTCCTGCGCCATTGAGGACCAGCACCGCCTACACAATATGAAGACCTTCTCCACAGCCCACAAAGAGCTCCTGGAGAAGCTGAAAGCTGAGCAGCTGATCTTACAGGAGAAAACAGACGATGAGAATGTGAGTCTGGAAAAGTGGGAGAAGAGTGAAAGAGAGAAGCTGGGTCGCTGCAGTGTGCGTCTGATTGAGGCTGTGACTAAGCTGCGTGACATCTCTCTGACCAGCGTCCAGAGCTCAGTCTCTGCTCGTATGGTGTCCCTGAAAACCAGCAAGAGCAGCATGGAAGCAGCACAGAAGGAGAAGGACACCTTCAGTTTCCTGCAGATGTATTCTCAGGTGCATCAGGATGTGGAGAAGGCCAAAGCTGTGGATCTGAGTAAAGGGCTGGAGCCGGGCAGCCATCGGGACAAACTGGTTGAGGAGATAAGACAGAATGGGGAGAAGATGGTGAAGCAAGCGTCTCAGTTCTGGGGATCATTGCTGACTCTGGTTGATCCTGAACACCACCAGGAGCTTGTTCCCACTGGTTCAGACCTGATCTTTGAGCCACAGTCTCTGGGTCCTGGCATGTCGCTGTCCAAAGACAACAGGAAGGTTTTCCACAATAGCTGGCTGGGACAGTGCTGTGCAACTCTTCTAATCTGTAGTACCAAGACAGCCAGCAGCTTTCAGAGGTGGGTGATCAGTCTGTCCGAAGAGTCTGATTGGACGATTGGTTTATGTGATAAAAAGTGTGCAAAGAACTTGAAGGATGAACCTTTCTATGGACTGTGCTCGGAAGATAAGCAGCTCAGCTTTCACACAATGGAGAACGATGATGATTCTGATGCATCGTTTAAAGAAGGAGAACGTAACAAGGCCAACACAGCAAAGCAACACATGGTGTCTTCTGAGTTAATTACAAATGAGGAGGAGAATGGTGATGAGGCCATGCCACCACTTGAAAAGGTGGAGGTGTTGTGGAACTTTGATGCCTCCTCACTGTCCTTCTACAGCAGAACCGGACAGCACCAGAGGGATGAAATAATAACTATGGAGATGAGCCTGAACAACAAGGAACTGACTCCATTTGTACGACTGGGAAAGGAAAATGTCCAAAACACGACCCAGAGGCAGGAATGGAAGTGCTCATGTGGGAAAGTTTACTACAGGGATGGCAATGGATACAGAAATAATGTGCCCTGCTTTTCTTCCCAGGCTAATTGTTCTTGTGGAAAAATGATTGGTGGTCCATGTGTCACAGAAATGGTTTGTAAACTCTGTTAGTTCAAACTCTGCTGATCATTTAGTCATTTTCTGTCCCTGTATGAATATCAGTGGAACTGACTGTCTTTCAGATTCATTAACTGTGAAGAAATTGTTTTAGCTTCAGTGATGAACTTGTTGTGCGATGTATCACATATCAAAGTAAAGTAAATTAAAAAAGTAAAAGAATTTTGTTTTTTTTATGTAATTTTATTTTGTTAATTAAAATATTCTTAGCTCCAGTGTTTGCTTTAAATGTAGCAACAAATTCTTTTAGTTTGAACCGTTTCTACTTTATTTCACCTGCAAGTTGAAGCTGTTGTTTTATACAATGTTTTATACAATGTAAATGATCTGATAAATAATAAAGTGAGTATACTTTTAATATATGCAATGCTTTACATATCTGAGTAACTGAAGCGAGAACATTGCATTTTCATTTGTGTTAAGTGGACAAAAGAAAGTTACTGAATTTGCCAGTTTATTAAGTACACCTTTGTCAGTATAAAAGTAAAGCAAATCAATCTGCATTCTATTGGTTTTAATTAGTTTGAATATTGAAAACTGAAAATACTGAGAGACCAGGCTGCAAAATACTACGGGTCTTATATAAGGACACAAAAACTGATAAGATTTTGTCTCATTAGATAAGAGCAGGCTCATTGTTCTACAGTAACTTGGAGGCACATACAGGGAACTATTGTTCTGTCATAAAGGTTTATAATCTACAGGCAGGGCGGTCAGTTTCCAACAATCTGATAAATACATTTGTTCAGTGCTGACAGGAATCCTGCCTCTAACATCAAAGCCTTTAAATAATCACCAGGTATTGTGACTTTACATTAAAAATGTTTTTCCTCTTTGTTACACATGATAGAAAATAAGGGCAGCTGAACGCCAGTGAATGAATGTCATCCATAAGCTACATTATGGTAAATTAACAGTATTTTAATGTCAGCACAACAACGGAAAAAATGCTCTGTGGATTTCGTAATTCCATGTAAGTCCATGTCTTTTCTACCCTAGCACAAAAGTGTGTTTGCAAATCAAACTCTGGTCAGTGTTTCTAACACGTCCATATTTCTGCAGTTAAACTTGCCTGACTCTGCCTGTTCTCTATTTGTTTTAGCAGTGCAAAGTGCAAACTAACTTCCAGATGATCCAAACTTTTGTACGGTGCTACTGGATTTATAAATAAGTGAGAGACCAGGCTAGAAAACACTTCTGTTCATTGAACTGGAGTCAAACAAAGAGCAGCAGAGATTCTTTAAGGACTGAATGACATTCAACAAATCAAATCAGGAGATCCAGATTTAAATAAACATCCAAAAACACCGGCTGATCCATAAGCTGTTCTGTGTGAAAGAGGAAAGAAAACCAGCAAAGAAGACCTGTATGAAGTGTGAGAACTCCAGTATCCTCTTTGTTTCATTTAATGATGATGCTTATTTTGGAGCTAAATGAAGATGTGGTTCTGTACAAACATATGAAGTGAGAAAATGTGAATATTAAATAGCTCCTAAAATCAATCTTGTGCTAATTATAACTGGTTTATTGCTGCCTGGATTTTATAGATTGCTTATTCAGTGTTTTAACATTTTGAGTGTTTCCTGTCAATCTTGGAGGAAATGAAACTGAATTGCAAACATTATAAAACAGCTGCAGTCACATTTGTCTGACTCCACCCCTTCAGTGTGGAGTTTTCAGGGAATTGAAAGTGTAGTGCAGTACTCCTGAGCAGACTAAACACGGTGATCAGAAACAGGCAAGAAAAGAGCAAAACTCAGGAGTTCATCAAATTCCAATTTTTTTCTAAAAGAGAGTTGACAAGGACTTTATTCAACACTGAATTATACTCAACAAATCTAAGGAGGACCTCCTGCTGGAAAACATGTCTGACAACATACAAACAAAAAGGAGAAGAACAGATCCACAAACTGTCCTCTGTGACATGTGTGCAGAGGACAGGAAACCAGCAAAGAAGACGTGCATGAAGTGTGAGATCTCCATGTGTGTCCAGCACCTCCAGGCCCACCTGACCACACCTGTGTTACTGCAGACTCATCCTCTGACTGAACCCATGGATTTATGTGGGAACACCAAATGTCCTCAGCACGGCAAGCTCCTGGAGTACTACTGCTTGGACGACATGACCTGTGTGTGTGTTTCCTGCGCCATTGAGGACCAGCACCGCCTACACAATATGAAGACCTTCTCCACAGCCCACAAAGAGCTCCTGGAGAAGCTGAAAGCTGAGCAGCTGATCTTACAGGAGAAAACAGACGATGAGAATGTGAGTCTGGAAAAGTGGGAGAAGAGTGAAAGAGAGAAGCTGGGTCGCTGCAGTGTGCGTCTGATTGAGGCTGTGACTAAGCTGCGTGACATCTCTCTGACCAGCGTCCAGAGCTCAGTCTCTGCTCGTATGGTGTCCCTGAAAACCAGCAAGAGCAGCCTGGAAGCAGCACAGAAGGAGAAGGACACCTTCAGTTTCCTGCAGATGTATTCTCAGGTGCATCAGGATGTGGAGAAGGCCAAAGCTGTGGATCTGAGTAAAGGGCTGGAGCCGGGCAGCCATCGGGACAAACTGGTTGAGGAGATGAGACAGAATGGGGAGAAGATGGTGAAGCAAGCGTCTCAGTTCTGGGGATCATTGCTGACTCTGGTTGATCCTGAACACCACCAGGAGCTTGTTCCCACTGGTTCAGACCTGATCTTTGAGCCACAGTCTCTGGGTCCTGGCATGTCGCTGTCCAAAGACAACAGGAAGGTTTTCCACAATAGCTGGCTGGGACAGTGCTGTGCAACTCTTCTAATCTGTAGTACCAAGACAGCCAGCAGCTTTCAGAGGTGGGTGGTCAGTCTGTCCGAAGAGTCTGATTGGACGATTGGTTTATGTGATAAAAAGTGTGCAAAGAACTTGAAGGATGGAGCTGTGTATGGACTGTGCTGGGAGGATAAGGAGCTCAGCAGCCTCACAACAAAGAGAAATGAAGGTTCTCAATCATCCACTTCACAAGGTTTGAAGGTGCAAAATACTGGCACAGCCAAAACTGGGACCCAACTCGTGACAACCTCTGCATCAATCACATATCAGGGGGAGACCGGAGAAGAGCCTGTACCACGACCTGAAAAGGTGGAGGTGTTGTGGAACTTTGCTGCCTCCACGCTGTCCTTCTTCAGCAGAACCGGACAGCACCAGAGAGAAGAAATAATCACAATGAAGCTTAAAGCAAGCGTCAGTAACTGAGACCTGGCCCCATTTGTCCAACTGGGAAAGCAAAATATCCACAGCAGGACTCAGCAGCAGGACTGGAAGTGTTCATGTGGGAAAGATTACTACTGGGATGGTAACAGGTACCGGGATCATAGTTCTGGCTACTCCCACCAGTCTGTTTGTTCCTGTGGAAAACCTCTTAGTGTCACAGAGGTGGTTTGTAAACTTTGCTAATCATAGATCTACTCATTATTTAGTTGTCTTTTTTTGTCCTAAAATGCTTTTTTTGGTTAATTATATATGTTTAGCTTTGGTATTTGCTTCTAATGCACCAACTAATTCTTTTAGTTTGAACCGTTTCTGCTTTATTTCACCTGCAAGTTGAAGATGTTTGTGTCCATCTACTGGTGGTGTTCTCCATTGTACACACAGCTCTTTGGTCTTATTATTGACAAGACAGAGCTACTTTTGATTTATACAATGTAAATCATCTGATAAATAACAGAGTATATTTTAATATGTGGAATGCTTTAACACTGCATTTTTAAGTTTTTTAACACCGTTTTTTTTTTTTAATGAAATTTGCCAGTTTATTATATACATATTTTTCCCCATTAAAAGTTGAACGAAACATTTTAGGTCTTTTAATTTTATCCAGTGAACATTTAATATTTAAACACTGAGTGTACACCTCACTAGTTTTTGGGGTCATTAGATTAAACCAGACTCATTGTTATACATTCACTTGTAAGCACATACAGGGAACTGTTGTTCTGCTATAAATGTTTATAATCTACAGGGTGGGTCATCGATTTCCAACAAACTGATAGCTTTCACACAATGGAGAATGATGATGATTCTGATGCATCGTTTAAAGAAGGAGAAAGTAACATGGCCAACACAGCAAAGCAACACATGGTGTCTTCTGAGTTAACTACAAACGAGGAGGAGAATGGCGATGAGGCAATGCCACCACTTGAAAAGGTGGAGGTGTTGTGGAACTTTGATGCCTCCTCACCAGTGTTGGTCAAGTTACTTGAAAAAAGTAATCAGTAACTAATTACTGATTACTTCCCCAAAAAGTAATCCCGTTACTTTACTGATTACTTATTTTCAAAAGTAATTAATTACTTAGTTACTTTTTAAAAACACGATTTACAACCTGAAGAGGTGATAAAGCGATAGATCTTTCAGCCCAATTCTACTTTTTCTGCATAATCCATCATACAAAATGTAATCAAATGGAAAAGTCTCCTTTTTTAAACTTGTTTTATCAGTTTTAATCTTTTAACTTTATGCATCAAGAAAAATTTTAATTATATGCAACATTCTCTGACTTGAATAAATTAGTTTAACATTTAAACCTATTTTCTACACATTCCAGCACATAAAATAAAATATTTTTTGTGTTTACACTCACTCTTTCAAATAGATGCAAGTAAAACACAGCAGAAAATAAATAAAGTCAAAGACTCAGCGGTCCTGTTGCTCTATTTTCACCTGTAAAGCAGGACTGTGGCAGGCGGAGGTTTACCCTGGTGCAGCTGTGCCGCGGTCAGTTGAAGAATCCGCGACTTTCTCTGTGAGTTTCCCATTACGTTGTTGCGCACTCGGTGCTTGCTCGGAAGTTTAGGGGGTTTTTTCGCTGTAAAAAGAAGTTTTCTTCCCACGCACGATGGATGCTAATGTTTTTGTCACTTTTTATGGAATCAAACTCAAAGTAAGGTCAGTACTTCCACGCTTTAAACGCTGCACGCTCATACTCTCTCCCACAATCGATATGTGATCCATTGTTGATCTGCACACAGCTGTTGTCACCAACGGCGCACTTGCTTACGTCACTGTCGTGAGACATTCTCGCAAAAAATCACGGTTTTAGTAACGCAGTAACGCAGCGTTCCTATGGGAAAGTAACGGTAATCTAATTACCGATTTTGCAATAGTAATCCCTTACTTTACTTGTTACTTGAAAAAAGTAATCAGATTACAGTAACGCGTTACAAGTAACGCGTTACTGCCCATCTCTGCTCCTCACTGTCCTTCTACTGCAGAACCAGACAGCACCAGAGGGAAAAAATAATAACTATGGAGATGAGCCTGACCAACAAGGAACTGACTCCATTTGTACGACTGGGAAAGGAAAATGTCCAAAACACGACCCAGAAGCAGAATGGAAGTGCTCATGTGGGAAAGTTTACTACAGGGATGGTAATGGATACAGAAATAATATGTCCCGCTTTTCTTCCCAGGCTAATTGTTCTTGTGGAAAAATGATTGGTGGTCCATGTGTCACAGAAATGGTTTGTAAACTCTGTTTGGTATTTGCTTTAAATGTAGGAACAAATTATTTTAGTTTGAACCATTTCTGGCTTTATATGTATGACATATGACATATAGGGCTACAGCAGACCAAGGGTCTGACAGACCCAGGGGCACAGACCCCCCCCCCACAAGAAAATGCTGGGAATGAGCCGGTACACACCTGAGCACTCAGCCCCAGACACTGAGAACCACCAATAGACCGGGGCAGACAGGGAGTGTGGCGGGGGGAAAATGCCCCTCACTTGGGGGTGCCTGAGATGTTCTGACCTGACTCATAGACATTAAAAAACAGGCACACACAGACACAAGCATGCATTCCCAATCTCATGTACACATATACAAATACTCACACATTCAGCCAAAATGGAGACACACAGAAATGAATGCTGTATACACACACACACACACACACACACACACACACACACACACTATACTTCCAGGTCTATGCACTAATACCCCCAGAGGGTCAATCCCCCCAAGACCCAGGAGATGCTCCCCTTTACTTTGGGAGGAAGACAATCAGACCGCCTCGGTCCAAGCAGAGCAGCCCACCAACCCAGACTCCAACCGGACAGCCAGCTCCTGCTCCCAGCTTCCAGTTCTCCCAAGAACCCTCAATATCTACATAAAAAATAAAATTCTGAAGTGGGCACCAGCACTCGGAGTGAGGCTGAATGAACAGACCCCCCTCTGGACATTGTTCAGTGTGCCCACCCCCAAGGCCCTATATGTATGACACATGACTTCTAAAAACTCTCTTCTTTTATTCATGTATTGATTTGTTAATTATTCACAATAGTATGTATAGTGTTACAGTGCCAGAGTACATATAGACCTTTGTATTACAACATGTCAGACCATGACAGGAAGGGCCACTACTCAAAAAGATATGACTGATGGAAAATATTATGTAAACATTTCTATGAAGTTTAAGTTAAGCTACAGGCTTATTTCTCCATCAGCCTGCAGAACTAAAATAGGAAGAACAATTTGGCTTGTTATAGATACTTGCTTTAATTGCTGCATTAATTATTTACAGTTATTAAACTGAACAAAAAAATCTGATGATACATCTTCTGCAGAGCATGAAACTTGATGTTTCCTAAAAACACTTTAGCTCTGGTGGGAATGTGGTGTCGTGTTATTCTTGTTATGAAACGTCAGTATGTGTAAAGAGGAACTGGAAGTTTGGTCATGGCCCAGAGTGAACTGTTTAACACAATGAAGCAACATGTGGTTTGTTGCAACAAAAAACATCCTGACATCTCACCTCTGTTTTTGAGATTGTGAAAACGAATTGCAAAAATATTTTTATTGTTTTTGTTTTTAATAAATAATTACAATCCACAGTAAACCTGAAAACAATGAATAAGTGTTGGGAATGTTTTAGAGCTAATTACTCATATTACAGGGACACCATAATATCTTCTGACATATCAGTCTACACACAATTTAACAGTCTGGCTGAACGTCTGTAGAAGTATACAATATTTTAGCCTCATTTATTTATTTATGTTGCCTGAAGGGTGTAAGTTGAAAACTTTTGTAATCTGAAAAAAGACCATAGAGAAGAATTTGTGATGAGCCACAGGTAAGGCTCTCTTTTCCTGCGATCACTTATCTGTAACTCAGTTTTCTTCATTTGTTACCATGGTGGCCTGAAACTATCAGCTGGTGTCAGCTTGGCCCCTCCCCAGAACCCACAATATCTACAGGGAGTGCAGAATTATTAGGCAAATGAGTATTTTGTCCACATCATCCTCTTCATGCATGTTGTCTTACTCCAAGCTGTATAGGCTCGAAAGCCTACTACCAATTAAGCATATTAGGTGATGTGCATCTCTGTAATGAGAAGGGGTGTGGTCTAATGACATCAACACCCTATATCAGGTGTGCATAATTATTAGGCAACGTCCTTTCCTTTGGCAAAATGGGTCAAAAGAAGGACTTGACAGGCTCAGAAAAGTCTAAAATAGTGAGATATCTTGCAGAGGGATGCAGCAGTCTCAAAATTGCAAAGCTTCTGAAGCGTGATCATCGAACAATCAAGCGTTTCATTCAAAATAGTCAACAGGGTCGCAAGAAGCGTGTGGAAAAACCAAGGCGTAAAATAACTGCCCATGAACTGAGAAAAGTCAAGCGTGCAGCTGCCAAGATGCCACTTGCCACCAGTTTGGCCATATTTCAGAGCTGCAACATCACTGGAGTGCCCAAAAGCACAAGGTGGGCAATACTCAGAGACATGGTCAAGGTAAGAAAGGCTGAAAGACGACCACCACTGAACAAGACACACAAGCTGAAACGTCAAGACTGGGCCAAGAAATATCTCAAGACTGATTTCTCTAAGGTTTTATGGACTGATGAAATGAGAGTGAGTCTTGATGGGCCAGATGGATGGGCCCGTGGCTGGATTGGTAAAGGGCAGAGAGCTCCAGTCCAACTCAGACGCCAGCAAGGTGGAGGTGGAGTACTGGTTTGGGCTGGTATCATCAAAGATGAGCTTGTGGGGCCTTTTCGGGTTGAGGATGGAGTCAAGCTCAACTCCCAGTCCTACTGCCAGTTTCTGGAAGACACCTTCTTCAAGCAGTGGTATAGGAAGAAGTGCATCCTTCAAGAAAAACATGATTTTCATGCAGGACAATGCTCCATCACACGCGTCCAAGTACTCCACAGCGTGGCTGGCAAGAAAGGGTATAAAAGAAGAAAAACTAATGACATGGCCACCTTGTTCACCTGATCTGAACCCCATTGAGAACCTGTGGTCCATCATCAAATGTGAGATTTACAAGGAGGGAAAACAGTACACCTCTCTGAACAGTGTCTGGGAGACTGTGGTTGCTGCTGCACGCAATGTTGATGGTGAACAGATCAAAACACTGACAGAATCCATGGATGGCAGGCTTTTGAGTGTCCTTGCAAAGAAAGGTGGCTATATTGGTCGCTGAAATGTTTTTGTTTAGTTTTTGAATGTCAGAAATGTATATTTGTGAATGTGGAGATGTTATATTGGTTTCACTGGTAAAAATAAATAATTGAAATGGGTATATATTTGTTTTTTGTTAAGTTGCCTAATAATTATGCACAGTAATAGTCACCTGCACACACAGATATCCCCCTAAAATAGCTAAAACTAAAAACAAACTAAAAACTACTTCCAAAAACATTCAGCTTTGATATTAATGAGTTTTTTGGGTTCATTGGGAACATGGTTGTTGTTCAATAATAAAATTATTCCTCAAAAATACAACTTGCCTAATAATTCTGCACTCCCTGTATATGCAATTTAAAATTGAGAATTGGGCACCAGCACCAGAGGTGAGGCTGAATGAACAGACCCCCCCCCTGGACACCATTCAGTGTATGTGTCATGAGAATGTAAGTACATTGTGGAATAAAACTGAGATGCAGGTATCCAGGAGGGGGCAGAGGAGGAATGCCTCCCCTGCACCTCAGTGACTCACCTGTACCTCAAGCCCCTGCATGTGTCGACAGAGGACCGGGTGGCTGGATGGAGGTGCTCTGGTACTTTCTCTCCATACCGCCTTGATTGTTTAAAATATGTGACTTGTAGGTAATGAACTTGGCAGTAAGTATGCAGTTGCTGAAGAACAACGCAACCCCAAAGATGCATATAACCCTTGATAAAACGGTTGACTGCGTTCATCAAATGACCGAGTCTAGCATGGACGCTATTGTGAAACAAAATTGGTGCTTTTTGAGGATGCAGTTGCACTGCACGTTTGTGCAGCATTCTGCATTACCTGGGAATAACAGTGATATCGTCCCTGGGTGGGCTTGAACCACAAACCTTTCGGTTAACAGCCAAACGCACTAACCGATTGCGCCACAGAGACTGACAATGCGCAAGCCACAGGTGTCGAGACTGGACGGGGGACTGGGGGAGGGTGTTCCGGTCTTTTTGGTTGTGGGGTATACGATTGTGCAACAGAGACTGAGTAAAGCCAAGCAGGGGCGTCGAGAGAGGACCGGGTGGCTGGATGGAGGTGCTCTGGTACTTCCTCTCCATACCGCCTTGATTGTTTAAAATATTTGACTTGTAGGTAATGAACTTGGCAGCAAGTATGCAGTTGCGGACGAACAACACCACCCCAAAGATGCATATCACCCTTGTTAAAACAGTTGACTGCGTTCATCAAACGACCGTCCTGGTTATAACATGGTTATAACATGGTTGGTTATAACATGATTGGTTATAACATGGTTATAACATGGTCCGTTATAACATGGTTATATGGTTGGTTATAACATGGTTATAACAACGTTGGTTATAACATGGTTGAATATAACATGGTTGGTTATAACATGGTTATAACATGGTTGGTTATAACATGTTTGGTTATGGTTGGTTATAACATGGTTATAACATAGTTGGTTATAACATGGTTGAATATAACATGGTTGGTTATAACATGGTTGTAACATGGTTGGTTATAACATGATTGGTTTTAACATGGTTGGTTATAACATGGTTGTAACATGGTTGGTTATAACATGGTAATAACATGGTTGGTTATAACATGGTTATAACATGGTTGGTTATAACATGGTTGCAACAATGTTGGTTATAACATGGTTATAACATGCTTGGTTATAACATGGTTATAACATGGTTGCTTGAAACATGGTTATAACAGGGTTGGTTATAACATGGTTATAACATGGTTGGTTATAACATGGTTATAACATGGTTATAAAATGGTTCGTTATAACATGGTTGGTTATTACATAGTGATAACATGGTTGGTTATAACATGGTTGGTAATAACATGGTTATAACATGGTTGGTTATAACATGGTTATGACATGGTTGGTTATAACATTGTTGTTTATAACATGGTTATAACATGGTTGGTCATAACATGGTTATAACATGGTTGTTTATAACATGGTTGGTAATAACATGGTTATAACATGGTTCGTTATAACATGGTTATAACATTGTCGGTTATTACATCGTTATAACAGGGTTGGTTATAACATGGTTATAACATGGTTGGTTATAACATGGTTGTAACATGTTTGGTTATAACATGGTTATATGGTTGGTTATAACATGGTTGGTTATAACATGGTTGGCTATAACATGGTTATAACATGGTTGGTTATAACATGGTTGGTAATAACATGGTTATAACATGGTTCGTTATAACATGGTTTTAATATGGTTCGTTATAACATGTTTGGTTATAACATGGTTGGTTATAACATGGTTGGTTATAACATGGTTATAACATGGTTGGTTATAACATGGTTATAACATGGTTGATTTTAACATGGTTATAACATGGTTGGTTATAATATGGTTATAACATGTTTGGTTATGGTTGGATATAACATGGTTATAACATGGTTGGTTATAACATGGTTGACTATAACATGGTTGGTTATAACATGGTTGTAACATGGTTGGTTATAACATGGTTATAACATGGTTGGTTTTAACATGGTTATAACATGGTTGTAACATGGTTGGTTATAACATGGTTATAACATGGTCCGTTATAACATGGTTATATGGTTGGTTATAACATGGTTGGTTATAACATGGTTATAACACGGTCGGTTATAAAATGGTTATATGGTTGTTTATAACATGGTTGGTTATAATATGGTTGGTTATAACATGGTTGGTTATAACATGGTTATAACATGGTTGTGCAACAGAGACTGAGTAAAGTCAAGCAGGGGCGTCGAGAGAGGACCGGGTCGCTGGATGGAGGTGCTCTGGTACTTCCTCTTCATACCGCCTTGATCGTTTAAAATATGTGACTTGTAGGTCACACATACTTGGCAGCAAGTATGCAGTTGCGGACGAACAACATGGTTATAACATGGTTGGTAATAACATGGTTATAACATGGTTCGTTATTACATGGTTATAAAATGGTTGGTTATAACATGGTTATAACAACTTTGGTTATAACATGGTTATAACATGGTTGGTTATAACATGTTTGGTTATGGTTGGTTATAACATGGTCCGTTATAACATGGTTATATGCTTGGTTATAACATGCTTGGTTATAACATGGTTGTAACATGGTCGGTTATAACAGGATTGGTTATAACATGGTTATAACATGGTCCGTTATAACATGGTTATATGGTTGGTTATAACATGGTTATAACAACGTTGGTTATAACATGGTTATAACATGGTTGGTTATAACATGATTGGTTATAACATGGTTATAACATGGTCCGTTATAACATGGTTATATGGTTGGTTATAACATGGTTATAACAACGTTGGTTATAACATGGTTATAACATGGTTGGTTATAACATGTTTGGTTATGGTTGGTTATAACATGGTTATAACATAGTTGGTTATAACATGGTTGAATATAACATGGTTGGTTATAACATGGTTGTAACATGGTTGGTTATAACATGGTAATAACATGGTTGGTTATAACATGGTTATAACATGGTTGGTTATAACATGGTTATAACAGGGTTGGTTATAACATGGTTATAACATGGTTGCTTGAAACATGGTTATAACAGGGTTGGTTATAACATGGTTATAACAGGGTTGGTTATAACATGGTTATAACATGGTTGGTTATAACATGGTTATAACATGGTTGGTTATAACATGGTTGTAACATGGTTGGTTATAACATGGTTGGTTATAACATGGTTGGTAATAACATGGTTGTAACATGGTTCGTTATAACATGGTTTTAATATGGTTGGTTATAACATGGTTGGTTATAACATGGTTATAACATGGTTGGTTATAACATGTTTGGTTATGGTTGGTTATAACATGGTTATAACATAGTTGGTTATAACATGGTTGAATATAACATGGTTGGTTATAACATGGTTGTAACATGATTGGTTTTAACATGGTTGGTTATAACATGGTTGTAACATGGTTGGTTATAACATGGTAATAACATGGTTGGTTATAACATGGTTATAACATGGTTGGTTATAACATAGTTGCAACAATGTTGGTTATAACATGGTTATAACATGCTTGGTTATAACATGGTTATAACATGGTTGCTTGAAACATGGTTATAACAGGGTTGGTTATAACATGGTTATAACAGGGTTGGTTATAACATGGTTGGTTATAACATGGTTGGTTATAACATGGTTGTAACATGGTTGGTTATAACATGGTTATATGGTTGGTTATAACATGGTTGGTTATAACATGGTTGGCTATAACATGGTTATAACATGGTTGGTTATAACATGGTTGGTAATAACTTGGTTATAACATGGTTTGTTATAACATGGTTTTAATATGGTTGGTTATAACATGGTTGGTTATAACATGGTTATAACATGGATAGTTATAACATGGTTGGTTATAACATGGTTGTTAATAATATGGTTATAATATAGTTGGTTATAACATGGTTGGTAATAACATTGTTATAACATGGTTCGTTATAACATGGTTATGACATTGTTGGTTATAACATGGTTATAACATGGTTGGTTTTAACATGGTTATAACATGGTTGGTTATTACATAGTGATAACATGGTTGGTTATAACACGGTTAGTTATTACATGGTTGGTTATAAAATGGTTATAACATGGTTGGTTATAACATGGTTATAACATGGTTCGTTATAACATGGTTATAACATGGTTGGTTATAACATGGTTATAACATGGTTGGTTTTAACATGGTTATAACATGGTTGGTTATAACATGGTTATAACATGTTTGGTTATGGTTGGTTATAACATGGATATAACATGGTTGGTTATAACATGGTTGACTGTAACATGGTTGGTTATAATATGGTTGTAACATGGTTGGTTATAACATGGTTATAACATGGTTGGTTATAAAATGGTTTATTATAACATGGTTATAACATGGTTGTAACATGGTTGGTTATAACATGATTGGTTATAACATGTTTGGTTATGGTTGGTTATAACATGGTTATAACATATTTGGTTATAACATGGTTGAATATAACATGGTTGGTTATAACATGGTTGTAACATGGTTGGTTATAACATGATTGGTTTTAACATGGTTGGTTATAACATGGTTGTAACATGGTTGGTTATAACATGGTAATAACATGGTTGGTTATAACATGGTTATAACATGGTTGCTTGAAACATGGTTATAACATGGTTGCTTGAAACATGGTTATAACAGGGTTGGTTATAACATGGTTATAACAGGGTTGGTTATAACATGGTTATAACATGGTTGGTTATAACATGGTTATAACATGGTTATAAAATGGTTCGTTATAACATGGTTGGTTATTACATAGTGATAACATGGTTGGTTATAACATGGTTGGTAATAACATGGTTATAACATGGTTGGTTATAACATGGTTATGACATGGTTGGTTATAACATTGTTGTTTATAACATGGTTATAACATGGTTGGTCATAACATGGTTATAACATGGTTGTTTATAACATGGTTGGTAATAACATGGTTATAACATGGTTCGTTATAACATGGTTATAACATTGTCGGTTATTACATCGTTATAACAGGGTTGGTTATAACATGGTTATAACATGGTTGGTTATAACATGGTTGTAACATGGTTGGTTATAACATGGTTATATGGTTGGTTATAACATGGTTGGTTATAACATGGTTGGCTATAACATGGTTATAACATGGTTGGTTATAACATGGTTGGTAATAACATGGTTATAACATGGTTCGTTATAACATGGTTTTAATATGGTTCGTTATAACATGTTTGGTTATAACATGGTTGGTTATAACATGGTTGGTTATAACATGGTTATAACATGGTTGGTTATAACATGGTTATAACATGGTTGATTTTAACATGGTTATAACATGGTTGGTTATAATATGGTTATAACATGTTTGGTTATGGTTGGATATAACATGGTTATAACATGGTTGGTTATAACATGGTTGACTATAACATGGTTGGTTATAACATGGTTGTAACATGGTTGGTTATAACATGGTTATAACATGGTTGGTTTTAACATGGTTATAACATGGTTGTAACATGGTTGGTTATAACATGGTTATAACATGGTCCGTTATAACATGGTTATATGGTTGGTTATAACATGGTTGGTTATAACATGGTTATAACACGGTCGGTTATAAAATGGTTATATGGTTGTTTATAACATGGTTGGTTATAATATGGTTGGTTATAACATGGTTGGTTATAACATGGTTATAACATGGTTGTGCAACAGAGACTGAGTAAAGTCAAGCAGGGGCGTCGAGAGAGGACCGGGTCGCTGGATGGAGGTGCTCTGGTACTTCCTCTTCATACCGCCTTGATCGTTTAAAATATGTGACTTGTAGGTCACACATACTTGGCAGCAAGTATGCAGTTGCGGACGAACAACATGGTTATAACATGGTTGGTAATAACATGGTTATAACATGGTTCGTTATTACATGGTTATAAAATGGTTGGTTATAACATGGTTATAACAACTTTGGTTATAACATGGTTATAACATGGTTGGTTATAACATGTTTGGTTATGGTTGGTTATAACATGGTCCGTTATAACATGGTTATATGCTTGGTTATAACATGCTTGGTTATAACATGGTTGTAACATGGTCGGTTATAACATGATTGGTTATAACATGGTTATAACATGGTCCGTTATAACATGGTTATATGGTTGGTTATAACATGGTTATAACAACGTTGGTTATAACATGGTTATAACATGGTTGGTTATAACATGATTGGTTATAACATGGTTATAACATGGTCCGTTATAACATGGTTATATGGTTGGTTATAACATGGTTATAACAACGTTGGTTATAACATGGTTATAACATGGTTGGTTATAACATGTTTGGTTATGGTTGGTTATAACATGGTTATAACATAGTTGGTTATAACATGGTTGAATATAACATGGTTGGTTATAACATGGTTGTAACATGGTTGGTTATAACATGGTAATAACATGGTTGGTTATAACATGGTTATAACATGGTTGGTTATAACATGGTTATAACAGGGTTGGTTATAACATGGTTATAACATGGTTGCTTGAAACATGGTTATAACAGGGTTGGTTATAACATGGTTATAACAGGGTTGGTTATAACATGGTTATAACATGGTTGGTTATAACATGGTTGTAACATGGTTGGTTATAACATGGTTGTAACATGGTTGGTTATAACATGGTTGGTTATAACATGGTTGGTAATAACATGGTTATAACATGGTTCGTTATAACATGGTTTTAATATGGTTGGTTATAACATGGTTGGTTATAACATGGTTATAACATGGTTGGTTATAACATGTTTGGTTATGGTTGGTTATAACATGGTTATAACATAGTTGGTTATAACATGGTTGAATATAACATGGTTGGTTATAACATGGTTGTAACATGATTGGTTTTAACATGGTTGGTTATAACATGGTTGTAACATGGTTGGTTATAACATGGTAATAACATGGTTGGTTATAACATGGTTATAACATGGTTGGTTATAACATAGTTGCAACAATGTTGGTTATAACATGGTTATAACATGCTTGGTTATAACATGGTTATAACATGGTTGCTTGAAACATGGTTATAACAGGGTTGGTTATAACATGGTTATAACAGGGTTGGTTATAACATGGTTGGTTATAACATGGTTGGTTATAACATGGTTGTAACATGGTTGGTTATAACATGGTTATATGGTTGGTTATAACATGGTTGGTTATAACATGGTTGGCTATAACATGGTTATAACATGGTTGGTTATAACATGGTTGGTAATAACTTGGTTATAACATGGTTTGTTATAACATGGTTTTAATATGGTTGGTTATAACATGGTTGGTTATAACATGGTTATAACATGGATAGTTATAACATGGTTGGTTATAACATGGTTGTTAATAATATGGTTATAATATAGTTGGTTATAACATGGTTGGTAATAACATTGTTATAACATGGTTGGTTATAACATGGTTATGACATGGTTGGTTATAACATGGTTATAACATGGTTGGTTTTAACATGGTTATAACATGGTTGGTTATTACATAGTGATAACATGGTTGGTTATAACACGGTTAGTTATTACATGGTTGGTTATAAAATGGTTATAACATGGTTGGTTATAACATGGTTATAACATGGTTCGTTATAACATGGTTATAACATGGTTGGTTATAACATGGTTATAACATGGTTGGTTTTAACATGGTTATAACATGGTTGGTTATAACATGGTTATAACATGTTTGGTTATGGTTGGTTATAACATGGATATAACATGGTTGGTTATAACATGGTTGACTGTAACATGGTTGGTTATAATATGGTTGTAACATGGTTGGTTATAACATGGTTATAACATGGTTGGTTATAAAATGGTTTATTATAACATGGTTATAACATGGTTGTAACATGGTTGGTTATAACATGATTGGTTATAACATGGTTATAACATGGTTGGTTATAACATGTTTGGTTATGGTTGGTTATAACATGGTTATAACATAGTTGGTTATAACATGGTTGAATATAACATGGTTGGTTATAACATGGTTGTAACATGGTTGGTTATAACATGATTGGTTTTAACATGGTTGGTTATAACATGGTTGTAACATGGTTGGTTATAACATGGTAATAACATGGTTGGTTATAACATGGTTATAACATGGTTGCTTGAAACATGGTTATAACAGGGTTGGTTATAACATGGTTATAACAGGGTTGGTTATAACATGGTTATAACATGGTTGGTTATAACATGGTTATAACATGGTTATAAAATGGTTCGTTATAACATGGTTGGTTATTACATAGTGATAACATGGTTGGTTATAACATGGTTGGTAATAACATGGTTATAACATGGTTGGTTATAACATGGTTATGACATGGTTGGTTATAACATTGTTGTTTATAACATGGTTATAACATGGTTGGTCATAACATGGTTATAACATGGTTGTTTATAACATGGTTGGTAATAACATGGTTATAACATGGTTCGTTATAACATGGTTATAACATTGTCGGTTATTACATCGTTATAACATGGTTGGTTATAACATGGTTGGTTATAACATGGTTATAACATGTTTGGTTATGGTTGGGTATAACATGGTTATAACATGGTTGGTTATAACATGGTTGACTGTAACATGGTTGGTTATAACATGGTTGTAACATGGTTGGTTATAACATGGTTAGTTATAACATGGTTGGTTATAACATGGTTATAACATGGTTAGTTATAACATGGTTGGTTATAACATGGTTATAACATGGTTGGTTATAACATGGTTAGTTATAACATGGTTGGTTATAACATGGTTATAACATGGCTGGTTATAACATGGTTGGTAATAACATGGTTGTAACATGGTTCATTATAACATGGTTATAACATGGTTGGTTATAACATGGTTATAACATGGTTGGTTATAACATGGTTATAACATGGTTGATTATAACATGGTTATAACATGGTTGTAACATGGTTGGTTATAACCTGGTTATAACATGGTTGGTTATAACATGGTAATAACATGGTTGGTTATAACATGATTGGTTATAACATGGTTGGCTATAACATGGTTATAACATGGTTGGTTATAATATGGTTGGTAATAACATGGTTATAACATGGTTAGTTATAACATGGTTCGTTATAAAATGGTTGGTAATAACATGGTTATAACATGGTTCGTTATAACATGGTTATAACATGGTTGGTTATTACATAGTGATAACATGGTTGGTTATGACATGGTTAGTTATAACATAGTTGGTTATAACATGGTTATAACATGGTTGGTTATAACATGGTTGGCAATAACATGGTTATAACATGGTTCGTTATAACATGGTTATGACATGGTTGCTTATAACATGGTTATAACATGGTTGGTTATAACATGGTTAGTGATAACATGGTTGGTTATAACATGGTTATAACATGGTTGGTTATAACATGGTTATAACATGGTTGGTTATAACATGGTTATAACATGGTTGGTTATAACATGGTTGGTAATAACATGGTTATAACATGGTTCATTATAACATGGTTATAACATGGTTTGTTATAACATGGTTATAACATGGTTGGTTTTAACATGGTTATAAAATGGTTGGTTATAACATGGTTATAACATGTTTGGTTATGGTTGGTTATAACATGGTTATAACATGGTTGACTATAACATGGTTGGTTATAACATGGTTGTAACATGGTTGGTTATAACATGGTTATAACATGTTTGGTTAAAAAAAGGGAATTTCTGTTCTGTAATGTGTATTTGCATTTACACACTGACAGTGTATTTTTTTGCATTACTTTAATGATTTTATGGATTTTACTTACTGCTTTGCCCTCAATAAAATTTCTAACTTTATTAGTTTTCTTGCATTAAGTGTGTGTGTGTGTGTGTGTGTGTGTGTGTGTGTGTGTGTGTGTGTAGGTGTGTGTGTGTGTGTGTGTGTGTGTGTGTGTATTCTCTTATTTGTCCTGAAATGGTTTAGAAGCAGGTTAAATGAAAGCAAAACTGATTTACAGCAAAGAAGTAAGTTTTATTACTTTTCACAGCACCTTGCAAGATAAAATCACAAGGTGCTCCACAGCAAATACAAACAACAAAACAGGAAGGAGACATTACTACAAAATAAATCAAAATGCCACCAAAGTGTCAGTTCAAAATATGAGTGTCTTCCACGTCGAAACCATACCATACCATACCATACCAACTTTATTTCTAAAGCACTTTAACATAAAACCAGAGTTTCACAAAGTGCTGTACATGTTAATAGCATACGTAAAGAAAATTAAAATGAGATACGATAAAATAAATAGATACAATAAATTAAAACATGTTAACGATAAAATAAATAGATAAAATAAATTGAAACATGTTAAAACAAATTGAGTCAACCCCTCTAATCAATGCCAAAGGCTTCAGCGAATAAATATGTTTTAAGAAGACTTTTAAATTCAGAGAGAGAAGAGGCCTGCCTAACATGCAAGGGCAGATCATTCCACAACTTTGGAGCAGCTACAGCAAAAGCACGATCACCTTTAAATTTATACTTAGTTTTCGGTACCTTAAGGAGCTGCTGATTGGCGGACCTAAGGGAACGGGCAGGTGTATATGGTTGTAGTAGCTCCGAGAGGTAGGGGGGGGGGCCAGGCCATTAAGAGATTTAAAAACAAATAAGAGAATTTTAAAAACAATCCTAAAATGTACAGGTAGCCAGTGGAGTGAAATTAAAATAGGGGTAATGTGCTCAAACTTTTTTGTTCCAGTTAAAAGACGTGCTGCAGCATTTTGCACAACCTGCAGGCGCCTAATGGACGCATCACTAACCCCAAAATAAAGTGCGTTACAATAATCCAGCCTAGAAGTAACAAAGGCATGGATTACTGTCTGAAAATGCTGTTTCGATAAGATAGGCTTTATTTTGGCTAATTCCCTCAAATGAAAAAAGCTAGATCTTACAACAGCTCTGACCTGGCTTTCAAGTTTAAGATTTGCCTCTATTTTAACTCCCAGATTAGTGATGACTGGTTTAACATACTGTGCCAGTGAACCAAGATCTATAATAGTGGCCTCAGAAGCGCCACCAAAAACCATCACTTCTGTTTTCTGTTCATTAAAATGTAAAAAGTTCAAAGCCATCCAGGCCCTTATTTCATCAAGGCATCTGAGCAGCGGGTCTACTGAGAAGCCATTTATCTTTTTAAGTGGGAAATAAATCTGGGAGTCATCGGCGTAGCAGTGGAAAGAAATCCCATGTTTCCTGAAAATAGACCCAAGGGGTAGGAGATATAGAAAGAAAAGAAGCGGGCCTAAAACTGAACCCTGTGGAACCCCACATTGAAGAGAAGCAGTAGAGGATACAAACTCCCCTAGTTTCACAGAGAAAGTTCGCTCTGCCAAATAGGATCTGAGCCACTGCAGTGCGGTACTCCGCATACCCACCAACTGCTCTAAACGGGAAATTAAAATATTATGATCCACTGTATCAAAAGCAGCAGTTAAATCTAACAGCACAATAATAACACAGTCACCTGAGTCATTTGCCAAAAACACATCATTAAAAACTCTTAAAAGGGCAGATTCAGTACTATGTAAAGCTTTAAAACCAGATTGGAAAACTTCTAAAATACCGTGTTCTTCTAGGAAGGACATTAATTGCTTGTAAACTACCTTTTCAAGAATCTTTGAGATAAAAGGCAGTTTGGAAATAGGTCTGTAATTCGCAATAATATCAGGATCAAGAGCAGGTTTTTTGAGTAGAGGCTGAATCACTGCATGTTTGAGATTGACAGGTACAACACCAGAGGACAGACTACTATTTACAATGGATTGTACAGCTGATGCTATAGTGAGAAAAACCTCTTTGAAAAATCGAGGAGGGAGAGCATCATAAGGGGAACCTGAGGGCTTCATGTGAGCAACCAACTCCTGCAGACAGAGCATGGAAACTGGCTCGAACCTGTCAAAGACAGCAGAACTAGGGACAGGGGTAGAAGGGTCGGGAACGGACTGGGAAGTCTGCGCTTTGACAGATAGCACTTTATCAATAAAAAAGTGTAGGAAGTTTTCACAAATTTCCTGAGAAGACTCGACACCAGCAGTCTGTGGAGCATGAAGGACCATGTCAATAGTCTTAAATAAGACATGAGGCTTACGACAATTTGCCTGAATAATAGTAGCGAAATGTTTCCTCTTAGCATCTTTTACAGTTTTCTGGTAAGAATTCCAGTAGTCTTGTAACATTTGGTATGACACCTGAAGTTGATCCTTCTTCCATTTACGTTCAGCTCTCCTACACTTTCTTCTGGCAGCCCGGGTGTCTTCATTCAGCCAGGGTTCAGATTTGGCTTTAACTTGCTTAAGCTTACCACTGAGGTGACTTGGGAAACAGTCCGTGCTTGTCATACTCAGTATGAGATAAATGCCAGTAGCCAGTATGTTATGTGTTTTACTTCCTTCTTTTCCCAGTGTTTGCACTGAGTAAGAAGTCAACAGGCTCGTTCTGTCTGTCATTAAATTGAGATTATAATAATCGGACAATCTAACTTGTGATTTAATCTTTAGCAAAATCACAAATCTATACAACTTGAATCATCCACAAAAACACTTTTCATGTCTTTATTGTGATTTAAACACTGAGTAAGAATTCATGATCGATAGTAAAAAGGTAAGTGTCCTCTTGACTTTTCCAAAGGTTAGTTTTTCAGGGGAGACTAACAACCTACCATCCTGAATGCTGCTGTGAAACAGAACTAAATTTTCCTATCATTGAGTGATGTAAATATTCTGCTTTCCATAGATGGGTTGTGTACTGTCACACGACTGCCAGTCAACTAAACACAGCAGAGCATGGAGGAGGGGGTGGAGCAAAGCGTGAGAGGTGGGGTGTTTGCACAGACCTGTTTTCAAATGAACGGGAGCAATAAACTGAACTTAGAGGAGAGAATCAAAGTAACAGTCTTTGTGCTAGTATCAATCTCATACCAGTACCAGTGTTGGTATTGATGCTATTAATATTTACACTGGTCCACCCACAGTGTTACAGATTGTCTAGGCGATCCTTGTTGGGATGCAAGCACGTCTCCTCTCTGAGATGTTTACAATCCATGACATGAACATGCATAACAAAATAAACTTGATCAAACTAATATTTAAAACCATATTTATTTTCTGATCAATAAGCAGACGTTTGATTTCTCCCATGATGAAGAACAGCAGTTAGGCTTTGCTGGTAGAGGATGATCGCAGGCACTGAGAGAGCAGTTTATTAAATCAACATAATCATTCTTATGTGATTCATGTTACATTTAATCTGTGTCACTACACTTTAACGGTTGTTTTCAACATGATCTAGTTATTCAGGTCTAAGGTTGCTGATGCACTGATAAAAGGTGATCTTTAACTGTGGCAAAAAAGTCTTTCTTATCTACATTACTTCCTTCTCCTCAGCATCATAAATAAATAAATAGCCTACGTCTCCCACCTCCTTGTCTGGTTTACACTCCTAATAATTTCTTGAAAGCTCCTTTAGGACACACAAAGGCTGGTCTAACGTTCAGTTATATTTGTTATCAATGATATCTTGTGCTTTCTGTATGTCAGCTGGTTGATCTACATATCTTTGGACTGCAATCACCATTCTTCTCTCGAGCAGCTGAAACTGTGAACACTTCTCCATTATTGTAGTTAACATAGGAAGAAAATAAATAAAAAATATTTCAGTAGTAGAAAATCGTAAGCACTGAGCTACTAAACTGCTTAACTGATTTTGCTTAGTATAAACTTATACTTTCACAATCATCTCTGTAGCAAAATTATCACCAAACACAGACATCTGTGGTAAAGTGATACCACTGCAACCTTTCATCATCTGCATACATGAATGAATGACCGTGGGTGGAGATTTCTGACAACTCAGATCCTTGACGGAAGGCAATACTTCAGATTCAACAAGACAGCTGGGGGCAGGGCTACAAAATGCCTCTATAGGATGATTTGACCAGATAAATGTGTTTTTCTCTCTGCGTCAGTCGAAGGCAAGGTGACCTGCGGACATGTCTAACAGGGACGAAGACGAATGTGGAGGTAACAAATTAAAATTTTTGTCTTTATTTTAAAAAAAGACACCTGACCTGTTTAACCCTTTAAGACCTACCATAGAACACATACTTGGCAGCAAGTATGCAGTTGCGGACGAACAACAGCACCCCGAAGATGCATATCACCCTTGAAAAAACAGTTGACTGCGTTCATCAAACGACCGTCCTGGTTATAACATGATTATAACATGGTTGGTTAAAACATGGTTGATTATAACATGGTATAACCAACATAACTATCATAACAGTTGCACTGCACGTTTGTGCAGCGTTCTGCATTACCTGGCAATAACAGTGATATCATCCCTGAGTGGGCTTGAACCACCAACCTTTCGGTCAACAGCCGAACGCGCTAACCAATTGCGCCACAGAGACTGACAACACGCAACCCACGGTGTGAAGGAACAGGAGGAAGGAAGAAAATTAGTAATGGCGAGGAAAGCTGGAGGACCACCCTGGAGCCAGCTGACTCCTGCTGACCCCAATAGGTACCTGAGTTACCCAAAATCCACCAATGGCACCACAGAGCCCCACCAAGCAGCCCACCAACCCCACCGCAGAGGAAAAACTACACCCACTCCAACATTCAGTAAACTCCCAGGCTATATAAGACAATAGACACTAAGGTTGAGTCCATCATCCACCTCTGGCAGATCCCCCCACCTGCAGAGCCAACTCCTCAAAAGCAGAGACCACTCTGCAAAAATATGGTAAAAACTTCCCAGACAGGTAAAGAGGCCCTGAGTTACACCAATGCAATGATACATAATTTGATAAGTTTTTTTCTCATTAGATAAGAGCAGGCTCATTGTTCTACAGTAACTTGGAGGCACATACAGGGAACTATTGTTCTGTCATAAAGGTTTATAATCTACAGGCAGGGTGGTCAGTTTCCAACAATCTGATAAATACAGTTGTTCAGTGCTGACAGGAATCCTGCCTCAAACATCAAAGCCTTTAAATAATCACCAGGTATTGTGACTTTACATTAAAAATGTTTTTCCTCTTTGTTACACATGATAGAAAATAAGGGCAGCTGAACGCCAGTGAATGAATGTCATCCATAAGCTACATTATGGTAAATTAACAGTATTTTAATGTCAGCACAACAATGGAAAAATTGCTCTGTGGATTTCGTAACTCCATGTAAGTCCATGTCTTTTCTACCCTAGCACAAAAGTGTGTTTGCAAATCAAACTCTGGTCAGTGTTTCTAACACGTCCATATTTCTGCAGTTAAACTTAACTGACTCTGCCTGTTCTCTATTTGTTTTAGCAGTGCAAAGTGCAAACTAACTTCCAGATGATCCAAACTGTTGTACGGTGCTACTGGATTTATAAATAAGTGAGAGACCAGGCTAGAAAACACTTCTGTTCATTGAACTGGAGTCAAACAAAGAGCAGCAGAGATTCTTTAAGGACTGAATGACATTCAACAAATCAAATCAGGAGATCCAGATTTAAATAAACATCTAAAAACACCGGCCGAACCATAAGCTGTTCTGTGTGAAAGAGGAAAGAAAACCAGCAAAGAAGACCTGTATGAAATGTGAGAACTCCAGTATCCTCTTTGTTTCATTTAATGATGATGCTTATTTTGGAGCTAAATGAAGATGTGGTTCTGTACAAACATATGAAGTGAGAAAATGTGAATATTAAATAGCTCCTAAAATCAATCTTGTGCTAATTATAACTGGTTTATTGCTGCCTGGATTTTATAGATTGCTTAACATTTTGAGTGTTTCCTGTCAATCTTGGAGGAAATTAAACTGAATTGCAAACATTATAAAACAGCTGCAGTCACATTTGTCTGACTCCACCCCTTCAGTGTGGAGTTTTCAGGGAATTGAAAGTGTGGTGCAGCACTCCTGAGCAGACTAAACACGGTGATCAGAAACTGGCAAGAAAAGAGCAAAACTCAGGAGTTCATCAAATTCCAAATTTTTTCTAAAAGAGAGTTGACAAGGACTTTATTCAACACTGAATTATACTCAACAAATCTAAGGAGGACCTCCAGCCAGCAGCTTTCAGAGGTGGGTGGTCAGTCTGTCCGAAGAGTCTGATTGGACGATTGGTTTATGTGATAAAAAGTGTGCAAAGAACTTGAAGGATGAACCTTTCTATGGACTGTGCTGGGAAGATAAGCAGCTCAGCTTTCACACAATGGAGAACGATGATGATTCTGATGCATCGTTTAAAGAAGGAGAAAGTAACATGGCCAACACAGCAAAGCAACACATGGTGTCTTCTGAGTTAATTACAAACGAGGAGGAGAATGGTGATGAGGCCATGCTACAACTTGAAAAGGTGGAGGTGTTGTGGAACTTTGATGCCTCCTCACTGTCCTTCTACAGCAGAACCAGACAGCACCAGAGGGAAGAAATAATAACTATGGAGATGAGCCTGACCAACAAGGAACTGACTCCATTTGTACGACTGGGAAAGGAAAATGTCCAAAACACGACCCAGAGGCAGGAATGGAAGTGCTCATGTGGGAAAGTTTACTACAGGGATGGTAATGGATACAGAAATAATGTGTCCCGCTTTTCTTCCCAGGCTAATTGTTCTTGTGGAAAAATGATTGGTGGTCCATGTGTCACAGAAATGGTTTGTAAACTCTGTTAGTTCAAACTCTGCTGATCATTTGGTCATTTTCTGTCCCTGTATGAATATCAATGTAACTGACTGTCTTTCACATTCATAAACTGTGAAGAAATTGTTTTAGCTTCGGTGATGAACTTGTTGTGCGATGTATCACATATCAAAGTAAAGTAAAAAAAAATAAAACAACTTTATTTCTTAATGTTACACTCAACAAAAATATAAACGCGACACTTTTGTTTTTGCTCCCATTCCCCATGGGATGGACGTAGAGACCTAAAATTCATTCCAGATACACAATATAACCATCCCTCCCAAACAGTGGTCACAAATCAGTCCAAATGTGTGGTAGTGGGCACATCTGCTATATTGAGATAATCCATCCCACCTCACAGGTGTGCCACATCAGGATGCTGATCTGACATCATGAGTAGTGCACAGGTGTACCTCAGACTGCCCACAACAAAAGGCCACCCTGGAATGTGCAGTTTTGTCTCACAGCAAAATGCCACAGATGCCACAAGCAATGAGGGAGCGTGCAATTGGCATGCTGACTGCAGGAATGTCAACCAGATCTGTCGCCCGTGCATTGAATGTTCATTTCTCAACCATAAGCCGTCTCTACAGGCGTTTCAGAGAATATGGCAGCACATCCAACCGGCCTCACAACCGCAGACCTCGTGTAACCACACCAGCCCAGGACCTCCACATCCAGCAGGTTCACCTCCAAGATCGTCTGAGACCAGCCACCCAGACAGCTGCTGGAACAATTGGTTTGCACAACCAAACAATTTCTGCACAAACTGTCAGAAACCGTCTCAGGGACGCTCAACTGCATGCCCGTCGTCCTCATCGGGGTCTTGACCTGACTCCAGCTCGTCGCCGTAACAGACTTGTGTGGGCAAATGCTCACATCCGATGGCGTCTGGCACGTTGGAGAGGTGTGCGCTTCACGGATGAATCATGGTTCACATTGTTCAGGGCAGATGGCAGCTGAGAATGTCCCAGTTCTTGCATGGCCAGCATACTCACCGGACATGTCACCCATTGAGCATGTTCGGGATGTGCTTGACCGGCGTATACGACAGCGTGTACCAGTTCCCACGAATATCCAACAACCTCGCACAGCCATTGAAGTGGAGTGGACCAACATTCCACAGGCCACAATTGACAATCTGATAGACTCCATGCGACGATGTGTTGCACTGCATGAGGCAAATGGTGGTCACACCAGATACTGACCGGTTCTGGGTCCCCAGACCCCCAATAGCGCAAAAAACTGCACATTCCAGGGTGGCCTTTTGTTGTGGGCAGTCTGAGGTACACCTGTGCACTACTCATGATGTCAGATCAGCATCCTGATGTGGCACACCTGTGAGGTGGGATGGATTATCTCAATATGGCAGATGTGCCCACTACCACACATTTGGACTGATTTGTGACCACTGTTTGGGAGGGATGGTTATATTGTGTATCTGGAATGAATTTTAGGTCTCTACATCCATCCCATGGGGAATGGGAGCAGTAACAAAGGTGTTGCGTTTATATTTTTGTTGAGTGTATTTTATTATATTAACTATCAGAGATGGGCAGTAACGCGTTACAAGTAATGCGTTACTGTAATCCGATTACTTTTTTCAAGTAACGAGTAAAGTAAGGGATTACTATTGCAAAAACGGTAATTAGATTACCGTTACTGATTACTTTTTTCAAGTAACTTGACCAACACTGTTAACTATATATGTTTAGCTTCTGTATTTTCTTCTAATGTAGCAACTAATTCTTTTAGTTTGAACCGTTTTACTTTATTTCACCTGCAAGTTGAAGACGTGTGTCTCCATCTGCTGGTGGTGCTCTCACACAGCTCTTTGGCCTTATTAATGAGAACAAAGAAACTTCTGTTTTTGATACACTGTAAATGATTTGATCAATAATGAATTAAGTTGATGTTCAGTTTGGAATGTTTTTGTTTAGTTAAAGTGTTGACAGTTTTATTTTTTTAAAAATACATAATAAGAAAATAAAGGAACCCAGCAAGGGAACGTCATCCATAAGATATTATGGGAAATTAATAAATTCAATTAGTTGCATCTGATCACCCGTGTTGTTGTTCCTACAATATCATAAAAACTGTAACTGCTCAATCGTGATGTCTGAACTGTTCAGTTAGCACAAGAGAACTCTCACTTGGCTAACAGAAAACCTAACTCAATAATGTTTGCTATATTGCATAAATTAACAAAAAAAACACTTGAAATGTTCACCATTAGTTCCAGAAAGAGGTTAGAATACAGAGTGATAAGTAATACATCGCTTTCATTTCCTGTGTACATACTATAAATGATCTAATCAGTAAGTCTGTCACGGACTGCGCTGGCTGGCGTTGGGATGAGGGGAAACAGGACTCAAATGCTGGACTTTGTGTGATGAAAACAGGGCGTTTATTTATTTCCTCTTCCTAGTGTTAGTGTGTCTCCGCTCCTCCCTGTCCCAGCACCCCGTGCTCGCTGCCCTTGCTCGTTCCCACAATCCTAGGAAAACACAGAGGCAGCCGTCAGAAACACCACAATTGTGGCAGACTAACCTTCACTAACTTGAATAACGTGAAGACACACAACAATCCAGCGTCAGAGAGTTCCACCACTCACACACGCACAAGGACAACGAGGGACAGCAACATTAAATATTCAATTCAGTTTGAAGTTGTGGAATGTTTTTATTGACTGGATGAAATTTAACGTGAGTTTTTGAAATATAAAAACCAACTTTTTTTTTTTTTCAACTTTACTCAAATACGACAAGGGGGAAAAAAGAACAAGTTTACATACAAACAGTGTGAAATGGTGAAATGAACTGTGTGAAAGTAAATCCTGTTAAATGCTCTTCTTCTGAAGCTAACATGAAGGTTGTCTCTACAATAAATCCATTGAACTCCTCGCTTGTAAAAGGAAACACACACTAACTTTGGTTTGATCAGGAGCAGCTGAACCAGGTAAGACAAAAGTATAAATAGATTCAACAACATTTGTGGTTTTAGGTACAGATGCTGTTGCTCATGCAAACAACCACATCACCAACACCACCTGTTGGTTTTGATTCACACTGTTCTTGGATCTACTGTCAGCTGTGAAAAACGTGCACACTGATCAAGGAAATGCTGGGTGTAGGTACAGTAAGGACAGTATGGAGACCTTTGTTTTGGCTCGGTGCTGGGGTGGGATATTCCTGGGGCTGGTGTTAACCAAGGCTGTTATAGTGTGCAGAGCTCTGGTGCTCTTACCAACCTTGCAGTCGTAGCAGTGCTCTGTCCAAGGTGCTGATTTACTCCGATCTTCAGTGTAACAAGATTCATACGGGTCTCTTGAATATTCAGTTCATAGTCAAGCAAATCAGAGAAATACAGGAGGGTGGGAAAAATAATCCGCACAGGATACAAGAACCTTGGTGAGCTGCCGTGTCACATGGGACACACAGTTAGGTTCTGTCATGCGCCAAGGCGCGCGTACACCCAAAGGATCCAAAAGCAGACTCCAATGCGAGCAGAAAAAACGCTTTATTATCTTAACAAAAGGTGATCCGGGATAATCAAAGAAGAAAGCGAGGACCTGAAAAACCCAGGGAAATAAATGACGCGGGGAAGCCGAAATCGGGACCGTGGAAAGCTGCAACAGAAAGGGGAGAAAATTACTAGTGAGCCGGGAAAACAGGGAAACACAACAAGACGGGGTTTGAGTAGCTGGCTTACGATCGGAGTGGGACCGTGGGACTTGGGAAGAGAGTGTGAGAGTCCGTGGAAAGAGAATCCGAGGAGTCAGTGATGAGGACAGGTGATGCACTGGGTGGTCCATGCAAATAGGAGGACAGGCAGGTGGCAGATACAGCACGCCGGATCGAAATCTAGACACACAAAGGCAGAGTTAACGCATTTCAAATGATACATCCGTACAATGCTTTCGCGGGAGGCTAGTTACCACAGAGAGGTGATTAACGGACTGGCGTGGAGCATCCGCAGGGTTAAATAGTCCTGCAGGTAATCGCCCCGGATGGAAAGCAGGTGTGCCGGTGATGGTCCAGCCCGGGGGTGTGTCCACCAGGGCATCGCACACACACTCCTCAGACACAGGACCACGGACCATGACAGGTTCAATCTGGCCTGTGACTCCAAGCTGATCTATCATCCAAATAATTGCTCTCACTTTCAGTGCAAACTACTTGCGCCCACTATTGTCATCACATGCAAATGTTCAGAGCTTGAATGAGGTCAGTAATTTTTGTGCGAGCTAGCTGGTGAGGTTACCTATACTGCTCGGTGAAACTGGCGATTGTATCAGTAGAAGATTGTACGGGAATTGGTGCGTAAGTCTGCTATAAAAAGTGCTTCCTAATACTGCAGATGATCCAGCAAAATCTATCTGGTACTTAATGTGCTCTGTAGCATCTTCAGGTAGTGGATTTTCCAGGGCAACCTTGAGTCTGGCAAATTCTCTGGGCTCCCAAAGCAAAACATGACCAATACATTGGACAGCTGGTCGATACTCTGTCATTTTTCTTTAGAGATTGCTGCTATTGAGCTGGCTCAGATGTCTCTGAAGAATAGGTGTTTGACCACAACAGCAACAGAGGTGCAGTAAGTGGAGTGCAGGCATCAGTTCTTCTGTGCATATCCATCACCTGTTGTTGCAGCCTACAATTATCCTCCATCAAACCTCCTGGGAGGTGCAGGGGTACTTTGAAACAGGTGGTCTGTGTGATCAGGCACATATTGAGCTCCAGCTTCTTGTGGTGAATTCCAGTCTTTAGGAGTGAGCGGAGTCATCCTGGCATATCTCTCTGATAGTCTCTCCACACTGTGATAGGGCTGCTGTTGCTCTGATGAGTAATTTACATAGGGAGTTGAGCAGGAAGAGTGATGTGGCTCTGGTAGAGAAACAGCAGTCTCCAAGCAGGTGTCCGAGTATCTCTGCAGGGTCCGACGTCTGCTGGGCGCCTGCCCTTATGCTGATCTGGGAACATCTTTAGACAAATGCACAGTAAGCACGCTATCAAAATCTCAAGGACCAAATGTTGCAGAGGTTTTAAGGCAGGGGCGTCCAAACCTTTGTCACTGAGGGCCACATACATAAAAATATGGGGCCACTTACTAGAAATTAGGTATATAGCCTTAACTTTAGTGTATTAAAGTTAGAAAAATCACTTAAAAGTGGTCAAATATGTTATATTGTTGAATATGATTAAAGACAAAACTGCCTTCATCACATCTTTCTATGAATGGATCTTGATTCATTTATTCAGAAAAAGCTTTGGTGGCTCATTCTCAGAACAGCAGCCTCAGATTTCTTCTTAGACAGAAGATTTACAGCACAGAGAAAAACAATAAAGGGGAAAATGGGACGGGTACATTTCAAGCTTGTTATTTTAGTTATTAGGCTTAGAAACACGCCCATTAATGTTGGTTTGAAACCGTTATCAACATTAACAGACTGAACTGGACTTAATAACAGGAGTGGATATAATTTTAGTAAATTATTCTGGTGAGTATCAGCTGCGCTGGGTATGTAAATCGGGACTAAAGTGCTCGTGCTCTCGTCCACTCCCCCCAAAACAATTAGCAGCTGTGCGGCGTCTGTGGCATCGGTGCTCTCATCGCATGCGATGGAGTAAAAATCAAAAGCACAGCTTTATCAGACAGTTGCAGTTTAATGTTGGCTGACGAGTCTTCAATGCGGTGCACAACTGTTTCTGGACATGCTGACGTTGCTGAAGTCCTGCACTTTTTCGGTGACTCTGAAAAAGGCTTGCCATGTCTTGCGATGAGTTGGGCGACCTCATAGCTGGCTATTGTAGCCTTTTCCTTGACCTTTTGAGCACAAAAAAAATACTGTTACTGTCCCTGCAGGAGAGCTACCCTTTGGTTTAATTTCTGCTCTCGCTCAGCACCAGTGTAGGATGCATAGGCCTGATGTTTGGTTTCATAATGACACCGTACATTATACTCCTTCATAACTGCCACACGTCCCCTTGAATTCTTTGAAGAAATAGTCACTCTCCCACCATGTCTGAAATTTTCTGCACTCACTTTCTACCTTTCGCTTCTTTGGTTCTGCCATGTTTATTAACTTGGGGTAAATTTCTTCTGTGACTGTCCTTTTTGGTGGAGCAACTGCCTTGATCAACAGTAGCTCCCCCTGGTGTTAAAACTAAGAAGTGCAATACACTCAAGCAAAAGTTGAAGTGCGGGCCATATGCTATTCTATTTATAAAATTACTTGCGGGCCAATTAAAAATGGACGCAGTTGGCCCGCGGGCCGTAGTTTGGACACCCCTGTTTTAAGGAGTAGATTTGCCAGATCATAATCAATGTGGCCACCAGGGGGCATCAGTTAGGATGCAAATCCATTATTGAAATAAAGTGCAAATAACACTTCTGCTCTTGTTTCTAAGTAGAGTGATGTGGTTCTCCTACAAGGAATAAATGACATAATGAACAGATTGCTGTCTGCTGCACAAGCATGCATTGTAACATATAATTAGACATGAACTTATCTCTCTACTGCTGATTTCTTGAACATAATACAAAGAAATAAATTCTTTATGGTATATAGTCCTTCCTTGCGATATATTTACACAGTACACCAACATTAAAAGTATTACCTATGCAGGTCATATACCCTTGAAGTTCAAACAACAAAAAAGTCCATACTTTTGCAGTCAGACTTGACTTGTTTTAGCAGTACAAAGTGCAATATATAAAATAACACCGGTTGCACGGTGGTTAGCACTGTTGCTTAACAGCAAGAAGGGCCTGGGTTCCATTCCACTATCAGGCCAGGGGCTTTCTGTGGGGAGTTTGCATGTTCTCCCTGTGCTTGCATGGGTACTCTGGCGTCCTCCAACAGTCCAACAGATAGGTTAATTGGAAACTCTAAATTGCTTAAAGGTGTGAATGCTGGTCTATCTCTATGTGACAGACTGACGATCTTTTCAGGGTGCACCCTGCCTCTTGCCCTAAGACAGCTAGTAAAGGCCTCAGCGCCCCCAACGACCCTGAAAAGGACAACCGTAAGTGAATGGATAGAACACAATCAAAACTGTTGTACAGTGCTGTAGTGAGTGGATCATCAAAGAGCAGCAGAGTCAGAAGACTTGACAAAGAAACAAAAGATTTTATTTATTTAAAACCAACAAAAAAATGAAGAAATACAGAGGAAGCCCACATGTCCCACTTTCACAATTTTTAACATTTGTGGATCTACCTGAAGCTGGCAGCGTAAAATTTGTCTCAAAATCCAACATGGGCATATAACGTGATCTGTGTGTATCAGGAGATTTAAGGATTTGTTACCTGGAGAGGATGTTATCTGTAGTTTTTGTTTTTGAACAAGAAAATTATCTGATTCATGAAGCTGAAGCTGTATTATGTATAAATTACCAGTAAAAAAAAACAGTATTTACTCAGAGTTGGATGTACGCATTTATAAAATAGTTTTGTGTAGTGATGCCCAGATGAAGCCTCATGAAGCCTTGAAGGTCCAGCATATTCCACATAATAGTTGTCATTTTCTTCACAGTTTCATAGTTTAGCTGTAGTCTTCTGTTTTTCTCCTTAGTGTTCTTGTTGTTTGCCTTCATTCAGCCCTAATAAAGGATCGCTTTGATTTGCAAACCAGCTGCGTCTCCTGCAGTGTCTGCTCTTGGGTCCATTTAAAAAATACATAGCACACCCCACCGTGACAATGGATGTCTTGACACACCCTCCAAAAGCCTCAGCACAGTGTCCACCAGCATTAGTTTTATTTGTTTGAGAGGAAAAATTCTAGAGAGAGCAACAAGGATTTTATTGAACACTACTGATCATTTTAAACTTATCGAAACAGGACATACTGCTAAAAAAAACAAAAAAACAAAACATGTATGAAAACATCCAGACGAATCCACAAACAGGAAACCAGCAAAGAAGACCTGTCAAACACATGATCAGATATAAATCATAAAAATCCTCTTGCTCTTCATAGTTTGTGCTGAAGTATCACTGACTTTTTTTTTTTTTAAACTAGAGTATCATAGCTGCAGACTCTGTGTGTTTAACACCCAAATATGGGCACACATTTTTATTGGCACTACATTAATAAATTATCAGTTCCAGAGAGAACTGCCTGGTTATCTTCTCAGGAACAAAAACAACTTAAAAGTAATCATTTCAAAACAGCTGCAGTCAAACTGAACTGACTCCACCCCTTTAGTGTTCGGTGGAAGCACTGCATGAAAATATCTGCCTGAAAATTTACCACAAAAGTGCGTTAGAGGGAGTAAACAAGCAAAGAAGGAGCAAAATTCAAAATTTTATCAAACTGCAGAAAGAAACAAAAACTTTATTGAAGACTCAATAATATTCAAATACTGAAGAAGAACCTTCTGCTGAAAACATCAACATGGATCCACAAACTATCCTCTGTGACATGTGTGCAGAGGACAGGAAACCAGCAAAGAAGACGTGCATGAAGTGTGAGATCTCCATGTGTGTCCAGCACCTCCAGGCCCACCTGACCACACCTGTGTTACTGCAGACTCATCCTCTGACTGAACCCATGGCTTTATGTGGGAACACCAAATGTTCTCAGCACGGCAAGCTCCTGGAGTACTACTGCTTGGACGACATGACCTGTGTGTGTGTTTCCTGCGCCATTGAGGACCAGCACCGCCTACACAATATGAAGATCTTCTCCACAGCCCACAAAGAGCTCCTGGAGAAGCTGAAAGCTGAGCAGCTGATCTTACAGGAGAAAACAGACGATGAGAATGTGAGTCTGGAAAAGTGGGAGAAGAGTGAAAGAGAGAAGCTGGGTCGCTGCAGTGTGCGTCTGATTGAGGCTGTGACTAAGCTGCGTGACATCTCTCTGACCAGCGTCCAGAGCTCGGTCTCTGCTCGTATGGTGTCCCTGAAAACCAGCAAGAGCAGCCTGGAAGCAGCACAGAAGGAGAAGGACACCTTCAGTTTCCTGCAGATGTATTCTCAGGTGCAGCAGGATGTGGAGAAGGCCAAAGCTGTGGATCTGAGAAAAGGGCTGGAGCCGGGCAGCCATCGGGACAAACTGGTTGAGGAGATAAGACAGAATGGGGAGAAGATGGTGAAGCAAGCGTCTCAGTTCTGGGGATCATTGCTGACTCTGGTTGATCCTGAGCACCACCAGGAGCTTGTTCCCACTGATTCACACCTGATCTTTGAGCCACAGTCTCTGGGTCCTGGCATGTCGCTGTCCAAAGACAACAGGAAGGTTTTCCACAGTCAGTGGATGAAATTTTGTTCTTCTAACTTGTTCCTCATTAAGGGTACAGTTCTTGTTTCTGACTTTAAGAGATGGGTGATCAGCATTTCCAAAGACTGTGACTGGACCATCGGTTTATGTGACGACACTTATGCAGCCAGTATGAAGGATGGAAATGTCTATGGCCTACGCTGCCAAGGTAACCAGCTTTTCTCTCTCACAACAGAGTCTAGTTGGGTTATGATTCAAAGTGAACATTCAATGTTTTTTGGGATGCCGAAAATTGAAACGCCCCAACAGCATTATAAGGTTTCCCAACAAGTGATCAACACTCCAGGTGGAAATGTGGAACCACAGATGACCAGACCACAAATAGTGGAAGTTGTGTGGAGCTTTCCAAACTCATTATCATTCTTCAGCAGGATCGGGCAGCACCAGAGAATAAACTTACTCACAGTAACAATCAGCTCTACCAGCTCAGACCTCAAGCCTTTTGTTTGTCTCCAGGGTTTAGAAAATGAGTTCACCTTCAGGTCAACGACATCTCAATTTGGAGGATTTTCACAACAATATCAGAATCAGTCGAAATGCTCATGTAGGAAGTTTAAATCTGGTCATGGATTGTATTATGGAACACCTTTAGGCTCCAAGTCTTCCCAGTCAATCTGCTCTTGTGGAAAGATTATTGGTTCCCCACCAATCACAGCGGTGCTTTGTGAACTTCTGTAAATAACACCCATGCTGTTGTCCAAAACCCACATTCTGGATCATAGCTCCAGCTACTCCCACCAGTCTGTTTGTTCCTGTGGAAAAGCTCTTAGTGATGACAGAGATGGTTTGTAAACTTTGCTAATTGTAGATCTATTCATTATTTTATTTTTCCTTTCAGCAGATGAATGTAAGTGTAACTGACCGATAAATTCAGTATGACGCTTTTTTGTGATTAAATTGTTACATTTTGACCGAACAAAATTCAAATGAAATATGAAATGTATATTTTCTTGCATGTTTTTCCAGTTTTAATAATTTCTAACTTTTGCATTTGGTTTGGTAATGGGGTTTGGGATGCAGAAAATTTTCATTGTAATTATTTCCCCTCCCTGGTGCTGTCTTGCTACTCTTATCATAATATTTTCTACCCTCCTCATGGTAATTGTTCCTGTGGAAAATGATTGATGGTGAAAACATCACAAAGACGGTTTGTAAACTTTGGTAGTTCGAACTCTGCTGATGTTTTTTTCCACTCACCAAATATTTATTAATGTATCCGATTTAGTTTCTGTCACAGGAATGTACATCATATGTCATCATATTCATTAAATGAACCTCTTTTTGGTTAATTATATATGTTTAGCTTTGGTATTTGCTTCTAATGCACCAACTAATTATTTTCGTTTGAACCGTTTCTGCTTTATTTCACATGCAAGTTGAATATGTTTGTCTCCATCTACTGGTGGTACTCTCACATTGTACATTGTACAGCCAGAGTTGATTTATACAATGTAAATGATCTGATAAATAACAGAGTATATTTTAATATGTGGAATGCTTTTATTTTTCTGATTAACTCAAGCAAGAATCAGAATCAGAATCAGAAAGGGTTTATTGCCAAATGTTGAGCAGGTTTACAACATTAGGAAATTGCTGCGGTGCTTCAGTGAACACTGCATTTTTAAGTTTTTTAATATCAAATTTTGTTTATTAAAGTTGCCAGTTTATTATATACATTTCTTTCTCTATTAAAAGTTGAACAAAGGATTTTGGGTCTTTTAGTTTTAACCAGTAAAAATTCAGTATTGAAAACTGAGTGTACACCACACTAGTTATATTTATTCATTTTTAATCACATACATTTGCAAGTCCTGTCTGTTATGACCAGAATATTATGATTTTTTTGTCTTGTTTAGTGATTATGCTTATTTGCATCAAAATGATTATGCGGTCTTAGTTGTGCAAAAACGTGAACTGAGAAAATGTGAATTCAGGATAAACGCATGATAAGCTTTTGTGCTAAACTATCATCGCCTTATCGCTGCCTTAATTTCGACATTTGTTTTGCTTTTATCATAAGTCCATGTCTTTTCTACTTTATCACAAAAGTGTGTTTGCAAGTTAAACTTTGGTCGGTGTCTCTGTGTTGACACATCCATATTTATGCTGTGAAATTTGTCTGACTCCACCTGTTCAGTTTTTGTTTTAATGGTACAAAGTGCAATATGTGACAACATTAATCTAAACTGCAGTGCCACTGGACATAATACAGACTGAGAGACGAGGTTGGGACATTCTACAGTAGATCAAACTGGAGTGAAACAAAGAGCAGCAAGGACTTCTCTCAGGAGGACTGAATAATATTCAACAAATCTGATCAGGACATTCTGATTTTTTAAAGTCTGAAAACATTTAGATGGATCCACAAACTATCCTCTGTGACATGTGTGCGGAGCACAGCAAACCTCTTTATTAATCTTTTATTACTTTAATCATAAGAACTATTCCATGCTTCACTGAGGGGGTTCATGAACTTTGCCAATCCTAACTCTCCAGATCCTTTTGGTTGTCTGTGTAACTGAATGAGAATAAAGGTAATTGAATAAGTGTCTGTCAGATTAATGCATTTTGATGCATCTTTATGGATTAACTTTATGGATTAACTATATATATATATATATATATATATATATATATATATATATATATATATATATATATATATATATATATATATTAAATACAGTCCAGCCTAAAAGACTGATCGTAGTTTGGATCATTCTAGAATCTCAAGATGGACCAAATATAAAACTGACCAAACAAGCAAAATCTTTTGATGCCATGATTTTTATTTAGAGGCACTTTTCCTACTTCGTGTACACCCCACATCTTATTGATAATTTCCAGTTTATCTAAAGCCAAACTCATATTGTGAGTTATAGACAAACACAGAACATCATGATACTCAAATAAAAGTTTGTATTATACAAAGTGGGCAATCCATTTCCAAAGAATTGATGACTTAAATCTGACTTGACCACAGGAACCGCCCCCTGCTGGCCGTTAAAAAGAATGCAGGTTTTAAAGTAAGGCATTGCCTGGCACCTCTGTTTTTTTACAAAAACTGTTCCCGACTCCACTGTTAGATTATATGCAATGATATGTGTTGGCATGAACTGGTATTCATTCGTGGGAGCTGGAACTTTCCATTTAATGCCATTCTGAAGTTATGGAAAGACAAGCTCCTATAAACAAAGTCAAAAGGCTTTTACTCTGAAATGCAAAACGAGATTGATTTGAGATTGAGATGTTACCACTGTAGAGGTTGTGTATGGTTTTCATGAACTCCAATTACTTAGTGGAAACAGTAATTGTCCTGTTAACAGCATCCGCATTTAATTATTAAAAGTACCAAATAAACAATTATAATTACGATATTGACGTGATAAAACTGTGGGGTTGTATACTGTCAATGTAGAGTGAAATGATCTTGTGGAAACAGCAACTTTGCTTTTAATGTGATTCTGAAGTCAGTGAAAGAGTGGGTCATACATGGGCAATTTCAACGGGCCATTACTTTGAAAGGCAAAATCAAGGCGACTTGAAATTGACTTGATATCCCCGTGATAGTGTACACTGTCGATCTTGAGTGAAATTATCCCGTGAAAACAGTAATTTTCATTTTTACAACATTCTGAAATAATTGAAAGAGTACATCACATATGGGCAAATTCGACGGGCCATTAATTTGAAAGGCAAAATCAGACGAATTTGAAATTTACATGGTTTTGCTGTCGGGTTGGATACTGTTGATCTAAAGTGGAATCATCCTGTGGAAACAGTATATTTCATTTTAAGAGCATTTTGAAATCGTTAAAAGAATAAGTCATATATGGGCAATTTGAAAAGGCTTTTATTTTGGAAAGAAAAACCAGACTGACTTGATATTGATATGGTGTCACTGTAGTGTTGCATACTGTTGATCTAAAGTGGAATTACTCTGTGGAGACAGAAATTTTCATTTTTAGAGCATTCTGAAATCGTTAAATGAGTTAAATCTTGGCATTTTGAAAAGGCTTTTATTTTGGAAGGCAAAATCAGAACGCTTTGAAATTGACTTGGCAACATCCTGAGGTTGGATACTGTTGATCTAAAGTGGAATTACCCTGTGGAAACAGCAATTTTCATTTTTAGAGCATTCTGAAACCACTGAAAGTTAGGTCTTAAATGGGCAGATTCAACAGGCCATTAGTTTGGAAGGTAAAATCAGAATGACTTGAAATTGATACGGTAACATCGCGAGATTGTATACTATTGATCTAAGGTGAAATTATCCCGTGGAAACAGGATTTTTTCTATTTAGAGCATTTCGAAATCATTACAAAAGTAAGTCATATATGGGCAATTTCAATGGGCCATTACTTTGGAAAGTAAAATCAGACTGACTTGATATTGACATGGTATCACTGTGGGGCTTTATACTGTAAATACAAAATGAAATTACCCTGTGGAAACAAGATTTTTTCTTTGTAGAGCATTTTGAAATCGTTAGAAGAGTACCGGTAAGTCAAATATGGGCAATTTCACATTTCTGTGGTTGGATAGTGTTGATACAAAATGCAACTAGTCTTTGGAAATATGACTTTTGCTTTTAAGAGCATTCTGAAGTCATTGAAAGAGTAGTTAAAAAAAATGAAAATTCACAGGGCTTTTACTTTGAAATCCAAAATAAGATGGCCTTGCTATTGACAGGGCGCTATTAGGGTACAATGTTGAGTCATGTAGATCTAACATTAAAGTTTGTAAACAAGCCTAAATTATATGTTATTATGTTCTTAACATATCTGTTAATTCACTCGAAGTTGGCTTTTATTTTGAAATCCGGTTTCCACATCCATTCCCGTAATACTTTGAATACACAGGGAACAGAAAACAAACTGGAGGCTGGCTTGACTGCAAGTCTCGAATTGGAGGCTGTCCTTGACACAAGTAGTTAACGAAAGATTTCTCGACACACCCTCCGAAGCTTCAGCACAGTGTCCCCCATCACTATTTTTACGTGTGTGCTTCGTATTTTTGAGTGGAGTGGAGAACCCAGATGTCAACAAAAATCGATCCACGCATTTGTAAATCTTAGTTCACCTTTTTGGATCATATCATGCGCATTCGTAGCCCTTTTTTACGCAAATTTCCCTCCATACTCGTTGGCACCTCCTACATTAAGTAGGAGTTTCATGAGAAATGAAACCTAAGTTAAACCATTATAAAACAGCTGCAGTCACGCTGGTCTGACCCCACCCCTTCAGTGTGAATCAGAGAGTCAACAGAGACTCTTTGTAAAGTGCGTTAGAGACACGAGCAAAATTCGAGGACTTGAAAGACTTGAACTTGAACAAGGAATCATTTTTAACTTATCTAAACGGGACATCCTGCTTTAAAAAATGTCTGAAAACATCAAGATGGATTTACAAACTGTTCTCTGTGACATGTGTACAGAGGACAGGAAACCAGCAAAGAAGACGTGCATGAAGTGTGAGATCTCCATGTGTGTCCAGCACCTCCAGGCCCACCTGACCACACCTGTGTTACTGCAGACTCATCCTCTGACTGAACCCATGGCTTTATGTGGGAACACCAAATGTTCTCAGCACGGCAAGCTCCTGGAGTACTACTGCTTGGACGACATGACCTGTGTGTGTGTTTCCTGCGCCATTGAGGACCAGCACCGCCTACACAATATGAAGACCTTCTCCACAGCCCACAAAGAGCTCCTGGAGAAGCTGAAAGCTGAGCAGCTGATCTTACAGGAGAAAACAGACGATGAGAATGTGAGTCTGGAAAAGTGGGAGAAGAGTGAAAGAGAGAAGCTGGGTCGCTGCAGTGTGCGTCTGATTGAGGCTGTGACTAAGCTGCGTGACATCTCTCTGACCAGCGTCCAGAGCTCAGTCTCTGCTCGTATGGTGTCCCTGAAAACCAGCAAGAGCAGCCTGGAAGCAGCACAGAAGGAGAAGGACACCTTCAGATTCCTGCAGATGTATTCTCAGGTGCATCAGGATGTGGAGAAGGCCAAAGCTGTGGATCTGAGTAAAGGGCTGGAGCCGGGCAGCCATCGGGACAAACTGGTTGAGGAGATGAGACAGAATGGGGAGAAGATGGTGAAGCAAGCGTCTCAGTTCTGGGGATCATTGCTGACTCTGGTTGATCCTGAACACCACCAGGAGCTTGTTCCCACTGATTCACACCTGATCTTTGAGCCACAGACTCTGAGTCCTGGCATGTCGCTGTCCACTGACAACAGGAAGGTTTTCCACAGTCAGTGGATGAAATTTTGTTCTTCCTGCTTATTCTTCATTAAGAGTACACTTCCTGTTCCTGACTTTAAGAGATGGGTGATCAGCATTTCCAAAGACTGTGACTGGACCATTGGTGTATGTGACGACACTTACGCAACCAATATGAAGGATGGAAATGTCTATGGCCTACGCTGCCAAGGTAACCAGCTCTTCTCTCTCACAACAGAGTCTAGTTGGGTTATGAAAGAAACTCCACGTGTAATAGTGTTTGGGATGCCGAAAATTGAAACGCGCCAACAGCATTATAAGGTTTCCCAACAAGTGATCAACACTCCAGGTGGAAATGTGGAACCACAGATGACCAGACCACAAATAGTGGAAGTTGTGTGGAGCTTTCCAGACTCATTATCATTCTTCAGCAAGATCAGGCAGCACCAGAGAATAAACTTACTCACAGTAACAATCAGCTCTACCAGCTCAGACCTCAAGCCTTTTGTTTGTCTCCAGGGTTTAGAAAAGGAAGCGACAAATGTATCAATCTTTGGGTCAAAGAGTGCATTTACATTTGGACAAATTCAGCAACAATATCAGAATCAGTGGAAATGCTCATGTGGGCAGATTTATGGTGAGTCTACTGATGGATACCATTGTGGAGGGGCTTTTTATCCCATGCATTCCAAATCAACCTGCTCTTGTGGAAATATCATTGGTGCAGCACGAATCACAGCGGTGCTTTGTGAACTTCTGTAACTAATGCTCATGCTGTTGTCCAAAACCCACATCACCACATTTCTTATTAACCATGTAAGTTTTAGTTCCTCTTAAAATGCTGATTATCTGTAAATGAACATGTGGTGCTGGCTGTGCAAAAGTCTCTCTACTGCTAAAACTTGCAAAAATAGTCTAGAGTAGGGTTTTCATCATAATTGGTGCAAATTCAACACTCTTGTGCTAAATTATGGCTGGTGTATTGCTGCTTAAATATAATCGACAGCTTACTCTGTATTTGTGACATTGCGAATGTTTCTTGTTAATTAAAACCAAACTGCAAACATTACAAGGGAGCTTCAGTCAAACTTGTCTGACCAATCTTTCAGTGTGTGGTTTAGCAGTGGTGAGATATTTTCCAGAGAACTGAAACTGTTGTGGAGTGCTCCTGAGCAGGCTGAAGACTTTCACCAGAAACAGGCAAAAAAATAAATAAATGGAAAACTCAAGGATTCATCAGATTTCAAGCCATCCTCAGTTTCATTAAAAGAGAGCATCAAGGACTGCATTCATGGAGGCATTCCTGCTGGGAAAACATGTCTAACAATACACAAACAAAACGGAGAAGAACAGAGCCACAAACTGTTCTCTGTGACATGCGTGGAGCGGATAAAAGGAAACCAACAAAGAAGACGTGCAGCCTCATCCTCTGGAACTATCTTATATCCCCGTGTTTGTTGTGTTTACCATTAGTTCCAGAAGCAGTTTAAGATACAGAGTGATATAAGTGGCACAGATCTTTAGTTTCATGTGTACACACTGTAAATGATCTAATCAATAATAAAATCATTTCAGTTGACTGGATGAAATGTGCTGTGGAATTTTGTAAATAAAGTCTGCAACACGCAAAGAGCTATGATCAAGCTTTAAATTACTGCACAGGAGAGCCAACACACACATCAAACATCACAGTTCACAGTCATGCCAGCTCTGCCCTTGGGATGTCTCAGCTCCTCTTTAATACCCCTCCACACACAACTCTCTATCTTTTAGTTACAACAGGTTTCTGTCCCACGGGCTGCGGCTGGGCAGAGAGCAACTCCCACCATGTTTTCCCAGGAAGCTCCTGGCGCTGGCCCCGAGTTTCATCCTTCTGAGCATACAAAGGTTATACCTAAACACACAAATCTAAATGTGAGGATAAACTAGAACTCACATTTGTTATGGAAACATAACAAATGTGAGTTTTTGAAATATAAAAGCTGCCTTTTTTCAAACTTGAGGTTTTTTATTTAAATGCTGTCATTCTGTTCTGGGATGTGTTGTCTTATCCAGCCTTCCATTTTAAAGTGTTTGTCTCCATCAACTGGTATTGAATGTGTTACTGCTTCACAGCTGGGGTAGTTGACATGTTTTTGTATCAAAGTAACCTTTCAGCATGCTTCAAGACCACCTCTGAACATCCTCTGGGCCCTGCTTACAGGCTTTATCAATGCAGGCACTTTGTCTAATCATGTGTCTTCCATACTGGATCATGTGCATTTATCCCTGTGCAGGTTTGATGGGAGGAGGCAAAGATACTGATGTAAGTAAACAGAAATATTTAGCTTCATGTGTACACACTGTAATTGATCTAATCAATAATAAAGTCATTGGAGTTTGAAGTTGTGGAAGGTTTTTATTGACTGGATGAAATGTAACATGACTTATGAAATATAAAAACTGCCTTTTTTTTAATCTTCACTCAAATATGACAAAAAATAACAGTTTACATAAGAACAATTTGAAATGAACTGTGTGAAACTAAATACTGTTAAATACTCACACTGAAGGACTTCTGAAGCTAACATGAAGGAATCAGCTTATTTAAAGGCTTTAATCATTACAGTAAATCCACTTGAAGCTCTCGTTTGTAAAAGGAAACACAAACTAACTTTGGTATTGATCAGGAGCAGCTGAACCAGGTAAGACAAAAGTACAAATAGATTCAATAACATCTGTACTGTAAGTTCAGCACTACATTACTACATGCTGTCTGTGCTCCCAGATTGTACTCATTGCACTAACAGATCATTTATAGAAAGTATAACTCATTAAAGTGCAAAACTTTAGCAAAGGAATGACAGGTTTTCTAAAAAACAAGTCGATGTTATAATTTTGTTACAGCAATTGCAGAAACATTTAGGATGTATAAATAATTTAAGACATTTACTATAATTTTATATGTCAGTGACAAAGGCGTTTAGGAGTTTGCACTGGAATGATGAGAGAGCAGGCCTGCAGAGGTAGCCTGCATCTTACTACCTGGAAACACACTCAGACCTGGAATATTCAGAGTGTGAGGAGACCCAGAGTCTGTGTGCTGGAAAATACTTCTGTTATAGAGAGTGGAACTTACACAGCTAGAGCTGCGCTGAACGTTAACATCATACTACCTGAACGAGTATCAAAATATGTTTTTAAGTAATAAAACGTCTGCTCGCTTCAGTTTACACAAGACTAACAGACAAATGGCATGTGGGAGTCAAACCGGCGCCGCTTCTTTCTTTGCAAAGCCGGACGTTCAGCTGTCGTTCCCGAAGACGGTGTTGAGCTGCTGGGTGACTCTGATGAAGGTCGTCCTGCGGCTCAGCTCCTTCAGCTTGGCTGCACCGACATACGTGCAGGTGGAGCGGACCCCTCCCAGGATGTCTCGTATGGTGTCACCCACCGGACCTTTGTAGAGAACTTCCACGGTCTTCCCCTCCGACGCTCTGGAGGCAAAGAAAATGAATGAATGACATCTCACCTAAATAACCTTCCTCTAACAGCCAAGCACCTGACGCCAACCTGTAATCAGCCACGCCTCCCGCATGTTTCTTCATCGCCGTGTCGGAGCTCATGCCGTAAAACAGTTTGTACTTCTTGCCGTTTTTTTCGATGATCTCGCCGCTGCTCTCCGAGTGGCCGGCCAGCATACCACCGAGCATCACAAAGTCTGCTCCAGCACCTGAGAGCCAAACAAACAAACTCCGTTTTCACGCTAGTTATACTTTCTAAGACTGGAGTTCAAGTTCTCTTTGAAAACACAGCAACTCACCAAAAGCCTTGGAGACATCTCCCGGGCAAGTGCACCCCCCGTCCTGTGTGAAAGCAAACAAGGCGTTACGAGCGTGACTTTATCATGGCTGCACAACTCTAACAAATAACACTGACCTGGGAATTACAGTCAGTAGTTTCATCAGGCTACGGCCCATGAGTAATAAACTAAAGATAAATCAATGTCAGTTTCTGTCTCACAGGTCTCGGCTTAAAGGAAGAGTCCAGAACATTTTGTGTTGTTAGATGACAAGAATGAGTCTAAACTCTGTCCAGGAACAGTGGAAAACACACACAGTACATAAAAGATAGATGTAATAATAACAACAATAAAATGATCATCAGGGTAAACAGACTAAGAACATGTTATAATGAAGAGCATGCAAGTCTGAACTGTTGGGCTTTGAGAGTTTATGGTCAGATCTGGATATCAGCTGATATTATCTATTTGGCTCAAAAAAGGAAAGAAGAGGCGGGACAAACACTCTTGAACCATGCAGATGTGCACCAGAGGGGATTCTGGTTGGCAACACAAAAGGAACAACCAGCTGATCCAAGCAATCGGGGAAAGTGTAAAAGAGTAACTAAATAACTCCACGAAATAAATGTTAGGAAAGTTTGTTTAACTTGTATATCTGATTTTTAAATGACCGACCAGTAGCATCAGTCATAATATTGGTGGGGCTTGTTTTGCGCACTTCCTTTTCGAAACCTCGAACTGAGCCCTTATTTTGTTTTTGTTAAGCCACATGTCGCTGCAACAGTCACTTATTAACCACAGGAAAACCACCCTGGGTGGAGGACACCCCGCTTTACCTTCTATTTTACCCTAAATATAAATATATCCAAAATCTATTAAAATTTATATTTTGCAATAAATAAGACTTTAAGCAACGACTGAGACCATAAACACTTTAGAGGAGTGTTTACTGAGATCTCAGATGAAAAAACTCAAAAAAGGAGCAGTTTCTTATCGATGTATTAAATCTGACTCGACCACAGGAACCGCCCCCTGCTGGCCGTTAAAAAGAATGCAGGTTTTAAAGTGCATAACACAATGTACTGCCCATATTTTACATACAAGAAACAGCTAAAACTCAACCATGTGCACCTAGAAAGCTCACAAATTAATGGCATATGTTATTGATTCAAAAGGATTTAAAAAAATAAAAAATAGAACTTGTGGTTTGAGACACTCTTCTATTTCTATTCCTTCGACCACTTCCTGTGTGCTTCCTTTTAACACAGGAAACATGCCATCTTCAAACTCTTCTCATCGCGACTGCACTCACTGAGATGATGTGGCCACCCAGGCCGTGGGCTGCATCTGCACACTCAATGACGGCGCTCAGCTGAGGATAGCCAACCCCTGTCTTCTTGCGGGTGGTGCACACAGAGCCTGAAGAGGAAGGAGGAGAGAAACAGGAAACAGCAGTTTTAAGCACTGTTGAGTCTTTATGTGGCAAATGAACGTTGACTGCATGGTGGCAAATATGAATAACTATTAGCAGAGAAAAAGGAACGTAAACAAGGTGGGTAATTTTATATAAATATAGAAAATGTTCTTATAATTTAAATATGCCTGTGCAGAAAATAGGCAAGATAACCTCACGGCGAGTGAGCTAAGATCAACTGCAGAGTGCCTTAAGGCTCACCTGGTCCGATGCCTACTTTGATGATGTCGGCGCCGGCGAGGATCAGCTCTTCCACCATCTCTCCTGTTACCACGTTCCCTGCCTGAGCAAAAATAAAAATCAGCACGTATCCGAGAAATGTCGTTTTCCTCGGGCATTTAAAAGGATTCACAATCAGGAACTGACCATTATCGTGTGCGAGGGGAACTTCTCCCTGACGTCTCTGACGAAGTGGACAAAGTGCTCTGAATAACCGTTTGCCACATCCACGCAGATGTACTTCAGCTGCGGCACCGCCTCCACCACGGCCGAAATCTTCTCAAAGTCACCGTCACCGGTCCCCGTGCTGACTGCCACACTCTAAGAGACGAACACAGAAGAGTGAGACTCGTCTTACAGCTAACACGCCATTAATAACCTCGTCAGAATCACTGGTTCAAACAGCAGTGAGTACCTCCAGACATTCTGGATGCTTTTCTGCAAACTCCAACCAGTCATCCACCGTGTAATGTTTGTGGACTGTAGTGAACAGAGTAAACTGGAGGAAGACACAAAGAACAAAATTCGGTTATCCATGCAGACATACAGCAGTGCAGGAACACAGCCTATCGTACTGTGCACAAGTCTTGAGCCACCAGAGTTTCTTTATATTTTGGTAGAAAAATGGGAAATAGGTGAAGTGATTTATCGGTGCAAAAATACATGAACATACAAAATATAAGGCAAAAAAAGAATTTGCACAATTCTAACGAGTTTGAGAGTCAATATTTGGTGTGAACATCTTTATTCTTCAACACAACCTGAACTCTCTGAGGCAGATTTCTTGTGATTTCTTCAAGTAGTCTTCAGGAATAGTTCTCCAGGCTTCTTGAAGGACATTTAAAGCTCTTCTTTGGATGTTTCTGCCTTTTGTTCTGTTCTCTGTCAAGATGATCCCACGCTGCTTCAATAGCATTGAAGTCTGGACTCTGAGGAGGCCAATCCATGGCTGATAGTGATCCACTGTGTTTTTTATATTCGCGTATATTTAACTTCATTGGCAGTGTGTTTGAAACCACCGTCATGCTGAATAATGAAGCTGCTACCATTCAGTCACTTTCCAGATGGCATTGCATGGTAAATAAATGGTAAATGGCCTGTATTTATATAGCGCTTTTCTAGTCCCTAAGGACCCCAAAGCGCTTTACATATCCAGTCATCCACCCATTCACACACACATTCACACACTGGTGATGGCAAGCTACATTGTAGCCACAGCCACCCTGGGGCGCACTGACAGAGGCGAGGCTGCCGGACACTGGCGCCACCGGGCCCTCTGACCACCACCAGTAGGCAACGGGTGAAGTGTCTTGCCCAAGGACACAACGACCGAGACTGGTTTATTTTGAGATGTACAGAAAAGTGGTGTCACTGCTGTTGGGATTAAATAATTTGCTTTTTATTAATAATGAATAATGAGTGTTATAAAGTTATACATAGTAGTATTAAGTGGACACAGCCCTGAAAAATAAAGGCATGAGACCGTGTGTCCTTGGGGAGTAGAAAGCTGCAGACTCTCGCTCACACTTGCCTGGGAAAATGTAGATAAGAGGGAACCATCTCTAGTGGAAAGTTACAGGGACACTGTTGTTTAGACTAGAATGAGAGAACTTCTGTAATAAAACTGTTGGGGGCGCACCACCATTTTGAGATCCGCGGCAACGTGTCATGCAGGGCGCATCTCCCTTCTAGAAGTAATGTGAAAGAGAAATAAAGTGTTAAATGGTCTTCTGAGCAGTGTTTTGTCTTCCATCGGATGCCTCTGAGGAATCAAAAGAACTGGTGAATTGTTGATATTTACACTGCTCATGCCATCTGATGGCCATTAGGGGCAGTATTAATGAATGACACACACACACACACACACACACACACACACACACACACAAAAAAGTGTGTGTTTGTGATGTGGTTGTCATCTTTTTGTGGCTGAGAAGGTTAATAGAATTGTAAGATAATACAAAGAAACACACAGTTATTTGGATTATCATTCTATTGATATAGAAATATTCCACATGTAAGCCACCAATATTTAAACTAAGGCATCAGACTCTTCCTGTTTTTAATCCCCCGTTCAGCAGGGACAGGTAAGAGAATCAGTGCCCATCCTCAGGTGTGTAATGTAGGGATTACTGGCACTCACATTACTCATGGCTTAGATAAATTTAGGTTCACCTACTTCTATTCGGACTACTTTAATCACTTCTCATTGAAATAATACATAACAGCAAACATTTCTGCACCTGGTGCAAAGCCACAGCCATCTCAAAGGTCCCCACAGTGTCCATGTTAGCAGCGATGATGGGGATCCCTCTGTAGCTGCCCTTAGAGTTCCTGAAGGTAAAGCTCCTCATCAGGTCAACCTGTGGTAGATGAGGAGGCCACAAAAATTACTTAAGAATTAATTTATGCAACCAGCTGGCAAAACATTTATTTTAGTTATTTGGAATTCCCATCAATGATTTGCGGTGACTCGCAGAGCCACACAAGACTGTATTTTGTGCCCCTTTTAAAGCACTGTCGCATGGCCTGTGGGCTCACTTTCCAAGAATAGCTAATGGTTTAGCAAATGGAAACATCTGCATGTAGGTCAGTCTGCTTTCCTGTGGAAACTGCGCACAGCTGCATTACCCACCTCGCTCCTAGACTTCAGCGTACTCCGTTTTGGCCGGAGGAGCACATCCTTGAAGTCTAGCTTGATGTCATTCTCTATACGAGGCATTTCCGAAAAGAAGCAGCAGCAGCCGGTCTAACAGGGAAAAAGATGGAGCAGTGCGAATCTATGAAAGAGAGGAAAGTTCATGTTAAGGGGACACCCCTTACTTTGTCATTCATACAGCCATGTATATGAAAAACAAGTAACTGTAAGCAGGTACGCACAAAGTTGACGTCAGGAGGGACCCTCAAAAAGCCAAGAATCCTTCAAGGACTGAAAAAGAGACTCGGGGAAAATCCGGGACTGCGTTATGAAAATGGACTAAGTCCTTCTGTAGCTAATGAGTCCTGCTTTTTTAGCTCCGATGCCAAAATTCAAGGTTACACCACATAACGGGGTTAATAGCTGAAGTCACTCACAGACCGTTCATGTAAGCATGAGCTAATAACAATAAAATGAGTGAGTTATCTACCATTTTAATAATTTACCAAAACAAAGAAGTACTTACCGTTGGGAAAATAACAGATCTGGTCCGAACCTCACCGCTTCAGCTTCCGTCTCCACTGGCGGGAAACTTTATTGTGGCGGACACCCGCTGGCACCCGCCTTGTAGTTTTTAAGGGGTTCTGCTCGGAGGAGACGACGCACGTAAAAACTACTAACTCGACTTGCGCTTTACGTCATGTGGTACTGATGTCGTAAGGATTTTTAAGGTACTTGGGTGAGAAATTTGGGTTTGCTTTTCTTGTGACCTGGCTCCAGTTAACGTAAAGTCATTTAGGTTTGAATGTTGTGTTTGTTTGTTTGTTTGTTTTTGCGGAAAATAAAATATATAAACCGGAAATCCACGAAGCGGAACGGTTAACGTACAAACGAGAAGGGGGAAAGACACAGGAAGTATCCACTGATTTTCTGTGAAGAGGAGGAATATCGCGTATCTTCATCAAAATACCACATCGAAACCTAAAATTCCAGAACGTAGTTGGAGATATTTTACATTCCTTTAATATATACTCGCACCACTGATCCCACTTGACTGATATTTCTACGAAGAAGTCAACAAAGATGCTGATTAAAGTGAAGGTAAGGTCCGTCATACTGAACGATTTGAGACTCGTCTTGTTATTACTGACTCACTGCCTCTGCTGGATCCGTTGAAAAAAATTTTCTTAACAATGTTTTTATCACAGACACTCACTGGCAAGGAGATAGAGATTGACATAGAGCCCACAGATAAGGTACATGTTTATCTTTTTTTGATGTGCGCAGATAGTAAGTCGCTGTGTTTTTCAGTGCATTTAATTCACGTCCATCCAGGTGGAGCGGATTAAAGAAAGGGTGGAGGAGAAAGAGGGGATCCCTCCCCAACAGCAGAGGCTAATCTACAGTGGAAAACAGATGTAAGACCCGGATACAGTTTTTTTATTAAAGAGTGAGGTTGGGGATGTATTTAATGGAAGCACCTGCACACAGTGTAGTTTATTACAGTAAATCTCTTAAAATAAATATCCCAGTGTAGCAAGTGCTCACTAGTGCACCACGTGTATCTGCCAGAAATCAGTTAGCCTTAGTTTAAAATGAAACTATACTTAAGATTTATATCTGTCACAGAAACAAATCTGCATTGGCATGCTAATACTGATAGGAAGGGCAAGAGCAGAATGATCAACTTTACCTCAGGTTAATGTACCCAGGCGAATTATAAAATGTATTAAATTTATAGTTAAAATCAGTCAAATATATGCTAAAGGCCATTTCATGCCATTGTGCCAACGAGACTTAGATCAGCTGACTGGAGCAAGAAGGAAACATAGGACTCAAAAATCCATCTGCACATATAGGTTTTTATTTTATAAAGTGTAAATTTTACAAAATCCACTTTGCACCTATATACTGCATTTTAGGAACAACCACAGACACATTGCTGACCTCGTTTTAATTTGAAAACTGCAGGGTGGTGCTTGAATGTGGATGGGGTGAAACAATGACTCCCACATTTGCCACCATATTCAGCCTTATCAGGCACAAAAATGCAGCTAAATCATTACGAGTTAGATTCATAAACATAATTTTTTGCTGTTTGCAAAGCAGTCGAGTCTAAAGGGTCACTTTAGTTGTTAGCAGTGACTCTGTAAGGTTTATGGTGAGATAACTGCCTTTTACTCATCGTTGAATTTTAGTAACGTTTACAGCTTATTGTTGTTCTAAAGAAGGAAATCTCTTGTCTTAATTTTTGCTACCGCTTCTCTTCTGAAGCAGCATTTTTTTTATAATACAAAGAACTACAGATGTACGTCGACATTATCCTCAAAACGTTTAGGGAAAAGTTCCACATCTTTACCTGCTTAAACTGTTTTACGTATTAAAATAAATCATTTGTGTCAGATGGATTTTCATTAAAAAAAAAAAAAAAAAAAGAGTATTGAATGCATCGTCTCTTTCCTCAGGAATGATGAGAAAACAGCAGCAGACTATAAAATCCAGGGAGGCTCCGTTCTCCACCTGGTACTTGCTCTGAGAGGAGGATGCCTGCTCCACCATCGCACAACACTCTGTTCTACACCTGCGGTGTAGCCTTCACCGCTGCCTCAGCTGTTGCCCTGCCTGCACGAAGCAAGAACAGTGACGACTCCGAGCCAGCGGCTGCTGGATCACCAGGTGGTATTGTAGCCAAGACGGAGCCTTGGTCTAAAAAGTCTGATCGGGCTCTCTTTATTTCAGACATTTCCCTGCAACCAACAGTGTGTTGGCCACAAACGCTCCCTCCTTCCACACTGTAAATTTGCCACGGTGCGACACCCTTATGTAGTTGAAAAGTTTCTCAGAATTAAAGAAAATTTTGTCTTCAAGTCAACAAATCACTTATTTTATCTGAAGCAGACAGGCCCGAGGTTTTCGAGGCATGTAAAAAAGTTACTTTAGTTCCACTAATGATAACACTGATGACTGGACTGCGATGCTGCCTCCAAACTTTCTTTAATTGATTTTTTTTTTTTTTATGCTGTGTACATGTTTTGTTATTCTTATATGATGCAGATGTGCAGTAGCGTAGTTAGATTTGAGGAGGATGAATCGCTGCATATGTAAAAGGATAGTTCCACATTTAAGGAAAGCCACCGACTCATTCTTCATGGGAAACCGACGTACCTCTCGCATCTGATCACTCAACATGAAGTCACTATCATCAGCTGGTTAAATTGCTTGTTTGTGTAGCACGAATAAGCTCCTTTACCGGGCGTGTCCCGAGAAAGTCCTTTAAATTACGCTTATAGAAGGTTTAAATGCAAAAGCTCACATGCAACAGTCAGAAACACAAGCTGTAGAATAAGTACTTTATAAATCAAAACACAAAAGTTCAAAATGAGTAAAAAAATGTAGATAGACTGAGTAGTGCAAGGTGCAAACTGTGCTATAGTGATGAATGGAAAAATAACCCAGCAATAAGACCGGCTGCACTCTTTAGGTGACAGATTTCCTTTGTTAGCATCTCTAAATCTTTTATTAACATGTCACATGACACATGTCGGTTTAATATGTGCAAAAAATAAGTGTTTAAAACAGAAACTGTGTTTCAGTCTTCTTCTTAACCCACAGTGAAATGTCATTTCTAACTGTGAATTTTCCACTTGGATTATGTTCCTAAAAGAAGACCAAGCGAGTTAAATGGCGACACGATGTAGTGTTTGTAAGTGGGTTTCTTCTCCCAGTCTTTGTGCTGATCTACCTGCCTGCTGGATGTAACCCTAACAGATCCATAATTTGTTGGACAGAGAGAATTTTTGTAGTTTTGCTTCCGTTCTCCACCGCAGTGGCTTTTAAATCAAACAGACCAGATGTGATTGAAGTGCAGACCTGCAGCTTTCAAAGAGTTTAACAGAATTGCATAAACTGTTTAGGAATTAGAGCCATTTTTAGAGGCTCAGAAAGCACAAAATAAAATTGGGTTTTTATCAATACTTTGATGAAGTCAACCACTGAAGTCTGTAGCCCATGGACGTTACCATTACTGCAGCCAGCTTCAGTCGCTGCTTGTTTGTGGGTCTCTCTGTCATCAATTTTGTATTCAGCAGTTGAAAGCGTGCTCTGTTGGTTTGAGATCAGATGACTGACTCGCCCATTGATAAATCTCATTTCTTTGCCTTTAGAAACTCTTGGGTTGCTTTTGCAGTTTGCTTTGTCTCATTTATGCATTTGCACAGTGAAGCTCTGTCTGACCAGCTTTGCAGCATTTGCCTAAATCTGAGCAGAGAGTACGACCCTGCACACTTCACAGTTCATCCTGCTGCTTCTATCTACAGCCACATCATCAGTAAACACTAGTACCCCCCCAGTGCACCTAACAGCCAAACGTCCCCATGAGCTAGTCTGGGTTGCATCTGTCCAGAACAGCGTGAGCTCTTCTAGTTGTTTTCCGGCAGTCTGATGTGTCCTTCCTGTTCTCGAGTCTAGTTTGCACCTTGTTGTAAACCTTCTGTATTAACATTCATGAAAGTGTGTCGTGATTGTAGACTTTCACAGCGATGCACCTTCTTCCTCAAGCGTGTGCTTGACTTGTTTTAATGTTTCTCTTTTAATTTAGTCTTCTGTGGTATTGCTGAGCTCTGCATTCATTTAATATTTTTGGAAGAATGTGTCGGATTGTTGATCAGACAGGTTTATTTTAGCTCTTCAGCCTAATGATGGTCTCCCTCACTTACACTAACATGTCTTGGGCCTCCTCATATTTAGAGTTTTAGTGAAAAGCTTTAAATTATAAATTCAACACATGGAATCAGCTTCAAATATTAACGAGGAGCAGGCCTCTGAAAATGGGAGACTGTATAAAAATGACTATATAATGTCTGTTTAATTCATAAACGGTTAATGTTAATTTTTATTTAAAATGCTTGAGTGAAATTATATCTAGACTGTTTCATTTAAAAACATATCTGCTGTGATCGTGTACAGAGGCAAAGTGTCTTTGTGCAACAAATTATGGACCAAACTATGTGAGAGTGGTGAAAGTCTTCATGAATCTGCATTTCCTAAAATCTAAAACTATTCCTGTGATGCAGACCAACATGTGATGTCAGGAAAATCTCCTGCAACTTGTTCTAAATCATGGACCACATATGGTAGTTGATTGTAAGCCTGCTTTATAAGCAGCCTGAGCATGTCCGTTGGGTAAGCTACTGATTTATTTAATGTGTTGGGCAGAGTTGGTTTTTGCTCTCATTGCATATTTGACTGTAGTGAGGAGCGCGGCTTCAGTTTACGTGGTTTGTTTGTTTGAGAAGCATTGCTGTGTGAGTTCCCACGTTGCTCCCACCAGTGTGTGACGAGTTATGAGAAACTGACTTTTGCTTTGGATTGATCTGTCAGTAGAATAAATTTGATCCTGCAAACGACTCGTGTTTACTGCTTTCTGTTTCTGATCTGTGTTTGTTTGTTTGTCCGCAAACTCCACCGTCAGGAGTTAAACAACCAAACGTGGCACTCAGTTACATCTTACGTCCCTAAGGGTTTTTATCTACATCTGATATTATGATGTCATTGTGTTGCCTAGCAACCACCTACCAATGGCTCAAAGTGATCAGTTTTTAGCATTTTTGCCCTTACAATACCTCAAAAATAGCTTCCATCATTTTATTTCATGACGGTAACATCTCATTTCAATAAGTCACATCTAAATGGTAAATGGCCTGTATTTATATAGCGCTTTACTAGTCCCTAAGGACCCCAAAGCGCTTTACACATCCAGTCATGCACCCATTCACACACTGGTGATGGCAAGCTACATTGTAGCCACAGCCACCCTGGGGCGCACTGACAGAGGCGAGGCTCTGGCGCCACCGGGCCCTCTGACCACCACCAGTAGGCAACGGGTGAAGCGTCTTGCCCAAGGACACAACGACCGAGACTGTCCAAGCCGGGGCTCAAACCAGCAACCTTCCGATTACAAGGCGAACTCCCAACTCTTGAGCCACATCTCAAAATTTCTAATACTCAAAAGCTAAATTATGTATGATATATTGTGATGTCACCACATTGCTTGGCAACCACCTATCAGCGAGCTAAAATAACGTGTTTTTTTTTTTTAGACCTTTCTATGATCCATCCTATCGTTTTCATTTCACAACAACCTTTAGATCCACAAAAGTTGAATTATATACATTTTGCAACCACGCAGCAACAGGCTGAAATGACCCATAATGTAAACCTATAAACGGCATCTAGCACCCCTATCTTTTTTTTAACCTTTCTCAGTGTGATCAAGTGTATCAGTCTGCCAACAGCATGAACAGGTCAGACAACACCGGACCATGGACACGTAACTAGATGATTAAGTTCAACTGAAGCTGCAAAAACGAAGACATGAGAACGCTTCCTCACATATGTTTTTAATTCTTCTCACACACTCATCGCCAACATGTACATTTACATTTTCAACACAGAAGTAGGCTTGAGACTTGAGTCTCAGCACGGAAGGTAAAATGCATCTTAAATTAGAGACAGATTTAAAAATGGCATTCTTATTACAGCGTATGTGGTTATTATAACATATTGCAAGTAGGGAACTTTCATATCACCTTAGCTACTTTCATATCACCTTAGCTATTTGCACATACAACAAAAATAGTTCCACCACACTTAAGGTCTGTTTTTGGTCTAAATGCAAGCAAGAAGCGCAGCTGCAGCACATCAGGGAAGGAAAGTCGGCGCTGCGGTGCTTTAAGTAACACAGATCAAGCTTCAAACTTTGTGTTACACCTGGCACAGTTTGCATTGTCGTGTCACATAAAGTTGCAGCATTTTGTTTCAGAGTTGAAAAAGTTTTCAGGCCTGCATCATAAAAACTGATGGAAATGTCACGATCGAAGGTGTTCACATTAAAAGCATCCTTTGAAATTATTTTGTGTACATTTATAGATAGATAGACATAAATGAGGCCTTAATTAAAAATTCAAACATTAGTCAGTGGTTATTTTTATTTACTAAGAAACAATCTACAGACTGTTATGACACTGGTGTAAATGCACAATCAGGCACAAAACACATCATTGTACTTGTAAAGACATCCAAGAAACCCTGCGCCTCTTACAGTTTAAGACAAATCTCTACAACACTGGTTTCTAACACTTATCATCCTCTTGTGTGACTGAGACTCCTGAGGAATAAATATCTAAAGCACCAGTACAGACATATACCACTAACAAACTGGTTTTCAAACAAGCCGTCAGCCGGATGTGTTTGGTTTTAGGCAGTGTACTGTATGTAAGGAGAAGGCAGTGGGGATGCCCTGAGACACTAGTGTAAAACTAGGAAGGCTGTGGATACAGGAGTGAGTGTTTATGTGCGTGGGAGTGTTGTTACCAGAATGTACAGGACAATCATAACATAACCAGACAGCATGTAATGAGTTCATTCAGGGGTGCGTGTTCAGATTTTGCTGGTAGCAGTCGTAATATTGCACTAAAATGTCGTCTACTTCATTACTTTATTCGAAAATATCATTTTGTTGTAAAGCTGTTGTGCTTATGCCTTACACAAAGCATAAAACCGATTTCAACAAAGCTACAAAGTAAAGCTACAAAAACATTTTCATCAGAGGTCATGAAACACTTAAACGCAGGCGTTCACGCGAGCAAAGCATGGAGAAAACGAGCGCGACTCACCAGCGGGCTCCTTTCAGCCCGTGCTGCTGTGTAGTGTGTTTTTTTTTTTGGGGGGGGTTTGCTTCATTTTCTTTTGATAAAAGAAAAGAAAAAGTCCCCACATCTGTCAAAATGCAGCTGGAATGGCACACGAGCACAGGAGTATATTCTAATTAAGGCAATTAAGAAAAAAACCTGTGCACCACTAATACAATACAGGTGTCCCACATTCACACTTCGAAGAATACAAAAAGAGCTGACATGAATACGGTGTTAGAAAACACTAAAATTAATATATTAATAGTACTAGAAAAACTTAAGCAATTATCACAATTACAAAGTAAATGAATGAGAAATGTTTCAGAATTAAAGTTAAACACAAAAACAGTATTAGTGTACATCACAACATGAAATGACTTGATCTGAATCGGATTTTCACAATCAAAATGCAGCTCGGGTGTGCTGAACGCATGAAAACACAGATTAACAACATCAAAAAAACTAAGAACAAAAAAAAGCGTTGAAGTCATCACGGTCAGTCTTGTGATAGAAATTTAAAAAAAAAAACGTATAAAAAAAGTCGCTCTTACAGCGAGAGTTTGCAGATAGTGAATAAAGGGCAGGGCGATGATGATGATGATGAAATGGAAGGTGCTAACCTTTGTTTATTGCACTTTTGATGGACCCCAGACAGGAAGGTTTGAGGCCAGACTACTTAATTTGACATCAAATAAAAGACTAGGCGTGGGGGCACGTGTATAGATGTGTGTTTTCATGTGTGTGTGTGTGTGTGTGCGTGTGCACCCACGTGGGTGTCTGAATATGTTTGGTGAGCAGGTGAGATGTGAAAAGTTGCACTTCAGCAGTCTGCTGATTTGCGGTTGTCTCTGTCCTCCTTCGACAGAGGAGCCCTAGCCTCCTTCATTTCCTCGCCTTCCTCGCCGCTCCCGCTGCTGCTGCTGTCGCTTTCGGCCGGATAAACGACCATACAGAACTTCTGGCCCACGTATGTCATTTTATCTGAGAGAAGAGAGCAAAAGAAAAGGAGTGAGGACAGATTGAGGTGCAGGCTGTCTGACTACATGATGCAGTTATTAAATAGCATAAAGAAAAACAACTGCTATTACTTGTAGTTATACTATTTTATAACATTGCGGTCGTGGAGTGGACATCCTAACAAATTCACATCAAAGTCAACTACAAACAACCCAAGAGCTACATCTCATGACACGAAGTTCCACTGGTCATGATTGCTTCTGTAAATATCTAATTATTTTAAAGCATGTTGTGTCTAAATTAAGTACGGTGTCAAAGAACACTTCTGACTTATAAAATAGTTCCTAAACAATAATGAATTTGCATTTCCTGAACATTGAATCATTAAGTTAATGAGAGGAAAAATATTGGGCTGATTTATGGGGACATACCAACAAAAGCGTCAAAGCACTGTGGCTTGTTGTCCCAGTATACTCCCAGGAAATAGACTGGGACACCGGTGAGCATGATGGCGAGGCCGATGCCGCACACCAGGGGCTCAGAGTAGAGGGAGAAGATGAGCAGGAAGGCCCAGAAGAGGAGGTAAATTACCGGCCATATCAGGCTGATCTGAGAGGAGAGAGAGGAAAACAGATTTTTATAACGTAGAAAGAACAATTTTTTTTAAACCACTTTTTAATCATTCATTTAACTCAAATTAAAAGCTATTCCCATTAAAGCTGAACTAGATGGACATTTACATTGTTTAAATAAGCAAAGTGCAAAATATATTGAGTACAAAGCTAAACCAAAGCACCACATGAACAGACCTTGATTGGCCGGTGCATGTCGGGCTGTTTAATACGCAGAACAATCTGCCCGGCGACAGTAACTCCGTAGAAGAGGTAGTTGATGAAGCCCACGTAGTTGATGAGGGTGTACATGTCACTGGTGCACAGCATAAGGAGGGTGGACAGGCACTGAGGAATGAGAAAGGTTTGTTGTGTTTAACCGAGTGTGGTCAATGGAGACAGAAGAACTTGTGTATGTGGTAGAGGTAATATGGAGCCGTGTAACAGGGAGAGCAGTACTCACTGTGAAGAGCAGGGCAGGGATGGGAGTGCAGCGTGTCACATGAATCATGGCCAGCAGACTGGGGAGGTGGCCCTCTCTGGCTCCGGCGAAGAACAGTCTGCAAAGGGAGAAGGACAAACACAATGAACAATGTTAGCACGAGGGAGAAGCCAAACATTATGAAGAAAGCAAGAAAGACTGGAGGGGGTCTGGGTGCTCAGTATTACGACTGTGATGAATTTAGTGGACATAAAAGCAGGTTAAAGCTCATTTCGACCTCTCCAAAAACGCTGCCTGCCCCAAACCAAGTGCCCTAGTTGACTTCTCTGTCTGCCACATTTTACATTTGGTTATGAAGAACAGACTTTAAATTTGAGGACTACTGAGACAATCCATGCAAAATGTGTCATGTTAGAGCAGTTCATAGTAAAGCTTTGGCCTTGATGTCAAACACTGACTTCACATAGTACGTAGTCTGTTGATACAAGTCAGTCTAGTCCAACTAACCGTGAAGATGTGAAGAGGGAACCGTTGACTCCCCCGAAGGTGGAGAGAGCCACAGAGATGGGCATGATCCACGCCATGACTCCGAGCAGCTTCTCACCAAAAGTCTGGGATGGAGAAAGGGTTGGATGATAAACAGACATAAAGGCACATAAGTATGTGTTTTAATTGGAGATAGAAATAGATGATGTACACACAGAAGACCTATATAGACGCAAAACCCACTTCAACACCACCTCTCATGTTCATTTACTTTAAACTGGAGCTGGACTGCTTAACATGTACTCATAGATTACATTCAAGTTTTGTCACATGCTAATTAACCCTACAACTGAATCATACACTACTTTTTATATCTTATAGCTTGCTGGTGTCAAACATAAGGCCCATGGGCCTGAAACGACCAATCAAAGATTCCAATCTGACCCACTGGGCAGCTTGAAAAATGTGAACGAGGGCACTGATAAAGACCTCCCTCATGGACATCCATACTATGCCAAAGTAATAAACAAACAAATCACAGAAAAGTTCCTGTTTTTTTCTTAATCTAACACACTGTTACTGACTTGAGAGCTTTAAAAGAAGGCAACAGGACTTCTCTGACTTTGTGAAGATGTTTCTTCTCTCATACAAAGATGTTTTCATTTCTAAAACAACTAGCAGAGAGTCCCAGGTAATAAACTCACCCACCATAATGTCTCCAACAGCCCTGGTGACGACTCAGGACCACCTCTAAAGGGGATGGTTACCCTACTAGGTGTATATTATCTTGGACCTTGGACCAGTTGTTTGAGAACTGAAGCCTCTTGGATGAGAGGCAAAACATCTTCAAAAAACCACATCCAGCTCCCTTCTTTTCAAGCTCTCAAGGCTACCTTGACCTAGATGCCTGAGATCCTACACCAGGGGTAGGAACTCCAGGCCTCAAGGGCTGGTGTCCTGCAGGTTTTCCATTTCACCCTGGGTCAACACACCCGAATCAAATGACTAGTTAATCACCAGGCCTCTGGAGAACTTCAAGACATGTTCAGGAGGTCATTTAGCCTTTACATCAGCTGTGTGCTCAAGGACACATCTAAAGTTCCCCACCCCTGTCCTACACAGTCATAGTATTATTGCCCATGCATTTACCAACAACGACCATTAGAGGGTGTCATTCATTTGAAATAACAAGGTGTGTCTGAATGAAGTGACAGGACCACGACAGCTACTCACCACAGCAACAGCATTTGAGGCAAGCAGCTCCTGAGGACTCATGGCTGTGACATAGGCGATGTTGGCGAAGACGTAAACGAAGGTCACGACAGGGATGGAGATGAAGATGGCGCGAGGAAGGTTCCTGAAGACAATACAGCACAATACTTCACTTAAGAACTGAGAGAAAAGCAAAAGATTTAAGGAAGGAAATTAAAAAGGATGTTTTACAGGTGGGGTATTAATGGATAAGAAAGGTTACCAAAAGAAAAGGAAATGAGGAAATAAGTCACTACTTTTTTATTGTAGAAATAAAAAAGTAGTGACTTATTTCCTCATTTCCTTTTCTTTGGTAACCTTTCTTATCCATTAATCTGTGACCAGACACTGGGAATGTCAGGGGGAATTTTTCCATTGTTAAGTTACATACATTTCAGAGAGCTTTAGCAAAAAGGATCAGGGATTAAAAATAAGCTTTGTTGGTATGTGACTGCTAATTACTCAAACAGTCACAAGCAGCTTATAAATCAGATATATTCCTGTGGCAGTGTGGCATTTAATCTTGTGGGAATGTGGTTTTCTACACACAGCAGCTTCATATTTATATATGTATATGAGAGGCAGCGTAAAGTGTCTTACACATAAGGATCCACCAGCTCCTCTGTGACATAGTTGAGGAAGTTCCACCCGCCATAGGCGAAGGAGCCTTGTAGGAAAGCTAAGGCTATTAAACCTACATCGTAGTCCTGGAAGGGCTCAAAGGCGTTGGCAGGCTCCAGCCAGTAGTACTCTCCTACAGGTAGAGGAGAAAATCTTCAGCTTGGCACAAACACAATGGAACATTTACAACGATAGCACAAACTTTTCCAATTTTCTAGTCATAGTAAATAACAAAAAACAAAAAGCAGTTTATTTTATGGTTCTCTCTGTTCATTTCTTAAATCTGCATGACCTTCCCAAATTAAGCGGGCCTGTTCCCAATCATTTATCTCTAGTTTGATAACTTGTTTTGCTGCCGGGGTAAACAGCCTGGTTTCCTCTGAGGTCTGGCCATGCTGTAGGGAGCCCAGCTGAAAACTATCAGCTAATGAAATCAGCGTGTATAAAACAAGTTGTAAAAGGTACTTTGTTAAATCCTTGTAAAGTGACTTTGCAGAATGTGTACTGCTTTTCCTCATTCCTTCTTTTTTATTCTTTTAAATCCCCTATTGAGGCTTGTTTTTAAAGATATGTCTACCACTCTCTCTATTGCATACAGTTCCTCAGATATGAGCTAAATTCCTCCCATCAAATCAGCCTTTGAACTCTTCATTATCTCCAGACAATTGTGCAGAAATCCCCGTTTTGCCCTTACAATAACTCTTCCTCAGCCATGTTTGTGCTGTAAACCCTCACAAGCCTGCTGATATTAGCAAAAGGGCCCCAGCAACTCGCTGACCCCTGATGTGAAGCCTTTACTGTCCCGACACACTGAGCGCGTCCCCACTGACCCTAAGTCTGTGTCTGTGTGTGCAAGAAATGGCGAAACCATTGTGAGCGATGCACATATGAATGCACATATGGCAGCGGTGAGCTTACCCTTGCAGACCTGCACGACTCCCATGATGATGATGAGTGCCAGCGCCAGCAGCTTGCCGGCAGTGAACATGTCCTGCACTCTGGTGGCCCACCTCACGCTGGAGCAATTCACCCATGTCAGCAGCACTAATAAGAGAGAAGCACACAGTTATAAATCAAGGACAGCATTAATTCAGCCAATACTCAAAATCAAGCTCAGTTGCAAGCTGTCGCTGATCTCAGTGCCAGCTCGCAGCAGCTGACGGCTCAGCAGATATCACTCTCATTAAACTGTGCTATTTAGGCTGCTTCTGTCTTCTTTTATTTAATATGAATATGCAAGCCACTTTGCAACCCGACTCCACCCCAGCTCCGTCTTATCAAGACGTTTCAGAGAATTTAGCCTTTAGTGGCTACGTCTTAACTGCGAAACCCAGGAAAACCAACCCTGCAACCTACAATGTAACCTGACCTGCACCTACCTAAAAATGTAACTACACGTCGAGTCGGTGCAGTCAGCAACTACTGCGATTGGCCAATTACACCTGTGCCATGTTTCGGGCTACTTTTTCGCAGCAGTGTATGAATGAGAATAACAATATTGCCTAAAAATCGTATCATAGTTAGGAGCAATAATCATAGTACAAATGTAAGGACAAATGTCAGTGAAGTCCTGGAGGGCAATTGCTGAAACTAAACTCAGCACTGATGTAAGGGAAAGAACTAGAGGGACAAAAATGTTTTGTACCCGAAAAAAACAACTGACCACAACAAAGAGCAAAGACCCAGGAGGGAAAAAGTCCCAGCATTTTGTTTGTTTCTATCAGCTGGCACCACATGAAACACACTGGGACAAGGACCACAAGGTCCATCCATCCATCCATTCGCTTCCGCTTATCCTTTTCAGGGTCGCGGGGGGGCGCTGGAGCCTATCCCAGCTGTCATAGGGCGAGAGGCGGGGTACACCCTGGACAGGTCGCCAGTCTGTCGCAGGGCTAACACACAGGACAGACAACCATTTGCACTCACATTCATTCGCACATTCACACCTAGTGACAATTTGGATTATCCAATTAACCTATCCCCACAAGCTGCATGTCTTTGGACCTTGGAATTATGTTAAATACCTTGGACAAGGTATTTAACATAATTCACCGCATACCAGCGTAAATATTGGCAGTGACGTTGACAGCTTACGTAGGTTATGTGGTAGCCTCAACAGCGATTCCTAAATCAGGCGTTAGCCGAGAGCATATCTACCATCATTAATGCTGCTCTGGTCTGAGGTCTTGCTGCTGCCCTCTCTGCTTTCAGCGTTGCAAGCATAAAACAACAGAACCACACCACCAACAAAAACTACAACAGATGGACATAATGACTTTCTTGTGGTCCTGACTGGACTTGTTTTACTTCACTTTGCTCCAATTTTTCAACCGAATCCTTCAATATCATTGACTTCAGATTGTCACGTATGATCGGACACTCCTACTGTTATTACCGGACATATACGAAATTTGCACTGTGAAACAGTCAGACCATGTATAGATTGTGTAAAAGTATTCTGCTGAGCATGCTTATGTCGACTTATCTTTGGAGTCGGGTGTTTATGAGCTGAAGTAATAGTAACCGAGTAAAATTTGTTGATCAGTAACACTGAAGGCTGTGCTGGTTTATGCATTAATTGCTTTATCACTTCATTCACTCAAAGGCACTGTCACTGCATAATTTTGCCCAACAGGCAAAGGAGATATGAGATATATCACTGATGATTTAAAGTTTCTCTCATATCAGGTCAGTGAATTAGATTAAAGCCGCACATAGACAGCAGCGACATTTGACTCCCTTGCTGCATCATCACATTCACCCATTATCGTCGTGTGCCTCACCTGCAGTTTCCCTTTAAAAGGAAGCAATTAGTTGCTACAACACGAGTGGCGATTTATGAATAATGCAATGTGTGAATGCACTTTGGAGCATTTCTATGCTTGCATGCTTATATAGTGCAACATTACATGTGATTGCTACTTTTTGAAAGTTTGTGGACTTGCTCCTGTCGATGTATTTACTAGAGAGCTTCATATCAGGGTTGATGTGATGAAGCCAGATAAGCGCGGCCTCGAGAAATTACTTGACATGTTAAAGTTTTATAGGGATGACCGATGTTTTTTCTAACTGTCTGGTCCTTTCAGAGCTCTCTAATCCTGCTCATCTAGCATTTAGCAGAAGTTTTTTTTTTTTTTAGAAAGTCCTAAAATGTATTTAGAAAAGCTTTTGACCTCATGGGAAAGCTAACACATACAAGAGATAATGGATTTGATCTGTACTGCTGAGCACAACAAGCCAGTGGGTTCAGGCCAATAGGGTGCCATCAAAGAATAAGCTTGTTTGACTTTGTGGGATTAAGTTCATCACATTAAATAACTCTGAGCGGAGCTGCCACTGCGGGGAACAAAGCCAGGTGCACGTGAACGGACATGCATGATATTAACATACTGTGTGCTCAATGCAGACAAAGAGGGGCACATGATGGGCTTTGCAGATCGGACATAGTTGTGGTGGAGCTACGCAGAAATTTGTGCATCTCCTGCTGCTACTTCCTCCACACAAAAGCAGGAAACAAAAGGCATGCAGATTAGTTCAAGACTGATTCTTATGTAACTCTCATTAACTACATATTAAATCCCCAAACTGATCTGGTGGTAAACAACTGTTTTAAGAGCCAGATGATGTTTCCCACTGCTCTGCATTTCAGTTACAGCATAAACATTCCCTCCTGCTCTGCTGCTGACTGGCAGATTGTGGACAAACACCTGAAGGCACCATTGGAACTTGGAGCTGCTGAGCTTTTTCTAAGCACAGCATACAAAATGAAGACATTATTTGCTCTGTGCGCATGTGTGTGTGTATAGGAAAATGTCCTGAATTAACCATGAGCCTGTAGGAAAACATTGGAGAATTATGACCTTGCACGGAGCCATCTGTACACTCAAAAAAGTCAACTAAGGCAGTTGTTTGATTAATTCAATAGACATTTGTCTATTTAACATGAACATATTGAGTTTAGGTTTTTAAATCATTATCAGTTGTTGGTTTAACATAAAATAACAAAAAGTTTAATGAACTAGATTTGCATTCTTCAGTTCAATTAAATGTAATTATTTTAAATCAACAACTCTAAAACCGATGCCTAGTGCGCATGCTCAAACTTCCCAAAAGTGAAGAGGCGGGAACGCGGAGAAGTTATATGTGTTCAGTGGACTGCCATTTCCCTCTGCGGAATCTTCCACAATACAGGTAAGTAATAAATAACTCAAAATATCTTAGTCAAACGAAGTTGTTTTGTCCATTAATTGTTTAACAATGTTTTTAATTCCAAATGTGTAAGTTGTCATTAGACAGCGGGAGTGGAGCAAATACAGTGAAAATCTGGTATTAGACGGTGCCAATCGGTACCGTCTAATACCTGATTTATAATCCGCTCTGGGTATATTTATACTATTATTAGCATGTCCACTTCATTGTTTTTCTTTTTTTTTTTTTTACCCGTTTTTGCAGTTAGTCTTATAGTGTTTTTAGCGGTTATTGATATGTTTAATTCAATATTTAACACGTTTGTAATTCACTTTCAAAGTAAATGAAGTTAGCTAAAGCTAGTATGGTTGTCTCATTGAACTTCTACCTAGCTCTGTTAGCATTCACTTTGGTTTTAAATGACGGTTATTGCAAGACATGGTCTTTGTTCACTTTTTTTATTATCATTTGCATTTTTTCTTTCTTTCTCTCTCCTTTTATTTTAAGCATTCGGCCTCTCACAGTAATGCAAGTTAAACTAGCATGCGCGATTTGCTAAATATTAGCTGTGTCCAAATTCAGGGGCTGCATCCTTCGAATTGACTTGATGCTAGTGCATGGGAAAAAGAGCATAAACACGAGGTCAGAGGAAAAGGCAATGGCGGATAGTTATGAAAATTGCCTGTCGGACCTATACCGCAACTACCAGCATCTTTATTGCATAGTGTGAAACACTGCTATTACATTTGGCAACAGATTGGATATTTATCTGTGAATTTTTTATTGCAAGAGGTATTTATATGTATTTGTATTTTTTTTATACATTTGCAACAAAGTAAAAAAAAATCCACTGTGGAATTTTTATAAAATAATTTTTTCTGTTTTCTTTACCATAGTAACACCACAAAGAAAGCTGACCCCTTTTTCTGATTGTTTGTGCCTCCTCTTTAATACATGGTAAGCCTTTTACCATCATATATTTTTTATGATAGTTTTATGATTTAATCAAAGTGAAAAAAAGGTGCCAATAAAACTATCCTTAAAACTGCTTTTCTTTTTTTCTTTCAGTGACTTGTATGTGGCAGTGCAAGCGTTGTTCCATCAGGGAGAGTAGTAGGTACAATTATTGAAACACTGTACAGGGCTCGCAAAATGGCTAGCCCGACGTCCCAGGGCTAGCGATTTTTCCAGTCGGGCTACCAAAATCTATCTCTGCCCTGCCCGTCGGGCTGTCATAAGAAGGAAAAATATATGTCAATGCTTCTGCATTCTTTCGGAAATGTAGCTGGGTAATTATGTCATTGGCATCGGTGAGCCACTGTCAATATGTGACATATTGAAATCGCGTTTGAATTTGCGCTTGTTTTTTGCTTTCACTTTGCAATCGCGCGACCTGTGTATAGAGAGCGACAGCACTGATCTGTGAGTGATGATAATTTGTGCACCAATTCCTCTGACATCGTCTTATCAATCGTTAGCTTACTATGCAAACATGACAAGTGAAATCTCCCGCAGCTTAAACATGTGAGAGGTTGATCGCGCAGACAATCGCTGAGTGTTATGTGAGTGCGTGTGTAAAAGCAGCAGGATATTAATTGTAGTTCTGCTTAGCCAAATAAGACAGGTCAGGGTGAAGAAGTGACAGCCAAAGAAAAGCTTACCACAAAACGGAAAAGTTATGACAAATCAGACTATAAGGCAAAAAGAAAGTGCAGCTTTATGGTTTCATGGACAAAAGAATTTCTGTGGCTGCAACATGACGAGCTATATAACCGGGGCTGCACATAAGTGGTCCGCAAGTGCGTATTTGCTGTCAAAATAAAAAACGCGCACAAGATAAGAAGTTGCAACGCGTGTTTGCATACATAAGATTTTCTGGAGGAGGACATATTTGTTTAGAACTCTTAAATATGTCGAAGAAGCTCCTTTAAGCAATTACTTTGGTTTTCCTCCACCTCCAAAGAAATGTCAGAAGGAGTCCGAACCACAAAAGAAGCGCGTATTCTCGCAAAAGTGGTTGCAGGAGGTGAGCTGGCTTCAAACAAATGATGAACACACAGATGTGGTGCAGAATGTGCCGTGAAAATCCCACTCTAGCGGACAAAAACAGTGCCTTTTATATGGATGCAAACGTGCGTTGCAACTTCTTATCTGTTGCGCGTCTTTTATTTTGACAGCGAATGCGCACATGCGGACCACTTATGTGCACCCGTGTAAATAACATAATGTTCTGCCGGGTGTGTTGTTGGTTTTCCCTCGATTTCTGAGTCGACAAGCGCCTTTGTTACTGGGACCAGTCATTTTAAGAAAGGCCCCCATTAGAAATGGATTATTGCTCAGTCTGCAATATCTTTCCCAGAACAAACACCAATTGCAAATAATATACTAAAAATAAACCTGAAAAATCTGTTTAGAACAGCATACTGTGTTGCAAAGAGTGAACTACCACTGGTGCAATTTAGCAGTCTTTGCAAACTTCAAAAAGCAAATGGCCTAGATCTTGGTTCCACTTGCCTCTTACTTGTGACTTTAGTGGAAATTTCAAATTCAGTATCTGACACAGACTGATTCATGTCCTACACAGACAGCACTGATGTCTGCATGGTCTTCTAAAAGCAGCTTTAGTCAGCTTAGATGTGAAGTGAGTGAAATATACAGTTGCGTTTTTAATCAATGTATTTGTTCTCTATTGCAGATTGAGAAGGAGTTTCTGCGAATCACCACAAAGCCTCTGCTATCTACTTTCTTTGCCGAGCTTGACCAATACGCGCCACGCTTAATGGAAATCTTTCTGACCAAAGGAGGGACACGTGGAAAGAAAATAAGAGGTCTCATGCTTGCCATCTCCAAGGTTTGTATTAGGATTGAGTAGACTTTGTCATAGGCAGCAAAAATAACTTTTATTTGGAGATGAAGTTGTCAATTTTGTTTCGGCTTAACAAGTGGTACATGCCAGGTTCTAACCTAAAGAATAATTATGCAAGTTAACTGATTACCCTAGCTTTAAGAAAAACAGACTGGTTTTGGCTCATATTATCTCCTCCTCCTCTCCAGCATGACAACATCCATACCAGACGAGCATGCATCTTGAAGTCTTTGTGCATCCACCTAAACGAAGACTATGAGAAGTTAATAAAGGAGTACTTGGTGAGCCATTGTGACAGCATGTTGTCTGTAACATTCTCATACAAATTGTGACGTTGCCTCAAATGCAAATCATTAAAATTAAAATTTTGAGATTAGCAACAAGACACCTGGTATTGGGGAAAGGATGTCTTGAATACCAAACAGTATTAAGCGTTGCAATAAAGAATTTCTGGAATTTGGTATTGGAAGGAAAGAAATTTATGCCTACTTAAACTTGATACACAAACATACAATGCATTTAACATGCATCAAGACTATATTGCTTTTGAATCTGTACTTGGATTAAAACAAGTCCTGTTGTTTTTTCATTGTTATGGTCATCAGTATTTGTAAATAGAAATGTCTATGAACTTTGAGCTGTTTAGTACTAACACTTCTATACCTGTTTTATTTTAGCAGCTGAGTTAGCCTTTTCTCGAGTCCTGTCCCCCTAAGTTACTCTTGCTACGTCCGACAAACAAATGGTTTCCTCTGCGCACCAATGGGTACCCGAATGTGCGAGCAGACATGCTTCATAATGTTCGGTACATTTACCTGGGAATGGGGCCATACACACTGTTTAATCCATTCACGTTGTTTTTGACTTTGTGAATGGAAAGAACACAACTCCTCCAGACACAATCTCTCGGCGTATCGGTGGGCACACCGCTTCTCCATCTTGCTTGAGGTTAATGTTTGTCAGACACAGTAACGGTTGCTATAATGTGTAATTGGACAATGGCCCTTTCGGGGGAGGGGCCGGTGAGAGGTCAATTATGCCACCTCTTTTGACATGAGAGGTGTATTTTATAATTTATGTATTGGAGTAATTACTAACAACTACTTTAGTGGTGTAATTTTCTGTTTATTACTTTGACTACTTGGATTTTATGAACAGCATAGAAACAGTTGTTTAAACAATCTCTTAAATTTTACTTTGTTGTCTTATACTTTTTCATGTAGGATACGGACAGCGAGGCAAAAAGCTGCATGGAGCAAACTGTGATGGGGGTGTACGTCATCCAGAAGGAGGGTGCTGAACCTGAAGATGACCCAGAGGACGTTGGTGTCGTGATTGAGGGTGTGGAGGCTAACACTGATTTGGGTAACATTGCACAAGCATGTGCTCTGTTGTTTGGACTCATATACCGTTTGAACCTGAGCTACCCACCAGAACTTAAATGCACCTTTGAAGTCCTCCAGAAGATACTTTTAAATCTTGATGGACAAAAGCTGTCTTCAAAGGTACAGTTTCTGAAAAACAAGCTTATGGGGTGAGAGCACTTGAAAATGACTGATAGGTCTTGAATGGTTCATTGGTGCAATGGTGATTTCCAATATATAATGTTAATATTTGAGTTGTTTATATTTTTTTTCTTTCATTTAAAACATTTTTTTTTAAGTTTTTGGATTCTCTCTGTTGGGCAATTCACCTTTTATACAGCACTGCAGATGATTTTTGTTTGTCCTTATATAGATGGCTCAAAATGGATCAGAAGTACTGACAGAAGTACTATGTTGTGTTTATGTATCAAGGTCCTGTAAAGTTTAAGACCACTGCCACCTGTTAAGTTCACTGTATTATTGTTTCCATTTTGCTTGCTAGCATGTTTTAAAACACAGCAAAACTATATTGCTAGCTGTGGAGGACTGCAACCAAAATTAAAAAAATAAATACAGAAATATAAAAATTGGTCAAACTAATAATTATTTCAATGAGATACACCAAACAAATATAGATTTTCATCACCTATGGAATTTTTTGTTGTTGTTGTATTGCCCCCAAAATATTTCTAATTATTTTATTTTATTTTTCCAAATTCACACAATTCGATTTTGTCACATGTTTTAACTTGCCAAGTGGGAGATGTATTTTTATCTTTTAGTTTAATTTTTTAAAATGCAGTCGATATATTGAGCAAATTTTGCATCTGTTTTTAGTTGTGGAAGCTTTGGTTCCAACATATTACCTATGTAAATAAGTATTCTAACATTTTACCTTTTGAAGTATATGCTTGCAGGTGTACAAAAATGGTAAGCTTTTATATTGTCCACTAAATCCAGTTAATAAAGATAATGTTATCATAATCTGATTGTGACTTTTTTTGTAAAGTAGTGGGTTTCTAAATGTGTAACAAATGTAAACAAATCTAATTGAAATAATTTGGTTGAAATGAGTGAAATCATTGCCTTGATTAACAAAGTAGTTGTTGAAACAACAAGATTTAATTCTGTTTTCCTAAACTTTTTAAATTGTGTAGAATGAATTAAAACAAATTTCACTCTACATACTTAAATAAATCACTTCAAATCAATGTAAGTATAGTATGTTGATCCAACGTAATCTGATTACATTAAACCACCAAATGCTAAATGTGTTGGTTTGACATGATCGAAAAGGGTTTATTGTACTTGGTTAAATTGTGTGCAAAAAGGGTGCCATGATTAAATTGTGTTCATCCAACAACAGATTTTTTTGAGTGTAGGAAGAGGCAGACCTCACGAAGAATCCCCCTGCATGTCTTTGAAATGGTACACCATTTAAAAAATAAAAGCCTGTCATGCAGCATGATGCTGTCAAACTGCCCAGTGACTGGTACTGTCTGGTTTGCCTGTCACCTAATCCGGAAATAAATAAGTAAGGCAATATCCTGCAAACTATTACATAACATTCTGCAAAGGCCATGTTTAGGAAATCACAGGTACGTCTAAACACAGACCCAAAGGAAACGAGCAGGTGACCTTTAACCAACTTTTCTCTGAGCAACAAATCATCAGCAAGCTTTTTTTCCCCTTAAAAGCTGCCTGGCAACATCTGTCTAATCAACTCAAGAAAGAAGAAAATCTAGAATTACGCAATAAAGCATGTGCTAGCAGTTCTTGGTAGAGCTAAGCACATTTGGCTTCAAGTCATTTGTGTAAGTGGATTAAAAAAAGGCAGGTTAATACAGGTCAATGTGTCAGAAACATTAAAAGCAAAGTATTCAGACAGAAACAGAAAAACTAAACAATATCAAAGAAGCTGTTTCCTGCCTGCTTCGTCAGCACCAACATGCTTGTTGTATATCTTGTCAAGGACCATGATGGTTATTAAGTTTGATCCCTTTCAGCCCTTTCAGAGGCGTATTTACAGGCTTTCCCGCATTAAGCTTAAGTGTTTCCAACCAGAAGTGTGCCATGTAGCTATTTTGTTGTTGTAACAGGGCTTCTTCTGCCAATTTCAAATGACATTTCTTCAAATGTAAGCAAGCAATTATTGCTTTCCACCTATTTGGTGCCAAATAACTCGGAGCATAAGACTGCTTATTCTGCCAGCTTAGTAAAGTAGCAGTAGTGTTTTTGGCTTATGGTCATTAGCAGCAATCAATTGGTTAACTACATTTAAATGTCTTTTCATGCATTCTCATGCAAGTCTTTGGAAAGTGAGCTTTCAGCATCATTAAGCCAAACAGGACAGCAAGCTGAGCTCATCATGGGAAGCAAATCAAAATATACAATACTCCGCAAAAAGTTTCACTCTCCCTTGAAAAACTTACAAAGTGAAACTTTGTATTTGCCATTTTTAATTATGCATGTTTTATACGCTTTAGCATGCAGACAGGGATCAAACCACCGGCCTTTTGATTAGAAATGCTGCAGTCATCCACTCACTTTCAGGATCTAAATCCAACCATTTTTTGAGTGTAATGGTAAAAAAGTGATGGAGGGCGAAAAAGAAAGAAAGTTTAAAAACAACAAGAGTTGGATTTAGTAGGGAGATGCAGGAAACATCTGAGAGAGCTGCAGTATACAAGATGAGTGAGTGAGAATGCCTCGAGGAAGGAACTAGTGTGCAGTTTAACTCAGAGAGAGATATTTTAAATCAATCTGCATCCAGAAAACACCACACTGAACACAACCGTTGTCCTCCTGAGAACTGAAAGCACTTTGCAGTACCTTAGAAGAGATGACCTAAAAACATTGTTGCTCTCCTTATTCCCCAATAAATTTCATTAGAGTTGCAGGGGTTAGACCACAGCTCCCAATAAAAACAATGTATACATGAAACGCACGAATCGCCGCCAGGTAACACAAACAGTGCACGTATTCTTCTCCAGGCTTCACGACCGTCTCTTTTTGTGTCTCAAGGCTCCCTGAAGTATTTGTCTAGTGTGTGTGAACTTTGTCAAAGTACTCAAATCTACCACAGTCATGTTGGCGCCAACACATTTCTCCATTTGTCTCCACACATTTACTCCTCACGGCTAAACTCTGCCAGCTCCCTGTGCACTTCCTCTCTCACATGACCTCTAACTGAGGGTTAAAAAACACAAGTGCTTCATAAAACAGGGGAAAACTGGGATAGAAGGCATAAACTGGATAAACAAAGTCATAACTCAACCAGTCAGTGAATTATAAATAGGTTGAATGTGATGACGTCAACAAAGCAACAGTTGCTGGATTGGAAAATGTGCTTGAAAGGACTTTCAAATGTTGAACTCCACAACATCTAAATGCTGTTATTAGACTCGTTTGTTAAAGCTGCATGAAGCAGATATTTGCTCTAAGCCCCTCCCACAAGAGAAGTGAACTAGGCCTTAAAATAGGTGAAACATGTCTCCCAAACCCTCGATTGTACTCAATTGTTGCCGACATGGAGCGCCGGAGACAAGACGATCAAGTCATCGTTCCAAGTCCGCTGTAAGGTCAAGTCTCCACGTAAGACTCGGAGCAATCACACAACCACAGGGTCTCCATAGAGCCTTCTGCTCATTATCTGATGATGACATTTACACCACTTGGAGACCCCGAGCCAAAATATGATGGCAATGCATCAAGGAAACTATAACCAATACTTAAAGCCAAATTTAAACCCCCACTCTAAGCAGCTCAGAAAGACTGCTTTACGTTTCTTGAAGAACTCCAGACAGTTGGTGTCGACACCAATGTGCTGACGACACCAACTGTCCGCCATCTATAATCCAGTTATGAGATCCAACACCCATTTTCACACCGTGTGATTAGGCAGAGGATCAATAGGGACTCCACGACCCTCTTATGGACACACCCAATAGGTCTTAAAAAATCTGGGACTCTCCACCAATTGCTCTTAAAACTGAAGAAGCTTCTCGGATGAGAGCTGAAACGTCTTCAAGAAACTTAAAGAAGTCCAGACGCTTTTCTTTCCAAGCCCCTTAGACTACGATGACCTGGACGACTGAGAACCTTCACAGACATCACTGCTTAAACGTTTTTGTGTTTCACAAATTATTATGTAACCTTTAGAAGTCAATGCCTTCACCAGTTTAGCATTAACGCCATTAAATTCAGTCAGAGTTTGTAGTTCAGTTTATCTTAGTTGTTGGAAGTCTGTCCTCCATGACGTGGAAAACACACCTCTGGGTTGTGGTTCATTTGTGTCTGGGCGTGTGCACACGAGTTAGATGTGATGTGCTACTCACAAAGACAAACGGCAGCCAGCACACGCAAGCCATTTTCTGGTGGAAAGCAGGTGGGGAACAGAGGCTGCAGGACATAGTTGGAGAACGTCAGCGCGATCACAGCCTGGTTGGTCGGGTAGATGACAAGCACAGCGATCCACAACCGCAGGAACCTGCGCAAAAAGAAGGGATAGTTATGAAAGAACTTTAACTGAGTATTAATGGACTACGCGAACAAAAATAACAAGTCAATAAAACAGTTCATATGTTCATGGTTTATTAAGCTTGTAACAGTCAATGATTAGTGAATCATTTATGAAAGTACCAGTGCCTATTTCACTTTCTCCACATTACATTAATTTAATAGTTTGTACTAGGAAAAGAAGCTACACAACAGTGTCACCTTTGGGTTCTGAGGAGCCATGAATAGCTTCAGTTGCTATACTCAGCTAACACTAAAAAACAAATGACCCAGTTACTGAATAGAACCACTTCCTTGCATCACTCAGAACAAAGCAAAGAGAGGAAATCTCATGCTGCTTGTGACTAAAATAGTAAAAAAAAATTGCAGCTACTTTGATGTTAGGTTACCGGCACATTGCCCCGTTATTTTCCTGTGTTTGTGCAGGGAAACGACATTTAGTTTAACCCAGACCATACATTTCTGCCTGGCAACAGTTTAAAATGGGGTGACTCATCCAGTCTTTTAACCTGCCAAAGTAGCAGTAGTCATGGAGAAACGCAACAGTGAAACAATACACCAACACGCCACATGTTACACATTGTCTGCTTTAATATCACATCAGCCCATTGTTTTTTGTTACATTTTTTATTGTGTTTACTCACATTGATGTATTTTGTAATTTTCACCTCGTTTTCATCTTACATGATTTGTTTAGATAGACATGCCTGACAATACTTATCTCACTCGCCTCAGCATGATAACAAAAACATGCAAACAGGCAGATATCAGCAATAGTGGAATAAAATGAATATCGGGCTGATGACACGAGATTTAGCAGAGCTCAGGGGCTTAACGGAATGACAGGTATAACCGTACACGTGATATCTCCATTAAATTCTCTGGAAGCTTAAAAAGGGATCATTACACTCGAGTGCATTAATGGGATGGCGGCTCGCTGGAATTTGTGAGTGTTTGTTAAAAAACGTCACTCTCGAATAACTCCCCTTTCACACTGCTCGCTTCACTTTTAGCATTTTTAATACTCAAATTTAGTATATTTCAGGTAAATGATGTATTTTTTTACTTTACTAAAAGGATCTAAAACCTACATTTATTACTGTTAAATACAGTAAAAAAATAATGTGTTGGGTTTAATGTGTAAACATATGATAAACTAAGGTGACAACGATGAAACAAGCTAATCTACCATTACACTTTGAAGCACACCAAGCTAGCTGCAATATTTTAATGTTAATTAATGTATAAATTATCTATAATATTATAAAATGGACTTGTTGAATATTAGGTTGTTAATAAATTATGAAAAGAACAATCTGTAAGTTATTTAGCACTAAGTAGTATTTAAATATATCAGTGTATAAAGTTTGTGGATGCAGCTAGAAAACAATGTTAGATTCTGTTAGCTCATAAGTTAGCATTGCACCTAAAAACTAAAATGCTAACAGTAATGCCTTTCTTCTGCACTGAGTCTATGTATAGTCTTTGACCTAGACTACACAAGTGGCTGACACTGTTGCTAGTGTTCAGTCGACTTTGTTTTAAACCTACACATTAGGTACGTCATAACTTCAAGCCCTTTGGAAATCCTACACCGTAATCTGACGTGCACCTTCCTAGAAATGTAACCATACATCGCCCTCGACAGCTACAGATGCAGCTGTCGGCGTCACCCACTTGTCGAGGCTACAACATGGCCTGCAGTTACATTTCTAAGTAAATGCACGTCAGTTTACGGTGTCGGGCACAGCAAAGTTACGGTGTAGAGTTTCAGAAGGGTTTGCAGTTAGGATGATGGAATGTAATGAGAAATTTGTGAATCATTTGTTTCCATTTAACTTCCACTTAAACCACTGAAACCAGCTACACCTACAGTATTCCGTGTAGGGGACATTACAGGTGTTACGTAACCCTCGTCAGTTTGATACAACAAAGGCCCTTTGTGCATGAAGCGCTGTCCATTCAAGTGTTTGACGATACAATTTTCAAATTCTTTCTTCTGCGAGCTCGCCTTCGCACAGCTGCGAAGGTGATGTAAGTACACCCACCATTCCAGTTAGTGACTTATAAGCACGCCCCCATATACACAGATGGGGACAAAGGGAGCAGCAAAACAAAAACAAACATCCCTTGAACATGGATTTATTTATGCTATACCCAGGGCACATGGAAACGGTGCGGCCCCAACACTTCAAACTGAGCATGTGAAGCCACAGAGTACAAAGTCTCTGGAGTTAGATGTTCATTGATGTGTATTGATAGTTTGCGCACAAAGAGACACAAACAATCATTGTCTGTTTGGTCTGCTTGAATTCCTCTCCCAGAATATCTTGATAATATGCATCCTTGTGATAGTTGGAAAAAAAAACAATGGTCTGGTGTGTGTTTACTTTCTGAGAAAAGGCCTAGTGTGTGTGAAATCTTCGCTAACAAACAATATTGTTTTTGCTAGGAAACTAACTTAGCGTGATTCCCAAGCTCTTGCTGTAAGAAGCCATTTATGGATGAATGGGAGGAGGCCGTGAGCGGAAAGTCAATTCAAAACTTTCCATTAAAGATTGAAAACCCCCACAGCGGCGTGCCATTCGAGATTCTCTGAGTCACCTGGAAGCTCATTTACTGGCAACTAATTTGAGTCAGTTGGGTGAATGTCTGTTTCTAAGATCTGCAGCTGGCTACAAGCTAAAGTCCACCTTTCTACGGTGGACTTTAGATGCAAAAATTTCACAAAATTAACGTCATTGTGGGATTTAGTGTTTTTAATATGTTATATCTGGTTGCTGTGCTTGTACCTCTGGACCTGCTTTGGATCCATACATCTGAGCTCCATCAGCTGGATAATCCACCAGGACTCGTCAAATCCATGTCAAATTAACTTTAGTCGTTTCTGGCCCATTTCAGGCCCTTCTTCTCTTTGTTATGCAGTTAATAACCAAACCTTTTGTGGAATGACTGGGGGCTTCTTAGCCCTCACTGATGTGAGAGTGAATAAAAAAGTCTAAAGAGAGAAGCTGAACTATAAATCATTCCAATTACAAAGATGTAATCCTTTGAAAACACATTTGTTATGGAGAAAATCAGCTTTCAATTAGTAACAAATGGTGTCCTATTTTTTGTACGTCATGGTCTTAACTTTTTCCAGCATAAAGAAGACAGCTGGCGACCCCCCCCCCCCCCCCCCCCCCCCCGTATCCTTAATGTTGAGTTTTGACACCTCAGTATATAATCAATAAAAACATGGTTTCAGGGCCATTAGGATAAGTTTCTGTTTTTTCGAAGGGTGGCCCCAGTAAGCTACTCTGAGGCCTTTTGTTCAATGACGAGGCCAATGATAGAAACTCCTCAATTAAAATAAACAAAACAGAGTTACCCCTAATAGACCTCCAATCGGGGAAGAGTTAAAACACAGGTGCTGATTTACCCCTGAAGATGTGTGACATCTATAAAAGAACGAACGACTCACTCACCCTGCCAGCCCGCCGAAGATGTCCTTGACGTAGGAGTAGTCTCCTCCAGACTTGGGGATGGTGACGCCTAGCTCGGCGTAGCACAACGCCCCGATGGCGGTGATGATGCCGGTGATGATCCAGACGATCAAAGCCAGGCCCACTGAGCTGGCATTCTCCATCACACCCTTTGGGCTGACGAAGATACCTGAGCCAATAATGTTACCTGGTGGAGGGTGGAGGGAGAGAAAGTGTTCACGTTTCAGAAGTGCTGTCCAAAAGCATTATGGGAAGTAGTTGTCTAGCTTTAGGGCTTGTCCCATGTTATTAGAAAACAAAGTGTGGCTATAAGGGCAACTGCTCTACCAATTTATTACTATCTTGTGATTATTATACAAGTGGATGGCTGATCACTGGTGTATGAATTCACCCAGAAGCACCGAGGGAAAGACTGAGGAAACAGACATATGACAAACTAGACAGGAAATAAATAGTTAGGTCACGAGTAAAATGGAAAAGATGCTTTAAAAAATAAGAGAGAGAACGAGCAGAGTTTCAACAGCAATGAATCAGTCGAGCTGCCTGGCAAAGTGGGAACCTGCGATATGCTGACTTGGCATAGCTATGAGGAGATGGAAGAGGGCCGAGAGCAGGGTTAACGAGTGCAAAGAGGGAGGAGGACTGAAACGTGGACGCAGAGGGGGGAGAATAATGCCCTGACATATTCAATGAGCGTCAGAGAGCAGTTTGCACAGCAGATGAAAGAGACGGATGGTTGGGTTCAGGTCTAACACGAAAGCGTTCACTCCTCTGATAAGGCTGACGTTGGCGGTCACGAGAACTGATCAAGTTCAGCTCACCGTGGTTTGAAGGCTTGATGCCATCAGCCACAGGGAAAAGTGCCGGGGTCAAAGGTTGGCTGGGTTAAATCACAGTGAGTGCAGTGTTACAGTACAAAAGTCAGAGATATGAACGATGCTATCATATTGTGCCTCGAGACATCATCAGGTGGATCCTTTGTGGCTGCTATAACTGCAGATAAAGTGTAGTATTTAAGCTGCTGTCGACTCCTGTTCATACCAAGCTGGGGGATTAGGGCTCTAAGTTGTGAATATTATCAAACTACTTCCATTTTAACCAATTAGACAAACTAAACCATCCTTTAGTAAAGGTTTTTAGACATTTTACCTGTGTAATATTAACGCTACATCTCTGTTTATATATCTTCCAGGAAATCATGTGGGCTTTTTTTAATTTCTTGTGTAATACAGGACTGATTCTTCAGGCCTGTATAAATCTAAATCAAACAATATTTTTTTTTTAAAATCCTCCCTTGTTTGCACACTCATACACACACAATGCTGCTCTATTTAAGCGCTCGTGGTACCTCGGCTTTCTAAGATTAGCCTAATCTAAGTCAAAGGCATGTGCACAACTAAAAACATGCACATTGTTTTTTAGCTGTAACAGACTCCATATGGATCGTGTGCGAGTGGCGAGAGCAGCCGCTGGCTTACATAACGCTAGTTGCAGCTTAAAGGTAAAAAGGAGACAAACAAACTCTTTCTCCCCTGATTTTGTTGACAACTTTATGACAGAAAGTGCCTCACCTTTAACATCTAGAGGCAGGGGGGGAAAGCAGCCATCTGCTGACTCAGCATTAATGTTGCTTTTCTTGTAAAACGGTCTGGATGGGTGGATTTGCCTGTGCAACATAAAGTTTGGTAGACTTTCCAGAGGCTTTTGAGTGTAAAGTGTCTGATCTATGTTGTTTTGAATGTGTTTATGCTCTGAGCTTTAGATAATGGAGACTTTTTTATAGAGGCAATCAAATGTGCGCGTGCATGTAGTGCGTTCATGTCATGTGCATCATTGCGCACTACGGTGCAAGACTGCTGACTAATGTGGAATCTGCATGTTTCCTGTTCTTACATTTGTTGTTTTACACCCCTTTGTCTCCAAGCAGGCCAAGGGGAAAGAAATTTGGGAGGTTTTTTTGGTTTTTTAATGTGGAGTTGCTAAACTCTTTGCAATCTCTGACCAGCTGAGTGCTGCATCACCTTTAAGAAGCAGGCGATAAAAAGTCTGAGCTGTCGAATCTCCACAAAGTTGTTCTTTTTTACATATTTAGGTACATTTTTAACTACAAAATATAAATAATATATTTTTTTATTAGATCGTTGTTTCATAAAGGAAGAGGATTGGTTTGTGCCCTCTGAGCATATTTCTGTTCCTTGTTTTTCAAAACAAGATTTCATTTTTAAGGAATTAGAAAGACCACTTTTTCATATCTAGGTTTCTAGGAAGCCACATTTTATGTGACTCATAATAGAAACTGGGATCACTGTCTGGTACGTTCAGCTGCCCACATGAGTCACCAGAGCAGTCATGTAACCCCCCCACCCACCCCCAATGAAATAAAAAGTAGCTAAAAAGTAACGATAATTTGCAAATTAAATGATACGTAATTCTTTATGCAAAATAATTTTTTAACATAAAACACCAAAAAAGAGAATGCGATGAAGCAAAAATAAAAACACTTAACGTGCATGTTTTAAGTGGTAGTAAGACTTGGCATCGACAACCAAAATCTAAACAATGCCATGAAAAATAAACACAAAAACACCTGATGCTGGATACAGAAATGAGGCGGTGTTCATGTTAAAACTCCGACTTTAAAACAGATTTAAGATTTTTCTAATCTGGTACAAAACAAGGTCTTAGTCTACATTGCAACAACATATAAACCCATTTAAAATATTTTCAGGCTTAGTTGTGCATAATTATGGGCGAGGCCACTTTGAGTGACAGGAACATGCTGCTTTGTTGTGTTGAGGTTGTAATGAAAGACCTTCTGAGGAGTCTGGTGTTCATCCCCCCCAGTAAGTACATTTTGTTCCAAGGGTGTTTTTGCAAAGTCAGCATCAGTCTTAATGTCACAGCGGATTAGAGACGCACGTTGCTCAAGAAAGTGGCTAAGACAACTTTCCACAAGAAAAAAGAAAATGCTAAAATGCTACACTCAACACTTTGAAACCGTAGTTTATAAGCCAATGGTTTCCACATTAACCACTGTTTATATATTCAGTCTTTTACATAGACTGTAGATAAATGATGCCTATGTCCCTCTTTTATATACAGCCTATTGTATAAATTAGCTTGCCTGAGCCTCCCTGTGACACCCCTAAAGATATCACTCAACCAAACAGCATCCATGTGTGTTTGTGCAGCATTATGATATAACCCAGATGAGCCTTTGCAAAGCTCTGTAGAATTAGTCTTTGTATTTCCCCTCAGCTGCAAATCCCTGTTTAAACAGCTACCAAGCTGAGGCAACCTGCTGCTTGGCCCTCAGCCGGAGCCTCAGACTGTGCATGCGTGCATGCTTTTGAATATGAAAGGAAGGTATTATTACACTGAAGTAATTAATCGGACGTAACTCGCATTAATGGTTTTGATAGCAAGAAGAGGAAAAGAGGAAGCAAAATAAAGGCAGGCTTGTTTGTCTGTTTATCATTAATCCTGCCAATTATTCCTGGATTTAGTCTCTGCAATGTGAGTCAGTTTAAAAAGAAATTAATATTTAATAAAAGTACGATTCATCCAGGAATTTCTTTACATAATACAAAGACTGGAGTGCAGCTCAGACATGGCTAAGCCAGGCAAGCTAATAAAACAGTATTATCAGGGTGGAGCCAAGAATGGCCAAAAGTTCACTTCTAATCCCAGGCTTTGGACCTTTCTGCAGTTACGTGTCTTCATTTGTGTGTGTGTGTGTACGTGTATGAGCGATAAATGCCTGAACTGTACAATAGGCCATAAAAACATTTGATGTCCTCGTGTGCTCGACCCTTTTCATGGAAACCCAGCAGGGCATGTTCGTGAACCAAAGGATCAGTCGAGTCACCTGAGCTCACGTCTCCCTCGCACAGGACGGCGTGAACTGAAGTGGCATGAATGAGTTACTTGGCCAAGGACAAGAGGGCTGAGCGCCGAGGAGTGTGGACTATGGAGGGCTATAAAAACCTCCCGGCCCTGTGCTGCCCCAACATTTCTTAACGATTGGCAGGTAAATGGAGATTGATAAAGCAAGCAGTTTAGATTATGATGAATGCGGGTGTGTTGAAGGGTGGAGCTGAGCTGGTGGAGTAAGGATGCTGTCAGCATGCGCAGGGATCTCCAGCGTCTGATTTCACAGAGTAACAGTCTCATCTCTCCCTGCCACGTCATTTTTTTGTACTCCTCTCTTGTTGAAAGCTTCTCGGGATATCAACCCACCCCGCCGTCTCCCCTCTCTTCTCCCGTTGCCGTGGAAACACGTGAATGAGTGACTCATCCCCCGCCCTTCTATTCCTCCTGGCAAGGTCAGCATGAGGACCGCACACTCTGGCAGGACAACCTGTGCCATATTTTACCCCAAAGTTTTTATAGATCAGTTTGTCATGTGATGATGATAATGCACCGAGAGACCCCTGTTGCTGTTAGACAAATGAGGGATGGCTTTCACCGCTCGCGTTAACTGAGTCCATCTAATCCACGAGGATAGTGACAGTGCTAGTAGGCTGATTGTGGTCATTTGAATTGAAATGAAAAGCAATTTCTGGTTATTTGGTAACTATTTTGATTGAAAATCAATCAGTCAACATTTAAAACAATGCTAATCAATCACACACCTGATCCTCATCATCATTGCTTCTATCTCTGACCTCGGAAAGCTTCTTCCAAGAGAAGTTTGCATGTTATGTTACGCTGCAGTACATATAGCTTATTTTACAATTTGCCCCGTGTAATATAAAACAGCACTTTGAACGATTCGAAGACTTAAGCCTTTGTCATCATTTCCTTACTCCTCACTCCTTGCAGTTTAGGGGACTGCTGGAGTACTCAATACTTTATTAAACACTCTAAGCATGAATAGTGGGCATTATCACTACAGGAGTCTTAGTCATGGAGTGAAATTTTTGAAAATCCATAATGAAAATATCAAAATGTTACTGATTTGATCTTAAACTTTACAGTCTTGTGGGTCTTTGCACTCAACACGATACTCAAATACATAGCAAAGCAGCTTTCTATTAGTACTTTTCCTCAAAAGTGTCACGGTGCAGTATTCAGCTGTAATTACAAAGAATGGTGGATTCCCGTGCAAAGGTTCCTGCATTTTACAGGAGTAAGGAGTCAAATAACTGAACTAAAAGTTAAAGTGGCTGGAGAAATGTCTTTAACCCTTTATCTGATGAACCATATATGGTAAGTGGATGATCCAGTATCACTGTAGGGTTGAAATTTTGAGCTTGTATTTTGGTGTGTGTGTGTGCATTATAATGGGCTAAAGGTGCATTTTCCAGTCAATCCTAACTAAATTACAGCTGCAGGCTCAGATCAGTCACATGAGCCTAAAAACTGCATGCACCAATCCTCAGAGATGAGTTAAAGGGACAACATCCTGATTGCTGCAGAAAATTGACTACAGAAAAATGATGATAGCTTCAGTGATTAACGACTGCAGGGGCAAAGGGCAGGAGACTGTTACAGGGCAGACTCAATTACAATATAAGTTTAGTTTGTGGTGTCTACCTGTGTTCAGCTGTTTCCAGCTGTCATGTGAGGTTGCTCTGTAGAGAGTGTGTTTGCCTGTTTTAATCATTTTAAGCATGATGGAGACTTAACGCCCTTTTTGATTAACTACAATATGTGTTGGCAACATTTCTGCCTTGCTTTTAGAGTCACACAAATGATCATCATTATCATAAACTTGTAAACTACATTCATCAAATCTGGAATTTGATCCCAGTGCAGCTTTTTTTTACCCTGCTCATAACTGAAGAGCAGGTGGCTGTATACTCTGATTTTCTCTGCAGTGCTTAGTCCCGTCCCTGTTTGTCATATTCTCATTTTTACACACTTTTCATACAGTCTCAGACCCTCAGACATTCAACATAAAGATTCGTCGCTGTGCTGTCAGACAACAGCCTGCACCACATGTCATTCCCACGCAACAGCAGTGACACTCACCAATAATAATACCGCAGGCGCTCACCAGCCCGATCTCCTTCTTGAGCGCAACACCTCCTCCTGACTCCTTCACAGCGGCACCATCCTTGGCAGATCCCGCCGTGCTGCTGCGTTGTCTTGGGCCGTCCGTCATCTTATTAGATGGACGATTTTATTTCGTTTTAAATGTCTTTTTTATGCACTTGGTGTTGCCCGTGCGCTTGGAGTGCTTGAGCGCAAGCGTCTTCCTTGTGCGTCTTCCTTGTGCGTACAGGAAACGTGCCCCGCTTATCTGATAAAGGACGTTTATCGTTGCTGCTTTCAGCAACTTGATTAATTTGTCAGATTAAGAAAAAAAATCTCTATATTAAAAAGCATAAGGTCAGCAAAAATGTGAAGTGCTTTTTGGAAACCGTGTGCAAAAAGAAATAAAAAAGCGCAGCTTCCTGACAGCTAAGTTTCTTCAAGATTTCCGCGCAGCTGACAAACCAAACAAAGTGATCTCGCGCAGTAGAGCCTGACACAAGCAGCGCGTGATGATAAGTCCGTTTATCGAGAGAAAAACGCTTATTCCAGTGTCAGGTAGGTAATAAATACAGTGACACGGTCCTTGTGTCAAACAAAGAGACACTTCGAAACAAAACAAGAAAGAGCTCTCTCAGTCTTTCCTTGTTCCAGGTGTGAGCCGGAGAGACAAAAACATCCTCTCAGAGAGCTGCTCCAGCAGTGCAGGAAACACTCAGAAGTAGCTCAACTTTGCCGTAAACACCGACTTGTGAAAACCTTGAACAGAACACTGAATTTGAGTAGATACACGTTCTTCATAGCACCGCCCCACTCCCAGCCCCCTGTCTACTTCGAGTCTGTGTTTTTCTTCTCACGACCATGAGCTCGTGCTGCGTTACTCATTCCTCCTTCAATAAACAACTAAAACCGCTTTTTGATTAAGAGAAAAGAAAAGATATATATGTAGATTCAGTCTTCATTGCTTCTGCTCCCTTTGCCCCCCTTCCTCTGTCATACTCTCTCGCTTATTATTCAAGATGCGGTCTAAATTTAGCTCTTTCACCGAGACGTCACACCTCACGCTGCACGCCACAGCATCCGTGGGGTCTGTGCAGCTTTACATGGTCACAGACCCCTTTCCCTAAATCGGGGGTGTAACATTTATTTTGATTCTGTGGAGAGAAATTAGTCTGATGATTTACATGCGTGAACCAAAATGTACACAGCAAATTCAACAGTGTTAAATGTTTTGGTGTTAATAGTCTTCTTGCAAAAGTAGAGTTAATTTTACTCTAAGTAGAGTCACATTCTTTTAATGTAACTCTGAGGTGTAAAATGATAGCAGTTAAAATCGAGTGTTAAAAATGAGTGTTTCTCTGTCAAATCTGGAGGTGTTACAATGGAAACATTAACTCTTGACCTCTTAACTCTGAACTCCTACAGGGGCTATGACACTAATAGAGTAAATTCACAGACTCCGCCCCCAGCACGGCTCCAATCCAAGCTGAAGTGAAGCCGTTTCAGAACATTTTGCTCTACATATTTGAGTTGTTTGCCATGCTTGGTAAGTCATTTTTTCAAAGATTGTTTCAATTGTTATTATGAGCTTTTACTTCTGTGGCTCTTTGGAGTTGAGACAAAGCTGTGTGAAAGGCATTAGCCATGTTGCTCGCTGATAGCATAACATTCTGTTTTAGCTAGCTAAAGGTATTGTTTGCGGCAAATACCACAGCCTTGAAAAAAAGCTTGCATGTGAATTTTCAGTCAAACTTTTGGTCAAATACACCTAAAACAATGTGTAGAATGTGAAATGTTGGTATAATGGTGCTGCTTGAAGCCTGAAAACGATCGCCCATAAAAAAACGAGCAAACAGCAGTAGCAGACGTCCTGACTCGATTCTACGGTAGCATTTAGATCCCTCCAGAGTTTTGTGCACACGGTTTAGGTAAAAATGAAAAAGGTTGAGGTTTTACATTTAGTTCAGTATTACCTGTTGCCTGTGTCCTTGTCTTTTGGGAAAATACTTTACACCAGTAATGGCTCAAAAAGGATTCCTTTTTTTTTTTTACTGTGCTGCAATTGTTTACTGGATTATTTGTGCCATTAATTAGTGTCAACTAATTTTTATTCAATCTCCGCACAGGATATGCTTGTGAAGATGGAATATGGGGGAGAGCAGAAGTGCGTTGAAGTTCCACAAAGGGATGAATGAAGGACATGCATATTGTATTGAAGAAATAAGTGATGAGAATGCTGTTATTTGCATTTACCATGTCAGACCTTTTGATAAACACAATTCTAATGAAAGTGAGAACATGTACACTGTTACGTCTTTCAGAAAATGTTTTGAAATTGTGGTGCACAGTTCAGAATAAATGTTTTTCAAAAACCATTGCATCTTTTTAGTAAATGTTTATTTCCAAAAGAAATTTCTAGAAATTCAGAACAGTAAAATTCCCGCTTTTTAGAATGAATTAGAAGATAACTCTTACGTAGTTAAACTAAAATACTCTTTGAGAGTTAATATATAAACTCAACACCAAGTGTTAAATTATCAACTCCAGACAGATTTGGTGTTTAACACTAAATCAGAGTTAACGTACCAACTCTCCAAAAAGAGTTAAATTAACACTCTCTGGTGTGGACCCATATAGACACTTTAATAGTGTTGAAATCAAATCCGACAGTGTTAATTTGGACATGCTGGATTTGCTGTGTACAAGTGTTCACAGGGATTTGTGTGTAAATCTGTGTTTGTGTGTGTGTGTCTGCTAGTGTGTTCCAATCCACATACACACATATATTTTACAAATAGATCCAGACCTGAACAAACATATTTTCTTTATTTCTACCTCACCACATATATGGTGTTTTTCCGGGCCAAAGAGTTTCCTGTGTGTGCAGATGTCTAAGAATGTTTGTGACATTTTTTCACTCGCCTATAAATCATCAAATATGCCTAAAATGATCACCTGATATGGACGAATCACGTTGCACGTGCACGCCATGCTTGCAGTTTTTACGGTGTCAGTTTCACATGTCAACAAATGTAAATGCGTTTAAGTACAACCGGAAAACTGGCATATCTGACTTCCCGTGTCACTGCCAAAAAACAAACTCTTTTTTTCTTCTAAATAAAGTGGATAACTCGTCATTCCACGATTAAAAACTGATATTATTTTTTTTATCATATGTCCCAGTTTTCTTAAACATGTGGCTCCGTGAAGCTGACACTAAATCGTCCGAAATCCTGGAGTGCACGTGCACGGTGATGGTGTGAAGCGTGGCACAAACACTCTTGGATATGTGTACACTACTCTGTGTACGTGAAAAACATGTGACACTGAAATTAAAAATGCTTGTGATCACTGCTTGTTCCGGTTTGGATGTAAAATGGTTTTGTGCCTGTTCACATTTGTACTGCAAACCCACATCTGGAAAGACTTAGAATTACACACATTTATACATTTTAGTCTACAGCTGTGGATCACATCATCCGCATGTATCAACCTTCTGAGAATATTTTCTCTCCATAAACCCTGAGCTGCCCCCAGTGAGTGTGTAGGTGAACATTACACAAGGCGCTTATAGGCACCGCATAAAAGGTAGAACTCTATCAGGAGCAGTTGGCGAGTGTTTGCAGACGTATCAGGAACTTCCGTGCAAACTCGCTGCCAGCATCCCGAGCTCACAGTGATTGGAAGGAGGTTTTTGATCCTGCACCACACATCTCCTTGCAGCCTCCAGCAATCACTCACAAACCAGCTGAGGTTGCCGGGGGAAACCAACCAGCCTTTAAGCCTTTATGGCTGAGGGCTAAAGAGCGAAATACACTGGTTACACAGCAACATTGTAAACATCCTGCATGCGATGTTGTTGCTTCAGAATCTTTGGGCTGCATGTTTTTTTAAATAAATCTATATTTAGAATTCACATAATGATGGTTGCTCTTGGAAAATCAGTTATAATGATAAAAAAATGTGTTTTTAAAAACAATTTGGCGCCTTCAGAGAGAAGGGTCAGAGAATACGAAGAGAAAAAAACAATTTGTGTGCACTACTCGAAATTACACTCTCTCTTTCTTTCTCTGTAAAAACTTGCATTGTTACCTCTTATTGTAGTGTGTCCAACCACCAGTATTTGTAGGTGCTCAGCTAAAATAGAAAAGATCTCTATATAAATATATCTTAATCCTTCTTGAGGTCACACCTAACTGAATATTGTGCAGAACACGAGCATTTCTCTTTAAAAGCCAAAGCACTGCCGCTTCTTCCAGATTTTCCCCTCACTGTCTCAATAACTGGTGGGAATTTCTCATTTTTCCTTTCTCCCTGAAGAGATAAGAGGACAGCTGGAGTAAGCAGTCCCTGGCGGTGTAGGAGACACAAGGACACTCATTCAGTGCAGGAGCTAGCTGGCAGGATGAGAAGCCCTGAGCCAAAGTGCTTCACAACACATTTACTGTCAAACATCTTTCCCTTTATTCGCATTTCCTCTGATTTTATAGGAAAGCTTCACCTGAGAGACCCCCAGCAGCACTTCCTGAACAACTGTTGACTCATGATAGCGGAATAGACGACAGGCGTTACATATCTTGAGTTATTGAATCTACAAATCTGTGCGAGGCCTTGCTTTTCTGTGCCGAGTGAACAAAACAACAAGGTCACCCGAATCGCTGCAGACTGGATTGAAATGACCCAGATTTTTGTCATCGCAGACAAAAAAGTTCATACTGCAAATCCACCTTTAGTCACGAACACATTCATCACGTGTTTCATCATTAGGAAAGTAAAAATAAGTGGATCAGTTTGTTGTAGTAACTGAGCAGGTTTTAGTGGGTCAGCAAGTACAGAAACTAGACCTCCCTTTAGCTATAGAGTCGTGCCTGAAAAGAAATTAAAACATTAATAGTCCAACTTTTACTTTTTTCCTCCTTTCATGACTCAGAAAATTATGCACATTAAACAGAGTACATATATATGTAATACACAGCGTGTTGGAGGTGTTCTCTCTCTGAGATTCAGAAGCACAAGAAGCCAATAACCAATAAATGAATTCAGCATTATCACTTGATTACGTTCGTGTATTGACCGCCTTTCATTTAAATGTATCAGACAGAACAAAAGTTAATCTAATTAAAGTTCCTTTAAAGAAATCGACCTCCTTAATTTAATTTTGAATTAATGATTAGTTTAAAGATGTAATGTGTGGCTATAATGAAGACTGAAGCTCAGCCTCAAACACCCTTGTGTGTCTGGGTTTTGGTCGACACTTTAGAGGTTTAATTACGGGTTTAACTAAATCAGGTACTCTGTGTTTTTGTACCTGATGAAGGTCGGTTGGACTGAAACGTTGTGATTTGATAAAATGAGACAGTGTGCAAAGGTTCTTATTTATAATTTCTTTTTCCAGAGGAGGTTTAGTTACTCAAAGTAAAATGCTCTGGGTCTGTTTTTCCTCTGTCACCATCATCAGCTAACCAGCCGAAAGCTGCCAAACACTCTGATCCACATAAACAACAAATTAAATATCACACAATGAAGTCAAGTTACAAAAATCTCAAGTGTTTTATATTTAAATATATTCTAATATAAATAAACACAGGCAGGGGAATTAGATTGCTCTCTTTCTTCATTATGTGTAAAAACCCTTGCGATTATAGGCTGATCAAGCTACCTTTGTGATCAAACACTGGCCCCTTTGCTTCTGATAGTGTTGACTGTGCTGGGCTGCAGATACAGAGGACACCTGATCCTTGATCGTCTTCCTCGCTCGCTGATTGAAACAAAGCAGCCTTCTGTAGGCATTGTTTGGCTGATTAGATTGGACTGTTTCTAATTACGTCACTCTAATTGTAGCAGGATAAAGAGCTGTGATAAAACACTTACCAGAAAATAGGTTTGAGAACTGACCAACACTGCTTCTCTAAAGAAAAGATATAACTAGGTCAGTCATTTAATCTGTTTAATTAAAAGGCCATAGCTGCTTAACTGGTCATCTAATCAATAACATTTCTACCTAACAATGCTTGCAAAATCCCATACAGTGCTCACTCTGATGCCAGTGATCCTTTTGGTTTCCTCTTTTTCAAATTCAAATTCAAATTTTATTTGTCACGTACACAGTCATACACAGTACGATATGTAGTGAAATGCTTGGACAACTGCTCGTGACCTAAAGAGAACAAAAAAGGAAAAGGCTATGAATAAGATAGGAAATAAATATGAAAAATTAAAAAGGGTAAATTTTAAATTTTAAATTTTAAAACAGGCAAAGGAAATGTTATCTAATGCAGGGTCAGTATTCGGTAAACACTCCTTTGCTTTTACTCATCACGTGCCCTGCAAACAGCTTAAAGGAGGGGGTCAGTATTTGCAGAGGTCACAGGCATTTCAACAATAAATGGCTTGTTTTTGTTAAATTTGTGTGTGCACATGTGTGTGTTTGTCCAGCATTTGTGCAAAGAGATAAGGCTCAGAGAGTTCCTGATAAAACCCTGGACACGAGCACCGAGACAGCAGTGCAGGAAAAGAAGCGTGGAAGTTGAAAGAGGCTTAAAAAATATTTATGCATGCTGAGTCAGAAAGTGATTATGTCCCCGATTAGATGAACAGTGTGAACCAGGGATGTCAAACTCGTTTTACATAATGGGTCACATCCAGCCCATTTTGATTTTTTGTGGGATGGATCAATGAAAGTGCACTTTTTATTAGTTTACAGAAGTTTAACTGCACATTTAATCCCTGAGGTATCTTATATAAAAACAGGAAGTGCTACTTCAACAGAAAGAAATTGTCCTTGATGTCTTGATATCTGTTTCGATGGCCTTTGGGAGGCTGAAAAACCTTAAAATGCAATTAAAAGTCCAAATTTTATCTTCTCCTTCACATTTTCCAAAGTCATCCAGTGAGCTCGATTGAAGACTTTGCAGGGCCAATTCTTCCCGTTGAATCTTATGTTTGACAGCGCTGGTGTAAGGACTTTATTCGGAGTATGATACGGATACTTTTCAATGACCTTAGTCATCATTTGGCTTTTCCTTTAATCCCACCATGATACATGTTAATGTTTTTCTTAAAGGTCTCAGCAAATGTTTGATTGTGATGACTCTGATTCAGACAAATCATCACACTCATACATGCCCATGCTATTACACTGCCTTCTCCATGTCTGACAGATGATGATTTTCTCTTCCCATCATTCTTTTAAAAGATAATCTTGGTTTCAATTGTCGGAAGATTTTTTTTCTCAGAACTGTGCAGACTCTTTAAAATGTTTCCTGACAAAGTCTAGTCAGGCCTTCTTGTTCTTGAGTGTAAGCAGTGGTTTGAACCTTGTTTTACACTCATGGACGCATCTCTCAGGAGTGTTCTAGAATAGAATAGAATAGAATTCAACTTTATTGTCATTGCACATGCACAGGTACAGGGCAACGAAATGCAGTTTGCATCCATCCAGAAGTGCTTTAGTGAGATAGATATATTACAATATATATTAGCAATAATAATTCTGGACTTGGTTTGATGTTGTAACAGAGAGTTTCTTATCCTTATCATATTCTATGCACTCGCTCAGGCTTTTTTAATATACTGAATCTATAGTAACTAGTAAATTATCCCTTATTTATTCCATAATTTATTCCAACGTCTTCACACTCTGCACCATTGCTCAATAAATATGCTTTGTTGTTACTGTCTATGTCTCATTGTCAGTATTGTCTATTCTGTTGCGTACACTGAGAGCAAAGAAATTGGCAGAGCCCAGTTCCTTATATGTGTACACATACTTGGTCAATAAAGTTGACTGTGATTCTGAAGGGAACATGCCAAGATACTACTCGTCAGCCAGTCATCCCATAAATGTCTCATAAATTTTAGAATTAAATCTTCCACTCTGCACTTCCGTCGTGTCCTAATTGTTCGCCTTAAATCCCCTGTGGCAGTGCACAGAGGCAAAATTACAAAAACTGTGTTTTGTCCAATATATTATGGACCTAAGTGCACCAGACCTGCAGCCTCTGGCAGAATGTGACAGACGTGTTGACTCTGAGTGTTAGTTTAAGACGTTTATGATCATTGTTAAACTACCTCAAATGAAAGGTGAAAGTCTTTGCTTTGCCTCGCACTCACTGTTTAAATTCCAATCCAATATGCAGCAGACATGCATGCACTCTATAGCTATACTGAAAAACTCTGTACTGAAATCACGAATAAGTCTAAAGACCAGAGTTTATATGTCTAGAACTGAAAGTTTTGGGAGGCTGTTTTAAGGAACAAGTGCTGGAACAGACACAAAGTTAGAGGAGTGGCAGCGTGAGCTGAACTTCACTGATTAGCTCCTGCTGGGAGCTTATCAGTGTGGTAAAGCCTGCCGTGGCTCTCATATTCAGATAGTGCTGCACATATACACATACCTGTGTAGGGGGGAAATATGCACACAGGACTGTTCTTATACAGACACAATGATATGCGCTGACATATAGAAAAATATACTCTTTAGATAATTTTCAGTGCTTTTGAAAAGACCAGCTCTTCACTCTTTCTTCAGGTTTTCACTTCTTATACATTCACTCTCCTACTTAATTGCAGGGATACTGATGTAATAACCTGTAACATATGCATTCACATAAACTGCACTCACATGCACACCTGGCAGGTGGCAGATTGGGCAGTGAACAACCAAGATTCTCCAGATATGGCAGTTAATGAGTAACCCCGCTGTTCCAGGTTGTTTGCTGCTCAGTGGCTGGAAAATTGGAACAATAACATCCAAACCAGGAGGCAATGGCTGTGGAGCCAGGCATGCAGACCACAGGAGATGAAAGACCGGACAGTAAACACCAACAGTAATGGCTGCTTGACCAGAGTCATGTATGAAAGTTGTAAAAGCATCATATGACTGCGATGGGGCAATAGGATCGAACCACCGACCTTCTGATTAGTGGCTGACTACTTCCGTGCCTAAAGTAGTCTGCGTTTAATATGGCTTTTGTGTTGTTAACATGTTTAATGTTTTGTATTTTCTTCTATTTAATCTCAAAAAGCTCCTAAAACAGTCAGTGATCACTGTTGACCTCCCTCGGCTTTTATTACCACTAATCATTTATTTAAGCTCAGTTTTTAAAACCTTAGGATGTAACTACAGCCCAGCCCATGCAGCAGTATATGAATGACTAACCTCATATGTGGATGGATTATCTCAGTTGTTCTCCTGGCTGAAGTTTGGTCCTTTTACAGCATCCTGCCATGCAATTACATTTGTTCCTGACCACCGAGAACACTCACGTTAACTTTTATCGAGTGGAAAAAAAGTTAGCTTGTTTATATTATGCTAACATAGCTGTGTCGCTAGCGGTCACGTAGCACATCATTATATACCAGCTAGCCCAACTTCAGTAACCCTACAAACGTCACTGCTGTTTAGTTTTCTGTCTTCATTTATGCTGGAAGTGATAGCAGAGCTGTACATTTTAATTTGTTTCCAAAAACCCGCAGTCAGGACATGCTATATTGTATTTAGATAGAAGCTAGCGAGCTAACTTCCTGCTAACTTCTAACTCCGTTAAATGTCATAAATTCCGTTTTAATGGATGGCTGGATGTTAAACTCAATTGTTACACCTGGTAGAGCAGAACGCTGATCATTTTATTAAAGATGAAAGACTTTAGACAGTTTTTCAACTCTCAGTAATGCCATAGTGATCGTTTGATATATGGACCTGCAGCGGAGTTTAGACCCAGACACGGCTAGTGACGTCAGACTTAACGACCGGATAGGATTACCTCTGCTCTTTGCAACCAGGTATGAAAAATAGGCAGCCCTAGCATTTCTCATTGCATTGTCAAAAGAAACTAAAAGCCGGCGTCAGGAACAGGCTGAGAGCTCGTGCACACCGCACACCTCTGCCTAGCATCCTGCTCGCCAACGTCCAGTCACTGGAGAACAAGCTTGACGACCTCAGGGCCAGGATAAAGTTCCAGAGGGACATTCGGGACTGCAATCTCCTCTGCTTCACCGAGACATGGCTGAACCCAGCGGTGCCGGACCACGCCATCCAGCCGGCCGAGTTCTTCTCGGTTCACCGCATGGACAGGACACGGGACTCGGGGAAGTCAAGGGGAGGCGGCGTGTGTTTAATGGTGAACAACAACTGGTGCAACAGTGCGAACGTTGTTCCTCTCACACGCTCCTGCACACCAAATCTGGAACTACTGTCCATCATGTGTCGTCCTTTTTATCTACCTCGGGAATTTACATCGGTCATTGTAAGTGCCGTTAATATTCCACCACAAGCGGACACGGTCACCACCTTATGCGAGCTGCATGAGGCACTCACACAGCACCAGACACAACACCGGGACGCTGCGCTTATTGTGACGGGGGACTTTAATAGCGCCAACCTCAAACGCACAGCGCCGAACTTTTATCAACACATCACCTGCCCCACCAGGGGTGAAAGGACACTGGACCACTGCTACACTACGGTCAAGGACGGCTACAAGGCACAATCCCGCCCCCCGTTTGGCAAATCTGATCACGCCGCCATCTTCCTCATGCCAAAATACAAACAAAGGCTGAAACAGGAAGTTCCGGTTCAGAGGAAGGTCGCGCGTTGGACGGATCAATCGGTGGCCGCGTTACAGGACGCACTCGATGACGCAGACTGGGGCATGTTCAGAAACAGCTCCGACGATGACGTCAACGTGTTTACGGAAGCGGTTGTGGGATTCATCGGGAAACTAGCGGATGATACCGTGGAGACAAAGACTATCACAACGTTTCCCAACCAGAAGCCGTGGGTGGATAAAACCATCCGCGACGCTCTGAGATCCCGCACCGCTGCCTACAACACGGGACTCATGACGGGGGACATGGACCCGTACAAAGCCGCGTCATATAACGTGCGGAGGGCGGTGAAAGAGGCGAAGCAGCGCTACGGGAGGAAACTAGAGTCACAACTCCAACAGAGTGACTCCAGGAGCCTGTGGCGGGGACTAAGGACAATAACGGACTATAAAGCACCAACAACCGGTATGACGAACGCGGCCGTGACTCTGGCAGACGAGCTGAACACTTTCTATGCTCGCTTCGAGGCTGCAGCTAAGGTCTCCAACAATGCTAGTGTTAGCGGCGCTAAGGGCTGCAGACAGGAAGATACTGCCAGCACCGGAAACGTGCTCGTCATCTCCGAGCATGAAGTAAGGAGAGCCTTCAAGAGAGTGAACACCAGGAAAGCAGCAGGACCAGACGGCATCCCAGGTCGTATCCTAAGAGACTGCGCACACCAGCTAGCTCCTGTGTTCACTGAGATATTCAACATCTCTTTATCTCAGTTGGTGATCCCCACATGCTTCAAAGAGTCCATCATTGTTCCTGTCCCGAAGAAACCCCACCCTGCTTCTCTCAATGACTATCGCCCTGTAGCCCTCACCTCAGTAGTGATGAAGTGCTTTGAATGCCTGGTCAGAGACTTCATCATTTCTTCACTACCAGACACACTGGACCCACTACAGTTCGCTTACCGTCCAAATCGTTCCACAGACGATGCCATCTCTCATCTCCTCCACACATCACTCACTCACTTGGACACTAGAAGGGGGAATTATGTTAAAATGCTCTTCATAGACTACAGCTCTGCATTTAATACCATAATTCCCTCCACACTCACCACCAAGCTGGAGCATCTGGGACTCAGCTCATCTATGTGTCAGTGGATCTCCAACTTCCTAACTGGCAGACCACAGGCAGTAAGGATGGGCGGACATGTCTCAGCCTCCACCACTCTCAGCACTGGAGCCCCCCAGGGGTGTGTTCTGAGCCCCCTGCTGTACTCTCTGTACACATATGACTGTGTGGCCACTACCAGCTCCACCACCATCATCAAGTTTGCTGACGACACCGTCGTGGTGGGCCTGATCTCTGATAACAACGAGACGGCCTACCTGAAGGAGATTAGGAATCTGGAGAACTGGTGCCAGAGGAACAACCTCCTTCTAAACGTCAGTAAGACAAAGGAGCTGATAGTGGACTTCAGCACTAAGCAGGAGAGGAACTACCAGACCCCCGTCATCAACGAGTGCCCAGTGGAGAGAGTGGACAGCTTCAAATACCTCGGAGTTCACATCACGCAGGACCTGTCATGGTCCTGTCACATCAACACCGTGGTGAAAAAGGCCCGTCAGCGTCTCTACCACCTCAGACGCTTGAGAGACTTCCAACTGCCCTCCAAGGTGCTCAGGAACTTTTACTCGTGCACCATAGAGAGCATCCTGGCGGGAAACATCTTAACCTGGTTCGGGAACAGCACCATGCAGGACAGACGAGCTCTACAGAGGGTTGTGCGGTCAGCTGAGCGCACCATCCGCTCCGAGCTCCCTGACCTGCACTCAATCTACAGCAGGCGGTGCTGGACCAAGGCCAGGAAGATCGTGAAGGACCTCAGCCATCCCAACAACAGACTGTTCTCTCTGTTGAGGTCAGGAAAGCGATTCCGCTCCCTGAAGACCAACACAGAGAGACTGAAGAGGAGCTTCTTCCCGCAGGCGATACGGTCTCTCAATCACACCACCACACAGTACTGACCCACACATATGGTTCTTACACACACACTGGACTTTCTGGACTTTGGTTTTGCACAACACTGGTCACTATATTCTTCATTTCCGGTTAATACTTGTACAGCTGCTGTTATTGTGTATATATTTATTTATATTTAGATTTCTTCATACATTCTTATATAGTTCTATATTGTGTATTGTGTATTTTGTTGTACAGTTATTTTATTTTCAACTTTAATTTATATATTTATCTTTATCTTATTCTTCCCAGTTAAATTTACCCTTCATTCTAATTTGTGTTGTACAGTTATTTCATTTTTAACCTTAATTTATATTTTATTCCTTCCTAGTTAAATTTACCCTTTTTAATTTTTCATATTTATTTCCTATCTTATTCATAGCCTTTTCCTTTTTTTGTTTTCTTTAGGTCACGAGCAGTTGTCCAAGCATTTCACTACATATCGTACTGTGTATGACTGTGTACGTGACAAATAAAATTTGAATTTGAATTTGAATTTGAATTTGATTTAAAAGATCCTTGTGTCATGGTAAACTGTGTGGCAGCAAAGTTAGGACCCAAACGCAGGACTCTCAAATGGAAAACTCAACTCAAAGTGGCAGCTTTATTTGCTGGGAAAAATGCTCTAAAACAAAATACATGAATACTCAAGAAACAAACTAAAAATCTCCTGACTAGCAACTAAGGACTTGAATGGACTGGAGAACATGGAACTAATGCAAGAACACACAGCCAATGTACGACACTACAACAAACAGAGAAAAAACTGAATACACTGAACACTGGACAAGAAGCTATCAAAATAAAACAAGAAACATGAGACCTTCACAAAGATGCAGACTTGACACTGTGACATGGCGACACGGCCGACTGGGGGAACAGAGGGAACAGGAAACACGGAGACAAGAGTAAGTAAACGTGGAAGACAGGGAAGGCATAGTGACGCAAAACTAGGAACTATAAATATAACTTCAACCAAAATTAGACAAACTGGGTCAAAAACCCAGTACCGTGAGATCCGGTACCGTGAGTAAAGGAGGTGATCTGACGCTGAAGCGCACCTGGGTTGTGCAGCAGGACAATGATCCAAAACACACCAGCAAGGCCACCTCTGAATGTCTTAAGCAAAACAGAATGAAGACTTTGGAGTGGCCTATTATAAGTCCTGACCTGAATCATACTGAGATGCTGACCTTAAAGAGGCAGTTCATACTCATAAAAAACCTCCAGTGTGGCTGAATTACAACAATTCTGCAAACATGAGTGGGTCACAAATTCTCTTTGGTGCTGTTACAGACTCATTATCAGTTGCCGCAAATGCTTGATTGTTGCTGCTAAGTTTGGCCCAACCAGGTTTAGGGGCAATCACTTTTTCCCACAGGGCCATGTAGGTTGATTTTATACAGCTGTGGTAATGGTGCTAGAAACACCTGAATTAAAAGATTAAGCGTCTGTGTGACCCAGTGCTTTTGTCCACTGAAATAGGCTAAGCCAAGCTGAATTCAAGACTCGCCTGTTTCAATATGTTTACTGATATCAGCAACGAAGCAGTAAGGCACAAGGACAAAGGTGGAAAAAAGTTTTTTTTTTACTTTAATTTTTACTTTAATTGAATTTAATTGAATCCATAAAATCCCAAATAGCATTAAGAGAATCCACTTTAGTTCATTACACTAACATTCATGTGTCTGCAGACCTTTGCACAGCTCTACCGACTGGGCATTACAGTTTACTGTTGCATCATCATATATTGATTTAATGAAGAGAGAAAATGCTGTGCTTGAATGGCCTCTTCTGCTAAATATAGCACACTTCTTGGAAGCACAAACTGTGTTGACTGCATTCTGGAAGCTGAGAGTTTTACCCTCACGTACAGAATTGATTTCTGCTTTGCAATCATGTGACAAAATTTGAGATTAAGTCAAAAGTTTTTTGGTTTTTTTTACATGATCCCAATCCTTGCTCCGGTCAGATGTAGCAGAAGCCAATTAAACGAGATATGAAAGAGAAAAGATTACTGCCCTGCTAAATGAAAAATGACACACCACCAGATTCTTCAGGGAAGTCCTGGGAGAAAAATTACGCTGATCTTCATCTTGTTAAGCCATGAACGTGGACATGCGGCAGAGCCATTGCAGCTCATCTGGCTAATGCACTGCTGTGCTGAGCCTCCCTGCTCTTTAACAACAGCTCCACATGTGTTGCCTTTTCCCTCAGCATGCAGTACCTTATAATCTTAATGATGCAACACGAGCTGACTCGAGTCTTGTTTTTTGTGATTGTCAAATAGATGAAATCCCAACACTGTTTTTTTTTAAATGTTAGTGTGAGAAAAAAATATACAACACGTTTTATTTGGTTGTTGTTTCTTCTAACCCTCGATCACATCTTTTCAGCTGCCAGCCACACACACACAACAACCACACCTCAGGTCCCAGCACATCCTTTTATAGGCGAGACATGAATAGCTGATTGAGCTCCGGTGTGTCTCAGCCTCCCCTGCCACCGCCTGAAACCCAATGCTATGGGCTCAAAATGTGGTCATAAATTCATTTTGTACTTGTAAATCGGTTTTGTACTTGTAAAAAAGATTTGTATGTGTAAAAAAAATTTGTGTGTGCGTAAAAAACATTTGTATGCGTAAAAAAAATTTGTGCGTGGACTTAGCCAAAAAAAAACCCCTGCAAGTTACAAGTACGAATTTTGACCCTATTTTTCTTCCTTTAAGCTGATTGGTCAATGTCATGTCAATCACAAATTAAACAATCCAATCAGAGAACTGATGGGTTTGGCTGTCGGAGGGGCGCTTTTTTTGAACTGCAGGTCCTTGAAGGGAGTAAATGCCCTTTTACATACCAACCCAGCGTTTTCCTTCATCACCACGAAGGAAAACAGTCTGTGGTCGTCCGAGTTTGGTGATTTTTGTGTCACAGGTCTACGTGTTTAATACAGGGACTTCCACAGCCTTTTCAACAGCGCTGCGGACCGCAGGGGGGGGGGGCAGTGTTTTGGAAATGAGCGTCTTCATTACAAAGCTTTCTTCGTTATGAATTAGCATACGTGTTTTTATTGAACATTTGAAGAACTAGCAAAAAAACCCAGAAACTCTTGTAGAGGACATAAAGTCAGAGATAAAAACAACAAGGAGCAGGTGCATCTAGTACAGGTAGAGCTGCTGCAAAAACCCACAGAGCCCAGCAGCCAGCGTAACAAATTCTGGATCCTTTGCTTTTAGTTAGCAATTAGCATTAGCAGCACATCCTGCGTCCGATGTGAAAGGACTTTTATGCTGCGCACTGTGACTCACAGCAGTGGTCCCGGGTCAGCCCTTTGTGTTAAACTAATCCTAAAGTAATAATGGTATTTCTAACCACTGATATACCACAACTTTATCCTTTCAACAGCAGCTGAAAGTAAGGGGACCTAGCTGCTATCGGATATGTATATAGAGATTACCCTTCAAGGACCTGCAGTTCAAAAAAGCGCCCCTCCGACAGCCAAACCCATCTGTTCTCGGATTGGATTGTTTAATTTGTGATTGACATGACATTGACCAATCAGCTTAAAGGATGAAAAATAGGGTCAAAATTCGTACTTGTAACTTGCAGGGTTTTTTTTTTGGCTAAGTCCACACACAAATCTTTTTTACACATACAAATCTTTTTTACACACGCACAAATCTTTTTTACACACGCACAAATCTTTTTTACATATACAAATTTTTTTTACACATACAAATCTTTTTTACACACGCACAAATCTTTTTTACACACGCACAAATCTTTTTTACATATACAAATTTTTTTTACACATACAAATCTTTTTTACAAGTACAAAACCGATTTACAAGTACAAAATATTTATGACCACATTTTGAGCCCATATTATGCTCCTCAACTCCCCTGCAGCCACGCCTCAAGCCACACCCCACCAGAGTTAACTTTAAAGATCCTATTTCTTCTTGGAAGACTTCACTTCTAGTCTTTATTGTGTCTCGTTCTTTATTAAGGGACCATACAATAAGTCAGGCCGGGAGAGCGCAGTGTTGCCAACTTAGCGACTTTGCCGCTATATTTAGCGAGTTTTCAGACCCCTTAGCGACTTTTTGTCTAAAAAAAAGTCGCTAAAAAAAGACGTGAAAGCACGTTTTGCTTTTACTCTCAACAAGCAGCGGGTGCTGTAACGCAGTCAGTTCTTCTTTTACTCTTTTACTGTTATGCTGTTTTGTGGATCGCAAGGTTTAAAACTACTTATAAACACACACACACAAAGTAACTCCACCAGAGTGCCTATTTCGGGTCACTTTTGCCGGTCCAAGCCCAGGTAAAGGAGCAGGGTTGGAATTGTGACATTAAAAAAAACAATAATTGCTAAAAGAAATTTAATTTGTAGTTCTAAATAAACTCTAAATGCATTTAGGACATTTTTTACTCCCTTTATGTCTCTTCCACGATGTTATTTCTCTCTCCAACAACATAGGTTACAATTAGATTAGCATGACCAATTATGCAAATTAGGCGATGACGTCATTTAGCGACTTCTAGCGACTTCTAGCGACTTTTAGGACAACCAATAGCGATTTTCCTTACTGAGGAGTTGGCAACACTGGGAGAGCGGCTCTGGATGTGAAACAAAGCCCTAAATTTACGCTGTTAGTAAAAGCACCAATAAAGAAGACTCCGTGTTCAGACTGACTGAGAAATAACGGTTTTGGCATATATGAATGCTTCGATGATTTGATTTTTAGTTTTTAGATTACATCACCAAGGTAGTATGGTGGCGTGGTGGTTCGCACTGCTGCCTCACAGCAAGAATGTCCAGGGTTTGAGCCACCATCTGGCCTTTCTGGTGGAGCTTGTATGTTCTCCAACTTTCTCCAGACATGCAGTTTTAGGTTAATTCATGGTTATCTTGCCCATAGGTGCGAATGGTTGTCTGTCTCTCTGTGTTAGCCCTGTGACAGACTGGGTGATTTGTCCATGTGGCAGCTGGGATAGGCTCCCATGACCCTAAATTGGATAGATGAAAGAAAATTGAAGGATGGATAGAATAAATCACTCTTTTCTTTCCTCCAACTTAACCTAACCCTTGTGAAGTTAGGTTAAGCTACTTGCTAATTTAACCTCACATGCACATCTTGTTGCACTGTGGGAGGAAGCCAGAGTACCCGGACAGAACCCACCCAGCCGAAGGGCGAGGGCTCAACTTCCACACAGAAAGGCGTTCAGAGAGTTTGCTCTGTCAATCAGAAAAAAGATGAATTAGGACAAAGACTGAGACAAAAGATTTTAGAGGCAGTCGCTGGCTTTTATTCAGCTGGTTTGCTTTTCGTTGAGAGCAGCAAAGGTCACTGGGTCATTTTAGGTGTTGCGTTTTTGTAATGCGTGTTTTCCTTCCTTTATCCTCAGCTGTTGATGAGTGGGTTCCTCTAGTTACAGTAAATTCAATCCTTCACCTGTACGAGCCTGTTCAGCTTCTTCACAAGCAGGCTGCAGCTTTGGACACCCAATACCAAGTGAAAAACGATCTTGCCTGCAATTTGATTGTGACTGAGCGATGGCAGGTGAACAATACTAAGCCCTGGATAATGGCACCATCTGATCAAGCAAAGGGAGCAAGTCAAAACATCTTCATTTGGGACTGAAGGACAGCACTGGGAGGGGATGAGGAAGAGGAGGAAGAGGAGGTGTGAGGTATGCAGAATGTCATAACTCCTGACCAAAAAAACTTTCCCAGGGAACATAATGTAATAGTTATAATAACAAACATGAAAACGGCTCTTTTGTGCTTTCTGGCACGGACGCCTCAGCTTTACCGGTGTATGAAATGAATGGAAGGAAGAAATAACATCCAGCCTTCCTCAGCCTGCTATTTAAATCTGAGGGAAAGCAACTGATGAAAGAAAAAGCCCCGACTGTTTGTTTCCATTAGGATAAATCGGTGTTCCTACAATGATGTTTTTACTCCCATCCTTTGCTTTGCTTGCTGCAAACTCCAAATAAGGAGCAGAACAGTGACATCCCGTCTCACTGCTTATTGTTTTCCAAGAAACCTCCTTGTCTTTCCAGGTCTGGGGGACGCTGAGCGCACGTCCTACCCGAGGCGTGTGGGGTTAGCAACATGACGTAGTGCTTATTCACATTCATGTATCTATAAACACTTATTGACAGAAACATAAGACGGGGGTTGCACAACAGAGGGGAGAGGAGGGGAAAGGTAGATGGACAAAAAGAGAGGTGTGGGAAGCGAAGAGGTGCAGAGAGAGGAAAAAGAGGGAAGGATGGGGAAAAAGTTTGTGAAGTTGTGCACAAGAGAAAGGAATGTATGACTTTCTAGTGAGAAAAGACGGAGGAGTGAAGAGAAGAGAAAGCAGAGACTGATAGGCAGTGAGAGGAGGCGGGGAGGAGGAGGAGAAGGAGGTGTGTGAGGCTGGGCGTGGAGATGGAAATTTGAGCCATGTGTTTACCATGTTCCCAAAAACATAAGAGTACCTGGGACAATGTGTTCGAATCACACATACTGAGAATGAGACCTAAATACACTGAATGAGTACGGCTGGTTTTCAGGTCCTGGGGACATTCTGTAAGCGGTAAACACCAAGAGGAATTTTACTCTCCGGTATATGTCCAGCTGCTTTTCTTGGACTGCACTTATATAAAGGCACAACTTATCATTATATAGGAAGAAGCCTTTTTCCTTGTCAACTTGAAATGGAAGCTCACTGTACACTTTCGTGTTTTAGCTCATTTACTTCAGCTTACCCATCCATTAAATCCCATTTATCATTTTTTTAAATTTATTATTTTACAAACTGAAAGGATTTGTGACTTTTTTCACAGCTTCCATCCATTCGTCTGTTTTCCTCCTTGATTTTCGCTATCTTGATGTGGATTTATAAAGCTTTTCTCTTACTTTTTATCATGTGTGTACTCTTCCAGTTGTGGCTGCTCATATTAAACATTGCCACAGTTTGAAATAATGAGATCAGTGTGTGCAAAGGTAATCCCAGTGAACCAAAAGCTTGGGTTTCAGGCTGCTCTAGACACACTGTTTCATACACATAATCCCCACCCACCTGCTGTTCAAACCTTCTGTTTGTGAGGGTTAGCCAAATAGAAGAAAGGGTTAAAGGGAGATGAGTTAATACATCAAGCAGCATCAACCAGAGTGAGGGTCCAGGCCCATCCAATAATTTTATTGTTTAGTCCCACTGAGTGATTCTTGAGCTAATATTATACCACGCACATTCACAGTTATGCCGATCTGCCTGATCTGTATTAATGAAACGTCTGAATAAAACATCACCTCCCGTGCTCGGGATCTTGCTGCGTGTGTCTCTGGATCAAACTCGAGCCAGGCTGAACTCACTTGCGTCTTGTCTTATTGCTTGTCTTGCACGGTGATGCCCCATTAAACTTAATCACAGTTGACACACTTAATGTTTCTCACGCGGCTCTTTATTTGCTCAGATAGCCGAATTCACACTCACAATTCACACTGGGTCACACTGGGACAAAGGACAGTGATTTGATCTCTGTGTTAAAAGAATAGAAAGATATCTGTTAGGGGAAAAAAGTGAAAATTCAAAGTGAGGTGCAGAAAATGAGATTCTGCGTGTTGGATTCATTGATTAAAATACAAAAATACGAGGAAAAACAAGGAAGCGCAGTCACCCCGATCAGCTGAGTTTGTTTTGTTCCTGTAGATACTCGACTGTGGTGGAGAGAGGATGACGGACAGATAAAAAAAAATCAGAGTGAGTTGTTTTTCACATGAGGCAGCATATAGAGTATCCTCTTTTTTCTGTCTGTGCGTGCTGCGTGTATTCACTTCCCCCCTCGGTGAAGGCCCTCCCTGACTGTCAGCACTACCCAGCTGTTTTTATGGAAGTCTGGCTGAATCCAGTTCCCACTGCGTCAAGACACGACCTCATCTTACACCCCTTCTCCTGCTCCTCCCAGCCTCCCTCCATCTATCGATTGCAACATTTCCCCCTTTTTTTGCTTACTATCATCGTTCCTTTGATTTTTGTCATTGTCCTTGGTGTACTGTTGTTTACCACTTAATTTCACATCGTCTTTTTCTGTCCCCCTTTTTCCGTTTTTTTTTTTTTTTGCTTCCTGTCAACCCCCCCTACCCACCCCCACTGTTTACCCCTCCTCTCCTGTCTCTTGAGTTCTTCTGCTTCTCCTGTCACCAGCTTTCCTTTTTTCTTTTCTCTTGTTTGTCCAAAGAAACAAGTTGAGAAAACAAAAAACAACATGAACTAAAGAGCATAGAGTGTATTCGTATATTCAGACACGTATGTCTCACTGCTTTCTGTCCAGATATACAGGATGTTAAAGTGTGGAAGCCCCAAGTTGCTGGGTAAGCTGTTGTTTTTGTCCCCGTCCTTCAGGTTCCCTCAGGTGGTCAGCCAGGGCTTCTGTTTCTGCAGCAGGCAGAGGGCACATGAACAGAAAAGCACAACTAATCTAAAACTGAAATAAACAGAAACAAAAGCATTCTTTTTTTAATTTGTTATTTAATTAAGAGCAAAAGGGCCTGAACAGGTTTGAGCATAAAAATACTAATAAAGGGAAATCATGGATCATTTACCTGGTTGAAACAGGTTACAAACAGTGTTGAAAATATGACCACATAAGCCGACTTTTATAATTACGATGATGTGTGCTGCTCTTGTTTGTGTTTGTGATCTTCTTGTTCCTCCAGTTTAGCTCCTTGAGCAGAGCCACACTGCTTCCTAGTGAAGTGAAACAGTGTTAAACAATGAAAACTGACCACTGTGTGCGCTTCTCACACTGCTTTTGGGGATCTTTCTACAATCTTCTTCCCCCTTTGTGTAGAACTTTGATGCCCCTCCTCTTTATGTCCGATGAAAGGTTTTAACCAATCAGCCGTCTACTCATGCACAGCATCATCGCTGTTCTTTGAGGGATGACAGATCTGCTTGTTTCATCTGCATATTTTTCACCGTACATAACAAAGTAGCTACACAAATGGAAAATATATTCAGTTACTCGTGATGTGAGCTTGCCCAGAGAACAGGCAGTGTAAGCCTGCTTAACAAAACACACAAAAAAACACAAAGCTAAGTGTTAATTCCTACAAAAATGCTAACATTGACGCACATGTTCATTCTCAGTCTTGGACGCTTGCTTGACTTGTGTTTGTATTTGATATATTACTTACATTGATGGTACATAAATCGGTTTCACAGACCTCATTTGGACATGTTAATGGACAGTAAACACGGAAGTAATTAATGAGCTTAAAAATGGTTCTTCTTCCATTCAGATGGTCCAGGACCCTGATATTGCACTACCGGCCCACCGGATTGGAGTTAAACACTGACTGGAGCAGGACTACTATGACTGTGTTTATCCTGATGTGATGCATAGTTACGGCTTAAGTAAAAAAAAGACCTGTGGAGACAAAAAGGTCATTCCAGTGAAAATTGGATAGAGATGAAGTGTGTATTTTTAGAGGGTTAGGAGTCGGCACGGTTAAGATCAGAGGAAGTCTTCAGGATTTCAATGATGGAAGCAGGACTGTGTGTATGTACAGTCATGTGTGTGTTCGCTATATGATCTACCACTCTCGTGAAGCTGTAGAATCTAACACCTTTCTTCTTCGTGGACCTTTCCCACGATGACTCTCTCCCGGCTTCTCTCTACTCTGCTGTGTGCATTCATCATCCTTTAGGATGGGAGGATTAGTAAAGTGGGCTCAAAGAGGATCACACAGAACACAAATAATTACAACCCATTACAAGCCCCCGCATCATTTAGCAAAAGAAATATGTCAAAAGACCAGTGAAGATCTTCAGTGGATGAACTCAAACCAGACTTTTGCTTTGGCTGACGGTGCTCTCTCAGCATGGTTCAGTCTTAGTTTTCAGTGGATTAGGATTGAAATGTAGTAAATCTATTACATGGGAGCGTTTGTTTTCCTAAACTTGGTCTCATCAGGTGTCATTTTTGGTTTTTACGCATTCTATCAGGCAAAATGCAGTTTTATTACCTTTTAATTTTTTTATTTTACCTCCATTCCTGCTCATTTAGCAAGATGAGATTCTTACGGGAGGAGGGACCACAGCCATTTGGGAAATGTGGAACTGAAAGGGATGCAAACCTCAACAAGAACACAATGCACTCATATTCATAGAGGATGTGTAACCGGCGATTGCGTTAAATGTACTAAACTCTTGTTTCGGTTGTGTTCACATCTGCATGCGGACAGATGCAAAGCAGCTGCAGAGACACAAAATGCCCCAAAAAGATTCGAACTAAAGATGCAGATCTGAGCAGCACATCGTCTGTATCGTTGGAGTCATTTTGATCTCTGTTAGTCTTTGCTCGCTTACCATCGCCCAGCAGTTAACGTCAAAGCTGCAGAAGTTTCATTAGACAAAGTCACGTGCGCTTCAGAGACTGTGCAACATTTAGCACTCAGAGCATGTTTGAATCCCTGCTGCGCCTGATATGAATGTGATTATCAGTCCGTTCACAGGTTTTTAAATTGGGTTTGCTTTTGCTTGCTGGAACAACAACACCTACTGATTGGTCACGCAATTCATTTTCAGTGACAAAACAGGACATGATGGACAAATAACTTAATGACAGCTGACAGCAAGCGTGATCATATTATATTAGTTATTCTGCAGGATTAACTAGAGGTTAATTATAAACTGAAATAATTGTGAGTCCTTGGGGTTGATCCTCTCAAGGATGATGTTTCCTTGCAGGCTGGTTGGACTTTAAATTATTTATGCTGTGTGTGAGTGCAGTCTGAGCTATAAATAGCTTCAGCTAAACATAAAGCCACTCGCTTTACCACAGCCATCTTACACACACACAGTTGTGTTTTACCCACAAATACACACGTTCATTCACATCTACACTGTCGTGCGAGATGCCGTGTTATGTGTGTTATCATGCAGGCATATTTGATCTTCTGGATGTCCGCGCAAGACTCACACAATCTGCAGTCTGCTCCAGTGTCAAGCTTGCTGTGCAGCATCTGTACGAGCAGGGTTACACGGGCGTTACCAGCCTATAGCGGCTCGCTCTGCTTTGTTCATTAATAGATTTTCCAAAGGACGTGAACTTTGCAAAGATGCAGAAAAAAATGGTAAAGGTCAGAGTACATATGCAGCATAAGGTTTTCTTCCATCAATGATTGGCTGAATCATGAGTCACACGAAAGGAGAGAATACACTGAAGGCTGCAAGTCACTCACTAGAAGTGACTGAATAAATTGAAAAAGATACATCATAAATGAGTTTAAATATGAAAAATTTGAATAATGGATGTTTTGCTCTTAATGTGACACAGTTTCTGTTGTGTAGGGCTGAAAGACTTCACCAGTCAGTCAGTTAACATTCACCCCTCGTTGGACATCGTGGAAGAGGGGCGTGCATCTTATAGTTGTTCAACAAGTCTGTGTGCTGTTCCACCTGCTTCTGATGTTATTAGTCCATTTAACACGTGTTATCAGCAGAAATCAGCCAAAGTGGGTGGCTGTTCACCGTCAAGATGATGCCACGCTGTGTCAGTAATGTTGAGGCTGTGTTTTATTCCAGTAAGGAAGTAATGTTTATTTAGTTGGACTGTTTAAGGAAAAAGTTTCACAAAATGCTTAATGTGAGTCAAAATGGTGATAATGAATGAAAACGGTATTTTTCTCCTGCACTGATCGAACGCACATGTAGTGCCAGCAGGGGAACTTTGACCCACTTGTCTACAATATTAAACATTTCCCTGCACAGGCAACGGGAGACTAAATATAATATTGATAATATGACTTGGCTAAATATGCAGTATATCTATATGGCAGTGAAAACTACATACAATTAATGCATACTCTGTCATCTTCATTTACAGTTTTCATTTTATTTACGGTGTATTTTAGTAATGCCATGCACACTGCTAGCTTTGCAGGAAGTGAAGGCCACAGCCTACACACATGCCAACATTTGTGTCTTACGAATTGCGGCGACAGCTACTCAGTTGGTTTTAAAACTGCAAACCAAAGTATTGCATCAGCAGACGTGAATTTGTCATATGCACAAAACCTTACTTCCTTCTTCCCCACACATTCTCTCAGCAATATGCACACAACCACAAACATGCAAAAATACTCACATTTCAGTTATACTAACAGCAGCAACAACTGAAACTTGAAATGGAAGAGATTTCAATTATATTATAGTACTGAACTTATATACTCTTGACACTTAATTAGGTACAGTGTGCAAGTACCTGGTTACACCTTTTCTGTACCGTACCTCAGTTTTCTATTCTTAGCTGACAGGAGTGGTATTCAGTGTGGTCTTTTGCTGCTGTGGCCCAGCTTCAGGGTTTGTTTTGTTCTATCTTCACAGATGCTCTTCTGCAGACCTTGGCTGTAATGAGTGGTTATTTGAATAACAGGGCAACATGATGTATAGAAGGACACATGTGGTCGTTCACTGCGCCTGGTCTCACCTCTGACATCAACAAAGCACCAATAGCTACACCACGTTCAAACTCACTTAAATCATCTTCCTTTCTCATTTTGATCCCTAGTTTGAACTTCAGCAGGTCATACTGAGTCATGTAGACTGAGTTCCTGCTATTGGGTGTACTGATTAGATGTTTGCATCAACGAGCAGGTTAGCATAAAGTGCCCAGTGAATATAGAGGTGTTAAATAGTTATTACTTTTTGCTTAATAAAGCCTCCTATTGCTTATCATTAGTAGAACAATTAGCTTTTATTTATTTATTTGTTGCATTTTCTGAATAAAATGTTCTCTATATGTATTAAATGTATCAAAACAAGTCATTTCTGACACGATGCTGATGAAACCTGTCAACAAAAAACATTAATGACAGCAGAGAAAATGCACAGTGGAAAGTAACACTGTGCATTGCTTAAGTAGTTAATGCACCTGTACCCAGTACCAGTCTGGGTACAGGTGCCTGTATCTTGTTCATCGCGTTCTCCCCCTAGCGGTCTCATTGTGTCAGCACATCCTTGATCATGTACTGATGTGCAGCCGCCGGCAGGGGGCGGTGTAGCACAAGTCTGTACCAGCCTGGACAACCCTTTTCTGCATATGAGAGCAGCGAAGCAGCAGGCGGTTAACAGGTTAGTAAAGTTGTATTTTTGTTTGTATACAGATCCATAGTGACTTGAATGAAAGCAAAAAAAAAACCCCTGTGGTTTCTCATCAAAACATTTTTGTTGCCGCCGCCGCCAGTTGAACCATCTTTGTAGGGTTTACATCACCAACTGTTGCTAATTAGCTAATTAAGACTATAAAGCGCCACAAAGAGTGAAAGCCTTGGTGTTGCTGGTCTGTGGTGGCTCCTTCTGGTTGTTTTAAACGCTCTGTAACTCTTTCAAATGATGACAATAGACTGGGATAGAAAAAGAAAGCGTTTAAGTTTCATGCACAAAGGCAGTTAAAGGTTTTATGTTAGATGGCAGGCTAGCGAAGCTAAAAGCTCATTAGCTGACATAAAACAAAACAACTGTATTTGTTGCATTTTGCTCCACCTAATTGAAGCATTGGGACTTTGAACACACAAATCTGTTTGACAAATAAGTGGCCAAAGTCCAAATCCAGAGAGCTGCAAAGATTCAATACATGCTGAGGACAAATCAATACAAAATCCTTTTTAGAGAAAAAAAATTAAAGCTCCAACATATTTAATATCTAGTGAATGCGTCACAATTTCCAGGTGACAGTGTCTGAGTCCAAGGATTAACGATGTATAATTTATACTCGTGTAAAGAAGCAACGAAGCTGTTTTTGTGTGCTATAACTGTCATAAATGATCAGCTTCATTAGGCTTGATCAGAAATTAAGGAAACATAGGTGCATAAACCTTAAATGTCCACATTTACTGTAAATCATCAGATGTGGGAAGGGTTCTTAGATCAGGATGAGCATTGCAGGAATGTTTAGAAGAGGCCTTACTTGTGCTGAGATTAGTGTTTTATCCTTCAGGCGAGAAATGCCGGGAAATATGAGGAATGTGTTGTCAGCTGTAGCTACTGTATCTGAAGCTTATGCTTGCTGACAGGAGGGTCAGACACATGAAGGAAAAGGTGAAAGGGTTTTTTTTTTGTAAGAGGAAAAACAGACAACTTCCTCTCTGCAGTCCAGACCTGTGCAACATGATTTATTCTTTAAAGACTCTGAATTTTGATTAAGTACTGTAGCTGCTGTCCAGGTGGAGTATAGTTGTGTGAGACCACAAGACAGGTTCAGTGTAGTCACAGGGAAACTATTGTCTGTGACGAGCCTCTGGACCTCCACGCACACTTGCTTTCAGTCTGTGTGCACGTATGCCCCATTCACATGCTTGCTGCAGATCCTCAGAAAGTTCTAATTTTTGTTTTTGAGAGTCAGCGTCTAAAAAAAGGCCTCAAATTGATGGCAATTTCAGAAAGGCGAACATTAAATTTGATCTGTGGCAGACTTGATGAGCATTTGTCTGCTTATTTATTCTCCCTTTTTTAGATTTGTTTAATTTTCCATCCCACAACAATGACAAATCCCACTACTTTTTTTAAAAATAGTTAAGGTATTTGCACAACTTGTGTGGCTGTGCGCTGAATTTAAAACCCAGAAAAGGAAGAAAACCAAGGGGATTAAATATAAGAAAGCGTCAGTGTCACAAAAGTCTGTTGGAGTCCTTCACATATTTTGCCTAAATATTCAGTGTGATCAGCAGACACATTCACAAACTTCCTCTCCATCCACCACCACCCCCCTGTGTCCTATGGGACCAACACAGAATTCTGGTGAGGGGTCTCCAGAGCCAAAAAGCAGGAAGTCACAGCTGTGCTCATCCCCCTTTCGGCATGTGTGAGACTGCGAGTATATGTTTTTATGTCTCTTGTCTGCATCAGTGTGTGTGTATGTGTGTGTGTCTGCGTTGCTCTCTCGGACAGTTTATCTGTCCAGTTGGACTTTCTATTCCCACTGCTTTACTGGAGAAGTTTCCAGCACTGTTAAATGAGGGAGCGAGAGGGAGCGAAACCTTGGCTTATAGAGCCTAATAAACACTGTGTGTCATTGTGGCTAACGCTGCAAAGCTGAGTGCAGTGGACTGGTTTGTGGAAACACACACACACACACACACACACACACACACACACACACACACACACACACACCCCCTCTGTAGACTTGTTTTTATTGTTTCTGCCTCCTCCACTTATTTTGTTACTTTTCCTGTCTTATTGCTCTCTTATGTATACATGTAGTTATCTATTATATAATGAACTGAGGTCCAGCCTCAGTTCATTATATAATTAATCAGAAAAATGCTGATATCTTCTGGTTTTAGTCTTTGTGGACTACAAAAGTGGAAACTTCAAATTCTGAGACGTTGCGATGGAGAGTACGGTGTTAATAGGTGTAAAACACAATAGAAGAAATGCATAAATGATCAAAAAGTTTTGAAAAAGCTTGCAAAAGTTAACATTAACTGTTGAAACTGTTAGATAAAACCATAAATATGCTGTGTAAATTGTTAAACGTTGTTGATAAATATATGAAATACAGTAGCTAGCTAAAATTGTGGATAAACTGTTGAAAATCATCAGCTAAATAAGTTTCTAGCTGTTGAAATTGTTAGCTGAAATTACAAAGTCCTTCTGAAAGCAAACATTTTCATTCAGCGACCTGGAAATGCACATGCGGCAGTTCGGGCAGTTATTTTGAAAACCATGTTGCATAGTTTGTCCACCAGAGGGAGCTCTGCAACTTCCCTGGTGGTTGTGTTTGGAACGCTGCAAATAAAACTGATCCGAGCCGAGTCGGGCAGCTACATGTAACAAACGTTGATGTTTGGTGTTTAAAATAATATTGGCCAATTTATCGAAATATCAGATTTTTAAGTTACGAGATATTGGTATCCATATCTGCCTCAAAAATCCTGTGTTGTCTGTGCCCCAATCAACAGTCTAGTCTAATAAAAATGCTTAAGGTTGCTGACTTTTTGCTGCAAAATAAGGTTATAAAAACCTGGAAGTTATATTCATACCATTGTCTGTGCCTTTTTTTGTTTGTTTGGGGATTATCCCTCCCCTTCTTATAGTGTCCGTTTCCCAGACATTGATTAATCCTAGTCTTAGACTAAAAACACGTCTCAGTCTAGACTTCGTGCACATACAGAATAAATCTTCTTTCAGCTGCTTCTTTATTTGCATGGGTTCACCACAGTGGATCTGGTCGTCTTGACTATTGTAACGGTCTTTATTCAGGTGTCAGTCTGTCACTGCTCAGCCGATTGCAGCTGGTCCAAAGCGCTGCGGCACAGCTATTAACTGGCACACACATGCAAGCCCACATATCCCCCATAGTAGCTTCCCTATACTGACTTTTATTTGTTTTTTAAAGCATCACATGGGTCGGCGCCTTCTTACCTCTCTGATCTTTTATGTTTGCACACTCCCTCTAGATCAGAAAGGTCTGCTGAGCAAATGCTCCTAGCTCCCGAGTTCCAGATGAAAAGACAGAGGATATCGGGTCTTTGCTGTAGCTGGTCTGATGTTGCCTCCTCACATCAGTGCCTGTCTATTATTAGACACTTTAAAAACCCATTTAAACCCACTTTTATTCTTTGGTTTTTATCTGAGCAGTTTGATTTGTGCTCAGATTTTCTCACTTCAGGTTTCCTTTCTTAAACGCTGTCATTTTGTCCTATGCTTCTATACTGTGGTAGTTCATGTCTCAGACACGGTCTGATAATATGTCTGGTATGGACTAAAAAAAAAAGATCACTGAATGTAATGAATACACGTTAAATCTAGCAGTAACCAAAGGTAGTCAGCAGATGGTGTTCAAACTGGTAAGTCCGCAGTGATGCAGGAACAGCTGAGTTTGCTAACCATAACTGATAAATGCTGTACTGGAAATAGTCCAGCTCCAGTTTAAAATGAGCTTAAATGAACACCGTAGAACATGAGAGGGGGGTCCTGATGAAGGGGTTCCTGAGTAGGTCTGACAGGGCTGAAAAAGGTTGGGAACTGCTGTTCTAATGGGCGATAAATATAATAATGAGTTTCAGCTCTGGCTTTGATCAAAGGAAATCCTAATGCTGCAGCGTATAATGAATTCCTAAACTGCTCCAAGCTTTGTGGAAACTTGCCCCTGAGCACAAAGCCAGATCCATTAAGAAATGGCTTTTTCCTTTTTGGTGTGGAATAAACTTGTCTGGCCTGCAGAGATGCCCTGATCTCAACCCCATTATACACCTTCGGGTTAAACTGCGAGACAGCGCTTATCACCCACTCGGTGATCTCACTAATGCTCTAATGGCTGATTAGGAGAACATCCCTGGAGCCAGGTTTCGAAATCCTTTGTGGAAAGCCTTCCCTGAACAGTGGGTAATGTTTTGGAATGAATGAAAGTTTATGTTTGGGTGTCTGCAAACTTTTTCATCTCTTTATCCATCCCTCCTTTTCTTCCTCTTGTCCGATGTCATTCTCTCCTTCTGCAGTCTCATTCTTCTTCTTCTTCTACTTGAGCGACCATGGCTCTTTTGGCTGTAACTCTAAGGCTTTTGTTTTTAATAGGCGCAGCGTGCCTCTGTAACACCGGCTGCCTTTTGTTTTGGTTACAGATAAAATCACTAGTGGAAAACACAACAGCAGAGAGACACAAGGAGACAGGAGAGATGGAGAAAAAAACGAGTGTGAATCCCGTGGTGCAGGAAAAAGTGGGCAAATTAAAGGGAGAGGAAGACGGTTCAGTTCCCTCCTGTTTTTTAATGTCTGGAGCAAGATACAAGGCAGATAAGGAGGTCAGTAGGGAGAGGAAAGGATAGCGCCTAAAAGGAAAAAAGAACTAACAATCTTCCACATGTGTCTGAAATAATTTCCTTAATCTTATCTAAGGTTTTATCTGACTTATCTTTTTGTCCTCTCCTCCCTTTCTCCCACCTTTCACTCTGACTTTGTTTGATCTCAGACCGACGCTGTGTTACGTGCACGGTGCAGACATATGGAGTTGATCACTGCGCCTGTTGCTGATGTTTTCTTTGGGAATGCTGACAAGTTGACAGGCGAGGCGCAGCACTGACATAAAGCCTCACTTCACTGTCCGGATGAGAGAGATAGAGAAATACAAGGAGAGAGGGAGAAGGAGATAAGGGCCAGGGGGAGGGTGAGAGACATAGTGAGAGAGAGAGAAAGAGATAGGGAAATAAGGGGGAGTTGAGAGAAAAAGAGGAGGAGATATGAAGGGGAAAAAAATGACTTCACGCCGCGACTGGACGGCCCCCTTTTTTCCCCTCAACCTCTCTCTGTCTCTCAACTTTTTTCCTCCCTCCTCCTCCTCCTCCTCCTCTGTGTGTTTTTTTAAATGATTTGGGGAGAAGAGGGGAACGAGCATTCGGAGCTTGGCTGACGGTGCAGGCAGGAGCGTCACATAGGCAAACAGGAGCCTGAGGGGGAGCGCACTGGGACTAAAGAGGACTGAAGAGGCTTGAGGTGGTTTTTGGATCAGATGCACTGACTGAAAGGTTGACTAACAGGCAGGCAGAGAGGAGATGAAGAGCATATAGGTTTATGTTAAAAAAGCCTTAAACACTGCATGCACAGAGAGCGAGGAAGTGGCCATATACACCGATTTATTTCTGCAGGAAAGTCAGGGAGGCAGACACCTTGTGAGGAAGGCTGAGCATTTGCAGAGCAGAGTTTTGCTCCACTGAGGGGAGACAGAAAAAGACAAACAGAAGCACGTTTTGAATGAAAGGACCTTTATCTTCATCTAGCAATGCTTTTGAGGAACTCTGCACCAAGTTGTTGCTGTTTGCTGTGCTCCTGGACGCTGATGCAAGCTTAGGGCACTTTTATCTTCACTGAACTCCTCTTGTGAAGAGGATCCAAGCTGTCTTTCTTTTTTTGCAGAGTCCTCCTTCAGTAGAGGTGCTGTGCTGACTGTAACTATGTTTTATCAAAGATACTCTTTAACACTATCATGGACTACTTGTCTTCTGCTCCTGTGCGTCCTGGATGCGTGGACCACGGCCTGGCCAGCCGTTCAACAATCCCAGAGGCAGCAGCAGCAGCCTCGGCGGTACAGACAGATGTCAACCCTGTCTTCATCCTCCTCCTCCTCGTCAGCTGGTAACCTGTCAGAAAGTGCAGAGAGCAAAGTGGAGCGCCTCGGCATGGCGTTCAAGCGAAATGTGCGTGAGCTGCGTGAGAAAAGCTCCTGCTTGGACCTGGTTTTCCTGGTGGACGAGTCCTCGAGCGTGGGGGCCAACAACTTCCTGAGTGAGCTGAGGTTCATACGCAAGATGCTGTCCGACTTCCCCGTCGCACCGGAGAACACCCGCGTGGCGCTGGTGACCTTCTCATCCAAAACCCACGTGGTGACGAGGGTGGACCACATCACTGCGCCTAAGTCCCACCAGCACAAGTGCTCCCTGTTCAACCAGGAGATCCCAGCCATCAACTACAGAGGAGGAGGCACCTACACGAAAGGAGCCTTCCAGAGGGCAGCGGTGAGTCAGACTAATGGATTAATGATTAATGGATCTTTACATCTTGACATTGACCCCAAACTTGCTTCACATTTCTTCAGTCTGCGACCTGCTGGGTGTGTGTGTGTGTGTGTGTGTGTGTGTGCATGCATGGAGTGATTATGGCCTAGAAAGGCTGATGTTAATGAGGCCTGTTGCTGTTTTCCTCTAAATTACACACCCGCAGACAGTGAAGGGGAAGCCGCTCGCCAGCTAATTGTTCAGGGGTTTCCAGTGATTAAAATACCATAAAGACTGAGCGCACGCGTGCACAGAAATACACACCATGGATGTATCTGAACAAACTGTAGAGCAATAAGAAAAATGAGAGAAAAGAAAAGTAGAAGAGATGAATTTTTAAGATTAAACGCGATTAGATGAATCTGATTTTAAGCTTTGCGTTTAGCTATCTTTGATTTTGTAGCTTAAACAAGCTGTTTGGACCGATTTAGTGTAAAAGCTGGAGTTTTGGGGGGTTATGTGGGGTCATAATGTTGGCTTGTTTATGGTTTGTTGATTTGTGCTTCCTGACACACACACACAGACAAACACACACACCCAAGACATATGCCACAGTTCATCCGTCAAGTCCAAACAGCCCAGCTGTAAAAGCTGTGTTGGTGGTATAGGGTCTGGTCCTGTATAAACATGCAGGCACCTCGACTCATGCCTCTGATCTGCAGTCAGTTACAAACTCATGGAAGCGCTGAATACACAGCAGAAGATGGGGGATATTTAGGGTCTGCAAGCTCACTAGGAAGTGCTGCAGCTGAGTGCTCACCTGGGTGAGGAGCTGAACTATGGGGTTGCTGTAGCTCCGGAGGTAAAGCATTCCTGGCTGCTCCAGTCTCCATGCCAGAGCATCCTTGGGCGAGATACTGACCCCAAGTTCCTGTCACATGTGTTCATCAGAGTGTGAATGTTGGCTAGAAAAATCGTAAAAAACAAGTTCTTGTAATGGATGAATGATGCATGTTGTATAAATATCTATAAAGTGCTTTGTGTGCTCAAGTAAAGTAGAAAACCAGGCCATTTACTATATTCTGAAAGGCTGCAGAGACCTGAGTTTGATTCAACCCCAGACTGTTTTCTTTGTGTTATTCCCCCCACCTTCCTTCAGATCCCCGACTATCCTGTTCAGTTTAGGATAAGTCTTTGGTCTGAGGACATGACACACAACCGAAGTGATGTCAGAGTGAGATGTTTCCACCACAAAGACGGCATTTGACGACCGCCCCTGAAGAGTTTGATGCCTCAGTATAGATCAATAATGTGATTTGTCGATCATTAGAATAGTTTCTGGGTTTTTCCAAGGGTAGCTGTAACCACCCTGAAACCACCCTCACTAACTTCTGATCCAAACCCGGTCATTTTGTTCTGACAGCAGGCCTGAAATATGACAGAAACCACTTATTTCACAAAAGAGCTTCAGGGATTACTCGTAGCATGCTTTCAAGGGGTAAAGAGTTACAGTCAGCAATCTGGTGTTAAGTAACAGCCTGGTATTGTGAAGCAGCGTCTGAATGTCATTCCAGTTGTCCTTCAGTAAGTTTGCGTGTTATTCCATGCCATCTGTTTGTGGTTAAAGACACAACAGCTCCAGTTTTTCCTATCTCAGCACGTCCCTGTTTGGTGCCGCTTAAAGGTGCAGATTGATATGCAAAAAATGGACAATGCATAGACACGACACACAGAAGCAGCGTGTTATTTATGTCACTTATTAGATTAAAAAAAAACAGTTTAGATTTGACGATCCTGAAATTATAATTCATATTTCCACTCATTCTGAATTTTCTGTTAATTTTTGCTTTTGCTCTTTAAACTTAAATCAGTTTTTTGCTGCACTTTGTGAACTTTGTAACAAAAAGCCTCATTTGTAGACAAAGGCAGAGGTACGCCAAGTTCTGGCAGGTTTACCCATCTCTCCATCCCCGTTTAAAGCTAATAGTCTTGGACCGTATCCTCCGGCTTAGCACTGAAAGCTTGGCCCTCAGGACAGGTTTTCTCTCACCCTGCCTCGCTAAGTGCTGATAAGCAGACTGCTGGCTGCATCCCAGCTGCTAAAGACCACAACAATAGCAAGAAAAGGCTTTCAGGGCAAACTTTAGCGCCTTATCATTATTCAGAAGCACTCAAAATGCTTTAGGTGATTTATCAAGTGATGTCGTGGACTAAATCAGTCAAAGATGGCTTTTTTAGGGCGTATTTCTACTTAGGCTCCTAACTTGGTTGTAACAGATTAAAAGTCTGATTAAAATAAAAGCTTGAATTTCACATCTCATAGCCAGCAAACACCCCCGTATTTCTTTCCAACCTCTGCAGAGTGAGAGTGGGCTGACTGCGTGCTGCCTACACAGAGCTGAGTTTTTTGTTTTTTTCTGGAGGCAGATGAGGCTAGCAGATACAGACGTCCAGAAAAATAAATAAATAAAAGAAGCTTCGACCTGATGGAGCAGAACAGTCTGACATTTACTGTGTGTCTTCACAGGATCAAGGAAGTGATGTTAGAGTGAAAAATCTGTCTTTAATTTATTGCGTAATCTCTCTTCTGTTTTTTGGGGGTTTTTTTGAGTCGTCTGTCCGAATCTGACTGGAAAAAGAAAAAAGGAGTTTTGTTGTCTGTTTCCATCTGTCACATAAAAAATGGCTCCGCTAACACTAGTCAACAAGGCGCATATCCGGCTGTCATCGTGTACCAGCTAAACTGCAGTGCAACCATCAGAGTTTTGAAGTGCAGATTCTGTGGTTTCTCTGTAGGAGAGCGCATGTTCTTAGTTATTTCTTCCAAACACGTGCCCCCACGTGGATCAGTCTGACAGAAAGTCCCGAACGCCTGAGTGTGCATGTTTAAATCCGTGTGAACGTGTGCATTGGTGCTTAGAAACTAACAGAGACAGTGAAAGTTAGGCAGGGAGGGAGAGAGAGGATAATTGATAATTGCAGGATAATAATAATAATGCCATATTTTATTCCCTCGGCGGGTCTTGGCTGTTCTAAGTGCTGTAGAAAGCTGGGATCCATTAAGAGAGACATTTTTCCACCAGCCGTGCATGTAGAGACAGGGCTCTCCTCCAGCGCTCTTCATCTCCGTCTCTCTCTGTCTGTCTGCCATCTCTCTTTTCACCTAATACATCATGTGGTAGGCTTAAAGCATCAAATTATGTAGGTTAAATAATGATTTCTGATTTTGGTTTACGGTAAGATTGAAGGTAACGCTCAGCGGTTTGTTATACATTTGGAGTGTAAACTTAGTAATGCTAAGTCTGGTTAAGTGATGTCATACTCATAAACTTTTTCTAATACTTATCACCTTAGCTAAAAGCAGAAAGCTTTTGAGCTGTTCTTAATGGTGACACTTTGTAACTTTGGTTCTTGGAGCCTAGACCCCCTCCAGGTGGGGTGTAGATGAGGAAAATGAATAAAGAAGACCTGTTACTAGAGCTGGGCGATAGAACGATAACGATATGTATTGCGAAATAACTTTTTCTCGATAGAAAAATTTAACTATTGCGATAGGCCTCACCGCTCTTGTCCTCTTAAAAAAAAAGAAAAAAGAAAAAAAAGAAGAAGGTCAGCCAATCCAAATTAAGTAGTGCAGAGCCGAACCAATCACAGCCGCAGCGTCACGTCACGTGACTTGTTACGTACAGCACAAGTGCCAAGCCGCACGTGTATTTGTTTTGGGAAGCAGCCAGCCGCCGTGCCGCCCGGGTAACGGAGGAAATGAGTGTGCCGACTAGAAAAATCAACCGAGCGTGACCGAAGGTTACCGAAGAGAAAACAGATGATGGTTCCAATGCCGGAGAGATTGTCGAACGGAAGAGCCATAGAAGTTCCGTAGTGTGAAGGTGTTTCGGCTATTTCAAGTCTGACAAAAACAGAGTAGCGTTCACTGTAAATTGTGTCGAAAGCAAGTCTGGAAATACAATAAACCAATGCATGCTCAATCTCTGACTGGAAGCGCTAATTCGTCATTCGGCTTTTGTCAGACTAAAGTAACTGTTAAAACTGTTTGAAAAGCTCAGCTATACAACAAGGAGAGATTGAGAATTTCCTTTTAGTTCTCAGTTTATTTGATATTGACAAAAGTTAGTCAGTTTTGTCTGTTCTTCTGTAAAACAAATTAAGATTTATTTTTAGAATTAATATTTTGTTTCTAAGTGGAATTGACAATTTAGTCTGTTTCGTTTGTTCTATTTTGAAACTTAAACGCTTTAGCGGCTGCCTTTTGTGTACTTTGCAATATTTGCCTTTATTTATCTGAAAAAGTCTCATGTTCCTTAAGTACATCTACCCTGTTGAACTTATTATGGGAAATAAATATTTAAATCAAAACAAGCTGCTGATTATTTCACATTTTACTTGTGAGCAACGGCACATTTACATCTTACAAATATAGTTATTTGGCTTATATCGTGATAGATATCGTTATCGCCTGAAATGAAAAAAACATATCGTGATATGAAAAAATCTTATATCGCCCAGCTCTACCTGTTACTGTCACATCACAAGTAAACCAAAAGATCATAAGCATTATTTTGAACTGTGGATCATGCAAAGCCGCTCTAGGAGAGTCTGAAACTAAAAATATGTTCCTGGAAATAAGCACAAACGTCCTATTCTTCTTCTTTTTTTGGTTGCTCCCTTTAGGTATCTTCCATCCTGTCCTGTCACACCAGCCCTCTGCATATGTAACACACCTTCCCCCTCTCCTCTGCCTCCTCTTTTTTTGCCTAGCAGTAGAATAGTTTCCATCGGCACCCTGCTGGTCAGTGGCTGTCAATTGACTTGAGTGATCCGGTATGGAAAACTCATTCTTGATGATCTGTATATTTATTTTGGCAAAGATTTTTATACTGAATGCCCTTCCTGAGACAACCCTCCCCATTTATCTGGGTGTTGGGGACCAGCACTAGGAGTACTCTGGCTTGTAGTCACCTGTGGCCGTCTGTCGCAGGGCTAACACATGGAGGAAAGCAGCCATTCACGTTTAAATTCACACCTATGGCTAATCTAGAATCACAAACTGACCTAAGACGCTTGTTGTTGAACTGTGATAGAAAGCTGGAGGACTCAGAGAGAACGCAAGCCACGGTCAGGATCTCCTTGCTGTAAGGTGACAGTGGTGTTTGTGTCTACATGCAATACTTGGAAATATCACTAATAAGAATGCACAGTGCCTGCTGGAGCCTAAACATCAGTATGCAGATCTTTTTTTAAAGACTGTTTGCTCAGTACAGTCATAGAAAAACAGGTCCTGTTAGAATCCAGGAACAAAAAAAACAACAAAAGAAGCAATGAGCATTAGTGGATCCACTTTAATGTAGAGAAAATAAAGCAGGGCTTTTTAATGCCATCATACTGACCTTAATTTTTTACTAAAATTCAACAGTGCATGCAGAAACTTTTTAAGACCCAGTGCTCTACAGCGCAGCGAGAAGCTCAGCTGTCATGGAAACTGGTGGGATGAGGAAAAGAGAGCACCATTTCAGACAATCTTTCCTTAAAAGGCATTTATTGTTCTGCACCCACAAAAAAATGTAGTTGTGTATTAAATGAAAAACCAGAAGCTATTTTTTTTGGACATCTGGCCAGTCGCTGCATGAAGTTGGATGGTAGAAGCGTGCCATTGGAAAAGGCTTCAAACGCTGCTGGTGACCTGCTGAGGTCGTCGTTTGGACCTCGAGGCTCTGAGTTTGGATATTGTTTTCAGTTTTTTGATGGTGTTCCCACTAGCTTTTTCCACGATTAATATAATCTGATGTAGACCCCTAGGTTCCTGAAAGCAATACCAGCAGTGTGAAACTTTGAAAACTCCACACTTTAGTTCAGAGACATTTCAAAATATAAAAAGCGTCGCCGGCTTTTTCTTTCTCCTTTCACTTACGCACAGCAGGGAGTGAAAAAATCTATAATGCAGTAACTGTTATGTACTCTTTAGTTCATTAAGTGTGCGGCACTTAATCATGATGATGATTCACAGCACTGCAGGGTCTGCGTCCTCTCAAGCCTCGCTCTAGACATGATAGCCTTGTTAATGATGACATCACTCCTACTTGAGTTTATTTTTTCCAGCACGGCCGCCGTTCGAAGTCGTTGATGACTTTCAGTACATGATTTCATGAATAGCTCTTAAGGAATAACCCACACTGACCTCGAGAAATGAGCGGCGTGCGTCACCTCTGCTTCTCCAAGGTTTTTTTTAAACACTTAGTCATTTTCCACGCATTTGCCTCATACACGAGCAGATATCTCGAAGGTGGTACGGCTCCAAGCCTTTGCTTTTATTTTTGTCTGTTGCTCGTAATCTTAATGATTCAGGAATTACGGCTTTTTCCATTGTTTCTTTTATTACAGTTGGGTTTGGATACGAGTCCCAGCTATAAAAATAAAATCTCTCTATGCGTACAATCTTACTAAAAATACTCCAGAATCATTTTTGTTCTGCCGCCTCGTTTGTCTTTCCCCTGAAGATTCACCTTTTGTGATGCGTTGCCACATGCTGCCAGATCTCTTTCTTTTAAATAAAAGCCTTCTTTCTCTCTAAAGTAAGACCTGGCTTGAAATCCTAGTGAGCAGAGTGTTAAACTGGACTTGGCGGTCTGGCTGTGTCAGCTTGCCTTCACAGCTGCACGAGACACAGACAGATGGGCAGCGTGTGCTGAAAGATAATGGAAGAAATGGGAGTGGGAGAAAGATGGAAGAATAAGAGGAAAAATGAAGTAAAAAACAGGGGGAAACACTTTCACAGTAATGTTTTTACCTGACTACTGGTTAGCTGTGTGCTTACTCTCCCAAAATCTGGGTCATACCAGATATTAGAGTAGTTTACCAGGGTTAGCCACCTGGTAAGGAGCTTTCTGCTCTCCTGGCCAGTGTGATTTTGGAAATCCATATAAGTTGGACTATCAGGTGGGAGATTTTCCCCTTTTTCCTCAGGGAAAAGATCCAGCAGCTCCTTATGTGCCCAGCTCTCCAGAAAAAAAAACACACATAGTCATGCTTATTACTCACACACACAGTTTATGGAGCAGCTGCATGTCTTTACATGATTGTCATCCTATATAAGTCAGACATGTTATATTATGGTCTGTAAACTAGAGTGTATGCATGAGAATATATGTTTGCAGTGTGTCTATAAATATGAAAGGTCAGGCTAAAGCTGGCAAACATATTTTTTTTTCTCCTGCTGGATTTTTGAATCCTTCAAACATCCACCATCCATGTTTGAGCCGCATTATGAAGGCCGATTCGGAGGGGAAACACGGTGTTGGCTCCCAAACCTCATAAACAACTACTTCATTTTCAGTAGTCGCTATACAGTAAAAAAAAATCAGAAGGTAAACGTTTAATGTGACTGTAGTATTTTCTTCTTGCTTTGTGTTAGTTTAGGAGAACTTTGGCATTTTTTAGAGCGGCCCAGATATTTTTTCCCACTGTGAAAACTTGATTCCAAGCCAACATCTTATATTCCCAAGCTGATGTTCCATAGGATGAAGGCACTCGTGGATCAGTCTTCATACACATTTCTGTTCTGACTACATCGAGCTTTGCCAGACCACAACAAGCAAAACAAACATGCTAACATCTCAATCCAGTTTTCCTGTTTGTCCCACTGCTTTGCCTTTCTATCATCTTCTCCTTCCCACCCAGCCTGTCCAAGCAGGAGGGGACGTCATAGTCATCAGCTTTGACGCATTACAGCCAAAATATGCAGCGTTGTTTTTCAAAACATTGTCTATTAGATTAAACGGGGGGCTGTGTAAGTTGCTTACATTTGGCCTGCGGAGATGAGCCGTGGGGTTCCTGTTCATTCTTGGCCAGAGGAGGCACACAAACACTAACATACACTTGCGATGTTTGGGAGTCTGATACTTGGCCCGAATTTCTGAGAGCAGCAAATTAAAATGGGAAATGAAGACCATCCATCACCTGAATGCTGGAAAATGTTGTCTTAGACAGGGTGATTCAAGAGGTCCTTTTATTTTGGAAAGAAGAGGGGGGGAAAATGCATTTGCTCACTGGAGCATTTTTAAATTTATTGCGGCTGAGTCACCCAGCAAATTTCAAACAAGTCAGTGAATTCTCACCTCAAGCTATGAAGAAATTTAAGCCAGACTCGAGTTAAGAGTAGAAGAGTTTAAAAAAGGAAGGTTTTTCGTGGACAGCCAGTGCAAACTAGTCCCCTCTGTGTTAAATGAAAGCAAGGTGCATCTCTTTGAAGCAATTCCCCAGCTGTGATAAGATGATAAGAAAAAAAAAGACTGTTTCCTGTCTCTGCAGCTGCCATTTCCCGCCATCTCACTCTTAATCATTTCCTCCCCTTCAGTCTGGCTGCTTCTTTCCTGTATTCCTCCATTCTCCTCCTCAGTATCAGAGGTACTCTTGCAGGGATGGGTGAGACAGAGGCTTGGAGCTCCTACCAGCCAGAAAAGGCCTGATAAGCCACATAGGAATGTCCAGAGACACCAGAAGAGCTTTAAATATGTTGAGTCTGCAGTGGGATGTGGGGCTGTGCTATCACTGTATGTATATATATATATAGCACCTCATTAATCTGTAAAATGATTAATTAAGACGGCGGCAGCATGTGCTTTTGCGCCTCCCTTTGACCTGTTAACGCCAGCTATACTCTGTGTGATTGTGAAATAGGGTCTGCCTGAGAGAATAAGGGATATATCAATGGTTGTGACCCCAAAACCGTAATCACACACTGTAGAGTGGCAGAGCTTCAAAGCTGGCTGTTTAAACAGTCTTGTGACTGATGATAGCTCGGGATAAAATTCAAACTGTGTCTGAAATTTTGGACGACAGTCTGACAACATGACTTCAGCCATGACTTATGTCTGCTGACCAACCAATAGGAAGGCAACCTGAACCAATGCACTGATAAACACTGGCACTTGTTAAAAACCAAACCAAACTCAAATCGAATACACTGAGTTAAGCCATGCAAAACAAAAGTTTGGTATTGGACCAGAGAAGAAAGTGGAGTTGAGCTGCGGCAGCAGAAGCTTGATTTTATGATGTGTTCTTCAGCTGTTGTAATGACCCCGCCAAGGAAGATGTAACATGGAAACAAGTAGTGGAGGAACTGAAGTCATGATTCAGCCCATGATTCAGTGGGTATTATCACTGTTTAGTTTTTATGCATTAAACTGTGTACCACCTAGTTTTATGAGATTCAGTTTGGGTGCATTAATAAGAATGCTGGTATCTCACAATGTGTAGGTACCTAAGCTTTTTTTAAAAATGGGGCAAAAGCAGCAAGTAAGCCTATCGCTTACCAGGTTGGACTCTTTTTCTTTTTTTGCCTTCAGAGTTCCTTTTATTCTCTGTGGCACAAATTCAACAAGGTGCTGGAATCATTCCTCAGAGATTTTGGGGCATGTTGATGTGATATCATCACACAGTTGCACACTTGCATTTTCTTCCTGATTGTGGCAGTGACAAAACAGTGCCATGCAGTTTATACTTACAAACAGTTGTTTGCACTGTTGCTCTTGGGACCTGCAGCTGCTTTGAAATGGCCCCAAGCGACTTTCCTGACTTGTTCAAGTCAATAATTCGCTTTTTCAGATCCATGCTGAGCTCCTTTGACTTTCCCATTGTGGCATTTGTGGGTGTTTGTGTCCAATGAGCTCAATTTAACTGGCATCAGAAAAGTCACCAGCTGTAGTCGCTCATAATCACTCACAAGAAGTTAAGAGGCCATGCTATAAAGCTCATTTCACTGACAACTTTCTAAGTCACCAAAATTGTTAATTCATGTTGCTGTATGTATATTTTTGACCCAGCACATGTGATCACTTTTTTCTGTTAACCCATAATAAAGTCATAAAAGATCCAAACTTCATGAATGTTTTTTGTGACAAAGAAGTATCTGTTCCAATCACTCTATCAGAGAAAAATCAGAGTTTTAGAAATAATGGGAAACTTAAGAGAGCCATGATATTATGTTCTTTACAAGTGTATGTAAACTTTTGACCACAACTGTACAAGGCAGGATGGATCCATACCTTTATGTTGTTTACACCAAATTCTGACCATTCAGAGGTTATTTAAGTAATGATTTTCTCTCTTTTAGACCATTCTCTGTAAACCCTATAGATGTCTGTGTGGGAAAATCCCAGCAGATCAGCAGTTTCTGAAATACAGTGGAACCCCGACTTACGAATACCACATTTAACGAAAAATTCAAGTTACGATGGCACTTAACGGCAATATTTCTGCCCCTGCTACGGCAAAATGCCCACGTAACGAAATCTGCTGGCTCTGTTTGGCTGAGCCTACAATGCCCACAATGCCTTCCGAATCATGTGACAACCCCCTTGGCTTTCGTACTTGCGCTTCGCTGTTCCACTTGAACAACGTATTGTTGTTGCAGTTAGCAATTAGCCTATAGCCTATCGTTCACTCAAAAGGCGCGATGGGTGCTTCGACTTACGAAAATTTTCGACTTACGAAAGACCCTCAGGAACGAATTAATTTCGTAAGTCGGGGTTCCACTGGCACCAATAGCAACGAAAACTTCAAAGCCACTTACATTACCTTTCTTCCTCATACTGATGCTCAGTTTTAACTTCAGCAGGTTGTGTTGACCATGTCTACATGTCTAATTGCACTGAGTTGATGCAATTCGATTAGGTGATGAGATATTTGCATTAATAGTAATAACAATTACTCTGTGCTTATTAATGCCTCATATTACATATTGTTATCTATGATTCTGTGTAATATAAGACATTAAACGATGAGTTGAGATGTTGAGTTCTCAAATCATTTCCAACACGATGAATCTGTCAGTAAACTGAGTACGTACTTGTGATAATGAGCAGCTGAACCGCGCGTGCATAAGATCATTGCGTAAATACTCAGTGTTTATTTTTCAGTGACCATTGAAATCAAAATAAAATTGCATGCTTGAAAATAAGGCCAACCAAAAAGATTCCTAGACTTTGTTTATGAAGAAGTCTACCTTAACCCAGATATTTCATCCTCTTATATTTTGTTTCGGGAACAGTTAGGTGGATGGTGTTACAGACGTTAGGAACAAGTTGGCAAAGAATTGTTGCCCATAGCGTACTTCACTTTCATGGCCAGAGTAATATTGTCAAAAGGATCTAATTTTGAATAGTGCATTTATGAGTGTACACCTTAAACACACAGAGACTTGGGCGTAGTTGGAAATATATTCAGACGCTGTCATGGCGATGGACATAATAGACTCAACATGATGTGTATGCTTCAGTGTGAGCGTGAGTCTGATTGTATGTTTTGGGTTCCAGAGGAAGAAATGCATTAATCTCAGGTTCTGCTCCGCTGGGCCTCTTCATACTGAATCATTGAGACTGAACACTTCTCCGCTCTCTTCTTTGAAACTCTCTCCATCGACCTCAAATATGCTTTACTGAAACACTCTGGGGAATTTATTTCTCACAAAATGCTGACTGACTGAGCTGCTCTTTGTCTCCATTGTCATCATTAATTCTTGGGTTTGGAGGAAAGGAAACTCTGGGCTTCAGAGTGATTTTTCATGGCAGAAGATGCAATTCAGCCTCTTAACATGTATCCAATTACTCCTATGATGGTCTCATTTCCACAGTTGGTGAGTAATTCTTATAAAATGAAGCTGTATTGTATTTTATTTTATAATTTTCACTTTACCTTTCTTGCCTTTTGGTTTCTGCTAACAAAAAAATAATTGGTTTCACTCTACTACTCTACAATTAGCAATTACAGCCTAGAGCCATATTAAAATTAAATTTTAGTGGGGAAAAAAAGAGTTGCATTATGCGAATTTACACCATAATTTAAGGATCATGCAAGGACGAGGCATTCATAATCTGCCTGTCCATCTATCCACAATTCACAAGAATCACTGCTCCTCCCAGAGCATTGTTCAAATTTTAGTCAGACAAGATTAATTTGTCCTGAATTTGGCTGTTTACAAACCTCCTTGACTTGTCCTCATTGGTTCAAGCAGCACAGCCAGCCAGTGACAACAAAACATATAACTTTATTTCTGTACTTCATAAAGTTCTATAACCTGAAAACTGTGATGATCATGAGCTTTTACATCACTGAAATGTATTTGTTTTTTACTTCAGCAGTTCTTGAGGGAGCCTGACTTTTATTATGTCACACAAGCACAAACAAATAGACAGATACTAATGATAATGATACTGAAAGTCACTGCTGGGTTAAATACTCTTTTGCAACAGTATTTATTTGAACAGTGCAGATTTTGCCTGTCACAAGATATACATTTTATCACCTATCAGGAGAGGAACTGAAGCCACAACCAATGAGAGTGAAGAATGTGGGTGATTGACAGATAACCTGGTAGTAAATACAAATCATCATTTGTTTGACCGACACTAGTACGGTGACAAAATTTGCACATTTGCAAGATAGTAACTATTATTTTCATGTGGAAAAATACTGATTGGCTAATATTAGTGGACACTAATGTTTCAGCTGTATTCATTTAGCTGTACAAGTTTAACTTTATACTTTATGCGTGCAGAAAAGACTGCTCCTTTCCTGAGACAAAAGTAAACATCCGAATGAGGCTAAGTTCAGCTTACTCAGGGGATTTTCTGATGTGGCTTTTTTGAATGTGTGTTTGTTTTGACATTCAATGTTAATTTGAAGACTCAGGTCTGAATTCTAAATGCACTGGTTCAGCTGTGCTGCCTTTTATGTCTAATAACACGGACAGTATTAACCTTTGTTACTCAACAGCAGCCTGCACACTCCTGTTCCTACTCTTGTCACACTCCGTCACACTCCTTCACTCACCCCTGCTCTCCCCTCTGAAATGGATACCAAATACTTTCCAGAAACAGGGGCCTACTTTCCGACCTCTTAACGTCTAGACGAACCCCGAGGCCTCCTCATTTTACCATTATCTCACACACACACAAACATGCGACGTAACAACAAACTTCCCTTATGACCACGAATGAAAAATGAGAAAATGAACTATGGACACGCACAAAAAGTGAAACAGGGTATAGCAGAGGAAAGGAAAGAAGTGAGGGGTGAGAAGTGACATTTGAAGATGTGCTTGACTTTGACAGAGTGAGAATAGAATAAATAAACCAAATGCAGCTTTAAGGCATCAATTAATGAACACTTTTTCTGTGCGAGTGTCAGAACTGTGAGTTTATTAAATATCGTAACTCCAGTCATCAGCCAAATCCGTGAAGTAATTTCAAGTAAGGCGCAAAATATGATTCCTTCAAGATGTGATCTTATTGGATTATTTAAAATTGCTGTACAGACGTCATAGGATAAAGCTGTCAAGGCTCTGTGTGCAGGCGGATGGAGAGGTGGCTCCAAATGCAGGACTCAGACACTAAATTGAAACTCAAAAACCTCAGCTTTATTGCTGGTGACAAAACAAAACATGAAGTGAACATAGACTACTGAGACCAAAAACACACAGGCATAATCTGAGGGTACGACGCGACACTGAGCACAGGAAAACACAGGGCTAATATACACAGGGTGGTAATCAGGGAATGGGCAACAGGAGGGAGACAGGGGGAGCAAAGCTGCACACACTAACATAAGACATAGACTTTCACAATAAAACAGGAAACATGAATCACTAAATAAAGACGCAGACACGACACTGAGAGACAGACTAGACACTGAACTAAACCTGCAATAAACATGAGAACACAACCAAGGAGCAAACCCTAAAACATGAATAAACAGAAACCTATAATTCTCATAATGGTCAACAATGTAAAAGAATCAAAATACAATACAAAATACAAAATTAAACCAAGACACGAGAAACTCAAAATACTGGGTCAAAACTGACCCAGAACCGTGACAAAAGCGCCCTTCAAAAAAACCAAAAAACTGTTCGCCAGATGTGATTCGTCAAAATGCCTCTGCTCTCTCACAGTTGTCACCATGCATCGATAACTTCGAGATTTCTCAGAGTCCCATCACACATCTGTGGGGAGCTGCCGACAGACATCCAGGTAGGGCAAAGACACTCACACCGAGAGGTCAGCTGAGTTCAGCTCTCATAACATCGGGTGCGTCTGCAGCTCGCTGTAGTGCAGTAAATCTCAGAGAGGCCCTGGATGCTTACAAAGATCTCTTTGAAACACTGTCAGCTCTTAGAGATGCCACATCTTTCTCCATCTTTCTCTTTACCCAAGTAATTTAGTTCAATTAATTTAGCTTTAATTTTATTTAACTTCTTGAAAATTTGCACCATCTTCTCTGTAGGTGCTTCATTTTGCAGCCGAGAGCTTACGTCAAGTGAGTACTGTACGAGTCTGTAAAATACAGCCGTGATTTGTTCTGGACTGTTTTGCAACAGATTTTCCAAACTCTGGAATCCACACACAAACAAACCCCATCCAAGATCCAACTCTTCCCAGCATCCTAGTCCCAAGTGTGTTTTTGAAATTCTCCTTCATCTTCTACATGTTTGCTAATGGAGAGGTGATTTACTCCAACAGGGGCAGTGAAGCTATACATGAGTTGATGTGTCACACCTGCCTCACTGCGAGCAGGCGTCCTGGTTTGGTTTATTTAAAAGTTTATACTCAGAAAGCAGCCTGGTCCAGTGAAACTTTAAAGAATAGGTAACATGCAGGTAAAAAGATGTGCCCCTGAAAATACTCACTAGTATAGAAATCAACAGGATAGTGTTTAAAAACAAACTCAGAATGGATTTGATTGGGAGAGATTTGACTTTATTAGGAGATCTACTACTGAGCTTTGTTGGCTCTGTACAAAAATATCACAAATTTATTTACTCTGGACCAGGAAGTCAATCTAATTTTACATTGTGGCCCAGTTTGATCTTATGCGGCCCTGAAGTTTAATTACACTTATAATCCCTCAGACATTGTAATGTAAAAAAAAGAAGTGCAGTTTCAACAGTATGTCTCAGTTTTTCCTCCTTGATACAGAAATGCTTCTGGAGTAAATTAAAGAAATGCGGACCAAGCTCAGTATGACTGTACGACTCATCCATTTGTGGGGGTGAGGTCACTGAGGCAGTTAAACAACTCCTTGGTGGCAGGGCCCCTGGGGTGGATGAGGTTCGCCCTGAATTCCTGAAGGCTCTGGATGTTGTAGGGCTGTTTTCGTTGGATTGCAGACCAGGGTGGTGCTTCCCATATTTAAGAAGGGGGTGTTCTCCAGCTATAGAGGGATCACACTCCTCAGCTTCCCCTCGAAAGGAGGTGGAAAAGAGACTCAGTCCCTTAGTCGAACCTCCGACACAGGAGGAACAGAGTGGTTTTTGTCCCAGTCACAGAACACTGGACCAGCTCTTTACCCACTCGAGGATACTTGAGGGTGTGTTCCTCTGAGTATTCAGTGGGAGGTGTGGGAGTATAGGCTGTGTGGTCCATTGCTGAGGGCAATTAGATCCATACAGTTGTTGCAAGAGCTTGATCCGCATAGCCAGCAATAAGTCAGACTCCTTTCCGGTGGGTGATGGACTCTGCCAGCGCTGCACTTTTGTCACTGATTCTGTTCATAAATTCTATGGACAGAAGTTCTAGTTGTAGCTAAGTTGTGGAAGGCTTCCACTTGGACCATCTCAGCATCTCATCTCTGCTTTTCACAGATAATGTTGTTCTGTTGTCTTCATCAGGTGATGGCCTCCAGCTCGCACTGTAGCGGTTCACAGCCAAGTGTGATGCAGCGGGAATGAGAATCAGCACCTCCAAGTCTGAGGCCATGGTCCTCAGCTGGAAAAGGGTGGAGTGCCCAATCCGGGTCAGGGGCGAGTTACTTCCCCAATTGGTGGAGTTTAAGTATCTCAGGGTCTTGTTCACAATTGAGGGGAGTGGGAGATTGATAGACAGATTTGCTGCAGCTGCAATGAGCGGTCCATCATGGTGAAGAGAGAGCTAAGCGTAAAAGTAAAGCTCTTGATTTGCCAGTCGATCTACGTCCCTACCCTCAACTATGGTCACAAGCTTTGAGTAGTGGCAAAAATAGGTTGTTGATACAAGCGATGGAAATCAGCTTTCTTTGATGGGTGTCTGGCCTCTCCCTTAGAGATAGGGTGAGGAGTTTGGCTCTACGAGAGGAGTAGAGTCACTACTCCTCCACATTGAAAGGAGCCAGTTGAAGTGGTTCATGCATCTAACAAAGATGGCTCCTGAGTGAGGTGTTCCAGGCAGACCCAGCACACATTGAGAAATAATATCTCTCGGCTTTTCTGGAAGCACCTTGGTGTTCCCCTGGACAAGCTGGAGGAGATGGCTAGGGAGAGGGAGGTCTGGGCTTCTCTGCTTAGGCTGCTGCCAAGCAACCCGCCTCTGGATAACAGGAAGAAAATGGATGGACAAATCAGTTAATTTCTTTAGTGTATTGTGATTGACTGTGGAGGAGGTCTTTATCAGTAGGACAAGCTGTAAAAACTTGCTGAAAGTCTAATACTTTGGCAATCCTTTACATTTTCCAAAACAGTGGGGTCAAATTGGAGTCTTTGTCAGACTGATACTGGCCCCTGGGCCTAATTTGTGACGCCCCTACTCTAGAATAATGAGTGAATTAATATACTGTGACTCATGCTAACAGTATTTATTTAACAGTACAAGTATTCTGTACTGTTTTATATTTACTAAGTAGTAGTTGTTGTCTTTTAGGTTGTGTGTTTTTTGTAATTACTCTGTGTTTTTGCTGTCTCAGACTGCCTCAGCATTAGCTCATCAGTTTTATCTTTCATTTCTATCCGTTTCTCTTTCACGTGTCATCCCTGTTTTTCCTGCCATGAAGTTAGACTCCAGGGTTTTCAGTAGATGTCATTGTATATAGTATATGCTGGTTTGGATCTTGCAGAGTGTGTCCCACTTGGCCTCTGTGCTAAGACTGCTGCGGTCAAATAACTGGCCCCTGCCCTGGCCAAAACCACTGGTTCCAGTTTAAGAATTAGAGGATGAAAATGAGGTGATTGAGGCCAGTGGAAACAACGGGAGAGCATGTGCATGAGTCTGAAATGTGTATGTGTGTGAGCGTTCGATCGAGTGTGCATCAGTCCCAGTTTTCATCTCCAGGTGCTAAATCGATCATGTATATATATGATCATTAACGGCTTTTTCTCAGCAAGATTACGCAAAAACTACAGAGCTGAAAATTGGTGGAGAGGTCGACCACGGGCAAAGGACAGACTCATTAAATCATGTTGCGGTTTCACATCGCTTTCCATAAAATTTGCTAAATAGGGCATTTTGGTGGAGAACACACACTGAGCACCAGTGCAGCTCTCTCCTTTTCTGTACCTTACAACTTATTAGGTAAATCTTTTATTTTTAAGGGAACCTAACCAAATGTTAGGTTGGCATAAATACTTTTTAAAAACAGCAATAAAAAAGTGTCTTTTTTTCCTTTACAGAGAACTTTTACTCCCCCCAAAGAGGTCTTAGTCAACACTGAATAAAACTTTTAATTTCCAGAGCAGTTTTATTGATTGGGACTTAATTTAATTTGTTCATCACAGATGACGATATTACTGGAAAATCTGCACATTGGTGTGAAGCAAAGTAACACAAAGTCTCTCACAGATTTTCTTTACTGTAAATGGTTGCATGCCTGAGCCAGGAAACCATTTTCAGTGTTGCATGGATATGGCTGATTCATTTAATTTAAAAGTTTAGATGTTTCATAAACAAGATAACTTAATAATAACTTTTTAATCATCCCAAACAAAGACTGTTTACTTGTAAACTGATGGGAAAGCACGCCTAGATCCTTCAAGTGTCCCTGGCAAGTTCTCAGTGGAAATTAATGAGGCTCTCAGTACTTATCAGAGTCAGTGTGTGACGTCTTTCAGTGTACTTTCCTTCACTGTGGGACTTGCACATCTGAAAATTCCTTCAGAATGGAAGAGGAAATGTAAAAACTCAGTGAGATAATACGCAGCTTCTCTCCTCTCGTCTGCTCCTGTTCCATGCATCAGGAGTTAGTCGCTTAGCCAGACGGGAAATTACCGCACACCACTTTCGTCTTTCAACCTAGTACCAGAGGAAATTATTCACTTGCTACTTGCTTTGAGCCCCAATTATCCTCTGCACCTTCTTTTCTCTCCTTTCAGAGAAACGGGGCATTGAAATGAGATCAGCACGCTGGTCTGCAGAGGGCAATCTTTATGCTTCCCGGTTCTGTAAAACCCAGATGTCAGTAAAACCCCCTTGACAGACACAAATGTAATTCAAGAGCTTTCAGCACTGGCCTTACGAATCCGTCACTGTGTCTTTACTTACACTTTACCCATACAGTGGATTGCTCCGCTGAGACACCGATCTTAGTTCACTGACTTAAGAGAGGACTCTGGTTATAAAAATCTGATCTACAAGTGGGGAGTCTAGAGGAGCTGCTTTTAGTTTATAGGAGTGGATTACACTGCTTCTGTACTGCTGTACAAATATAAACACAGTCACTTGTATTTCTATAATAACAATTACATCCATAAAACCTTAGATGTACATCTAAGTTGTAAGCTTTTTTAATGATTGTTTAACTATACTTTTGTCTAGTTGCATTCAAGAGGTGGAAACAAATTGTTGAATAAAGACATCAGCAGAAAAAGACTGAATGAACTGTATCATGTCCAATAATGTCATGTAAGTATTTTTGTCTTACAACTGTTAATGTAATGAAGATCTTTTATTAGCCTGCTGTCAGTGGAAATTGTTTTGTACTCTTTTTGTTTTGATATATTTAATTACATGTTCAATGGCCACTTTGTTAGGTACACATTGCTAATATCAGGTTTGACCCTCTTTGGCTTCATTAGTGTCTTCATTCTTCATGGCACAGATTCAACAGGGTGCTGAAAATATTCCTCACACAACCACATCCCAAAGGTGCTCTATTGGACTGTTATCTCTTGACTGTGGAGGCCATTTGAGTAACATGAACTCATTGTCATGTTCAAGTAACCAGTTTGGAACCTGTCTTTCAGTCCAGCTTTGACCAGCCACTGGTAGGACCTCTGGATTTCAGCCACTTCCTCTATCTGCCAGTGGTACATACCATCTTTCTTGGGTTTCTGCTGCCTGAGGTATTAACTGAGCATGCAGTCAGTTGGGGCCATCGTGGATGCTTGTTGTCTCATCCTGCACTGTGTTACTGACAGCCTCCTTCCTTCCACTAAGCATATAGCCTCAGGGGTGCTGGACTTGCATGGACCCTCCATGCATGAACATATATATATATATATATATATATATATATATATATATATATACATATTAGGGGTGCAACGATACACACAATTCACGGTTCTGTTCGATACTTTGGTGTCACGGTTCGATATTTTTTCGATACAAAAAGATGTTCATGCCTTTTTAATTTGTCATTTATTAAAATTACAAATATATATTTTAACTCAAAAGTACAGTTTTTAAATTTAATGTTGCTGAAACAACAAAATAATAAAAAATAAATAAATCTATCTGATTGAGAAATCACTCGTCTTTGGAAAAGAGAGTTTGTATTCTTCGATACATATGCGTACCGAACCGAAAGCACTGTATCGAACGGTTCAATATCGATATGAGTATCGTTGCACCCCTAATAAATATATATATATATATATACACACACACTTGTATGTATACATCACAAGTCTGAACCTTTGATACAAGGCAGGATACCAGCTCTGAAATCTAGCCCTATCATGTACAAATCTGTTCACAGTGTAAATGGACAGAGCGGACAGTGGTTTCTCAATCTTAGAAAGATTAGAAAGAATTGTAGCCTCAGTTTCTTGTTCTTAGCTGATGGGAGGTTTGACATTTGTATATTCAGAGATGTTCTTCTGCATACTTTTGTTGCTACGAGGGTTTAAAGGAGTTACTGGTGAGTTACTGTGTGTCTCCTATCAGCTCAAAGCAGTCTGACTGTTCTCCTCCTCACTGGATGTTTTCTCTTTTTTGGACCAGCAAGTCTTCTTGACCATGTCTACATGCTCAAATTCTTTGAGTTGCTTCTGTGAGTTTGACTGATGAGATGATTAGATTAAAGTTGAACAGGTGTACATAATGTAGTGGCCAATGAGTGCATATTCCAATTTGGATTATACATTGACAGCCCTTATTAGCAGTGTGCAACATTTCATGAAGCTACACATGTTAGGATCAGAGACATATAAAGTTAAGACACTTAATGAAAGCAGAATAGATTTTATTCCCACATAGAGTTGACCTCATGACCTGTGCTCATGTTTCTCTCAGACAAAGCAAGAAAAGTTCATGCCAAAGGGCCAGCATGAACAATACCAGGCACTGCAACTCTGGAATGCACACATGAGAATATTAATCACACCTGTACTCTTTTAAGTATGACAAGCAAACGCTGGTTTTGAGAAAGGTCAGTGATGCCTTTATCCCAACAGGTGCTGTGGGGCTTACAGCCTCGATCGCCTCCTGCAGCAAGGAGCTGATGATGGTCACGCAGTGCTTGTGATTCCACCCAGCATGCTGCAGCTTCTTTCAAAAGCATCAGAAATCTTTTTGATAGAAATAGTGTGAAACTTCACAGAGCTAATGAGGAGGGCAGTCCTCTGAAGTCAAAGGTGATAGTGTAACAGGCCTCTGCCCAAGTTCCTCGTCTTATGATAACTTGTCTAGCATTTAGCAGACTGATGAACAACTGACCACCACTTTTTATCGTTTTCTGATAAATATTGTGTGTTATTGTAAATAACGTGAAAGGAAAAAGGCATAAAACCTGCTTCAGTGTAAAGTATCTCCAGTGTTAATATCTCTGGCCTGTTAGATCCACACACATGCACACATCATGCTCACTCTCTTAGCCTCTCTTTCCGTTTTTCCACTGTGTGCATGTCCATGCATGAATATGCTCTCAACTACACGCAGATTCCCTCTCACTTAAAATAGCTGCTGCTCAGCAATTGATACGTGCTGCTAACAGCAGCCTTGTGAAGCTGTGTGTGTGTGAAAGTGATAAATGAGTGGCTGGTGGGTGGGTTCAGTGAGAGTGGTGAGGCTAAGAGGCTCAGAGGAAAATCAAAAATGTGTGATATTCAGGATGGAGAGGTGAGAAGACTTTGAAGACTAAGACTGTGTTGGTAGGGTCAAAGGCCAGAGAGGCAAGCAGGCGCAAGAACTGGCTGTCAGCACCTTCACTGGTCTGTGTTCAGCTGTGTTATTCTGCTATTAGAAACCTTGATCTAACTGGAAAAAGTGTGTTTCCACTGGGTCACTCTGCTCCTGAAGCTGTGGTTCTATTAAAAGTAGGTTGTCTAGCACATATTTTTCATATGAAAGGTTTTCATTTAGAGTTGAATAGACCCTGACCAATTCTGGAATTTTGAAACAGATACCAAGCTCTTGACTTCAAACTTTGGATCTGTATCGTAGCTTTCAGTTATATAATTTTGTCCATAACAAGAAGCAGAAGGTTACAAACAATTAGGAGGACCTATTGGTTTTCTTTGTCGCCTGTTGTGGAATTTTCAGTGGTTTAACCAACCAATTTAAAGTTGCCAGCTCTATAAATAGTGTATTTTAATACTAGCTGACATTTTCAAGACAATAAAATCGTTAATGTGGCCCTTAAAAACACTCCAGAACAGCTGCTGTGGACCTTATTGCCAGGACTGTTAAGCATCTTTCAATATAGTGGAATATAAACTATGTGTTATTTAAAGGTATAGTGTAGTAATGACATCCTCTGCATAGAATGAAGCAGAATGAAATCACCCACCCTCTGTATATCTAATCTGAGGTTTTCTGGTCAATGTCAGGACATTTTTATATTTTGAAGCTCTTGGTCCTCCCCTCTTGCTTCTCACGCTACAGCTAAAGCAAGATTTAGGTACCTTGGCAGATAAAGCTTCTTACTGAGTTTACAAGTATACTCTCATATTCTTGCTCATATTCTTCCCACGTGTGGGACTAATAAAGGTTATCTTATCTTATGTCAGTGTCTGTCTATGTGCCTGTGTAACAGAAGCACTAGGATTATGTTATTAGAGGAATTCGTCTTATCAGCGAGTTGTCTGCTTCTGTTTGGTTTATTTGTCGTTTTACTTCACCTCCTTGAGAAGATAAATTGCTTTATAGTTACACTGTAAAGTGTTATTAAAAGCATTTACTAATAGGCAATTGCAGAGGGATCTCTCAGTTTGGAATTTCTTCTTTCTTTCATATTTGAAATTTAAATATTCTCAGAAGAGTGGAGTTTATCTTTGTTTCTGCAATGCATGTGTGCATCCCTAATTGTTAATAATTTGACAGTCAGCATTTGCCAGAGTTATGGTAGTCGTCCAGCCTTAGCAAGGCATCAGACCCCACTGGCAACCACAGGTCACTTGGAAAAGATGTGTATTCCCCAGCGAGTGGTTGCTGGAGGTTCCTTGTTATTGCTTTGGTCAGATTGCTGCAGTTGTCTGTAGTTTACATGGAAGACACCTGCCAACTTCTCACCAAGTAGAATTGAAACTGTGAAGAGGGCAATGCAAAACAGAAACGGAGATTTCAAAGTAAAAGTTTTGAAATGTATTGGCTTCAGCGGTGAGCCAGAACTTTCTCCGTATACCTGTGGGTTTTTTTTGCTCTTTTTCAAGTTTTGCTACTACTTGGTAAGGAGTTGGTGTACATTGTAGGCACACAGATTGGCTTCATGCAAACTGCAGCAGACCTTTGCAGTCTTTCATCAACCAAAAACAGGAGGTTTTCAGTCCATCATGCTCCTTACTATTTCACCAAGCTACTGTCAGTAACCTCCAGGAGCCGGTCGGACAAATAGACATTTTTCATTAGCAAGGTGACCTGGGGGGTTTCTAGGCTGTGTGACTGAGACTTTTCTGTGCTACGCTTTTTCACAAATTGCATACCAATGTATCAGTCAGGCTCCAGTAACAAATGAGTAATGCGCATTGTCTTTGAAGCAATACACTGCTTTTGATTAGTGTAGTGTTGATTTGGCCTTGTGTAACTTTCATCTTGCTGCTACAAATCAACTTTATACCTCTGAGATGGGGCTGTGTCTTCTCTCTGCAGTGATTAAAGGCACAAATCACACAAATTCTTTAAGCACATGGATTTTCTTTGGCATCTTGAGATTAAAATTTACCAAAAGCGTCATTCGTTGGCACTTGAAAAAACCAAAAATATTTCAAAGAGCCAGTAGTGGCAGCCTAAATAACATGTTTTTATGGGCTAAGGTTTGTAGGTCTATTAGTAAACCACTTGCTATGTTGAGGTTAGAGTTTGAGCATGTCAGATTCCATTGGGTTGTTTTCTTTGGTAAGTGAGTGTGTTCATAAGTTTGTCTGTCTGTCTCTGTTTGTGTAAATGACTGTAGGTAGGTAATTGGTACATGTATGTGAACCCACAAGTATGCTTGCATCCCTTTGTCGTCATGTGTGAGTCTTTTTGTTAACTTTTTAACCTTCTCCTCTTCGAATTGTGTAAGATTTCCATTTTAGAGACTATTAGTTGTCTTTTCAACCTCGGCAAGAAACGTTGTTCCAAGTAGTTGTCCAAATATAGAGACAAAGTTTGTATTGGCCAGAGTTTTAATCAGTTCATTTTGAAAGGCCATGTGCTGGCAGGAAAACCGTCCCCCAGCGCACGATACAAATCACCCCCAAACCCCCACCTAACTTTTTCAAAGAAGAACACAAAAGCAAATATAATCAGTTTCACTTCACTAAACACTAAATGCAAGTGTTTCCCAGCAACAGCACATTTGTATTACTGTTTTCGTTCATTTTCTCGGAGAACAAATATGCACAACATCGTGTTATTTATAGCAAGCTTTTCCATTGTGCAAATCCATGGTAACTCAGGCTGAATCCATACAATCCCAGAGCAATAATGACCTAGATGTGTCCTCCTCCTCCTCCTCTTCAATGGACCTCCCAGCATGAGCTTCCTCTTGATGTTATAAGGTCTAATATAACCCTACTAACGACTGGCCCAGTCCAGAACAAACACAACAATCAATGAATTGCAACTTTACGGTAATATCGACCACAGTCGCTGACATCTCAATTTTCTGCTTAATAAGAGGAAATCTCCACCAAAAATTGATACCAAGATAAATAAACCCCTCAGGAGAAGAGGAGGACATGGAGAAAGGAACATGAGGAAGAAATGCAGCTACAGCAACAAGAGTCAGCATAACAAAGGAAAATGCTGCGTCTGTCTGTGCAGTGTGGTCTGACCCAAGTCTGGAAGAGATGGGATACATTTTCATGGATGCTTTAAGCCGGCGACAGTCCCCAAATCATTCCCTGCGCATAAGCAGTTTCAACATGCCAGTCTGGAGTCAGGAAAGCAACAAGCTTCACCACACTGTTGCCTCTGTTTATTTCAAAAATCAAAGCTAGGCCTTGGAGATGATGCCGTGGCTGCTCGGAGAGTGAGGTAATGCTCTCTGTATTGCAAATATTGCATAACATGTCAAATTCCATGTTAAAAAATGTTTTTCATATCATGGATTTATAGGAGTGTAGCCAGAATACAATTTAGGTGCAAGCACATTATTGGATGATTTAAAAAAAAAACATTAGCTGTCACTTTTTGGTGATTGATTCCATTAGTCATATAGTAAAGGGATCTGTTTACAGCGAAAAAGGCAGAGATAGCTTTCCTACCAACAATAGCCTCAACAAAACGCATTCCACAAAAAAAGCCATGTCATTTCTGGCTCTAAATCTAAGATTCTTCTGGCTTTCTGGTAGGTACCAAGAAATGATGACAAACTGATTATTGACCAATAGTGAGTGAGACTGTGTGCCATTCGTTTATATTGAAGTTTCACAAAAAGGGGTAAAAACATATCTCTAAAAGGAGGAAGGCTGCTCAATAGCTCTTTATTTTGTATATATTTAGCTAACTAACTCTCCTGGCTGGTAAACTATAATGTCGGGGTTAACCCTGGACTATGAATGTGGTTCATTCCTTACTAGGGCTAAATTGCCATGCGAACATATACTGTAGACCTAACAGGTATGAAATTACCGCCTGTTGCCCAGCAAAGTCTCTGGAAAATAGCATTACCGTTCCTGAAACATCACTCAAACCTCTGTGCATGAATAGCAGAAGGGTCTAAAGGTTTTCAGTATATTCTAGTCTTTGTGTTTCCCGGATGAGCATCAGTAATAAATATAGTCTTAGCACAACTTTATTCCTTTCATTTTTTCTGCTGAATGCACTAATTTAGGCGCCAACTTGTACATGAAATCACTCACACTGTCATGGTGAATTGGATTAAAGGACTCAGGTGCGAGACTCCTTGCAGAATGACAGTGGATTTATTTACAGTGAAAAGGTGAGTTAACAGTTCGAGTCTATAATCCAAAAAGGGCAGTGCAGTGATACGGCGACCTCTCCTCACGGTGACAGTGCAGTAATAATCCACAACAACTCCTGGTGCCGGCTCCTCCTCCAATCCCTGAACCCCGGTTTAGTTCAACGTTCCAGCGTTGGTTGTGACTCAACCGCCCCGTTAAATAGGTCTGTGCTGGTAAGGTAATTCCGCACAGGTGCGATGATTCTAGCTCAGGACACTCCCCTCCGGTCAACTGCCGTTCTGTGCCACGGCTTCCGGAAGTACATGTTCCAGCAGAAAAACACATGCACAGGATGGAGAGGAGAACACGACACAGTACACACAAACACCACAACAAATTGGCAAGACGATCGGTGAGGACCGTCTAGCCATGACAGTACCCCCCCATTAACGGGAGCCTCCCGGCGACCGACCAAACTTGTCAGGGTGCCGGCGGCGGAATTCCTTCACCATAGCATCATCCAGAATCGCACCCAAGCACGCTCTTCCGGACCATACCCCTCCCAATCCACCAAAAACTGGAAGCCCCCACCGCGACGCCTGGCAGCCATAATCCGCGTGATGGCATAAGCAGGAGCGCCGGCAACAACCCGGGCGGGCGGCGGGGGCCTGGAAGACGGGCACAAAGGGCTGGTCTGGACCGGTTTCACCTGGGAAACATGAAACACATTATGAATCCTCATGTTGTGAGGAAGGGCCAAACGAACAGACACCGGATTCAACACAGCTTGGATCGAAAAGGGCCCAATAAAACGCGGGGCCAACTTCTTGGATTCAGTTCGTAAGGGAATATACCTGGAAGAGAGCCACACCTGCTGTCCAACACGATAGGCAGGGGCCGGAGTGCGGTGACGATCGGCCAACCTCTTATTCTGCGCCGTCGTCCTCAACAGAGCTGCCCTGGTGGCGCGCCACGCCCGCCTGCAGCGTCTCATATGATGCTGAACAGAGGGAACGGCCAGCTCACCTTCAGTGATGGCAAGTAATGGTGGCTGGTACCCCAGCGACACTTCAAACGGAGACACACCAGTGGCCGCTGACGTGCTGGAATTGTGGGCGTACTCAATCCAAGCCAACTGGTCACTCCAGGTGGATTGGTTCGAGGAAACCACACAGCGTAACATGGTTTCCAACTCCTGGTTCGCCCTCTCCGCCTGACCGTTCGTCTGAGGATGAAAACCTGAAGACAAACTCACACGGGCCCCTAGTCCTGAACAAAACGCCCTCCAGACCCGGGAAGTAAACTGGGGGCCCCGATCAGAAACAATGTCTTGTGGAATCCCATGTAACCGAAAAACATGCTCGGTAAGGAGCCGAGCCGTCTCTAAGGCAGTCGGGAGCTTGGGCAACGCCACAAAGTGCGCCGCCTTGGAAAAACGATCTACAACAGTTAGTATGGTCGTGTTACCTGATGACGACGGTAGACCAGTGACAAAATCCAAAGCAACATGCGTCCAGGGGCGCTTGGGGACCGGCAGAGGGTGCAAGAGACCGGCCTGGGGGGCACTGGGGGTCTTATTGCGAGCGCAGGTAGGGCAGGCCGCAACGTAGTCCCGAACATCCCTGAGAAGAGAGGGCCACCAAAACAAACGTCGCAAGAAACTCACGGTGCGGTTCTTACCAGGGTGGCAGTAGAACTTTGCTGTATGGGCCCAGTGTATAACCTTGCCCCGGACCGTTGTGGGGACGAACAGTCGTCCGTCAGGGCCCGTCCCTGGGTCTGGCTCCTGTTGCTGGGCCTCTTTAACCATCCTCTCGATCTCCCATGTGATAGCTCCCACGATGCATGTGGCGGGCAGAATGGGTCTCTGCTTCTCTCCGTCATCCGTGACGTGGCGTGAGAGAGCATCGGGTTTCGTGTTGCGTGATCCTGGTCTGTAGGTTATAGTGATATTGAAACGTGTAAAGAACAGGGCCCACCTGGCTTGACGTGCGTTAAGACGCTTAGCTGCCTGGATATACGCCAAGTTCTTATGGTCCGTCCAAACCACAACGGGGTGTTCACTTCCCTCCAACCAGTGCCTCCATTCCTCCAGGGCCAGCTTGATGGCGAGGAGCTCCCGATCGCCCACGTCGTAATTCTGTTCTGCTTGGGTCAGCCGTCGAGAGAAGTAGGCACATGGATGCAGCTTGCCACCCACCCGCTGGGAGAGAACGGCCCCCGCCCCCGAATCCGATGCGTCCACTTCCACCACAAATGGTCGGGTGAGGTCAGCCTGGATCAAAATGGGAGCAGAGGAAAACAGTTGTTTCAAACGGGCAAACGCCTGCTGCGCGGAACTAGACCATAGAAAGGGCAGTTTGGGAGAAGTGAGTTGTGTGAGGGGAGAAACCACCTGGCTAAAGTTCCTGATGAACCTCCTGTAAAAGTTGGCGAACCCGATAAACCTTTGCAGTTCTCGACGCGTCTTGGGTTCGGGCCACTCCACCACTGCCTTCACCTTAGCAGGATCGGCTCGTAGCCGCCCCTCCTCCACAATAAACCCCAAAAACGGCACAGACTGAACATGAAACTGGCATTTCTCACCCTTGACGAAAAGTCGATTTTCCAGCAGACGCTGCAGCACCAGTCGCACCTGTTTCACATGTTCGGCTCGAGTCTTAGAGAAGATGAGAATGTCGTCTAAATAGACAAACACAACACGGTTGAGTCACAGCGTTGGTTGTGACTCAACCGCCCCATTAAATAGGTCTGTGCTGGCAAGGTAATTCCGCACAGGTGCGATGATTCTAGCTCAGGACACTCCCCTCCGGTCAACTGCCGTTCCATGCCACGGCTTCCGGAAGTACATGTTCCAGCAGAAAAACACATGCACAGGATGGAGAGGAGAACACGACACAGTACACACAAACACCACAACAAATTGGCAAGACGATCGGTGAGGACCGTCTAGCCATGACACACACATTCATGCAGCGCTTTTAATACTAAACTACTGTAATGAGTTTTCCCTCTCACATACACTCACATCGCTGCTTTGTGTGCAGCAGCTGTTTTAATTTTCAGTCCAGATTATGTGTTTAACCTCTGCATATTTTTCTAACATAAAAACATAATCTTTCTTTGTAAAACCAGACCCCTCAGTTACCAGTAGACTTATCTACAATCAGATACTTCCAGCAACATCTCTTTAATGTGAATATGCTTATTGCTAAATTGCGAACCCCTGGAGTAATTTAGCAACTTTGTCTGACTGCAAAGCCTGATGGCTGATATCTCGGTAAGTGAAGCCAGAAAGGAGAAAGTACTTTGGCTATACTGAACTCGCTTCATAGTACAGGGCCCAAAAGCGTACATATCAATTAAATCCTAAAAATGTCCACACAAAAAAACCCCAAACAACAAACTCTGAACAAAAAAGAGAAATTGTGAATGACCTAAAATATAATGTCCAAGTCTCACTCAGATCATTACTGCCCCTGTTTATTTTTCCCAGTGAAGTAAAACAGCTCTTTCCCTTTATTTACCAGTGTCAGAGGAACAGAAATTTCAAAATAAACTGTTTTTTGTACCAGTGTATGAAATAATGACATTTTAATTTGAATATCACAATTAGTAAGGTCAACTTCTCAATCTTTCAAATATTTTTTCGTCTCATTTCAGCTTTAATGTAATATTTTAAGATCTTATCTTAGGTTTCAAAAGAAAACTTGTTTGGCTAATAAATGAGCCTGTACAATATCTGAAATCTGTATCAGGGATCAAGTGCAAGTATCGAGGCGCGAGAGTCCTCCACAGGTTTTTCCATTTGTTTATGTTTCTGACCTAGTTAATTCACTCATATAGATCGAATATAGCTAATATTTTATGTAAATCTTAGACATCCCCTACAATCTCATCTGCATATCAAGCAACCTCACCTGACCTTCATATCCCACACAATACTTCATGATTAAGTCAAAAAATGTGATCACATTTTGCCTCCTAGTCATCGCCATCAATGCCTCCCTGAGCTGCTGAAGGTTCCTTCCTGTTAAAAGGGTGTTTTTCTTTCCCAATGTCACCAAGTGCATGCTCAAAAGTAGTCGTTTGAATTTAGTGTCTTCATCTTAAAATATAAAGCACCTTGAGACGACTATTGCTTTGTTGCTGCTTTTTTTCCAGTGTAACATAGTGTCGTAATGTATTTAAAAAAGACTTTGTGGAAATACATCAACACTTCTTTTTCTCCCAGTTGCTCAGAGCAGCCTGTCACTGTGTGCGTGTGTGTTTGTTCTCAAATGAGAACATGGGATGAGTAATTTAGAGAGAAGATGCAATTTCTATGCTGCATTGGACAAAAACAATTTAATTTCAGTTTAACTTTCAGAAAAGATCACTCATCAATCATTATGCCTTAAGTGGAGGTTCTCAAAACCACAAAGAGTGTTTTTGACGTTACATGAGGATTGCATAGATGATTGTTAACCTGTCTGGGGTGTAGTTGGCAAAAAAATTTAGGACTAGAAAACTATTCATAGAAGAGGAGAGCCATTACAGGAAATTGCTCCCAATTTGGCAACCAGTGACATACTTACCAGTACCTAATAATTTAAAAGTCTTCACCAAAGTCTGCCTATGTGAGAGGATTTTTAAACAAACTCAGTTTGACTAAGAAGTACAGCGCCATCCGAAGTGTTGGCCAAGAGAGAGTGTGGACAGTTAGTTAATTGCCAGACACAGTAGGCTGGACAGCTGTGTGTGTTAGCTTGATGGCTTCTGTCACAACACCATTCATCAAACTCAACAACTCAACCAGGAACAACAAGAGAGAGAGAGAGGGAGAGACACAGAGAGAAGGAGAGAAGCTATTTCAACAATGTGATGTCAAGGCGAAAGGCTATCTTGGCTGGCAAATGAGAAGCTTTTTCAATTATCTGACAACTAGCCTCAGTGTTGCTCTTTCAGAAAAGGCTCAGCGAGGCAGTGATTGTGATCCAATCACACACCCCAGAGAAACAGTTTGCTCCTCATAATAGTCTTTGTGTTGTCAAAATAAATCATTAATCTTGTTATTTGGACTTTTGGAGATTTCTTGTAACCTCTCTTGGGAGAAATGGGTAGCAAAAGAATAAATCAGTGAAGACAAATTATCCTGTCTAGTTTAACAATAACAGGAAAACTACCAGAAATGCAGAAGATAAAATATGTGTTAGAAATAGTTTGGATCTGGAAAAGGATGGGACATCCTGCACATGCTTCACTATTACAACTAATTTTCTGATCATCATAACAAAAGAAAGAAAATAGAATATTACTCCTTCAAGCTGGTGTTAGGAAGCATTTGTATTCAGTTCCTGTGCTGTTTTACAGGTGACATACGAACACAGACTGTGCAGTGTTGTTTATTTCTGCTGTCATTTCTACAGTGTGATAGGATTCCTTCATTGTATGGCTTTCAATTTGTTTACTTTTGTATACTTTACATACCTCTAAATTTGTCTTGAACAACCCCTCATTTTCTTGTATTTTGCTTCCAAGGAGCCACACTTTCTTCTAAATTTGAAAAGTTGTTTTGAACAATAGGTTTTTTTAAGGTTTTTTGAAAGCCTTTCAAAGTTTTTCTTTGGACATTGGCTGCTTTTTCACAAGCAGAGCCCCATTAAGTTATAGTAAAAAGGGAACTGTAGAAGAAAGCGGAGCATATAGCAGCATAAGGGATGACTCAGTGTTACCTGTTACCAGGTTTTCCTATGAGCTCTTTCTAAAACTGAAAATTTTAAGCCTTACAAACTTGAATTTTAAAAGTAGAGTCAAAGCTCCCAAAGATCCAGCTCCCAAACTAGGAGCTGGATCCTTTGGAGAGAGGCGTGGCAGCTCAAGGCTCTGCCTCCCATTCTACTTTTAAATAGACAAAACATTAAAAAATAATACAAAAATAAATAGCTATGTTAACATTAAACTGTGAATATATCAGTGCAGACTATCTCACAAAGCAGAACATACATTTTTGATCTCCATATCACAGGAAACATTTTTCACATTTTATCTAGAAAGTTCTGATAGCCTGTCGTCATAATTCAGTGAAGAGCATGAACCCTTTAAAAACCTTCTACTTGAACTACTTTAACCCAAAGTACAGCTTTTTTTTAAACAGCACTTCAGAGGAAAGATATTTTTGGAAGCCTTTAGCTTTCCTTCACTCCACAGCCACAAGTTTCTAATGCTCCACAGAGCATTAGAAACTTGATTTAGCACGTGATAATAACCTCACACTGGCAACAAAATGAAATTAGATTTATGAGGCAGATTGCTCTGAGGCAACTTTCAGGTCTCTGCAAGTCATTTAACAGACAAGTTGAAAGGTAGAAAATCCATCTAAAAACTTTATTTAAGAACTTTTAGAAATGTTGAGTGTAAATATACTTGATTTGCAATTCATGCTGTGGGCCAAATATCCTTTTCGATGGGCATGAGCAGCTGGTTGGCGCGTGTGGAAACCAATCTGATGAAAATGAGTTCTGTGGAATAAAGTCACTGAAACAGAGATGATGGGGCATGAAACAATGTGTGAGAGGCTTGGAAAAATGACTTCAAATCTGTTGGAGCTACAAGAGATCCAAAAAAGTGTGCTCTCAAGTGAAAACATTTCAGGAGTCATTTGCCTCAAAAATGAGACCCAACCACAGGTAGGAGTTAAGACATTTACTTTAAGTAAATCTGCTATGGTTTTGTATTTCTGTGAAGCTTTTTTGCTAACAGAAACAACACTGCTAAAGAATCAGTGATTCAACCAAGAAAAAAAAATCAAATAAGTAAGTGAGTAAGTGACCTAGTTTTTCTGAAATATCCAAAGTATGTGTCCCTGAAATGTTGCTCAATAACACCAACATTGAGTCTGGTGTCTGTGATTGTCCCTAAATGTGTGCATGTTGTCCTGTTGGGCTCCTACAGAAATGTTGTTGTTATTCTTACCACCAAAGCCAAGAGCAGATAGCCTGTCAAAACAAGCCCTCCAACTTCCGACCGACGGGGAGACAGCTTTCCGAACGGATGCAGTTGGGTTGCTTGTTTTTGTCCTCTGTGGAATGCCTGCAAATAAAGTTTTTGTTTCTGGAACGTGGATCTCAGAGAAGTAAAAAACTGTGGCGGATTATAACAACAGCTTTCACTATTCAACTTTATCAGCCGGTATATTTGAGTGAGCACATACTCAAGTGCACATTTCCAAGCGGTGCCCGCTGCTGCCAATTCAGAAAGAATCATTAACCAGCTTTACTCAGAACCAGGTGGGTTCAGGCTCTGATCAAAGTTATGGGATGGGGCTGATGGGATGACAGCAGCATGGTGGTGGTACAGAGGTCCTCATTTGAATTCAGGATAGCTGCCATGCATTTATAAAGCTTTGATTAACAGCTGTGGTACCTTGGCACTGTCGTTAGCCCCTCAAGGTGTGGAAATGTTTTGTAGTCACTTCTGCCAAATGCAATGAGGTGCCTGCTTTTGAAGTTCTAATCATACAAGCATCTGCTCAGGTTTTATTTCCTCTGCAGGTTTCCATCTTTGAAAATGAGTGTGTTTAAACTGCACTGCACTAGCATCCCATTCATATCATTGTGACACCCTAAATCATACTCTGCTTTATCAATCATACCATATATCCATCCAATCATTTATCTATCCATTGTCTGCCGCTTATCCCACCTCCTCCAGCTCTTCTCGGGACGGCATTGAGATGGTACCAAGGCATAATCTCTCCAGCACACCTTGGGTTTGCTGCAGGTCCTACACCTGGTAGGAAATGCATGAAACGCCTCATCTAGCACACACCCAGGAGGCTTCCTGGTCAGATGCCTGAAGCACCTTGGTTGCCTTCAGTATGGAGGAGTAGCAGCTCTGTGAGTCCCTCCTGACTAATGTCTGGCCATCTTATCCAATCTCAAAGGGAGAAGCACCCTACAAGATAAACATCATTCTGCTTTCAGTAGAACTTTTAGGTAGCCAGTAAGACCACAGATCGAGCAAGAAAGTTTAAAGAAGATTGGACCTTCACAAACTGATTCTGATGAAATCAGACATTCAATCCCCAAATGCAACAGTCTGTAACTGAAGACTGCCTACTGATGTACCTTTACTATGTCTTACTCATCATTTTTTCTTTTAATTGGTTGATTCTAATTAAATATGACTATCCAAATGCAGGAAAAAATGCAGAGAAAATGGAGGGGAAGGTGTAAAAGATATTACAAGAAACTGGACACAGATACATGACCCCTGATAAATTCTGCAGTATCCTCGACGCGTGCAGCAGAGCAACGAATACAGTTTCTAGAAAACAAGTCCTGCTGGATGGTATTTCTGCATGTACAGTGTGTCTAAGAGACAATACATTTTTCCTGTACATTAAAAAAAAAATAAATCATCAACTCCACATATGGGCTGCTCGTCTCACTCTTCTTTCTTGCCAGAGTTTGAGGCGTTGCTGGAGAGGAGATGGATTCATTGCTCTTACAACTAATCCCTCGAGGCCTGCTGGTCCCTTCACTATCACAGATGCTTTGACAGATAACACTGGCCCCAAACCAGATACTGAAGTGTATCTGGTTTGGGTGTATCAGCTGTCCCACTGCTGCCTGCTTATTACCTCCTCTCTGGAGCTACGCCGGCCACCATTGAAGGCTCTGCCAGAGTGTAATTGAATAAATGCACAGGGTGTACAACACAGAGAAACCTCTAGCTGACATATAGCTGTCCAGAGTTCCTCCGAACAGCCCATGAAGCATGAGACGATTGCTCCAGTAAATTATGTGATACTATAAATCCCCATCCAGTGCGTTTGACTGTGCTTATTTACGATGTGCTGTCATGGTGTCGGGTCAGAGTTGCAGCCCCGGGTGGTTTGCCCCTTTTTTTCACGGCTAATCAATGTTAAGTTCAAGAGTTTACTGAAATAAAATCACATTTTTAATAGAGCTGGTGGAATTTTTTTAAATATTTAGATTCAGCACAGTTAAGAGTGTAAGCACAATGATGTCATCTCGTTGTTTTATGTAGGTTATTACATGGATTAAGAAAGAACAACATTTTAAAAACTTTAAGCACGACTTGGATTTGGCCGGACTTTTACAGCTTGCTGGCTAAGTCTCAAACACATGTTACTCTTTGAAGCTTAAATTCTACTTTTTTCATCTTTCTTTCTCTCTCCCCTCGGTTATTAGAGAATGACTGCTTTATTATTATATTTTTTTCCCGTGCTCTATCAAGGGAAATTAATTTTTCTGAGCAAAAACAGCTGCAGTCTATATCTATTACGACTATATTATCAAGCAGAACTGCATTTTATACCTGTGCACACAAAAACCTGCTTTATTTAGCAGCTGTTGATTAGTAGCACATGCATTTGTTCCTATTCATGAAATACCATTGTGCATCATTACCTGCTGCCCTCTCTGCTTTATGCCTTGAATGATAAGATGCATGCTGAGAGTAACTATAAAGGGCAGTGCCTTCCCACACTCGGGCTCCTGCGGTCGCCTTTATGTTAATACCCTGACCTAAACTATGTGGAGGGTATTATTAGTGGGTATGCATGCATATGCTCCATTTGGTGGCATCTCCACAGTCACTAACACCAGCCACTGACTCAAAGCGAAAGCAGAAACCCCACTGTAGTTTTAGCAGACAGCTAATAAAAGACATTAAAAAAGAAATACAGCCAACAGTGCTCACTAATCCACACCAGCTTCTTCATTTGTTTTGACATGAAGAGTCTTGAAATGTTAACATTTGGATTCACACAACACCCTGCTAACACCTGGTAGGAGGGGGTGACGGGCTTGCCAGTGTGCACTGACAGCTGGGAGTGGGCGTAGCCGGCCTCTCTGGACTGAGAACCAGAGCGAGCAGCTGGATTTTTGAGAATCAGAGAACGTAACCTCTCTCTCTCTCATCTATTCTCTCTCCATCTTCCTTTTCTTCCCCTTTAGCTCCACGGGCTCTGTAATTACTCTGCTCCTGCCAGAGCTGCTTGAAGTTGAGCCAATTAGACAATAAAGAGCAGAACTTACTCTCCTGCTCCTCGGCGGTCACACCCTTGCGTGTCTCGTCTCTCTTCACCTCTCGTATTTTACAATCTGTCATGTTTAGATATCATGTGCTGTTTGGATTCGGGATACAGAAGAATATCCTCTTAACACGCTTTTCTTTGTTTCCTTTCCATCTTCGTCTTCGTTAAAAAATTCTTTATGATATGCCCTTTTTGCCTTTGCATAAGTGCGTAAGTGTGTAAGTGGATATCTGTCCTTCTGACTTCATCTTGGCTCGTTGTGCTTCTTTTATTCGTTGGTTCTTCTCTACCTTGTTGTTCCGACTGCTTTTTCTTTTTATCCAACCTCCACTTACAACATAACAAGACACTTTGAGCTTGGCCTCCACAGCAAAGTGTTGGATTTTTGTTCTGTGCTCTCGAGAAAATAAAGATATGTTTCTCTAACTTTAATGTCCTGTCTAATTGCATGTGCTGGATTGTAAACGGTGGCTAAAGTTAGTTTGTAAACTGGAGCTGGTGTCTGGGGCGGACACAGCAACTCGGTCTGTGTTGCCCACTGTTCCCTGGTGGTTTTAGACCACTGGCAAGCAGCTGCATAGTCTGTAGGAGAAATAATTACAATTGTAGACTTTCTCCTTCTTTTTTTTTTGGTCCCTTCTCCCCATCCTGCTCTCATTGCCTGTCCTGCTGATGTAGGGTTTTTAGGAACCTTGGTATTGAGGGCTGTTGTTAGTGGTCTTGTGTGACGTTCTTCGTTATTCAATTTAGTCACGTGACAAGAGCTGCAGCTATATTGGTCGCATGCTGACATGCACAGCAATGAGTGGGACGTGTGTATTTGAATGGTGAACATGTACAGTAACAGCATGACTCTATTAAGTCCGGCTCAAGTTTGTCTCACTTGTCAATTTAAACTTCTCGGACTATAAGTGTGACATCTTGGGAAATTTACTTTCTTGGAGAGAGTTAGATGAGAACTCTGATACTGCTCTCACGTCTTCTGGTAGGTTAGTTTACCATTAAGACAAGATCTCAATGGTGACTACTCTGTTGGCTCTATCTAGAGGCAAAAAAGTATCTTATTACCACCTCTAGCGTTCATTTACATTGATAAAAGCAGTGTCATATGGGAGCTATGTTTCAGACTATTGCTACAGCTATTGCTACTACAGCTCTCTAATTCCAAAAAGTTGATTCTGTTCATCTGGACGTAGCGCTTTTAGTGGAAGAAACGTTCCGTCACTCATCCAAGTGACTTCTCCAGTCTCAGCTGACAGCTCTCACATTTTTGAGGGTCTACAGCATAATGCCAAAACACCTCTGACGGCCTAAGTTCAAACCGAGCATCATAATGTGTCTGGAGAATGGAAAATATCCAGTGAGAAGCAGTTCCCTGGGAGAAAATGCCTTGTTGATGTCAGATATTAGAGGAGAATGGCTAGACTTGTCAAGAAGCGCTGTGTGGCAGGCAGGAGTTGGACCCAAAATGCAGGCTCTCAGATAAAAGGTTTAAACTCAAAAAACTCAGCTTTATTTGCTAGCAGGGGAAAAGCATACAAAACAAAACTACACTGGGAAATCTAAGCTCATAAGCAAACACAGGGAGAGAGTAACACACAGCAATGAGAGACAATGAGAAACACAGGGCTTAAATACACTGGGGAATAACGAGGGAATGAGACACAGAAGGAGAGCACAGCTGGGGGAAATCAGAACTGACGAGACAAGGAAGCAAAGCAGGATACACTCACATGAGACACAGACCTTCAAAGTAAAACAGGAAGTATAACACTGAGATGCGGACTAGACACGGTGGAGACAGAGACACTAAGAAACACAGAGACATAAACCATAAGGCATAGAACTGAAAGAACCAAGAGGCTAGAGATGATAAATAATACACAGAGGGAAATACTAGGCACAGAATACAAGAGACTAGACTTAAGGGAGTAACTAAAGACCAACAATGAGAATATAATTTACAATACAAAGTGACAAAAAGCACAGGAAACTCAAAACACTTCAGTCAAAAACCCAGGACCCTGACAAGACTGCTTCGAGCTGATAGAAAGGCAAAGGTAACTTAAATAACTATTTGTTAGAGCCAAGTTATGCATAATCTCTGAACACACAACATGTCAAACCTTAAAGCCCACCCCAGTGCCACTCCTGTCAGGTCGGAACAGAAAACAGAAAACGACTTGCAAAGGTTCATTAAAACTGGACAGAAAAACACCGAACGGGCTTCTTGAACATGGCAGTGAGTTCACTGTCGTCCAGTTACCAGATCTCAGTTCAACAGAGCATCTTTGGGCTTTGGTGGAAGGGGAGATTTGCATCATGGATGTTCAGCAGACAAATCTGCAGCAACTGTGTGATTAGCATAACATTAGCACAGTGAAGCTGAAGGATGAACGCTAACTTTTTTCCACTCGATAAAAGTTAACGTGAGGGTTTCTGGTGGATAGGGACAAATGCAATTGCATAGCAGGATGCTATACACGGACCAAACTTCAGTCAGGAGAACAACTGAGATAATCCATCCATAATACGAGGTTAGTCATTCATATACTGCAACAACATGGGAATAGAGCAGCTGCGAGAGAATTCGGCATTAATGAATCAATGGTAGGGAAGTAGAGGAAGCGCAGTTTTTGGCTTTCCTCATATTCCAAAAGTGCTTCGTCTCTTTACTATTACTGTTGCCCGGCATAATTTGCAGATGATGTTGTTTGCAGCCGCTGCAGTGGTTTTGACCAAAACAGGCACAGCTTGATGATGACACCATCAACATGCGCTATCGCGGTAGAGCGGTATAGTAAAAATCTCTACCGTTGGCCATATACCGTTTATATGGCCCCTATGTGTGATGCTGTTAAAATGGACCAAAATCTCTGAATGGACCAAAATCTTGCAGCAGTCTCGAGGCAAATAAAAAAGGGGGTCCAACCCCATACTAGTAAGGTGTACCTAATAAAGTATCTGTGCATGTCTGCTTGGACATCGGAGCTCTGTAGGTGATCTATGTTGATTTGCAACGCCATCGTTGTGGTCTTGTGGCTTCCGGCTTGTTGATGCGTGATCAGTTTGGGATTGTGGTAATTAGCAGGGCGGATCAACACAATAAACTTTTTATTATGTTCCTTGAATCATTTCTAAACAATTTGCAGGATGCGTTGTCCATCTGGGAGGGCCCGCTGTCAGTGAATGACACTGACGTGGCTGTTTGTGTCAAATTAACATCCACATGAATGCCAGGACCAAATGCGTCCCAGTGGAGCACTAGATTTTACTGGCTTGTCAGTTAATGTTTTAGCTGATCAGTGTAACGCCCTTATGTGTGCACTTTTGTTCTTTTGGACTTTTACTGAGCAGCTTTACTGATTCTTTAAAAAGAATATTGAGCCAAGTTCAACTTTATTTATTCATGTGATCTATGTCTTTTTCTCCAACAGCAAATCCTTCGTCACTCCCGCAGTAATGCCACCAAGGTGATTTTCCTCATCACTGACGGCTACTCTAACGGTGGAGACCCTCGGCCTGTGGCGGCGGCTCTGAGAGAACGCGGCGTTGAGATCTTCACTTTGGGCATCTGGCAGGGTAACATCAGGGAGCTACACGACATGGCCTCTCAGCCCAAAGACCAGCACTGCTACCTGGTGCACAACTTCGCCGAGTTTGAGGCCCTGGCTCGTCGAGCTCTGCACGAAGGTAAGGAGTGACAGAGAAAGGTTCCAGATTTCCAGTGATTATTAAAAGAAACATCTGCGATCTCATGTCAAAGCTTTAGTTAAACATGTATCAAATCTCCCCTCTTTCCCACTTAACCCGTTTGGTTTTCCAGGGGTGAGTTACATCATGCTTGATGTTATTCTTAATAATAAAAGTTCAGGCTACGCCAGCTTCTTTGAAGCCTGAGCGCATCCAATGTCACCATTTGACCCGTAGCAATATTTCTGTACTAGTGCTTTCACCCCGTTAAGTTTCTGTGCTTCTTTCAAAGTAAGTGGATAATATTTTACATTAAATCTGACAACATGCATTTCACACGATAACTTCTGTTTTGTGCTGCCAGCAGCCATTAGCCCTCACTTCTAAGCAGATTAGACGCAGCAACGCTCTTTTTCCCACACTTGAAGGGAAATTCCCCACTGTTCAGTGAAAATAGGGATCCAGTCACGGTTTTAAAACTTAAAATCTCACCATAAAATATCACAGACGAGTGCAGAGCGAGCTGTAAATCACGCACATGCTTACGCGGGCTCTGAGCGACCACGTCCGCATACACAGTGGCTGAAATTCCAGATGAGGCTGCAGTAGTAAAAGCGCTGGTGAGACGGGATAAGGCTACGAGAATGAAAGCCAACCCACACCGTACTATCAGCTCAGCCTCCGGTCTGTCTCTCACCCTCTGTCTTGAAGTCTGGCCCCTCTGTCAACAGCAGTCTCAAAGCACAAAGACAGGTTTCACATGGCCCTGTGGCTCTGTCAGCCATCCAGCAGTTGCAATAAAAACAAAACAAATAAGGCGGCAGGTTAATTTCTAGAAGTAAAATTAAATTTGACATTTAGCCTTGGTCACACCATCAAAGACAGTTTTCCCCCCTTGGCTCAGGCAGTAATGCCACAGCTCCCATTTCATTTTGGGCTTTCCTTTGCGAGCTCTAGTGGAGTTTATGCAAGAAAGATGATTTGGCAGGCTTTAAAAGTCGGTTGTACCTTTGTGGTTCACAAGTGGTGCCTGTTTTGATTTATTCTGTCTGCATTTCTGTGGTTAAGATGTCTGTTTGTCTCTGTCTGACAGATGTGTTGTAGCGCACACAAGAACAAAAAAATAAAGCAAAGCTTTGTTTCATCTTGCAGTTGTTGAAGACCGTGTTTTTCTTTACGACTTCATACAAAAATAAAGTTGCTGAAGGTTAAATGGTGCCAGAAGACTCCCCATTTTTCACATATTTTAGTCGTCTGCACCAATCGCTCCGTCAGACTTCCTTAATGATGGTGTTTTACCCAGCATTTAACTCGACACTTGAAAATGTCTTATTCTCAGGCGGTGTAATTGAAACCTGTGCTTCTCTGCGCTTGCTTGCTTCCCTCAGACCTCCCTACGGGCAGCTACATCCAGGAGGATCTGTCACGCTGCGCTTCTTTGTGTGAAGCGGGCAAGGATTGTTGCGACCTGATGGCCAGCTGCAAGTGCGGCACACACACCGGGCAGTACGACTGCATATGTGAGAAGGGATACTACGGCAAGGGTCTGCAGCACGAGTGCACAGGTAGGGCAGATTATATCTGTTTAATATTGGCTGTGATGATCTATGAATTTTCTGTAAGGCCCGAGTCACTAATGCTGACTGATCCTTCTTAAAAATGTCACATGTAGCAGATGTGAGATAAACTGCTTGTGACCTACGCAGCTGGGTTTTTACGCAGAGCAATTTGTGCACAGATTATGTTGTTCACATTGTGAAAGAACACCTCATGTGTTATGTTAACACCTAAGATCAAAGTTCAAAGCTTTTCGCTAGTAAAACAAATCCTCCCTGCTTTCGAAATTGACACGTGGAGCTCCTTTTTGGTTTCTTACCCCCACCACATTACGATCGCAGCCTCAGGTTGCTCCTGAGCTCACCGGGGGTGGATGTTAAATAAGCAGCCTGTCTACTTAACGCAGTGTAAGCTTTCCGCAAGACAGATCGCTATCACCAAACCTAGTTTATGTGATATAGCGGTGGAGAACTGTTAGTGATGTTTCTGTGTTCTCAGGACCCCAATTATCCTTCACTCACCTTTGACTCCTACACTCCCAGAAGGGGAGTCCTGCTCCCACCTTCACTTTCCACCTTTAATCACACCTCGTCCAAGGTTTTCTTTACTCTCTACATGCACCAGATACGCTGCTGTCTTTTTAAAATGAACTGCCTTTTTTCTGTGACTCTTAGTGCTCCAACTTCCACGTATGTTTTGTGATTGTCCATTTGAGGACAAAAAAGAATCTGTTTCATCCGTTGCCAGAGTGCTCTGCCTTTTACCCTCAAGTTTCTTACTACTAGTTAGTAGAAAGTCGGGCCTCTGGGATCTATTATTTGTCTTTTTAGATGACAGCATCGGTGAAAGTTGCTCTAATGTATTTGTGTGATGTAGACATAAACATGTCCAGGCATATATTAATGAGGTGCACATACATTGATTTATCTCTTGGGCTGTGATCCATAAAATCCATAAGCTACATGTTTCATTAAACGCTGTAATAATGTAAGAACTGTTTGTGTCGAAGACCAGCTGCAGACGGGTTAAAGTGCACAGCTGAAGTGGTGATGTTGGAGAGCTTTCTCTTTTTGTCTTTTGTTCTTCTGAACACAAACATTTACCTTTCCTATCACCTTTCCTGGAATTTCTTAGAGTCGAATTTCCAATCTCTGAGTATGTTTTTTTTGACGTAATATGATTTAATCCACCCCATGTTGTGTTAATCTCCAAAGAACAGAAAACAAAGGAAGCATGTTTAATATTCCTCTTTTGGGTTTTCACACTATAGTCAAAGAATCCTAAACATGGGAGTAAAGATGGTTGTAGTGTGAAAAGAAAGCATTATTTTGGACAAATGGAACTAATTTTTTTCTGCAGATTCTGGAGATTGTTAATATTAAAGTTAACTTAAAATGTCTAAATAAAGATGGACAAAGAGTGGAAAGACTCGTGTTTGGAAGGACTGTTTGAGGACAATCTGGGACTCAATCAACTTTTCTGCTGACTTAACTTCTGGGGAAAGGGCAGATTTTTTAGGCTTCCAGTAAACGCAACAGATATCCAGTTAGCTGATATCATTAGTCCAGTTCAAAACTTCACGTTTGTTGCTCTGGTCATTGTTTACATTCTCTTTTTTCTCTTTTTTTTTCCACATGGACTTTTTGCTCAACCGTGATTGGTAAACAGAAGTTGGATTATAGGTCAAAACCACAAAGTCTTGCTTACAGATTCTGCGTATTGTGTGTAGATCTTTGTTAAGATAAGAGACTCTTACGATCAGAAACATTTGAAATCATCTCTCGGATTAGATTATGAAATTCAAGATATCAGAGAGATTCATGTCTAACAGTTCCCAGACATAAATAATAAATACATCCTTGCTGAACAGAAATGTTGAGGCAGCAGTTCTGCATGTGTTAAATCAGCTTGGAACAAGCCCGACTGCAGAATTGATAAAAACTTTGTGGCAGTTCATTAATTTTCGGCCTAACGCGCTGCAGACAATCATGTTAAAACACTGGCCAGCGGCTTGTGTAATGACACATTAATTTGTCTTCCATATGTCCGTCTCTGCTCTGTTAAATCTCCAGTTACACTGTGTAGTGTTGCATGCTGTCATTGCATGAGGTTAGGGGTTGATACATAATTATTATTTTTTGTTACCAAACGTGCAATCATCAGATTCACAGGGGGCCTGTCGGACTGTAATTGTTGGAGAGCGGCTAGAAGACGCAGTGGTTTTGTTAAAGCTCTGTCACTGAGGCAGCTCACCCCGCTTGCGAGGAAGACAGGTGGGAGGGATTGAGAAGAAAATCGACCCTGAGTGCACTGCCTAGAGGTAACAATAACAGAAATCTGGATAACAATCACGTCCAATAATGGGAAACGACAGGCGGTAATCCCCCGTCGCGCTCGCCCTCTGGGTCTCTTCACCCACATGTTTTCAATCCAGCGTTTGATAACACGCAGGGAAGGAGGAATGAGAGAAATTTCAGTAACAGAGAAGTTTAAATAATTCAGAACGTCAGAAAGAGAACGTGAGAGCAGGGAGTAAGTAGGAATTCCAAAGTAAAGGGCATCGGGGTCATCGTGCCAAAACACACGCCTCCCTAATTCTCATCAGATGTTGTCGAGACTAGAGCCCCCCCACTCTGCTTATTAATGCTTTTTAATGCTTTAATTAATAGCAGGGAGCCGACTTTAGAGTTGGCTCAGCGGCGCGAGGAAGGAAGGACACAGCGAGGCGCTGAAACCGCAACTCGGGACCGCTTCCTCCGTCTGTCTCCGACCCGCTTGTGTAATGCACTCTCATGGAGGAGGAGGCGTGAGTTAATGTGTCGTGGACGCTTGATTGTCTGTGAGCTGACGTGTACCCGCAGAAGCATGTGTCACTGCACGCCGAGGCACATTAGCGGTGTGAGCTTCGGTTTTTGTTAACTGGTGCGAAAGAGGCTCGTATGTTTTTGAACCCTGCATTTATTGGAGGTTTTATATTTTCTAATTTCTTACAAGGCTTCTTTGGTGTAGCGGCGGCTCCAGCACCAATTAAGTTTGCAGTATGTAACATGTGAGGAAACTTGACAAGCTCCTGCTGTTCTTAGAAAAATCCAGCATTTTTTTCTTTAATACTCTGTTGCTTTAACCTTAATGGTTTTGGCTGAACTGTTGGTGTTGTGTGAATTGTGGGTACATTGTGTGCGTCAGCCGTGCCAGGTCTCTTGAGTGGCAGTGTATACACTGCAGCACCGCTGCTGGAGCTGGATGCCAGGCTTGGGTTTGTTGTCTGCATCACGATTTTGCAAACATTTTTATGCTTTTTCAGACTCTGTTTTCTCACATTAACATTAACAGTCTTTGACACATCTGAAAAGAATATGGCCGTGCTCGGTCCTGTCAGTGGGTTGTTATTATCATTGGCTGACGGGCTCTATTGGAAACGCTATCCAAATCCCTCCAGCGCACAGCAGTGTTGTTTATGAAGCTGTCGACAGCCAAGTGAAACAGCCTCTTCCACAAAACATGACTGGAATCTCATCAGATAGAAACAGATGATGGAGCCAGTTCCTGCATAGTTTGGTTTATTCCGACAGGCCAAATAGGACATTGTTGTCTCTCTGCTCAAATACCAATCCAAACGCTTCAGGGACAGTATCACCGAGGATCACCAGAGGAATGGGGAAGCGGATAAATGTAGTAAGGGGCTGAGACGAGTCCAGAGGGGGTAACATGTTTTCCTCCTGTCACACATTCTGGCTTATCAGACTCTTCTGTAGCCTGAGAGAATGACAGGAGCTCTGGACTGTGTTAATGTGGTGTCAGCACAGGCCTTTGTTCTGCTCTGGACAGCTCTGCCAGAGACGAATCGAGAAGAGGGAGAATGAGTGAGAGCAGAAGACACTATGGAAGCCAAAAGTAAACAAAAAAACCTTGTAAAACAAAAATAAAAAAGTTAAAACAGCAAGAAATTAACAGATAATGGCATGCTGCTCTGCCATTGATTTATACTGGAAAATCCTCATTTCTGTGTTGTCCAAATCAAATATAATTACACTTTTGCCTGATAGCTATTCATACTCTTTAATACGCTTTAATCCTGTGTGATATATTTTATCGGTTTTCTTTCAGTCCATGTCTGCACTGGCAATCCATTCTCATCTATCAGATGCCACTGACGTCAACGATATGCGTAAATGTGTCCTTTGGCGTCAACGTCTTAACACACGAGCCGCAGCAGTAGTACACGCAGAAAGAAAACAGTACAGACCAACAAAGTATGTGTCATGTCCTGTCTGAGAGTCTGGCATTTTGCAGTCTCTTTAGCTCTGTTATTACTCCCTGATTTCTTTCCTGTTCGCTACCTTATTTCTTTCCCCTTTAATTCCGTGGTTAGAGTTTGGCATTAAAGCAGCTTAGTTGGGAAAAGGAGATGGATTTACTTATAATATAAACCCTCACGACATGAGCTTTACATGCTAAAAAATTACCGTTACCTAATTGCATATAAATGTAACACCGGGGGGTCCTTCCCAAGTCTGTATGTGACAAATTGGTAGTGAAAAAACATTCAAACTGCTGCCATAACCTAATGTTGCACAGCACAGATACATTTTACCTGTAACAGCAGAACTAGGCAGTGGTCTGGAAATCCTGGAAGCATCTGCAAACCTACGTGGAAGTACAGTTTTTTACAGTTTTTACAGTATTTGGTTTGACCACCTGTATTCTTCAGGACAGTCTGAACTTTCTTGGCAGCTTTCTTGTCGTTTCTTTAAGTAGTCTTCAGGAATAGTTCTCCAGGACATTCAAAGCTCTTCTTTGGATGTTTCTGCCTTTAGTTGATCCCACATTGCTTCAATAATGTTGTGGTCCGGGCTCTGGGGAGGCCACTCCATGACTAATAGTGCTTCACCGTGTGTTTTTCTATCAAGGTATGCTTTTACTGCATGTGTTTTGGATCATTATCATACTTACAAATTAAACTGCAGCTATTCAGATTCTTCTTACATGGTATTACATTGTGGATCAAAATCTAATGTTCATAATTCCACGAGTTTTGAGAAGATCTCCAACACCACTGACTGAATTCCAAACCATGACAGAGCCTCCACTGTGTCTTACAGATGGCTTCAGATGCTCGCTGTTATACCTCTTGATGATTTGAACCACAAATATCAAATTTGGATTTATCACTCTATCAGACCGGCAGCCACTGATTTCAGTTGCAGTGGCCACAGGTCCAGTTCTTCCTCAGTCTTTTCTCCCTGTTTCCCTTCCTTAAAAATGGCCACTGAGACCATTTCAGATCAGGCTTCAGTGAGCAGTAGATGTATGTAGGACCAGATGTATGTCAGGTAAAGTCAACGAATTGCCGCCGCAGTGCTATTTATTCAAACTTCACAGCAGGAAACACATAAAAACTGATTTCACATATGAATTATTTTGGCTGGTGGACTGCTCAGAATATTTCAGAATATATTTTATTTCATTTTTTATATTCCTAAGCTTTGCTTTGTAACCTTTTTGTACTTGCAGCCAAAGCTACCTGACAGAAAAAATCTTGAAGCCTAATAAAAAGCAGAAATACGATTTATGTCAGTCAAGCGATTCTAAAGGTCAACAGTGAACTTCCAGGGGATAAACTTTTGTTTATTTTTCTTTTTTTTATTGGCAACAACAACAGTGCAACAATCAAGACCAGAAGTCTCTTACATTTTTCTCTGAGTGGATTTGAGTTGCGCTGAAATATGCACAATATTTACTTATTGATGGCTGTTTGCGATTTTGGAAATGAGGAAATATTTTTAGATGGCTTACCCTTTTTAAGGCCGTTATCTGACTGTAAGCTGTTGACTGGAATGCATTGAGTGCAGCAAAACAACTCTTCTGAGCTGATACCACAAGAGTTGCACAATGTTTACAGAATAAAGTTCACAAAAGCCTCTTGAACCCAAAGGGAGACGCGTGGCAGCAGTGAGCTTCTGCTTGACCCTAAACATCCATTTCTTTGTGGATGTCCTGTCTGTTGTCCGAGACGAGCAGCGTTTGCCGCGTCTGCTCGGTAAATATTTGTGTAGACATAAATCTTGAGGTAGACATAAATCCAACAGAGGAATTAAAATGACAATAGAGGTGGGATTTGCTGAATGCTAAGGAGGAATAAGAAAAGTGTTGAAATGGCGGAAATCTCTTGGCGTTACTGGGATGTCGCAATCATTTTTTTTCTCTTTTTGCCTCCACCTCTGAGCTGAGGTCTCCAGTTTTTATGATGAATAGTCAAAATAGTAAAAACTGAACTCTGAGGAATGTGGCTGAGCTTGACACAACGCTGTCTTGGTTCCCGACGCTGTGCAGCTCATCTCACTTTGCACTGTCACACTAACACAAGTATATACTACGCTGGGATCCACTCACGAGCACGGCAACGTGCTTTTGGTGCGCTTACGTACATCAAAATATGTGAAGGATCTAAAACAACCCAGGCAAGCTTGGTGCAGAGTTTATATCTGTCGAGGCAGCACACACACACACACACACACACACACACACACACACACACACACACACACACACACACACACACACTGTGTTGTCATATTACAAAAAGAGGAATTTCATATTTTCACTCTCAAGAAAAATTTGTGAATAATAACCAGAACCTCTAGCAGGATTCCCAGGATTTCTCTTCTGATTAATCATAAAATGTGGTCTGATCTTCTTCCAAGTCACACTTAATTTCAGACAAACACAATCTGGTTAAACTAATGAAACAAAAACAGCTTATAAGTATAAGCTGCCACTCAAGAAACCTGGCACGGCTGACGCACATGATGTACCCACAATTCACACAACACCAACAGTTGAGCCAAAACCATAAAGGTTAAAGCAACAGAGTATTAAAGAAAAAATGTAGAAAAAGTAAATGAACCTCTGTGCTGAGGACCCCTCCTTATAAATAACGTTGCTTGCAAAGCTTTCTATTCTCAAGAAAAACTATTTCCTGTGAACCACTGTTGATCAAAACAACTTTCACAGGACCTTAGAAGATCGAATCTAAGAAAAACAGTGAAAAAGTGACTTGGATGATTGATGAAATGTTTCACCCACTAAAAACGCAACATCCAGATGAACTGATGACCTTAGAAGATGCACAAAACTGCACTGGCTGCAAAAGCATTTGGCTCCTGGGCATCTTTCAGAATCACACCAAGAGAACTTAGTGCAGTACTGAGAGAGATAAATGACCTTGAGGTTCACAGAGAAGCACCTGCTGAAATCCCTACAGTTTGCTAAAATCGATGTTTTTGTGTTATTAAAGTGGAAAAACACTAAACGTGAATGGAAACCTCAGAAGAAACCACTACTTTCCAAATATTGCACCACATTTCCACTTTCTAAAATACCTCCTAGATGTTTGAGACAAAAGTTTAGCTTTTTTTTTTGCCAAAAATAGAAAATGCTATGTTTGGAGAAAACACAATTGCACAGCTACACTGAAACCTCACTGCCATATCTTAATCTAAGTTAACCTAAGCGTCATGGTTTGAGGTTGCTGTGTTTGCTTCGGGGGCCTGTACGCCCTCCAGTCGTTGAGGGAGCAATGAATTCAAAATGGCATCAAGAACATTTACAGGGCAGCAGTCTGTGACCCAAAGCTGAGGAGAGTTTGAATGATGCCACAGCAGAATTGTTGTTTTTGTTGTTTGCCAAGTCAGATTCCTGACCTTGACTCAGTTGAGCTGCTGTGGTTTGACCTGAAGAGATCTGTTCACTCGAGACATCCCAGAAGAATGAAAATGAAACCGTTTTATTGGAGAAATGGAGAAAAACGCCTTCTAATTGTTGTGCAAGTCTTATAAGCAACTTTAGGAATCGTCTTAGGGAGACGGTACAAGCGCCTAACTTATAACATTTTTCCAGCCTGCTCTGAGTGATTGCTCTGTGAATTCAATAACTGTGTGTTATCAGTTTAGTCAAACTGTGTTTTTGTCAAACTGGATTTTGTAGCTGATCAATACAGAAGTCTTGGTAATTTCAAAGCTTTCACACACCAGTTTTGTTCCAGTAACTGACACTGGTCCTCTGTTTGCTGAATTGTTTGCACTTTAAATGTTTTTAAAAGTAAATTTCTACCAGAGGAGCAAATTTCGGTGAACTCCTCCAACATGTTGCATAAGCTTTCTTATAAAGACTCTCTGTTTCCTCTTGCTGTATAACTCCTAATCCCCACAGCATCAATAACCACAGCAGACTGTCTGCTTCTGTTCAGTTTGTCTGCATCTGTCCAAGTCCTTCTTTCTTAATGTTTTGTGGTGAAAGTGGAGTTGCTCAACATGAATCCTGGCTCCGTTTGGTGTAGTTATGGTGGTGGTGTGGAGTGGGGTGAGGGGGTTGGTGGCAGATGCCTCAGATTTCCTGAGAACGAGAAAGGAAGGAAGGTTTTGGGGGGATTCGAGTCCCCCGCTCCCCTTTAATTGCTTAAACTGAATGAAAGTTTAGGTTTGTGTTTTTCTTTGGTGAGCAGAGAGTGGAAAGTGAGGGAGGGCACTTCGTTACCCCAGAGCTGTGCGTCTGCTGCGGTGGGTGGACGGAGAGCTTTCAGGAACTGAGGAAGGACCCGACTGGCTCTGTGCCATTACTCTGTGGGTGAGGTTGGGGGTCTGCGGTGCAGTAATGCAAAGAAACAAGTTTTATCCCAGACTCATTCATGACAGCAGCAAATGTGATGTTGACTAATGGCTATTTTGGGTTTTCTTTTTTTATTTACAACTTGTATTGTTTTTATTAGCCTTGTTAGCAGCTCTGTGGCAGAGATGGGCTACTCTCTAGAGATCTACTTCAAATCGCTCACTTTTCTTCAAGTTACCACCCAGTTAGTTTTCATTTATGCTGTGAATGTCTACTGAATGAATAGGCTCCAAATTTGCACTTTATGAACTCTAAAGAGGCACTGTGCAATACTTACTTACTTGGTATCCAGCCAATACCAAGAAAATACAGGGCCAGCGCTGGCATCGATACTGCCGTTACTTGGATCGATCTGCCGAGCACTACTGTAACGACTTTGGTGCACGTCTTCCTCTCTACCTTATTAGGAAGTACAATCACTCCGTTGACACGCTGGGTTTTTAAAACCAAACAAAAAGGCCTTTTACAAATGTTTTCACTCATTAAAGATTGTTTACTTAAGTCCTAAATCACCGTGTAGTGCTGACATCTATATTACAGCAGTCGCTCCACCCTCTCCCCCCCTCCTGTCTGCATTAAATGACACATAGGTTTGTAAAAAGCCTAAATTGATGACTGCTGCTACTGTGTTTTTTAGGTCAGGGATGTTGTAAAGTAGACACGGCCGGTGTTGTAAACCGAGGCCATTCTGAGCGTGTGTGAAGAGGGAAAAAAGAGACAAAGATGAAGGAGCGAGGACGCAGAGAGGCTATAAAGTAGTGCTAATGGGATCCTCCTCTGCAGGAAAGCATGGAAAACAAGGAGCCGTGAAACAGCCAGTGGTTCGAAGCAGAATCTCACTGTGTTATTAACACTTGTCCCCAACCATCCATCCTTCCTTCCTTCCTTCTAACCGTCTCTCCATCAGGTTCTGTTTTGTTTTTTCCCATACTCACCTAGATTCCCTTCTTATGTTGCCCTCTCTGTGCCTCTCTGCAGTTACTTTCATGTGCCACCACTTGAAATAGTGAGCTACTGAGTGGTATTGAGCAGACCATGAAAAACTTCTGTTAAATTGTAAGTAAGTAAGTAATTTGGTACAGCAGCAAAGTCAGAAATCATATATATCAAAAACTGTATTCATAACAATAATAGCCAGTAATGAAGCATATATTAACTCTTACTATAGTTGTCTTGAAGGTTTTATTTTTTATTATCTTGACTTTTTGCTCTTTAACTAGTTTCTTTTTACTTCCACCTCTCCCTCACTCATAGCTTAAACTGAAATTTGCCCCCCTGAGGATCATGCACCTCTCAGACTGGACTGAATGTCTCTTTTAGCATCTTAAAGCTTTTCTCCAGTGGCTTTTAAAGTTTTTTGCCCTTCTTCAAATCCAGCGTGTTTGTCCCTTTCTGTGACCCTCATCTGTCTCTGGATTTTCTCCAGTGCTCTTTCAGCTCCCACCTATTTCCTCACACTTAACAACGCCTTCACTAGGTGTATGCATGTATGTTTGTGTGCAATCTGTTGACTGAAGTCTCTCCAGTTGGAGGGAGGTGATGAAGAGGGATGCACGATGTTGCCAAGCGTTGCAGGCTGAGGATGGAGGCAGTCAGCTGCTGCGAGATTTGTACAAGAGTTTAGATTTTCTTCATGTACATAAACTACCTTATCTCAGTAAAACCCCTCGATTCAGGTCCACAATTACACTGTTTTGTTAAAGATATATTTTTGACAACAGAGTAGATGGGAAAGCAGAGGGAAGGGTGGTAGAAACAAAACACAACTACATCAGTCCATCGTAGTGAAGAGAGAGCTGAGTGTAAAAGCAAAGCTGTCGATTTACTAGTCGATCTACATCCCTACATTCAACTGTGGTCACGAGCTCTGGGTAGTGACTGAAAGAAAGAGATTGCAGATGCAGCGCTGGAAATGAGCTTTCTTTGCAGGGTGGCTGGGCTTAGAGATTGGATGAAATTTCAGTCATCAGAGAGGGGCTCAGAGCTACTCCTCCACATCGAAAGGAGAAAGTTGAAGTGGTTCAGGCATCTGACAAGGATGCCTCCTAGGTGAGGTTTTTTGAACAAGTCCTACAGGGAGGAGGCCCTGGGCCAGTCTCAGGTGGATGGATGGATGGATGGATGGATGGAGCAGGTTAAAGACATGGCCACAGTGCATGCGTGAAAATAGCTACATACCTTTAGAAAAAAACAACTCAGAAACAATCAGTCCCCTGCTGCATATGCTGTATGAGCATGTATCCTCTAGGTGAGTTGCTCCTTTAACTCCAAAACCCAACAGGGGAACGCCAACGCCAACTTTGAGGCAAGTTTATGTGTGTGTTTGCATTGGTGTGTTTTTTGCATGTGTATGTGCTGTATGTCCTCATGCAGGTCCAATAACACCGCCTTTTGGTGAAACAGTGACGTGACAGTTGAAAAGGATATGAAAACATGTTGGTGTTAACATCCTGAGTGCGGTGCTACGTCGTCCCAAGTGTACTGAGATCATACTGCGGCATGCTATCACAACATTTCTCAGCATACTGACATCTGTAATCAGGAACAGCAGACCAGAGACCAACCTGTGTTTGCACAGTTGTTAAGCGGTTTGGGTCTCTCTCCCAGTGATTCCCAGTGATGCTGCAGTCTGTAATAAGCAAGCAGGACAGTCTCTGTGTCCTTGGGAATCCATAAGAGATACATAGCAATTGTGGCGAAGTCACTCTCCTTTAAGAATAGGATTGAATAATAAGCAGTCTAACAGCCATGCGGCTGCCACTGAACTTCCTCGGTTTCCTCTCCTTAGTTTCCTCTCGTGTAGAAGTTTCACATTCTTGGGATTGGGGGTCTGTGGAGGTCTCTTCTCCCCCCAGATGGAGGCTGTGTAGGTGGACAGCTGTGCAACAGCCAGATCTCGCCCCCAGCCTCCTTTCTCACTCTGCAATCCAGCTGGAGAACAGACTTAAGCGAGACTCTGGGGATGGGATTTAGAGCCTCCTGGCAATCCATGAAGATGGGATTCCCAAACTTTTCCTGCTTCAGGTGACCCATGTATTAAGGTTGGAAAATTCCTGTGACCTTTAACATCTGAAACACAGACACGCCACACATCTTGCTTTGGATTTCTGTTCATATGAGGGCAAAAAGCAAAGGAGAGGCGTCACGTGTGAGGTCTCGGACCTGCTGCAGGAATCACCGTGCTTCATAATAAACTGCCGACAGTGTGGTTTTATTAGAGCCAGAAGGGTTCTGTTATCTTTCTGAGGGCCACTTCTCCAGGAAATGATTTTTGTTGACCTTGTATTTGTAATTTCCTCTTGTTTTTCTTGGCATCACTTCTCTGTTGTTGATGCACTTGAAAATGACAGCTTCGTTGTACAACAGGAATTCCCAAATTCTTCTGTTATTCAACCATGTATCCTGATGCTCGATGATCTTCCATATAGAGAAAACCTGAGTAACAACTGTGTGATTCTTGTAAGTGCTCTCATCTCTGAAGAGCTCTTAAACTTCCACAAGCACATGTGCAGTAAGGCCAGCTGCAAAAATAACTTCATGCCTTTCAATCACAGAATTTATACCGCACCTCTGTAGTAAATCCTGACGGTTTTACCTGTCAGGTTTACCTTGGATTAAACCCCAAGTAAATGAGGCCATTTTAATGCTTTGATGGGGGAGTTTGCAACTGAATGTGTCACTAATCTGCCAATAATTTTGAATGTGTTTAGCTTTCTTACCTTCATGGGTAAACACTTTGTGTTTTGGTCGTTTATGTTCTTCACATCGTTAAGTTCCACCAGTTTCAGCCTCCTTGGTGGTCCAGATCATTTCTGTGCAAGATGCAGGTATTCTGCCTTCTCCAATGTATACATGGACCACTTACCTGAGGTGAAATATTCGAACCTTTTCAAGCATTCCTTCATGTGCCTGTCAGGGTTTTATGTGAGTGTCTGTTTGTGTAGCCCAGACTATATATTTTAATTGTCTGTTTCCATTGTCTATTTATGCTTCTTAAGTGTGTATGGGAAACCTTGGCTAAGAAGGAGAAGTTTCCTTGCATGTGAACATTGTTTTTGCAGTGGAAACCCTGGAATTTCAGCTCCAATTTAACAGCATTTCTCGTGTGAGAGGGCCTTTGACCACAAATGGCCAGGCCTCTGTCCAGATTTGGCAGCCTGTTTGCAGTATTGCAGGAGTTCCTTGGTCCCTATTGTTTTGCTCTGAGGACAAAAGGCAGACACAGAATTGGGTCACAGCATCACAAATATTACAGGGTGGCTGGACTATTTTGCACTTTTATTATTGGATTTGTTAGCTACCCATTGTGTCATCAACATTTATTTTTCCTAAATCCAAAATTTATATGACACACATAGTTTTCTGTCTGCGAGCCTTGTCATTGCAGTGTGTGGATTTTTGTGCCAGTCGCATAATGACATTTTCACTGTCTTACTCTGAAAAGTACAATGTTCTTTTTTTGTATCATTTAAGAAATGAGTATTTTAATGTAAGCTTCTTGTCAGGGGATATTGTGGGCCCAAATATAGGACACAAAGGCAGACAAAGTAAACAGATGATTTATTGACCAAATGCAAACCCCCAAGGGTGTGTTGCAAAGCAAGATTAATGGCTTGCCGAGCTATGTTGAGTTTAAAGTCAGAGTTTTCTGTGTTGTGAAAGTGGTTGTATTTTTAGTTGGCTAAATCACTGTGGTAACTTATGGTTAACACGTAACCTGAGGAGTGTACTACAAACAAAGCTCAACACAGCCAGGCTTTCTTTAGTCAGCATTAGCTGGCTCAATAAAACCTAAAACAGTGATAACAAGTATCTTTTCTTTGGCAGAAAATGATCCCTATGAGTGTCCCCTACTCTAAACACAGATGTTATTAGATGATGGTGACAAAAACGTGATAAACGAATTTAAAAATATAACAGTAAAATGCAACAATGTTACAAATAAGACAAATTAATACTACAGGAAATTTGTTAATATTGGGATTTAGCGATGATAAAATTAACACTTTAATTCCAGTTAATTATTTTATTGTTGAGTGTGCTCTCGTTGCTACTCTCTATTTCTAATGTGACAGCTATTTCTTTCTGTGTGTTCTTTGTTGAAGTAGCTGCAATTCCAGCAGATTAGAACCAAGTATAAACACATTCATACATTTCCCCATCACCAAATGAATACATGCACATTTCAGTGACAATGCAACAAACAGTCTGCACTGCTGTAATTTCAAAGCTGGGCTTCATTTTAGTGAGCTACTGCTTTACAAGATGCGGACAGAAAACATCCAGCGGTAAATCTATATCAAAGAAAACATGCAGTAAATAAAATTAATAGTAAAATTGTGGAACTTTCAAACTGGGAATCTGAACATAACCAGCTCCTGATGCTGGGCATCAGTTACCATGGTGATTTTAGCCAGGTAAAAACAAGAGACGCAGAAAACTCTGATCTTAAACCCTACATCGCTTGCTAACCTATTAATTGTGCTTTGTAGTACAGGCCTCTGGACAGCCAGTCTCAAAGGAGGGAAAAATAGAAAAGCAGAAAATCACAACGAGATTCATGAAAACAAACATAAAGCAAGAAAAAAACAAAAGATGGCTTGCTTTCACTGAAACATGAAGATAAGTGAAAAATAAAGGCCAACATAGGGCTGCTCGATTATGGCAAAAATGATAATCACGATTATTTTCACTGAAATTGAGATCGCGATTATTTGACGATATTTATTTAACCCTTTAAGACCTACCATAGAACCAAGTCCGCCAGAGCTTATATTATTTTTTTACATGTTGTAGTGCCATTTGTGGGAGCATTTCAAGTTGCTATACAACTGTTATAGCCCATATTTTAATAATATGTATGCATTAAGTCCATAGTAACTACATTAATTGCAAAAAAGTGCAATAAACTACAAAAAAATTGAAAATTGTTTTTGTTTTTTAACATATATTTCTACTTGGAGAAATTTAAGAGGTTTATCCCTCAAAACTTTAAATACAAAAAAGTTTATTTTGAGTGTCTTCATAGTTTTATTTTGGAGATACAGCAATTTTTATATACACTGCAGGAAAAACAAAAACAATCCTATGATGCAAATTTGCAAAGAAAACAGCAGGTGCATCAAAATAAACTATTTCCAGCAGTGCAATTCGAGTTCTAAGCATCTCAGAAACTATTCAGAAAAGTCAAACATGACCAGTATAGGCTTTTAAATTACAGAAAGTCAGTGAGAAATATAACTGAGGGTCCTTTTTAGCTGATCAGATCGGCAAAGCGTGTTTCTGGAATATTATGTTTTTGTTCCTGCAAGCGCTTTTTATGCAATTTATGTGGAAGGAAACCGTGACCGAGGACAAGCTGATGGCATAAGATGTAAGTTTCATATGCAAAACAAATTATTGCGCTAGCTTACACGGTTCATGTTCTACAGGGATTTAAAAATAGTTACACAAAACAGAGCGTGCTGCTCTGACCGGCTTTAAAGGGTTAACAATAACAATGTATTGAATAATGACTTTAAAAAATAATATAAAATAGTGTGCAACACCACTGAAGTTTTTTTTACCTCTCTTTTCAACCAACGGCAGTCACTCTCCAAATAACTTCTGCTTAGCTTTCCGAGCTTCCCTCGGGTCCTCTTAATCAGCGGTCTCCAACCTTTTTTGCGCCACGGATGGTTTATGCCCGACAATATTTTCACGGACCGGCCTTTAAGGTGTCGCGGATAAATGAGGGAGGGGCTAATAATCGGCTCAGTCATTTTTAATGATCGTTGAAAGCCCAGATCGTAATCGTGATTAAAATTCGATTAATTGAGCAGCCCTAGGCCAACACCAGGAATGACTAAGAGCTAAAGGAAACCACGAGGACCACGAAACCTCTACCCAAGAACCTAAATCAACAGCTGTCTGTTTGATACCAGCTTGGAGTATTTCAGTGCTAATTTCAGTCAGTAATTAAAAAGTGTGTTGCCAAGTGACTTAGCAACCACAGTGACTGACATGACTCAACTTTTTTGAGGTTTCAGATTGTTTCAAAGTTGACTACAGTCTTATTTCAGTTTGTTGTAAAACATAAAAGATTTATGTTCAGAATAGCATGTGGGAAGCAGTGGCTGCACAAGTACTGTATGGATTAACTTGTGTGTTTTGAAGCATGTGTTTGTGGATTTTTTTGGACTAAGCAGAATATGTATCTCTCAGATGAAAACCGCTCTCCCTCTCTGCCTGTTTGTCCTTGTGGCTGAGGAGGCAGATGTTCTCGCTTTCCCTCTGGATCTCCTTTCATCGTTTCCGTCCCGGTCTGTTTTTAGGCCCGGCTAATCGAACCCAGTCTCTCCCCCTGAGACCAAAAAAAAAAAAAGATTCTCGTGTGATAGTAACTTTGGCTCCCGGACATGACATGTCTGCCAGTTTAAATGACTTACTTCATATTAAGAGAGAAGACTTTAACAGATGAACGTGCCTGTGCTTGGTTTTGTCATTTTCTTTTCAGCTTAATATTTAATGCTGAGAGAGTGTATTCTTATTCTTTCCTGTAATATGTGTTAGCGACGCTTTAGACAGTTAATTCTCACAAGCTAGAAGTTTTTGTTTTCAGAAGTAAAGTTTGACCCTGATCTATATCAGTGATGAGGGCTGTTTCTACTAAAGTGGGGAACATGTTGTTGTTTTTATGATCATTACAGGAAGCAGATGTAGAGAGTTTGCTTGTGAGGAATTCCTTCAGATTTAATTTGCAAATCTTCCATTTAATACAGACACATCTGCTAATTAGTGCTAACATATACATGCAAAACACAACAAAAGAAGAACAGAGTTTTTAGAATAAACAGCATAGACAAGCCACATTTATCATCAAATAATCACTTTATCAAATAAGCACTGCAAACATGATACCCAGTGAACTATGTCAGCATCCACCAGCCTCCAGTAATGCACAACTTTAAGTATTACAACAGTGTAAACAGGTGAGCTGTGAGGACTATGTGAGCTGTAGAAACCAAAACCTGTTTCTTACTGTTCTCTAACTCCTCCTAGACGCTGTTATCAACCTGGATGAAATGCTGAGATGAGAAAAAACTAAACTAATCACACAGAAGTTTTTGCCAACCTGTTGGGTAATACACTGGTCACTCGTTTATCGCGGGTGTTAAGTTCTAAAAATAACCCGCGATAGGTGAAATCCGTGAAGTAGCTTTATTTTTTACAATTATTATAGATGTTATAAAGCTGTATAACCCCTCACTACACACTTTATACTCTTTTCTCAGACAGGCATGAACATTTTCAAACTTTCCTCTCTTGTTTAAACACTCTCTAAGTTTAAACCTTGTGTAACTACAGCCTTATTTACTTGATCTTACATTTTTACCCTGATTGTCACACATTCAAAGTTAACAACAAGTGGTTAGTTGTCATATGTCTATGAAACCTCAATAGGACTGGAAGTCCTTTTCCACAGATACCATAAGATCTTAAAACCTTTAGGTAGAAGGAAGGTTGAAGGCACTTCTGCACTGGCTTAATTTTCTGATCTGGAAGCTTTGCCCATGTTTTATACCGTCTGCTAATTGCAGAAAGACTTCCAGTTGTAGAGAGGTCCAGGGGTTAACGGTTTTCTGACTTCTGTAAACACTGTCGGCTGAGTTTCCTGCTGGATTGTGGGTTTTTTTTAATAAATCCTGGTCATGCCATGTTTCAAAAAGGAGAGCTATCCTGTACCCATGATAGTCACTCTCTGACCACTTGAATTGAAAAGTGTCTGGCCGTTGAACAAGTGGCTTTACAGTCAGATTTGCCCCGCCTCACCACAATCTTTCAAAATGAATCAACAGTGAATACGCTGATCGTGATGCATCAAAACAGGCCTTCAGAAACCAATCGATGATGTCACAGCATCTCTGTTCATTCTGTTTGTGGTTTAACCTGAAGGTCTTGTTTTTTGGCCTTTGGAGGAACTGCTCTTTTGCGCTGGATTCGTGTCTCTGCCCCAGAGGTTGCAGATTATTTAACACACTTTTGTTGCTCTAGTGAATTTTTACTACAACAGGATTGTGGAAGTAGAATTGACCTAAAACAGATGTGTTTAAATCCTTTTATAAACATTGAGGTCTATGACTTTAGTTTTCAGTACAGTTGTAGAATCAGTTCATCGCCCGTCTACTCATAGTTTTTGTTTAGTTTTGGGTGGAGCAGACAGGTCACGTCAGCGGCTGAGAGAATCAAAGTCGGCCTCCACTTTACAGAAAGATAAAGGAGACGTGTTTCGTTGGGAAAACACGCATCCATTTCGATAAAGGCTCTTTATCTTATCTGCCTGTTTTCTTGTAATGTGTTTGGCTGTCTCACAACGTCCTTTATTAAAGTAATATTTCTCCCTTGTGCACCATGACACCATTAGACTTAGACAGCTGCTCGTTTTAAATGCATATATTATTACTGGGTATTTCTCTTCATTATTAGTCAAACATTGCTCTAACTTCAAATAAGCAGCCTCAGATCAGAGACCGTCTCTTCTCCTTCCTTAGATCATTACTGGGTACACTAGTTTTCTTTGACCAGCTGCCGTCCCTCCACATGGTTACAGCCCAGTCCCAACACAGCGGGATCTTTCTGTTTCATGGTCATCTGGCTGCTGACGGTTCACTTCCTCTCTAAATGAAGGGTACAGTGCACCAGAGTTTACTTCACAGCCATAGGCAATAAGCAGACGGACCCAAAATGAGATTTTTGACTGCTGTGCAATTCAGCAGGATCCAAATACAATTAGTATCCATATGGGGTCTGCCTTTTGGAGCTCTGATGCATTTTAAAGGAAGTTCGCAAAGTTTTCTGTGTGTTAACTTTCCATTTTTTAAAGCATTTTATTTAGGAGTCACAGCTGCTTGTTCTTTCATCATATATCCTTTCCTCTTATACACTGTGTGTGTGTGTGTGTGTGTGTGTGTGTGTGTGTGTGTGTGTGTGTGTGTGTGTGTGTGTGTGTACAGTCATCATGTATGTGTCTGCATTTCTACCTGCCAGCACATGCATCCTGCCAGGAACTGAAATTTTATATTTTTCAGATACAGTATTTCCACTGTTGCACACTGGGTGAATTATTATTCACATTAAAACTAACTAGGCTTCCTGTAAACCTTAAATGAAGCCGTAAAACAGATTCCCGAGGACTCGCACAGAGAGGACACTTTCAGCTGTCGTTACGTCTTATGTAAGATGCCTCCTCGGAGTTTCAAAAACACACTGAGGAGAAGACGCATCAGCTGCTTTTGTTATCAAGCGAGAGCAGCAGACCCATGCTGTCTGCACCAGGGCAGGTATGCCACATGGTTTTTCTTTGAGTGTGTGTGTTTTGATGTGGGTTACTGGGTGCGTTTCAGTGCCAGCAGCCGGTGCCTGCTTTACAGTCGGTTAACATCTCCTGGCTGACCTGCAGCAGCCGAGGAGGAGGGAGCGAGTGTCGGGACAGGCCAGGCTGGCACTGGCTCAGCAGTGGAAAGTCACACCTGGCCTCTGGCTTAGCAGCGAGTAAATGAGTTGTGAAGAATATTAGTACTGTCGATTCTCTGTTGCACTTTATAATTAAACCTGCTCGCTAAATGTCTCTCTTTAACAAAGCCGGAGACCTCGTTACTGCTCCCACTGCTGTCATTTCTATTTAAAATAGTACTAAAGCTCATAATTAGTCTTGGTGCTAACATTAAAGGGTTTTCAATCCCATCAGATATCCCACGTGGATGTACTTTTAAAAAATGTATTAAACGTGTTTAAACGATGTGTGTGGGTGTGGCTCTAGAGACTTTATGATTTTTCTCGTTTTAAACGCACGGCACCAAATTAAACCGTCTGAAACTCCCTCCTCTCTGGAGCCTGTTGTGATTTGGCTGTCGTCAGTGTTGTGGATTTGTTTTTCCAATTAATGCAAACAACTCTTGGAAGCGCTTGAATAGACCGTGACATTTGTAACGGTGCAGCAGCCAGGAATGAAATGACAACTGTTATATTAACAAATTAACTCCAATATTTTGGTCCTTTCTCAATATGAATCTTTGCGACTCTTTCAGCTTGTAACCGCAATCTCACTTAAACACTAAGAGTTATTCATAAGTCATAAGTAATTCCTGGAAATGTGGGTTTGATTATGTGGGGTTGTCGATGATGATCATAGTTTAGTCAGGACCGCTGTAGTCCTCATTTACACAGGCCCAGAGGTGAGTCAGTGCTAGGGGACGGGGTCTTCTCCAACTAGATGGCGAGTGGTTGCTGGGTGAAGTCAGTCGCAAAGAGAGTGGTGCATCAAAAGCCTCCTAGTCATTGCTTTAGTTGCTACCAGATTGCCGTAATCACCCATAATTTGTGTAGATGCGAAAATTGTCTGAAAACACTGGCTAGGTAACACTGAGCGGTAGTGACACTTGAAACGGAGCCATGCATACCGGAAAAGGAGAGCGTTCACCTCCAAAGTGAAACCCGTGTCTTATTATTGCCAATACTTGTCAAAGGTACAGCTTTTACTCTGAAAGTGAATGGTCTTTGTTTCCAGATCGCACTCTTCACATCTTTACTGCCGCTTAGCGAGTAATTGGCAAAGGTTGGAAAGTCCAAGTTGGTGTTACAAACTACAGGTGAACTGCTGGTGACCAAAGCTAACACAAGGAGCTTTTCAGTGCAGCAACCTTCCACAACCACTTGCCAACCAGTCTGGGACACATTTTTTCCCTAGCAACTGATGGTTGCCGCATGGTTGCCAACCAATCACTGAACCTCTGTCTCAACACATATTTGATATGAAACCAGCACATGACATGACGGTATTGTTTTAAATATATTTATTAAGAATCTGATACAATAAAATTATTCAGGTTAAAATTAGTGCTTCAGACATTAAGCAGACAATTTGGGAGCAGTGATGTAACCATGAGGGAAATAATCATCTGTGTTTTCCCCCTAACCCTGTGTTTTGGAGACTGACAACTCAAAAATATTTCGATATTTTGTTAAAAATATAAAGAGTTTTTGAAACATTTCAGTTACTTTTTTGTCAGCTTGTTGTTTAGACGTCAGAGATCTTTTTTTTAAGAGCAAATATTTATATTGTTGTAGTGTAGGGTTGGGATTAATGGTAATAAACCAATTAGATCTGTGCGTTGTAAGAGATTTGCTGTTCTGATGTAGAGAAGGGTGAGCCATCAGCTAATGTGGTCTGGCACTGAGATCAGCTGATCTGTGGGACTGTGGCTGAGCCCGACTTCAAGGTCTACCTGGTTCGATTTTACAAGAGTTAGTTAGTGTTACTTCTGCAGGTAATCCTGGGAGCGTTTTCCTGACTCTACCAGAGGACGTGATGGTAAATTGTGTACAATCTTAAATAACTGAAAAGATCTTCAAGGATCACATGACTACAGCTTCCATCACAGTGGATACAGAGGAACAAAAACAAAACATTTCATTTGGTCTACTGCAAAATACACCAGTAATCACAGTGAATTATGGGAATTGCTGGCTCAAATAATCGTTTGTGAGAAAGTACCAAGATAACAGCTGGTAAGAGCCCTTGTCCCCAGTAACAGCATAATTCAAATAATCATAATCTGATTTTTAGAGGTAATTCCAAGCAGTTAAACATCAGAGACTTATGAGGTCATTGCAGATTACATCAGTGAATTATGTCATTAATCAGGTAATCTGCTCTTTATTACAACCCAAATGAGAAAGTAGCTTTATTTTGATTCATTTTCACTGCACCCGTTTTCAGAAGTTGATCTATGAATAAAAGAAGGTTTAACGAGGTTCATTCGACCCCAACCCCTCCTCCTCATTCAGCCTCACAGCGTGCTGTGACCTGATCCGACTCAGGTGATGCTAATAGGAAACACACTGCATCCTGTGAATGAGTGCAGGTGATCAAAAAGGATTTTCTAATGTTTCCCATGTGCATAACTGGGTTTAGATGCTCATAAAGCTTTCTTTGATTGTTGCATTTCTTTGTAATAAAGATGGTGTTCAGTGCCACAAAAGTTTTCCCTGCCTGGAATAATTAACTTTGAGCTGGACTCTTCTTTTTTACCTTGCCAGAAGAATCATTTTGTCATATTTGCCAGATTTTCCACTGCTACATGTCCAGACATGAAAATGATTAAAGTCTGCTCATAAATCTGCGAAGCTATTTTTCACTTCTGTCCGTGAAGCTTTTCGATGTCTTGCAGTCGTCAGACAGTTTTTCATTTCAGCAAAACTTTCATTTTGTACACGCCCGTCCAGCTTTTCCTACCAGATGTCTCTTTGTGTCTTACTTGTGTTTAAATTAAGAAGGGATTTGTTTTTTAACTGCAGTATCTCTCATCTTAACAGCATGCCCACCTGGAACTTATAAACCAGAGGGAACACCGGGAGGTGTGAGCACCTGCCTGCCCTGCCCTGACGCCCAGCACACCTCCCAGCCTGGCAGCACCTCCCCCGACGACTGTGTCTGCAAGCCGGGCTATAAGCCAATGGGCATGGCCTGCCAAGGTAAAAGCATCCGATGCATTAAATAAGCAAGTGGATACGTGTGAAACAGGATGATGGTCTCTTCTGTGTTGCCTTTCTAAAAGCTTTAATACTTTAGTCCTGCTGATCTGAATATTGAGAGTTACACAGTGTTTTTAGTGTTTTCTAGCTTTAAGAACAGTGTTTTTAATTAAGCTGTTTGCATGAGCAAAAATATTCACATGCAAAAATCCCCACTTGCACTTTTCCTGTTCAGCCCACCTGAACCAGAGCTTCTATTACAAGACCATCTATTATTATAATATTCTTGTATTACAATTGTTTTGAATGTTTTGCTTAATCTGCATAGGCGAACCGCAGATTATGATAGATTCACTGAGCTTTAATGATACAATATAAAACTGCAGTAAGTTGTGTGTGTGAGTGAAGCTTCAAAAACAAGAAGGCAAAACATTTATCTGTTTGTTTCAAAGCATCACAAGGGGATATTGGAGGGTACGAACCCCAATGTGATCGCACCAGGTTTCATCTAAAAGATTTGATCTGATCCCTTGGTGCAGAGGATGAATATGCTCTCAGGGACAAAGTCTATCCTATCTTATTTGTCTACAAACTAGATATCATGAAACCTGTGTTGTGTATGAGTTTTCAGTGTGTTTTAAATAAAATGTCATCCTGAGCCTTCTGTGTTCTCCTCTCTCTGCATCATGCTTTAATTACTTTTCATGTTCCAGTGGGACTTTTTATTGTTGGTTTACTTCCTGTTTTTATTCTTCTGCCTGTGTCTCATTCCTGCATTTTTTCAGATCATCTGTTTGTCCTCCCGATGTTCTTATCAGTTTTTTCCCATATTAGCCAACCCGTTTTCCTACGGAAGCCCTTTTCTGCCTTTTTAAAAATAAAAAATAAAACAATTCTGACAGGAGGAAGTTAAAATAATAATAAAAAAAACGAACTTGAAATTTGTGGCCGAAACAAGCTTCCATAGTTTTCCAACAAGTGTCCTGCTTTTTCCCACTTTGCCTCCTTGTATCTTTTCCTCTCCTCTGTTTAATTCTCCTATACTTGTCTCCTGCATATAGGACAACAAACAGCCACTTCACAGGTACTCAGCTTCGTTAGAGGTTAAATACCTGGAGCTTTCCAACAGCTATTAGAACTGAGGAAACCGTTCAGATGAGACATGAAACATCTTTCTAACTGTATTCAGGGCAAAAACTCTTTAGGTTGAAAGTCTCTTGAGCGTCCTAGCCTGCTCTCATTCTGTCCCCAACATGTGATTTGTAATGGTGAACACACATTTTAAAATGTGTATAAACATGCTTCCTAACAGAGAAATATGTTTCGTGAAGTAGGAATTTGTGGCCTGTAATCGCTTTCAGGAATAGTGGTGAAAAACATGAAGGGCAGTAAAAGAAGTGATAATCTGGTGAATTAACTGGAACAAAAAAACAAGATATTCCTCAGAGGTATGGGATGACAGCATCATGTATCCAGTAATTTTGCCAGTCCTCCCATTCCTCGAAGAATGAGCCAGTGATTTCCAAACAGCAGTTCATCTGAACACATTGAGCTCCATTAATCACCACAGTCATGCACTGCTTTCTACTTTCTCAGGCAGGAAGAGAAAATAGAGTGTTGAAGGTTGATATGCTGTAATTTTCTGCTTACTTGTTTTTTTATTCAGTTTTTATCAACAAAATCAACTTTCTGTCATAGTGTGTCAGTTTGTGTGTTAGCTGTAATGTAAAATTCACCCGCTCCTCTCCTCTCCTCTCCTCAGTGATACATTGTCCAGCACTGTTGCCCCCAGATTATGGCTTCTTTGTCCAGAATGTATGTAACAACCACTTTGACGCGGCCTGTGGTGTGCGATGCGAGCCCGGTTTTGACCTCCAAGGAACCGGCATCAGACTCTGCCAGGCTGATGGCACCTGGTCAGGGACACCGGCCAGCTGCAGAGGTGAGGAGAAAGCCTGATGCATGTAATATTACAATGATGATCATCACAGGATCATCACACAATGAAACTTTTGTTGATGAAAAATCCCTCAAGACTTTCAGCTGAGAAATATACACAGCTGTGAAAATCAGCATACTTAAGAAGCTTTTTAATTTTCTTTTAAAACAACTATTGGCTGATTGATTGATTAAATGGTTTTTCTTTTTTTCTGTCATATGTGCCCAAGTACATGTCTGTGAACCAAAAGTTCAGGGATCAGATATTCAGTTTCACAGTTTTGGTCGTCCAGCCATCATTCATTTTCTTCCTCTTATCCAGTTCAGGGTTGAGGTGGGGATGAAGCCTATCCTAGCTGCCACAGGGCGAGAGGCAGGGTACACCTGGACTACTCGTCTATGGGCAATTTAGAATCACCAGAACTGATCTACATACACAGAAATCCTAACAGATCACATCAACTCTAAAACTTAAGCTTACAGATCGAAACCAGAAATTCCTCCATAAATAGAGTCGTAGTTACTGCAGACTGGGAGGCAATTTTACCTGCAAATTGATGCAGGCGGTCAGCAACTTTCCTTTTCTGTAGGAATATGACCAGAATACAACCAGCTGACTGGAGTACTCCAATACCAAGAGATGCATCACAGGCGAGTTGTGCGCATTGGTGCAGACTGACGACAATCCCCTTGAGTCAGAGTGAAGTTGTTTGGAGGCAGGTTGCCTCCCATCAGACAACCTGAGCAATCGCCCTGCCATCAAAAGTATCCGTCCTGAGTTTGAGGGTTTCCACAAACCGCTTCTGGGTAACCAGTTGGTTGCTGCAACTATATGCAAAGATTCTCAGAGAGCCAAAAATGTAACAACGTCACTGGTGAGCCACCGATTTACTCCTAGTCACGCAGAGGTGGCCGTCATATTTTTGCTCTAGTGTGACTGCGCCATAAGAACTGTGATTCATGCAGACGTTTTTTATTAGAGTCCAAGAATAAAAATATGCAGCTGGAAGCAAGCGTAATAGGTTCCCGTTATATTATTAAGCTTTAAGTGAGAGGCCTTTAATAAATTACCGACATATAACACCATGCCATTACAAACACAAGCCCGTTTAAAGCAGGCACGATGATATACGTATGGTACTTTTTTGCAGCGTTCATTTGTGTGTGCGTTTGTGGATTTATTTTAAATATCACCCAGCCAGTATTTAGTCTAGCTTTTTCTCTGCACCCTAATGTCCCATCATATCTCAAAAACTGAGAAGAAAAGTAAACAGTGAGGCAGTAGTCGAATGTCGAAGTCAGATGGGCTATTAAAAAGATTTTTGTAGTGATCTTCTCATCGTTTAAGGCTTTTTGATTAGTCTGCTTCTTGATTGATTGTAGTGTTAATGCATGGTGGTATAATGCTGCTCTGTTCTGATATAGTCGCAGCTAAATGTGTCTGACGTGCTTTACATATTTCATCATACAGTACTCAGGGTGCATAGTTATGACACTGAAACACAGAAGCTTTTGTGATTGATCGCAGCAGGTTCTTCCACACCATATCTCATATAATTCCTCATTAAACCCTAATCAAAGCATCGCCTCGCCTCTGACGCCCGCCAGCATTTATAAACATTTCTGTAGCCCTAAATCACTTCATCCAGATGTAAGACGTGTCTCGATCTCTTGTACTGATTTGCTTTGAGTTTCCTAAAAGTCACAGTCGGTGTGTGTTAGCACGTAAAGCTCTCTCGGCATAGATTGAGATCATATGTGTTTAGACTGAAAGAGGAATCAACGTTTACTGGGAGACTACTGCTTTTCTGCCAGGCCAGATGTTGAGAGGAAGAAAGGTAGGGGAGGATTCAATTAAAGAGAGGTTGCTCATGGATGAAGAAAGAGGATGAAGATTGCGCGGAAGGAAGCAGAACGGAAAGAAAGCTGAGAAGAGAGAGCTAAGGTCAAAGGATTAATGAGGAAAGTGCCAGTTTTAACAGAAAGGCAGCAGCGGCAGCAGCGTGACTCATACAAATACCAAGACACTGAATACTAAAGGGTGTGTGTTGAAGATTTATAGTATGTGGCTTTGGGTATATGTTTCCTATGTGTGTGTGCATATGTCTGCTTGTATGTGTTACTCTGAGTCTAGTCTTTACCACATACTGTTGGACCTCCCAGCTAGTTAAGCCCTGGGGGAGACGGGGGGGTCTACTCTGAACTGCCTGTCTGTCTATGGATGGTGATGAGAAATAACACACTACACACCCTTTTCTAGACCTCAGCATAACTCAGAACAGACACACACACACCAGGATTTTCTTTGTTTATTTCATTCGGGACTTTCACACTTTGGGTTAAATCATAGGTCACAGTTTATAGCAAACACATACTGCTGTACATCCCTGCAGTTTACTCCTCCTCTGCACGTTGTGGGTGTTTAACAGTTACAGCAAACAAAATAATCAAATATTTTGTGTTTAAGTTATCTTGAAATGTACAGTTTGTCACTGTTTGTCATTATTCGAGGCCACACTTCCTATTTTTCTGAACCTTTTGTTCCCTCTGTGTCTCAACAGGAAATTAAATAGATAGAAGTGGCAAAATAAACCCAAGCAACAGAAGATACAGATCCAGCTGAATATGATAATAAATAAAGCAGACTTTGTTTTTCTGTTTTGTTGGTTTGGGTTCTTCTGTTTATTTTCTCCTATCTTTGCAGTACGCTCCTGCCCGCACCTGTCCCTGCCCCAGCACGGCTTCCTGAGTTGCAGCAACAGCTTTGGCTCCTACAGGGTGGTGTGTCAGGTGGGCTGTGATCGGGGCTACAGATTAGAGGGAGACTCCGAACTCACCTGCCAGGCAAACTACCAATGGAGTGGGCCCCAACCTCGGTGTGTGGGTAAGCTTTCACTCCACTGTCAGCCACTATCTCACACCGTATCCTAGTAAGATGGAGAAACTCGGCTTCGTGCTGTCATGGGTTTAATTTGCTATATCAGTGGCTTTTCTAAACCTCATATCTGAAAGCAACATATGATTACAAAACATGACTCCAACATTCACTGCAAGAATAAAAAAAGAAAAATGCCCCACGGCTGGTTGTGATGATGCATTGAGAGTTTTTGAACCTTTGGCTTTACTGATTCATCTGCCAGCATCTTGTTTTTTCGGTGCTGTAGCGCTACATTTCCAGCTGAAACTTGCAGTATACTGTTAATGTTATCAAGTGTGGTCGAGAGGTCTGGTTCAGTGAAATCAAGTGACTTTTAACCCATTTAAAAAGTCTTGCAAATAATTAGGTTAACTGTTAACAGGTCAGTAATGTGACTGGATATTACAAACAACATCTTAGAGAAGGAAATATTCAAAAGAACTGTGTTTACAAATGGTGGAATAATTTCAGAATAATATTCATTAGCGTAAATCTTTGAAGACTTTTAATCACTGGCAGTACAAACAATACAAATACACTAAAGATCAAAAGTTGTCACATCTTAAAATGGAAATAAAACTCTTTGCATTCAGTTTTTATTTTACGCATCGTCCCAACTTTATCAGAGCTGGGCTTGTAAATAAATAGTGTCAAAATCCAATAACAGCTAAAGCATTGATTTGGGCACCGAGAGAAGTAACGGAGGCAAAAAGTGAAGCCAAAAGATCATGTAGCTGAACAATAGAGAGCTTTGAACACAAAAACAATTTTTAAATCAGCTCTACGTGTTACAGGTAGCTAAAAATGTACGATTTATGTTCTTTGAGTTATTATTTGGATTTTTTAGCTTTAATTGAACAGTAGCGTGAGAGTGCTGGAAATGATATGCAGGGATTGGTCTGGGATGGACTCAAACCCGAGTTCCTACATTAGCCTTCAGCATGTAGGAGCGGCCTTGTGTTGGCTTTTCTATCCACCACTTACAAGTCAAACAGCCTGAAAGCGCTCAGATTAGCTGAGGTGGCAGCTAGTTGTAAACTTTAGGTCTAATTACATTTTAAGCTGGTGAGTTATAGAAATTAAACTCCTCCCCAGCTGCCACGAAGAGTCAATTTGTATTATTATCAGGGTGTAAACCTGCGTATTTGTGATGGACACACGAGGAACTGTTTTTTTGTGCACTTTTTTTGTTGGCTTAATTTTTCAGCCATGGATGTTGCTGCTTAGACATAACCTGCTGCCTGTTCAGTTATTTTTGTGTGCTCAAGTGTGGTTTTGTTTTTGGCACCAAACTGTTTTATTCCAGGACTTTAACAAAGTGGCACATTCTGTATTTTCCCCATTTTGGGCTAAAAATAATTCATTCCCAGTTTAATAACCCTCGTCACATCGTATCCAAGAGAATTCATCTATTACAGCGACATCTTGACTTGTCTTCAGTCAAAGTCTTAGTATTCCTTCATCTGTGGAGTTAAATCCGATTTATTCATGCAGTTATTGAATTAGCATTGTTTTCCATAATAAATCTTCCCAGCCTTGCTTTCACTCAGATACACAGCAGTCCTCTCTGACAGTAAATATGTCTTGCAGCATGACTATCATTCAACTGAGTGCTCGCATGATTTGTTTTGCTTCTGCTTACTGAAACGTGTCTGGCTGAAAAAACACAAAGACAATCTATCAAACAAATGGCCCCGATCTGGGTTCCTATGAAAAAACGGTGTAGTTTACAAGCGTATGTAAACACGCATATACAGCGGTTAAACATATGGGGCGTGTTTGCGCAGAGACCCGCCATGGCACAAGACACATCTGCTTTCTCACAGCAAAGCTACAGTTACCACATATACACAACACAAAATTACCCACACACTCCAAAACTGATAGTTAAGTCAAAATAGTCGCACACACTAGTGCCCACCACAGAGAGCACCCAGGTCATGCACACGAACACACAAAAAAGGGACAGTGTGAGAGCGTTTAGCCACAAATCTCCGGCCGGTGCTGACTCACTTCCAACCAACCAGCTAGATGCACTATTTAAAAACGCCTGAGCCATCTGCTACCAAAAAACTCTCTCCATTCCTTTATCAATAACTCCAATCTCTGCACTGAGTGAGCCGCTGCTTGTTTGTTTGGCCACCTCTGCATTTTCCTGCAGACTTTAGCACAACTAAGAGGACTCTGCGGGCTGCCGTTGGTTTGTTTCTGTGTTTGCTTGCTCTGTGGTGAAAGAGGATCAGCTCGGCTGCCCTGAGAGGATGCTGAGATAGATTTTTTTTTTTTCATCCGATTGTAATCCCCGATGTCGAATATCCCTCGGAGTGAGCTTTCCCTGCAAAGCAGCTACAGCTAGAGCCAATGAAACTGAGATTTGGCGAGGGAGAGAATGAAAACGATCTATCCGTCATCAAGAAAAAAGCCACACTGGCCTCCAGAAATGCTTGAAAGGCCTCCTGTGTACGAGCCCTGCGGTCAGCGCTTTCTTAAGTTGATTTCCGACCAAATGTTTGTCGTTTCCGTGCCAGTTTTTGATACACAGCGGCCGAGAATAGCTTTATTGTTGCCGTTTATGGTGGAGCCAGCTCAGAGGAAGATTTTATCACATTCGGTTAACACACAGGAAACACGGTCGAGATCTTCCAACTCTATTTTTTTTTCCACTCTTTTGTTCAGTGTTTTCCCAGTTTTATCTTTATAAGGAAATCTTTTCAGCTACTTTTAATAACAAACAAGAGACAGATTGATAATCTGTCTCTTGATCTTTCCCACCCAGAGGTGCGTTGCCCTCCCATCGTGACTCTGAAGAACATCTTTCTGTCCCCTCCTGCTTGTGGGAGAAGAGCAGTGTCTCCAGGCTTTTTTTGCCTCCTCAACTGTCGTCCAGGTTACAGTCTCCAGGGGAACAGGAAGGCGGTGTGCCTGAGCTCTGGGAACTGGACAGCCAATGTCTATAAAGCTGTCTGCACAGGTAACTGTGTGTGTGTGTGTGTGTGTGTGTGTGTGTGTGTGTGTGTGTGTGTGTGTCTTTTCCTAAAGAGGGAATCTATCTTTCCTTTCTGCAGGACTACGGTCAGGGCAGCGGTCAAAGCTGCAGTGGCTGTAAATTGTCTCTACAGTTGTAACAAGGAAGTAAAAAATACAGAGGCCAAGACCCCTCTGCTTGAAGCTCTGGAGGCTGAATGATGGAGTTTACAGTTAGGTTTGATCATTTTGTTTCTCCACATGACTTTGGAGTAGAAGAAGGGCCTGTATGCTCAGGTCCAGAAGTATTTTTGGAATTTTGCCACCACAGTGCAGTCAAGATATCAAACAATCAAGATGCGATTGACGTGCAGACTTTAGGGCTTAAAAAAAGTGTTTGTTTTGGATTTGTTCTTTTTAAGGATTTTTTTATACACAGTCCCCCATTTTCACAGGCTAAAAAGTAATTGGACAATTGGCCAGGTTAGGTCTGCTCCCTCATTAATCCAGGACAATCTAAGCACATAATAAACTTAGATTCCTACTTCACTAGAACTCTCAATGAGGTGTGAAAAATGGAGGCGACATCCAGATACTTATAGACCTGACTATGTAAAGGAGTCGTTTTGAAAATACAGACATTTCCTGTCTTTCTAAGATGCAGAAGGATCACGTCGGTACACCAAAGTGTGGTCAAAAAGTTCTGCATCTCTGCCAATTAAAATGTAAAAATCTGATTTAAATTTAGCCTATGTATGCTTCAGAGTTATCACTTTTGTAACACTTTAACTGTTTGTGATTCCTGCTTGGATCACTTGTGCATTCCTGATTCTTGCAGGATCTCCTGCTGTCAAATGATATGATGAGAAGGGCAGGTGAGAACTGAAGAGTGTATTTCTGTGGTTGAAGAATTCCTGCATTATAGATAGACAGCTTCAGTTGTTTTTTCCCTGAAGAAATTGTATTGTAGGTCTAGACCCAGCTATCATAACCAGTGAAACTTCAGGCAGTTTGACAGAGAAGTTACTTGTTGCTAACTCTGCAAAGATAAAATCCCAGATGCCAAAGTGCAATTTGTCAGAACAGAAATCCCTTGAAGCTAAGCTGGAAGCAGTCCAGAGGCACACAAAGAGAAGACCTTGAAGGTGAGATTGCCCAGATTTAAATAAGCTAAGGTTCCTAGTTATGTCAGGATGGGAATCTGGCATAAACATTTGCCGAATCAAATATGCAAAGCCATCTGCTGTGATGACCCTTTGTGAATATGGGAGCTGAAATAAGCTTCATTGCTAGGGTAGCAGAACTATGGGGATCCATTTTGTCATTTTGTGTGTGGTTAAAATTAGCAGGTGATTATTTAGCCATAAAGTTGGGAAGAAGAGGAAAGCACTTTGCATTTCTCCCTCCACTACTGAGTAATACACAAACACCCCCGAGGCCTCATGATTAAGATTTCTGTTTAAGACCATTTCATTCCTGTGAAAAACAAGATACAGCATTATTAGAAACTTGACTTGAAATCACTGCCGCATCTGACTGCCAACCTTTTTTTAGTAGTTTTGCGTGTCGTATGTGATAAATGCGGTCAAAAGTTGATTTTATATGGCATGAATGGGTGGGAGCTTTTAACAGGGAGCTGTATTTGCAGTTCAGAAATAGAAGTGCTGTTAAGAGTGAAACATGAAGATAGAGAATAAATGGAGAAAGAGGATGATATGAAAAGAAAAACAAGAGGAAACTTGGAGTGAGAATTTTTCCATTCTGTTATTTTTTCTCTGCTCTTCCAAAGGCGAGTATGAAGCTAATCTCCCCCCCTTAAAGCAGACCTCGGGTCACTAACTCAAACCATACTGTGTCCGAGCTTTCGAGTCTATCCCCTCAGCTCAGACTGGGCTCTGGAGATCATTATAACAGACTGCAGTACTCCAGATGCCTTGCAGGTGAAACAGGTGGTGCAGAACTGCTCTCTGTCCCCCCACCCCACCCCAAATGTCCTCAGTACCCTCATTTCCTCATGGAGAAAGTTTGCTAATGAAGGAACTTGTGTCATTAAGGAGAGGAAGAGGTGCCATAAAGATGAAAACGAGGGGAGAGGTAAGGCGGACGGGGAGGTGAGAGGGGAAGATGAGTCATCTGTAGGTGTTTTAAAATTACATGGCAGAGAGAAGATGAGTTTTTCTGATACTGTCAGACACAAATGGGCTGGAGGGAGGAGAAAAAAGATATTAAAAAAAAAAAAGAAAATGTAAATTAGCTGGAAAGAATCAAGAAGGAGAGCTGCAATATGGGCGGCACATAACGAGCGCGAGAAAAGTTGTTACAAAGATGAGAGTGTTCGACTAAAGCTTCTGGCCTTCCCCTCCCCTCACTTCATGTTGATGACACCCAGAGTGAAATATGTTTCCCTTGTTATAAAGATGAAAGGATTCGATCTGAGCTCAAGTGTGTTCGTGTTTAACGGAGACGGATGCCTAAGTGGATGGGTCATCGGGTCCAGATGGGAGCAGCTCTGTTGCATAACGCAACAGGCATGACCACCGCCGATCGATGGGAGAAATCAGCTCTTGGAGGCTGAGCTTGTTTCCTGCAGGCTTGAACTGCGTTCAGCTGAACTGTGCTGGCTTCTCATTATTACACCATGCTGTATGGAGAATGAGACAAAGGAAGAAAATGTTTCATGCAAGGGTCACGGTGGCTCCGACAGCCAAGCAGGTGGACTGCTGAAGGTTTTTTCCAAATAAAGCTAAACTTCGTCCTGACAGTGCCTAGCTGTTTCCTGCTGGAACAATGAGAGGTTTTGTGCATTATCTAAGGGAAAAGACTATTATAATCGAAGTAAAAGCGTTGAACTTTGTGCAGATAGCTTTTAAAAGCTAGGTTTGTCAAATGTTTGACAGACACTTGATATGAGGTTTATTTATTTTTGATAAATTATTGAACCTTAGCAAACACCAGCTCTATGTGGCACAGACATTTGAGTCGTAGTTGTGTGGCACTGTCTTCACAAGTAGTCGTCCAGGCTGCTGGAGCTGCTTTTTACCAGTGGATTTACAAACCAACATAACTCTAGCTAATTTGCTCAGAGAGGGCTATAATTATCTTGGAATTGTCTTTTTTTCCCTTCAAACAATCAAAGTACAAACTGATTGAGTAGAGAAAACAAAAAGAATTGGCCAGCAGCTGGAAATTTTCTTTATTGATTTAGTTAACTTTTATAACCAAAAGCTGGTTTTATCTACCTCTGCACTATGAGGTGTTTGGAGAGTGCTACAATACTCACATAAACAACAAATCATACGAGCTTAGAGTGCTAAACAAAAACATACTTTTTTTTCCTTGGCTCTCTTCATAGAGTTGTAAAAACATATAAGCAATTCACTCTGTCACAATATCAGATTACTGCTACAGGATTCATGATCAGAATCAGCTTCATTGGCCACGTATGTGTAGCATACAAACAAAGAATTGGGCTTTCTTTGTTCTCAATTTACATAACCGAATAGACAATATGTGTGGCATATTTGTATTTATAGGTGCAGCGGTGCAAATATGTTGGAATAAATACCAACAGGTGAAGTGAATAACACTGATTATCTCTCCATCATGGCACCTGTTAGTGATATATATTAGGGGGCAAGTGTACATTTTGTTGTCGAAGTTGATGTGTTAGAAGCAGGAAAAAAGGGCAACCGTAAGGGTTTGATTGAGTTTTGCAAAGACCAAATTGTGATGGCTAGATAACTGGTTCAGAGCATCTACAAAACGGCATCTCTCTGGGGTGTTCCTGGTCGGCACTGATCAGCAACAGAAGTGTTCCAAGGGAGGAACAGTGGTAAACCTGTGCCAGGATCATGTGCAGCCAAGGCTCATTGGTTTACATTGAGTAAAGGCTGGCCCGTGTGGTCTGATCCAGCAGACGAGCTACTGTAGCTCACATAGCTGGAATTGTTCAATGTGGTTCAAATTGACAGGTGTCAGAATACACAGAGCATCAGAACCAGACCATAGAAGAATGGGAGAAGATCTAGTCTAATGATGAAGCATTGTTGCAGACCATGCACACCCTTCCATAGAAACAGTACTCCTTGATGGCTCTTTCAGTAGGATAATCTGTCCTGCCACAAAGCAAAAATGGTTCAGAAACGTTTTGAGGAGCACAACAAGTTTGAGGTGTTGGCTTGGCCTCCAAATTCCTTAGATCTCAGCCCAACCAAGCATCTGTGGGATGGGCTGGACAAACACGTTCGATCCACCTCACAACTTACAGGACTTAAAGGATATGTTGGTAACATCTTGGTGCCAGATACTACAGCACACCTTCAGCAGTCTAGTGGAGTCCATACCTCGACAGGTCAGGGCTGTTGTGGTAGCAAATGGAGGACCTGGTGGTCATACTATTGTACCTAATCACAAACATCTGGTAAGAATTTCATGTCAACAGCACCTTTAGCCAATTTACTTAAAAATTGTACGTATTTGGGGTCAGTAGCAGGTATGTTGGTGGACGTTGAAGTGTAAGTAACAGGATAACAGTGTTTTGCAGGTGCAGGTAGTTGTCAGTAGGCTGGAGTCTTAATCAGGCAGTTCGAGGAGGTGAATCGTTCATATTTAGATACCACTGTTATTATCAATCAATACCTCTAGACTGCAATACCTCTAACAAAGAACTAACAGCGATTTCATTTGAGCTTGATGCATGTTGATGTGCTGGGAGTGACGAAGGGAGTGTTGAGCTGGAGTAAAAGCAAGAACGAGTGCTTTTTATTCCGTGTCTTTACTTGGACTGCACAGAATCAAAGAGCGAGGTCTAGTGGTGCTGGAGCACGAGCAGTGGTGCTGTCTCACTCTCTCTTTGATTGCTTATCAACAATGACAAACTGCCTTGTTATGTTTTAAGCTGTTGGGGGCAATATGACATCACACGCCTGCTCTATCAGCGATAATGAGGAGCAGGTTGAGGTCAATGTCTGCGGGTTATGATGAAGGACCATCTGCAATAATTGAATCCAATTTCATTCTCTTCTTCTTCTCCACCTTTTTTGTCCCTCTGTCTTGTTAGATACTGAGCCACCGTGGCTACAGTGCCCCGACAACATTGTTGCAGGGACAGTTGAGCGCCGCGGCACGGCCATCGTCAGCTGGAACGTCCCAAATGCCACGGACAACTCTAAAGAAGAGGTTAGATATTTGAGTAAAAAACAGTCAAATTAGATGCTACTTAATTCTAGAATAGCTTGATAATTATGGGGTAATGGTTTCCTGCCCTTGGTATCAAAAGTTTGTTGTATCCACAATAAACCTGTAACATATGATAAGAGGGCACAAGCATGAGCTAAAGTACAGTATTTATTGCATACATGGCATGTGACATTCTGTGGTTTACTTTATGTGGTAGGATAGATTACATGGCTGTTTTGTAAAATTCTCAATTAATTTGCACAAAAGTAAATCTCTTCTAATTTATTCAGCTTTCAGCTTCCTGCTTTGAAAGCAGTTTGACTCTCTTCTTCTTCACATTTTGTTGTCTCTCACTCCTCCAGGTGGTGGTCCAGGCGAAGCCAGTCTATAGTCTTCCACAGCTTTTCCCCATTGGCAAGGAAACCATCACATACTTTGCTACGGACCGCTCTGGAAATCAGGCCAACTGCTCCTTTACAGTCACCGTCATCGGTGAGCTCATCCTTCTGGGGACCACATAAAACCAAACAATGGATGCTGCATGTGGCCTGTGGCAGATTACAGAGAGCGAGGGGGGGGCAGAGAATTCGGTCACACAGCGTTTATGTTGTGTTTGGACAACTGCTCCTGTCCTATACAGAATCAAATAAATTATAAAAAGTGCCTTTTTTTAGTAAGCAGAGTTTGCATGCTCCGTGCTCGTGTGGTTGTCTCCGGGTACTCAGACTTCCTCCCGCAGTCCAAATACACGTGTGTTAGTTTAACTGGTGATTGTAAACTGGTCGTGCTGTAGGTGTGAATGGTTGTCTATAAAAAGTGAATATGATTGGCAACTTCAAGCAACTATGGACGAAATAACTACTGGCAACATGAAGTGGGCGGGCTGACATATGACCTGATAGTAAACGCATTAGAGGGTCCCTAAGTTGTGACTCCATAAAGTTGGAAAAGGCTCAAGTTCCCAGATGACTCTGAGTGAGATAAGTGGAAGAAGAAAGATGGATAATTAGTGGATAAATATGCTGATACAGTGGGACGTAGTTTGTAAAAAGGGTAAAGACAGTGAGTGTCTTTTAAGGTCCAAACTCGTCACCTCTCAGTGGAGACACTTTACCGCCAGTTTGTTACTGGATTGCTGCAGTTTGTTTCAGTGATTTCACCGAAGCACTTTCAGAGATTTTAATTGACTAACTTAGCAGTAAGTTCTGCTCCAGCAGGTGCCAAACACTGTTTGCTGTTGAGAGTGAATAACAGGGGTGTCCCATGTCAGCCACCCAGTAATCACTGCAGTCGGGGGAAAAACCCCAAGCATGGTAGCTGTGAACATTTCCATATGTTATTATGTTGGTGGAAAGTTGTGGGTTTTTTATTAGAGACATGTGTTCAACTCGTGCCCTCTGACACTCTCTGCTGCTGCTGCATCGAGAAAGTCAGATGACAGAGTCGCACTCGGCTCCCCAACGTTTTTTTTTCCTCACTTTATCGTCTGTTCAGCTCTTTGTTTGCTATAAATGCCTTTGTACCTAAATATTATTGAGTTTGCGGCCTGATTTAGTCTATTTATAGTGACTGGCGTTCAGAAATGTGACTTTAACAAGTTTTCTCTGTCTGTGCGCTTACTTTCTGTCTGCCTCCAGATACGGAGCCCCCGGTCATCGACAGGTGCAGGTCACCGCCCGCGATCCAGGCCACGAACGCAGAGACGGCGGTGGACTGGGAAGTCCCGCAGTTTTCCGACAACTCAGGTATGTCTGGTCGCTCCTTCTTTAGACCGTTTATTCTTTTGCAGCTCTGTTCCACTCTGCTCCACCCACTGTCTCAGTCGATGATGGCTAAACAGGATCTTTTCCTCTGGGAGATTGGAAAAAGAAGGTTCTGCGAATAACGGTGAAGGACACTGGACATAGAGGACCAACTGTAAGTGGGTGCATGGACGCCTCATTAGCGCGTCTGTGTTTAGAGAGAGAACGGGCCTAGCGGACAGATGAAGCTGTTACAGCGTCTGCGAATATCATTAATGCGAAAACAGATGGAGGCAGTGGAGAGAAGCAGGTGTTATTGCTATGAAAAAAGTTCTTCTGTGGGAATGCGTGCTCATTCCACCCATTTTTCACACAGTCTGGATAATTGTGCGAGCAAATGCAGTACTCGAGTCAAATGCTTTGGACTGTCAGTTCATTATGTTTGTGGGTTTTTTTGTTTTTTTTAATCAGAGTGATTGCAGTTGTTATGTTAAGACATTAATCACTGTCTAGGTGAAGCTGACGCTCTAGCAGTACACCCACTAGAAAAATATCTGTTTAGTTTACAGCATAAGGACTTCACCTAAGTGACAGTTCTTAGAAGTGTTGTTCATTGGCATAAAAAAAGTAAAGTTGTGCGGTGATTGTGGTTCTGTGGTGACTCGAGACTAATCACTCACATTTCATGGAGCTGCTCTTAACCGATTCCTCTCTAAGACAGTGTAAATGTAAACCTAGAAAACATTATGGAATACGATTGCAAGAAAAATGTTCTGTATTTTTGCATAAATATGACCTTGAACATTTACACAAGTGCAAAAAGTAGAGACAGAGAGCCCAATTACGTAAATATAAATATTATACTGGGATGTGTGGGGTTTTCCTTGGCTCAGAATGACTCTTTAGGGGGAAAGTATGCACGTAAGCATGATTGGTTTGCACATAGCTAGGCAAAGATTCTTAATTACATTAGTTAACAGAAGAGTTTTGTTATTTTTGGCTATTTTATAAAGAAAAACATCTGAGCTTTTCGGGGGGTTTTCTCGAAACTGAAAAGTGTCAGGCCTAAAATAAATTATCCACAGCAGGTGAACTATAGGAAATAGGAAGAATTTCAGTAAAAACCTGACCCAGGATCTGACAGGCACATCTGGACCTTCAGTTGATCCATCTACTGTTCACTGAAGCCTCATCAGAAATGGTCTCAGTCGAATTGTGGGTGTCATGAAGCCGTTTTTAAGGAAGGGCAACCTTGAGAAAAGGCTATGAGGTTTCAGGAGCCAGTTTTCTATCCCCTTTTGTGGAAAACCAAAAACCAGGAGCCACAGAAATAAACAGACATCTTAACCTAAGAGAGAGGGAAGGCAGAATAGTTCGTACAGTAGCAGTGACGGTGCTTAGTGGGCTTACTGGGAAGATGAAGTGAGTCGAAAGTACAGGCAGGTACTTCTTTTTACTGGTTAATGTGCGAATTTCCTGACTTAGACTTAATTTGCAAATATGTCTTCAGGCTTCACTTTGGATTAACTTTTTTTTCTTTTTAATTCAGAATAATATAGTGAAGGATGAGATAAATTAAACATGTACTGCGATGATTACAGAGGACAGAATTATTTGAATGCAGGGCTTCATCTTCAACATGTTATGTATTTTGTGAATTTGTGATTTAATAACTTGCTGAAATGAAAAAGGCACGTTGAGTCTGCTCTTTATCAAACTTTTTTTTGCAGCCGTGTTTCTAAAAAGCTAAAACGGGGCCACAGAGCAATAAATTCAACATTGAAACGTTCTTCAAGGGTGTTTTGACAGGCAATAAAGCTGTAACTGGCAACTCCAGGACTCAATACACAACCAAATCTGAATGCTATAAAAGTTTGTATGAAGGTCGCTTTGCCAGATAGACTAAATACCGTAGAGCCGGGTGAATTTGTCCTGGCGCTCCGACTGTACCCAAACAGCTGGGGTGGTGACAGACAACAAACCAGACTTCTTCGGGCTCCAGCCGGGCTCATGTAATGCACCGACTCTGTACATAAATAACACTAACAGTGATTACGTGTGTGTGTGAGTGTGTGTGTTCACAAATTCAGACCCAAACACAGGCGCCAAAATTAACATCTCGCTCACCAAAGCCCCAAAGTGATCATTCCCCACCTGCCTGCAGAGGTGCACCCCCATCAAACACACACACACACACACACACACACACTGTAATAACAGGCTACTGCGGCTGCTTCAGGTCCACACGACGTCAGCCTGGGGCTGCTTCGACGTCAGTGTTTTGTTTTTCCAGGCCCACACCCTGATGCCAGCTCTATATATAGTCATGACTCTGGAGACACGCACATACAAACACACACACTTGGGCTAAATATAAGGGGAGACTCCAGCAGGCCAGACATGTGTCAGCCCTGTTGGAACGGCGGTGCTACTGTTAATACAGGAGATGGATCAGAGTTAAACGAAAGGTTGATCCCTCACTTTTCCCTCCTCCTTAATCCCGTCTGTGTCTCTCACACTTGGTGCAGATGTTTCATTGTTCTTTGTCCACAACCTGTGTGTCAGCCTAAACACCAACACACTCATACACTCCGCTCATCACAGCAGCCTCTCCCAGTGCTCTATCCGTCACTTTCTTAAGTTTCCTTTTCAATTCCCAGACCTGGATTCTTTTTTTTTCTGCTGCCACGCGATGCCCAGACACATTATTCCTATGTTTAACATAACAGCTATGGTTCATAGGAGTGACTCATTTAGTCCTGGAATATAAACTAAGGCTTAGAGTGCCCTCTGCAGGAAAACCAGAGTAACTTCGGATTAGAGATGAAGACTTTTAAACTTGGAAAAATAAGTTCCCAACAGCAGGTGTAAAGGGGAAAAATAGAAAACACTGTTAGACCAAAAATATTAAATCATGGATACATTTGCGTGCAGCGCTATGTTCTGATTTTAATCAGTTTAAAAGCCCCAAAAGATGCTCCATGTTAACCCTCACATCAAACTGTTATTTTACATTGACTTCTTCATAATGTGCAGTAATGTGCACAAGTCTGTAACGTTAAATGTTTCTCGGACCATTCTTGATCTTTGAACATTGGCTGCTTTCCACTAATTTTCAGCTCGGACCTTGTAGCAAAAAATTCAGATTTTTGATATTGAAGCCACTTGACCCTGACCTGAGAATCATTCAAGCATAAAAATGCAGATACAGAAATGTTATTTTTGTATTTGGTTATAGTTTACTGATGAATAGTTGGATAGCTGGCACATTTTCTGAAAACAGCAGTTTCTGTCTCACACTCACAGGATGCTTTAACCCACCTAATACTACTTCTTTGTACAGTCCATATGATTATGCTTTTTCACAACAAGATCACCAGGAAGGGTCAGCAGAAATGAAATAATCATCTCTCTGTCTGTCTTTCAGGCGGTCGCCTCACAGTAACCAGTCGCCACAGTCCAGGCTCTCTGTTTCCAGTAGGAGAGACTGTGGTGCAGTACACCGCTACTGATGCAGCAGGAAACAGCCGCACATGCAACCTCACAGTAACTGTCCAAGGTATAAGAGCACCCCTGCATCTCAGTGACGTACCTGCACCCCAAGGAACCCTTTCTCTCTTTTTTTTATCTTGTGTGATGAGAATGAAATACACAGTAAATAAAACAAAACACCAGTGTCAGTGTCCTTTTGCAGTGCCTGAATTTTTCAGTTTCATTGTGCAGTCATGCATGAAGGTAATCAGACACTGAGCTCCGACTTGAGAAAACCATGGAAGTGCATTATGTGTATCTGCTCAGGGACAACGTGTGACCAGCCGTACGTCCCAGTGAATGGAGAGTTCATCTGTTCTGAAGAGGAGGAAGGAGTCAACTGTACTCTCCACTGTAAAGACGGCTATAGCCTCACTCAGGATGCTGTCCACAGCTACTTCTGTGCCTACAACGGCATCTGGGAGCCAGCCTACTCTCCAGACAGACCAGACTGTTCATGTTAGTGTGGCAGAATATATATATATGTTTATACATACATGCTGTATGCCTCACTGTTTATTTTCAGTTTCAGAAGAAGAATTTTTCTTCTTTAGGAGGTAGAGAACATCAGTGTGCCACCGCCAAAACAAAACATTCTATAAATAAAACACAACTTGACCATGAAAATCAGCAAGAAAATACAGGCCTCTTACCTACATACATATATGTCATACATAGATACATACAGGGTGCTCTGTTTAAGCTGTTTTAACCTGGCTACAGCAGCTGCAAGCCTCTTTGCAACCCCCCTCCACCTCTGACCCTCCTTTTTATTGTGTATTTGACTTAATCAGTGTCACATCTGATACCACTGGTGCACGCTCTGTTCTCTACAGGTTTTCTCCAGTGCAAATAACCTTTTTTTTTTTTTACCATAGTAGTGCTGACTGAAGTGTCCTTTATGTCCTCTCCAGTGAACCGTATAGCCAACAACGGGTTTAAGCCCTTCGAGATGCTCTTTAAAGCATCTCGCTGTGACGACGTGGACCTCGTCAAGTCATTTACTGGAGAGTTCAACAGCAAACTGGGAGGCATGGTGAGGACTTCTATCTCTGCAAACACATGGATAAGCTGTGAACCAACTCTTGAATACATGTTGCATTTTGTGGTTTGTCTTACAGCTGCCTAAAATTTGTGGCAATGACGATGTCACCTGCAAGCTGGAGGTGATGTCACAGGGACACTGTCTGGAGTACAATTACGACTATGAGAATGGATTTTCTATTGGTAGGATTACCTGGCAAAAATCCCCGAATATAACACTTATGTCTTAAATTAAACATTTTCACGATCATCTTCTCTCTTCTTGTTTTACACCCTTTAGTACCAGGAGGTTGGGGGGACAACTGGGGCACTCAGGGCTCCCAGGACTATGCCTACTTTGAATCTGGCTTTGCCACAAGCACCCGGCAGCTCCCCACCCAGAACCAAGACGGCAGCATGCAACTTCACCACCGCACCAAGAGGCACAGAAAGATCAAAGGCCCGACTAAAGACCACAAGATCCAGATCTACTTCAACATCACAGGTAGAATGTCTAAGAGATCTCAAATGTCTGAGTTGCTACGCTGCTACTGCTGACTGTCAAAAGCTTTTTAAAGGCTGCACATTAATGTTGCCACAAGCAAAAACAGAGCGAGAATCATGTGTTTATTTATTTTCGAAGAACAACGTACAATAGCTCAAAAAGCTTGAAGCTTAGCATGTCTATAATCTTTCTAGTGCAGCATTTTCTTGCTCTCAGACACGCCTATGTTTCAGTCGTTTAAACTTTGGCCATTCTCCCAGCAAGCATCCCTTTGCCCCTGTCGAGGAACGACTCAATTGAAGTGGCCAATCAGAAGAGGCTCCTGCGGATGCTGGAGCAACTTACCAATAGACTGAAGAGAACACTGTCCAAGCAGCCGCTGTCCAATTTCCACTTGTCTTCAGAGATGATTATAGCAGATCCCAAATCACTGGAAAGCAAGAGGGCGTCTCTCTTCTGCAGGCCGGGCTCAGTCCTCAAAGGCAGGATGTGTGGTGAGTATAGGAAGGTGCACCCACCTAACCTCAGGGTTCCCTTCATAACAGTATGAAAGCACATTGCGGTATTGCTTTTCCTAGCCTCTAACTGTGAATGCTCTTTCAGTCCAATGTCCAGTGGGAACCTACTTTTCTCTTGAATATAATGAGTGTGAGAGTTGCTGGCTGGGTTCCTACCAGGACCAGGAGGGTCAGCTGGAGTGTAAGTCCTGTCCTGAAGGAACCTCCACAGCCTACCTGCACTCCCGCAGCATCGCTGAGTGCAAAGGTACAAAACATGCACATGAACAGAAAGACGTCTGTCTTTTTGTGCTCAGATTTAAATGTTATTTTTCATATATGGGATTTTTTTTCTGTTTCATTTGGCTGGTGACGTGGTGATATTCATTTATTTTCAGGGCAGTGTAAGCCTGGTAGTCACTCTCGAAATGGGTTGGAGATCTGTGAGTCATGCCCCCTGGGTCACTTCCAGCCTTCTTTTGGAGCCAGAAAGTGTGAGGTCTGTCCCGATGAGACTTCCACAGTCACCAGAGGAGCCGTGGACGAGACAGAGTGTGGAGGTGATATAGTTTGACAGGCATAAAGTACACTACCCTAATGTCTTGCTAACTTAATTTATTTCCACTCTGGTGAGACCTAATCATTCCTGAGAAGAAAACCAATATTTTCCCAGCTTCTAATCAAAAACATATTTGTTGGAATTTGGCACTGATGTCCCATTATATCAAAAAAGTTAATTCCTACTTGGAAAAATTAGATAGTTGCCCTTTAAAGTTGGATGGAATAATCTAGAAACTCAAAAGTTTTGTTCCCAGGTTTCCAAGTTAAAATACATAAATAATCTACAACCTTTCAGACTTGGAGCTGTTAGGTGTTTTCCAACCAGCAAATGCTGCTTGTTTCAAATGTTTTTGGGTGATCCTGCCACTTCACCTGCTCCTCTAATCCTCGAATGTTTCTTTTTCTATTTTTTCCTGCGCCCCTCTTTCGATTTATGGGCTCTCTTGGACAGTCCCCTGTTCAGCAGGTCATTTCTCCCGCACCGGTCTGGTTCCCTGTTACCCCTGTCCCAGAGATTACTACCAGCCTGAACATGGCCGCTCTTACTGCCTCTCCTGTCCCTTCTATGGGACCACCACAATCACAGGGGCCACCACCATACAGCACTGTTCCAGTAAGTGTGCACGACTGCTAGTCTTGTCTGGGTGCAATATTCACGCAACACTCTGATACAAACACTCCAGTCCTGATTTGATAATATTTTATTTTGGGACCTGATAAAAACATTGAGGTTGGATTGAAGTTGTTGTTTTTTTATATATATTGAAATCTTCTGCTCAGCAGGGGACTGGAACTTCTTGCACCACTGTTAAGTAGGTTTGGAGTGTGATACAGTAACTGCAGGAGGCAACATGCACAAAGTAATACAGTTCTCCTATAGTCCCATACAATACAAAGCAAGGTTTAATAGGTAGCTACAGTTCATTTGGACCAGATTTTGCATTGATTAATAATTATAGAAGCCCCCCACCCCCACCCCTCCTGTGAATTTCATTAGCATTAATGTGACTTTTAAAACACCCGTTCACGACTCGTTAATGTGACTTTTGGATAAATCAGGTCCCGACACAAGCTTGTCAAAGGGATGAAGTTTATTGTTAATGTGTTAATTAAATTTGCTGCCCAGTTTGTCTCACTCTTAGCTCCAGTTTTGATGTAAGTCTGATGTTGGCAGCTGTATGCTGACTCTGTTCACACGTCAGATTTATATGTCAGTGTCATTTCTGCTTTTCTGAGTTGGCATGTGAATTAATTTATGTTAGACATCTGGAGAACATGCCAAGTGAAGTCAGCAGAGAGTAAAAATACAAGAAACTGCTGCGCGTCTGTGTAAGACCGTGCTGCCACCGCTGCAGTTGTGTGCTGTCTGATTTGTGGTGTGACAGCTCGGTCCAACTTGAAACACGATTACTGCACAAGATCAGGGGAAATGGAAATAATTTGGCTTTTATTTCTCGGCGGCAGAATGGAAATGAAAAACACTGTGTCTGAAGGGTGGGAATGAACAGAGGTTTGGACACGCTGCCAGAGTTGAATAAGAATAGTTTTTGTTCAGCTGGATGTCAAACGTCTGCCAGTCTGGTAGCAAAGGGAAAGATCCTCGCTGTGTTTTTCCAACTTGTCTTTGCTTACACTGTCTGTGTTTTCTCTGGGTGTCATGGTCAGGCTTTGGCTCCAGCTTTCTTCCAAAGGAGGAGAGCGTCACTGCAGCTCCCGAGGTGGAGGTCATTGATGAATACCAATCCAGCAGTCAGGTTTGCCTTTGTCTTTTCTCAAAGTCCCACTCTTTACCATTAAAAAAGCCCTGAATACCAGGCGGTCCCACAGTGACTGGAGAATGTGGTGTGAACAAAATGATTGCTACCGTGTGTAAATTTAAGGCAACTTGCAATCTGGCTTTAAAGACGAGGACCAGGTCTACGATCATTGCAGTCAGGGGTTGTCTTCAAAGCAACTTTGAGTCTGTTATATATTAGTGTTTGAAAGGTCAAGTTACGCAATTTATTTGTTATAATTCAGTGATTCACTGTAATAAATAATCAAAAATTGCAATTCTGTTGCAGTTCTGTTGCTATCTGCGTTCACAAAGACTCACTTTAAACTGAAAGTCACATGATCTTACTTCCATTCAGAGTCCAGGCAGAGCCTCATAGATTTAAAACAGCAACTCAGGAAAAGTGATGTAGTTGGAGCAGGATGGTGATTTAACTGTAAAAGGAGACAGTGCTTTATAAAGAAATATAACCAGCATACAAACACTCAGCAGAGATTGGAGTGGAGTCCAGTGCAAAGAGATGCAGATGTGTAATTATCATCAGCGCAAATTGCCTCAGAGTAATTACACTGTGTTGGCAATCTGTGTGTTTATAAATTAGGCAGCGGTTATTTGCAAACCTTTGCCAAACTGCCTGTGAGCATTTGCAGTGTGTCTGATTGTCGATAGACAGGAGACAGGCTGCCTAACACCAGCTGAGCTGTGCAGTCGCTCAGTAATTGCTTTGCACGCTCACCCTCTGCTTAACCAATCATCAGGCAAACACTGATTTTTCTCATTTGCAAAGATATTCCTTGTTCTAGTTTTGTGTAACTGAACAATTAGGATTCATTTGGAGCTCTGCAGATTCTGCATGTACTCATAGAAAAAACAAAAGCCTGTTTGTATAAACATGGATTTGCACTTGTTTCCTGTTGAATGAACCGTTTGTCTGCCTCCCATTCAATTTTTAAGTACTCTAGAAACCACACGTAAGCCCACAGTCTGAGAGTGAAGAGCTCTAATGGGGTGATAATAATAATAATAATTAAAGCTGCAAGCAGCGTTATGAGGGCCCTCGCACCCCCGGCGCGTCGAGCCACGCCCAACACCTAAAACCAGCACCTCCGATCTGATGTCACATTGATGGAATTCATGCATTTAACCACCAGCTAACATTTCATCTCATTCAATCATCATTATAGTTGTCCCACTAGGTGGCGCTCTAACCATTACTGACAAATGGCATAAAAAACACTTCCAAGCTCGAGTCTCATCACACCTGAGACGTTTGGGAGAGATTGGACATTGTGTTTTTGAGTGACAGCAGATTACTGCTTTTTGGCGAGTGATTCAAACTCTAAGTGCCGCCATAACCACCCCGTTTCCCTGGACGTAAAAAGCTTCGCAATTTAACATCACAAAGGTCTTTAGATTCCACACACTGGAGAATGGTTCAATATGATGAAATCCCTTGGAGGAGTTCGTCAAAGTATGAAGCCTGAAAAGAGGAGAAAATGTCGCCAAAATTGCACATTAATTTTAAAATGGCTGACTTCCTGTTGGATTTGGGATATTGCTCCAAGAGACTTTTTTGTACATCTTGATATCTCCTATAAGCCTACCAGGTTTCAGATTCATACATAAAACACAGAGCTGGGGCTGTGGTTTTGAAATTTTGTAGGGGGCGCTGTGGAGCCATTTTGGGATATTCAATGAAAATGATCACATAACAACAAAGCCTTCGTCACATTGGAGGTGTGTGCCAAATTTCAAGCCTCTATAAACTTGCCAAGACCCTCAAAAGCCACTTCATCTTTCATGGTGAACAGCGTTGCCACCAGGGTGCGCCGTTCAGTTTAAAGTCACAATTTTTGCACTGAAGCATCACGAGGGACTGATGGTGATATTCACCGCTTTTGAGGTGGCCACGATGAACCTGTGAAAATCAGTACAACAAAATTAAAGCCATGACATTTCCTGTTGCCACTAGGTGGCGCTGTCCGTATTTCCGACAATGGGCACATCAATCTGTTCAGGGCGGGTCTGACATCATGCCTGTAAAGTCTGGTACTGATCAGACTGGATTTCATTGAGTTATACTAATTTGTTTCTTCATGGCGTGACATCAAAGTTCGCCATGCTGCTGGGGTCACACCCTTTCGCGAAAACTCACAGTTTTCACTGTAACCCAAGACCAACTCCTTAAGGCTTTCCTGGAGAAATTTGAGGCTGCAGATGTCACCCATCACTATACTGTAGCCCAAAGTGTAAAACATGACATTTCCTGTTCCCACTAGGTGGCGCTGTCCTTGATGTCAAATATGGCAGTTGAAATATGTTCAGGGGTGGAGCCTTATCATATGTGTTCACTTTGGTCAAGGTCAGAAAATGTATGACAAAATGAGAGGCAATAAGATTTTCATGGCGAGTCATCGAAATTCGCCATGGCGCCACGGCCTCATAGTATTGTGAAAACTCAAAAGCTCCGCAATTTAACATGGCACAAGGGTGTAGTTGACACTGTCCAAATTTGAAGGTTAAGAAATGAAACCCCAAGGAGGAGTTCGCAAAAGTTCGAGGCATGGAAATGGCAAAATTAGAGCCAAAATGTCACCTTCTCTTCCAAATGGCGGACTTCCTGTTGGGTTTGCGTCAATGGGCCCACAGACTTTTTTGTTCGTCTTGGCATGATACACATGTGTGCCAAATTTCATACATGTAGCTCAAACGATGTGGTCGTAGGGCTGCATTTAACAAGGCATAGGTGGCGCTGTAGAGCCATTTCCCAGTGCTCATATGTAAAACCATTAAAATACAAAATTTTTCACCAGACCTGGCATGTGTGCAAAATTTCATGAGTTTTTGAGCATGTTTAGGCCCTCAAAAAGGCCCTTGTTTTGCCTGAATAATAATAATAATAATAATAATTAAAGCTGCAAGCAGCGTTATGAGGGCCCTTGCACCCCCGGCGCGTCGAGCCACGCCCAACACCTAAAACCAGCACCTCCGATCTCATGTCACATTGATGGAATTCATGCATTTAACCACCAGCTAACATTTCAACTCATTCATTCATGATTTGTTAGTCGTTCCACTAGGTGGCGCTCTAACCCTTATGCACAAATGGCATAACAAACATTTCCGAGCTCGAGTCTCATCACGCCTATGAGCTTTGGGAGAGATTGGACATTGTGTTTTTGAGTGACAGCAGATTACTGCTTTTTGGCGAGTGATTCAAACTCTAAGTGCCACCATGACCACCCCGTTTCACTGAACGTAAAAAGCTTCGCAATTTAACATCACAAAGGTCTTTAGATTCCACACACTGGAGATTGGTTCAATATGATGAAATCCCTTGGAGGAGTTCGTCAAAGAACGGTGCCTGGAAAGAGGGGAAAATGTTGCCAAAATTGCACATTAATTTTAAAATGGCTGACTTCCTGTTGGATTTTGGATATTGCTCCAAGAGACTTTTTTGTACATCTTGATATCTCCTATAAGCTTACCAGGTTTCAGACTCATACATAAAACACAGAGCTGGGGCTGTGGTTTTGAAATTTTGTAGGGGGCGCTGTGGAGCCATTTCGCGCTATTCAATAAAAATGATCACATGACAACAAAGCCTTCATCCATTTGGAGGGGTGTGCTAAATTTAAAGCCTCTATATACTATCCAAGCCCCTCAAAAGCCACTTCATCTTTCATGGTGGACCGCGTTGCCACCAGGGTGCGCCGTTCAGTTTAAAGTCACAATTTTTGCACTGAAGCATCACGAGGGACTGATGTTGATATTCACCGCTTTTGAGGTGGCCACGATGAACCTGTGAAAATCAGTACAACAAAATTAAAGCCATGACATTTCCTGTTGCCACTAGGTGGCGCTGTACGTATTCCCGACAATGGGCACATCAATCTGTTCAGGGCGGGTCTGACATCATGCCTGTAAAGTCTGGTACTGAACAGACTGGATTTCATTGAGTTATACTAATTTGTTTCTTCATGGCGTGACATCAAAGTTCGCCATGCTGCTGGGGTCACACCCTTTTGCGAAAAGTCACAGTTTTCACTGTAACCCAAGACCAACTCCTTAAGGCTTTCCTGGAGAAATTTGAGGCTGCAGGTGTCACCCATCACTATACTGTACCCCAAAGTGTAAAACATGACATTTCCTGTTCCCACTAGGTGGCGCTGTCCCTGGTGTCAAATATGGCAGTTGAAATATGTTCAGGGGTGGAGCCTTATCATATGTGTTAACTTTGGTCAAGGTCAGAAAATGTATGACAAAATGAGAGGCAATAAGATTTTCATGGCGAGTCATCGAAATTCGCCATGGCGCCACGGCCTCATAGTATTGTGAAAACTCAAAAGCTCCGCAATTTAACATGGCCCAGGTGTGTAGTTGACACTGACCAAAAATGAAGCTTATACAACCAAATCCCAAGGAGGAGTTCGCAAAAGTTCGAGGCATGGAAATGGCAAAATTAGAGCCAAAATGTCACCTTCTCTTCCAAATGGCGGACTTCCTGTTGGGTTTGCATCAATGGGCCCGCAGACTTTTTTGTTCGACTCGGCATGATACACATGTGTGCCAAATTTCATACATGTAGCTGAAACGATGTGGTCGTAGGGCTGCATTTAACAAGGCATAGGTGGCGCTGTAGAGCCATTTCCCAGTGCTCATATGTAAAACCATTAAAATACAAAATTTTTCACCAGACCTGGCATGTGTGCAAAATTTCATGAGTTTTTGAGCATGTTTAGGCCCTCAAAAAGGCCCTTGTTTGGGGTGAATAATAATAATAATAATAATTAAAGCTGCAAGCAGCGTTATGAGGGCCCTCGCACCCCGGCGTGTCGAGCCACGCCCAACACCTAAAACCAGCACGTCCGATGTGATGTCACATTGATGGAATTCATGCATTTAACCACCAGCTAACATTTCATCTCATTGAACCATGATTATAGTCGTCCCACTAGGTGGCGCTCTAACTATTACCGACAAATGGCATAACAAACATTTCAGAGCTCGAGTCTCATCACACCTGCGACGTTTGGGAGAGATTGGATATTGTGTTTTTGAGTGACAGCAGATTACTGCTTTTTGGTGAGTGATTGAAACTCTAAGTGCCGCCATGACCACCCCGTTTCCCTGAACGTAAAAAGCTTCGCAATTTAACATCACAAAGGTCTTTATATTCCACAAACTTCAGATCGGTCCAATCTGATGAAATCCCTTGGAGGAGTTCGTCAAAGTATGAAGCCTGAAAAGAGGGGAAAATGTCGCCAAAATTACACATTAATTTTAAAATGGCTGACTTCCTGTTGGATTTGGGATATTGCTCCAAGAGACTTTTTTGTACATCTTGATATCTCCTATAAGTCTACCAGGTTTCAGATTCATACATAAAACACAGAGCTGGGGCTGTGGTTTTGAAATTTTGTAGGGGGCGCTGTGGAGCCATTTTGGGATATTCAATGAAAATTATCACATGACAACAAAGCCTTCGTCACATTGGAGGTGTGTGCCAAATTTCAAGCCTCTATACACTTGCCAAGACCCTCAAAAGCCACTTCATCTTTCATGGTGAACAGCGTTGCCACCAGGGTGCGCCGTTCAGTTTAAAGTCACAATTTTTGCACTGAAGCATCACGAGGGACTGATGGTGATATTCACCGCTTTTCAGGTGGCCACGATGAACCTGTGAAAATCAGTACAACAAAATGAAAGCCATGACATTTCCTGTTCCCACTAGGTGGCGCTGTCCGTATTTCCGACAATGGGCACATCAATCTGTTCAGGGCGGGTCTGACATCATGCCTGTAAAGTCTGGTACTGATCAGACTGGATTTCATTGAGTTATACTAATTTGTTTCTTCATGGCGTGACATCAAAGTTCGCCATGCTGCTGGGGTCACACCCTTTCGCGAAAACTCACAGTTTTCACTGTAACCCAAGACCAACTCCTTAAGGCTTTCCTGGAGAAATTTGAGGCTGCAGATGTCACCCATCACTATACTGTACCCCAAAGTGTAAAACATGACATTTCCTGTTCCCACTAGGTGGCGCTGTCCTTGATGTCAAATATGGCAGTTGAAATATGTTCAGGGGTGGAGCCTTATCATATGTGTTCACTTTGGTCAAGGTCAGAAAATGTATGACAAAATGAGAGGCAATAAGATTTTCATGGCGAGTCATCGAAATTCGCCATGGCGCCACGGCCTCATAGTATTGTGAAAACTCAAAAGCTCCGCAATTTAACATGGCACAAGGGTGTAGTTGACACTGTCCAAATTTGAAGGTTATGAAATGAAACCCCAAGGAGGAGTTCGCAAAAGTTCGAGGCATGGAAATGGCAAAATTAGAGCCAAAATGTCACCTTCTCTTCCAAATGGCGGACTTCCTGTTGGGTTTGCGTCAATGGGCCCACAGACTTTTTTGTTCGTCTTGGCATGATACACATGTGTGCCAAATTTCATACATGTAGCTCAAACGATGTGGTCGTAGGGCTGCATTTAACAAGGCATAGGTGGCGCTGTAGAGCCATTTCGCAGTGCTCATATGTAAAACCATTAAAATACAAAATTTTTCACCAGACCTGGCATGTGTGCAAAGTTTCATGAGTTTTTGAGCATGTTTAGGCCCTCAAAAAGGCCCTTGTTTTGCCTGAATAATAATAATAATAATAATAATAATAATAATAATAATAATAATAATAATAAGAAACGGAGCAGATACAATAGGGCCTTCGCACTCTCGGTGCTCGGGCCCTAATAATAATAATAATAATAAGAAACGGAGCAGATACAATAGGGCCTTCGCACTCTCGGTGCTCGGGCCCTAATAATAAGAAACGGAGCAGATACAATAGGGCCTTCGCACTGTCAGTGCTCGGGCCCTAATAATGGATTGGATTTATATAGCGCTTTTCAAGGCACCCAAAGCGCTTTACAATGCCACTATTCATTCACTCTAGCATTCATACACTGGTGGAGGCAAGCTACGGTTGTAGCCACAGCTGCCCTGGTACCCTGATACAGTAATATGAGGTCATTAAGATTAGATAGGGCCTGATTATTCAACACCTTGTAGGATTTTTAATTCGACAAAGCTTGTCTAGTCTTAAAAACTAAAAGCTTTACCTTTCTTACATCCACATGTGTGAACAACATGAAATTGCAGGGACCTCAGGAGGGTTTGAACCCACAACTTTCCTGTTTTAAGCCAGCAGTGAAACATCTGGACCGTAGTGTCTGATACCGAATGAAGTTAGCTTTTCATTAAACTTCAATAAATGAAAGAATTGGCAACACTTTAATGTCTAAAAGTAAATATTTCACCTAGCTTCTTTTTGTATTTGGCTGAACAGAGACTGTCTCCTATTACTGCACCTTAAAATCTAATATCTACCTTTCACTGCTTGAGAATTGCACACATGCTTTTTCTTAGAGTATTTAGTGCAGAGTTTAGGATAACCATCTAATGTTAACATATTTGAGAGGACTTGATATCATTGTTTCATCTGCTCTACCCACAGGTTTTCCATGAGTGCTTCTTGCATCCGTGTCAGAACAAGGGAACATGTGAGGAGGTTGGAGCAGGATATGTGTGCACCTGCATGCCCGGGTTCACAGGTAGATCACCCATCAGTAGATCAGTGATAATGATTGATTCTCATGTGACATATTACAAGAACTGGATACACCCTCTGATTTCACGGTCAGGTGCCAAGTGTGAGATTGACATAGACGAGTGTAACTCTGCTCCCTGCCAAAATGGAGGCCTGTGTAAGGACGGCATAGGAGACTTCCAGTGTCAGTGCAAGCCTGGATTTTTAGGTAAAGGGACCTTTGAGTTTGTAGCTCAGTATGCACAATACTCAAAACAAAGGTTGGCAGGTTAGGGTCAGTGATTATTTCAAGACCTTGCAAGTTTAGGTTTGACTTGCAAGTTTCTGACTGCACATTTTACAGAGCTATGACATCGATACACTGTAATATTTATATAATATACTCTATGTGCAACATTAGTGTATCTCATGTTTGTGCTTATTCTCCTGCTGTGTCTCAGGCTCCTTGTGTGAGGCGGAGGTAAACGAGTGCCACTCCAACCCATGTCTCAATGAAGGCGTGTGTGTGGACGAGGTCAACAAGTTCGCCTGCAGCTGTTCCACGGGCTTCACAGGTTGCACACAAACTGACGTAACAATAATAGTTACATGTAGTGTGTAATATCAGATAAGTCTTCATGATCAAATGTCAACAGGATCTCGTTGCGAACTGGAAATCGACGAGTGCCTGTCCAACCCCTGTTTGAACGGCGGCATGTGCGAAGACATGGCCGGTGGTTACACATGTAACTGTGCCGTTGGATTCTCAGGGGACAGCTGTGAGATCGACACTGATGAGTGTTACAGCTCTCCCTGCCTGAACGGAGGCTCGTGCCTGGATGCTGTGAACAGTTTCAGGTAATAAACGTCCAGATGGAAAGCAGGAGTGATGGTATCTGCTGCTTGAAATAAACAGTGCAGGAAAGAGTACTCATTTCTGATGAGATGTTTTGTATCTGCGTGATGAAGTTGACACGGACAGAATGTGGTCGGTTTTCAAAGTTAAAGTCCCCTCATGTGCAGTAAGTTATTGTGCTGCATTGTTAAAGACTGCAAATAAGAAGTTATTGTACACGCTTGTCTTCTTCCTCTGTGTCAGATGTCAGTGTGTGGAGGGTTACCGAGGCCGGCTGTGTGAGGTGGATGTGGATGAGTGTGATCCGAACCCCTGTGTAAATGGGGCCAGCTGCTTAGATGGACTGGGGTCCTACACCTGCCGCTGCCTCCCTGGGTTCAACGGAACCAGGTGTGAGACAGGTACTATAGGCCAGATGGCACATCACCATGGCAACTCTAGATGGAGGAGGACAGGGAAAGATGTAATTAACGTGAAATGTTTTCAGCTGTCAGTTACACCTGACTGTGTCTGTCAGAGTAAAGGGTCGTCATTGGTTAACCCCGGATAGCCTTTTGTCTTTGGCATCTTCGTCTGGACAAGTGGTGAAGATGATGGATGGAGAATTTCATGCAACTATAATAAAAAAATATTTAAAAAGTGTTTTAAAAAATAGACTAATAACAAATTTCCTTTCTTTGGATTTTTGTAAAATTTCAAATAAAACACCATATTTTGAAAATATTTATGGATAATGTTTGAGCTTTTTATAAGAGAGTTAGAAAGAAATGTAGTTGGGAAACATCAGCAGTAACTAAAATAATGGGTTTTTTGCATTTTTAAGTTAAATGAAATCACCGTTTCTTCTCTGTCCTGTCAGAGATGTCCTCTGCCTTCAACCTGGACTTTGAGGTGTCTGGCATCCACGGTTATGTGATGATGGACGGAGTGATGCCAGCGCTGACCGAAATCACCTGCACCTTCTGGATGAGGTCATCTGACACCACTAATTACGGCACGCCGGTGTCCTACGCTGTGGAAGGCAGTGATAACGCTTTCCTTCTAATAGACTACAACGGGTCAGTGATGCAGCGAGATTTAAGGGGCAGACGTTTTTTAAGTATCACTTTCCCTTCACGATTTTTTTCTTTCTTTCCGGCGTTGCCGCAGGTGGGTGCTGTATGTGAACGGTAAGGAGCGGATCACGGACTGCCCTGCGGTGAACACCGGTCAGTGGTACCATATCGGTGTGTCCTGGAGGAGCTGGGATGGAGACTGGAGAATCTACATCAACGGGAAGCCCTCAGACGGAGGCAAAGGCCTGTCAGTCGGCACCACTATCCCAGGTGTAGTGCTATCCTCGGCCAAGACAGATGTTCTTTGAAGTCATTAAATATGCAACATCAGTGATAATTAGCTTTTTCGTTAGCTAATTTAATTTAGTAAATAACCAAAAACCCTGGTGGTTAACCTCGGTCCTCGCTGTTGTCTGTAGCTGGAGGTGCGCTGGTGTTGGGTCAGGACCAGGATCAGAGGGGGGAGGGCTTCAACCCTGTCGAATCCTTCGTCGGCTCCCTCAGCCAGCTCAACATCTGGGATCGTGTTCTCACACCACAGCAGGTAAACCACGTTAGCTGATGTAAATAGCACATATATTCACTAATAGAGGCTGACCAAGGATTTATCGTATCCATCCACCTCCACCTTCTCTGGCTGTACTGTAGATTAAGGTCCTGGCCAGCAGCTGCCCAGCTTCTCATGTGACTCACAGAGGAAACGTCCTCGCCTGGCCTGACTTTCTCAGTGGAGTTGTGGGGCGAGTCAAAGTAAACCTCAACAGCATTTTCTGTGCCGGTGAGAGAGCTTCACGTGTTTCAAAATCGCATTACCTCAAAATTGGAGCTCAGTTACAAACCGTGTGCTGCAGGAGAACAAGCAGGTATTAGCCTTCAAGCTTTTTACATTTTCTCCAGACTGCCCCAAGCTGGAGAACACTGTGCCCCACCTCCACGTCTCCACTGTGGATGTGCGTCCCGGCGCACAGGTGCAGCTGTCTTGTGATCCCAGTTTCTACCTGGTGGGGGAGCCTGTGCTGCAGTGCCAAAATAAAGGAGAGTGGAGTCACAACCTGCCCAGCTGTGAACGTGAGACAAAGACAGGCAGTGCTCAGTCATGTGTTTCCATGGTTTTGCACCTGTTTTAATTGATTTCCTTTGTTATGTCAAGTTTTGATTTGAAATATAATTCAGATTCAGTCTTTTGTCTTTATAAACGTAAATGTAACAGTCACATCCTCTGACACTGCTCGTTGTCTCTGGTAACACTTTATAATATGGCCCATGATTAAGGGCGTAATTCCCCAATAACTAGATGCAGTTTCATTGTATTCTATTTAAAATTACAATGTAATTATATTATAAGTCAGGCTTTTACAGAAAATACACAAATAATTATAGTAGTGTGTGAGGTATTTTAAATATTGAATAATTCCAGGTATTTTACATGTAAGGAGACACAAATTATACTGTATACTGTAATTTTATGGTAATTTAGTAAAAAAAAAAAACATTTCTCCATCTTACATCATAAATACACTGTACTTTACTGAGTGTATTCATCTTTTCTTTTTACATCTTATGGGAGTTTACACCCTTGGCTGTTGGCTGTGTTATAAAGTGTTACCACATGTCTTACAGGTGTGTCCTGTGGACCTCCTCATCCACTGGAAAATGGCTTCTTCCAGGGAACAGACTTCCACGCCGGCAGCTCCGTGGTCTATGAGTGCAATGCTGGCTTTTACCTGCTGGGGGACACCAAAGTGCATTGCACCAACAGCGGCAAGTGGGGAGGAACTCCGCCGGCATGTTTGGGTACACAAACAGCTCAAACTTTTTACAAACACTTTAAATAAAAAATCCTGTTTCTGTTGACAACTTAACAGATAACCCATTTGTCCTTTTTTGTGTGTGTTTTTAATCATATGTGTGTGCAGATGTGGATGAGTGTGCTCTGGGCTCTGACTGTGATGATCACGCCAGCTGTCAGAACACAGAAGGCTCCTACACCTGCACCTGTATCCACCCATACACTGGAGATGGCAAAAACTGCACAGGTGATATGACAACGTAGTCAGGTGACACAAGCAGCTGTTTCCCTCCATTCTTTTATAAACCCAGCTGTTCGTGTGTGCGTTCAGAGCCAGTAAAGTGCGAGAACCCTGGGACTCCTGACTTCGGTCGCCGATACGGGAGCAACTTTCTGATGGGCAGCGAGGTTGTGTTCAGCTGTGACAACGGCTATGAGCTGATTGGCTCATCTCAGCTCCAGTGCCTGGAAACAGGAGATTGGGATGATGCTGTCCCATACTGCAGAGGTGAGAGCTGGAGTCACATAATGCTATTGCGATCAAATGGATGGTGTGATTTATTTCAGTTGCGTCTGATGTAGTGGACTCGGCATTTGTTTTTCACAGTTCCGATTAAGCTGATGGAAAACTATGAATATTTTATGGAGCTTTTTGGATGCTTACTCTGCAGCTGCGATCCTTAGAGGTTGCTCAGTTTGACCTTCACAGTTTTGCAGCTTCTTTCTAAAGTTTTGGATGATTTCCTTGTTATAAAAGATTGGCACTTGAATTTTTTGCTGCATGGATTTAATCTGCAGCTTGTTTGGTTGGAAGAGGCATGTAACCACAAGCTTCACGCTTTACAATGAGATAACTACATACTATAGAATATGATATCACATAGCAAAACACATAAATCAGCATTTACTCGCATTTTTTCAGTTATATATTACACAGTGAAAATACTGCATCCATTGAACAGCTTTAATGGCTTCAAAGAAGAGGCTTCTAATGAAAGCATGCTCCTCTCGGATAATAAAACACATTCAAGGTCCACTGCTGTTGGCTATTATCATGCAAATGACTATTACACTTCAGGAAAACATGCAGACATGTATGTTGTGTATGCATACACACATACACAAGCAAATATACAGCACAAAAAATGCTTTGTCTAATGGCCGGTGTTGTAAAGGAGCAGTTACATACGCAGCTGTCCTTTTTGTTCTCCGATGTGCAGCAGGCTCAGACGTCTGACTATGTAACCACGTGCATCTTGGCACTAAGCCACATTCTTCATCACAGAGGAAGAGGAACTGAATTATTCGGCGTCTGCAGATTCATGTTACTGTAGCTGCTGAGTGTCGGACTGAAAGTGAAACGATTAGATGTGCAAAAGCCACATTTGTGTGCAACAAGTGGGAGAAAAAAAAAAGTTGAATAAATATTTATTGAAAATTAAAAACACACTCATGGCTTAATATAATATTATTGTATTGTTTTGTTGTATTATTATTGTATTGTATTGTTTCAGAGTGCGGTTATTAAACTAGACATTATCTTGCCATCAGTGAGGTTCTTTACTTTACTTACCATCTCCAAGTTTTTCACATAACAGCAACTCTAGGACTGTAAAAGTGAATCTTCAGTTTCACGCAGAAATAAGAGAAATGTATCTGTCTGCCTTTCAGTTCCACATCCGTCCTGTTCGTCTCTTTTTTGAGCCGATCCCAATTTCATCTATAGCAGTTAAAAGTATGAGCATCATGGGGGCACGATAAGCCCCAGATGCCCAACTGACATTAATTTAAGTGGGTGGATTCACAGGCGTCTGTTAACTTGATTCTCAGCGCAGAAATATATTTGCTCCTCACATCAGTGGGCTACACTTGCATTTAGTTATTTAAGTTGTAATTGAGTGTGATGGGTTTAAAAAGTTAGCGGTTACTAATCATCTCATTAATGTTACGCTGCAGCCCTCTCCTGCCCAGCACCAACTGTTCCAGAGAACTCCATCATGACGGGAAACAACTTCACCTATGGAAGCAAGGTGACTTTCAGGTATCATCTTCACCCTCTCCAATACCTCGGGTGTCATGTGACATGTGAAAGATTTTTGTTAACATGTGAGTCCGACTCTGTTTTGTCTCTACCTAAGCTGTAAGACGGGCTTCCAGCCTCAGGTCCCCTATGAGTTCCAATGTCTCTCTAGTCTGAGGTGGACCGGGACGCCACCTACCTGCCATCCAGTGACCTGCGGGGGTCCGCCGACTGTGGAAAATGCAGACTACACACTAAACACCAACACGTACCTGTCCACTGTCACATACACCTGCAATGAGGGATACAGGTATGGATAAATTACCATTAGTACTATTAGAATTTCACTGAATAAATGTAACTTTTATTATACTTTATATAGCTTTAATTTGTTGTACAACCCCAATTCCTAAACAGGGATGCTGTTTAAAATGTAAATAAAAACTAAAAAAGAATACTTTCAGCATTGATGCTTCCTTCCTAGATGTGCAACATAAGGTATTAATGGACTCCAGTAGCATCTGAGATGCAGGCTTTTAAACTGAGTGCTGGTAATAAGCTGGAATGTTCCTCCACTCTTTAGTCCGGATAACACAGCGTCCATGTTTTCCAAAATCATTTTAAATTTTCATTCTTCTGATGACCGAACAGTTTTCACTTTCAGTTTACGTGTGGCTGCTTCTTTGCTTTAACTTGCATTTGTTGATGGCACAGTAAGCTGCACAGTCAGTGATTTCTTGACCATTTCTGAGAAACTGCCTCTCTAAGATGCTCATAATTCCCAGTCATGTTACTGGCCTGTGGTTGATTAATCTAAATAATTGCAAAATGAGATTTATGAGATTATCTATTGTGCATTCTGCCTTTAGTTACATTTTTTCGGAATTGGGTGTGTATACCAGGTGACTGTAAATGATGTAGAGAGGAGTCTAAACTGAGTTGTATGTCAATACAAAGACCACAGGGCTCCATGGAAGTAATTTGTGAGGCGACAGGGGAGTGGAGCAGGCCTTTCCCCCGCTGTGTGAGAGTCCTGTGCAGCGAGCCCCCGCTACTGGAAAACGCTGTGACTGTGGGAGAGAACTTTGAGCTGGGAAACAAGGTGCACTATGTCTGCAAAGAAGGGTAAATGTGGTTGAAATCTACTCAGTCAATTTGTTTTTAAAATGTGTTAAATACTTCACACCTGTTTATTCCTCTGCATGATCTTTACTGTCTGTGGCATGGTGGCTTTTAAGCACAGCTAAAACAAAGAATTCATGCATTTAATGAAAATGTAACATCAACTGTGCATAAGGATGAGAACTGAGCAGTCCATCGAGGCTGACAAGCGCCGCCACAGCATGCATAAACAGGATCCAGAGAAACTGAAATTTCCTTGAGAACAATAAGATGACGTCTCTTTTTTTTTTTTATTTCTATTCGATATATATTTCTGATGATATGATTCAAAATACTGCAAAAAAGATTCCCTGATCCAGATTTGATCCATTGGAGCAATCCGGTTCAGGATAGACAAACCAAACCAAGCATTTTGCAGTTTCTTTGACATACCTTTGCATGCTTTTTCTAAATTATGATGATTTGGGGTTTTTTTGCTCATTGCTTTTGCTCTCCTTCCTGTGCAGATACACTCTGATTGGCCCAGAGACCAGAGAATGTCTATCAACTGGCCAATGGAGTGAAAGCACGGCTCAGTGCGTCCCCCGCTCCTGCGGCCCCCCGCCTGCCATCGACCACGCTGAACCCTATGAGACTCACAAGCTTTTCGGAGACACCGCTAACTACTACTGCACTGACGGATACACAGCCGGCAACAACTCCAAGATGGTTTGTAATGCTCAGGGCGTGTGGGTGCCACCCGATGGCATGGAGGCGCCTCGCTGCATTGCAAACTTCTGCCTCCGCCCACCTGAACTACCACATGCGATTTTAGATTCGGTCAACAAACCAAAATACGCCAGCAACACCGAAGTGAGTTATAAATGTGAAGAGGGCTTCATGCTCAACACTACAGCCACACTCAGATGCCTGATGGGAGGAGAGTGGGAGCCCTCGCCCTATGATATTGGCTGTGTGCCGGTGAGGTGCTCCAAGCCTGAGAGCATTGATCAGGGCTATGTGATTGGGACAAATTACAGTTTTGGAGCCGTGGTGGCATACAGCTGCTTCAAAGGCTTCTTGATTCGAGGGGAGAAGAGAAGGACCTGCAAGGGAAATGGAGAGTGGGGAGGAGCTCTGCCTACCTGTGTACCTGTGTCCTGCTCGCAACCCCCATCCCTCAAGAACGGATACCCCCAGGTTAGCCATGAAAACTGAATGCACTTAAAGAGTCCTCTTATAAACATAAAAACAAAGCACATGATATGTCCCATTTTTGTTCCACTGTAGGTCAAAGGTCGGCTCACTTACAACAGCAAGGTGACGTACGCCTGTAACGCAGGCTACAGACTGATTGGACGACCGGAGCGAGTTTGCCAAGCCAACCGTCAGTGGTCCAACCAAGACCCCCCAACCTGTGTCCTTCTAACCTGTGACCCTCCTCCTAACATCGTCCATGGGCACTACAAAGGCTCTGACTTCCAGGTGGGCCGTAAAGTGGTGTATGTCTGCGATGAGGGTTACGAGCTGGTCGGGGATGCTACCTGGACCTGTTTGAAGTTTGGAAGGTGGGATAAGACGAGGCCTCCGCGTTGCTCGCCCGTCCAGTGTCCAGAGCCACCACTGGAGGAGAACCACCTGGTTCTAAGAGGCCTGGACTCTGAATCAGGAACAGTGGAGTTATCCTGTGAGGATGGCTACATCCTCGAGGGGGCTCGGTTCCTCCGCTGCACTCCGTCACAGGAGTGGAATGACACCTTTCCGGTGTGTAAGCAGGTGTTTTGTGGTCCGCCGCCTGCGGTGCCGTTTGGTGGCCCTTCCAGGTCTTCTCACCTGTTCCCATTCAGCTCTGTGGTGACGTACGAGTGCATAGATGGCTTTACTTTAAGAAAAGAAGGCTCTGCGTCCTGTCTAGCCAACGGGCAGTGGAGCAGTCCTTACCCAGAATGCATCCCGGTTGAATGTCCTCAGCCTGTAGAGATTTCAGATGGTATTGTTGATGTCCAGGGACTGATGTACCTCAGCAAAGCACTGTATAGTTGTAAGACTGGATATAACTTAGTAGGTAACTCCACCATCCTCTGTGGAGAGAAGGGACTCTGGATTGGTGGGGTGCCTTCTTGCCGCCCAATTGAATGCTCAGTTCCTAAACAGATAACCAATGGAAAAGTTGTCTACACAAAACTTCAGTTTGATCACAGTGCGACCTACTCCTGCAACCGTGGTTACCGCCTCCAAGGCACAAAGACTGTTAGGTGCCTGGCCAGTGGGGAGTGGGACATCGAGACACCAGCTTGTGTGCAGATATCCTGCACACCACCTCAGCCAGTTGAAAACGGCTTTGTGGAAGGCCAGGACCACAGTTATGGTGTGACTATTTTCTACAGCTGTTTTCCTGGCTTCCAACTCGTGGGTCAGGACCATCTAACCTGTGAGGAGTTCGGCTGGTCGAGCTCTGTTCCTGTCTGCGTGCCCTCGGACTGCGGGCTGCCTCCTCACATTGACTTTGGGGAGTATGTTAGAGTGACAGAGCTGGGAGGGAGATTTACTTCTAAAGACACTGGAAGACTGGACTTGAACTTTCTTCATGGGACACTGATTGAGTACCGTTGCCACCATGGCTATGACCTCACAAGCCAGGTCAGGCTGGTGTGCCAGGAGGACGGGGGCTGGAGTGGGACAGCCCCATCGTGTGTGCCAGCGGAGTGCCAAATACCGCCTAGTCCAGATCACGGCTGGATGAATGTGACTCATGGCTCCCTCGGGACTACGCTCACATATACGTGTGATGAAGGATATGAGCTGAAGGGGGAGTCTGTGAGGCAGTGTGTGTCAGGTCGAGTGTGGACCACTGATGCCCCAGTTTGTCAACCTGTTTCCTGTGGTGATCCAGGGGCTGTGGATAATGGCACAACACAGGGAGGTGATTTTGTTCATCCTGAGGTATTACACTTTCAGTGTAATCCTGGGTTTGTCCTGAAGGGCAGCAGTACTATTGCCTGCCAGGCAGATGGAAAGTGGACCGGGCTGAAGCCACAGTGTGAGCCCGTGTCCTGTGGTCCTCCTAAAATCCCCGGTGATATTACATTTAAAGGCACAGAGTTCACCTATAATAACAAAATAGAACTGAGCTGTCAGCCTGGGTTCATCTTAAATGGAAGGTCTCCAAGCATCTGCCAGGCTGACGGTACCTGGAGCCACAAGGCTGCTGCCTGTGTACCAGCCCGCTGCGAGAAGCCCTCCCCAATACTGAATGGTCGCATGTTGGGGTCAGAGTTTGGCTACAGCAGCAAGATAAAGTATGAATGTGATGAAGGATACACGCTTAACGGAGATTCTACACGTGTCTGTCAGTCAGATGGACTTTGGGACAAACCGGCACCCCGTTGTGACATCATTAGTTGCGATCCTCCTGAGGACATCAGTCACGGCTACGTGAACGGCTCCAGCTTCAACTACGACGACATTGTGGAGTACGTGTGCTTCGATGGCTACGAGGTCGTTGGCGATCCCATCCTGCGGTGCTCCGCTCAGGGCCTCTGGGTGGGCCCTGTGCCTCAGTGCCAGCCCTGCATTTGCACCCTTCCTGTGGTTAAGTTCGGAGTGGTTCTCGGCCACGATCGAGCCTGCGGAGACCGAGTGCACTTCCAGTGTGACGACGGCTACAAGCTGCTGGGTCCCTCTCAAGCTGTGTGCGAAAAAGGAGGAGTGTGGAGCCCTGGGGTGCCTGTGTGTAGCCGGGGAAGGTGCACCGCCGCCCCGCCTACAGTTCCTAATGCTGTCTTGCAGGGTGGCAGTGCCAGCTTCCCAGATACGGCTATATACAGGTGTCGGCCTGGCTACCAGCTAAAGGGGTATGCTTACCTCAACTGTGGAAGAGACGGCAGATGGGGGGAACCCAGGATACGATGCGAGCCTGTGAGCTGTGGAAAACCGCCAGAGGTCGCCAACGCTCGGGTCGTGGGAGATATCTTCAGCTTCCCCAACCAGATCACATATAGGTGAATACTGTCATTATTGGAGTGGCTTGTCTTAAATGAGTTGGCTGGCTCACATAGTGTTTAATGTAAATACTGTGTATGGAACAGTGCTTATCCTGGATCAGGTGAAACTAGACTAACCATTTATCTCCTCGATCTGAAAAACACATTTTCATACACAAATAGTGAGTAACAGAGCATCCAGCACTGCACTCTGCATCTGATTCATCAAAGGACACATTTATAACTGAAGTGCACTTAAAAGATGCATTTCTAATCATTAAAATCATCATTAAATTCATGTTTTATTATCATGCACTAAGATGATGTTGTAGTTGCATTGAACCAGTATGTTTTTCTGATAAGTTGCTCTTAAAATTTAGTGACAAACATGCATGTTCACTCAGGAGAGCATCAAATCTTTTCTCAGTTTTCTTCATTGTTTTGTTTTGATGTGAGTCACGAAAAAGTTGCCATCACAGAAATATGTGGATTTTTAGCTGTAATGCTCTTACGTATCAATTCTCTCAACATTTTATGCCTCAGCCCTGAAAGGCTGATGGGGTACTACCATCACTGTGGTGTGAACACGTTAACTGGAGAACAAGTCGACGTAGGATTTTGAAATCACTATCTACTAGGAGGCTAAGGTTTAGCACTGGCTGCCACCAATATTTGTATTTTTACATTGAATCTTAGAGAAACTGGCTTCATGCTCACAGTAAACAGGATGTGTGTTACTTTCCATTTCTGTGAATGGATTAAAATCCAAGACAGAAAGAGTGTACTCTGTGTATCATCATGTGCGTCTGCAGGTGTGATGATGGATACGAATTAGCCACGCAGACAGCTTCCCTGTCCTGCCAGAGCGACGCCACCTGGTCAAAACACAACGTTCGGTGCCGCCCCACCCCCTGCCTGCTACCCACCAACTTCTCCATCCCCCATCTGGTAATCACCGGGAAGGAGCTCACGCCTGTCGGGGGCACCGTCACCCTCTCATGCCCTACTGGCTTCTACCTGCAGGGGTCAGCGCTAGCAGAGTGTCAGGTAAGAAAGATGTTGGTTAAAGATTTGCCTTTCAGCTTCTTAATGTGAATTTGACTTCCCTGTTAAGTTATAATTAACCACAGAAATCCATTATATGAATGCCAGGAACATAAAGTGAAATGACCAAAGGTTTACAGAAGTGAGAATGAATGCGTGTAACGTTGATAACGCAGCGGTTTCCTGTTCTGCTTTTAAACTGTGTGATAAGGTCGGTGGAAGCTGGTCTCCAAGTATCTCATCGGTTTCCTGTGAGATGGTGATGTGTGAGAAGCCTGCTCCTCTTCTTCACGGTATCGTAGAGGGGGACAGCTACAACTATGGAGACTTTGTCATGTACTCCTGTCTGCCTGGCTTTGACATGAAGGTAAAACTCATCCAGTCAAGTTTTGCTTTTTTTCGTCTGGCATCTCTTTATGTGGAAAAACAAATGTAGTTGGTCCTAAACTACATAACAAATGACCACTCAGCTCCTGTGTTCCTCTTGCTTTCCCACACTCTGCCTTTAAACAGCATGCACCCACTGCACTAATGGCTAACAATGAGATTACAGAAAGTCATGTGACTTCTCTTCAGCAATCAATAGGTGTGCACAGTAACTGAGCCAATAGAAAGAGCTGAGTCACTGTCTTCTTTATAAACTGATACTCTGCACTGCCCAGTTTGGACACTCGATACAATGACGGCCTTTTTTAATGCACACGAAGAGTAGAAGCCGCTGACTGGCTTGATAACGCTCACACAATAACATTACTTCATTCTACAGTGGAAAAAGTCAATATTATGGATGTACGCATTTCTGTGTGTACACCATCAAATATCCTTCTCCCCTTTTTGTCACAGGGAGACTCCATCCACATCTGCCAGGGAGACCGAACGTGGAGCGGCACGCAGCCAGTGTGTGTTGGTGGGTTTGTGCACAGAGGCAGACAAGGAGGCACCATGCTTGTGATAATATCGGATATTTAATCTTAATGTTCAATCAGTGATCTTTTTTCCCTCTACTAAACTTTGGAACATCCATAAAGTTTATTGACACAAAGATATCCCACACAAACAGATATCCAAGCGTAGCCCTCACTAGCTTCTGATGGACATGCAGTGATGTTGTTTTGACAGCAGGCCAGAAACCACTCAGTTCATATAAGAGTTTCAAGTTTTACACTTAGCAGGTTTTCAAGGGGTAAAGAGTTCATGTTTTGCAATGTGCTACAGCAGATACATATACTGTACTTTAACACTACCGCACCTTTGACCCTTTTCTTCACAGCGTCCTCATTGCAATCATGTGGGGCTCCTCCCACAGTACAAAATGCACAACCGGCGGGTGAGCCCAGCCCGGACAATGTCACCTATGTGTGTGATCCTGGGCTGCAGCTGGTCGGCCCAGAGACGCTCACCTGTCTGGACAATGGCACGTGGAGCCTGCCGGTGCCTACGTGTGAAGGTATGGAGGGCAGACAGTGAGCAAAAGAAGTGAAAGGACGTCTGTGCATCAAACACGTCTGACATCACATCCCTGTGGTCTTTCTGTCTTGTCAGTGGTCAGAGGCTGCATCAGCCCCAAACAGATGCTGCACGGTAAAGTGCAGGAACTCAGCCTGAACACTGGGCATGCTCTGAAGTTCCAGTGTGACAACGGCTACAACCTGGTGGGAGATCCTCTGGTGGTGTGCATAGGGGGCAACGCCTGGAGCTCCGCTTTCCCCGCCTGCCAACGTGAGGACACGTTTTTCGAAAGAACCTTTACTGGCTTGCTTTCTGACTTCCTGCCACGTGGCAGCCTGTGGTATCATTCGCTTTCTAACACAGAGGCCTTTCAGAATTCTTTGCAACATCACTGAGTTTCTTCATCTGTTTCACAATACAGCCTGTGACAAGAAGTCACCCATTCAGCTCCTCGTAATCTGGCTGCAGTTTGTTGGAATGTGCTGATTTTGAAGTCTTATGTCATGACTGACACTTCCACATACATGTCTCTCAGACTTATTCATTATCTCTGTTGGCACAAAAAAAGAAAACAAACAAAACATGGTGTATGAAAATAGTAATAGTGAAAAATAGAAGAAATTAGATGACAGTGACTTGAGCTTTTGATTTCGTTTACAAATGTGGAAAAGAGAAGTGCAGCAGCCACTGACCACTCATAGATGGCTGGTGTACGTACAGATTATTGTGCAATACACATGACATAATGCCAGTGCTGCATTTTGTCAGTTTGTTAAGCTGCAACAGATGATGTGACAGGATTGCTCCATGGTCTCAAAATAACCAGACTTTTGTGCAGTGACGTTATATAGATATGTAGATGTGGTGGATTTTATTGATGTATTGGGGGGGGTGTAAAGAAGTGTAGCATTCACAACACAGTTTTGTAGCATTTGTGGGCCCTAGTGTTACATTGCTATGCTAGTATTGTGTAGTAGAACGATTTAAATGCCTCAGTTTAATCTGCATCTATCATTCTGTCACAGTGTCGCAGTCTTTACTAGTACATGTTATTTCTGTGCTACACCGTGACTGTAAACGACTAAGGACTTATACTGTTGTATTGCTGATACACGAACTACATCAGCTGGCATCACAAATTTTAAAAGCATATCCATCATTTCTGTCTCTCGCAGCCAAGTCTTGCCCGGCTCCTCCGGGCTGGAACAGCAGCGGGGACAGAGTCCAGCAGGAGTTTCGTGTTGGACAGTCGGTCCGCGTTACCTGCCCCAAAGGTCAGCAGGTGAAAGGCAGCGGCACCATCACCTGCAGGTCAGACCAGACCTGGAGCCCCATCAGCTCTGTGTGTGAACGTAGGTATTGTTATTTTTAAAGAGAAGATGAATCTCTTCTGTTTACTCAAGTCTCCTCAGTTGTTGTAGCAGCTTTTTAATCTGTAAGGAATCACATGCTTGTGAGGTGGCATTGAATAAATGTGACAAAGCAGAAAAACGTGATTTCATTTGAACGACTCTTTTCAAAGTGAATAAATATGCGAAGTATGTCACGTTTGTTAGCAGGAAACTAAATGATTAAGTTCGTAAATTATTTCATTAAAGAGGAAGTTTACTGCTTGTAATTTTCATGTTACTGTCACTGTGTGTTACCTCTGAACTACACAGGTTTAGTTCCTTTGTACCATTAATGTAAACCTTTCTGTTATATCATAGTAAAGCTACTAAGTTTAGTTTTTTTCAGTGAGATCATGTGATTTACTCACATTTCTACAAGTACTGCAGCGATTAAATGATGTCACTATACTCGCTTGTCGAAACACTGTGATTTTAACACTGCACATCTCCGCATGCTCCCCTTGTCTTGTTGTGCTTCTCTACACTTGCATGTCTCAGGTGAAGCGCTGTCTCTCTGTTGTCTCACTGAGCTTTTATCAAAACAAATGAGGCTGCTTCAAACACTGCGTCGGCTCCTGTGTGCTGAACTAATTACGGGCACCTCTGCGGCTTCTATGGCAACCTTTGTCAGATTGTCCTTTGATCATTCTCATGTGCAGTTGTCCTGAATATGCAGCACAGCAGTGCTCATGTTGCTGTGGCTCGTTGTATGTGTTTGCATGCTGTTTTGGGGGGTTTGTCTCCTACGTGCATGTTTATCCGAGTCCATTTTTGTCCTCAGGGGGATTATCAGTAAGGGGCTTTTACCAAATCAAACCAACACTGAACTGTTTGACACATTTGGATGTGTTGCATGAAAATCACTGTCTCCGGGGCTACTGGGGGGGTGCAGGAAACACACTGGGTTTAATTTAATAAGCACAGATTTCTCTCTGCGGTGCACACTTTGTACTCACATATGGGGATGGACAGAAATGTTACAGCGCAATAAATTTTACAGTCTGGGTTCACTTTACAGTCAGATTGGTGCAAACGTGTCGTTAAAGAGGCAAAGCAGCAGTGTTTGTAGACGGGGGTAGCAGTGAATAACTCGTGGGTCGTTCCATAGGGGTGTCCTGTGGCCCCCCACTCCATGTGGCCAACGGGGTGGTGCGGGGGGCGGTGTTCCAGTTCGGGGACGTGGCGGTGTACTCGTGTTATGGCGGTTACACCATGGAAGGCATTGGAAGGAGCAGGTGTCTGGAGAACGGCACCTGGACGCCGCCTCCCACATGCAGAGGTAGAGCGAACGTGAAACGGAGACTCCCTGCTTCAGCTGACTTATCCTGTAACTCTTACTGCCATGCAGCTTCTCAGCTTTTGAATTCTTCCCTTACCTACTGCTGCTTACGAAACAGAGATTTTAATCTGTGAAGGTCATTAACACGTATGTGCTTGCACTCTGGTTGCATGGGTACAGTCTATGGAAGCGGCAGAAGCAGGTTTGTGGGGGTGTTTTTTGTCTTCACCAAAGGCTCTGCTCTGACAGCTCGCCCTGAAGTTTATGTGCAAATACTTTCAGAAGCCTGGATCCAGGAAGAAAAACCTCACCCTTAAACAAGAAAAACACCTTTGTATGACGGGGTTTCCTTTAAATAATTAAATTATTTCAAGGGAAATCGGGCATGTAGAACATCTGTAGATTAAGCTTTGGCGTAACATCGTCAGGAGTTTAAGAAACAGTTCAGTTTACAGTTTTATTCTGAGTAAACATGAATCACACACGCACAGTTGTGGTATGATGGGAGTGTCAGCTGAACAGGATCCAGGAATTTAGACATTGGGAAATTCCTTTTCTCAGTCGGCACAAGCAGAACAAAGATATGACCTGCAGGCAGTTTTATGACTGCGCTGCATTTGAATGAGAAACAAATACTTCACCACACTATCACATTCACACGATAGTTACCAATCTGTCATCACTGTCTGCAACTGAATTACGATGTTACGCTCTTTAATAAACGTCACTCTGAAAAAAATTTGTTTAGTGCTGTACATAAAATAAAGAAAAGGGTTATTAAAATCAATAAAAAAAAGGTCACATTTGAAAGAAAAAACATGAAAACAATCATATCAGCCTGAAATCAGGTTCCTGTTGATCAAGTACAGATACTAAAGCAGACAGTCAAACTGATTGAGCTCCACCCTGAATCCCTGTGTGAAACTCAAATGACCGTTCAGATGTTTTGCATATAAAATATGAAAACAAAGGCTGGATCCAGGCTTAGCTTCCCTGAACAGCTGCTGAGTTTGTGCTCTTTCCTGCCTCCCTGCACACACTGTTGCTGTCCTGATGTGTTTGCACTTCATTTGTTTGTGTGCGTGAGGTTAAATGGCCATTTTTGTTGAGTGTCTTCTTCACTGTATAGCTGCACGTCTGGCTTTGTGAGATATGCTCACAGAATAGTAACTCTGTGTTACAGGGACCATTTCTCTGACCTTAATTTGATATCTTTGTCCGTGTGTCTGTGTGTCCTCTCCCTAAGCGGTGTGCTGGCTACAGTGTCAGAACGGAGGTGTGTGTCAGCGGCCCAACACTTGCTCCTGCCCCGAGGGTTGGATGGGTCGCCTCTGTGAGGAGCGTAAGTATTTAATAATCGTAAACATGTTTAATTCTCCCTTTTCACGCCCTGATCGTGATCCTCAGTGTTTTATGGTCAAACAAAGGCTAACTTTTTGCAGACACTGGAGCACAGAGAAGTGTCTGTTTGTAGCTGAAAAATGACTTCTCTCTGGTTTAACAAGACAGTCCAGATGTTTCTCTCATTTTATGTGATACCAGTACTTAATCAGAAGACATAAGACAGAAATTGTGGTGCAAGAAAAAACATATGTATGACAGTCTTACACAAGAAATTCTTGCATGCAGCTCACAGCTGTCGGCCAACTTCCTGTAAAAATCACCCAAACCTAACCCTGCTACATAACATAATCTGGCTGTGGACTGATTTTCAAAATGTCCCACGGTGGAAAAGATTTAAAAACAGAGAGAATGGTATTTGTCGCATGTTCACCTAAACTACAAGTTATATATATATATATTTATAAGAGCAATGAGTCACCAAAAACCAAAACAATCGTTGTGAAACAGTCACACTGGAATTAATCAGAAGGCTTTTAAACATACTGATTAATAAAGATGAAATGGCTTTAATGGCTAAGCTGTTATTTGATGGATTGCCATGAAGGTTTTTTCTGACATTAATTTTCTCCTGATGATCAGTTTCAAGTCATTTGGAAATCCTATCTGCATACCATCAGTGTTTAGCCCAACCCAGCTGTTGGGCAAGAGGAGCTTTGGAGCACCCTTAACCTTTCATCTAGCAACATCATCAAGACATTTTGATTTTATTATTTAAGAACAGATACCTGGAAAACTACCTGACCGACCATCAGCCTCAGCTCCACTGTGTTAGTGCTAGTTAGCAAATGCTACCATGCTAACATGCTAAACTCTTACAGGGCTAGATAAAGTATGCAAGCCAGAACATTAAGTTCATTTCTTGTAGTATAAGTGATGCTGCAGTTTTTGACCTCTTCATCTAGTTTTTTGTCCACTTTATATATATGATGTCAACACGCTGAAGCTCCACGCTGACCGCATGTTTGAGATGGTTTCAAAGAGATAGGTTCATGGTGATCTTAAATACCTGCCTCCTAACGCTCTCCTCTCCTTTTCATAATAGCTATCTGCATCCTGCCGTGCCTGAATGGAGGGCGCTGCGTGGCCCCTTACCAGTGCGAGTGTCCCACCGGGTGGTCGGGCACGCGCTGCCACACCGGTGAGTTCATGTGTCAGTGAAGCGTTCAGTGCTTACGATGTACGCAAGTAAATCTCAGCAGGGTTCCCATTACAGCAGGATCATCATCATCCTAGCAACACTTAGCCCAGAGGATTTCTGCCCCCTGTAGTTGTCTATTTATTGTTAATAAGTAACCTGCTTATATATAAGCTATTATTAATTTGGTGATCTGTCTGCTGTAAGTATTTGTGGTGGAAAATTTTATACCTGGTAACAAACTAGCATAATTATGGGCTGTGTGTTTGTTTTGTTACTGCTTTGCACACTTATAGGCCATTCTCCTATAATCTCACTGGAAAACCTCCAGGGTGACATTTATTGTCACGTGCTAGCTCAGTTTAGTGTCATATATACGGTCGTCCTTAACGTGCATATCTGCAGTCGTAGCAACTCAGAATGACGGAAACACCATCAGACACCAAAATTTAGCAAGAGCCGTACAAGGAAACTAAAGAAGCATTGCCATGATTACGAAGGCTTTATAACAAACGTCCTACAGTTGGATATACGTCAGTTTATGACCTCCACCAAGGAAGTTGTGGTTTTCGTAGTGCTTGCGTGAGTGAGTCTGTGTGTAAACGCGGTAGCTCAAAAAGTTTGAGTGAATTCTGATAAAACGTAGTGGTGTAGAGTGGGGTCATGTTAGTAATCCATTAAAATCGGGCTGACATCCATCGAGCTCTTCAACATCAACTTATTGATTTATTGGCCAAAAAAATCACAAAAAGCCTCAAAACTTAGGAACTTGTTGTATTGCCAACATATATAAAGTGGCTTGTAAAGATTTAGACATATTATACCCCATTTGACCTCTGACCTTTCCTTCAACGTCAACTGATTGATCTGAAGGTCAAAGTGACAATAATGCTATATAATAAATATCACATTACTTTATTGTGACTGTGTTACGTACATCATACATACATGTACAATGTTCCTGAGTAACACAAGCTTGAACACTGAAACAAGTCCTGCACATGCACTGTTAGACAAACATCTTTATCTTTCAATTTTATTTCTTTATTGCTCAGAGTGAGCTGTCACAGCAGTGTTAATGTTTATAGTGCGAGCTGACTTCATGGTTATAAAAGATACATTTCCTCCAACAATTATCTGTTGGGTTTCCTCATCAGACACCGTACTGACGATTTCTGTCTCTTGTCTTTCTGCGTGACCACAGCTGTGTGTACGTCAGCTTGCCAGAACGGAGGCAGATGCATCAGGCCGAACAGGTGTAGCTGCCCTTCAGGTTGGATCGGACACAACTGCTCCAGGTGGTTAGACACACACACCCACACACTCGTGACATATTAGACATTATCAAACTTCCAGACAGGATAAAAGACCAAAAAAAGAGAAAATATCCGGTGAGCAGCAGTTCTCTGAGTGAAAATGCCTTGTTGATGTCTGGGTACAAAGTCCAGACTGCTTTGAGGTGATAGGAAGCAACAGTCGTTCAAATAACCACTCATTACAACCAAAGTACACAGAGGAGCATCTCTGATAGCACAGCACGTCGAAGGTTGAAGCAGACGGGCTACAGCAGCACTTCAGGCTATTTTCTTGGCACACTTTGAGCCGCTGAGTACCAGCTGCTTTAAACACAGCCTGGCTGAGTATTGTTGCTGACCATGTCCACCTGTGTATGACCACAGTGTACCCATCCTCTGATGGATGTTTGCAGCAGGATAACGCACCACATCACAAAGCTCAGATCATCTCAAACTGCTTTCTTGAAAACAACGAGTTCACTGTAGTCAAATCACCTTTACCGTCTCCAGTCCAGTGAATGGATGAGCAGCTGACAAATCTTCAGCAACTGTGTGATGCTCTCATGTCAATATGGACCAAAATTTCTGAGGAATATTTCCAGCACCATGCTCATTTTGCACTCTAATAAGTGTGTTTCCTGTGCTAAAGGTTTACAGTCGTGCTAGAAGCTCTGCACAGATGATAGGAATGGCTTTGTCGCCATCAAGCAGTAGAACTGACCTGATTTCAGCCTGACGGTGGTGCTAGAGCAAAAGTCTGAGGACCACTAAGATATTGTTATTCATCCTCTGAGGGGCGAGAATAAAACATCCTTTTTTACAGCAGGCCGGTTGGACCCAGGAACTTCAGACAACCTCAGTTATTTAGTTCATAACTTTGCATGTCTGATCATAAGACAAGTGAAAAAGCTACTTGCATGTAAAATGACATCTTTGGCAACTTAAACCCACTTGGTTACATTTCAACATGTACTTGGTATTTGAAATCTTTCAAGTTGGAGGATGTGTGTTCAAACCTTTCAAACTGTGGTTGATCAGAAAGTGAAACCAACAGGTGACCAAATAGGAGAAGTCTTGAGGCTTCTCACAAATCATCCACTAACAGGAGCCAGTCAGCTCTTAACAGCTGAGTGACTGCTACTGCTGGCAGAATATTACAAGCCGATCTCCTTTTTAGAAACAAAAAAAGTGTCCTTAAACTTGCAAAAGTTACATTTGATTTGTGCGCAACGGGATAGCTTAGTTTTTCCTATGATTCACTGACTTCTGAATTAGATTCCCCAGAATATCAGCCATGGATAGTCTGCTGTAACCTCCTGGAAGTCCACCAGAACTCCAGTGACTCATTTACAGTCAGAGTTTAGCATGTGACTAAACGACTGCTTAACAGAAAGCACAAAGAAAGAGCTAGAAGTGTGGAAATGTGGATGTTGTTCTAATCCATGAGGGTAAACCTGCAATGCTTCATAGTATGGATTTCTGGCCGTAAGTTTCAGTTTTTCCTGCTGATAGATCATCGCTGGCCACTGATACTGTACAAAAGCAGTGAGGTAACAAATAAATGACAGAAAAGTTCCTGTTTTCCCACAAACTTTGTGTCCAATCAACGAGCTCCATACTTTTTACATTAATTTCTTCCGATTTAAGCCCAGCCATGCTGCCATGCTCTCAGTTAATACAGCAGCATTATTGTATCCTGTGGAAACTGCACTTTAATATATGTTGGGATATCTCAGGGATAAAATGTGTAGTTAAACTTATTTTCACTGATGGGAAAATTTCACTGGTAAGGCCCACTTAAGATCAAGGTGGGCTGTATGTGGCCAGTTGTATCTGTTGGTTGGTGCCAATAAACTGTTATATGAATGGATGGGTGTAGTGCAACACAAAGATTTACTGCGAGCCCAAAGCATAATGCTCCCATTAAAAATTCATATAATTAATTTATCCCCACTGAGTGCATCCAGACCTTTGTTCACAGAGTTACGATGCGTTTCCACAGCTAATGACAGTTTCTTCCTTTTGCAGGAAGAGGAAGCCAGGACCTTATCATTTCTAAAGTTTCGGCTCTGTGTGAATCACGTTATGAAGGGAATCCTTGTATAGTCAACCAACACTCGTAAACGATTCACTCATCTCTCCGCAAAGCAAGAACGATTTTGTAAGATAAAGCTGTATTTTTTCATATAGAGACTCAACAGTATTAAACATATGCTGCTATATACTTGTACGATGTGTACAAACTATTGCTGTGATGGTCCATTGTATATGTGTAAACTATTCTCACATTTTTATTAAAGCATAAAATACCATCAAAGCCTGTTGAGTTAATTGCAGTTCATTTATTAAAACCACCTTGTCGAGCACATTGACATACAAAGGAGTTTAAGTAGAATTAAATTAAGTGATCGGCTTCATATTTCATCCTGTTGTTAACACAGACACACTAAACTATTATGGGATATGTGGATATTTTATTGCCTGTTTGGGATAGACTTCATAGATATGAGGAATGTACAGAGGGTAACAGCTTCTACTGTGAGGCATTTTTCCTCCTCCTTTTACAACATGGGTGTGTCAACTGGACTTCTTATCTCAGCTCTGATACTTTGTCCTTTAGCGTGTTTTCGTTGGCACCAGAGAACTCGTGTACCTGAAAGAAGAGGGTTAAAAAAAATAAATAAATAAAAATCATTAAACATTCACATTTTTCCATTTACTGAGCAATCTTAGAATTCATTGGCAAAAAGAGGAAGACCATCAAGTAATATTAAACAATCTCCAGCCAGCTGATTTAGCAACTAGCTTTTAGCAGATTTAAATGTAAGCGTTTGTACTAACAGTTCCAAAAACAAAGAGGAGAGAGTGATTTCAGCACAAATTAAAGCGGTTTTTCTGAGCTGGTCTGTGAATTAGCCAAAAAGAAACACTTAAAAACACTCCGACTTACCTTCTGGTTATTCTTGTAAAAGTGGAAGGTGGGCATGCAGCTGATTCCACAAGATGAGCTCACATCCTGAAAGACAAAGCAAAAACATCAGATGAACCGACTGTCATAAATATTAATGTCTCCCCACATGTGGGCAGTTCAGGCCAAAACATGAAAACAAATTCATTACAGAGTGCCCGAGACTCAGCCTGCCTGCATCGGACCTCTGCTTTGCCCGTTTCACCTCTGGAAAAAAAATTACTCTTAATTTGACTTTTACAGACTTAAACTACAACAAACGGCAAGGTTTGTTTATGACTGCGGTCTGTACAAAAACAAGCAGCCATTGATGGACGGTCACCCGAGTACGCTTGGATTTGTTCCAGCAGGCAGTGACTCGTTTTACGGACCTAGAAACCTATGCTGGTTAATGATCTGGCAACATGAAAACAAAGTCACACGCAGGTGACAACATTTCTCAAGAGCCAAAGTATTTACAGCTTCACTGAAATTTAAATTGAATCCATTTCAATTACTTCCGTTTTAAAAAGGTCATCAGTACTTCTAAGCCCCGTTTCCATTCGACTCTGATCAATTGGCGTTCGTGGCACTACCTAAAGTGCGTTGTCATCATCATAGCAACGCATCAGAGCATCCCACGACATAATTAATATGCGACATGAACGCTACAAAAAAGGCAGCCATCGAAGCAAGAATATACCTGCTGCTCGGTCTGTTGCTTTTCGTCAGACTCGGGGATCACAGCGTTATTTTTGTAGCCATTTCCCTTGTTGCCGGGTTTCAAAAATAGTGGTTTTAATTTTCGTGAATGAGACGCTCTCATGACTCACCAGCCAATACTACTGACCAGCCAATCGGTGACATGCAGTGTGACGACGTCATGCTAGGATCGCTTGGAACCCTGAGCAAGAAGGTACTAAAAAAGCGACCTTGTGAAAACCGTGGTGAACCGTGCAGAGTAGGTACTAATGGAAAAGGGGCTCCAGTGTATCTGCTGACTTTCCAAACATTTTAGAGGTCAGATTAATTAACAATGAGAAGTTTATTGAAGATTGACAGTTATTTCCATCTCCATATTTTTATTGTTGGAGAACCAGACTAGCTTAGCATGATTTTTTTTCTTTAAGCTTTGTTGTAGCGCCTCAGATCGCCCAACTGTCTCAAACTAATTTAGCTCTGTTCAAGTCAGCTTTCTTCTGATTTGCAAACAGAAGGTTTCATTGGAAAGTAAATGGTGCTTGCTTTGGATACCCGCTTTAACATTACAGAGCCAGGAGTAGAAAAATAAAACTGGGACCTCATTTAAAACTAGCCAAAAAAAATAAAATAATGTTTTCCAGCTTAACAGGTCCGACGTGGCATCAAAGGCTCATGTTTACAGCTTCACAGATCAGACACTACATGGAGTCTGGCCAGAGGCTGGAACACCCTGCATGTGTAAACGCAGGCCTCGAGTCAGCATGCGTGTCAGAGGGTTACCGCATGTGGCTGCAATACACCACCCTACCAGAAGCTGCAATCCCTCCATAACAGCGCAGTTACTGTTTATAACAATTATCAAGCAAAGGTTGCTGTGGTTACAAAAACCTGTGCACCGTGGTTTGTTGTTACATGAGCCAGCTGTGGTTCCTGGTGAAGGGATTGTGTATATGGCTCACAATGACTCACACCAGGTCAAAACTACAAACCTGTACAAACAAGGTGCTTCATAACTCTCCCACTAAGATTATGTCACCACAGATTCCTGGCATAGGCTCAAATATGTCTTGGGTTTGATGTGAAAGTGGAAAAGTTCATTAAATTATTATTTAAAAAAAAAAAAAAAAAAAAAAAAACAGAGTCCAACTCAGGCTTACCTCTGCCTCATCGACGTCCACCTTCAGGAAAATCACGTTCTTGTTATCGTCATCAGCCGCCATTTGCTGCAATACAGGAAATCAGTGAGTTGACCAAAATGCATGTACAGAATGTAACTGGTGCAGGTTAAATAGAGAAATTTCTAACAATCCAAGTCTTCTGTTTCCACTTAATTGCCATGGAGTCTTCCAAGTGAAATACATTTTCCTGCTTCGCACAAATACAAGTGTTTAAGAAGCAACCAAGGGTTTGCATTTGTGTTCACACCACTTACAGCAAACAGTGGGGCAATCTGTTTGCAGGGGCCGCACCATGTGGCTGTGAAGTCCACCACCACCAGCTTGTCTCCAGCTTCCTTCAGGATGCTCTGGAACTCTTCCTAGAGAAGAAAGAAGAAACAAAAACCAGACATGCTTTTAAACATGTCACAAGTATAATTTACCAGACTACGACAGCTAAAAAGCTACATTTCAGATGTTAAAAAATAAATAAAAATGCAGTTTTGTGTAAGCGTTGCTGTCCGCTTCCCTCGTGAACACTGCCCGATGCCGTTTTAACACACGGGATCCAGATTTCAGCACAACACTTTCAGTTTGGTAAATTTAGACTTCAGTATGCTGAAACATGACCACATTACTTGAGGGTTTAAACCAGAAGCAAATGATACACATCAGGTTTTTTTTGGCCTTTTGTTTAGTGCCTTTGCGTGCAAGACTGATCATTACAGAAATGAATTTCCTGTTATTCCATACACTTGAATATATTTTATGCCGCGGCAAATGAAACCCTGACGACTGTATAAAATACAAAGGTAGAGTGTTAAATAAAAAGTGGGGATTCTCGTCTCTCATGCTTCACTTTCCAACTCTTTATCAACCAGTATAGCAGTGCTGTTTTCCGAGGCTTCCTCACATTTCTCTGTAAGCTTCAGAGTTTATTTATGGCGTTTTCACCATAAAAAAAATAAATAAATAAATAAAAATAAAAACCCATGATGCATTCGTGATTTGAAGCCATAAAAACACTTGTCCTGATACTTTACAACTCGCTCTCCGTTCACTTCCGAAGCAATCATGGCACCAACAGCGGCTATAAACACTAAAGTGCAATGTCCTGGCTGAGAGAAAAGCAAACAGCCGTCCACACCTACCCATCCTGCAGCACCCAGGGAACACGCGTGGCCTGCTGTCCAGCACTTTGATAGCTCCGAGCTGTTACGTGTGCTAGCAGCCCTTAGCATCTTATCCCCGGACTATCTACCCATCAATGCGGCGTAGTTCACGCTAGAGCAGCGTGGTTTAAGTCAGAATCGACTCAGGTGGCCGACAGTTTAGTTTACTTTCCCCTAGTTTTGCTAGCGCTGAGTGCGCGTCTCGCTACAAGATGGAAGGGTGCGGCAGACTCATAGTGAAGGTTAGCTGCATCCATTTACAGTTATTCTAGCGATCAGAGAAGCAACTATACACGCTTACTCTAGATGTGTCACACACGCAGAGTGGTTTAATCCAAAACGATGCTTAACTTTGTAAGATAACGCCACAAAATTCCACAAGATGGGCTCAGCTAACATGGAGAATGAATCACGAGAGGGAAACATGCGCGCGGCTCCGGCAAAAACAGCACGGAGCGTGAAAAGACAGTAAAAACAGCATTTCAAAAAGGGAAAGAAAGTGCAGAAAGCAGCGTAAACAAACTTACCAGGTTTTTCACTTCGCGAACCATACTAACGTCCGATGAACAAGCCTCAGAGAACACAACTAGCTACCAAGTTTCCGAATGCCCTATTTTAAGCAGACACGCCGCGCTTTTAATGACAGGCGCGTACAGTTAGCCGTCAAAAGGCCGGTCAAACGGAAGTCACTGTACAGTGATTTACAAAATAAGAGCCAATCAAGGTTTCGGTCAAGGTTTGAGCGACTAAAGCGTTGGCTTTGCCGTGTCTGTAAAACGCCTTAAAATATCATTTAATTCGTCACAGAATTTATCTTAATATATAGTTTGTTTTTGTGTCGTATCGAGTATTCAAACCGCTTTCCCCCCAATGAATACGTTTATTTTGAAAGGAACGGTTTTACCTAAAAGGGTGTGAGAGAGCCGCCATTCGACATTTATCTTCTTTACATGTGTCACAAATGTTGTTTCTTCCTTTTTTCTAAAAGATGAATCAGACCGTATACACAACAAAAACGTCGTGTTTACAGTTTTGTATGTTTGTATTTAGACAATTATTGATAGGCTACTTCTAAAAAAAAGTTTTAAATTTAATATAGGATTTTTTTTATTATATGTGATTTATACAAGCATTATTAGATTTATTTATAGAGCTTGGTAACTGTTATATGTTTAAATATTTGTAGTACTTGAATTTTGCGGTTTCACTGTAATAACGAAGGTTGACCAAAGAAAGTCAGGATGACTTGACAAATTCCAGCTTTACCGTAAGTGAGTGAGTATGCGTAGCTCAAATTCACTGCCGGGAGGTAACGCCCCGTACATGATCTTTCGTCATTACGTCACCACGTCACAACAATAGAGTTGGGGGGTTTTTTCCCTGGATGTATCGAGCTGACCTATGAGTGTTATTTATATATGTGCGTGCAGAAAGGCAGAGCAAAAGCACGTTGGCTTTACAACTACATTTACATTTCTATTTTTTCCCTCAATCCAGGCACCAAATGTTAAGTAGCAACAGTGAGTCTTATGCACTTTGGTATGGAAATATAGACATTTGCATTCCTCGGTGATTTCCCATTAAACTCTTTCCAGATGACCTCACAGGTGAGGAGCTTTCAGCTCCACAAAGTAACTTCTTGCGAGACTTCTCATAACTTACCATTTACTTGAGACACGCACACACTAACTGTCTGAATAAATACATTAACCTGTAATGATGATAATATCAGGATGTGAGGCAAATAACATGGTTTATTTTGCATCAAAATTTCTCTATATTCAGAAAATATTTGGTGGTGCTAACAGTTTTGTGTATTAATTTAATGTGTTTTATCACATCTGTATAATTTCTGTGACTGGTGTATGGTACTGTAAAGTACTGCTTCTCTTCAGAGTGCCATTACTCATTAGTGTTTTGGCAGTTGCCTATATAGGCCTAGGACCCCCAGATGCATAGAAAACTCTTAGCCCTGTAGGTGCACAGAGTCCTGGTACTATAAATGACTATAACAGATTTACAGCAGCATGTGTAACCATGGAGCTCACCCTCAACACAACCTTATGAAATTCTAATGGCCATCTAAAAATACAGCCTGTTTCCTGATCAAACAGGAGTAATTGCAGTCTAAAACATGAGCACATGGAATGATGAATGAATGCAGCAGCTACAGAGCTCCACGTCTTACCCTGGGATTTGCTTACGTGACAGAATAAGAATCCTGTGCACAGAGCCATCAACTCTTTCTCTCTTCATCAGTGAAACTGCCCTCTGCGACGCACTTTCTCCTGGACGATGAGGATGGCAGCACTGTGCAAATCACCAAAACCTAACAAGTTAAACAACCACTGCTGGTGTTTCAGGGTGCATTTATCATTTGTTGTTATCAGTCTCAGTCAATCGCTATAAAACAGACTAAACCACAGTGGCTTATTGTGAATATAACAATTTATTACTAAATCTGTCATTCATATGTAAGGTTGTTTAAAATTATATCAGTTATTAGTAATGCTGGCTCTCTTGCATTGAACTCTTGTTTCTCCTCAGACTGCGACGACGGCCTTGCCAATGTTTTCTCCCCGCATCATCCCCATAAAAGCAGCCGGCATGTTTTCAAAGCCTTTTGTGACGTGCTCCCGACACCGCAGTTTGCCCTGTGCACACACATTAAACGGATCAGAAATAAGTGTATATGTTTACTTAAAGGAAATCATCCAGCATCATAAAAACTAAATAACTAACCTCTTTCACCCATGCCAAGAGTCTCCTAAGGGTTTCAGGGTGCTTGTGCTGCCACCTGGTTATCAAGAAGCCCTCCATCTTCAGTTCCTTGATGATCATAATGACATAGGGGTACAGCCCTAAAAGAAAGATAGTTCAAAATAAAAATATGACTTTAACATAAACTCCAAGGAAACAACAATTTATGTCTTTGACTGTCTTGTGGCGCCACAGCTATTAGGGATCTTCAGCAGTGCAGCAGCTCCCTCTAGTGGAAAAAGGCATTAATACCTGAGACATTGCTGTGAGTGTGTTGACTGAATTTCACTAATATGGAAAGGTTGTTAAAACTTGAAGGATTTCCTCTTGCAGTACTACTTTAAATGTATATTCCTTGTGCTGTGGTGCAGATCCTGTCTGAAGGTAAAGTCAGAAAACCTTCAAGATTTTTGAAAATAAAAAGTAAATTAGGGCAGTAACACACCTGTCTGGGGTTCACTGTCATTGTAGGTGGAGATACTTCCACACACAGCTATTCTTCCAAAGTTCTTCATCTGCTGCAAGACAATGAATGAAGAAGGGCCTCCCACCTAAAAATCAAAGATCGAGAGAAGAGCTCAGCAGTGATTAAATATTACATGCAAGCTTGAAACTGCACCACCACTGCTCACGTTCTCAAAGAAGCAATCGTATCCTTCAGGTGAAGCCTTCCTCAGAGCCTCCTCCAGGGAACCCACAGTTTTGTAGTTGAAGGCCTCATCAAATCCCAGCTCTTTGAGGTAAGCCACTTTGGCATCAGAGCCTGCCGAGCCCACCACCTTACAGCCCTTGATCTTGGCGATCTGTCCCACCACGGAGCCCACCGCTCCAGCTGCAGCGTTCACCAGCAGGGTCTCACCTTTCTGGAGTCCCAACACTTCTTCTATCCCATAAACAGCCGTCACTCTGCAGAGAAACAGAAACAGTAAATCCAGCTGTTTTGTTTCATTTTGGACTTAAAACTCTTTGGGCTTCATATAAACTCTAATTACTTTTTTTTTTTTAAAGGTAATTAATTAGTGCATGTATAATGACTTCAGCTCACAAGCAAGAGAAAACACCTGGAAATTCCTACTTTTTCTTAAAAGGCTATTTCTGCTTATTACTAACTCTGTTGTCTATTAGCACTTTTAGCTGTGAACTAAGAGCAAATGAACTTTAAAATGCTAAATTCATATGATCCATGCAGGTGACTTAAATCTGTCTTACCCGGGCATCCCGATGGCACCCAGAGCCAGAGACAGGGACACATCTTTAGGCCACTCAGGCAGGATGGGATATCTGTCACGTCTGTCTATCATAGCCTCTAAAAAGAGATGTAAATTCCAGGTCTGAAAATAAAGCCAGTGCCTTAATGTTGTATTCTTTTTCCTGGCCAATAGAGGGCAGCCTTGTTTTTGGAAATAGCCGGCCCACAGCAGTGATTCCCAAAGTGTGGACCAAGCACCCCTGGTGGACTGTGAAGGTACTGCAGTCGGACTTATTGCGTTTGTCTTGAAGTTCGTCCCAGTGGCAGGTACATTGAGTACAAAGCAATAATTTGGCAAGTGTTGCTAAAGAAGGTCATCAGGTTAAAGTGCAATTTACTCAACAGCCACACTAAAATGAATCTGAGCACTTATCTAAATTCACCTTAGGTTCAATCATCAAAAACTGTAAGCAAATATTATTGAAGATGGATGGCAGCCTCGGTAATGTGCTCTGTTGTAGTTCCTTTGTTTTCATTAGTCCACTGTTTTTGACTGACTGCTTTAATCAGTGTAGAACTGCAAATCAGTTCACCCACATCAATTTTCCAGCATTTTGCTCAGAGTTTTTCTGAACTCTTTACCCGATCTATGCTTCTCCACTGAATCTATGTAGAGCCTTACAACATAGCCTCTACATAGCTTTGGTAATAAACAGCAGATGATCGCGGTTTCATTTTTCAGTACACATCAGAATCACATCACAACAGATAAAAGGAGTTTCCGACCGTTAGTGTGTGGGTGATCGTGGCAAGAGTTGGCAGTTCGCCTTGTAATCGGAAGGTTGCTGGTTTGAGCCCCGGCTTGGACAGTCTCAGTCGTTGTGTCCTTGGGCAAGACACTTCACCCGTTGCCTACTGGTGGTGGTCAGAGGGCCCGGTGGCGCCAGTGTCCGGCAGCCTCGCCTCTGTCAGTGCGCCCCAGGGTGGCTGTGGCTACAATGTAGCTTGCCATCACCAATGTGTGGATGACTGAATGTAGTGTAAAGTGCTTTGGGGTCCTTAGGGACTAAGCGCTATACAAATACAGGCCATTTTACCATTTGTGTTTCGTACTTGGCTACTTGACTTCCAATCATCACATCTCCCTCCTTCATGCTGATTTTGCTGAACAACCTGTTGAGACCAGCAATGTGTTATAGAGGATATGTTTTAGCTTTTGAGAACAACAAAGTATTTTTATCAGAAGTCTTAATTATAATGAAAATAACTGAAATAAGTTGTTCTGTTCTCTTCCCACCTCATGTATGGGTCAACACTGAGAAACACCGCTTCCAGTAGCACCTCTGCAAACAGAAGCGCACACATTTAAAGCGCTACGTGTGTAATTTTTAAGAAACACTAAAGAGCATGCATTCCTGCTCAAGCCATAAGTAAAGAGAAGAAACAAACTCGCCTTACCTCCATCTTTGGGCTCAGGGAGTTCCTCCACCTTCAACCCAAAGTTGCTTTTCTTTGGGAAGCCATCAAAATACTTAGTCATTACCCATGACTTAGCTTTGACCATGATTCTTCTCTTTATGGCAGCTGCAAAAAAGATTTTCCTTTAGTGTTATCAAACTCAAAGGACAGAAATGCTGTGTCATCCAGAACTGTGCAAATACAAGTTTAATGAAAAAGCTAAAGAATAACTATTTTTATTACACATTTACTCGGTGTAATACTGTGTATGTGGTACTACCTTTATTTATCCAGACTTCACGTCAGCATTGTTGCGGCTCAACCAACCAATGGCCGCGGCAGGCTAAACATGAGGACACAGATGACACGCAACAATAAACACATAAAATACACTTCTGTACCATTTGCTCCTTTTATTCCACATGCAACTGTCCAATATACAAATCAGTGCCTGGGATTAACTATTAAACAAATGCACAGATTGCACAAACAAATAACTGCAACTCACCAATAACTGCACTAACTACTATGTCAAATTACAACTTGGTCTATGGTATCAATTAGTGCACAAATATACAAAAACCATTACGTTCCAGTTAAAATACATCAAAATCATTCAAGCTGCGGCCAACAGAAAGTTTTGCCTCATGCTCACCCTACCTTTCTGCTCATCAACATCAGGTGGCGTGAACAGGTGAGTGCAACCACATTTATCATCTACCACACCCATGAGACACGCCCCACACCCGTGCACCAATACAGTGAGTCCATTTAAACCAACCCACTTAGTCAAACAGGAACAACTCATATGGCTCCTACAAGCATATTATCCACCATTGATGGTTTACAGTCTGCCAAAAACTTTCTCTGGTGCCCTGAAAACCTCACCTTTGTCTCCCTTTCTTTAAGTTGCATTAACAACAATAATGAGAGAAAAAAACACAGAAGAAGAGTTGATGTCTTCTACTACTTTTTTCCAAACACTTTAGGCAAAGAAAAGAGAGACCACCTAAATTAAATGTAATTATCACATACTTATTAAAAGCTAGCTTCCAATATATTAAGTTTCTAATAAGGCCAATGACCAGGTAAAGCATGTGGCAGTGTTTCTATTTAACACAAGCTACCTTGTTATTTCTTTAGAAGGACAAGCTAATAACTTTATTTTCAAATATAAAGCCAAACTAGATTTTACCATTTACCAGGCCACTAATCTGTTTTACGGCGTTTCACTTTCACAATAAAACTCGTATCTAAGCACAATTTTTAACAAATGAAATATTGGTTAAATCTAAAAGCAGTTTGCTTATGTTAAGATTTGACGTTAACAGCTGCACATTCAGGAAGAGTTTAGGCTCTTATCTAATGGCTGCAAATCTCACTTTTCCATTATAAACGAACAACAATACATTTCACTGAGAGATTTTTATATAAGGTTTTTAACGCTGTAGGGTTAATTTTTAAGTAACATGAGCTGAGAGGCAGCATGTAAACAGGGTATTAGTGATATGAACGCTAGGCTAACACTGGCCAGCTAGGAAGTTTATAAACTGAGTAAGAGTAAATATTTACTCACCAAATCAGTGTAGAATCAAACAATCTCTTGAGCTGAAGCTTCTCCTGCTGCATCCAGGTTTGCTCAGCATAGCCCATAAAAAAGTAGCTGCCATGAACATGTGGACTGATCTGTGTAGTGATGCGCGAATCATGAACGAATCGTTCAATACTCGAGAATCACTTTACTGACTCATGAATCATGATTCACAAGCCCAACTGACTCATCCACGTTGCTCAGAGGCGGAGCCAGACATTTGAAACACCCGGGGCTTAGCCCTAAAGGGTGGTATGCATGTGGGATTTTTTTCTTTTCTTTTTTTTTTTTTTTTTGGGGGGGGGGTAGAAATGACTGAGATCAATAGGCTCTGTTTTGAGTTTTGTTCAAAAAAGAATGACTTCATATAGGAAAAAATATATCAATATATCACACCTTAAGCTAGGTTTTTAATTAAGCAGCAAGGCAGAACAAAGTCAGGGCTGTATCAAGACACAGGGACTAAACCCCAATTCAACCAGACCCAGAACTGATCCGGAATTAAAACAGGACTACAACAGTTCAAAATCAGGACTACTGAGGACTTAACCAAGACAGAATCAGAAACAGAACTAGATGATAGTAGCACTAAAAATCATCATAGACCTGCACTACACTTATTTTTTAATTCTACCAAAGTACAATATTTAGATTGAGAAAAGTTTATATAATTATTTAGCCTTGTTGTGCAAACAAGCCTGCATAACTTAATAAATATAGAATTTGAAAAATAACAAACCTAAAAAGAAACACTAGGTACGAGATACATGAGGACCTATGATACGGTGATACTTTTGGTAAACAACCATTTGACTAACATGTGTGTCTCACCCGCTCTTGTTCATCTCTGCTCCTCTCTCTCCCTCTGACAATCAAGCCAAACACCAACATCATCAAATATACAGTTGAAACCAGATATTTATGTACTCTTCAGATAAAAACACTTTTTTAATTGTAACATCAAATCAGACAAAATGTTTATTTTTTTAGATTGATAAATATAAAAAACATAGTTGTTAACCCTGGATGGCCCTTAAAAATGCATCCCTTTAGAGCCCTGGGGACCAAAAATGGTCCCGCCCCAAAAGTGCAATAAAAAGATTATATATTCATATTTTTTTCCACTTTAAATTGGTCAGTCTTTTAAAACTACTTCTCCCTGAAATATTCATATAAAGTTTTAATTATATTTTCGTTGTTTTAACCCTTTAAATCCCAGTTTTATTACATGAGCGCCCTGTTTTTTAGCCCCAAAAAACAAAAAACTAAATATTTTCCAAAAAAACCATTTGAAGTAATATTTGTTTGTTATTATAATTAGGCCTTTAGATGGACTAAAGATTGGCACCAACAGTCATTTCGATCGCCTTTTTTTTTTTTTTTCAGGACCAGAAAATGGTCTCCAGGCGGCAAATGCTCCTCCTCTAGGCCGAAATAAGTGCATGTTGCCGGGGTAAGTCGCGACGATCACCGGGGCACGATCACCGGGGACTGCTTTTTCCAGCCCACACGTCCGATACCACGTGACAACAAATACGTCATTTCCTGTTGACTAAAAAAAAATGCACCCTCTCCAAGCAGCCCGCTGTTTTCCAGCAGGGATCAAATGTGGAGCAAGGGCGCCACCCGGTGGACAAATAAAAAAATTACAACTCTAAGGCTCATAGACCAAAACGAAACGGAAACATAAGTAATCACCAAGACATTAACGGTAATAATTCTGCAGTGAAAAATAGCGTTTATAATGGAAGTCAATGGGCCAAAAATGGTCCCTAGGGCTCTAAGAGGATGTGTATTGTTAGCTTAGCCACTGAAGCTAATTTAAGGAAGTCAGACTTGAATTTTGAAATGAAATTATGCCAAACTTTTTTTTAGAGAATTTGGCTATATTCCATTCAACACAGTGCAAATGGCTTGTAACTGAAAAACTAAAGGGACCAAAAATGGTCCCAGGGCCAAAGAAGGGTTTAACTTTAAGAGTAAAGAGAGAAATTATCTGTATTTCTTAATTGCAAATGGCACCAAATTGTATTCAAAATTGAGCCACACTTATGGAGCTCCACAGTTCTTTTCCTGGTGTTTTGGTTGACATCTCTTGATGTTCCCATGTCACAGAAACAGGCTCTGTGTTTTTCCTTATATGCATCCACAGCTGTGCCACCAATTTACTCACATGGACTCTACTAACCTGTCAGAAGCTTCTTCAGCTCAGAATGGAATCGTCTGGAGTTTCTTATTAATTAACAATAAACTTAGTGTATATGTGCTCCTAAATTTGATGAAAGTGATTAAAGTAGACAGCTCCCTCTTTTTATTCTGACATTTAACTAATTCAAAAGATACTTCAACATTTATTTATCTAAAACAAAAGTTTACTCTAAATTGATGTTTAACAGTAAAAAAAAGTTTTTATGTTTTCTCCATAAAGTGTATGTAAATATCTGGTTTAAACTGTGAATATACTGCTGTGTATTGAAATTCCTCTTGTTTTGCATAGATATACTGAACAACATCCGAAGCATAATATATAAAATAACATCTACCTGAGTTTTTTCTTTGAAAGAAGCTCCTTATGTCCATTGTTGTGTTCATCAGTACACAACTGAAACCGATTTAGAGAGTTTGTTTAGCTGTGGAGGGTAACAACTGAAAATATGAAATGTAAGCTAAGACTCTAAAAAATCAGCATTGCTGTTCGGCTTTTTATTTATCCATTTGTTGATTCACTCGAAGAGCAAGTAACGCAACCAAGTGATCAGTTTGATATCAATCTTTTGTGATACACCGTCATATTTACATTATTAGTTCAGTACGAATGATTTGCTTTGGTACCTGGTCAAACTTAAGCTCTCCTCTGTCTGCAGCAAACTCGCAGGCAGCAGCTTCTCCCCCCTCGCTCACATGGGTGCTGTGCTCAGTCGCCTAGTGCCTGAGCTCGGATCATACCAAAATTAGGGGGAATTTACGACGGTGCGCTCTGTGCTTCGTGTGTTGTTTTTGTTTTATACAGTTGTCAGTCAGGCATCTAGCTAACAAATTACACTCCAAAAGACCCCATGCTTCTGAAAAAATGACCCGGGCTTAAGCCCAGTAAGCCACCCCCCGCTCCGCTGATGGTTGACTCCAAATCTCCCGAACACTATGTCGATTTGAAAACGCAAGACCGAAACAGCGAGACCAAGACCGAGACCAAGACAAAAGTCAGTCGAGACCAAGATGAGACCAAGACCACGTAAAAGTGCAAGACCGGTCTCGAGACATCCAACTCTACTGGCTTCATGGACAGATAGAGCTGGGTGTCATCTGCATAGCAGTGAAAATGTATGCTATGTCTTCTAATGATGCTGCCTAAGGGAAGCATGTATAATGTAAACAGAATTTTAGAAATGTTTTTGCTCTTTTTTGCTCTATAAAATTGTTTGTTTGTTTTTTTTTAGAATCATTCATCTTAGCAGTAGGATTTACATGAAAAGAGAAACAAATTAAATTTGAGTGAAAATGTACATTTTTTTGCACTCTCTGGTCGACTGACTCAGTGAATCAAATGACTCAAAAAATCGATTCACTTTGGTGAGTGACTCATTAAAACTCGAATCAGTAAAAAGAATCAAATTTACCATCACTAGATCTGTGTGCGGAAGGAGGAAAGCAGTGACATGGCATTTTCAAACCATATAATTTTATCATTCCGCTGAATGGATCCTGCCCTCTGTCCGTTTCTCTACAGAGTAAATGTACTTAGTTACATTCTACCACTAAAAAGCAAAATTTTCAGCTTACTTAGTTTTTCTTATTCAAGCAAACTCAAATAAACTGAGTTGAGTCAGTTAATTAAATAAATATTTATTACACATGTAATTAATTAATTACACATTAATTAACTGACAAAGTCAAATGGACTAATCATGCATGTAACTGTGTCACTATATATCAGCATTAACAGGACCTCAGTTTGGTATTTCAGAAAGTTGCTGATCTCAGACCTGCACAGCTTCTATTTTCAACACTGAATACACTCAGCTGCATGAGGACATGATGTTTTTTTTGTTTGTTTGGTTTTTTTGTTGTTTTTTTTTGGGGGGGGGGGGGGGTTGATACAATTAAATAATACCTTATGGAGGTCAAAGGTTGAAGGTCACTTGTATATTGAACTAAAAACTTCTGATCTGGAATTCTTTCATAGTGTTTTTTGTTAATAGTGTGTTATTTATCAGTAATCCAGAGTCATCCATACCAGAGTAACCAGAGAGGATACTATCTATTTAAATATATAACTTCCTACAGGACTGAATATATCTTTATGTAAAAGTCCGGAGCCTCTGAGGATTATCTAAGTACTTCTACCATGACACAAACCAAAGGCCTCCATCACAGTGTTCATGAAATGCTGAGATTAACCATCTTCTGGGGCAGGTCTACAGTGGAGTGCTGAAGATTTCCCTGTGAGGGAGCTGGTGGTGATGAACAGGAGTTTCTCCTTGATCCCTGCAACGAGCTTTAGTCTTCCTGATGTTTCTGAAATGAAGCCTCTCTCATGGGTCAACAGAACTTCTGGCACAGGACAGCTGTGATGAAATAAAAGGACCTCTGGACCCAGGAAACCAGCCTGGTCCTGATGGTCTTCCTCACTAGTTTCCCCCCAGGGTGAATGTAGCTGTCTATACATTTTTTTGAGGAATTCTACACATGTTATTGCTTTTGCGTAGAAGGTCATACGGTTATAAAATATCAGAAAATATATCCTCTGTGCATTTTTTTTCTTTTACATGTTCTATTTGTTATATACTTTGGAGTTAATTATTTATTTAGTATTTGGGCAGACATGTCCTCTGTTTGATTGTTATTGAGAAGGAGATCTTGCTAGATGTGTGGTTCTTTGTCTGTTTTAAAATACAATTGTTTAATTATTCTCTCGGCACGCATATACGAACCCCTCCAAAGCACCTCCAAAATTCAGTTTGACACACAAGCTTGTGGCCTCTAAGAGGACTTCTTTTAATTCTGCTGATGCTTCTAAGCTATTAAAAATGAATTATTAGTTTTTGTAGATGTATTCAATGTAGTACGTTGAACCAAGAGGGGAAAAATGTGGTTTAATGTCAAAAGAGTTGGTCTGAGCTGCTTCCTGGTGGATTTCTCCATGAGAAAATATGAAATATGTCACTTTATCTGCAATCGATACATAGATCGATAGATAGATAGTCTGAAGCCACAAGGATCAGGGTAAAAGAAAAAACTTTATTGTCCTCAGACTTCCAGACAATACAAAGCACTTGGTCAGTTATGTTGTAGTAAATCCACACTGTTCACCACAACAGAGCAAAAGCCTTGATCACCACTTTCCTCCTTGTAAAGACATATTTGAAAACTACACATTAAAATGTTTCAGACCAGAAACAGTTCAGACATAGTTTTACTGATCTGTTATGAAGTAATGCTGTTTAGATTAGAAATCACATTTCTTTGAATGACTAAACTATGAGATTAAATCCCAGCGTTGCTTTAATCTTTGATATGACTGTGATTACAAAACTAATCAAGAAGTTGAAATATTAATGTGAAATTATTGTGTTCTATGATTATTGATTAATCCTTCATTAATTGATAGATTGTGTAATAATGGCAGTTATTAGTAATGCTGGCTCTCTTGCATTGAACTCTTCAGACTGCGACGACGGCCTTGCCGGTGTTTTCTCCCTGCAGCATCCCCATAAAAGCAGCCGGCATGTTTTCAAAGCCTTTTGTGACGTGCTCCCGACACTGCAGTTTGCCCTGTGGACGCACAATACACAGATCACAAATACAATACATCACAACAGAAACACAGGTAACTGATGTTTATATCTTTTTCTCTTTGATAAAGGACTAAATAGCTGACCTCTTTCACCCACGCCAACAGTCTCTTGAGGGTCTCATGGTTCTTGTGCTGCCACCTGCTGTATATGAAGCCCTCCATCTTCAGCTGTTTCAGGATCACAGTGAAATAGGAGTACGGCCCTAAAATACAGATCATTTAAGAGAAAAATGAAACAATGAAACTACAGTTCATATCTAAAATAACTGTCTGTGTGCCTCCACAGCTCTTATGGGTCTTCAGCAGGACAACATCTCCCTCTAGTAGAAAATGGGAAGAAACCAGGGCCATCCCATAATATCACTGTCTCCGCCTTTGCTGAGTGCTACTTAGATACAGTTAAAGCTATAATGAAGCCCTACAGTTTAGTAGGCCTAATTAAAGAGTTTAACACCAAAATCTATAAAAACCTGCTGTAGTCGGTGGATCAAAGGGACATGAACAAGTCACATTATCTCTGAGGATCTTTAGCTCAAAAACCCCCGAAAGTTGATTCTGTTCATCTTGACAAAGTGTTTTCAGTGGGAGAAATGTTTCATCGCTCATCCAAGTGACTTCTTCAGTCTCAGCTGACCGCAGGTTTCTCCAACCTCGCACAATGACTGAAACCAGCCCACTGAATGAACAATGGGCTGTGAGGTCAGTTCCTTGGTCATTAATATGCAAATTGTCATGACCATTGAGCAACAACCACTGATCATAGCTCATTGATCAAAGCCCACTGATCAATGGCCATGAGTACCATTCACAGAGAGTTGGGGAATGTCTGCAATCACAGATGGTGACAGATGTATCCTTAGGCCCCCTCCTTGATTCAGAGATGGTCTTTCCCTTTTCACGTAAACGGCCTCCTTGACTCCGCGCTCAAACCAGCGTTCCTCCCTGTCCAGGATGTTACATCCTCATCATTGAAAGAGTGTCCACTGGCCTGTAGGTGCAAATAGACTGCAGCGTCCTGGCCTGATGAGGTGGCTCTTCTCTGTTGTGCCATCCGTTGTTTGGGTTCCCCGATGTATAAATCCTGGCAATCCTCCTGGCACTTGACAGCGTACATTATGTTACTCTGTTTGTGTCGGGGGACCTGATCCTGGGGGTGGACCAATTTTTGGCGCATCGTGTTTTGGGGTTTAAAAGCCACAGATACGCGATTTATAGAAAAATGCATCTCAACGGCTCCGATACTCCTGACACATAAGGCAGGGTTCCCTATGCCCGGGCTGGTCTGTGAGTCGTTTGGTACTGGGCCGCAAGAGTTGAGGCTTGGGTGTGAAATTTATGTTTTTCAAATCTTCTTTTTGGTACTGGTTTTATTTTGTTGTATTTATCTGCGACACCTTAAAGGCCGCTCTGTGAAAATATTATCTTTAAAGTAGGTTGCTTAACCTTAAACTGGTTGTGTAGCCAGATTTACACTTTTATAAAGATGAATTTCCAGGAAATATCTAGTATAGATGTATAAGTCAGTCTCAGTATTATTTTTATTATTTCCTATGAAATAGTCTGTATTGAGCTCATGTCTTTGACAAGGAAAAGTAAATTAGGGCAGTAACACACCTGTCTGGGGTTCACTGTCATTGTAGGTGGAGATACTTCCACACACAGCTATTCTTCCAAAGTTCTTCATCTGCTGCAGGACAATGAATGAAGAAGAACCTCCCACCTAAAAATCAAAGATTGAGAGAAGAGCTCAGCAGTGATTAAATATTACATGCAAGCTTGAAACTGCACCACCACTGCTCACGTTCTCAAAGAAGTATCCTTCAGGTGAAGCCTTCCTCAGAGCCTCCTCCAGGGAACCCACAGTTTTGTAGTTGAAGGCCTCATCAAATCCCAGCTCTTTGAGAAAAACCACTTTGGCATCAGAGCCTGCTGAGCCCACCACCTTACAGCCCTTGATCTTGGCGATCTGTCCCACCACGGAGCCCACCGCTCCAGCTGCAGCGTTCACCAGCAGGGTCTCACCCTCCTTTAGACCCAACACGTCTTCTATCCCATAAACAGCCGTCAGCCTGCAGAGAGACAGAAACAGTAAATCCAGCTGTTTTTCCTCAATTTTGAGCTTCATATAAACTCTAATTACGTTCATCAAAGGGTCATTAGTAAGTGCATAGATGGTGACTTCAGCTCACCAGCAAGCCAAAACATTTGACTTACCCACTTACTTTCTTAAAAGAAGACTTTTTTCTGCCCATGATTCACTCTATTGTCTATTAGCATCAGTTTACACCTTAGAAATGCCATTCATCGTCATGATAATCATCAACCATGTCAGTTTCTTCCAAATTAATCATCCTAACCAGCATTTGTTAAGAAGGTTTATTGGACTCTTTTATGCAATGCTGATCACATATGAGAGTAAAACTCAGTAACTTCTTGAAACCTCCTTAAGCTGCTGTAAACAAAGTCTTACATCACTGACATGAATCCAATATGTCCTGTCTCAATGTGCATTTAAGATTCAGCTGATAAAACTTCACATCGATCTACCTGCTGGAAAAGTCAGAACATCCTGCCATGATTTATCGTCCAATAGAAAATGACTTTGATCCATACAAGTTACTTAAATCTGTCTTACCCGGGCATCCCGATGGCACCCAGAGCCAGAGACAGGGACACATCTTTAGGCCACTCAGGCAGGATGGGAGTGAGGCCGGTCCCATCACTGAGCGTGTGGGTTCTCCACCCGCTGTCACTCACAACGTGGCTTCCCACAGGAAACGCTGGATTTTTACTCTGGATCACTCTAAAGGAAAACATTATTAGTAGTAGTCGTTGTCGTATTATACGAACAGGTAAACACTTACTTGGCCACTTGTTCTCCAATCATCACACCTCCTTCCTTCATGTGGATTTTGCTGAGCAGCCTGTCAACAGTGTTTTACAACAGATTCATATCAGCAGTGTTACTATGTAAAATATATTTTAAAATCCTCTATATTCTCTGCTCACCTCATGTACGGGTCAACACTGAGAAACACTGCTTCCAGAAGCACCTCTGCAAACAAAAGTAAACTCATTTAAAGTGCTCGATGCTAAAAGCCTGACATAAAAAAAGAGCATGAACTCCTTAAGCAAATAGAAATAATAAAGCTATCTTGCCTCCATCTTTGGGCTCAGGGAGCTCCTCCACCTTCAGCCCAAAGTCGCTTTTCTTTGGGAAGCCGTCAAAGTGCTGAGTCATTACCCATGACTTAGCTTTCACCATGATTCTTCTTTTTTTACGGCAGCTGTAAAGAAATATTGTTATTAAACTCATAGTAACAGACATTAAAATGCTGAGTATCCAGGTTAGAAATTCAAAAATCCTTATCCTGCACACACACACATTTACACACAAGTGCTTTGAGAGTAAAAATATTACTGTATAAGTACTTCTCCATTCACCATTCAGTCTTTACAACTGCATCAGTGAACTGACACCTTGTGTCTCTATGTGATCACCTTTGTGATATTTGTGGAAAAGATTCATGTCTATAAGTCTGTTTTAAATGCTTTACATTTTATTACTTTTATAAAGAACTTAAACTGTGTAACAAACAGCAACAGCAATATGTGTAATTGTGCTCATAGTTCAGTCTGATTGTTTTGGAAACACTGAAAACGTTTCCGTACAAAGAGCCTGAAGATATGGAAAGACTCCAAGGCTTGTGGCCTCTAAGAGGACTGCTTTGAATCCTAATTTCAGAGACTCAGTAAACTTTTTTTAATTTAAGGTATTCAAATGCAGCATGTTGAATGATGGATTTATGCTTAACATGTGGTCTGGCCTCCATCCAGCTGAATTATATTATTAACAAATAATTAAAAGTGAAACAACAAAACTTGAAAAATGTCACTTTATGTGCAATGAATGAGTAAAGTGGGAATAAGTCCATTCACCATTTACATAAAACAAGTTCAGATGTTACGACCACATCAGTGAACTGACACTTTACAGTGAATAAAAGCGAACGCCGTGGTGGAGCATCAACTATTTCATGGTCAGAGTGAGATAACATCGACCCCCTGCTGATGTTTGCTGCTCAGCCTCAGAGTTACCTCCTCCAGTAAAATCACGCTTGATGCAGTTCAGAAACAAACAGCTCTCTCTCCTCTGTGTGACTTACCGCTCGCCTTTCTTCACAGAGAAATGCTGGAAGCTGTGGAGCGAGAGTGGGTAGAAGTGAGCAGAGGCAGCTCTGCAGACGCTTAAGAGGAGAAAGGAGTGGGAGACGTGCTTTTAATGTTCAATCTTATTGGCCGAAGGTTTAGCACACCATTTGAGGTGTGACAGAGGGCACGCTACCAATAAGGTTAAAGACCCAAATCCAGCTTTCTTTGTTGCTTTACAGATGTTTTTCCCCAAAATTTAAAAACAATATCACTTTAAACCTCTGAGTTCCTCACAGTCTCAGTGTGAGGAACTCAGAGGTTTAAAGTGTAAACCATCATTTCTACATATAGATGCAAACTAATAAGTTCACGTGAGACATTTGTAGATTGATCATAATACTTGTATCTTTTCTATCTTTATATACATTTTTTCCCTCATTGAAAATAAAAAGTTGTTTTTACTCTGCATCACTCTGCAGGAAAACAACATAAAATAAGCATTCGTCAACCGAGTGTTGTGATTTCAGGCTGTGTGTTCACGTCAGTACTTCACTAGTACTGCAGGCTAAACTCACATAATGTATACATGTTTCTGCGTCTTGGTCATCAAATATTCCTCTCCCTTTTTGTCACAGAGAGACTCCACTCACACCTGCCAGGGAGACCGAACAGCCAGTGTGTGTTGTTAAGTTTGTGCACAGACAAGGAGACAGACGTGTTTGAGATAATGTTGGATATTTAACCATAATGCTCTTTCAGCAATTTCTTTTTCACTGAGTCTACTGACACAACGATATCTGGCCAAAAACAACTGCCTGTTGTCATAAATATGGATTAAAATAACACTTAAAGGTCAAAATCTGAGGAGCGATGTAAACCCCTCTACAGTTCAGCTGTAAACAAACTCAGGTTCCTTTTACTTTAATAGTCATTTGCAAGGTTTAGGACCACACCCCTTTCTCACACCCACCAGGTCGGGGTGTGTCGGAAATATTTTTAATAACACGGTTACTTCATTGTCCTGCGGGGCTCCTCCCTAAGTGCAAACTGAGCAAGCAACGGGTGCCTAACCTGCAGATTTGCATGTCACGTCTGTGCCATTGTGCAGCTGCTTGGCCCATAGTCGCTCAAAGGAGGCGTGTGCATCAAACACATCTTATGTCACATCCCTGTGGTTTTTCTGCTTTGTCAGTGGTCAGTGGCCGCATCAGTAAGGTGCTTGAACTCAACGTGAACACCAGGCATCCTCTGATGTTTCAGTGTGACGACAGCTACACCCTGGTGGGAGCTCCACTTTCCCCACCTGCCAACATGAGGAAAATAAACTCTTGTGCAGCAGCTTGTCTACATTCTCAAAAATCCCTTTTACAACAGGAAGACAAACACACCCTCAAAACTCTTTGCATCATTATTGAGTTCCTTAATCAGTTTCACAACACTTGCCGTGACAAGAAGTCACCCACTCAGCTGCTCTTAATCTGCAGTCTGAGTTTGGTGAAATGTGCTGGTTTTTGAGTTGTATCAGGAGTGACCTGCATCTTAGAGCCGAGAAGCATTACCACATACGGTACAGATAAGGATATGTTTTAATGCTATATCTCTGAAACATATCAGTGATGCAAACCAGAGCTGCAAGTAACTTGTACTGTAAGTCACTGAATAGTTAAATGATGTCAAAAGGATTGATTGTTCTCCATCTTCTGATTCTGGTTTCAAGTAGCAATAATCTATATTAACTTGCTGTTCAAAATCCAAGTTACACAAGGACAAGAAAAATGAAGCACACAGGCCTTTTAAACCTCGGGGTAAAAGCAGACGACAAAATTTGGGGTATAAAAACCAGCACAGAGCAGTGGAAGAAAGATCTCGCTATACTTACTTACTAAGATTTTGGGTGAATTGATACCTGTGTGTTTCAGGTAGTCAACGTAAAAGGAAGTTCCACCAACTCTTATTTTTCTCTGTATCATGAACTGTGTGAATACTTTCTGTAGACTGGATCCAGGAACAACCTCACCATTAAACAAGAAAAACAACTTCCAATGACACAGCAGTTTCACATACCTGAGTAACAGCCTGAGGTGCATTTATCTCATTGTTTTGTTAACTAGGCAAAAATACTCCAAACGATATTATTTTAAGACATTTTGTTAAAATATTTGTTATATGTTAAAACATCTGGTATTTAAAAAATCAGCTATGCAAGACTTTAGTAGTTTTATTCAGGGTTTAAGAACCTGATTCTTTACTCTTTATTCTGACTCCCACCAGTTTTATGCGAGTCATTCTAAAAATAGTTTACTGCTATACATAAAATAAAGAAAAGGGTTAAAAGGGTTAAAAATCAATAGAAAGGTCACATTTGAAAGAAAAACATGAAGACAATTATATCAGCCTGAAATCAGGTTCCTGTTGATCACATTTATTTTATAATAAGATGAGATGTTGCATTTATCAGACTAACACAGAGGACTTCAGAGCTGCTCTTTAAATTATTACCAAATGGACAAATACGTGTTTATCTGTCTGTCTGGTGCATGTTGGACTCGTTCTTATCTGTACACAAGTACAGATACTTATGCAGAAGTCAAAACACGGATTGGGCTCCACACTGAGTCCCTGTGTGCAGTCTGAAACTCAAATGACCGTTCAGATGTTTTACATATGAGATATTAAAATCTTAGGCTGGATCCAGGCAAAGTTTCCCTGAACAGAGGTTGTGTTTGTGCTCTTTCCTGCCTCCCTGCACACACTGTTGCTGTCCTGATGTGTTTGTGCTGACTTTGTTTGTGTGTGTGAGGTTAAATGGCCCAAAGCTGCTGCAGACCTTGTTCTCAAGACTCATGTTTTCCTATTTCACTGCATTTCTGTTGAGTATCTTCATCACTGTATAGCTGCACGTCTGATTGTGTAAGACACACTTAGAGTAGAGACTATCTGTGTGTTACACAAAGCATTTCTCAAATCTTAATTTGATATTTATTGTGTGTGTGCAGGTGTGTCTGTGTGTGTCCTCTTCTTCACTTGTGTTCAAACAAAGGCTCACTGACACAAAACAAAAGCCGGTTTTAACCACTGGTTTCATTGGCATTGTACCAGTACCTAATCAAAAACCGGTTCATGCATTTGAAAAAAGACATAAATGCTGGTGTTCGAAAGCACAGTAACAACAACCTGTTGGTGTAAAGTGGGAATAAGTGAGTTCGGTGGCTGTAGGAGGGTCTAACACAAGAACTTCTCACTTGCAGTTCTCAGATGTTGCCCAACTTCCTATGCAAATTGCCCAAACCTTTGCTGCAAAATGCTACGTGGCATCCGGTTGTTTGCTGGTTTTCACACTGCTCCATGGTGCGCTGGTGAAAAAGACTGAAAGATAAATTTAATGAGTAAGAGTAAGGCTGATCAGCTGGATTGTCATGAAGTTCTGTGCAGATGTTTTCCACAGTAACTGCTCTGGAAATGTTTTCATTGGTGGTGGCCGTTATTCAGCCAATCTCAGCTGCTGTGCTCCCTCGACAGGTCACCAATCTATGACAGGGCTGTGGAAATCATGTATGCAGTATAATCATCAGTCTCAGCTCCAGTCCATTTAGGGTTGATTCGCATGCTAACATGCATGTATACAAATGCACATGCAAAATGAGGTGCTATGTTTAAAGAAATTATTGTAAAAATTCAGTCAAAGCATTTGACATGAGATGAAAAGAGATTGTGACGCTTGAAGTTTGTGTACAATCGTTTTGGTTGCAGTTTTTAAACAGAACTTAAATGTGTTTTTCAGCTCTGAGGACTTTTTGTGAAATGAAGCTGTACTTGTACAACGCGTCAAAGCTGCTGCTGTGATGGCCCATTGCACATGTGTAAACTACTCTCCCATTTTTATTGATGCATAAAATACCATCAAGTCTCTTGATTTGATGTAATCCATTTATTGTATGTACTTTGTTGAACACAAAACATACAAAGCAGTTTGGGATCAAAGTCAAACTTTCAGAAAAACAAAGTTAAAAGTTATCAGCATCATATTTTGTTAAGACAGGAAAGCTATGTCAATATTAAAGGATATGTAGATATATTATTGCCTGTGAAAGATAGACTTCATTCTCATGAATCATGTACAGATCGTAATGTGAGGCATTTTTATTTTTTGCAACATGGCCGTGTGTTGACTGGACTTCTTATCTCAGCTCTTTTACTTTTTTAAGTAGTGTAGCTTCATCAGCTCCGGAGAACTCGTGGAGCTGAAAGACAAGGATAGAGGGTTAAAAATGTCATAAAAAGCCCCAAAACTAAACATAATTTTCCATTTATCTTAGATAAAATGTAAAATAGGAGACAATAAGCTTCACACAACCTAAACCCTTATTTATGAGAGATATTTAACTCAATTTGTTTAATCCTGAGACCACTGAGTGAAGGTCTGGCTTCGATCACAGGCGCCTCCTCAAGCTGGTGTTTAATGTCGCGAGCTCGCCTCTATTTGTCAGAAAGGTTCATTGCTTTGTTGTCGTTAGAAAATATTAAGTGACTCATGTATGACGTGCCTTTAGAGCATTACTGTGCAAGATTAGGAAGGAATCCTTCAAGCAACATAAGATTTGAGGCCTTTCTCCGGCAGGTGAATGCCAAACACTATATTAAAGATCACTTCTATGTGTCACTTGAAAACAATTTTGAGCACGAGGCTCAATGTGTCCAAAAATCTATTACACGCCAAACATCTGCACCAAGCTGACAGGTACACGTAGCATTTTGACTTACCTTTTGGCCATTCTTGTAAAACTGGAACGTGGGCATGGATCTGATTCCACAGGATGAGGACACATCCTGAAAGAGAAGCAAATACATCAGATGAGCTCACTGGGTCATCAAGATCTCTCTTGTCTACAGATGGTTATGACCAACTGTAGCTGTAGATGTGGCGAGAGGCCAATTAAGAAGAAGCCATTAAGCATAGCGTGACTAAGACGGGCTTCTTCAGCTACCCAAGATCATACTCTCCAACACTTCAGTGTTGCCTCTTTCCCACAGCACAGGAATTAATCTTTATGCAATTTATTTGATTCTTCCTGCACTCTCATTTGTCGTGTGATGTTCCATAAAATGCTGCAAAAACCACAAACATGTTTGACAGCAATTTTTACAACTGTACAGACATGTCGAGGATCTCTGCGCTAGCACAGGCCTGGCAGCAGCTGAAGTAATCCAACTGCTTCTGCGGGCTCATCAGGAATTAAGTCAAACTCAGACTTACATGGGCAGCATTCACGTCCACCTTCAGGAAAATCACGTTGGCATTTTCAGGCGCCGCAGCCATTTTCTGCAGGAGAGAAGATCAGTGAGTCAACATGCAAACTTGTGCAGTTCATCTGCTGCCACGTCACACTTATGAAGGATCAAAAGGGGAAACATCTAAAATAAAAGTCTGAATTTGTTCTCTTGTGCCATAAAAGTTGTGGGTTGTTTTTCATCTTAATAGTAATTTCTTAATGTGTCAAATCTAACTTATAGTTGAAAAAAAATTCACAACGTAACTTATTGAAGAAATGCCATCTTTAGCATTGCTGAGGTTATTGGCGCAAAGGGGTCAAAATGATGCTAAGAGTGGGGACAGTCGACTCTGGGACTAGAGCATCAGTACCATAGTGTCTCCTCTGGCTCATGAGCCATCCCAATATACAGGTTATTGTAATGTGTGAGGGACAGAAATAAAGAGATTCTCATCAATTGTGGAAGCACAGATCGACATGCAGATGCAAGAGTTCGGAGTCGTTTTAGTTTTGACAGCATGTACCTCATACACTGGGGCAATCCTTTGGCAGGGGCCACACCAAGTGGCTGTGAAGTCCACCACCACCAGCTTGTTTCCAGCTTCCTTCAGGATGTTATTGAACTCTACCTGGAGAGAAATCAAAAACCAACAACATAGTTTGAAATAGATTTGAATCTTATAATTAACCTGACAACAAAAAATAGAGGTCAGTGTTTCACATTAAAATACAGATTGTTACAGCGTTGTTGTCCACTTTTCACTGATCGCTGCCTGCGGCTGTATTTACGCACAGAGGATTTCAGCCCAACGCTTCCTCCAGAAAGATTTCGCTTTCAGTTTGCCTAACTTGAGCTTTAGTATGACACGTCTACACTGCTCGTTAAGATTTACACCAAACCTAACGGGATATACCAGAGGTTCCCCATGCTCAAAAAAGCCTTTAGAGACTGCATGTAAGTGTTTGCTTAAAATTTACGCAGATCAGTACGAGCTCATTTTACCCCCAAAAGTAGTTTTCTGCGTCTTCATGGTGCATTTTTTTTCTCTTCGTCACAGAAATTGATGTTGATGCTGATCTTCTTGAGGTTTCTCCACTGTTCCTCAAGTCTAAATGTTTCCACGCTCAGTTTCCCCTTTCACAAAATGAAAATTTCAGATGTGGTGGTCGTTTGAGGCTATGAACTCATTTGAAATGACGTTTATTTCCACACAAATGCAATACAATCAACCCATAACTACAATTAGCTTTGGAAAGCTTGTTTAAGGTGCGTTTCTCTAAAAATCTACGTACATACCCAAAACTGTTTTTACGCTTGTGGCACAGCTGCTCCGCTATAAAACCATAGTGCGAAAAACATCCATTAATGTGTTACAAACGGACAGAGGCACAAAAAGAAGAGCAAACAAGACACACTTACCAGATTCTTCACTTGACGAACCATGATTACTGTTGACGAATGTTTCCAAGACACAACAACAAACCTCCAAGTTTGGAAATGACCTGCGGTCAGCACACGCCCCACGCTTTTAAACACTCTGCGTAAAGTTAGCCATCAGCAGTCGAAGCGGAAGTCTCTGCATTTGGTTTACACAATAAAAATTTTTAATGAGCTGAACCGTAAATACATTGATTTTTTTTTATACCGCCTTTCTACTCAGCCGAGAACTCCAAGCGCTTTCTGCAGGTCATTCAGCCAGTTTCACACACACACACTCATACACTCTTATGAGACCAGGACTCATAGAAACGAGGTGTAGGAACACAGACTCTCCTGGAGTCATCCACTGACAGAGACCGTCAGCAGCCTGTGTAACCATGGAGCTGACCCTCACCACAGCTTTCTGATAAAAGGCTGAAACTCGTAGAAAATGTTAACAGTGTTTGCGCTCTTATATCTGGAGCACTTCAACCCCCTCGACCAGGCAGGTCCTTAAAAGCAGCAGATATAATTATTTTATTCACATCAGATTCATGTCTAAAATAACTGTGCACCTCCGCAGCGCGTAGAGATCTCCAGCAGTGCAACATCTCCCTCTAGTGGAAAATATGTTAATACACAAGAATCTGTTGTTCACGGTACTGGTGAGACACTCACACATTTAAATCATTGAATTTCGGGGTTCCAATCACTTTCATGGCCACAGGGGTATAAAATCGAGCACATAGGCTTGCAGACTGCTTCTACAAACATTTGTGAAGGAATGAGTCGCTCTCAGGAGCTCAGTGATAGGATGTCACCTGTGCAACAAGTTCAGCAGTGAAATTTCCTCTGTTGCTGTAGAAATAGCCTACAGGTTGTGTAGAAGTTCATGGAAAAACAGCTCCATCGAGCTGATGACTTTAGGGGCTCAATCACTAGTTTCAGGTTCCACTCAAGGGTTCAACATCCCCACCTGGGATTTGACAGACGGGGACTTGCATAATCATTTGCAACTGCCAGCAGCATTAGCTTTATTTTATTTGTGATCAGTTGCTGATTCTGAGGTTTCATCCCTTTTGTGGGTTTAAACAGCCACATTCTACAGATGGTAAACCAACCATCATGGCTGCTTGCTCACCAATGGCAAGTATAAATCTAGCGTAAAGACAAAGTTTGGCAAGTGTTACTAAAGAAGGTCATCAGGTGAAATTCATAACTCCAAGAAGCATGTCCTGTTACTGAACAGCCATACTGAAAAAAATCTGAGCGCTTATCTGAATTAACTTTACGTTCAATCATCAACAACTGTGAGACCAGAATATGAAGATGCATGATGGGATGGCAGCCTCTTCCTTTGTTTTTGTTAGTCCACTGGGTTTTTTGGCTGATTACATAAAGCAGAGGAGAACTGCTCAAAATCAGAGCGTTCACCCACAAGTTTTCCAGCATTTTCCAGCTAGTTTTTCTGAACTCTGATTTATGCTTCTCTGGTGAATCTATGTAGAGCCTTAACATGTACCCTATGCGAGTGGCCACTGCTGTCCACATCCATCTCTCTCACCTAACAGCACTGCCATCCTTGCTCACAGCTTGGTTACATCCTTCTTCACAAGTCCATACAGGAACTTCAGTTGGTCCAGAGCTCTGCTGCTCCCATCATCACCAGAACTTCTTCAATTTGTTAATCACACCTGTCTTTTAGCAGCTTCGTTGTTTTCCAGTTAATTCAAGCTCCATAGTACCTTTCTGTACTGCTGTATGTCATTCATACTCCCAGGTCTTCTTCTTCTCACAGTCTCACCGACCCTTCCCCATTTTGGCTGCCATGAGGTCTAACGCCTTCAGCTGCTCTACTCTTCGCTTCTGGATTCTCCCCCACAAGTGAAATATTGTTGATTTCTTTTTGACTCGATAGGTCTTTTTTTTTTTTTTTTAAATTCTTATTGTTTTTTTAGGCTCCCTGAAAAGTACAGGAAAACCCCATCCAGGCTATGGCTACTGAAGGAAACGGTTTCCAAGGCCTAATCCGTGGATCGACTTCCTTCGAGGCGTGGACGTCTATCAGCAGAGAATGTACCTTCACCTATCAGCAGAGAATGTCCCTTAGTCTGTAACACAGTCAAATATATTCTCAAGTAATATTCAAGCATGCCATTCAGCGTGTTAGTACGAGCTCGGGAGCAGCTTGGGAGAACAAGAAAACAGAGACTGCTTCAGATTGTCTTCCCAAAGTGACTCAACTTTATTCACAAGTACAACAGTTTATATAGAGGGTAAAATTCATGAGACAGCAGATTTATCAGTTTAAACCAGTACAGACCAAGATAAGGCAGCGTCTTCCTGCCCTTGGGTGAAGAAGCATCCTTTGTGTAGTTTATTAGTTCAGCTACAATTGTGATTATCTCAGCGACATATTTTCAAGGCACAAAACGAAGAGTTCTTACATTAGTGAAATCTGAAACAAACCATTTGGCCTTCAACAGGCGTCTAAAAGATTAAGAAACTAATGTAGCTGAGGGAGTGATCTCTGTGGTATTTCAACCTTGTACCAGCCTGTGATTCTCACACATCAATTCTTGGGTCAAAGAGAAAAATAACTAAAACAAAGGGGCCTTATTGAATGACAGAGTTTTCCTGTATAATGTCACTATAAAACAATATCCAGTAAATGCTACCATGGTACTAAAATACCTAACAGCTACCAGATCCAAACTGCATAGAAACTTTGTTTTTCCTGATATTTGCTGAACTGTTTGAGATGTTGAGCCAAGGAAAGTCTTACTCTGTTTATTCTTGCTCACTGCGGCTTTATTGACATCTGTAGAATGAGGATGAGAAGGAAACTGGTAGTGAAAAATGTGCACACTCAAAGACTCTCTGTGTTATCAGCGTGAAGGCACTTCAGGTTTCAGCACATGAAAGGTGATCTCACTTCACTCGAGTATTTGGCAGGGCCTGATTTGGCTAATGATCAGCTCGAGGCTTTATAACAGTAATAGCAAAGTCATCATAATTTAAATCAGCATGACAGAGTTCCTCTTTCATACCTCTACGCCGTTTTGTTTTTTACTGTAAAATGAAGCAAATGCTTTCTAATTAACAGCAGATGAAAACCATGCCATGTTTCAGTACACAACAGACTCACATGACAACAAATAAAAGGCGTTTGTGTGTGTTGGTGTGTTGTTGACTTGACTTCCAATCATCAAATCTATTTCCTTCATGTAGATTTGACTGAACGGCCTGTTGAGACCAGCAGTATGTTATAGATGATTCTTAATATGTTTCAATGTAGTTTTATCAGGAGTGTTAATTATTATGAAAATAATTCAGTATAAGTTTTCTCTTCTCAACTCATGTATGGGTCGACACTGAATACTGCTTCCAGCAGCACGTCTGCAAAAATAAAAACATTTGAAGTGCTCTGGGTTTCGTTTTCGACAAAAACTGAAGAGAGTGCATTCCTATTAAAGCCTTAAGTAAAGAGAAAATACACACTCATCTTACCTCCATCTTTGGGCTCAGGGAGCTCCTCCACCTTCAGCCCAAAGTTGCTTTTCTTTGAGAAGTTGTCAAAGTGCTGAGTCATGACCCACGACTTTCCTTGAGTCATGATGATTTGTTTTTATGACAGCTGTAAATAAATGTTGCCTTTCACTGTTATCAACCTCATAGTAACAGATATGAAAGTGGTGAGTCATCCAATGCTGTGCAAAAAAACTGAAGCTAAATATTTATTAAATGTTTATTTGTGGTGTTCATGAACACATGATCCTGATGTCACCTGTTAAATTATAGCTATATACTTTTACTCTGATTCTACAGGTTCCCTTTAGGTTGCAGGTTCAATATAAGAACAGTAATTCAAAAGTAAAGCTGATATAACTAAAATGTTCACAAATCAAGAGATCCATATCAAAATTGCCACAGATGTGTGTTTGATAAAGCTTAATTAAGATTTACATGTAAATTCACTCTAATTATTTTCTAAAGCATTGGTTGTTTTACTTGGTATAGTTTTACATTTTATTTGTAATTTTTTATGTTCTTTATAAATTTTTAATCACTATTTTGTCATTATTATGTAATAATGTCACAGTCGGTGTCACTCACGGGGATCATTTTGTGTGGTAGAAATGTCATATGGCACATTCAGCGCCCCCTTTGAGCCTGATAAGGCAAAGAAAGCCTGGCTGTGCTGCACTTCCTTAGTAATACACTTATCTGGGCTATGTGTGCATTCATGTGTTATATCAAACAGTACATTTGATTAGCAGCACATGGCTGCTGCTTACTCTTATTATTCCTACGGAAGCAGAAAGGATGTACTTAGTCTTTTATTATAGTTGTTGTTAATTAAATAATGAAATGGCTTGATATGTGTTGTTGCTTATTCAAGTCTGTATGTAAGTAATGACCTTATAACAATCTAATGATTTTTTATTATGTGCTAATGCATGAAACCTGAACAAGGGTGTATTTTCTTTATATGATGACAGTATAAAAAATGGATTTACTACTCCTGGAAGTCATGCAAAGCTTCATTAGGACACCATCATCTCTTTGCAGGCATTACGAGATGCAAAATAAGGCCACGCTAACATGGGTTTCACATATTCAACATGGGTAACAAAACAAATTTACATTTAGAAAACTTTTATCTACAGATATTAAAACTTTACATGAAATATCTTGAGGTTTGATTACAAGCTTGCCTTTTTCTAACTGAAGTATTTAATCTCAAAAATCAAAGATAGACATTTTTCAAAGTTCAACGTGTTATTATCCAAAGTAAATCAACAAATGTTTCGCCTTTCTTACCCGGCTGGGTAACAAACTATACAGCATATTAAAGCACATGTCTTTATCTTTGTTGGCCAGGTGCTGTTAGATAGTGTACAATATTTTCAGCCAATCATATCCAGCAATAAAAGCTTGTGTCCCGCCCTTTCTCCTCATAACTGTTCACATTCCTGCCTCTCCTCACTTCCACCCACTCCACAGCTTCCAGCATTTCTCTGTGAAGAAAGGCGAGCGGTAAGTCACACAGAGGAGAGAGAGCTGTTTGTTTCTGAACTGCATCAAGTGTGATTTTACTGGAGGAGGTAACTCTGAGGCTGAGCAGCAAACATCAGCAGGGGGTCGGTGTTATCCCTTTAAAGCCTTTGCATAAAGTGTTATCTTGCTACTGACCATAAAATATGAGATACTCCACTACAGTGGTAGTTGTGTATGAACAGTTAGATTGTATTTGTCACGGGCGAGGTCGCCTCGAAAGAGAAAGGACTCAAATGCTTGGCGCAGAACAGCACATAGAAAGTTTCAGTGACAACGTTTATTTTCTCAGCAAGTGCACACAGTCAGAAAACTGAAACGTGAGTTTAACAAGTACTAGAAGCAACACCTAAACCTAAGGGGTTTATGCAGCCTGAGCTAAGTAAACAATCTGGTCGCTCGTCAGTGAAACTGCTGTTCCGAGGATTGGGCTGAAGGGAGAGTCAAACTGGTTGGCTGGGTCCGGGGAAAGGGTCAGAGTCACTGAAATTAGAGTACAGACATTCAGGTATGGTTCGGGCAAGCTGTTTGTTCTGAATTTTCCTTTGCACTGCTTACTTGCTGTGGGTGGTCAGTAGTGGCGTGGAGGGGTGAGTGGTCTGGGTGAGTGGTCCGAAATCTGAAATCCCTGGCGTTGAGGCAGGGAGGCAGGCAGGTGCATGGGGCGAGAAACCCGTGAGACTGTCAGGAGGTCCAGATGGGTGTTCTACAGAGGAGATTCGTGTCTGGCAACTTGGTGCATGGCTATGAAAGAGAGATACAGAATGAGACAAGATAGTTTGCAAGTCGTGTACAAAATCACAGCGGTGGCCTGCACTAACTAGGGTTAGCCGACAATCCAGCCTTATGAGTCCTTGGCTTAGTTACCCACAGGTGCGAGCAATAAGCAGAACACAGTGGCTCCTCCCAGGGGTGGAGATGCCGGCTCGGAGGGAGAAACACTGGCACCCACCCAGACCATGACAGTATTGTGTTTCAATGTGTTTAGAGGTTCACTGATATTCTCATAAAGTCTGAAAAACAGAATCACTGAACTTGATTCTATGTGAATACTTGTATGTAAGCCAGTACTTTTATAGTAATAGTTTTACTCTGATCACTCAAATGACTTGTGTGTAAATATGTAAATGTGTGTGTGTTTGAGCACGATGAGGATTTCTGCATTTCGTTGGAATTGTTCTTTTAATCACAGCTTGGAAACTGAGCCTAAGGGCAGCCTACGCTGTCATTGTTACACTTTATAGTTAACCGATGATGTCATGAAAAATTAAAATGATTTGTGCTGTTTGATGCTCACCACAGCTAAACGTCACAGAGTGAACGTCACACTTCAGGTTTTATTCAGCTCTATTTTGCACAGCGCTGGATGACTCAGCACTTTCATGTCTGTTGATAACAGTGACGGGCAATATTTCTTTACAGCGGCCATAAAAAAGAAGAATCATGGTGAAAGCTAAGTCATGGGTAATGACTCAGCACTTTGACGGCTTCCCAAAGAAAAGTGACTTTGGGCTGAAGGTGGAGGAGCTCCCTGAGCCCAAAGATGGAGGTACGTCTTTCTTCTTTCTCTCTACAGGAGAGCACCTTCTTCAGTTTTTGTCAAACATTAAGCATCGAGCACTTTAAATGAGTTTAGTTTTGTTTGCAGAGGTGCTGTTGGAAGCTGTGTTTCTCAGTGTCGACCCGTACATGAGGTGATCAGAGAGCAGCGTCACTCATTACTGAATTACTTTAATGCTCCTGATATAAATGCATATTGTAACACACCGCTGGTCTCAACAGGTCGTTCAGCAAAACCCACATGAAGGAGGGAGATGTGATGATCGGAGGTCAGGTGGCCAAGTAAGAAACACAAACACACCTGCACACAGAAAACTTGCATGATGTGCTGACACAGAACGCAGTCCGTATATCTTTGATTCCCACTGCTATGCTCGGGGAGCAGATTAAATTGAAAGGTGGGGATTAATATAAAAAAGCACAAAGATCACACTCAGCAAACAAGATCAAGAGGGTTTAACCACAGTGATGTAAAAGGAAGAATGATAAATGGACTGGTCTTTATATAGCGCTTTTCTACTCTATCTGAGCACTCTATGCGCTTTACACAACTTATACATTCAGACCCATTCACACAAGAACTCTTTTTCTAAGTGCTTCCTATCTAACTTTCACACTCTGATGAAACATGAGTTTAGTATCTCGCTCAAGGATATTTGACATGCAGACTGGAGCAGACTGGGATCAAACCACCAACCTTCCAGTTAGTAGGTGACCTGCTCTACCACCCAAGCTACAGCCACCCTTTAATCACAAGGAGAAGGCTGTGGAAGCTGAATCTAAATAAATCAAAGCACCAGCGAATATTCTGGGTGAATAGCAGTAAGTTGTTCACTGTCAGTAAGATTGTTATTCAGGCCAGGATTCATTTTACAAACTGAGACATCAAAAAGACACACCTTTAAGTAAACTCTGTTTTTACTTCTACATACATTATTCATCACACTGACGCTCATGTATCTTCAAGACTTCGTTACCAAAAAAAAACTTGAAACAAAGACAGCACAGTTGAACAGTTTAATTTCAGCCAGCTGTGTTAGTAAAATGAGTTATCCCAGTGACAGCACAGACTATTTTGTTTTAATATTGTGTTGTTGTTTTCCTGTTTACTAGAAGGTTTTAAATTTTCTGTACTTTTAGGTGACAGGAGACATGTGGCCTGGTCAAAACACAGAGAGCTGCACTCTAAAAGATCTTTAAACATAGTAAACATACCTTGTGTGCCACAGACTGCTCCCAAACACGAGGGGACAAGTAATACCTCTAAAACACTTAAGTTGGCTTTATTAAACATTAGATCTCTAGCTGGGAAAACATTTTTAATTAATAATTTAATCACTGAGCACAGCCTTGATTTTATGTTTTTAACTGAAACTTGGTTGGACCAAAGTAACAGTGGAGCTGCTCTCATCGAGACGACCCCTCCTAACTACAGTTTTATCAGTGAGGTCAGGGCGAGCAGGAGAGGAGGAGGGGTTGCTGTCTTATTTAATGAATTATTTCAATGTAAGCAGCTATCTCCTGGAAGTTTTCAGTCTTTTGAATATGTGGCTTTACAGCTGAAGGCCCCATCCAAAGTTGTGTTTCTTAATGTTTACAGGCCTCCCAAACACTGCACAGACTTTTTTTAATGATCTCAGTGAACTGCTGTCTGTGATCTGTGTTGATTTTGACTGTGTAATTATTGCTGGGGATTTTAACATTCATGTGGACAACCCTCAGGACAAAGGGACTAAAGACCTGAGTAACACTCTGGGCAACTTTGGGCTGACTCAGCATGTAACAGAGGCCACACATAATAGAGGACACACTCTTGACCTACTGATCTCCAAAGGCCTGAGCATTTCAAAGGTTACTGTGTCTGATGTGGGCCTGTCTGATCATTACTGTGTTTTCTTTGAAAGTAAAATCTCAGCCCACACAAATATATCAACAACAGTGATCACAAAACGGTGTATAACTGAACACAGTAGTGCAATTTTTAACCAGGTCTTCCCATTAACACCTGACCTGTCCAGAGGGTCAGTCAATGAGCTCGTCAATAGCTTCAATGCTAACATGTTAAATGTAATGGACACTATTGCTCCCATTAAGGTGAAGGTTATCTCTGGAAGGAAGAAGTCTCCATGGAGAAACTCCACACTGGTGAAAAATGAAAAAAGAGAGTGTAGGAAAGCTGAGCGCAGATGGAGAAAAACAAACCTCCAGGTTCATTATGACATCTATAAAGAGAAACTTCACAATTATAATTTACAACTGAGGAATGCAAGGAGGTCCTACTTCTCTGACATCATCACTAAAAACAGCCATAATGCTCGGGTCTTATTTTCTACAGTTGACAGGCTAACAAACCCTCCTGTGTCAGTGGCAGCTGAACTTCATTCGACCATGGCCTGCAATGACTTTGCCAAATTCTTCACTGAAAAAATCCAAAAAATTAGACAAGCAATTGGTACATCAACAGCAGATCCAGGATATGTACTGTGTCCACCAAAAAACTGTTTAAACACCATGAAACAGTTTCAACCTATTAACAGCAAAGACCTGGAGGACATCTTAGGTCAACTGAACTCCTCCTCCTGCTGTTTAGATGTCCTGCCAACAAGTTTTTTCAAAAAGGTCTCAAAGACTTTAGAGTCAGACCTGTTACAGATCGTCAACTTTTCTTTATTATCAGGTGTGTTTCCAGAATCACTAAAAACTGCTGTAATCAAACCTATACTGAAAAAGGACAATCTTGACAAGACACAAATGAACAACTACAGGCCGATCTCAAATCTCCCGTTTTTAAGTAAGATCATTGAAAAAGCAGTTTCTCAACAGCTCAGTTACTTCTTAAAACAGAATAATTGCTACGATGCCTTCCAGTCAGGTTTTAGACAGAACCACAGCACTGAAACCGCTCTGACCAAAGTGTTTAATGACATATGTCTGAATACAGACAGTGGAAAAATGTCAGTCCTAGTTTTACTGGATCTCAGTGCAGCATTTGATACAGTTGACCACAACATATTACTCAAACGACTGGAGAACTGGACAGGTCTTTCAGGAACTGTACTAAACTGGTTCAAAACATACGTAGAAAACAGGAAATACTTTGTATCAATAGGTAACTTCACATCTGAGCAGACAAGTATCACATGTGGAGTTCCCCAAGGTTCCATCTTGGGACCCCTTCTGTTTAACATCTACATGCTCCCACTGGCACAGATTATAAACAACAACAAAATAAACTATCACAGCTATGCAGATGACACACAAATATATATCACAATGTCACCAGGAGACCGAGGCCCTGTACAGGCTCTTGGTAAATGCATTGAGGAAATCAGTGACTGGTTGTGCCACAATTTTCTCCAGGTAAACAAAAACAAAACTGAGGTAATAGTCTTTGGCGCCAAAGAAAAACGATTACAGGTCACCAGAGAACTTCAATCTATACATCTAAAAACCACAAACCAGGCGAGAAATTTGGGTGTAGTGATGGATGCAGACCTAAACTTAGAAAAACACATTAAGACAATAACAAAGTCAGCTTACTATCACCTCAAGAATATATCAAGGATAAAAGATCTGATGTCTCAACAGGACCTGGAAAAACTAGTCCATGCATTCATCTTTAGTAGGCTTGATTACTGTAACAGCATCTTTACAGGTCTACCTAAAAAATCAGTCAGACAACTACAGCTCATTCAGAACTCTGCTGCTCGAGTCCTCACTAAGACCAAAAAAGTGGACCACATCAGTCCAGCTCTGAGGTCCTTACACTGGCTGCCTGTCCGTCAGAGGATAGACTTTAAAGTTCTGATGCTGGTCTATAAAGCTCTGAATGGTTTAGGACCAAAATACATCAATGACCTCCTGACCCAGTATGAACCATCCAGATCCCTCAGGTCATCTGGATCCGGTCTTTTATCAGTTCCCAGAGTCAGAACCAGACACGGAGAAGCTGCATTCAGCTTTTATGCTCCTTATATCTGGAACAAACTCCCAGAAAGCCTCAGATCAGCTGAAACACTCAGTTTATTTAAATCCAGGTTGAAGACTCACCTGTTCTCAGCTGCATTTGAATAAAGCACCAAATCCACACTTTAAGCTTAAATTTCAAAACTTACATTTAACTACTGATTTTATCTACTGTTCTGATTTTATCTGTTTTGATTTTATATACTGTTGTTTGTTTGTTTGTTTGTTTGTTTGTTTGTTTGTTTGTTAATTAGTTAGTTAGTTTATTTGCTTGTTTTATTCAATTTTAAATCATGCTTTTTATTTGTTCTTGTTTCTAATGTCTCTGTAAAGCACTTTGAATCACCTTGTTGTTGAATTGTGCTATACAAATAAACTTGCCTTGCCTTGCCTTGCCTTAGAGTGATCCAGAGTAAAAATCCAGCGTTTCCTGTGGGAAGCCACGTTGTGAGTAACAGTGGGTGGAGAACCCACACGCTCAGTGATGGGACCGGCCTCACTCCCATCCTGCCTGAGTGGCCTAAAGATGTGTCCCTGTCTCTGGCTCTGGGTGCCATCGGGATGCCCGGGTAAGACAGATTTAAGTAACCTGCATAGATCATAGTCACTTTCTATTGGACGATAAATCGTGGCAGGATGTTCTGACTCTTCCAGCAGGTAGATCGATGTGAAGTTTTATCAGCTGAATCTTAAATGTAAACTAAACCATCTGAGACATTCATCTTAGTGTAAGACTTTATTTATAGGTGTTTGTAAGGTGTTTAAGAGGTCAGCTAAACGTGCTAATAGACAACAAGTGGCTAACTCCAGATGTTTTGCTGATGAGCTGAAGCAGAGTTTGTAAGCAGTGATCTTTGTGTATATAATTAATCTGGCAATCAAAGAGGCAACAGCTGGATTCACTGTTTCTGTCTCTCTGCAGGCTGACGGCTGTTTATGGGATAGAAGACGTGTTGGGTCTAAAGGAGGGTGAGACCCTGCTGGTGAACGCTGCAGCTGGAGCGGTGGGCTCCGTGGTGGGACAGATCGCCAAGATCAAGGGCTGTAAGGTGGTGGGCTCGGCAGGCTCTGATGCCAAAGTGGCTTACCTCAAAGAGCTGGGATTTGATGAGGTCTTCAACTACAAAACTGTGGGTTCCCTGGAGGAGGCTCTGAGGAAGGCTTCACCTGAAGGATACGACTGCTTCTTTGAAAACGTGAGCAGTGGTGGTGCAGTTTCAAGCTTGCATTTAATATTTAATCATTGCTCTACTCTTCTCTTGTATTCACACTGCATTCCTCACAGCACATTACAATGCATTAAGTGACACTGCTGCTTTGTTTTAGGTGGGAGGCCCTTCATCAGATGTCGTCCTGCAGCAGATGAAGAACTTCGGAAGAATAGCTGTGTGTGGAAGTATCTCCACCTACAATGACAGCCAACCCCAGACAGGTTTGTTACTGCTATAACTCCTGAAAGTTTTGTGCCTGCTATGGAACAACCAGGGTTGGTGCACAGACAGAAAAATAATAATACTTTGCATTATTGCAAATACCAATCAGATTTAATTAATAAACTTACAGACGGATTCACAGGAGATAACTGATTCAAGGTTAAGAAACTTACTTTAAACCCCATGAGGCACCAGTCTGGTATAAACACAGTCTTCTAAGGATTTACAGACGAATCCTAAGATTACAGCTTACAGCTCTTTTCCACAAATGCACCATTCTTGATGGCCCTGGCTTCCGTAGCGATTTTTCCACTAAAACAGCTATTTTTAAAATCTGCAATGAAATTTTGATGCATAGTGTTGGAGGTTATTATTATTCCGTTTTTTGATGCTGCACCTGACACCTCTGTCTTTCATACTGTACCATACCATCGTCATCATGCTTGACAGGCTGATATATTGGGTGGATGTATCTGGATCTGCTTCAGAGTGGTTCTTGTCACGTCTTTCTAAAAGATGTATTTTTGTGGCTTCTTTGAAGTTCATGTCCTCTTCCACCTCTCGGGTCTATGTGTGACATACGACCTTTATTGTTTATATCATCTCTGCTCCCTCTTTAACACGTTTTCAACACTTTTAGGGTGTTATGCTATGCAGATGACAGTCAGCTGTATATCTTCTCTAAGCTCCAAGATATTTCTGAGTTACAGATATAGAAAAAGTTCTTGGATGGTAGACAATTTCCTCCAATGTAATGAAGAGAAAACAGAAGTCCTTGTTTGTGTCCTTGATAGATTTATGCCTGAGGTAATGGAAGCTCTTGGTCCCCTTCAGGAACCTTGTTACAATTTGTTACTCAGCCTTTACTTTGGATGCTCATGTTAAATTTAACTCTTGAATGAATAAATAATGGATGAGGGCGTGCTGTCTGTGCATCGTTTAGGGTTCAAACTAAAAAAGCCGAAGCTTTTGCAACAGTTTCTCCCAGACTGTGGTTTAAATGGCATTTTTATGATATAGCATATTGTTATAATTTTCTTAAAGGTGTTTTATATGAAGTTTTACTCACACTTTGTGAGTCAGGTCTCTCCATCAGCTGCTCAGGTGGGGTCAGTGTACTTGGAACGACAGATGTCCAACAGCAATGTCCACACATCACTGATGTCCTTGGAAGTTTTCTCTCTGCCCCCCTCTCAGACATTTTTAAAGTCACTCATGGTAATGTCCAAGAATCAGATTGCATTTTTGGCTGTCCTTCCTCTGTGTCCATGCTAGTTCTGACCCACGATGCAACGGTTCTGCCTTCAGCTAAATTCTGGTCATGTGACCATTACACTGTACCTCAAACAAACTTTACAGAAAGGTGTATAGCTCATTTACACAGCCTTTAAAAAATTATAATTATATTTATTATATATAATTATAAAATATTATATAACAATATTTTATAATCACATATTTTAGACAATTTAAAAAAAAATCTCATTAAAATAATTTTAATCAATTTCAGCAAATAAATTAAATACACACAAATCTATGACAGAAACATATAAAATAAACCCCTTTTTAAACTGTCTCTGGCACACTTACAGTTCCCAGTCAACATTTAGCTTGATTCTTACTGGACAACTGGGATGTTCAAAGCTTTCATTACCAAACTGTATGAATTCGTTTGAATTACAGGTGTAAAGGTATGTAGATGGCATTAGACTGAAGTGGAACAGTGACCTTTCTGGAGCGGGCCTGGAACCCAAAGGCCCACAAATATCACTGTGAAGAACACAAAATGCATATAATACACCACCAACAACTTCTTCTGTATTCATGTATTTTTTCCACTAGAGGGAGAAGCTGCACTGCTAAAGATCCACAAGTGCTGTGGAGGCACACAGATGGTTATTGTAGACATGAACTGTAGTTTCTGTGAGTGAAAGATGGGTTAAATTTTTCTCTTGAACGACCTGTGTTTTAGGTCCGTATCCCTACTTCACCATGATCTTTAAGGAGCTGAAGATGGAGGGATTCTTGCAAAGTAGGTGGGAGCACAAGCACCCTGAGACCCTCAAGAGACTGTTAGCGTGGGTGAAAGAGGTTAGTGTGAGCCTTTCCTTTAAGTAAAGATGTAAACATCAGTTACCTGTGTTTCTGTTGTGATGTATTGTATTTGTGATCTGTGTATTGTGCATCCACAGGGCAAACTGCAGTGTCGGGAACACGTCACAAAAGGCTTTGATAACATGCCGGCTGCTTTTATGGGGATGCTGCAGGGAGAAAACATGGGCAAGGCCGTCGTCGCAGTCTGAAGAGTTCAATGCAAGAGAGCCAGTTACTAATAACTGCCATTATTACACAATCTATGAATTAATGAAGCAATAAACATAGAACAAAATAATTTCACATTAACATTTCAGCTCTTTGAGTAGTTTTGTAATCACAGAGTTTTGCCTGTGATTGATAGTTGTGAAATGGTTTGAATGGTTTAGGACCAAAATACATCAATGACCTCCTGACCCAGTATGAACCATCCAGATCCCTCAGGTCATCTGGATCCGGTCTTTTATCAGTTCCCAGAGTCAGAACCAGACACGGAGAAGCTGCATTCAGCTTTTATGCTCCTTATATCTGGAACAAACTCCCAGAAAGCCTCAGATCAGCTGAAACACTCAGTTTATTTAAATCCAGGTTGAAGACTCACCTGTTCTCAGCTGCATTTGAATAAAGCACCAAATCCACACTTTAAGCTTAAATTTCAAAACTTACATTTAACTACTGATTTTATCTACTGTTCTGATTTTATCTGTTTTGATTTTATATACTGTTGTTTGTTTGTTTGTTTGTTTGTTAATTAGTTAGTTAGTTTATTTGCTTGTTTTAATCAATTTTAAATCATGCTTTTTATTTGTTCTTGTTTCTAATGTCTCTGTAAAGCACTTTGAATCACCTTGTTGTTGAATTGTGCTATACAAATAAACTTGCCTTGCCTTGCCTTGCCTTGTGTCTTTTGTCATGTTGACAAATTGACATCTGGCAACATCAGCATCAGTTTGCTTAAGTTGTACGTTTTGGTGACTTACTTAACAACACGACCACCAATGAATAAAAGAAGAGATGATAATTCCAGACTCAGGGTTCTTATCCTGTCATTACAGCGAGTATCTGTGTGTGCAGCGCAGATCTGTTCTGCTGTATTAATGCCCTGCACTGAAAAAATGGGAATTGGGAGGCTTTTGAATTTGCACAAATGAATTTAGTTAATGCTACACAAGCCTTTTATGTTTCTCTTATTTACATGATTAAATAAAGTACTATTTACTTGATTATAAACAATACTGAGACTACTCATTTTTCTTGCATTGATTTAAAGTGACTAAATTAGAATACTAAAACCATTGTAATTGTGTTTGACCACAACCGGAAATGATGCAATATATTCAAAGACAACAACTAAATATGATTGGATAATAAGACCTAGAGTCTTATCCAATAAGACAACAACATAATTTAAGGAGAGCGCAATTGACCGCCAGATTCTGGAAGACTGTTCAGCCACATGCAACCTTTGGCACTAAGTCAGGCATACCGAGAAGGTAAGTAATTTAAATACATTTGTTTTAGTTGGGTACGTTTTCACAGAATTGTTGTAGTGCATGCTATATAAATAGTAGTCTGTAATGCATCTACATGTTGTTTTTACAGTGCTAGCTAAAGTTGTTATTAGCTTTGTGGCTAAAGCTGAAAAATAGTAACAAATTGCACATACCCGGTAGTCGGGGGAGAAAGCAGCTGTTGTCGGTCAGATATGGCATTTATGCATGTGACAGAGAGCACTGACGTTTTTTGATGGCTTAGCAAGTTAAAACGTCACTGAGAGAGCGCAATAGTGTTTGTGTTACTCGTGCTAGTTATGGCTACAGTGGCTAATTAGTCTGGCTGTAACCGTCAGAGTTTAAGAAGCTGGGAGCACAGTGCCATACCTTAATTCTTGCTGAGGACACACACTCAAGTTATAATAAGGATCCTGCCACCTTTGACGTGGGTTTAAGAACCTGTGCCCATAAATCATTTTTCCATTTAGTCATTATTTTAGGTGAAGTGTCACTTACTTGACTATTCTATTGGTCAAGCCCAAATAATACAGCAGATATCTACAAGGAGATACGTTTGTTCAACAGAGTATGTCTTATTAAGTGATGTATTGTGAATTTTCCAGCATTGTCCTAACAAAAATTAGGACCCTTTCCCCCGCTTTTTTTCTACTTTGTGTAGAACATATGTGAGCTGCTTCTCAAAACATTATGTATAAATGGTACTTTAAAGAAACCATTGATGCTCTTCTGGACTGGAATACTTTTTTTCAATTAAAATTAATGTTTTTTGTGATGGTGGAATTTTTACCTTTATGATTACAGAAGTCAAAACATCAGATGATGATAGCTTACCATCTAAGCTCCCCATCTCTTGGCAAGTCTGAATTAGAGGTCTCAGCTGTATCTGCCTTTCTAGTGGATTTGCTTAAAGAGGAGATAAATTATTATTATTAGGTACATATTCCCTGACATTCTAGAGGTCAGCCTTGCACAGTGTGTGACATTAAAGGGCATAACGTATAGAAATGGAATGGCACTGGCCCAAAGGGAAGCAGGTGGATTGCCAGAATACTGAAAAACCATATCTGCATTGTACCACAGCATATTCTACATTGTCAGAGAGCTTGGTGGCTGGTACAGAGAGCACCACAGAGCTTTTGAGCTCAGCCCAGTATCCACAAGAATATTCACTCTGTGAACTCCTTGATACTTATCCATTGGTTGGCTATGAGATTGGATCAGTCCACATTGTGACTTTAAAAAGGCATATAGAATTAAAAGGTGTTCATATAAGTGTAATAGCTTCAGTAACATGTATTTCATTAAATAAATTCTTCTTTTTTATGTCTGATCTTTATAACTTTGAGTATTGGGTATGGATAGCTTTATGAAAACTAAACTGAAAGGATTCTTTCTGAATGTCTGATATGTAATTCTTTTTTGCCTACAGAGTTCCATGGTCCTAAAGACTGTTTTGGCTGACGGAACCTGTCGAAGGCTCACTCTCTAATGGAGCGCCTGAATCAAGTGAGGATCTCATTGTTGAAGTCAAGAGACAGTGTTGTCTTCAGGGCAGTTTCAGACTTCAGTTTATGGATTTCTTGTTTGGGAATGAGTTTCTTAACCTTACCTCAGTTTCAGAAGTAGCAGACAAAGGGACTCTTAAAGCTATTGAAATGCCAAAGCCCACCACATGGACATAAAAAAGAGTAACAGAGTTGGTGAAACTCAAGATGGAAAAGACTTTTTCATACAGAAGACATGAACTTTATTCTTTCATGAGGTATTTATAAGTTTCTCATTGTTCACAGCCATTGACATGTCGAAGAGGTCAACACGTGAGGAGCGGTTCGAAATTGTGTTGATATCTGGTGAACGCAGTAACCGGGTCATTGCAGCAGATTTCAATGCAAGACATCCTACGAGACCACCCATCTCCCATGCTACAGTTAACAAACTGTTTGCTAAGTTTTGTGAAACTGGTTCAGTGTTGGATTTGCCAAAATGTGGACACAAGAAAACTGTCACTAATGAGGAAACATCAGTGGCTGTCCTAGCTTCATTCAGCAAGAGCCCACAGCATAGCACTTACTGCATGTCACTGGAGAGTGGCATTAGTCGAACATCCCTTCGGCGGATATTAGCTACTCACAAATGGCACCCTTACAAACTAAGGGCACAGGGCTGTGGCTCCCCACACTCCCTAGCAGATCATTACATGGAGAAACTTTTGGAATGCAAGCATGCTGATCCACACAGGTATGCACACAGGTGTACACATGGGTATTCACAGACGCGGACTACAGCTTTCTTGGCTGCTGCCTCAAAGCACACTGTGCGCTGTCTATCTTGCGTGCTGCACAATATCGTTTATTATTTAGTAACTATTGATATCTATGGCTAGCTAGTTTATTGTGATGGTGCTTTTTTTTCTATTATTATGTTGCTCTTTGTTGTTTGCTGTCTCCTCTGTTTTTTTTCTCTCCATACAGGTGACCCAGGAGTTTTTGGTTTTTTTTGGTTTTTTTTGTTTGTTTGTTTTTTTTTTCTCTTCCCCCCCTTCTCACCGTCTCTTCTCCCCTTTGGTTTTCTTTCTTTCTCTCCCCCTCTTTCTTTCATTCTTTCCCCCTGTCCTATCCCACAGTTATGTCTGTCCCGTTTGCAACTGAAAATAAAATAAATTCATAATTATAATAAAGGTCAATCAAATGGACCAATATGGCAAGGCCATGATGATCCACTTGGTAAAATAAATCCGCTTGGCATCTTTCTTGGCCTCAAGACAACAATTCTGATGGCTATAGATCCAAACGGGACAAAAAAACAAAAAACAAAAAACAAACTAAGGGCAAACTACACTGATTAGCAGCGGCATAGGCACACTTAAAATTTCTTCTGAAATTTTCGCTTTCTAGTATTTATTTAATATTTCTTTATGTTATAAAAATGACTTTGAATCCTGATAAAAATGCAAAATCATGGGTTAAAAATGAAAACAAGAGAACTAAGAATGTATTAATATTTGTTGACAGAAAAACAGAAACTGTATATGTGCAACCAAAGTGCCATTTTAATTCAGATGAAAAAAAAGGGATTTATTCATTCATTGTCCATTCAGGATCTTAAAAATGTGATAATAATAATGAAATAATACAAATAATGTAATAATAAGAATGATGTAATAATAATTAATGTAAATCTAAATAATATTGTCCTTCAGAGAAATAGTTTGTAGTCCTGAAGATGGAGAAGTTTACTCCTGCAGAGCGACTGGGACTGTCTGTGGTCATGATGGTTGAACCTCCAACGACTTTCCCAGCTTAGCCTCAGAGTGCTGCTGCTACTGTAGCAGCCGCTCTTCTCCTACTCGTCAGGACTTGCATTGTCACATCTGGGGATCCCAGGCCCTGCTGGAGAGGAGAGCCTAGTCTGGATGCTGACCTGCTGCCTGTAATTATTAGCCTTTTTCAGGCTCTTCTCCACAGGACGCCTGTCTTTTTCAGGCTCTTCTCCACAGGACGCCTGTCTTTTTCAGGCTCTTCTCCACAGGACGCCTGTCTTTTTCAGGGACAATCTTCATCCACAAATTCATAAAGTCCTTGTGAAGGGTCAGTTTCTCGATGATTGTTCGCCCATGGTACCTGTGGAAGATTACAGTTGTCATTAATCTTCATTAATTGTGTAAACTCACAGAAAATAAAACATTGATGCACTTCAAACCCATTTAAAAGTACCCACCTGGCTTCAGGTGCAGCATCCCCTGCCATTCTAGAGGCAGCAATTAGAAACCTTTCAGTGAAGCTTCCTGTTTTCAGGATGACGGCTGCTCCAAGTTTGTCAGCCAGCTGGTGCAGGTGTTGAGCCGTGCTATTCCTCACTGCAACACAGCGATGGCTGAGCAAGGACAATATTAGACACACAACTCAGTGAACATGATCTCTCTTTCATGTCTTCTAATAAAATCACTACAGCTTCTTCTCTCCTCTTACGTCAGTCCTGTGTTAAACAGAGCGCTCAGAATCCGTCCATGGCTGCAATTTTCCACCATGGCATCAAGCGCCAGATTGACCTCCTGATGAAGCAAGTTGTTGTTGGTCTGTGCAAGCTTCAGCAATAGAGCTCGGCCTGTTGTTTCAACTTCTGGGTCCATTGTTTTCTGGAGCTGAATGTAGAGCTCATCGATGGTATGTATGGCCTCACAGGCTATTGCTGAGCGTTGGTTTTTCACCTAAAATGTGAGTGAAAATCATCAGTTGAGGCTGTAGTATGCACTTGAAGGGAAACTAGCTGCATGAAACACATATAAGAAACATAAAGTGTGCAATACCTCCTCAATGAGGACCAGACACACTTCATGCAGTTTAGTCTTCAGGATGTCCGAGTGGTGCTTTGCCAGAGACTGAATAGTTTGCAACCCCTGTCTTTTCTTAATCCTGTATTTACACAACACAACATTGAACACGACTTCAGGAACACCACAAATAACACAGCGACATTATGCAGCACTGTTTCTGTGCAGTATTTAATGTCTCCTTACTACGTTTCTTACCAGTCGTCTGAAGACAGCAGACTAAAGCTGTGGGACAGGCTCTCTACAGGTGTAGCTAGAGGCGGGAGTTTGACCCTGCTCTCTCTTGGATTATTCTGACTGCACTGACTGTCTGCTTTCTTGTCTGATAATCAACGAGGTTAGTAAAAAGAAACTGTAATTTCTTCTAATTTGAAGCATTGTACATGATGCAGTGATTAATTGTTCATTAAAATCTTTTTAAAAAATCTCTTAATTTAAAGTTTGATTATTCAGCATCTTCTACAGTTACTGAGGAAAACCACTTACCGTCTATAGGGACGACTTTTGCATGGCGCAGCAGCGTCCCAGGCCGAGGTCCTCGTTTTTGCGGTATGGGAACTGTTGGAGGTTTTGGAGTCAAAGGCTTTACTGCAGTAAATGTTTTGGTTGGTACTGTGTATCCAGGTGAGGTTACAATCCCATCCTGGAAATGCTGCAGTTTTTCCAAAATAGGCCCAAATTTGTCTTTTGCTGTTAAGACTCTTATTCCACGAATGACCTTCGTGTCTGTTTAGACAAAAAATAACTAAATAACTACAAATTTACATCTTACAAAAACAACAATAAACATTTTTCTTCCTGATTTTTTTTTCTTCAAAAAAGCATATAAAATGAATGGACAGCAAGAATATGTGTAATTTAGCATTAAAATAGATAATCTACAGTGTCAAATTTTAAAATCTAAACTAACTGATTAACAGCAGGTGTAACCACTAAAGATAAGCATCACCTTTGAACCGACCTGCTCCTGAATGTTGAGCAGAGAAAACAGGCAATTGCGATGGACAAGCTGCTCGAGGAGGTGGAGGAACTGGAGTGAGCGGTGTCATCTCAACAGGACTAACAATGAAAGGAATGGCCCTCAGTTCACTTGGTGTGTGTGTGTGTCTGCAGAGCTGAGGCTACTCAGACTTCTTTCAGGGTCCTCCTGATTCCAAAAGGGGTCATCCAAACAGTTCCAGCTTCCCTGGACTATCTCTGGAGAGCCTGCGCATTGCTCAGGTAAAGGTGGGAGTTGCACAGCATAATCTCTGGGTCTCTGTGCGATATGCAATGTGTCTGCCTGTTGAAAGAACACATTTGTCTTACTGCTCTGAGCTTTGTGAAAGTCCAGGATCCTGGACTCTGTGGTGAAGCGCTGACAGTTGCTCTGTCTACAGTGACTTACACAAAAATTACACTGTGCAAAGCAGCAAAATATAACACATCTCTCAGAAACATTTACATTTGATCAGCAGACAAGTCAAGAATGAGTATGTTTAGTTACTTACATCTCCACCTGTGCGTTTTCTCTGAATCAAATCTTGAAAGCCATGGAAAAAGTTACCTGATGTATTTTCAGACATGCCTGAGATAAAAAGTGAACAAATAGTTTAGAAACAGAAAGTTTGTGAGTGCTGCTCAGTGTTTGAGTGACAAGTTCTAACTCAGCTGCTCAGTAAAACAGTTATGATGATGTCATATGGAACTCACAGAGCATTTTTTGAAAATATTCATATATATACACTATTTTGTGTTTTTACAAAAATATCAGACATGTCTAAATCAAAGGCAGCTTATGATCTCTAATTATGATCTTTAATCAACAAATTTAAATAGATGTCCTAATCACAGCTTCTAAAACTAGACAACACTATACTGATAAATTTATATAAAACAGCAAAAAGGAGATAAAAGCACTGTCATAAATAGAGAAATAAGTACAGTAAATAAATAAATACAGTTTTTAAAAAATACAGAAAAAAACGTGTCATTTGCTACAACAACAACAACGACAACAAAATAGCAGCTTGGACAAAGGTGTTTCTTCAAGCTTCGCCTCCATTTAGGGGCTGCAAACCTCTGTCCCAAAGGAAGAAGCTGAAATCCTCCAATAAGGGGTGGGAGTCCTTTAAAGTAGAGTAACTCATCCTCTACAACTGCCTAGTATTCAAGGACTCTATGTTAAAAGGCTAGGTGGCCTTGCGCAGGTACCTTTTATGCTTTTTGCTATTTTACACACAAAATCTATGCCATTGCTATAAAATGCTGTTGCTGAATCTTAATTCAGTCAAGTTGTGATTTTAAACTTTGTGCCCGAAGAACATTAAAAAGCGTTAATGTTAACGTAACAGGTTAATGTATGCGTGTAATAAAGAAAAAGAAAAAGAAAATACCAACGAGAGAAAGAAAATGATGAAAGCAAAGAAAATAAAAGTGTGGAAGTGTGAGTGAGAAATTGTCTCCGACTGGGGGAAGCAGTGACGCTACAGGTCACCTTCTTCCCCTGCTGGACACAAAAAGAAAACATTGTTGTGTGGTGGATGAAAATAATTAATAACAACATGAAGAAGGTTTTTGTGTTTGCGGTTAAAAAACAAATAAAATTTCACCTTTGGGGTTTAAAGTCAGTAGAGTTCATAACGAAATAAGCAGAGATGTGTTGCTTTAGGAGTGATGAAAACATATGCAGTCACAGTGACTAATGAAAGTCTCTCAGTCTGTCGTTTACAGGTGGGGAACGGAACTGGATCAATTCTCCACGGGCAGCAGTCGGAAGAAAATTATAGGCTGAAATCATTAGAAACAAAATAGAAACACCCAGCCAGAATTTTTGGCTGAATTGTTTTGCAGCTTCCCGTCCTCATCCTGAACAAGCAAGCTCCAAGGAAGCTGATCTCTCCCTGAAGACACCGAGTGCAGTTTCAGAAGCACGAGCATGAACATCAACAGTGGACAGGAGTCCAAGAGACAATATCAGAGTTCTGAGCAGAGAGGTCCAGCAGCGCTGTGGGCAAACGGCATCAGAAAGAGAAGAACCACCATCTAGATTGGATGGATGGAGATGCGTTTCCAGCCAGCTGCAACCTCACTGTGTGTGAAGGACTTTTGAGAAGACTGTCTGAGTTTGACATTTGCCATGTTTGGAGTGAGATGGCAATGAAAGAGACAGTGGGACAAAGAGAGACACGGGACAAAGCTGAAGAAAACTGACTGCCATTGGACTGAAAAGTGGGAGAGAAAGGAGCAGAAGAGGGCTGAGGCTGCTGTTTTAGTGTGGGCAATCAAATTAGGTTAAGGAATCCGGGGAGACAAACGACTGCCTGGAAGTGGAGGATTGACACAGTGTCCAGACCACCACAAAAGGTAGAGGAAGACAAGCACTGAGGTATGCAAGTGTACTGTTAGAAAAATGGAAAGTGACACCACACATGCAGCTAATATGCACCAGAGATAACATAAAATTATACATAAAGTGTTACACATTAAAAGAGGGCATTTGTAGGAGGGGTTAACAATACTCAGCGTGGTTGCCGATGGTAACCTGCAAGCATTTAGGGTTTAGCTGTGCCTGACTATGACAGAGTTTTTCATTTAGATGTTTCTGAAACAAACTTTGGAGTGAACGGAGTTTTGTTTCAGAAAAAAGGGGGAAGGTACATGAAAGGATACATAAAAACAGAAAATGTATTAACCCGACTAACACACACACACACACACACACACACACACACACACACGTAATGAAGTAATGCAATTCATTAGGATTGGCTCATTAGGATCAAACACAATTTTAAGTAGGCAATACTGTTACCATCATCCTGTCTGGTTTAGTGAGTGGGTTGAGAACTGATACATAGACGACGGAATTAGTATTATTTTGGGGAACATGATAGCAGGGTGAACAGAATCCTGCAGCCAGAGTTTAAATGAGTGAAACTAGCAGATTTTTGTTTTGTTTTGTTTTGGGTTTCTGAAGTATGGGGAAGGTTTTACCATGGCACCAAAGGTCCGTGTACTTTTCGGTATTTGAAGTTTCGTTTCAGAAAGTATAATTTAAAAAAGAAAATGAGACACTTATTTAATTCTCAACTTAAAAAGCTAAAATGAAAAACGTAAAACAATTGTTTTTTTCATTTTGTCCTTTCGCACATCAGAAACGAAAAACCCAAGAAAAAAGAACGAGAAAGGGCCCTTTATTTATTTTGTCTGAACCGGAAGTTTTAGTAGGTCAACAACCTGTACAAGTGATGCGCAAACTTATGGCAAACACTGTAGTGTGGACATCATGACGTTGGAAAAATACTCAGACGTGATCATGGAGATGGCAAAACAAGGCCTGTCATCGGAAATTATATCAGAGCGTCTGTCATATGAACACGGGGAAGTGAGAGGATTTTCTGCGAGAAATGTTAGAAAGTTTTGTGCTGAGCAAATCACTAGCTGTCGACTCTCGGACACACGGTTGGAGCTTGAGGTGACACAAGCTATAAATGAGGTAAGGTACTTTCTTCCTTCACCTTATGACTGTGTATGGTTGTCTTAACTGGGTTGTAAGGGGGTTAGTCTAGACTGTGTGCGCGCGCCCGCGCGTTTTAGCGTCTTGCGGGTGGTGGGTAACGTTAGTTATTTTAAAGATGTCTCTCACTGGTATTTGTACAGTTAATTAGCACAATACTTTAGCTTTACACATTTGCTTTCAGAATAAGCTACTTTACATTTGTTGTTCTAGTAGTAGCATGATCTTTTATTTTAAACAGGTGGGCCCAACATATGGCCGCAAAATGATGAAGGGCTATCTGTCCACAAAAGGGGTACATGCTGCAGAGGGACGAATTGGGTCAATTTTAAGAGAGGTGCATCAACCTTATCATGAAGCAAGACGCCAGGTAGCCTATGTTATTTAATCTTCCACTAGAACTGTATTCCAATGTTCTTTGTCATATTTGTGATATACATCATGTAATGGTAGGGCCTAATTCTGTTTAACAGATGTACGCCCTGCTTTAACAGTTACTTGACTCTTCCTCAAACGTATGATCAAATCTGCCTTTATCCAGTCAGCTGTCATTTATTTTTGTGATTTTTTTGTAAGGGAGCTCGGAATCTTAATCCCACACCGTACCATGCTGAATGCATGGGGCACAAGGTTCACCTGGACCAAAACGAGAAACTTGTAATGTTTGGAGTCACCCATGTTTTAGCTGTAGATGGATTCAGTAAAAAGATTGTGAGTCATTCCACAATGCCAATCAAAAACAACTTGAGCATCTATGAATATGTTTTCAGGTAATACAACCTCTCAAACCATTTATTTCATCTTAAGTGTTTTGATGGACATGTTAGTCATATTGGACATGAGCTGCACCCAAATTTACAATATTTGAATTTAAATTAGACATGCAACAGATGGGTCTGGTTATGTTCCTGAATATAATATATTAAGAACTTACCAAACATTTTGATCAACATTTTCTATTAATGTAAAAATAAATAAAATGGAATTGCACATGAATCATTTAACTACTTTATTGCAATTAATCAGTGTTCATTTATGAATGGAACAAGGTTCTTGGATTTCCACATATCTTTCAATTGTTCTGACATACATCTAAAGTCTGAGCATGACAGTGACATTGCAAAGAAACTTAAGAAATATATGTTGTCCTACTACAACTAAAATATTACCCAAAAAAAACATGAATGAATACATTCAAAATAATAACACCTTTGCTGGTCTTAAAGCAAAATAGTTAATAAATGTTCTTTATTTTTCCTGTACCAGACCTGCAGTGATCACCTATGGTATGTGGGACCAGGTGCGAGTAGACCATGGAAAGGAATTTTATTTAACACTGTTCATGCAAGAGATGCTGTCACATCATCGCTTCAATCAGGAGAGACTGCCTTATTTACAGACCTCATCCACAAGAGTAAGATTTAAGTACCATTAACATCAGCTGAAATTCTTATACTATTACGTGTACTACTACGTACATTTAAGACATGTTTCTTTTAACTCTTTTAGAACCACACAGTTGAAAGGATTTGGCCTGAAATCAACAACCGTGTCAACTACCCACTAAAAACTGCCCTACTCCAGCTGATGGACCAGGAGGAGATAGATATGGAGGATAACCTTGTGCGATACTGTGTGTCCAATCTAACCTGTCAGCTGTGTAACATTGGTCTTGCAAGTGTGGTAGAATCATGGAATGCTCATAGAATCCCAGGTAAAAAAAAAAAAAAAAAAAAGTCAGATTGCTTACAACCCTGATAATGAACATTTAAACACCTCCTCTATTTTTTACAGGAAAAGGCATACCAAATCACTTTGCAGAACATGGGTGTAAAAGAAGAATTTCTCCAGAGCTCTTGCCAAATGCACTTGAAGCAGCAGACCTTTACAGGCAGCACTTGGGATCTGCACTCAAAGAATATTCGACTTTTGGAGTTGATCCCTTCACAACCGAACAGGACAAACTTAGAACAGAGAGTCATTTTGCAGAAAAATATCCTGATATTTCACATTTGTTTTTTAGAGCCGTAAATGGTGACTTTATGCCATACAAAGAAGCTCTGCTCTGTCTCATAAACATAACTCAGAGAAATGTATGAACCACTGCATCTGTAAACTGTACAGAACAGACAAAAAAAAAAATCAACTGACTGTAAACATTTGTGTGTACACACTACATTACTCCTCTGCAAAAAAAGATTTCAATACAGAAAATGCAGCTGTTAGACCAGTAATTTGTAGAACTCCGTTGTTACTCTCCCTGCATTTTGCACAGTGCTGTGATGTCTCTTGCCACTGTTCCACACATGTCTTGCAGCCAATAATGCTTCTGCAGCACAGTGAGAACACTGGATCCTCAATGATGTCTGCAAAAGTAAATCAGATAAGTGAGACTGTTATCCATTTATGTTGAATTTAGTTCAAACTATAGGTTCAAAGTCAGTCTTGACATAAATTTACAGACAGCATGCAGAATATTTTTGGTTATTCTGTAATTCCTCTTGTTCACGCTGTTCTGAGAAAGTCCCTGTCTATATTTTTGTCTATAATTGATGAGGGGCAAAATCAGTACATTTTCTCAATTAGCAAGCAAGAAAAATGAAAAAGTTACAGGTACTTGATTCAATATATGCAACTACAGTCCCATTTTAAATGTGAACTTTTTAGTTTTACATTACTGTGAACAGTGTACCGTCACCCATACTGACATTGTAATCAATTTGAAAAGCTATACTTTCATAGTCAAGATTGCAAGGAGAACCCAAATTAAATGTGCATGTAAACTTTTGAATGTTATGTTACAGTAGACCTGCATCTTGATTGTCTGTGCCTAAGTATTTAAATGGACACTGCTGAATAAAGAGCCTATGTTTGGTAAAAAAATGTTTGTCCAAAGTAATGATTGAATGTGGTTTGACATTGTTTTAATTGTAATTAAAATGTTAGTGTAGATGTAATGTATTTACTAAGCAACATTTGAACATACTCATACAAACCACGCAGCTAAATCCCTCCTTGAGTGTCTGCAGCTTGGGGGTTGTGACTTTCTGGGCAACTGCAAGATCAGTGAGCTCTTTGATTGCTGCTGTGACAGCTGGCAGACTTTGAGATGCCAACACCAACTCTTCTATTTTGTCACTCACTTCTCCCAAACTGGCACTGTCATCATCTTTACGGCTGCTACAAATAAAAATGGATAATCAGATGTCAAAGCTACTTACTGGCTTAAAGAAACATCACATCACTTACTGATAGATGATGATTTATGTAGTGATGTCTTACTGCTATTATAGGATTTAAATCAAATTAATTCTTCTATATTGATGTTCATCCTATAGTATATACATATTTATTCACATACCTCAGTTTCTTCCTCTTTGTTCCCTGGAGGCAATTAAAGTCTTGTTCAGGCACAGCAAGAATTTTTCGTGCATTTTGTCTCCAGTACTGTGACCCTACAGATGAAAAACAAAACCAAAGAAACCTGTTTAGAAGCCAATACCATATTACCCAATAAATATTACAAAGAGTCTGGTAAGACATGTCTCTCCATAAGATATGGGCTTTAGCTGTAATATTATGGCTCACCTGTTGTGCCCTCCGACTCCAGAATTGCATTGCCCTGTGCATCTGTCAAAATTATTGGGTTGTAATTACCAATGGCATCTTGCACTTTTCCTACTATCCCTTGAAGCGTAGCCTCAGACTCCAGGAATCATTCTATTGGGAATCAACCTCCCACCAACTACATCTGCAAAGTACACTGATCTGTAAAACAAAACATAATAATTTTACATATCTTGTAAAAGACAGCAGGCCACAAATCCATTCAGTGATTGCTATAGGCAAATTGTACTAAAACAACTTTGCTATTCTTAACAATTCAACTATCCATGCACCTTATGTTTCTTTTTATTTTGCCTGTTCTGTAATTTAATATTCAAGAACACAGACTCATCCTACCTCTGAAATGTTTTGGAGGACATAGGGGAACTTGAAGTAGCCTGCTGTGAACGTGAAGGTGCAGACGCTGCCACAGCTGGTGCTCGCATAAATGCAAAACGCTGCCCGCTGGAACCTGCTGTTGGAATTGACTCCATGTCTTCTCCGTGGACTTCATAGTGACCTCTGGGTGTAAGGTCTAATGCGCTGAAAACACCAGAGACCGCACCGGGGAACATAGCCACGTTTGAATCATCCGTGATGTACAGAGTATGCGCGGATACCTGTTTAAGAAAAGTTTCCGTAAATCACGTTGCTCTGCTAACGTGTTACTCCTGTGCACACGGTTAATAGGCTCTAAAGGCTTACTTATTAGCTAGTAGCCGGTAAAAGTCAATGAATAACTATTTACACATTAGCACATGTGCACAATTCACATATTAGCACAATGAAGACGGCTAGACATAGTATTAGTAAAAGTAGGCCTACATGAAATCACCAAATGTTAACGTTAGCCGTTCCGCAGTAAGGAAGAACAATAACGTTCATAAAAAAACTGCTGAAAGCAAAGTTTGCGAAGTTTACATATCTACCTGAAAGATGCGACCCAGTTTTTCTGCAGTCATGTCTTCGTCCCGGAGTGTCACTCTCTTAGTTTTCCTAAAAACAACGTAATGGTCCATCCTCTGTTTATTCCAGTGTAACTTTAAGGCCGTCGATCTCTTGTGTGGGGGACGGTGTGCGCGCGCCATAAAAAAACGCGCAGAAGAAGTACTTCCCGTTTCAGACATTGAAAATGCGTCTATTTTTTTGTTTTTGCGCTAGTATACTTTCATTATTTGAATCACGAAGAAATCCAAAAAAGCACGTCTAATTTTAAGTGTATGACGGCTATTTGTTACCACCGAATGAAAAAACAAGTTATTTTCGCCCATTTTATTCTTTATCAAAAATTAAAAAAATGAAAATTCTTTTAAATATCGTTTTTTCGTTTTGGTTTCTGAAACAAAACTTCAAATACCGAAAAGTACACGGACCACTTTTTAGAGTTGGTATTTTTATTTTTATTTTTTTATTTTTTTCACTTATAAGAGAAATAATATTCGGTGACAAGTCCTAAGACCCGGGCTTATTTTTTATTTAATTTTGTTTTAAAGCTTTATTTTTGATTTTTGATTTTATTTTGATAAAATAAATTTCGGCAGTAAGAGTGATTTAATGATTGGAGAAATCCTGAACATGATACTTGTCTGTTGTGATGAATACTTTCTCACTCTCATGATCTATAGTTGGTTGTGAATAAGATGTTTGATTTAACAGATTTGTTTTCCAGGATACAGGTTGCAGGTGGAGCAAATGAGCTTAACATGTAACTGCTGACTAACGTTTTTACACAGGGTTACAGGTTGGCGGAAGATTGTTTTAGGGAGAAGGTGTAACGTTCTTGTTCAGGTCTCAGTGGGGAGTTGACACATGGCAGAAGCTAGGTGCAAGAGGAGGGTCATTTTAATTTGTAGGTGTCGTGAGGTGCCATGACGAGACGTGAGTGAGGAAGGGCGCCTACAGGATGGAAGCGGAGGCCAGGATAGAGGCTTGAGGAGGATCAGTGATCATCTTGAGGAACAGCAGAAATGGTACAGGCGGCTGTGCTACTGAGCTTCCAGAAGACTGAGAGGAGTCTTCTTACAGCAACGTTTTAAATAAAATGAGAGATTCATCATGGACATTGAGGAAGACAACTAAGGTGTACGACGTGCTCTGCCTTAAATCTTCAGCAGCGTTGGAACATGAGAATCTGAGGGATGAAGGGAGTGTGCCAAGCTCCAGAAGTGACGGCTCGTACCACAACAGCGGTCCAGTTGAAGGGGACAGGCGAGACTTAGTTCCATTGGTCTCAATGTGCAGTAGCAGATGAGAGCTTGGTGGAGACGAGCTCATCTCTAAATAACACGGGAGGCAAAACAGAGGCAGAATAACCCTCTGACCCATGCAACGACTAACCAGTAGTCTACCTGGGAAGTTGAAGAAAGAAGAGAAGGATCGCAGAGCATCATTTCACTCAAAGAGGAGGTGGCTGAGTGGCCCGAGGAGTGAGACATTAAGAGGAATGTTGGCCTCTTCGAGGCCAAAGAGGAGGAGTGTCGGGATGAAATATTATTTTATATTCATAATCTATGTTACTATGCATAATCCTTATTATTACTGTTGCATCATTTATGATTTATCATTGTTATCATTTCATTGACACATTTATTGAAACTGGTGAGGTTATATTGAAGTCTGTATTTCAGGGGTTAGCATAAGCACATAATAATCTTTCATTGCAGGTGCAACTGTAATCATGTTATACACATATTGCATAATTAAAGGGTTGAAGCTTGGTTAAGTTAATTAATGGTTTGAAGCTACGGGCATCAATGGAGCAAAGTTCAAGCTGGAAGGATTGCTTATCTATATATATACAATTTAACAAATGTTTTCTATGATTGTTTAAGAAAGGAAATAAAGGCCGTGTGCCCTGTGCTGTGGAGTTTGCCCGGTAACAGATGAGGTAGAGGGAGGTCATGTACTTAAATTAACGACACAGACATAGCCTGTCTGGGTAAACTGATTGCAAGTGTTGTTTAAGTCTAACAAGTAGAATAAATAGATGTATCTGGAGGAACTGAAAGAGGAACTGTTCTGTTTTAGTGACGCGAGCTACTGGTCATCATAAGTATAAATATCACAACCACCTATTGTAAGGGGGGAGATGGAGCCTGATGTTTTGCAGTGCCTATCTTCACCACATATATGTGTTTTAATAAAATAATTTGTGTTGACCCACTATGGACTTTCAGTCGTATGTCTCTTCCTCAAAATTCGAACCGCGACACTCTATATACTCTAAGTACCAATACATTTGCGCTTTAGCTCATTAAAAACTCTTATTGTGTAAAATAAATACAGAGACTTCCGCTTTAACCGGGACTACTGACGGGTAACTTTAGTGTTTAAACGCGTGGGGCGTCTGCTGGCACTTTGTTCTGTCCGAGGCACGTTCATCAGCTGGTATCATGGTTCACGAAGTGAAAGATCTGGTAAGTTTGTCTTTTTTGTTGTTTTCTGTGCCTCTCTCCCTTATATGGTGAGAGGCGCATTCCTAATAAGTGAATGGATGTTTTTACGCTCCACTGTTTTGTGTCGGAGCAGCCGCGCGCAGGTGTGCCAAAACGTGATCGTCTACCAAAAAGGGATTATCCGCATTTAAACTGCTGTAAATGACTTGTTGGCCTGCAAAATATGAAATATATGTCAAAGATATCCATGAATAATATAAATTCATCTTGAGCTACAAACAACCTTCCAGTCACGCGTTAGAAGCCGCAATCGTCTCTGGTGAAGTGGCACCCTTTATTTATCTAGTTAAAAGTTCTCACTGATATTAAAATGTCTTTTTAAAGAAAGATCTGGACAAGAGGGCAGCAGAAATCGCAGCAAATATAACAATAGTTATATAAAGAAGGTTTTAATTGGCCAAAAGGAAATATACACGAAAAACTGATTTTACATATAGCACTTTAATAACCTGTTCACTAAAGTCTATTCATCAATATAAGTCAATACGTTACACATAAACCCTCGCCCCATCGAAACATTAGAAATCACCTTTTGGGAGACAATCAGTTCTTCACACAACACCTGTGCTCCACACGCGGCCATAAGTGTACACGTTGTTTAGGTAAATTTCCAGGAAAGGCAGGCAGTCTTCCCGAACCCTGTTGTAACTGATTGTATTGCATTTGTACAGAAATAAACTTTACAAAGGTCAGCGGATCACAGCATCACCAGATCAGTGACTCTTACATGCAGCCATCAAAGGCCATCCTGAGCAGGGAATCCCTCGGTTAGCAGGGCTGGACTAGTAAACTGGCATCCCGCCCTACAAAGCACCGGCAACTGCCCATCCATTAATTTTCATCACTAACACTGGATTGCACAATCAAAACTCCTAATGCAATCGGGACTTTCCCAGCCTTCCCTGCGCGCTCACGCAGCTTGCAGAACAGAATTTAGCGTGGAAGAAGTGGTTGATACAAGTGGACAAACAAAACTTATAGGATGGAGCTGAAAAGCTGAGAGAGAGAAAGAAATTAGAAATAGATGCAGCAAAACGTGTCAAATGAACCAACATGTGAACTGTCGTGGCTGCAGCTGCACCGTCAACAGTAGCACCAGCAACAAGTATGAACAAGCCCTCAGTCAGAAGAGGCTGCTGCTGTTAGCTCTGTTGCAGTTCATTTGAGCATGTTTCAGTCTCTACCATTTACCCATCCAAAAAATCATGTCTTTTCTATTTCTCTCTGTAGGATGAGTTCCAGAAAATTCTGAATGAAGCTGGAGACAAGCTGGTGGTGGTGGACTTCACAGCCGAGTGGTGTGGCCCCTGCCAAATGATGGCCCCAATTTTTTGTGTATGTGATGTTAAATTTAAAATCACGTTATTTATTTATTTATTTATTTATTTATTTTAGCTTATTGCCTCATGAGCTTTTGCATGTCCAAAATTCATGAGAATCTCAAGTTTCATTCTGTCCCTCACACATTACAATAACTTTAGTCAGAGTAACCTATAGTACTGATGCTCTAGCCCCCCATTTGACATTATGCAGAGCTTCATTGTGATCCCCATGCAACTGCAGCAATGTGACAATTAAATAAGAGAACCTATTCACAAGGATGAAAACTCTTGTGATGTCGCAGAAGATGTAGTGTGCGTGCTCTCGTGTCGACTCAGTGATCTTCCCTCCTGCAGGAGATGTCACAGGAGCCTGTCAACGCAAACGTGATTTTCCTGAAGGTGGACGCGACTGATGGCAGGGTAAGCCCGTGTTTGACTTGGAAGCCAGGAGAAGCAGTAGGATTACTTCATCTGCTGCTGAACCCACTTTAGCTTCCCTTGTGTGGATTTATTTTATTTCTGTTTTCATGTCATTGCATGAAAATAAAAGTCATAGGTTTCTAGCTTAGTTAAACATTTATTTTTCTCTTGGAAGAACTCCTAGCTGACTCATGTGACCATCTGTCAGCAACTGCTTTGGTGCGGATTAAACAACACAGACTGTAATGCAACAAGCTTTCACTCTGCACAACTGGCAACACTGAAGTCTGAAGGAGAGACTGTCTGATGTAGACAGGCTCTTGGGTAACCTATAATTAATATGCATAAAAGCTGCAGAAGCCTGTGTTTTTCACAATATTTTTAATGTATTTATTTGCACATGTTTTGGCCTCTCGCCACATCTACAGCTGCCCAAGGTGGTCTGAAGCGGCCGTAGTCAGTGGCGATCAGTGTTGATGACCCGGTCAGCTCATCTGATATCGTTGCGTTGTCTTTCAGGATGTGAAGTCATTCTATAATGTCACCCGCATGCCTGCATTTCACTTTTACAAGAATAACCAGAAGGTAAGGTAAAGTGCCCTATGTAGCTGGATGGAGATGTTTAGCATGTAGTAAATTTGAGCCTGGAAACAATGAGCCTTGTGCAATGACTATTATAATCTCAGTATTATTTTCAACTGGCACATATAAGATCAATGTTGCCCTAAGGATTCCCTCTTAATCTTGCACAGAAAACCTCTAAAGGCAGATCATACATGAATCATTTAATATTTTCTAATGGCTTAAACGGCAAAGCAAATATCCTTTCCAACCAATGGAGGCAAGCTTGAAGCCATACCTCCATTCAGATTCAAGACTCAAGATTCAAGAGCTTTATTGTCAATACAGTAGTATACACAGTACACAGTGTACTGAAATGCTGTTTCACCCTAGGCTCCCCATGGTGCATTTATAAATATATAAAGGATATATGGTCTCAGGATTAAAGAAACTGAGTTAAATCACATTTAAGTCAAGGTTTGGGTTGTTAGTGATAAGCCGATTGTGTCCTATTTTACAATTCATTGAGGATAAATGGAAAATTATGTCATTTTTTACATGCCATTTTTAACTCAATGTCCTCCTCTTTCAGGTGTATGAGTTCACCGGTGCTGATGAAGCTCAACTACATCAAAAAGTGAGAGAGCTCAGATGAGATGTCCCACCAAAAACAAAATCTGCCTCACATATCTTTGATATTACTGTGTTACTCATGACAATGAAGTCTATCCCACACAGTCAATAATACATCCACATATCTTGTAACAGACCAAACAACTGTTATCTCATGTTAGACGAATGTGTTTTATTTTATTATATTTCTTTCTTGTTTGTCTGTACAAATACGTGTGTGTGTGTGTGTATATCTACACATATATTCGTATTCGTAAATGAAAATACATGTAGACGAGTATATATTGGTTTTTTTTGTTTGTTTTATTATGTCTGAAATAAATAAAGATACAAATACAAATACAAATGTCCCTGTCTTAACTGGCTGCAATATGAAACCGCTCAATACTTTTAATTCCGTTTTTAATGACAGTTTGGCTGTGATCCTGAATTACTTTGTATGTTTTGTGTTCAAAAAGTTTAATAAATGAATTATGAATGGATTGGTATTTTGTACTTTGATAAAAATGTCAGAATAGTACAAGTATGTAGCAGCATATGTTGGAGCTGGCAGTTAACAGCAGACACTATATCGCTGGTGAACGTGATGTGTTGGTTCATTAGCGCATTTTGAAAACCAGCCAACAACTGCATGATGTAGCAAAGGTTTGGGCAATTTGCAGGAAATTGGCTCACGTCTGTGGACTGCTTGCGAGAAGTTCTTGTGTTAGACCCTCCTACAGCCACTGAACTCACTTGTTCCCACTTTACACCAACAGGTTGTTGTTACTGTGCTTTTTGAGCACCAGCATTTGTGTCTTTCTTCAAATGCATGAACTGGATCTTAATTAGGTACTGGTATAATGCCAAACCAGTGGTTAAAACCGGCTTTTCAGGCTGCTGTTCTACTGTGTGTCAGTGAGCCTTTGTTTGAGCACAAGTGAGGAAGAGGACACACACACACACACAATAAATATCAAATTAAGATTTGAGAAATGCTTTGTGTAACACACAGATAGTCTCTACTCTAAGTGTGTCTTACACAACCAGACGTGCAGCTATACAGTGATGAAGATACTCAATAGAAATTCAGTGAAATAGGAAAACATGAGTCTTGAGAACGAGGTCTGCAGCAGCTTTGGGCCATTTAACCTCACACACACAAACAAAGTCAGCACAAACACATCAGGACAGCAACAGTGTGTGCAGGGAGGCAGGAAAGAGCACAAACACAACCTCTGTTCAGGGAAACTTTGCCTGGATCCAGCCTAAGATTTTAATATCTCATATGTAAAACATCTGAACGGTCATTTGAGTTTCAGACTGCACACAGGGACTCAGTGTGGAGCCCAATCCATGTTTTGACTTCTGCTTAAGTATCTGTACTTGTGTACAGATAAGAACGAGTCCAACATGCACCAGACAGACAGATAAACACGTATTTGTCCATTTGGTAATAATTTAAAGAGCAGCTCTGAAGTCCTCTGTGTTAGTCTGATAAATGCAACATCTCATCTTATTATAAAATAAATGTGATCAACAGGAACCTGATTTCAGGCTGATATAATTGTCTTCATGTTTTTCTTTCAAATGTGACCTTTCTATTGAACTGGTGGGAGTCAGAATAAAGAGTCAAGAATCAGGTTCTTGAACCCTGAATAAAACTACTAAAGTCTTGCATGGCTGATTTTTTAAATACCAAATGTTTTAACATATAACAAGTATTTTTAACAAAATGTCTTAAAACAATGCCACTTGAGTATTTTTGCCTAGTTATCCAAAACAATGAGATAAATGCACCTCAGGCTGTTACTCAGGTATGTGAAACTGCTGTGTCATCAGAAGTTGTTTTTCTTGTTTAATGGTGAGGTTGTTCCTGGATCCAGTCTACAGAAAGTATTCACACAGTTCATGATACAGAGAAAAATAAGAGTTGGTGGAACTTCCTTTTACGTTGACTACCTGAAACACAGAGGTAGGAAATCACCCAGAGACCTCACCCCAAATCTTAGTAACCTAACCTGCTTCCATACAGCTGTTTCCTGTGGACTGTCTTTCACTATAGCGAGTTCTTTCTTCTCCTGCATTGTGTTGGTTTTTATACATCACATTTCATTGTCTGTGTTTACCCTGAGGTTTAAAAGACCTGTGTGTTTCACTCTGTTGCCCTTGTGAAGCGCTTGTGTAACATGGATCACATTACTTAAAACATATCCCAACTTATTTGTAGCATGTCTGGAAATGTTTCTTAGCTCTGAGCGACAGGTCACTCCTGATGTATGACTCAAAAACCAGCACATTTCAACAAACTCAGATTAACCCAGATTAAGAGCAGCTGAGTGTGTGACTTCTTGTCACAGCACAGGGCTGACAGGACTTATAAACTTATAATGTACATAAAATACACAGTGACTTAAAAGAAATCAATAAATACACAAACACTTCACCTTCCTCAGACTGCATGAGTAACTGGAACCACTCACTGCCGTCCAGTCGTTCTCTAAAAGTGAACATTAACTTTCTTAAAAGTGCTTTAAAAGTCCAAACACCCACAGCTACAAACATCTGACTGGCACTACCCCCTCTAGCTATCCTGACCACACGGGGCCAGTATATAATAGTATGCAACAAACAAACATAGAGCTCACATCGTTGTCTGTATATGTCATCATCATCATTTATTTGGTCAGTAGTAAAGTAACCGAGGTATTTGCCCTTTTTGAAATAGAAAATCTGTTAAACCCCTGGACTAAAGAAAAAATGCTCCAAGTGGGCGATGTGCTAATTTTCAGATGGCAGGTCTACATCTAGAATCAAAATGAGCACAAACACCAACAACCAACGTGAAGCATTAAGACGAAACATAGCAATGTCAAAAAGGATCCACACATTTGGGCCACAAAATACACTCAACAAAAATATAAACGCAACACCTTTGTTACTGCTCCCATTCCCCATGGGATGGACGTAGAGACCTAAAATTCATTCCAGATACACAATATAACCATCCCTCCCAAACAGTGGTCACAAATCAGTCCAAATGTGTGGTAGTGGGCACATCTGCCATATTGAGATAATCCATCCCACCTCACAGGTGTGCCACATCAGGATGCTGATCTGACATCATGAGTAGTGCACAGGTGTACCTCAGACTGCCCACAACAAAAGGCCACCCTGGAATGTGCAGTTTTTTGCGCTATTGGGGGTCTGGGGACCCAGAACCGGTCAGTATCTGGTGTGACCACCATTTGCCTCATGCAGTGCAACACATCGTCGCATGGAGTCTATCAGATTGTCAATTGTGGCCTGTGGAATGTTGGTCCACTCCACTTCAATGGCTGTGCGAGGTTGTTGGATATTCGTGGGAACTGGTACACGCTGTCGTATACGCCGGTCAAGAACATCCCGAACATGCTCAATGGGTGACATGTCCGGTGAGTATGCTGGCCATGCAAGAACTGGGACATTCTCAGCTGCCATCTGCCCTGAACAATGTGAACCATGATTCATCCGTGAAGCGCACACCTCTCCAACGTGCCAGACGCCATCGAATGTGAGCATTTGCCCACACAAGTCTGTTACGGCGACGAGCTGGAGTCAGGTCAAGACCCCGATGAGGACGACGGGCATGCAGTTGAGCGTCCCTGAGACGGTTTCTGACAGTTTGTGCAGAAATTGTTTGGTTGTGCAAACCAATTGTTCCAGCAGCTGTCTGGGTGGCTGGTCTCAGACGATCTTGGAGGTGAACCTGCTGGATGTGGAGGTCCTGGGCTGATGTGGTTACACGAGGTCTGCGGTTGTGAGGCCGGTTGGATGTGCTGCCATATTCTCTGAAACGCCTGTGGAGACGGCTTATGGTTGAGAAATGAACATTCAATGCACGGGCGACAGATCTGGTTGACATTCCTGCTGTCAGCATGCCAATTGCACGCTCCCTCATTGCTTGTGGCATCTGTGGCATTTTGCTGTGAGACAAAACTGCACATTCCAGGGTGGCCTTTTGTTGTGGGCAGTCTGAGGTACACCTGTGCACTACTCATGATGTCAGATCAGCATCCTGATGTGGCACACCTGTGAGGTGGGATGGATTATCTCAATATGGCAGATGTGCCCACTACCACACATTTGGACTGATTTGTGACCACTGTTTGGGAGGGATGGTTATATTGTGTATCTGGAATGAATTTTAGGTCTCTACGTCCATCCCATGGGGAATGGGAGCAGTAACAAAGGTGTTGCGTTTATATTTTTGTTGAGTGTAGATGTAAATTGACTAAAATAAGACACAAATCAGACAAAAATAGATGCAGCATGATCACAAACACACACATGTTGGCTACATATTGATGCCAAATGACTAAAATCACACGTGCAACACTTTCTACATATTTGACAACAGAAGAAAAACACAAACAAAGTTGGAATGTATTTTTAATTTAGATTTTTTTTATTTCATGCCAAATTAGATATTTTAAATATCAAGCGCCAAATCACAAAGTCTCCTCCCTGTTTGTACTGTAAGGTCAAAACCCTACAGTACTACAGAGAACCCCCAACAATCAAATGATCCCCCTCTGAGCAAGCACTAGGCGACTGTGGGGAAGAAAAACTCCCTTTAAAAGGAAGAAACTTCCAACGGAACCGGGCTCAGAAGGGGCGGCCATCCGCTGCGACCGGTTGGGGGGGATGGAAATCAAAAACGAGACGAGATGGCGTGAACTACAGTTGTTAAAATTTGGATTAGATGCTAAAATTCTGCTTCAAGATGTTAAAAGAAGCAGGGCAGCGGGGGAAGCCAGGATGTCATTTTAATCATCTCTGGCTTTAGTGAACCACCTAAAGGGTTTTCGCAGAGCTTTTCCCACCGCTGAAAAAAACCTGGAAATTTTGGACTTTTTGGGTGGACTGGGGATGACTCCGAGGCGGATTTTTAGATGTTTTATCAGAGCCTCATCAAAAGACGCATCATTTGCCATCGCAGCCTTTAACACATTGTCTGGGGAGCCAAACTCCCTGATGAGGCATTTGGCTATTTTCTTGATTAACTTTTTCCTGTTATTTGTCAGACTTGTGGTGGACTCTGTGCTGATGAGTTCAGGCCGCATCAGGTCATTCACACGGTTGATGACCACGTGTAGTTCTTTTGTAGTAGATGTGGTCCTGGCAAAAAAGTTTTGAGTTTCACGTTTTGATTTTTTGATGAGTCTCATCATGAGGATAATGGTGAGGTCATTGCAAATTTTCTCAGCATCAGAAGATGACACTGATACGGAACGCATCTCTGACAGGTCAGAGGAATCCTTGAGAACGCCTGAAACGCTGGCAGAGCATTTTTCTGGGGTCATGCTCCCAGATTTTGGTGTCTGAGGTGTCTGATCAGGTACCACAGAGCATTTTTCTGAGGTCATGCTCCCAGAATTTGGTGTTACAGGTAATGGAACAGATTCTCTTCCACTGCCAACTGAATCTGTGCTTTCCTTTGTTGGGGTCCTTGTTCTTTTAATAATGTTCTGGATGTCTTCCACAGTGACAGAGACCTTGTCCTCAATCATTTGATCTACGTCTTCGTTCTCCACCAAGAGTAAACGTTTTTGTAAAAACTTTTCTACTGCGTCTTCTACAAGGACATAGAGGACTTCAGCAGAAAAGGGACGCTTAGAGCCATGTGCTGGCTGTGGAGTCCTGGAGATGACGGTGTTTGAGAGGGATCTACCCATTAGAGGTTTGGGGATTTGATACAGTCGATCCGTCATAAGTAGATCAAACACTTTTGCTGTTAACTTCACAGTAAAATCTCTGGTTGCCTCACTGTGTCTAATGTTTCCCAATGTTTTGTGGACGAGGAAGAGTTTTTCTTTCTTTGTTAATTTCTCAAATAACTCATTAACGTCTTATCTAATGTTGTCAAAGTCGACTGGAGAAGAACGTATGTAACAAAGCAGTGTGTTTCGTGAAGGGGCTCGATGAGCTCTGTACTGTGGGACCCTGGGAGGCTGAAAGCCACACTTTCATCTGAGGGCACTGTTTCATACTTGTGGAACCTGCAAATGTTTTTTAGACAAACAACAAATTTCCTGTTTGCCTTTATTACTTTTCTCAGCTCTTTTTCCATTTTTTCAAATTGTTTTTTCGCAAACATGGAAAAGCGGTGTTTGCGTGCTTTGAGCCCGGAGTGAGAGGTGGATGGCAAACATCTGGAGAAGAAGTCTCTCAGCTTGTTGATAATTAATCCTGCATGAAAGGCAGGTTTGGGCAAGCTACACCTCTTACAGAGCTCTTCGCTGCTTGAACCCGTGTTCCCAAGTATCTCATTTACGATGTCAGCTGCAACCACTTCTGCTGGGGTTGGAGCTCGGATACCTTGCCTTTCTGCAGCTGGTTTTATTTCTTCTTGTTCTCTTAGAGCTGATTCGCCCGGGAGCTCAATTTCTTCCTCGTCCTTATCGGTCATCTGTCCATCTGAGCTCCTTGATGACAGAATCACAGAAATCTCTGTGATTGCACTGACGTCTTTGAATCTGTACTTTCTGTACCGGAATCAGACCTGCTTGGCATGCACCTGCAGCGCAGCTTACGTGCTACATGCCTTTTAAGGCACGAGGCAGCGTGACAAACCATGCGGTGCAGCTTTTTAATATTGCTTAATTTCCCGCTAACATAAACGACAGGGTCTTGCGTGAGATCGGGGCTTTCGCCATTTTAGCAGGCCAAACAAACGGCTAAAGGAGCGAAAGCATCAGCAATTGTTCGCATTTGCTGTGTTGTCGGTTGAACTGTTAGATCGGGAAGGGAATGAGCTGAAAATGGGCTCTCTTTTTATCCTTCCCCCACCTGGAAGCAACGTGAGGAATGTTACCAGAAGAATGCATCTAGCCTGCCTGGATAGCATCTGTGAGACGAGCTGATATCCAGTTCTCTACTATCCACGGATAACTGGAAATTGTGCTCCAGACATTTTCATTCAGGTAAGTTCTAAATATGTTCATATTACTCTTTATAGCCTTTTTTGTAGTTTTATAGTTTTATTTTCAATACATTCTGTCATAGCAAATTAGAACAAACATCCTAGGTGATTTTCTATTTATAGATTTGCTAATTGTTTTTCATTATTGCAGCAAACCAGCCTATGAAATGGATGAAACACATCCTGACTGGGTTCCTATGGCGTTATTTTTGTGCCACTATTCTGAGCGCACGTAAAAAAAAAAAAATTGAGCACATGTAAAAAAAGTTTGCAGGTGCAAGTGTTGTATATTTTGGGGAGAAATTTACTTTGAGTGAAGAAAAGCTGAATTTGAGTGAACAAAATTCATTCCTGCGTGCAAAAAACGTATTTCAGTGTTTGCCATTATCCACACGCACACAACAGCAGCCCCTCTCACTCAGTTTTTGCATTTGCCCTGGCTCGCAATGTGTTGCTCGCGCTCTCAACATTTCTGCCCGTGCGCGCTCAACTCTTTCTCTACACCGTTATAGTTGTGCCACAAAACCAGCCAATCACAGACTTGGATGCAAAAAAATCTGATTGGTTGTTCTGGTCTCCAATCAGCTCGAAATGACTAAACGCAATATCCCAGAATCCATTTCGTCCAAAACTCAAAGGAGGCAGTGGCGGAGGAACACAGAGTGACGGAGTTTGAAATATTACTCTTTCTGGGTCACAAAATAAACTTTAAAGATATTTTCATGCGAGAATGATGCTGTGTAAACTTCTAATATCTGCTCGATTTATCAAGACATCACATATTTGCATAAGTGCTCTAACGTTTTCGGAGATACATTTTCATTCAGAACTTAACTGAATGAAAATGTCTGGAGCACATTTTTGCAGATAGTGTGTTATTTACCATAAAGTGATGCAGAGTTATTCATACCAGAGTAACAAGAGAGGATCATATATTTTTAAATATATAACTTTCTACAGGACTGAATATAATATCTTTATGTAGAAGCCTGGAGCCTTTGGGGAGTATCCGAATATTTATAACATTACACAAACCAAAGGTCTCCATCACAGTGTTCATGAAATGCTGGGTTTATCCATCTTCTGGGGCGGGCCTACAGAGGAGTGCTGAAGATTTCCCTGTGAGGGAGCTGCTGGTGAAGATCCTGCTTGATCAATGCGATGAGCTTCAGTGTTCCTGGTGTTTCTTAAATGAAGCCTCTTTCAGTGGGCCAACAGAACTTCTGGCACAGGACAGCTGTGATGAAAGAAAGGCAAGAAGTTTCTCCAAACAACAGAGCGATTTTAGATGTTTTAGAACTATAAGATGATAAGCTGTGTGTCTATTTTTTATAACAGTGACATGGTTGTATTTACCTTAATTAAACGAGTCGTCAGTCGCGGTAAACCAGCAAAAGAATTCGAGCAGCCGCCGGGCTAAGTAAAAGTGTAGAGGGGCGTGTTTGCAGTCACGTCCAGCGGGTGTGTGGGTGGGAGCATTACACAGTCGCTCCACCTCAAGTCACTACTGCGCAGACTCTGGCTCCAAATTTGCAAGATGGCAGCCTCCACAAGCGGGATATTTTGGCTTCATTTTTGCACAATGGGAGGAGGCGGTGCCGCGTCGTCCATCTTTTCTACAGTCAATGGTTTTGATTGAGAGCCTTTTTTGGGGGGCAGCTGGAGAGGAGAAGTCTATCTTATGGCCAACCACTTGTCATGGTCCGGGTGAGCGCGGGGTTTTTCCACTCCGCTGGGTTCTACCTTCAGGCAGAGACTCCAATCAGCTTCCACACCTGGTTCCAATCAAGTCACCTGCATATAAGACCAGCATTCACAACAGACCTCTGCCAGATCTTCTGCTAACCCATGACCCACCTGCCAGTCACGTTTCCCGAGCTACTCTCATCGCCGCCTGGACGCTGGTTCTGTCATCTGGTTTCTTCCTCTCCACCATCGGACTACACCTGCCTGCCTCCCTGCCAAGTCCCTCACTCCACGCATATTCTGGATCCTCTCTGGACACTCCTCACCCGGAACCCCCTGGACACCCCTTCCTTGCATGACACTTTAAACCTGCAACGCGTAAGCCCTAACCTCCATAGCCTAATCCTGCAGCTGTGATTCACTGGACTGCCACTGACTACTTGTCTCTTCTCATTATAGTGACTGCGTACCTCCATCCAAGCCGCTGCCCCTTTTTTCCATCCGTGAAATCCAGCACCTAGCCATAGCACTCAGTTTCATGTTCACAGTTTGGCCTCACAGTTCACAGCATTTCATAATTCATAGCATTCATAGTCTCCTGTTGTGTAATTTCACTAGACACTTGTAAATAAAGCACTGTGTTCACGCCCGTTTGCCTCCCTCTGTGTCTGCATTTGAGTCCACACCCACAGCCGGGCCCTCTCGGCCGTAACACCACTGACTGTATCTTGGTCATATTACCCAGCAAAACCCAGTATGCAGGTTCATCTGTAACAGTCCTTGTATAACTATATCAGGCTTAGTCAATAGCGGTTGGTCTTCAGGGTTTCTACTCCACTGCCGTTATTTCATACGGGTCCACATTTCCAATGCAAGGTATTTTTTGCAAGTACCATCTCTTTGCATTTTAATCTGTGTCTATAACGTCCTTTGTCTTTTTAGCTGCTTTTAAGTATGGTTTGTAGCAATCTTCCTTCCAGCACGGAGGGGGGGGTTGCATTCACTGAAATGGTGCCGCACTCCCACAATGCATTGCAGCGTGACATCACCTACAAAGTCCTATACCGATACTCTGAACAAAAACATGTTTCATTGTATTTCATAATACAATATATAATTCTATTATGTAATTGTAATAATAGAGCTTCATAATGATTACAGGACATCAGACTACTTGTTCTTCTTGCTTAATGATGCAGAATGATCATATAGAAATAAAAAACCTGAAGTTTTGCGCTATTTGAACACGTTGCCTGCCTGCAGCACTACAGGACTCCGCAAGAGACGTCTGTTTTGCCCTAGCAGCACCTGTCCCTCTCCTCCTCTTCCGTTTGCTTCAACATAAGCTCGTCATATTCTGTGATATGATTTACTCTGATGTGTTTGACGAGGTAAGTGGTGTTGCCACAACACCTCACTGTGATGCCACATGCATCGCAAACCAAGTCTTGACTGTTTGTGGAGGTAAAATACGTCCACACATGACTCCGTTTAGGCTCAGTCACTGTTGTGAGTGCGCACGCCAGGGGCTGTGACACATTTCTACAGCTGTATTTCACATATGACTATGAAAGGCGTAAGAGGAAGTAGTTCCTTCCCATTTAGACGATCCGAATGATATAGTTTCTTTTCACTGTGTTCCTGTTAATGAAAAACTACAAATTTACCCCAAAGTACTAAAATATCGATATTTTAATATGAGAATAGATTCTAGAACCACACTGTTCACCACAGCAAAGTGAAAGTCTTACAGTTATCACCATTTTCTCCTTCTTAAGGAAATTTTCAATTCTAGAGATTAAAAGTTTCACTCTTCCAATTGTGGATGGTTTGTTTCAGATGTAGCTTTAATGATTTATTATAAAGTAATGCTGTTTAGATTAGAAATCACATTTCTAAACCCAGAGTTGCTTTAATCTTTGATATCATTGTGATTATAAAAGTAATCAGGAATTTGAAATGTTAATGTGGAATTATTGTTTTCCATAGTTATTGATTAATCCTTCATTAATTGATAGATTGTGTAATAATGGCAGTTATTAGTAATGCTGGCTCTCTTGCATTGAACTCTTCAGACTGCGACGACGGCCTTGCCGATGTTTTCTCCCTGCAGCATCCCCATAAAAGCAGCCGGCATGTTTTCAAAGCCTTTTGTGACGTGCTCCCGACACTGCAGTTTGCCCTGTGGACGCACAATAAATGGATCACAAATACAATACATCACAACAGAAACATGGGGAAGCATGTTTATATCTTTATTTAAAAGAAAGGCTCACACTAACCTCTTTCACCCATGCTAACAGTCTCTTGAGGGTCTCAGGGTGCCTGTTCTCCCACCTACTTTGCAAGAATCCCTCCATCTTCAGCTCCTTAAAGATCATGGTGAAGTAGGGATACGGACCTAAAACACAGGCCGTTCAAGAGAAAAATTTAACCCATCTTTCACTCACAGAAACTACAGTTCATGTCTACAATAACCATCTGTGTGCCTCCACAGCACTTGTGGATCTTTAGCAGTGCAGCTTCTCCCTCTGGTGGAAAAAACACATGAATACAGAAGAAGTTGTTGCAGGTGTATTAAATGCATTTTGTGTTCTTCACAGTGCTGTGTGTGGGCCTTTGGGGTCCAGGCCCCCTCCAGAAAGGTCACTGTTCCACTTCAGTCTAATACCATCTACATACCTTTATACCTGTAATTCAAATGAATCCCTAAAGTTTGGTCATGAAAGCTCTGAACACCCCAGCTGGCAACAAGAATGAGATCATTCATCAGCGTGCACAGAGCCGACTCACAAATTATCAGTAAAACTTGATCTATACAGCATGTTGTGATATTTTTATTCAAAAGTGCTTCACAACAAAAATGCTGAACATAAAAACCAGAGTGTGGGACACACTGTTTTCAGCCTTGAACAATGTACAGACAGCACGCCCTGATCACATGACCTCAGGGAGTAGCTGGTTATGTGTGTGTCATCCCGGGCCAGGGTGGTTTGTTTTAGGTTTGCCTTTTTTCACATGAGATGTAGGCTTTTGTCATTTTTAATCTTTTAATTATATTCTTAAGTGTGATTTTTAGTTCTTATAGCTTATCGCATGCTTTTATTGTGTTTTTAATCTGTTTCTGGGAGTCACCTTACACCAGGGGTAGGCAACTCCAGGCCTCGAGGGCCGGTGTCCTGCAGGTTTTAGATATCATCCTGTGTCAACCCACCTGAATCAAATGATTAGTTCATTACCAGCCTGTGGAGAACTTCAAGACATGTTGAGGAGGTCATTTAGCCATTTAAATCAGATGTGTTAGATCAAGGACACATCTAAAACCTGCAGGACACCGGCACTCGAGCCCTGGAGTTGCCTACCCCTGCCTTACACTTATTTGGTATTTGGTAATTTATTTCAACATGTGAACAATATACAAGTACATTTAGAAAAGAAATAAGAGAGAAAAAAATACTATACAAATTACATACAAAAAAACCCAAAAACATTCTGATTAATTTACATGTTGAAATCATCCTTATGTGCGAGAGTTCATGTCCTGGAAGGACTCCGCCCTTGACCAATCAGGGTGAGCTCTTCGGTCACCAAAAACCAATAAGAGGGTTTTGAAAGTGCTAGACAGATGTGGTGGTCTGCCTGGTGGTCATGTCTGTGCACTAACCCTGGTTGTTCCCTAGCAGGAACAAAACTCTCAGGAGTTTTTAAAATAAAAAGTAAGTTAGGGCAGTAACAAACCTGTCTGGGGTTGGCTGTCATTGTAGGTGGAGATACTTCCACACACAGCTATTCTTCCGAAGTTCTTCATCTGCTGCAGGACGACATCTGACGAAGGGCCTCCCACCTAAAACCAAGCAGCAGTGTCACTTACACGCATTGTAACGTGCTGTGAGGAATGCAGTGTGAATACAAGAGAAGAGTAGAGCAATGATTAAATATTAAATGCAAGCTTGAAACTGCACCACCACTGCTCACGTTTTCAAAGAAGCAATCGTATCCTTCAGGTGAAGCCTTCCTCAGAGCCTCCTCCAGGGAACCCACAGTTTTGTAGTTGAAGGCCTCATCAAATCCCAGCTCTTTGAGGTAAGCCACTTTGGCATCAGAGCCTGCCGAGCCCACCACCTTACAGCCCTTGATCTTGGCGATCTGTCCCACCACGGAGCCCACCGCTCCAGCTGCAGCGTTCACCAGCAGGGTCTCACCCTCCTTTAGACCCAACACGTCTTCTATCCCATAAACAGCTGTCAGTCTGCAGAGAGACAGAAACAGTAAATCCAGCTGTTGCCTCTTTGATTGCCAGATTAATTATATCCACAAAGATCACTGCTTACAAACTCTGCTTCAGCTCATCAGCAAAACATCTGGAGTTAGCCACTTACATATATTTATATTCTTAAAATAAAACTATTTCCTGCTCATTACTTACTCTGGTGTCTATTACCATGTTTAGCTGACCTCTTAAACACCTTACAAACACTTAAAAGGAAAGTCTTACATCACTAAGATGAATTTCTCATATGCTTTTAGTTTACATTTAAGATTCAGCTGATATAACTTCACATCGATCTATCTGCTGGAAAAGTCAGAACATCCTGCCACGATTTAACATCCAATAGAAAGTGACTATGATCCATGCAGGTTACTTAAATCTGTCTTACCCGGGCATCCCGATGGCACCCAGAGCCAGAGACAGGGACACATCTTTAGGCCACTCGGACAGGATGGGAGTGAGGCCGGTCCCATCACTGAGCGTGTGGGTTCTCCACCCGCTGTCACTCACAACGTGGCTTCCCACAGGAAACGCTGGATTTTTACTCTGGATCACTCTAAAGGAAAACAGTAACATAATATTAAAAAAAAACAAAAAAGCTTTCACCTGTTTTCACTTCAGTCTGTCCTGTCACTGGGATAATTCAGTTTGCAAACAGTCAGAACACAAAATTAATCTGTGCAAATATTAATTTTGGTGGTGGGCGTCTTTGTTTCAAGTTTGTCTTTGTAACAAAGTCTTGAAGTTACCTGGTCATGAGCGTGATTTTGTGCTTTTTCACATTAATCCCGACATTTCAATCAATTTAATCTGCTCCCCAAGCAAGCATAGCAGTAGGAATCTGTGTTTCTTTTATTATCTGCATTTTTGAATCCCTGGCATAGAAAAATGATATACACTAAATGTTAAAGCAACAAAGTAAAGGTACAGTTGTCTTCTCAGATTCTTCTATGATTTCAGCTGTTAATCAGGCCAGAAAGTTTCAGTGTTTCTTTTCATGTTCAGCTTGAGACTTCACAGGAACTTTACTTATCAGAGGGTTTATGTCGCTGTGTTATTAACAGCAGATACAGACTGTGTCAGTAAACGTACACATCACAGCACATCATGCAAGTTTTCTGTGTGCAGGTGTGTTTGTGTTTCTTACTTGGCCACCTGACCTCCGATCATCACATCTCCCTCCTTCATGTGGGTTTTGCTGAAGGGCCTGTTGGGACCAGGGGTGTGTTACAATATGCATTTATATCAGGAGCATTAAAGTAGTTCAGTAATGAGTGACGCTGCTCTCTGATCACCTCATGTACGGGTCGACACTGAGAAACACAGCTTCCAACAGCACCTCTGCAAACAAAACTAAACTCATTTAAAGTGCTCGATGCTTAATGTTTGACAAAAACTGAAGAAGGTGCTCTCCTGTAGAGAGAAAGAAGAAAGACATACCTCCATCTTTGGGCTCAGGGAGCTCCTCCACCTTCAGCCCAAAGTCACTTTTCTTTGGGAAGCCGTCAAAGTGCTGAGTCATTACCCATGACTTAGCTTTCACCATGATTCTTCTTTTTTATGGCCGCTGTAAAGAAATATTGCCCGTCACAGTTATCAACAGACATGAAAGTGCTGAGTCATCCAGCGCTGTGCAAAATAGAGCTGAATAAAACCTGAAGTGTGACGTTCACTCTGTGACGTTTAGCTGTGGTGAGCATCAAACAGCACAAATCATTTTCTAGTTTAGAGTTGATGAGTGACCTAGCTGTGGTTATAAGAACAATTCAAATGAAATGCAGACATCTTTATCACACAAACACAAACATTCACACACAAGTTCTTTGAGTGCTGGGAGTAGAAAGAGAGTGGTGTCCATTCACATACAAGTATGCACACTTAAAAACAGGAAGGAACTTTCTTTCCCAAGAAACGAAGAAAAAAGGAGAAGTCTAAAGTTTAATGCGTTTGAGTTTCAGACTTTAGAACCACAGTGAACGTATACTTTCTTTGTGTTTTAATTAAACAATGGTGAAACAATACAATGGGCCATTAAACTGTTGTATCAAATATTTTATGGTCGGTAGCGAGATAATGGCTTAGGCAAAGGCTTAAAAGTGATAACTAATCCCTGCGTCTGTTTGCTACTTCTCTTCAGCGTCACCTGATCCAGAAAAATAGTATTTAATGCATTTCACTAACAGCTCTCTACCTTCTATAGCTGGAACTCACCAGTCGCCTCTCTTCTCACAGAAATAGTAGAAGATGTGGGGTCCGTGTGGGTGGAAGTGGGCAGAGACAGGTTTGTGAAAGCTTAAAAGAAGACATGGCAGGAGACGTTCTTTTATTCCTAAATCTGATTGGCTAAAAGTATTGTGTGTCATGAATCGCTGTGTGGCAGGCAAGCAGGAGTGGTGGACCCAAAATGCAGAACTCAGACACAGAAGTGAAACTTAAGGCGCAGATTTATTGCTGGGAAAAACCTCGTACAAACTAAACTCACCAAAAGAAAACCAAAAGTCAGAACAGAGGAACCAAGGACTGAAACACTGGAAAGAAACACTAAACTGGAGCAGGAGACCAAACACTAGGGACATAGAAGCAGAACACACAGCTAGTTGAGGGTACGACGCGACACTGACACAGAGAAACACAGGGCTTAAATACACAGACGGCAGAAATCAAGGGATGAGAGACAGGAGGGGAACACACCTGGGAGAAATCACAGCTGACGAGACAGGGGAAACGTAAACTGAGCACACTCACATATGACACAAACCTTCACAATAAAACAGGAAACTCAGACACATGGAACCAGACAAGACATTGAACTAATCAGAATCAACCAGACAGATTCACAAACAGATGGGGTGACACCATAGACAGAGACAGACTCAAAGGCAGACCAAATATAACACACCGAACTCAAACAATAATCATCATCATCATCATCAACTAGAAAATGATAACTAAAAGCGCTGGGTCACCGACCCAGGACCATGACATTGTGCACACCTTCTGAGCTGTGAGAGAGGGTACCCTGCCAATAAGGTTCAAGATATTTACTTTAACTTTTACATACTGTTCGGGTTAAATTTGAGCCATCTTTGAAATTTGACAGCAGTAAAAAATAGTTACATTTTTTTTATTCTGAAATTTTATGACCTTTCCTAAAGTACCAAAAGACACAAAAACACATTTTTCCTAGACATTCAGTGTGCTCTAGAATCAAATTTGACCTGTAACTATTTATGTATCTATTCAGGTCAAACACATGGAGCTACCCACTGTGGCGACTCCTTGTTAATAAGGAAGCAGATAAAAGCAGCTTTAAATCCTTTACTTAAAAACAAAACAAAACTCTGTTCTTGCCAAGTTTTGAAGTCTGTAAATCTAAATCTTCTAGTTCTAAACCACATTTTGTTGTTTTCAACAACAACAACAAAAAAAAGAAATATATATCAGAGGTTTGACTTTTAATGCTCAGGGGCCTGTTCTTCGTACCTCGCTAAGTAAGTTAGCTGGATTAGATTGTTGACGATTTCGCGTGATCTTGGATCGTTCGGTTCCCCGAAGCTCATCCGCGACTTGCTGTCATAGCAACAGAGCTGCTCGGGAGCAGGTTTACTTTATGTAAACAGGATTAGATCGCGGCCACTCAGGTATGTCCGCTTCATTTATACGAAAGCAACAGCGATATTTTACCACTGTTTTTCCATAAATAAATGTTATCAATGTAACTAAAGATAATGCAGCACTTGACCCTTTTATTGATTCCATACAGATACATACAGGTCATTTCCTAAAAAAAAGGGAAATGTACCATTAATCATTCTATTTCATGTATGTGATTATTACAGATGTAATTCATATTTCAGAGTAGTAATTGTAAATTACTTCGTGTAATCAAGATGAGAGACCACGGCTATAAAAGCGAAGGTGGATTTGGGAAGCCTGTCGCAGCCATGTCCTGTCCGTTTACGCGAGCCACCCATTGCGGAAGGTGCAAGATTGATAAGGAGAGTTTTCAGAATTCAGCGTATATTGCGGGATAGACAGGCTCCTTTAGCTCAGCGCGACAGTGTGCTCATTGAGAGATATCGATTTTCCCGTGAGGGTATTATTCACTTAACCAACTTGTTGACGAGGGGGTGCAGGACCACCACCTGTCTTTTTTTGCTCTGCCCTTTTCTTGGTTGCTGTTATAAACAAACAAACAGATTATTTCAGGGTCTCTTTCCAAGAGACGAAAAGCAGTATAAGTGATAAATATTACCATTCTGTAGAATATTCTTATATTTCACTTTTACTTGTTCCCATGTTCTAGTGGGTCCTGTTGTGGCTCTAATGTGAAAGAGGATATAATATAATATAATATAATATAATATAATATAATATAATATAATATAATATAATATAATAAATTTACCCTACCGCCTACTGGTGTTGGCCAGAGGGGCCGATGGCGCGATATGGCAGCCTGGCTTCTGTCAGTCTGCCGCAGGGCAGCTGTGGCTACAACCGTAGCTGCCTCCACTGTGAGAGTGAATGAATAGTGGCATTGTAAAGCGCTTTGGGTGCCTTGAAAAGCGCTATATCAATCCAATCCATTATTATTATTATTATTAAATTACTTAGGAGTTTAATTTGTCAGCAACTTTCTGCCAGCCCTCTCTCCTTGCTTTTGCAGCCTTTGCAGTGTTCCCTTGCGTTCTGATTAAACTCTGAAACTCCTGAAATCCCTCACTCAAGAGTTCTTGCTCTGCTGCCGAAAAATACCGAGCGCGCTCCTTCGACATTTTCGCCGATCAATCAAAGGGTTGCCGATCAATGTTTCTACTATCGATGCGTAGCCCCTGCTAAGCCACCCAGTGATCTCACATTACTTCATCCAGCTGTACTAATCGTCAACAACAGGTGTGTTCGGAGAACCGGAATAGCGAGCTCAAAGTTAGCGCGATGATTTGATCTTGGATGTGTCATTTGATCTTGGATGTAGTAAGCGAAGTACGAAGAACGGGCCCCAGGGTTACAAAGCAGTGTTTCGTGAAAAAACAAAAACCCTGAGATTAAGGAAACTATGGCTTTTTGTTTTTTCCTGACAAAGATATCTCGCTTAAACCCTGTGCCAGTTACCAAGGTAACACAATCTGTGATCTTAACCTGCTCTCTGGCAGGTTTTCTTCAACAAACTCTCCCCTCCGCCTTCAGTCAATTTCAGTTTATACTGCTAATATCAGAGCGCATTAATATGCAAAAGCTTTTGCTGAAATCCCAGATGGAAACATAAAAATGAACAAACTAAGTTTCTCCAGCTTTCTGGATGGCAAGCCAGCCATCAGTTTGGCAGCCAGTTTCACTGCACTGGGTGAAGACTAACTTTAAAGAGAAGTGTTGGTTACATGCTCTCAATAGATTTAAAAGTAGAATGGGAGGCAGAGCCTTCAGCTTTCAGGCCCCTCTTCTGTGGAAGCAGCTCCCAGTTTGGATTCAGGAGACAGACACCCTCTCTACCATCAAGATTAGACTTAAAACTTTCTTTTTTGATAAAACATACAGTTAGTCCTGGATCAGCTGACCCCGACTCCTCTGTTAGTTACGCTGCAATTCGTCAAGGCCGCTGGGGGATTTTGTCAGGACCCAGCATTTTGTGTTTATTTTTGTATTTGTGATTTCTTATATTATATTGAAAGGATGTTAAGTTCTAGTATTATTATTAGTTTGACTCAAGAAGACTCAAGAAGAAGTTTATTGTCATTTCGTATGGTGTTACCCAGCCTGAAATGAAATACTGTTTCTCACCAGCCTCTACGGTGCAATAAACAATACAGTGCAATAAATAATGCAGTTTAAAAAGAATACGTTTAAAAAGAGCAGTAAAAGGCAGTAATGAATTGCAACAATAGTTATGGATAAATAACATAAAATCTAAATTCTAAAACAAACTCAAGTCACATTCATTCGGGTGGAGAGCAGCAGTCCTTTCACGGAAGGGGATGATTAAATTAGGTCGTGTGTGTATCTGGGGAGTGTATTGTATGTGTGTACGTGTGTGCGTGTGTAGATAGGGAGCATTACAGTCCGTTTGTGGACCTCACAGTGTAGCTGTGTGAATGGCTGTGTGGGTGGGATGGGGGGCAGAGTCCGTTTATCATTCTCACGGCTTGTGCAATCCAGCATCCTGGTGGTTCTGCAGCTGATGGAGAACAGGCCATGCGAGGGGTGGTGGGGGTCTCTGATGATGGAGATAGCTCTGCATATGCAGCGCTGTTTGTAGATCTCCTCCAGAGATGAGAGAGGGGCACCAACAATCCTCATGGCAGTCTTAACCATCCTATTAAGTTGACGCTTCTCGTAGGACTTTCCCAGTCTTTGAGTTTAGTTTTCGCACTACTTGCTTTCGCTTTTTTTTTTTTTTTTTTTTTTTGGTATTCTTGTCGAATAAAAGGGTTTAAACCAAAACCAGCCTATAATAAACAGCTCACTTTGTTTAAACCCTTTTTTCATCTCCCTCTGTGTCAGCGCTTAGGTCCTTTTCTTCACTCTACACGCAGTCAGCGACAGATTCCCATGATGGACTGAGTGTTTTTTCTTCATGTATTTTTTTTTTTAAATACACCTTTGCATTTCATCATTATTTATTATTAATCTCTGGCTCTCTTCACAGGGTGTCTTGTCCAGTCTTCCTCTCATCACCCCTAAATGGCAGGGACAGATGGTTGCTCCATCCTGTACCTGGTTTTGCCAGCGGTTCCTTCCTGTTAAGAGGGAGTTTTCCTTCCCACTGTCACCCAAGTGCTCGCTCGTCTGATTAAGGGTTTCTCTGTCTTATTGTAGTCTTTATGTAATGCAAAGTTAGATAAGGGCTAGTTTTATTGTAATTGGCGAGTTTACTGACTGACGCGCAGAAGAAATAGTTCTGTATGGAGCCTAGATGGTGTGAATGACGAGACCAGAGACTGCAAATTATATTTTTGAAAACCCCAAAATATATTGAATAAATGGGGGGAAAGGGGAAATGGAACAAAATAATAAATACAAAACACAAAATAAATGTACCACAATTAATTAATAACTAATGTTGTGATTCTCTGTGCAAGAGTCCTTTCGGTCCTTTTTTTGAAGTTTCTTTTCAAGTTCAATTTTAAGGAACTCCTCCTTAGGGTCCAGCTTCATGTAATGGGCAAAATAGGTCCGTAATCAAAAGACTGCAAACTGGGTGAAAAGAATGGTCCTACCGGTTCGCCATTTCAATATGAAAATGATCGATTCAGTGTGGGGGAAAAAAACCCTGACCTGTAGGCCAGAAAAATGCCCATTAGCACATCAAGTTCAACAAATCATTTTTTCTGTAATTCTGTGCAACAATGTGAATCATCATCATATTTCACAAAGGTACAATGGTTAAATTATTAATCATTTTGGCTACGTAGCATAATATATACATTCCAGTAGCGTTCACTAGTGATGGGACGTTCTGTATCGAGGCTTCGGAGCGTGTGTCGAGTAATGGAGGGGGCGTTTCCGCGAAGCGCGTATCGAGGCTTGCTTCATTTATGGGAGGAGCTGAAAATGATGACGTCCGAAGCCTCGCTGCCCGGCTGTACCACGTGACTGGTTCATGAAGTGGTTCGAACTTTGCCGCGAGATATGACAGCGATATAAACCCCTCAGACTTCATTCAAAAATGTGGGTGTTTGATGGAGAGTTGCGGTTAGTGAGAGTTTGGAGACAGTTTGGAGGTTTATGAGAGTGAGGAGAGAAAGTCAGGAGAGAATGGAGCCAGCTAAGAAGAGGAGGATGTCCTCCCCTGTGTGGGAACATTTTGATCTTATTCCTCCCAACAAGGTATTTCTACAGAAGATGTATTTTCATGATACTGATGGTGCAATACAATTTATGTTGAGCTGTCTTGACTTTTGTACAAGGTGAAGTGTTTGCTATGTGCCAGGGAGCTGGGATATAACAGCAACACCTCATCCATGCTTAGGCACTACAGAGCTTTGCATGAGAATAAGGGGGACACCGATCGTGGAGCAAGACCAGGTGAGCCATCAAATGCAATGATAATATAGCATGCTGTAATGTTACTAAATGATATAACAATATTATACAACTGTTATAAGTTACGTGTGTGCTATTTATATTTGTGCTTTATCTTTATTGTCTTTCCTCAGGAGAACAATCTCAAATAGATGAAGACCTGGTCAGCATGGTGATTGAGGACTCCCAGCCATTTAGCATTGTGGAGGACAAAGGATTCAAAAGATTTGTTAAATCATTAAATCCCAGCTATGTTCTCCCCACTAAAAAGGTCATAAAAGCAGTGAAAATTTAGTTTTTACAGAATAAAATGTGAACAGGCAGGACTGAGGCTCAAAGCCTCAGTGTGTAGCTGTTCATACCTCAACGTTACAAAAGCACAACTACTGTCCACACCCCAACCACACCTCACCTCACAGTAAATGATCATTTCCATTTCAAGCATTTCCAAATAATCATTTCCCATACTGCCACTATAAATATACACAGTATACTGCCATCACTACAATATACATGTTTTACACACTCCTTTTGTTGTTGACATTTACAGGCTGTGTGCAAAATGCCACTCTTCAAATTCATGCCAGCTATTATTTTTACGTCCAGTAGGTGTCCTGCTAGAGCAAATGAAGCTTCATGAAGCTTCGCGTTGGGGTGAACCAATTGGATGAAAAGCTTCAGTGCTTCATGGGGCTTCATCTGCCCATCACTAGCGTTCACTACAAACAAATACAAAAACGACAATAAAGAAACAGACAGCATCGCCGAATTCAAGGCAACACATAACAATAATCAGTCAATTGCACTTTGTTTCAAAGAAAGCCCATTTAAGTGCTTAAATAAATAAAAGTGTTCAAAAACAGCAGTTTTCGAACCGGAGTTCTGCTCGCGGTGGGAACGCACCAAATGAAGTAGTTTTAATCGCGGAAACGATCGACTCGTTACTGACAACTAAAACGTTGTTTTTGGTAGATGTTAAGGACACTCACCGCTGAGGTGATAAGATTTTATAGACGAACTGAGGGGAGAAACGCTTTTTTTACAATGCCGTTAGCTTACAGCCAAGGGAGGCGACGAACCCGGAAGTATCCCTCCACAGCCGGTTTTCATCCTTGCCGCGACTTGGAAGGAGCAAATCAGGAGAGGGACCTGAAATCAGCTGACGTGGGTCATGTGACAGTGCGTAGTTGATATCGGTTATATTTACCTTAAAATATAAAGCATCTTGGGGTAACTGTTGTTGTGAAGAGTCTGATATAAATACCACTGAATAAAAGTAGGATGGGATCTGGCACTTTCATGTTGAAATGTGCAATAGATGTTTTAAAGCTTGAAATCTGAACCTCAACATATTTTCTGCTGCAAATCACCAAAATCAAGCTTTAAAGTTATTAAATAATTTTGAATTTTATGGGGAATAAGTTCCTAAGATAATCAGCCAAAATTTATTGAGATGCAAGTGATTTCTGGGGACACTGTAAATTAAATATTTTGCTGCACTTTGTTGATGGTCCTGACTCAGCCTCCTGCAGAGCCTTGCCCAGCTCAGAAGATGAGTTTGTGATTAAAATCTGAGTTGTAATTTGATTACTTCAATACAGATGGAAAGAAATCATTCAAACAACTATACTTTAGTGTACTTACTAACTTTTGTGCTTGCCTGTGCAGAGATGAGCTGCACACGTACTGCAAAATCATATTTCAACAAGTAACGCTTTAGTGGAAAACAAGCTGGGATGTAAGTTGCTCTTGCCTTTGATATGGGAGTCCCAAGAAGCAGAACCTGCAAACATCAGATTCATACTGTATAGCAAGCCACAGAATTGTTGTTTCACAAGGAAAAAAACCAAACAAAGAAAAAACAAACAAAACAACAACTTTATACACAGAAAGGTCCAGTAAACACAAAGCATGCGATTAATCATTCTGCAGTAAATAATGTGTACACGTAGCAGCCACACATCTGCACTGATCGTAACAGAATGATGTCCTTTGACCAATTTCCTTTTTCTTGAGTAAAATTTCATTCAGGTTTCAGTCGCTGAATGGTGAAGATGGTGGTGCTACACAAAACGTCTAAATGTAAACTACAATCACAATTTCAATGTAATATTTCAGATTTAACTAACAATTCGTTATTAACGACTTATTTCTGACTAGAAATCACATTTCTTTGAATGATTAAAGTGTACCAGAGTCGCTCGACTGCTGTTTCGATGAGTACCAATACACTAAAAAAACAAAACAAAACAAGAAAAACAAGCGAAATGTTAATGTGAAATGATTCTGTTATGCTGATTGCTCGATTCTTCATTAATTGATAGATTGTGTAATAATGGCAGTTATTAGTAATGCTGGCTCTCTTGCATTGAACTCTTCAGACTGCGACGACGGCCTTGCCCATGTTTTCTCCCCGCATCATTCCCATAAAAGCAGCCGGCATGTTTTCAAAGCCTTTTGTGACGTGCTCCCGACACTGCAGTTTGCCCTGTGGACGCACAATACACACATCACAAATACAATACATCACAACAGAAACATGGGGAACTGATGTTTACATCTTTACTTAAAGGAAAGGCTCACACTAACCTCTTTCACCCATGCTAACAGTCTCTTGAGGGTCTCAGGGTGCTTGTGCTGCCTGCTGCTTTGCATAAATCCCTCCATCTTCAGCTCCTTTATGATCATAGTGAAGTAGGGATACGGACCTAAAACACAGGTCATTAAAGAGAGAAAAATATAAAACATATTTCACAGCAAGGAAACTACAATCCATATCTAAAATAACTCTGTGTGCCTCCACAGCTTTTAAAGCACACTTCAGTAGTGCAATGTCTCCCTCTAGTGGAAAACAACAATAATACATGAGAAATTTTAATGGGTGTATTAACTGCATTTCTGATTATAAGAAGGAATTAAGTTAATTGATGAAAGCATTAGGATCTATTTGTTTTTAGAAAACATGACATCATTAACTGTCTCATAAAAAAAATGAATACCACAATGACAGAGTTTTTACAACTCTATAAAAAATGATGCCTGCTATCCTCACCTGTCTGCGGTGTACTGTCATTGTAGGTGGAGATACTTCCACACACAGCTATTCTTCCACAGTTCTTCATCTGCTCCAGGGCAACAGTTGCAAAAGAACCTCCCACCTAAAAACAACAAAAAAACAAACAAACAAAAACAAATTAAAGCTGCAAGCAGCGTTATGAGGGCCCTCGCACCCCGTCGCGTCGAGCCACGCCCAACACCTACACCCAGCATTTTCGATCTGATGTGACATTGATCGAAGTCAATGATGATTATCGTTGTCCCATTAGGTGGCGCTCTAACCATTACTGACAAATCGCATATCAAACATTTCCGAACTTGACTTTCGACTCATGCCCGCGAAGTTTGGGAGACTGGACATTTTACGTTTAGGGAAACGGGGTGGTCATGGCGGCACGTGGAGTTTCAATCACTTGCCAAAAAGCGGTAATCTGCTGTCACTCAAAAACACAAAGCTTTGCAATTTAACATCACAAATGCTCACATTTTCAAACAAGCAGTCGTATCCTTCAGGTGAAGCCTTCCTCAGAGCCTCCTCCAGGGAACCCACAGTTTTGTAGTTGAAGGCCTCATCAAATCCCAGCTCTTTGAGGTAAACCACTTTGGCATCAGAGCCTGTCGAGCCCACCACCTTACAGCCCTTGATCTTGGCGATCTGTCCCACCACGGAGCCCACCGCTCCAGCTGCAGCGTTCACCAGCAGGGTCTCACCCTCCTTTAGACCCAACACGTCTTCTATCCCATAAACAGCCGTCAGTCTGCAGAGAGACAGAAACAGTGAATCCAGCTGTTGCCTCTTTGATTTCCATATTAATTATACCCACAAAAATAACTGCTTAGAAACTCTGCTTCAGCTCATCAACAGGAGAAAACATCTGGGGTTTGTCCTCTTACTGTCTTAAAAGAAGACTATTTTATGTAAATATTTCTCTATAAAATCACTCACGTCTTACTGTTACTTGTTTTTTGATTTTTAATGCTTTTATTTGGTTGCAATTTTCAACCTAATAACTGCTGGAAAAGTCAGAACATCCTGCCACAATTTAACATCCAATAGAAAATGACTTTGCAGGTTACTTAAATCTGTCTTACCCGGGCATCCCGATGGCACCCAGAGCCAGAGACAGGGACACATCTTTAGGCCACTCAGGCAGGATGGGAGTGAGGCCGGTCCCATTACTGATTGTGTGGGTTCTCCACCCACTGTCACTCACAACGTGGCTTCCCACAGGAAACGCTGGATTTTTACTCTGGATCACTCTAAAGGAAAACAACAACATAATAATCACATTAAAAAGCTTCTCATTGAGATGATAATTTGATAATGCTAGTTGCTGAAAACGCAAAATTAAACTGTAGATTATAAGTCTAGAGGTTTATCAGGTATTTGTTACTCAAATACCAGACTGAGCACTGATAAGCACCTGTACAATCGGTATGTGTATTTCTGCAATATTAGTTCATGTTATCACATGTTAGCCTTTCCTCTGTGTGACATTGCTTTGTGTGGAAAACTGACTGCCGAAGCAGATGTGTTCTCAGTGCTACAAACTCAATGTCTCAACATCTGTTTTTACTCTCGAGTCAGTGAGGAATGACACAAAGTCTTTGGTCATTAGCAGCAGACGAAGGCCGCGTTCTTTTTCAGTAAACATCAGGCATGCACATCACCGAGGATAAAAGCTTTCCCCGTGTGCTGTTTGTGTTTCTTACTTGGCCACCTGAGTTCCAATCATCACATCTCCTTCCTTCATGGCAACTCTGCTGAACGGCCTGATGAAACAAGCAGTGTGTTACAATATAGTCGAATAAATTTTGAAATACATTTTCATCTGTATAAAAATGAGCTAAACGTAGCATTGCTATGAAAATGATTCAGTGTATGTGGTTCTGCTCTCTACTCACCTCATGTACGGGTCGACACTGAGAAACACAGCTTCCAGAAGCACCTCTGAAAACATAGGTACACACATTTATTTGACAAAATAAATATGTGTGTTGTTTGTGTGTGTGTGTGTGTGTGGGGGGGGGGGTCTTTTCTGTCCTATCAGAGAGAAAAAAAACAACAACAAAGTCCTACCTCCATCTTTGGGCTCAGGGAGCTCCTCCACCTTCAGCTCAAAGTCACTGTTTTTTGGGAAGCCGTCAAAGTGCTTAGTCATTACCCAGAACTTGGCTTGAACCATGATGCTTCTCTTGTATGGCAGCAGATATAGCTTTTAACTGCTTCTGTAAACATAAGAAGACATGAAAATCATCACCAGCCTTTTCACCACTCACAGGAAGTTCCTAAGTTCCTAAGATAATCAGCCAAAATCCATTGAGATGTGAGCGATTTTAGTGACACTGTGTAAATTAAATATTTCGCTGTACTTTGTTGATGGTCCTGACTCCCAACCTGCTGCAGAGCCTTGCCCAGCTCAGAAGATGGGTTTGTGATTAAAATTTGAGTTGTAATTTATGTATTTTTTTGAATTTTCCTAATGTAAATTCATTAGGAATGCTTAGCATGCTCAAAAATACACACATGTACAATCATACGACTTATAAATGAACTCTTTTGTCTCATACAAAGAAACTAGTGATATGACGGCCGCGAACGAAACGGCTATTAGAGCCGTCTCTTTGAAGTGAATGACGAGAGCCGTGGTTTTTTTCCCCCCTATCCTTTCTCTCACTTTTTTCGCTTCACGTCGCACGTGAGCCTTGTGTTTGGGCTGAGCAGAGGGGGGAGTTACACTCGAGGTAGCACAGGAACAGAGCAGGAGGGAGAGAGAGAGAAAGCCAGGGGCAACAACATCATCACATTAGAAAAGTATAGTAAAGAAAATGAGTTCCCCTCCTGGAAGCAACGTGAGGGATCTCATATATCTGATGTTACCAAACGAAGACGTCAGGCTTGGATAGCAGCGGCGAGACGAGCTGATATCGAGTTCTCTGCCATCATTTTTTGTTGGTGTCACATTTTCATTCTTGTAAGTTTTGCGGCGTTACGTCAACTCCAAAGCCCTATTAGACAGTTTTTGCAGAAGTCTGTGACCCCCAGCAAGACAGAACTCAATACTGAATATTTATCATTATTCAGCATGAAAAGTCTGATAGGAGTTTTCTGTCTTATAAAACTTTCTGAATCCTTTATCATCAGTTGTGGATGATAAAGGATTCAGAAAGTTTATTCATGCACTGAATCCTATGTATGCAATTCCAAGCAGGAAAACACTCTTCCAAAAAAAAATCATCACAGAGAACGTGCATCTTTGGGTTTTTTTTGTTTGTTTGTTTTTTTTGCATATTTTAATTTATATTTTATTGTGTTGTGGTTTGCAGTGTTTTGTGTTGTTTCCCTTTAAATTTGTTTAAAAGGAAAAAGCTTAAAATTTAAATAGTTAAAAGTTAAATTGTAAATAGTTGTTTTTTGTATTTTATAATTTATTTTTTACATTTTATGTGGAGTGAATAAATAAAAGCATATTTATATAATAAACATATATAAAAAAAACATGTTTTTTTATATTAGTAATTCATTTTGTGTATAATTTTATATTGTTGTTGATAATAAATTAATTAAGCAACAAAATAACCTGAAGATCAGGTTGGGAGCCGAAGGAGGGTCTTTTTAGTGAGTCAAGCCGAAGGAGTCGGTTCTCTAAAAAGAGCCGGATTTCCCATCACTAAAAGAAACGGTTAAAGACTGATGTCTGCAGCTGGATCTCCAGTTTCGGGGGATGGGGGGAGGGTGGCGAGGACGAAGAGCTTGTATCTCCAAATCTGATTGGCTAAAAGTTTTGCTCCGCCTCTGACGCTAGTCATGCGTTGCAACGCGCGCTCTGTATGGATGTTTTGCCGCGAAAAAGCACGACTTGTTTATCTTTTTGGCGCCAAACGACTCGCTGACAGCCAATCCTTCTTCAGTGAAAATTGTATATTACTGTACTTCAGACATAGTTTGTCACATGAAAAAAAACCCAAAAAACAGCTTTTTTTAAAAAAAAAATCCACAGACAGGTTTTCAGTAAAAACACAAAGCATGTGGCTCTGATGATTTTTAAATATTTTATTTCACTTGGTATAAATGATCTTTATTACTATTATTACGACTGTTATAGCTAAATTATTTAAAAATTCTAACAAAAGAATTTCTTAAGTATGGGAGAAAGTGTCTTTTATTATCTCATAACACCTGTTTCTTCTGACTATAAAGTATCTGACTATAAACTATCTGATACTGTCACTATCGGATTATAATTTCCCAGATATTGTTATGGGAGCAGTAATTCATTAGGAATGCACAATTTCTTAGCATGCTAAAAAACACACATGTACAGTCATACGCACACACAAAACAAAGCAGGAAGCGTATCCTGCGGTTTTCAGTCTTCATAGACTTAGAAATGAACTCTTGTCTCATACATGTACTTCGTAAAACCCACTCCAGCGTCCATGTTCTTTGGCAAATAATACTGACGCAGACTAACACATTAAAAGTGAGTTGCAACTCCCTCCTGTAGCTGCACTTCCTAAGTTCGCCTCTTCTACTGAAACAGTACAGCTGAGTAAATCCTATTATTCCACAAATAACGATATAAACTGGAGCCTTGCCTTACCGATGAAGTGTGTAGTGATGTGTCCTGTGTGTCGAAGCTTCGATACCTGTGTCGTGTAATCTCGGGGAAGTTTTTGTGAAGCGCGTGTCGAAGCTCGCTTTGATTACGTATGCAGTGACATTCGAGGCCTCGCGGGCAGTCCGTACCACGTGACTGATTCAGGAACTGGCTCGCCGGTTCGCGCCAGATTGGAAATAAAATGGGCAGCAAAACACAGCTGATTCCTACGGAAGCGTAGAGCTGCCACCCAGGCAAAAGAAAAATACAAGTGTATCACGTTATAACGTGAAAAGTTTATTGTTCTAACAAGATACTTTTCCTGTTTGTACAATATACTATCATGTTTGTACAATATACTTTTCACGTTTGAACAACATAATATCACGTTATTACAATATACATAATCATCACGTTCGTACAATATAGGATCACGTTCATACAATATATTGTATGAACGTGATCCTATATTGTACGATTCCCCATCACACTGTTGTGTAATTGGATTACGTACGTGCTACATAGTTACTTGAGCATTTCTTCTTCGATGGAACCAGCAAAGAAGAGATTTTTTTAAAATCTCATCTCTTCTAATAAAGTATGCATACAGTAATAAATATCACAAATGATAAGTACCATAATATAAATAAACAACACTACAGATCCTATAATCTGATTTCTATCTTTTAGTTTTTTAAAAAAGTGAAGCGCCACACACTAGTTTGTGTCATTATCCAGATGTACATAAGCATGATTACACAGTTACACAATCATACCAAAACTCTGTCCTGATAGTTTCAACTTTCTCTTTTGTATCAGACATACTGAGACGATATTCGGGATAAATAACCATGAAAACAATTTATTTATTCAGTTTAGAGGTTTACACATCACATCATTATAATCAAAGAGCCTGTTTCACATATATATAATATAGAGGGGGGGTGTTCGCTCAGGGCACCAAACAGGCTAGGACCGCCACTGAAAGAGCAGATAGGTTGGCTAAAGCAGCTGTTAAAAAAGTTGATATAGATGTACAGATACCACTGTCAGAATCTGAAGGGAAAAGTATAGTTTGGACAGAAAGTAAGAACTTCTGGCAAATGAGATAATGAAACAAAAGGGAGACATTTATATAGGGTACAAAACACAATAGAAGTTAAGAGGAGTAGTGGATTAAATAGACAGGAGGAGGTTATTATAAGTAGAATACGAACAGGTCATTGCTTTCTAAATGGTACTCTTTTTAGGATAGGGAAACATCCGACAGGGTTGTGTGATTGGTGTAATGCTATGGAGACGGTTGAACATGTGCTTATTAGTTGTAGGAAGTATGTAAGTCACAGGAGGGTGATGAGGGTTGAAATGAGTGGTGGAAGGGAACTTAGTGGTAGTTCCGGAATTAAATATCAAGTTTGGGAAGAGAACATCAAACTTTTTGAGTGTGTATGCAGTAGAGCTGTATGCCATATTGATGGCCTTAGAATGGGTAATAATATGCACTGATTCATTGTCAGCTGAGTTAATTATAGAAAATGGGAATACAAGTAGTAATCAGACCATTCTGTATGAAGTTATGTTTGCTCACCATAGAGTGTGTGAGCAGGGCAAAAGTGTAGTAATAACACACCAACTCATATAGGCATTGTGGGGGATGAAAGAGCAGATAGAATGGCTAAGGAAGCTGTTAAAAGAGTAGACATTGAGGTACAGAAACCATTATCTAAATCTGAGGGAAAGTGTATTGTTTGGAGTGAAAGTAAGAAGTTATGGAAAATGGCATGGGATAAGGAAACTAAAGGGAGACGATTGTATAGGGTACAAAATACAGTAGAAGTTAAAAGAAATACAGGAATGAATAGGCGGGAGGAGATTGTCATGTGTAGAATAAGAACAGGGCATTGTTTCCTGAATGGCACTCTTTTTAGGATGGGGAAGCGTTTAACGGGGCTGTGTAATTGGTGTGGTGTCATGGAAACAATAGAGCATGTATTTCTTATCTGCAGAAGGTATGATAACCACAGGGGAATGATGAGGATAGAATTGGGAATTAGGGGGGAACTCAGGTTTGAAAAGGTGGTTGACTGGCTAGGATGTCATGAACGGAAAGGAGTGGTTCTTCGGTTTCTGAGAAGACCGGGGTTAAGAGGATTTGAAGAGCTAAGTGCAGTCTAAGTAACACCAGAGGGTGGCAGTAATGCAACCTCGATGGCTGCAAGCTGCCGTTAAACTGGAAGAAGAAGAGGAGTTGGCAACACTGCTCGGTTTGGATGTTTGGCGCGAACCTATAAATGGCGAGAAGAAGACGCTAAAGACCGGAGGTTTCGTCTTTTAAAATTAAAATTGTGAGTATTTTGTTGGCAGTTTACTGTCTGGTTTGACGCAAAATGTTCAGATAACAAGCGAAATACAGCAGCCCTTTACAGGCGTACTTACGAGTGTAGCCATTCTCTAACCATCGACTGGCTAGTTAATGCACAACGGCTGGTATGCTTAGGTAGCTCGGTAGCTAGCTGTGACAGTTGTATTGTCATAGCCGTCAGTGCTATCGGTGTTTTGTCTTAAGCTCATATGCTTTCATTTGTTAGCTTTTAGTATGTACAGTAGGTACAGGATCAGTTATATATTTTTGTAATATTGTGGATTCCAAGTCAAGTCTGTGTACAAATATTTTGTATTTGTATACAAAATATTTTGTGTACAGAATTTCTTAAGTAATTGTTAAGTCCAAATTGTTTTTATGATGTCGTGGAGGTTTTTGTCATATGAACTTAGAGGTGTTGTGGGGAGCAGGTCAAAGTGACCCTGTTAAGAAGAAGAGTCAGTAGATGCCATACAATACATGTGTAAGAGAGGCAGGTATAACAGTGAAGCTGGAAGGAGCAGAGATGGTGAAGCTAACTGAACGAAGAAGAAATGGCTCTGATGATGTTTTACAGGGAATGTTAAGAAATGCCATGATGAAATACTGAAGCTCTGGGGAAATCATTTCAGGGTTACGATTATGTGCATTTTGATTGTTTGGTTGTCAATAATGAACTGTGTTTTCAGTTTATGTTTATGTGTTATGCAGTGTTTTGAACTGATAATGTAGCTGACCAGAAAAAAATGCACATTAACCCAAGAATATCCTTAGTCTGCAAAAGTCAGAATTATGCTTTGCTGTATATTTTTCTTGCCTCATGTGCCTTCATCTAATCTTCTTTGATCTCCATTGTGTTGCTGCATGACTGACTAGCACAGTGTTGTGGGAAACAGGTTAAACATGTTAGACGGTGGACAGTTTGTGGAGGCCCTAGGCCGCCTGGGTTATCCTGGTTCATCATCACTGAAGGCCTCAGAGTTCGACTGGCTCTTTGACTGTGCTCCGGAGAACCTTCACTTCTTGCGGTTTGTCTGTCGGACTCTCAACCAGAGCAACGTCCTCACCCCAGAGGAGGCACGTGCCTTTCAGGAGCTACAAAATTCCGGCAAACCAATTTTAGATGAAACCGCCTTGAGTGAACTTCTTAAAACCATTGGAAATTCACATGGGAGCAGTGGTAAGATCTTGGGGTCATCCTCTTCATCATCTATGTTTGCGGCAGAGGAGACTTTCCCTATAGAGGACTTGGAGGCAGAGCTCCAGGCCCTGCGTAAAGAGAAAGAACTGAAGCAGCGACGTTATAACAAGCTGCAGGTTGTCGCCACTTCCCGTGCAGATGTTGACCTGCGACTCACTGCAGAGCTGGAGAGCACTTCATGTAAGCTCAACGAGGCCAACTCTTCTATTGGAGCTGAGAATGCTGACACCAACACACTGTTACAAACCCTAACAGATGAGGTCAGCAATCTTGCATCATATTTTCCAGTTCAGCCAGAAGCCAAACCAAAGGGAAAAGACCCTCCTGTTTCCCAGAAGCCCACTTTTCTCCTCTCTCTGCTTCCCTTGGATCCATACCTGCATCAGGAGGAGCTCAACACTAAAGCACTTGCTGCCTTCACACAGAAACATTTTTTCCAGGGCATATCAGCCATTGTTGAGAGTTCCTGTTCTGAGCGTTTCCAGGTCCTTGACCTCAGTTCTTGTGATGATGGAAAAGAGGAGGAGACTGGGCACGAGGGAGAGGAGCGGCTGGTCGATCGCAGGAGGACTGAGATGGCCAGACTTCAGTGGTCTCATATTGTTGCTCAGCACCAACTGATGCAGGCTATGGCTGAGGAGAAGAGCGTCAGGGCTGGACTAGACTGGCTGTCAGACAAGTCTTCTCATACTAAGGTAAAGTAAACATGTTGTGACTGTTTGTCTTATTAATGCTTTGTCTTCCTCTATAAAGTGCTTTCTTACATCTGTCTTTATGCTACCAGAGCATTTCCACCTCCTCCTCATTACATGTGCGTGAGGTTGTGTCCAGAAAGGAGCTGCAGGCTGTGGAAGCAGAGCTTCAAGCTCTGCTTCATGGACCAGTACCTGCTGCCCTGAGGGAGTCAGCCAGACTGCTTAATTTACCAGTAGTGAGGGGAGACCTGGCTTTGCAAGTGGCCAGGCAGGACTACTACACCTCCAGACAGAATCAGGTTAGCAGCATTTCCACTGATTATTACATTACGAGATTTTAATGTGAGATAATTCGTTCTCAGCCTGTCTCTCAGACAGGTAAGAGGTCAGGCCCAGATGTTGAAAAGCAATTATGGTGAAACTGAAAACTCATATAAACCATTAATGATATTCTTGATATCAGATCCTTGAAAACACAACATTTTTAAAAGACCATAGCCTTTAAAAATGCCCTGAACAAAACAGCTGAAACTTTAAGTTCACTTCAAAAAAAAGGCAATGGTTGTAAGCTAGCATATTCGTAAGCATCATGTAAGTGCCATGTATTTGGTCCTTTGTCTGTCAACAGACACCTGTATTGTGGAAATTGTGTAAGATTTAAGAAAGTTGTGGAGCCACCGTTCCTTGTCATTACATGTCCTTTTAGGAATTGGAATCCATCAAACTAAATCAAGTGTAACACTGTCCACCCAGGTACGAGACTACTTGCTCCGTCAGAAAGCCTGTTTTGACTTGCTCCTACTGGCTCAGGAGATGGAGTTAAGAATGTGGAAGACGTGTCAGAAGCACCTGTGTGATGTTAAAGGCAAGCTGAAAAAGGAAGGTGAAGAAGTGTCTCTCCGGATCAAGTCTCTGGCACATCCTGACCTGATAATTAACCCTAAACCCAACCCTATCATCAGCTCTAAAGATGCAGCTTTCAGCAGGTGAGAAGATTTGAACTCTATCTACTATAGGCTTTTGTTTTAGAGCTGGAATTATAGACAGAAAAAGCACGAGCCAAACACATAAATAATCATTTAAGTTCAGCCAGCTGTCGTAGTATGTTAATTTACTTTATTCTAAAATAGTTTTTATTAACAAGTTACAGTTTTACCACATGCACATTTGACAAACACTAGCTGCCCTTTCAAAAACTGGACAAACATGATTAAATGTACTTGTCGACATCAGTTCAACCTTCATATAAGTGTGTGCGTGCGTGCGTGCATGCATACAAATGTAGATCTCCAGCCTTACAATTTTTATTTTCAAACTCTGCTAGAGTAGCTTTGCATTTTTAATGGTTCAAAATAGAGCAGGGCGATATGGCCAAAAATATTTATCACGATATATATTTGAAAATTTGCGATAACGATATAACTGACGATATAATTGATGCGAGACAAAATACAACTCCACAACATTACTAGCGCAAAAAGACAACCTTCCATTTATTTTCACTTAAACAAGAAGCTGGTTTTTATGTACATTAAAGCTTTATAAAAATGTAACAGTGCAAATGCAAATTCCTTGCTGAAAGTTTAACCAAAAGGCATTTCCAGTAGAAATGGGCTGACATATCCTGAGCATAACCATGTATAATATCCACTGAAGTTAAAAAGAGGTTCTTTGCAACATTAAACTGCTGTGTGCAGTACGCATTTTTCGGACCATAAGGTGCACGGGATTATAAGGCACATTAAGTGAAACAAAGCAGTCAGATAAATCAAACTTTATTAAACTCATTCTTCTTGCTTCCTCCACTTCTGTACCATTGATTCATTAATGTTGAATTCTCTGGCAGCTGTTCTATTCCCATGTTGTTGCAGTATATTAATGACTAACCTCGTATTGTGGATGGATTATCTCAGTTGTTCTCCTGACTGAAGTTTGGTCCGTTTACAGCATCCTGCCATGCGATTGCATTTGTCTCTAACCATGAAGAACCTTCACGTTAACTTTTATAAGTGGAAAAGTGTTAGTGTTCGTCCTCCAGCTTCACTGTTTATGTTATGCTAACATAGCTGTGTCGCTAGCGATCACGTAGCACATCATTATATACCAACTAGCCCAACTTCAGTAACCCTACAAACGTCACTGCTGTTTAGTTTCCTGTCTTCATTTATGTTGGAAGTGATAGCAGAGCTGTACGTTTGATTTTTTTCAGAAATCTCTCCGTCAGAACATGCTATATCATGCTTAGGTAACTAGCGAAACTAGCGAGCTAACTTCCGCTAGCTTCCTGCTAACTTCTAACTCCGTTAAATGTAATAACTTTTGTTTTCATGGATGCCTGGAAGTTAAACTTTATAGTTACACCTGGTAAAGCAGCAATGCTGATCGTTTTATTAAAGATCAAAGAATTTAGACAGTTTTTAACTCTCAGTGATGCTGCAGTGTTGTTTGACCTGAAGTCAAATATACGGAGTTTGGGACCCAGATTACTCCCAGATTTAAGAGCATCTTAGTCCGACAAATACGACAATAACAACGCCCGCTTGCATGTTCTGCAAAAAAATGTGCTTTGTTGTGTATCTGACGGACAAACACCAAACCAGTTCCACATCACGGAAGTTGCACCATTTTTACAAACCAACAATCGGCCATGTGTGTATGAAAACAAAGGCACTGCGCATGCGCGTTTTACTCCCATTCTATCGCGATATTTCATTTTCCTATCGTTGCCTAACATTATACCGGTATTACCGTGAACGGTATAATATGGCCCAGCCCTAGTTCAAAATATCCTTTTATCTTTCACTGAATCTTGGTGCTGCCCCTCAGTTCATCTACTTTTAGCTCTTCCTTTGAGCCTTTTGATTAGGTCCCCCTCACCAACAGAAGGTTTGAGTATCAAACCTGAAACTCCATATATTCCCCATGGCTAGCTTCAGCACATCTTTATGTGTGCTTCACCCTAGCAGCTGTTAGGTGGCATTTTTCTTGTTTGCAGACCTAAGTCAGGAGTACAGACTCACCTCAGCACTCTGCTTTTGGCTTATGACCCTTTGGATCCTTGTATAAATGCAGGCTGTATCACTTTGGAATAACTTTGTGTTATTTTCACCCTTTTTTACCCAGACTCCTTCAGATGCTTGACTATGATTCAGCCCACAGTCGATCAGAGCCTTTTCGAACATATGAAGCGTTGGACCAAGCTGCTAGTAATCTAGCAAACAACCTCCATTTGATCAAAGATGCTCTGGCTGGCGCTGGCCGTGAGCAGTGTTTCACAGCAGCTTGTCTTTATGGCGACTGTGAGTCGCTCCACAGGGCCTTGTACACTGAATTCCAGCAGCTGGTTTTGGGCCCGCAGGTACGTCTAACTGACCAGGAGCTCCTTTGCCCCAGTGCACAGGTGGGTGTGTTTCCTTTCACTTTATAGTTTGAATAGTTAACGAAGGTGACAGAGTTCACTCAGCCCTTCATGTGAGTCAGATGATTTTTAGACCTAATACTTGACACAATTGGTGAATAACCTGGTAGCACGTTGTGTTTTCTGAATTTCTTGTTAAATTTACATGTTAAATTGTAAAGAAATACAGTGGAACCCCGACTTACGAAATTAATTAGTTCCCGACTCGTAAGTCGAAGCACCCATTGCGCGTTTTGAGTGAGGCGATGCTGAACAATAGGCTATAGGCTAATTGCTAACTAGAACAACAATATGTCGTTCAAGTGGAACAGCGAAGCGCAAGTACGGAAGCCAAGGGGTTGTCACATGCTTCGGAGGGCATTGTGGGCATTGTAGGCTCAGCCAATCAGAGCCAGCGGATTTCGTTACTCGGGTATTTTGCCGTAACACGGGCAGAAATATTGCCGTCCAGTGCCTTCGTAACTTGAATTTTTGTAAATCGGGGGTCCACTCTACATTTGTTTGTTGGGCACAGAAGCACTGTGTAATAAATTGTTCACAAGAGGATCAGCTTTACTGCATGGCATGGGATTTAATATCAATGACTATTAGCTATTCATCTCTACTACATTTCAGCAGTTATAAGTTCAGCCTTCATACAAAGTGGTCTTAAAAAAATCTGTTTTAAAATGTGAATGTGCACTTTTTAATGCTGCCATAGCATTAACGATATAGGCTCTGTGACAGTGATTCTCTTAATATTTTTAATAAACCAACTAATGTAAATTTACATAAATCTTTGCTTATTGTCCCACAACTGTAGTAAGCTGCATAGATGGGTTCATATGGTATTGTGTTTCTGGCCCTGCAGCGAGGCTTATAATGTAATTCAGTATTATTATCATTATTGTTATTATAAAACAAATGATTATTTAATTAATAATACTCCAGCTACAATTACTTATGTATCTGTTATTTGTGTGGTCTGTGCTTATATCTTTGTTTCTCATTCACCCTCCATAATTTTTTATTTTATTTTTTCTCCAGGAGCTCACAGCGAAGCTCATGGAAGCAGAGTCTCAGCTGCAGAGTTTACATCAACTAATGCAAGAAATTCTGGGAGAAATTAAAACCAAGCGTTCTCAGCTGGAGCGTAATGCCCTCCTCAGGCGGGAGAGGGAATTGTACATCTACTTTCACTTGGATGCCCGACTGCTGCAGAAAATAGTTGAAGATCTGGAAAGGAAAATGTCTGCAAAGAGAGGGCAGCAGTAAAACTTCAGAGATTATTTACAGGCGGCTCAGGCACTCTCCGTGCTTGAGCTGAAAAAACAAAAATTATCTTTGCTGATAATCTAGTTTCATCTTTTTGTGTTGGAGATGGAGCTGTTTATATGGGATTCATTTGAATGTCTTTAATTCATGTAAACATTCATAAGTGAAAAGCATCCATGATTGTGTTGTTCAGTCTTGATGTTCAAAAATTCTTGTTTTTTTTCTTCGTCTCCAGTCATCAGTTAAATAAAGTGAAATACTATATTTCTGAAGTTTTGATTTTTATTATAAATGCCTTGTGATTGCTTCTCATTATTGTCAGTATACTTGGTGAAAGTTCCTGGAAAATGTTTTCTTTTTGTTTGTTTTCTGTTAAATTTTTTTTTTTAAACGCCAGTTTAAAGCTTGCCTGTTTATCACTGAAGAAGCTCTCTTCTTTGTCCTATTCAGGCATTTCATAGCTGAAGAATCAAAGCTCTGTGGGCCCAGTGGGAGAGCTAAGTTGTTCTGTTGGGGATGAGATGGAGTGGTCCAACAACAGATTGTACACAGGACCCCTGTCACGGGCAGCCCAGAAGGTCTTGGCTGCTCTGCGGGCCCAAAGTCTGCGTGGAGCCAGATGCAACCAAAACTACTCCAGCAATCGCAGACAAAGTCAGGCAGGTTAGAAGCACAGACAAGTTGAGCTTGTTGCAGTATGCCAGTGGTTCTCAAACTACAGACAGCATTGGGTCGCATGGATTAAGAGGGGAATAATATGTTCTAAACACACTGCAATAGGATTTATGAGGGGCGATCGTGGCTCAAGAGTTGGGAGTTCGCCTTGTAATCGGAAGGTTGCCGGTTCGAGCCCCCGCTTGGACAGTCTCGGTCGTTGTGTCCTCCGGTGGCGCCAGTGTCCGGCAGCCTCGCCTCTGTCAGTGCGCCCCAGGGTGGCTGTGGCTACGACGTAGCTTGTCATCACCAGTGTGTGAATGGGTGGATGACAGGTTGTGTAAAGCGCTTTGGGGTCCTTAGGGACTAGTAAAGCGCTATACAAATACAGGCCATTTACCATTTATCCGAGGGAGAAAAATCAGCTGAAGCTTTTGTGCTGACATTCATTTCAAGTTGGGGTTGCTTTTTATTGCTGCGGAATGACAAAATCTGGAGGTGAAGGCATAGCAGGAAAAGGTTGGGAACCACTTCATTAAAAATAATAAGAGGAGAAAAAATATAGAATTTATGTATGAATTTGAAACACAAGAAAACTCAAAGAGACTGAAGTTTTGTAAAATACAACTTCTAGGAGGGCTGTTGCAAACTATTATTATAGATATCAGTGTTTTATAAGTTGCTGCTAAGTGCAGATGTGAAAAAGAATAAAGTAGGTCCCATCTCATTTAACATTTTACTGCTCAGTTTGCCTTGCATGCAAGTTATATAATGCTGTCTGTATTTAGTTCTGTGTTCTTTTGATGTGCTTGTGGTAGTGGAGATGTATAATTGCAGCCAGAGGGAGTCTTGGGCAGACAGCAGCTGGAGTCAGGAGGAGAGATGCACATATCAGTAAGTCAGATTAATGTTCAGATATCAGCTTTATCAACACCTCAACAAAATATTAAGCTGATCCTAATGATTATTACTCATCGTTATTGTGGAATACTGTGCGAAAGTCATGAGCCGCCCCTTATAAGTGGTCCTGAGCAATAGTTCTCCAAAGTTTTTCTTTGGCTGCTTTTTCACTCATTATCAGGGCAATACTTTTACTTAACTATTTTCAGAGGAATGTCTTTTAACCTCCTAGAACCTGGCGTCCACATATGTGGACATCACATTTTGGGTTATTTAGACCAAAGTACTCAATTTTGCTCTACAAGGGCCTGATATCCACTCACGAGGACATTATACTGCTACTGTTCTATTGAAATTTTAAACGAATATCCTCATATGTGGCTCTCATTTTTCTTAGAAACAAATTAGTAAAAAAAAAAAAAAAAAATCTGATAATTCTTTTATCAGACTGGGTCTCCCGATGAATGAGACTGGGTCTCATTCATCGGGTCCCAATCAGCCCAAATATCAAAGAGAAATTAAAAATGCATGCTGTGGAAGAGTTCGGGTCTTAGGATGTTAAGGCACTGACTCATTCAAGCAATATACGTCACCAAACGAACAGATGAAGCAGTGTTGTTTCTACACATAACAGACCACTTAGCAACTTAGAAAATCCATTTCCATAGACCTTAATGGATCAATGAATCCAAATGTGAAATTTTTGGTTAAATTCGTCAATATTTGTGGAGAACAACAGGAGATACAGCAGTGATTGTCTACAACCATCTGTAAGACATGATGGAGTAAAACATGATGCAGCCCTTACGGTTTGAGACTGCATTTCGGCAAGTGGTTTCGGCAATCTTATGAAAATTCGTGGAACTATGAACACAGAATAGTACCATCAGATATTGATCCACCATGTAATACCACCTGGGAAGCATCTGATTGCCAGCAGCTTCATTTTTTCAGCACGACAGTGATCTCAAACACATAAACGCTATCAGTCAGGGATTTGCCTCCCCATACACCAAACATTGACATTATTAAAGCAGTGTGGGATCATCTAAAAGCAGCCAAAAAGAGCTTTAAGTGTGCTTCAAGAAGCATGGTGATCTACTCAAGGCTACTGAAAGAAAAGACAAAAGCTTGAGAGTTAAGGATTTGATGATGAATAAAGGTGGTCATACCAAATATTGATTTTCTAAGCTCATTAGAACTATGCTGTTACCTCATATACTGTGTTGCCATGGCTGTTTGCACATAATTCAATAAATCTCTGTATTTATTTCCCATTTCTCTGGCAAAATCTAAAGAAATGATGGGTGATACAAGACTTTGACCCAGTACCCAGTACTCTGTTTAATTCAAGATAAAAGAAATTGGTTTTCCATGTTGTGGTCCAGGCCCCAGGTGTCTTCCCTTTCCACCGCTCACTATAATTCCTCCAGTGAGAGGCAGAGCTCTCAGACCTTGGCCATCTATCAGTACTCACAGACACCAGACAGCTCCCTGTCATCTCAGGCTTCCTGTTCTGCCTCCTCCTACTGGGATTTCTCTCTCCAAATGCAGACTGAAGCCTATTATCAGTACTCACAGACATATTCCCACAGAAAGTGCTCTGAACCCCCTGCTTACAAGTCCAGCCAGTCTCTGTCATTTTCTCAGCATGAGGTTCCTGAGACGCCAGCAACTTTCTGTCATGGAGACAGATATACCCTGTCCTTCCAAATACCAGAGAGGCTCTCTGAACATGAAACTACACCACGGAAAAAGTAAGAGACAAAGCAAATAAACATGCAGTTTTATTGCAGAGACTACTTATGTTTAAAGGAATCCCAAAATATATTAACACTGCTTTAGGAATTGCACCTTGATATATTAAAACTATGCAAATTCGGGTGATATTAAGAGAGACATACGTTTAGCATGTATTGACACTGTTCTGGTGCTGATGCTTGGCAGGATGGATTTTAAAAAATTGTTTGCTTATTTTCTTTTCACTTGTAGCTCAACAAAAGAAATCAGACCACCTTTCATCTTGAATATATTTCCAGACGATGAAGCTCCTGACATCATGCTTCCAACAACAGAACAATCTAATTGTCATAAAGAGGAGCCTGCTGCAGTTTGTCATCCAGTATCGTCGTGCCTTAAAATATATGAAGGGAAAGAAAGCAGGACATCAGGTGCACAGACAGAAAAGGTTGGTAAAGACAGCTGGCATATTGCCACAAAACTACAAGACACCAGAGCTCCAGGAAGTCGATTAAAATGGAAGCAGCCTCTATCTGACCCCACTGAAGCAGCCAGTGGTGGAGCAGGAGACAGAGTTGTGCTATACCAGCAGTTAGAATCTGAAACAATCAACACTGGAAGGGCACATCTACTCCCTAGTGTCTTTATTACAAGACAGGAGAACTGTTGTGATGCACATTTGCCCAAGTTGATGAGAAATATAGTTGGGAAGGAAGATGAGGTGCTGATAGCAGATACAGAACATATCACTGAGCTGGGAACCAGACAGATTTCAAACATATGCCGTGAAATTCAAAACGCAGTAAATGAAGCTGCAAGGAAAGAGAGAGAAAATCGAGATGTGAGTGCACTTCATGCAAAAGGATCTGCCTATGAAATGGAGCGAGTTGTGCCTGTGAGAACCATTGAAGACACCACAGTTAAAAGCCATTTGAACTCATTAGACATCGGAGACGATTTTGTTGACAGTGGCACTAAAAGAGAAACACGTGGGGAGAATGAAGAAAATGGTTTAGAATATATAGTCAGTGCCTCTGAAGTCAATACTGAACACTCCCTTGATACTGAGAATAAAGCAACAACAGTTGAACATGAAAATCCACAAAAGATCTCCATATCTTTAGGAAGTGGACTCCAGGATGTGAGCCACTGCTACACTGAAAAGCCTCAGAACAAGGGTCAGATTGGGACCAACACAGCAGAGAACGACCACACTCAGGAGCAGCCTGAGGCCAGGAGCGTCAGCCTCCAGGACAACAGTGCTGAAAACATAGAAAAGACAGAGGTGATGGAGGCCAAAATGGAAGCTACATTTCAGAATAAAACAATGGCAAACGCTAATCATCAGATGGCGCAGGGACAGTGTGAGACACATGATGGAAAACTTGCAGAGTTTCTCGGAATGGACACTGAAGAGGGAAAAGGGGGAGAAGACAGAGAGGCAGAGGAAGTGGCAGCTGTGGACAGTGATGTTGACAATAAATCTGCAGGTAAGTGTGTTGCTAGTGATGTTTCTGTAATATGATTATCCTGACATTGAATGGGGTTTACTTATATTGGGTTTACCACCGATTTTTACCTTCATAATGGCTAATTTGAATAGGTTAATTCAAGGTTTACGATTGTTATGCTCAAAAGAGTGGCAATCACAAGATTAGTCCAGTCAGGAACAGTATAGTCAAAAGAAGAGAGATATTTCCATTTGGGTTAATATTTGTTGTACTAAATGGAGGCAGGAGGAGCAGCAACGTAAACAGAGCACAGGAGCTGGTGTGGAGATGGCTTGTAAAGTGACTTGTAGATACACAGTAACTATACAGACTAAAGCAGCTTAAATAGCATGTCCTATTTGTTACAATCGGAAGTATAACAGAGGATTAGGTGATATCTCAGGTGGAGTTTTGGCTAGCCTGAAATAAAACTATGCTTGATTTTTATAATCACTATCAGTGACACTGTCATATCTGTTGAATATGTTTGTTTCCCCTAAAACTCACCCCAGAGAGTGTGCGTTTAGATTTTGAAGGGCCCTGAAGAGACTATAAAGTATACGTTTGTATAACATCACACAAACAATATTTGACATGTAATTAAAACGAAAGAAGTTCATTTCTCAGTTCTATAGAGTGTCTGCCGTATGATTTAACCTGGAAAAAATGAGATTAAAATAAAACTTGGGCTGTTTTAGCTATGGTTGGATTAGAAAAAGCAACTCTAGGGGGTGCTAAAGCTCGTAAAGTTGTGTCAGACATCAGTTCCAGTGGCTCTCAGCCATTTTTCTTTCTTTGATTTGGCACTGATGACATGGCAGGGCTGAAGAGACTCAGCACTGATGGGAGACTTTGTGCCTGCTCACATTACAGCTGCATGAAGGTGCTTGAGTCTCAGCTGCAGAGACAATGCCGAGTCAAGACCCATTGTACACACACACACACACACACACACACACACACACACACACACACACAGGCACAAACACTCTCGAACAAATTGGAAGTTGTGTCGTAGCAAAACGTCAGCTTGATCTTAGCTAAGATTTATAGTGTTGCCTGACCTTGTCCTATCACACACTGCTGAGGTGCCACACACACTGTGTAAGCATCCATACATGCTGCCTCAAACATGCTTACATAACAGAACTGGTTTATTGATTGAGGACTGACTTGAAAAGTGATGAACAGATGAAAAATGCTCTAACATCCTCTCCTAGGGAACTCAGAGGGAGAAAGGGCTGCTATGCCAACATTGTCCCAGGAGTGTGGGGCTAATTGGTCGTGGATTAGAGCTGCCCGTCTCAGTAGCAGCCAGCAGCAGCATGACAATGCAAAAGTAAGTTTCATAAGAGAAATGTTGCAAAATTCCAAAAACTGCTTTACATTGCAACCCTAAGTAATGCTCATAGGGCATAAATGCTGAGCTTAATTTATGCCTACTTAGCTCACATAATCAGTAAGATGGGAAGAGGACATGAAGTGTTTTGCCCATAACAAATCCGCTTTGACACTTCAGTTGGGTAGAAAGTGTACTTGCTAAGCTTTGTTGTCACTTGCAGTCTTTTACTTGTCCTTTTTCTTATACGTTTAACTGATGTGTCTTTATTTCCCCGTTTCTTCCGCTTATCTCTGCCTCTGCTTTTTTCACTGAAAAACTAAAAAGTCCTAAAATTTAAATACGTGCTTTCAGGTTAGACCAAGGCTGCTGTGTCTCTCATTTACATAGATATAAATGTAGCTAGTGTGAAATAAGAGTTTTGTCAGCAGCACTGCAGCACACAACAAGTAATGGGTCTCCACTGAGTCATAAAGACCCGACAGAGTCGTAGTCCATGATACATATTAGCTGAAAAAGGAGAGCAAACTGCAGAGAGAAAGTGCTATAAAGGGAGTAAGGGAGGTGGTTGGATGGATGCATGGAATGTGGAAGAGCTAATGAGAAGGATGCAGCAGGAGAAGGAGAGAAAAAGAGGGCAGGACTTTACTGTATTGCTACAATCAGCAGCAGACACAGCAGTCCATTCTCCCTCTCTCTTTTCACTCTCTCCATATGCATCAGTACTGGGCTATGGGCCACGGTCTGCCTGGGTTTTCTATCTATATCCTGTAGCACAGCACCCATGAGGGGGGTTCATGACTTTGTCAGCAGGAAAACGGGTTGTGTTTACAGGGAAATGAATGAAGTCTCTCCTCAGGGAGCTGAATCACAGGAATTCCTACCTCCCGGGTCGACAGCCAACAACCTGCAGAATTATGCACATAAATACAGTCACATATCATCTCTGAAAATCCTCAGAAATACCCATCTCTCTATCGCTTGTCAAGACTTCAAAGAACATTTGCACACCTGGTGCTTTTGGATAAAAAGAAAGGAGTTAAAGATATGAATAATATACATTTTTTAAAGATGCCATTAAAGTTACAGGGAGGGGAGATTGTACTTGTGGTAGATGGGACTTGGGGATCATAACAGTTTTGATGTTATGATCATTTGTACTGATATATTGAGTTCAGCGTATTCACATTGTATTTTTTTGCATTGAACTTTATAGATGTAGTTTTCAGGAATAGTTCTCGAGGCTTCTTGAAGGACATTCAAACCTCAGCATCTTTGGATGTTCTGGATGTTGGATGTTCTCAAGATGATCCCACACTGCTTCAGTAACGTTGAGGTCCAGGCTCTGGGGAAGCCAATGACTGAGCGTGTTCCGTAAATGTCAAAGTTGGGTTTGTCACTCCATAAGACCTTAGATTTTCACTATTTTCAGTCCAGTTCTTGTATACTTTGACAGACCACAAACTCTTCTCCCTGTTTTTGTTCTTTAAGAACATCTTTTTGGCAGTTGCTCTTCCACTGAGGCCATTTCTGATGCGGCTTCAGTGACCAGTAGATGGATCAGCTGAAGGATCTCTCAGCTTCTGTGGCAGGTCTTTGCATGTCAGTATATGCCAAGTTTCCCAGCTTTTTATTATCTTGTTGGTGAAAAAAATACTATTTTTAAAAGCATTTTTCATCAGTTCCAGTGAAAAAATTGAACAAATACCTCTTTGTGACAGGCTGCAAATATCAAAAAGAGCCTAAAGATGCAGTTTCATTCTAATTTGTCCATCATGTGTAGACAAAGCTGACTCTTTATGCTTAAATTAATGATACTTGGCTTAATACACAAATAAAGAAACTTGGTCAGTTACAAGGACTAGGCTGAAAATATGTGAAAAAGCAGCCAAAGCAAAACTTTGGGAGACCTTCAGAAAGCCTGGAGAACTATTGCTCAAGACCTCTTTAAAAAGTTACAAGAAAGTCTGGCTCCTTGGAAGGAAAATATAAAGAAATGAAGAGTGACACAAGTTTTGCACGGCACTATTTAAATATAGACGATAAATACTGTATATTTATTATATGTATGCTGCATGCAATTCAGCTCTGGTACATTAAACCCTTTTTAATGTAACTATTTATAGTCAAACAATCATCGTCATTCAGCCAAAGAAGCAAAGTAGAGCTGCTATTATTGTGTGTCTGTGTGTGTGTCTGCTTTTTTGACCCTGTCCCAGCTTCAGGCAGGTTTGTCAGACAGTATCGCGGCTGTGTTTCTGTCTGGGACACAGTGCTCAGGGCTGACTTTCACATCCTTCTTTCTTTGGCTTCTCTCCTCTTACCCGTTTACTTTTCAGGCCTTCTTTTTTATGCTCTCTCTCACAAACTGTGTGATCCTGCTACGTCAAAGCGCGAATGGGAATAATTAAATTACGTTTCTATTCTAAGTGCTAAAACAAATCATGTCCAACTAGAAGTTTTTATTTCATTCACTTCAGTCCTCTAAGTAGTGAAGTATTGATGTTCTGTGTAACAAAACCTGCAGGGACAGCGGGAGTCTATTTCAAGTGCCTGCTTCTTTTTTTCTGTGTCCTTTGTCGCTCTCTGCACATTATTCACCTTTTTTGTTGCTTAGACCACTAATGGAAGCACCAGAGGGAGTAGCTCGAGCTTGGTACTGGCCCCAACAATCACTGTTGCGCCTGGACAAATCCTCTTCTCAGTGCAGGAATTGACTTCAGCTGTTGTAGCACCGAAGAAAGAAAATCGAAAACTAAAAAATTCTCCAAGTCATCCTTGCATGAAACTTTCCTTCCCCCTAAAGAGGAAACGTGAAGCATGTCAGCACGAAAACACTGACCCTCCTGCCAAAATCAGCCTAAGCAGACGCCCTCCAAAATGGGAGCCTCCTCCACAAGAGAAACCAAGGGAAGGAAGAGTTAGGGAGTCAAAGAGTGCCAGAGAACCACAGGGGAAAGCAAGTCCTTCACATGAAACAAGAGCAGCGTCTGGGGCGTGTACACATCTAGATGCCTCAAACCCAACTCAGCAAAACAGGCAGAATAAAATGGAAAAACTATCAAGGGAATTACCAGGGAAGGCTTCCATTCACCCCCCACTTTCCAAACCATGCAAACCCAAGCAAGCTTCATGTGAAACCAACCCCACCACAAGTGGGCCCAAAGGTTTCCAAAAACTAGTTAGGAACAGTGAGCCGCCGACCCAATCCAAAGCTGGCTGTCTGGCTGCAAGCTTGACATGTGACCCTAGAGTAAAGTACTCTGGAAAACTTAAACCAGATGAGAAGGTGCAGATGCTTGAGATCGCTGGGCAGGCTAAGGTGTTGGTGCTAACAATGGTGTACCAAGATGGAAGCACTCAGTTAGACGCAGAACAGGTAAGGACGCAAAATGTTTATGATCTACGCAGTCATTAGTATGAAATAACATAAATACGTTAAGATAAATTAGGATTTGTGAACTTGAGACACATTATTTCATTGCGGGTAACTTTTATTATCTTATAGATCAGGTCCTTAATGCTGATTGGCTAAAGTCTTCAAGCTCACTTCTGCATTCTCATGCACCAAACCTCAGATTGCTGAAGGTTGCATTAATTAAGAAAACCAAAACTGCATCAGTCAGCTAACGTTTACATCTTTAGCGGCTCAGAAAACTGGCTGAAGCTTGCCCTGTGCCTTTCATCACTGTGTAAACTGTATACTCTTGTTGTTTGCTTCATCATTAACTTGCAGCCCCTGTGCTCTTGTAATTCTGCTTTTTGTTCCCTGATATAGAAGCTCACTCCACCAGCGTGTGGCCTCCTCATACTAATGAAGAACGAACTGGACTGCAGCACGCCGGAGGGTGCGCTCGGCCCAAACGACACTCTGGTCTACTTAAAACTAGAACACACACCTGCATGGGCCCAACAACAAGTCCATCAGAGCCAGCAGCTCTTTACTAGGTCTGTGCTTCTATATATGTGTGTCTAATCGAGATCCACATTCGCAAGTGTTTGATACTAAAGCAGGAGTACTTAAAGGTGTGTGTGTCCCACAGAGATATGCTGCTACAGGTGCTATCGAGATGTCAACTGGTGGTGTGCTATAAATCCAAGGATTTGCTACGTACAGTTCTGCAGTTTTACAGACGAGACCTCAGCTGGAAACAAGGCATGACACAAAAATAAAAACAGTTTCCCTAAAGACCTTCACGCATGTACACCTGCTTCTAGCTGTTTATGCACAACACTGCTTTGCAAATTCATTGTCAACATCCACATTTATCAAAGACTTAAGTAATGCCCCTATCTGTTTCTTTATTCCACGTAGTCTAGTGTCAGTAAACCATCCAAGCCACAAACAGCTGGTAGAAAATTAGAGCTTTATTCAACAAACATAGTAAAAACACATTATGGAAGCAAGGCAGCGTGGCGCTGTTGGAAAATGTTTCCATTAAAGAGCAGGAGTCATGAAAAACATACACTGGACACTTAGATGCTTGCACACGACTCCTACAGCAAACATATTTGGTCATATACAATGTGAACACATCCCATATTTTATTGGTGTGACTTTATACAGTATTCATATGCCAGTCCCTGATCAGTGTGGAGGAAACCAAATGCTGCTCATTATCATGATGAGCTTTTCTCCCTATGCAGTGGCAGGCTGTCATATCCAGGACCCACAGGTGTCAGGGTGGCTGCTGGATCCCACAGACCCGTCCTCCTGCTATCAGGAGCTTCTCCATAAATACTGCAAAAGACCCCACACATTACCCGCCCTGGGTGCCCAGAAAGTAAGCTTAAGTCTAAATTGGCATTTGTTACACTTGACTGCTAAGTAATGTTTCTATAGGACAAATTCTTAGAGCTGGAAGTCTTGTAAGCAGCGTTTTTGGGACTACAGCATCTAATTATTGAAAAATTTAAGGTCCCCTGGAGTGCTGCAAACCTGCTTGGATCTGGACTGAAGAAAATCCACACGCCCTATATTTATGAAGAAAGTTTGAATAGTAGAAAATAAAAACAAGGACTTTAAAACAGATCTGTGTACAACTTTTATGAAACATGAAATGAGAAACATGAACAAGCTAAAATGAGCCTGAGAGAAACTCCTTTGGACATATTCAACAAAAGCAGTTTTCTGGTAAGCTCTCTGCTCAGTGAAGAAGATATGAAGGGGGATGAGTTATATTATGGGGCTGTTTTACTGGATGGGGTGCATTAACTCATTAAAGGTGTTATACAGTGATGCTATTGCAATCCTGGCTCCTTTTACAGTATAATAACCCACCACGTACATCTTAAACTGTAACATCAGTTTGTTCTGAGGCTGCTCGCTGTGTGTGCTGATCAATCTGAAGAGAAGAATCTGACTGTAGTACAGCACCTGTGTGTGTGTGTAACATAGAATAGGTCAATTCAGGACTCTGTGCGGACGTCCACGTGTCTGTCAGTTTTTTGTAACTCCATCTCGCAAGCAGACAAATCATGTTGAAAAGGGACATTAAGAATGAGTACGACGAGGGCACCTGCAAACAATTATAATCCTGTTCCTATCAAACTGAACAAAACTGCAGACTTCTGGCTATGGATTGTGGAAGGCTGATTAAGAGCCACAAAAGTGTGCGATTGCAGTGATTGCCTCAAGACGTTTGTGCCACGAAATGTCAGGTCTCGATATTTTTGCCCATTTCATTTTCACGTGAAAATTAAAAGGTCTGTTTTGTTAAATGTCGAATAGAAAAGAAGGTGATGCTAGTTATACTTTGACACCAAAGGATTTCAGCAGACAGTTGATGTTTTCATGTTTTTGGTGTTGTTTTTTTAACTGAAAAGATACTAATTTTAACTATAGAAGAAACCATGACTCACAAAGTACTTCTACACAACAAACCTGAATCATGTTCCTCCTCCCTTTTCTTTTTTCTCTCTTTGTTTGTGTCTCTCTCAGGTTTCTCAGATTATCTCAGGTCTCTGTTGGCTCTACAGGCTTAATATGAAGCTATGCTCTGAGCTACATGTAGGTAAATGCTCACATACAAACATGCACACACACACACACACACACCAACAGATTACCTAACTGATAATTTGTGTGTCCAGAGCCAAGGGCTGTGGCAGCTCTACTCAGATATGGAGCTGAACATGATCCCTGTTCTGGCAGGTGAGCACTGCTTTACTTTTTTCCCTCCAGACACTCAGAATTGTTTTAAAATACAACGAAATCTTCTCACAGATTCTTCACCCCACACCCTGTGAGATTTATTGTGAAAAATATCCCTGAATAAACAGAGTAAAAGCATGTAATACTGGATGACAATTAATTTTTTTATTGGGCTCTTCCAGTTTTCTATATCCACAATAAAAATCTGTCAGCTGTTGAAAGATTTGCTGTTAATGAATCAATAAATTCTTTTTCTTGTTTCAGCCATGGAGAGCCACCGCATCCATGTTGATAAGGAGGCACTAAAGAGAACTTCAGACTTGCTGGGGGTAAGATGGCAAAAAAACTCTGTGGTAAACTGAATGGTTTGACTGGTAGATCTTAAACTTTCACAGTCAGAGTTATTAATAAATAAGAAAAAGATTTCTAGAAGAAAAATAACTACTGCCAGGAGTTATTGGCCTTTGCAGTAAATGTTAATCCCCAACCAGAATACACTGATGAATCAAGATCAGTGCAAATATTTGTAAAAAGTGTGTGTTTGCATGCTGTGTTTTAAACCATTCAACCATTATTTCTGTGAGTTTGTGAAATAAGTTACAGACTAATGCAAAACTGGACATCCAACAAAACCCATTGGGCCAATGCATTAGTTAACATTCATGATATATACTGTAGATATTCTGGTTTCTTTCTTATGTTTAAAGGCTGTTGTGTGATCATACCAAATACGATACTGTATGAAAGGCTTGAAAGTCACCCCTTATATCTTTATGTTTTGCTTCCAAGGAGCCAGCCTGTCCGCTCATTTTTAAAGTGCTGTTGAGCAATAATACTGCAGGCTTTCTGAAGGTCTTTCAATTTTTTTAAAGTAGCTTTTTCACTCATTTTCAGTCAGTTTTGTTTTCTTTAACCTGTTAAATCGTTCAAGCACAAAAGGACACCTAACTCAAGGGATGAACTAGTGTTGTGCCCATACAGAAAAGATAATTTAGCAAAGACCCAGTTTTAAATGTTTTCTTTAGGCATTTTGCTGATCTTCAAAGAGCTATTAGCTGAAAATTTGGAATATCTCAGCATGGTGTGCAGCGCCTCAAAAGACGTGTCAGGCCTAAAATGCTATCTACTTCAGACGAACAGTATGTGAAAGTTATGTTGTTAAGAAATAGGAAAAATCCAACAAAAACCTGACATAGGAACCTCGGGTCCTTCAGTTGATCCATCTACTGGAAGGGAACTCATAAGAAAAGACTGAGGTATGTCAAATTACACAAGAGCTGAAAATCAATGGTAATCTAAATAGTCATTTTTTGGTTCATTTTATCCTCCATATTTATGAAAGAAGTCAGGAGTGAGGTACAAAAGTGAGCGTCTACAGACATCAGTGTGAACATTAAATAAATCTCTGCAACTTTTTCCTATTTTCCTAACAAAATATAAATAAATAAGTTCAAGACTTTCACACAGTATTTTAATACAGGCCAAGCTTAGTGTCTGGTTGACTGGGTCAGCTTGGATTTGTCCTGAGTCACTCTGAGTTGATTGTATTTTAGTCTGGCTGCTAAAGCATAGAGCTGTTGATAGATGCTGTATCAGCAGCGATGACAGTAGCAGGATATGAGAAACAGGACAGACCTCAGGGAAAAAAAAGAAAAAACAAACAAAAAACACAAGACAAACAGAAAAATGGTATCTCGTTTCCTTCTTCTGAGCAGATTTCATGAAGTGTGGGGTGGATGTCCTCTGGGGGCCTGTCCTGTTTACACAAAGAGTAAAAAACAGTTCTGGAGATGAAATTTGAGAACTGTCACGGATGCACAAAGATGTAGATGCAGATGGCATGGACAAACACACGCACAAAGAATACACAACATAGTCAGTTTAGTTTCAACTCACAAGTCTTGCAAACAGCAGCAGGGTTGTTGTTGTGGAGGCAGTCTTGATAGCTCTCTGTGTTACTATAAATAGGACGGATAGTCTGTCTCTTTCCTTTAAGAGGCTGTGCTGCAGGAAGAACGCCTCTGCAGAGACACGCACACACACGCGCTGAGGCACTCAAGTTTTTGAGGCTGTGGCAGAGTTGTGTGTAAATACATTTGTGTGCCTTTTTGTGAAATGTCTGCATGCGCTGTCATGTGTGTCCAGACTCTGTTGTGCTGGATGTTGTTTTTATCTGAGCTGTCAAGTTCACCTGTTGAAAGACCAACCAGAAAATCCCTCCTGTCTATCAGGCTTCATCTTTCAAAACATACTCACCTGCTCTTTTGTCTCAAATTGTGTTTGAGAACAGCTCAAGAGATCGCAGTGAAAAAACTGTATACACTGTCCACGGTCCTGAAGTTGTAACCATTTAAATTTAAGTGTAATAAAACTTCAATCCAAGGCCGGAGTATTATCAGGATGCTCTCCTTACAAATACTGACAGTACCAAGATCCAGTTTTTGCCGTTGCAGCGTGTTTGTAAATCTGACCTTAAGACAGCTATGCATGAACAAATGTCTGCAAACCTCAATGAACTGAAGCAACACTGTAAAGAAGAGTGGGACAAAATTCCTCCACGATGATGTGACAAAACTGATGAAGCAATACAGAAAGTGATTACTGTAAGTTATTGCTGTTAAAGGTGGTTCTACAAACTACTGAATCATGGCATTCATTTAGTTTTTCACAGGACTGTGTGAAGGTCAGCAGTTCTTTTGTGCCTGACATTGTCCTTTATTTTCAGAAGGGCCTCGTCTGACGGCACATTCCTCTCAGCAAAGGGACTGATTTGTCTCCAGATTGATATAAAACGAAAGTATGCCATTTCACAGTTAGGTTTAATATCCATTTTCCCAATATTTTCTTTTTAACAATTCTTTTTATATAAAACAACATTTTTTTTTTCTTTTTTAACACAATTGTAGCATTTCTTTAAAAAAAAATCTCCCAAAAAACCAAAATCAAAATTAATCTGTGCGCTGATTATTGTTCTTCTCCACTCTACATATGTTTAAAAAGTCCCTTAAGCTTTCTTCCACCTTGATTTAGATGCCATCTATTTCTTCATTTCCATCAAAAAAGTCCACGTCTTGATCCACATGGTGTGAAGTGCAATAAAATATTGCCCTACAGAGCCCTGTGCCTTCTGTATGTGTGCCTTTGTGTGTCAAGCAAAGTACTAAGGGGCTCCCATCCAATATTGATGAGGCAGTCTGGTGCCTGCTCTGGGCAAGAGAAAAGTGCATATTTTGGACTTTAGGTACATGTCTGACAGCTCACCCCAATTTTTCTCCTTTCATTTTCTTTCTGTCCCTTCGTGTTAGTCTCTCGCCACACTGCTGTCCTTGATTTTGTGCCACAGTTGTTCCACTTCCCCCTACCTTTTTGTCAAGTCATGTCTCTGAACTCTCCTTCTTGTTCCAAATGCAATTTTGTGTTAAACATGTTCTCACCAGTTCATGAATAACCAGTGTTACTTCTCACATTTTCCCCCATGTACCCACACCAGTGTTTACTTCCCAGTTCAACTTTCTTTCAACTCTTCCAATTACCCATTTTTTTTGTCCCATATTCCCAAATCCGTCACTCTGCTGCTCTTTCAGACTGTTGTCTCTCATTTCATCAACACATTTACCCCGATACACTCCGCCTCGTTTCCTCTCGTCTCCGTTTCTCTAACCTCATTCCCTGGTTTGTCTGTCAAGTGCTTTGTTCAGACTTGCAGTGAGCTGTGATGAGGGTGTCGTCCCCTTCATTAAAAAAACAGCTCAAAATCTTCACATTTAGCTTAAATATTGTATAAGAATGAATTTCACGCCTTTATGTCCTCATTTAAAACTTTCACGTTTATTTTTTATCACAATCGCGTTCTTCTCGGGATTCATCCTCTTTGCATCTTCAAGTTATTTAATAGTGCTTCTATCTTTCAGTCCTCTCTTCTGTCTCTCCATTTTTTCTATGCCAAGTCACTTGTTTGCCCCATTTCTGTAGCGTAGTTTCTGTTTTTCCCCCTCCTCTCTTTTTTGTGCCATTTGTTTTCCATCATTTCCTCTTTCTATGTTTCTTATGTTGCCCTGGCTTTCCTGCGGCAAGGGTTTTTTCTAAAACAGGGGTGGGGAAATCCAGGCCTCAAGGGCCAGGGTCCTGCAGGTTTTAGGCATCACATGTGTTTCCCATGGAACGGAAAGGTGTAGGAAGAAGGTCACCTAGTAAGATACAGAGTGTAATAAATGACTTCCTGTTTCACATATACAGTCATGTCAAAAAGAAACTAAGTAACCCTCTAAGATTTAGTCATTTGTAAAACCATCTTTAGCAGCAATAACTTGAAGTAACCACTCATTATGTCAGCACGGGGCCATCACAGCACTTTGATTCTTTTCTTTTTCAGCCATTCTGTTGTAGTTTTGCTGCTGTGCTTGAGATCATTCTCCTGTTATCTGTCACACATATAGCCTCACGTTTGACTCTAGAATATTTGGTATACAGAGGAGTTCATGGTGAACTCAGTGACTGCCCCTCCACCACCGTGCATGACAGTTGGTTTTCACCAAGCGTGGTGTTCAAACATCTCCGCTTTGTTTTTGTCTATCCAAAGTATGTTGTTCTAGAGGTCTGTGAACTTTGCTGACCTGATCCGTGCTGCCACGTTCTGCTGTGATTTTGTCTGTCTTTCCAACTCTGTCAGACTAAACTGAAGCAACTGGAGCAGGAAGCACACCGAGCAGCTGGACAAATATTTCTGTTGACCAGCAACACTCAGCTACGAACAGTACGTACCTTCATGTGTACATCTGGATACTGTGCGCAGTATATGGCTTTTCTGTGTCTGTGTGTGTGTATACCGTGCATATGCAAACGTTTGTATTCTTCTACGCTTTGCGTCTGCTTCATGTTTTGTGGATGTTGTGGATTTACAATGTTTGTAGATTCTGTTTGAGAAGCTGCGTCTTCATGAGCGCTGCGAAAACAAGAAGCTTCCCAAGACCATCGGCAAACAGCAGCAGTCAACATCCGAAGCTGCAGTATGACACACACGTGTATAGACACAGACAGATATTTCAGTTTGACCCTCAGTTCTCTGTGAATCCAAAAATGTCTTTAGATTAGAGACAAAGATTTATTTTTTTCATGTTTAGATGTTTCCCCTCAAACTTCAGTGCACAGTCACTGTTCTTAGTCACGTCTCTATCTCTGTACAAATATACATGAGCTGCTGCTTGGACAGATTTTATGTCCACCTTTGTACTAGCAGTCAATCACAGCTGACGACCGAATCGCGGAATAGTTTCATCGGCTAAAGCGTCGTAAGCAGCGAGCCTCCTGATTATTAGCCCGACTTTTGTTGCATGTCAGTCTTTGGTTCATTTTACCCACATTTTCTGCCTATTTGAGCTTTTGCTATCTTTTAAATAGTTTTATATGTAACAGCCCTCTTATAAAATTCATCTGTTCCCAGCTTTTAGGGCTTTAATACGTGTACCTCCTTCTTGTATGACTTTAGAATTAAAAAGAAGGTGATATATACATTATGTCATTAAAAGCTCCTTAGTTATATATAGTAGCCCTAATCTGGACTCCTGGTGGTAGTGTGCTAACTTAATGGTGAAAATGATGTAACCCTCCCAGGAGAGAAAGTCTAATGGATTGAATGTAGACTGTTAAGGAGCAGAAGATTGACAAGCACTCAGGTCTGACCAACTTGGTATGTGGCAAAACCACTTAACTCTAAAATTTGTATATCAAATCATGAAAACAAGAAATTGCGCTCTTAAATCAAAGGACCTAACTCTTGAATACCCACCAAGAAAACTGTACTATAATACAGTGCGTGCCCAAACATATTCATAGCAGTGAATAGAGAAAAACATCTGAAATTACCACCAATAAAGATCAATGTGGACAATTTTATAGTAATTATTATTATTTGTTAATCACAATTATTTGTTAATTTTAGTGAAAAAACATTTATATTGCACTTTGATGTAAATATAACACTGCATTCCTGCTATTCTATTCATGTTTGCATCAAAATAAAATTGTTCCTTCTTGTTCACATGCAATCATCTTTTTGAAGAAAAATCGAAATTTAAGCAATGTCATGATTTTACACTTTTCATACCCAGAGAACAGACAGCTGTCTTGTAAAGATTTATTTACAAGTGTGATAAAAGCAGCGATAGACTGTGGAAGAATGGACTACTGATTTAGAGAGTTGCAGCAACTGAAAAGGTTTGAAAAGGCTGAGGCATTACTGGAGAGTGCAGAGAGGCTGAGCTCGGGAGCAGGTCGGAGGCCCGGGGTGAGCAGCTGGGTATCAGTGGAGAGTGGGCAGACAGGCTAGTCACAGATAAGACTGAGAAATCCACTGGCAGTATTTGGGTGTGTGGGTGACAGAAGCTTCGGTCAAGGGAACACTGGCTGACTTTCCAAAAACAGGCAACATGCTTCAGGCAGGGAAACTGGGAGAAAAACAAAGACACAGGGTTAGAGGCAGGAACAGAGAAACAAACACTAGACTGAGTGAGCCAAGATACCACAATTGTGGACATAATGAACTGGCACATAACAACAGCCAGACCCTGTCCTTAAAAAACACAGCCACAATAAAGGGATTTACAAGAGGTGTGGAAGCAAGCTCGTGTAGGGCAGCACAGACCAGCTGAAGTCTGCATCTGAAATAACAAAGCACAGAGGAACCTGCCCCAACCCTAACAAAACTTAGCACAAAATAATATGACTACTTATACACTGTACTGCATTCCTGTTAATTAAAACCGCTTTACAGAAAATTTTGTTCATGTGCATGTCCTAGAAGCAAAATATAAAGACTTTCAATCGATTTTCTTTTGTACCTGACACGAAAGGCACAAAAATGCAGCTTTTCAGTCTTTGTCTCCTTTCTTTTTGTTGCAGTTGTTGCAGCTTCAGGACCTGCACCCTCTGCCAAAAATAATCCTGGACTACAGGCAGGTCTGGCATGTTCATTATTATTATGAATCATCATTATTATGAAAAATGAATGAATGGGAAATTCACTTCTTGAGCAGGAGCCCCTAAAAAACTAGGCGGTCACTGTTGAGCTCTGTAGAAATCAGTTTAATTTTTGTCAGTCAGAAAGGATTATCCAGGTTATGTTCATTGGCCAAAATCACAAATCATTATATGATCATTATATAATGATTATACAGTTCCACTACCAGATGAGACAAGTGGGACTTCTCTAACCAATGGGTGTGTTGTTTTGACCTTATGTCTTTTATACTATGATGTTTTCTTCCCAAGTTATTAAATCTGTTCTTTTTAAGATGATCATTGTTTAGCTTTACCTTTTGGGGGTTACATAAGGTATAGAGATAAAGTGTTTTATTGTAACAAATAATTGCATTGTTGTTCACAGGTTCGCAAAATCAAATCTACTTTTATTGATGGGATTTTGTCGTGCATGATGAGCAAGGTGAGTCAACTCTGTTTATACACTATTTTGCTAAAAGTATTCAGTCACATCCAAATCATTGAATTCAGGTGTTCCAATCACGTCCGTGGCCACAGGTGTATACAGTCAAGCACCCAGGCGTGCAGACTGCTTCTGCAAACATTTGTGAAACAATGTTTGTTCCTAGGAGCTCAGTGAATTCCTAAGTGATATGATGCCACCTGTGCAACTCCAGGCCTGAAATTTCCTAGCTACTAAATATTCTACAGTCAGCTGTTAGTGGTATTATAACAAAGTGGAAGTCATTGGGAATGACAGCAACTCCGTCACAAAGCATTAGGCCACATAAAATCACAGGGCCAGGGATCAGCCCTGTGCTGAGGCACATTTTGCTCAGACGTGACCAACGTTCTGCAGAGTCTTACAGACCTCTAAGCTTCATATGGCCTTCAGATTAGCTCAAAAACAGTGCACAGAGAGCTTCATGGAACGGATTTCCATGGCCGAGCAGCTGCATCCAGGCCTTATTTCACCAATGTCTTCCTGCAAGAACAGTCAAAAATTCCCGTAAGCACTCCTAAACCTTGTGGAAAGCCTTCCCAGAAGAGTTGAAGCTGCTATATCTGCAACAGGCAAAACCTTATGGGTTAGGAATGGGAAGTGACTCAATTTTATATGTGTATGAAGGCAGACGAGCAAATATTTTTGGCAGTACATCCCAAAAAAGTTGCTTGTTTTCAACGGGTCAAAGCGTTTTTAGTGGGAGAAGCATTTCATGACTCATCCAAGTTACTTTTTGGAATTTCCTTAGATGGATGATTGAACATGCATCTTTTTGCAATACAAACTTTCTACAAAATGTATAAAAGGTAAATGTACTCAGTCCACTGGCACTCTTTTTTCTTGATGTGGATTTTTTTAGACTTTTTTGTGAGACTGAAACAACAAAAACTCGAGAGTGAAACCAAAGGTTTAGAAGTTGCTGCAGGCTAGAAGGACTCCTGCAGCTCCCACAGCTTTTGTTTTCATTTGCTTACAGTTTGCTGCTGCGTCAGTGCACTAGAACAGTAATTTATGCTGCTGGACAAACCCGTGTTTTTCCTCTTCACCTTTTAAATTCAGCTGCCGGTGTGAATGTCACCATCTCTCTGAGGCTGTGACAAGATGTGGTTTCACAGCTCCTGAAACAGAGTCATCACAAGTGTGGATGAGCTCTGCTGTGCTGACTTATTAGTGAAATAGTGAAACATGTTGTCTGAGTTGGACTCTCGAAGCTGTTGGTCTGTTTTATTGCCACTGCTGTATTCATTTGGCAGAAGAGAGATGTATCTCTGTGCCTGACTGTCCCTCCACATGGGCCTCTTTCAAGCCTCGTGCATGGGAGCAGCAGCTTGTGTTTGTCAATCTGTGCTTACTCAACCGTGCAAATGAGTCTGCCTGGTGTTCTCCAAAGCTTTTTGGCTTCGGATCATCGTGATTCATTTGGCGGCATTTTGGAAAAAAGCTGGCAACAACAAATGTATACAAATTTCTACTCAGTCATAACTTGAGTATTTGTGGTTTTATAAAATAGATTTTTGTAAAGTGTAAAATGTCACAACTACGTGGACCCTGTGGCTGACACCACAACATCGAATGACGTTTTATTCGCACTTACAATAAAAAAGAAAGATTTAGGAAAACCAGAAAACACCACATCCGAAAAGAAGGCAAGAGTCAGAATGGAGCCACAGTTGAAAGAGTCAGATGCCAGAGTTGGATTAGACGTAGATATAAGGAGTAAAGAAATGAGGGAAGTAAAAAAGCCACATGAGGAACTAACCTTGAGAGTGAATGTGAATAAATTCTGACAGACAAACAATGAGGCACAAGCAGTGGAGATCACTAAAAGTGAATGGGGGAAAACTAAGAATACTACAGAAGCCATACAGACAGACAGACCATGAAATAGTAGCAAAGGTCTGCTGCGTGGGACCTTAGCTACTATATGCTGTAATTATCTTGTCGTCTAATTTATTAGGTTAATAGGTTTGACAGTGTGCAGATGTTTGGGTTACATAACTACACTGCAGTCTTGAGCACTATAGTGTTGTTTTTGTTGGTGCTGTTGATGTTTTGTCCTGCTTATTGCAGCAACATAACTGGCACCCTACTCTGCAAGCAGCTTGTTCAGATTGGGCATGACACTGTTGAAGGCGTGTGGGTCCAAACACGGGATCAGAGTGATCAGGGCAATCAAGACCGCAGCTGTTGTTTTCAGGCTGTTTTTGGCTATATGGAAACATTAGTGATAACATAGCTGACTGAAATGTTCATGTGATAATGTGTTAAATTTACAGGCTCTCCCTGTTTTTAATTCATATTTGACTCCCTTTGTCTCTTCATGTCAGAGCTACATTTCCTCTACGTGGCACCAGACCAGTGTTGTGACTGGGAGAATCTCTGCAAAACACCCAGTAAGTCAAACTTGCCTTGCATTCCTACCCATCTCTCCCAGCCTTCATTGCACTGGAATTAGTTGATACATCTTGGACTGTTAAAACACTGCAACAGGATTAAGCATCCTTGGAGGAGCTATCCATGGTTCTGAATTGGGAAAATTCAGCGCACTGAATTGGGAAAGTTTCTTTCTAAGAGTTCAAGGCAGATGCATAGAATACCTAAAAGACCACATCAATGTGCATTAATAGAAACAGAAACGCTGGATTATATCTATGAGAAATTAAAATTTGGCATTTTAATGACTTACAGCGCAAAATATTTTTACATTTTTATGGAGTGAGGAAAGCCTTTTTCAGAGCTTTTTGCTTAAAGTATTTAAACAGAAATAATATTTGAAAAATCTCACGAAAGATTTGTACACACACACAAATCTTCTGCTCGTGGATTTCTAAGATCCTAACAATCTTCTCCTTTTTGTGTTCTTTATAACTAAGCTTTCATTGGCTATTTCTTTCTGGCTTTCTCCCTTGTCAGAGAAACTCCTTAAGGAAGCTGACTGCATAGTAATTACATGCTCAGTCGTGAATGCTGAGTTCTCATAGAAACAGATGTTTTGGGATTGTTGTGTAACAGCAAGCTGGAGGTTTCTATGAGCAGAGTTTTTTATGAGGTGTAGCTGAGAGACAGCAGCTCAATGTTTAAAACATGAGTGTGAATAAAGGGGCGGGTGTTGGACGCCTGGCTGATAGGGAGCATGTTGAGTTAGAATGGCTTTACAGAGTCAGAGAAATAGTCCTGCTGAAATATTCATACATCCTGGAGCAAAGAGCAGGTGAGGCACAAAGAGGAAGACTTCATTCTAAGAAGACATTCGTTTTTTTGACGGAGTTGATAATTATCATTTTCTTACTGTTATCCTCTATGGTATGAAAATTAGTTAGAAGCTATATATACCTCCCCTTTTTATCAGGCAGTCGTTGGCTTCAGTTGTCTTTGCAATATAATATTCTTGGTAGAGATATTAGAAATGTGGTCTGTGTAACTAGTAAATCAAATATGAGGCCTAGGGGCCAGGACCAATGCGTGAAATGGGCAAATTCTGTCCACTGAATGACTTTGCAAAGTGTGAAAACTGCAGCGAGTTCGTTAATTATTCAGATTTTTCATAAAATGCACTGGCATTCATTCTGTGGTGATGTCAGAGCTAATGAAAGTTAAAAGTGCTGGATCTGGATTTGTTGTTTGAATCAAAAAAATGTTAAATACTTTATGCCGAGTGTGTGAAGTGTAATGACAGTAGACTCAATCAAGTAGAAAACAGATATAAATTGTTGATTTTCCGAATGTAAGCAGTAACATCTCAATAAAGAAACTGGTGTTGTTGATGTTTTTAAACTGACTTAAATTATTATGCAGTGGTTTTCCTGGCCTAATTCACTTGTCCTGTCAGTCCACAGAGCATTTTGCCCAGCCTCTTTCTTATTGCTGAATCATGAACTCTGACCTTTACTGAGACACGTGAAGCCTCTGGTTTTTTAATGTTGTTCTGGGTTCTTTTGTGGCCTCCCGGATGAGTCATCGATGTGCTCTTAGAGTTATTTCTGGAGGCCGGACACCCCTGGGAAACTTCACCACTGTTCCAAGTTTTCTCCATGTGTGTTCACTGGAGTCTCAAAGCCTTTGAAATGGTTTTGTAACCCTTTCCATACTGATAGATGTCAGTGACTTTGTTTCTCAAGTGTTTCTCTAGATCATGGTGTGATGTGTTGCTTTTTGAGCTCTTTTAGCCTGCTTCACTTTGTCAGACAGCTTCTCTTTAAGTGATTTCTCGATTCAGCAGGTCTGCCAGTATTCAGGCCTGAGTGTGTTTAGTGAAAGTGAAACTGTGGTTAATCACAGTTAATTCACGATTTAACAAGAGGCACAAATTAGTTTTTCACACAGTACCAGGTGGGTTTGGATAACTTTTCTCTCTTAATCAATGCAATCACCATTTAAAAACAGCATTTTTTTATTTTTCAAGTTGTCTTTGTGTAATATTAACATTTTTTGATGATCTAAAACATGTAAGTGTGATAAATATGCAAAACACCAGGAATTCAGGAAGAGAGCAAACGCCTTTTCACACCACTGTTTTGTTCAGTTTCAAAGCCTGTGGTAACCTCGCTAAAAAAAACTAAAGCCTAGCGTTTTAGGCAATTATCCAATTACAATGTAATTGGTACAAAAGTAAAGGGATACCCAGTCCTTTGTAAGATTGCACACAGATGGTGCTGAGGTCATAGATTAATGAAGAAAAAACTCAGAAAATTATAGTTGTCGCCCAGTACTCTTTGATACAGTTTTTTTTATTGAATTGATTCTTTATATTTGTAAGTACAGGTACATTAAGGTGGCATTTTGAAATAACACACACACTATCAGTATTAACAGTGAAGGTAAACACCCTCTGTTTAATAGTTTGAGCCAAATGCACTCAGTGCTTTTTCTGTAATTGTAAAGCTTTATTTCTGTAAGCCTGAGAAGTAGGGCTGGGCCATATCATACTGTTCACGGTAATACCGGTATAATGTTGGGCAACGATAAGAAAATGAAATATCGCGATAGAATATGGGTAAAATGCGCATGCGCAGTGCTTTTGTTTTCATACGCACGTGGCGGAAAAAGCATAGCGGCGACGAAGAATGAGAAGGGCGAACGAGGATCATTGAATGAAACGGATGAACCAGAGCTGGTTTGGCTTTCGTCCGTCAGATACACAACAAAGCACTATTTTTGGTAGAGCATGCTAGTGGGCTGTTGTTATTACCGTGTCTTTTGGAAAATACGGCACACTTTAAATCAACCCTTTGATTTCTCTGAAAATCGACAGTTCCCCCTTACCTTATAATCCCGTGTGCTTTATGTATGAATTCTGGTTGTGTTTAATGACCTCGAAACGATTGTATGTACACGGCGCTCGAAAATCTGTCAAATGTTTTAGTACGATTTTGCTAAGCTACGAACCCGCACCACTTGATGGCTTGTCGGAGTGTTACGGCCATCGTAGGCAGGAGCCTTGCAGAGTGATACGTACTGTGCTTCAACATAATATTACCGTATTGTGTGTATAACCGCTTTTTAAGTTTTGTGGATATTATACATGGTTATGCTGAGGACATGTTGGCCAATTCCCACTGGAAATGCCTTTTGGTTAAACTGTCAGTAAGGAATTTGCATTTACACTGTTACATTTTTATGTAGCTTTAATGCACATAAAAAACAGCTGCTTGTTTAAGTGAAAATACATTGATGGGGTTCTTTTGCACTAATAAAGTTGTGGAGTTGTAAAGTACTTTGTCTAGTGTCAATTATATCGTCAGTTATATCGCAAATTTTCAAATGTATATCGTGATAAATATTTTTGGTCATATCGCCCTGCTCTACTGAGAAGCTGTGCTGATGGCTTTCTTTGATTAATTTAGCAGCATTTCTATGTACTGTTGAAAAGCATTTGAAAAGTCACATCATCAGTTTCAGTGGTTCATTATAAAAGCCAATTTGAAGGCTGCATATGATCGAATTGTGGGGGCGAAAATAAACTTGACGCTATGACAATGAAATAATAAATATAAATAAAAATACCTGTAATAAATAATATTATAAAACAGACAACTGCAAAAAAGTACTTCGACTTCTGTCTCGGTATGGGGAGGTCGATAGCTCATTTCAACAATACTCAGCTGTCAGGCTCCGCTGGTTCTTCTCCTGTTAGATCCTCTCCAAGCCTCAAAGACACTGAACTTTTCTAATCTCACCGGGCAAATTGTGAGCGATGTGAGCTACACTTTGAATTAATTGTGCTGCTACTAAATGATATATGTGACTGTGGGCGGCTGTGGTTTATCACTGCTCTGTTCCTGCTGTTACTCAGATGTGGGATTTGGTTGAGCATCTTATTAAGCGTGTGAATGCTTGTGGTTTGTGCTGTGCGCCAGTGTGGTCTTTAGTGATTTTATTGTACTGTGATAGTAATTTGTTCCCAACAATAAATAATACAAAGCAATATGGATGTGCCCATGTTATGTGGAAGTTTAATGACCAAATGATTAAAGTACATGCCATGTATATTTACTCTTGTTTTCCTATTTCTATTGCTACAGAAATAGAGGTCATAGTGGCCTTTGCTTCATGTTGTCCTAGGTTTTTTTTTGCCATGTTTGCTTCCAAACTCTTATTGCCACAGCCAGTACATGCTAAAAATGCCCAAGGAATTGTTATGCCATGCTTTTCCCTCAGAATACTAGAAGGTTACATCTGAAGCGTGAATTGTTTTAGTATATGTTTTAATGTTTATTAATGTTACAAAAAAGATAGTGTGCTCGCCTGTTTTTTTTCTATAACCATCATCCTGAATCCAACACTGTGGCTCTAAAAGCCTGACAGACACTAGCGATACTCATCTAACAGCCATGGATGGTGGACGGTGGGCACTTCCTCCTAGAGTGCAAAATTATCCACAACATCATAAAATAATTCACTTTGACCACTAAAGGGTGTAAAAGATGGATACAGCTAACATGGAAGTGCTGGTATTCCTCTCTGATCAGTACCAGGGGGCAATACCTGTGGTTACAAACCAATGTTCTCTCTTGTAGAAGAGTATGAGAACATGGCCCTCTGCCCCGACCTCTGTAAACGCTTTTGTGATGACTTCATGGGTCATTCTAAATGTCAGAAATTTCACAGTTTGCAGTTTTGATATACCAGTGGTACTTTTTTTTAAGCGAAAACACAGTTTCCACTGGAGCACACATTAGTAAAGCTGTTCCTAAGCTACAGTGATAAAAAGACTCAGCTCAAGGCTTCAGAAACTCATGGTGAAGTAACAATGGCTACCGCCATCTTTTATACTGTTTATGGTTTGACCCAATCACAGACGCTTATAGCAAGATATACGCCAATCTTTGAGTAATACAATAACAGCGCAGTTCAAATAGGAAATATCAGTATATTATGGTAATTTTGCACGTATTTTTTCAGCGACTCCCTTTAGGTGTCGTCACAGCATATCATCTGCCTCCATCTTACTCCATCCCTAGCATCCCCCTCTACATGTCCTCCTACATCCATGAATCCACTCTGTGGTTTTCTTGTTGTCTGGAAGCTCCATCTTCAACATCCTTTGCCCAATATATCAACTATCCCTCCTCTGCACATGTCCAAACCATCTCCGCCCTGCTTCTCTTTGTCTCCAAACTGTTCAGCCTGAGCCGTCCCTCTTTCTTTCGATGGTAGACCCCAGGTATTTAAGCTCATCCATCTTCAGTACCTTTACTCCTTGCGTCTTCACCTTTCCAATCGTCTCCTTCTCATTCATACATGTATTCTGTCTCATTTCTTGCTGATTTCCTCTTCTCTCCAGAGTATACCTCCACCTCTCCAGAATTGCTCTCACCTGCTCCCAGTGCCTGTGTACACGTCACGCTGATGGTTGAGATCAACTATCTTATACTAGTTCCTCTAGCAATGCAGATCTAAATAGTCTGGGTAACCCTATTTGATGTTACACATACAAATAGGTGCAGATATGAGTTGATATAAAATATCTTTTTCATCCTACTTAAAATGTCAGGTAGTCTGTAGCAGAGCATGGTGATAAATTGTGCTGCTAGGTTTGAAATAAGAATCTTTCTCCATCAGAGAGCAAGAAGGAAGAAACTTCAACCCTCCAGAGTCAAACTTATTCTGGCATAATTTAAGTCAGCTCATTATTATTCTCATCATACTGGAGAGCAGAATGTGCTGGGCGTTAATTGAAGACTCGCTCAGTGATCATTAACACGTCACATCCCACTGCTTTTAGTGGAAAAAGGTTCAGCTTGTAGTTGGTGTTTAAGGTAAAAAAAGACGTTGCTCTGCCACTCTCCGCTCTGCACACACATACACGCACATATTCAAATGAGGAGCGTTGCAGAGGGGGTTTCGCTTTCATCTGTTGTGGGTTCAATCACAGTGAAGGCTGTCTGCAGTAACAAAGGGGCGCCTGAATGAAAGCAGGACAGCTATGAAACTGGTGCTGAGTTTAAAGCGCAGCGAGAAGTGAGTCTTGCTGGAGAGACAAGTTGGCTCGTCTGTTTTTATCTGCTGAAAGCAAAAATATGTTTGAGCCTCAGTGCTTCTCCCGTGTCTGTGCCATGTCTTTCCTTCTCTCATTTGTTATGACTCTCCTGGTCCCCTTCTTCCTGCTCCCTTGTTGTTTAAGTATGTTTTCTTTGTCATTTATAGTCTCCAAGTGGCTCTTCTATCCACGTCTTTCTCTTTCTTGTTCTTGCTTTGCTTCTGTCTAACGCTCTTTCCCGCATGTACTCGTCCCCTTATATTAATAATTTTTAACATGGTGAAACCAAAGAAGACAAATCCCACCGCCTCCATCCCCTCCCTTACCCTTGGTCTTGCTGGTTTCAGCTCTAAGAGAGGAAACCATAGTTCTGATTGAATCTACTCTGCACTGTATCAGCTATCCTTTTGTGTCCCCTCTTCTTTTTCAAAGCCTTTTATGGGTTTTTAAAATTTATACACTCGTGGCACCCACAAATGCATCAAACATGCTCACTTACTCATGCAGATCCAGGGCAAAAGAAAGATGTAAACACTCTGTTCTGCTTCCATTTTCTATTTTTTTCCCTGTTGTTTGCTCAGAGGCTTCAAAGTAACGGTTTCTTAAATTTTAAAGTTAACATTACTTTTTTTTCGCCCCCTAACAGATTGTGCACATTTACCTCCTCATATCATAACCTAATCAATCCAGTGTCTCGGGTACAATTATATGATGCAGTCTATCTCAGTCGAGATTGATGATTCATTAGAAAAGAGCTGCTTTATTGATGTTGTGTATTTGGTGTTAAGACTGTGCAGCCGTGTCTGTTCCCATAGTGCCAACTAAGTTTCTTCCAGGGCTTGTCAAGCAGTTTAACCTTTGTTTAAGACCGCTCTGCATTCAGTCGTTAAGTGTTTTGCACAGGCAGCTCTCTCAAGGCTGAACCAGCACTTCACTGAAGTGTGCGTGATGTTCTTTGCTGACACCAGAGTGGTTGGAAACACAAAGCCAAACATGCAGGGATACGTTTTTTTTGCATATACTACTACACACCTCTATTATTTTATTTAACTTGAAATTACAGCAGGCAGTATTGCAACCCATCCTCTTCTTTGTCTTTGTCTCTGTCTGTGCATTTAGTTAACCAACAAAAAGAGGTACCAGCAAATCATCAAACTTTGACTCCATAAAAGACTGACGGTGCATTTCCGTCACCGCACCGGGCAGGCAGACGGTGAAAGCAATAACTGGGACAACGTGATGTAGGATTACGATCATGATATAGTAGGTGTATCTACCAACAATCTTGGACGAGTTTGAGTCTCAGTGACCTCGATCTCGGAGGTCAAGTTTTCTGAAAATCTTGTGAATGTGATAACTGAAGGAAGTCACCTAAAATGTTCTAATCGACATCATACGTACGTGTGTGTGCTCAAATTTTATGGAGCTTGTCAATCATCAGGGGAACTGCCAACAGTGCTCTCATCTCAGGCTGTCAGGCACTGCCATTCTGTCTGATGCCACTGATGTCTCCGAATAATGTACTAAGTAACCTTTGCCATCAGTGCCTTCACACAACAACCAGAGGCAGGATAAATCAGCAGTCTGTCAGCCTGGGGACTCCTTTCACTTTCTGGTTAGGCGCGCTGCATTTTGAACTTTTTTAGCTCATTTATTTTGTCTTCATCGTGGTTTGGTTTGGTTCAGATAAAGGTTGTGAACTAGGTGAAAATACACCAGTGTTTTCTGTTGTAGACTTGATTCTGGTTTATTTAATATTCTGAGTTTAATTGTTACAGTTTTGATCTATGTTTGTATTCCCAGGTTTGTTATCTAGCCTTAGGCTTTCTGTCCTCATTCCCGCTCCTCCTGTGTCTAGCATCCTGCAGCAGTAGCTCTCTTTGAAGTCGGTCTTGTCTCCATGTTAATTTGTCTGTTTCCCGCTCATGTTTCTGTGTGGCCTGTCCTGTCTGGTAAGTCCTGTCTCTCGCTCTCTCACCCTTGTTCTGTCTTCTGTAATCCTACTTACGGTTTATTAGCAAGAATGACCAGCTCTCACTAGGCCAGTATCAGAGAATCTAGGATTGGCAGAAGCCCAAGGTATAAGCATAAATAATCTGTGTGTGTCTCGCTCCCTCTGTTCCCTGTATTTAGTCAGTCTTCCTCTAAATGTGTTGTACTGTTTTACTTTGATAGTCTCCTGTGTTCAGCAGGTTCTGTTTTGGTTCCCTGTCTCGTTACTTAGACTATGTTCAGCTGTGTTCCCACCTGTGGTCTGTTCCCTTTTTGTCTTGTGTATTTAATGTCTGCGTGATCTCCCTCAATGTTTGTGTTCTGCCAGTCTGTCTGTTAAGTTTAGTTTCTAGTATTTTCCGATTTTTAGTTTCTTGAGTTTAGATTTCATCTCAGTGAGTCTTGCATTTTGGCTCCATTCCTGCCTGCCTCACACAGCCATTAAGACACCTCATCGTTGATCCTACATTTTGAAAAACAGCACTGTAAAAATGACTGAGACATCAAGGAAAAAAGAAAATTTGGAGATTCCAGCAACGCCAGTAAACGCCTGGAAATTAGAACAGACTGGGAGAGTAGCATGGCTTCACATGATTTTACTTGTAAACTTGCAGTCTAAGAGAAATAAACTTTATTTACCCCTCTGTCCATCACCTCAGTATCCAGTGGATGGGTCTTATTTTTAGGAGTTTGCTTTTCTCCTCATGTTGAGCAGATGGATTCTGGTGAATGTGTATTTGTTGCAGTGTCACTGTGTCTCAGCATGTTTGTGCTCGCACGTAGCAGGCATGTGTGCGCACAAACACGCCTGCGTATTTTAATGTGTGCGCGTGTTCTGCAGTGATTCATGACATCGCCACTGTGTGATTAAATTGCCCCACACGAGCGTGATTCAGTCGTCCCCATCTGTTTAACAAGGCACCGCTCCTCTGAGACTCGCACTCTGGCTCGCTGTGGGCCAGATTTACGTGCATGGAAGTGCAGGGCAAAATTTTTAGTGAACCCCTCATTCAATTTGCACCCACAATCTGTGTGTAGTTAGTGCCAGGCCACTCATAGAAGTCGAAATCACTTCATTTTGAGCTGATCACTTAAAAATCACATGCTTGTAAATTACTGCATTAACCTGATACAAAGGAATATATGGTATAACATACACAGAGCTGTAATTCCAGCTCAAGAGGTCTTTATGAACCTATTTTATTTAAAGATAAAATAAAGTGGGAAATTACAGAAGCCAGAATTAGGTGTTACGGTCCAATTAACCAATAAGAAGACACTTTAAAGGATTTCTCATACATGATTCGGATCAGTTTTTTTGTGTGAATACTGAACTTACTCTGGTATGAACCAGTTCTACTCCTAAAAGTGTGGCCTGAATGTCTAGATTCAATAAATCACTTGGATTGATTCTTGGCCATTCTTTACTGTCGCCCAGCATAATTTGCAGATGATATTTTTTTGCTCAACATCCATCTGCTTAATCACAAACCAGCTCCATATGACCGACGTCGCACCGGTCTTCTTTATGAGCACCTCCTCCTCCTCCCCACCTGGAAGCTCCATGCTTGCAGCTGCTGCCATGCAAACAGGCACAGCTTGATGACATCATCAACATGGCTATCGTGGTAGGACGGTATAGTCAAAATCTCTCGTTGGTTTGTTTACTTTTAGAGGTTTAACTAAGCGATCATTATTATATTTATTATAGTTTAATAACACAGTTCAGCTGTGCTGACAGATGCTTTAGCTACCAGTGTCATTGTGTGGTCCCTTCAGGGATCCATGCAGACTCCAGTGAAGGACCAATAGGGGCCACTTTCAGCTTCATACGCATTTACCCATTCCAGCTTAAGACATGAGGAGGAAGTGAAGAATACCAAGTCTGGGTTGTAATGTTGAATAAAAAATGATGTTGTGCACAGTGCCAGTGGTGGGAAGACAACTCAAAAATACAAACATCTGTATGATTAAGTGGCTCAATCATAGTCAATGAGCCCAGGAGGGAAAACACAGCAAAGCGTGTTGGTCTGTTTGGGAGTTGATAGTACAGATTTATTTCCTACAAGTGTGTATATGCGTGTGTGAGACCAACAAACCAGAATATTTCATGTGTGTGTTGTAGGTGTGCAGCAGTAGTATGTGTCAGTTCTGTATAATTCACACACAGTGATGTGATGAGGAAAGGAACCGACACAGCCACTTTTTAACACAGCCCTTCCTGTGCCAACGCTAATGTGTCTCCGCTGTGTTTGTGTGTCTGTGCATTTAAATGTACATACATGAGCTTGTTGTTGTATACCTGTTGTGGCTGTGCTGCTGCACGCCTGTGCTTCAGCTGTGAATTATAAACAATCTGAAGGCAGAATACATCAGAAGGAAGGTGCGAGAGCGCGCCCTCTCAGTCTGACTCCTACAGCGTCTGCTAATGAACTGCATCTCCATCCCTCGTGACACAGTAAGGGCGATAATGACTTAGACCACATGCAGAGCAGGTGTGTGTCTGTATTCACATTCTAAGTTATATTTAAGTAGCCAGATGCAGTGAAAGCTTTTCTCCATTAGGTGATGCCATCAGCGGGAGTTGCTCTCCCATCAAGTCAAATACAAAGCAACATTTCTTCATCCTGTCGTAAAATGTTTAATCAATTTCTTTGGCACACATGAATGTACTTAGGTAATTGCAGCATCTGTGTTTAATAACAGGTGCATTGTTATTTATACGTTATGATTATGTTACGTGTTTCAAGCGTAACTGTGCATAAACCATGTAAGTGTGTGTGTGTATTGATGGATGATATGTACTGACCAGAGCTGGGGAAGGTGACTGTCTATAAATACGTTTGAGGATCTCTGCCAAACTGTACAGTCAGCAGTGAGCAGACGAAGCTGACCTGGACTCTTTTATATTTTACAATTTCTCATTCATGCGCTCTCTTCAGCTGCAGTGACGCATGTACTATAGCCTTCCTGCACCTCGGCTCTGAAATTCTTTGATTCTCTCTGTCTCTGTTCGTCTTTTTCTCTTTTATCTATCTTTTATCTCCTGATCTCCGCCCCGCTCTTTTTCCTGCCTTTTCTATCTCTTTGATTTTCTCTTTTGTCTTTGCTTTCTTCTGTTTTTCTATCACCTCTTTAACAGGCTCAGGTTTAACTTGCTCTTCAAGACCATCCAGTCGATTTGATTGTAAAAAAAAAAAAAGCAGCATTTCTTTTGACAAAATGACAACAGCGAGAAAAGCTGTTATCGATAAATGTGACACAACAGGTGCGAATTATCAAGGATGGCTGTGGCTCAGGAGATAGAGCCAGTCATCCACCAGTCAGAAGGGCGGCGTTTTGATCTTTAACTCCTCTACTGTGGTTGTTAAAGTGTCCTTGGGCAAGATTTTGAACCCTAGATTATCCCCGAAGCATCCATTGGAGCATTTGTGTGTGTTTGATGTTAGAAAAGCTCTTCAAAGCATAGAATAAAGTGACAGAATAAAGCAGAAAAGCAGCCTTTACATTTACATTCATATGGAAATCTTCTCTGTCTGTTTGCTGTCTTTATGAGGTGTTGCACTAACAGAAAAATGAAGAAAAACTCTAAGTGCACCTTAGAAAAAAACTAGCATCTCCACTAGTTTCTGTAATTTTTATTGTGTGTGTGTGTGTTTGTGTGTTTGTGTGTGTGTTGATTTATGCTGCCATCACGGTACTATGCAATAGTGTCTGATGGGAAAGCTGAGCAGTCATACCTGACACACTGCATGTCACATCAGGACAATGTACCCACATAGCAGACACATGTTTCTAATTACTTGCACCTTTTCCCATTCACTCCAACACGAATACACACTCCAGGTCACGTATCTCGTAGCGTTTGTGTGTGTGTGTGTGTGTGTGTGTGTGTGTGCGTGCGTGTGTGTGTGTGTGTGCGTGTGTGTGTGTGTGCGTGCGTGTGTGTGTGTGTGCGTGCGTGCGTCACTGGTGTCTGCCCAGCTTCTAATGTATTCTTTCCACTGCCCACTCTCTGGCACTGCAGTCCTCCCCCCATCTCTCTCCTTACCTCTACTAAATAATTAATTAGTGGCATGAGCAGGCAGCAGTTTCTTTTTCTCTGTGTTTAACATTCGCACACGCTCATTACAGGGTCAAATCGAACACTGACTCTGACCATGACCGGAAACATGCGTTTGCTTCAGTTAGTGTGTGTTTTACTTTGCGTGCCTCCTTCTCCATGTTAACCTATCTTGTGTGTGAATGTTTTTGTGTGCTTCTGTGCAATGAGTCCTGCTCGTCCTTGATAATAACCTTTAACATCCAAGCACCCTACTTGTACACACACACACACACACACACACACACACACACACACACACAGACCCTGTGCTGTTTGTGCAGGTATATTTCAAAGGGTGAGTACAGTGGGATTAACAGGGATTAAAAAGGAAGTGCTGAGTCTGAACCTGCTTTTCTACTCCCTCCATTAAACTATATGTATGCATTCTGGGGAAATCATCCTGTCCCGTTTCATCCTTCTTCAGGCTAAAAAAACCCTCCTCTATCTGTGTAATTTTGCGTGTATGTGTGTGTGTGTATTGACAGTGTCTTATGTTACTCAGTGGGCGGATGCAGGGTGGGCTAAGAGCCCAGTGATAATCAGGCTCTTCCTCTTTTAAAATGTGTCTCTGAAAACTTCTGTAGTGTTGGCAGGTGAGTCAAGTTGGCGTTCAGCTTTTTTGTTATCTTAGCCAAACAAAGCAGCCAGCAGTATATAAATGCTGCGCAGGATTTCTGCAAGTCATTGAATTATAGGAATAAAAATGAGGTGGTGTGATGTGGTGCAGAGAAAGACAAGGACACTCAAGGACTCGCCTGCATTCACTGGAATATCAGGCTCCTGGTGCAGCTTTCCATCCTGCCCAACCATAAAGTTACAAATTTATATTTTAGTTATTTACAACAAGTTGCTTAATTTTTTGTGGTTTGTTGGTGCAGGTTAGGCGTCCTGGAAGCAAATCTAGGTTTAACCCTCTGAGGTCAAAGTCATCATATGTGCAAACCCCTAATCCTACTCCACAATCTAGGAGAGCAGCACCAAGTATTGCTAGCAAATGCAGTATTAAAGTAAAGCAAAAACCTAAAGTCCAAATGTATATTGAGATGATCTAAAATATAACATGTAAGTATGATTCAGATTTTGGTTATGTATTGTTTTACATGGTTTAATGCTATAATTTTCACATCATAAAATCTCTAAAAAGCTTGTGTTTCATTTACAAAATGATGTGTAGTTAGCATAAGCATGGCTATTTTGTTGGCTGCAATCTTGTTTTATGGCACAGAACTCACATTAATCAAACTGTTAATAAAATCCACATAACTGCAATGTTGGGATTAAAACTGCTATGTTGTTTGAAGTTCACGTTTTTGATACAAGTCAGCGAGCCTGTGATTTGTACGTGCTGTCCCGTCTATTGAGACCAGAAGGTTAAACACTACATTAACCAGACAGCAGGACATGCAGCACATGAATATTATGCAAATGTTTTTAGAAATGTCATCAAATGTAACTTCCAGACATCACTTTGCTTGTTACTGGTTTATTTAATAAATTACAACATCTCAGGCCATCTGACCTTCATCAGGTTAATTGCTCAACTTTTCTCCACTGTAGCATCAAAAAAATGTCAACATTTAGTTGGAGGGCTAATGAAAACAGTCAGCCAGTCACATTAACATCATTGTGAGTGTGACATTAATCCTTACATCCATATAACTTTACACTCTCCAAATTCAGAACACATATCAGGCTTAGTCTTTAACAACACGGTGTCAACTGGATGCAAAAGTAACACTTGTTTGAGAAGCCAAACAGAGAAGCTACATGTAACCCTAACCCTATAAAGACATCTGCAACCATGAATTTCCTGAAGTACAGCATCCGTTAAAGGTGTGGGTATATTGGAAGTCTGAGAAACCAAATCTGAGAAACCAAGCCTAGGCTATACATTTTTTTTACAACAAGCATTTGTCACAGAAAAAAAGTCCCAAGGACCCAAATACACAGCAAAAATTTAGAGTAAAACTAAAAGCAAGAATTATTCATACTGATGCCCACAGTTCAGAAAAAGTAACTGTAGATGAACAAAAAGCTGTAAAATTCAAAACACATAGAGGTAATAAACATGGAAAGTCATAACAGATGACGCAAATGATAGCGAGATTAAGACAAAGAATAAGGCAGGACTGTTTATACACTGAAGACAAATAGAAGAGTCTAAATTAGGGGCAAGCAAGACACAGGTGAAGCTAATCAAGACAACCAACCAGGAAGTAAAACCAAGAACAAGAAACAACCTACAAGATTACACATACTACATGCAGACAAAGACGACTCATGGCAAACATGGCAGAAAACTGGAACACTAAAGCATAAAAACAACAATTAAATCAAAGCCAAAATCAAACCATTACCAGTTGGAAAGTATAACTGGCAAAATATAACCTAACAAAATATGCTCCCAGTTAGCTTTGTGGAAAATGTAGGATCCAATTTCATAGTAGCTCAAATCTAAACTTGAAACTAAAAGTCTGGGAATCTTTTTGGAAGTCTGCTACTTTGATTTGGACTCTTTTTACTCTTCCTTTAAACACTTTGAAAGGAGGATTTCTGACATACTCCATAAAAACACATAACGTCAAAAGTACTGCAGACTAAAGACACTACTTGTCTACCTTGTGTCTTCTTTGTAGCTTTAATAAGCATGCTCCAAGTGTCTGTAGATGTACTGTGCACTCTGACCTTTCCTTCATAGGTATAGTTAGATCATCTTATTCAGGGTTCTTCAGAGAATAACTTAGAGGAACAGGGAGACCCGGAATAATGAGACACTGTTACAGGTCTAGAGTTAACTCCATCTGACTTACACAATATGTCTTCTCCTAAACTAGAACTTCCAGGCCCTGCCAAGGCAGCCACTTCAAATCACCAGGAAGCAGTACATCCAAGGTATGCTACACACACACACACACACACACACACACACACACACACACACACACACACACACACACACACACACACACACTTATTATAATAGAGAGAGAGAGCAAAAAACCCTCCCACACACCTCAGAGAGTGACAATGATGCATTGGAAGTGCAGTGCAAGTGTATGTTAGAGAGTGAGGAGGACCTCCTTTGGAGCATGCAGAATAAGCTGGAACAAGTTAAAAAAAAAACAACCCAAAGGACGATAAAGCAGCAGCAGCAAAGGCCTTCTTACCAAACTGTGTCAAATGTGTTTCCTACATGTTTGTGTACTACCCCCCTGCTGTAGCCTCTTCTTGTTTTGCTTGTTAGTTCAGGACTGCAGCTGTAGCACACTTCTGATTTCAGCCTGTGGATAATTAAAAATGCAGTTTGTTGCATTTAATTATAATAATAATCAGTTTTATGGACGTACAGCTCAGAAGTTTACATCCATTCATCGTGGGCATGAATGTCGCGGTAAATTGGGGTTTTTAATGATTTCTTTGAACTGCTCTTTTCCAGGGTGGAACGATAGTACCAGATACAACTTAAATGACTTTTAAAAAGAGTTGGGTGCACAAGTTTAAATTTATTTTGGATTTTCAGATAGCCACATAGGGTGAAAAGAATATATACAAGCTCAAATTTATGCATACATTCTACACGGACACCTCATTAAATATCCTCTCCACGCCCACCAGACACTTTAGGTAGCCATCAAGAAGCTTCTGGCTTGATTCTGATTGGATATTTTTCACATCTCACATAAAACTTTTCTCCAGAAGGTGTTTGGGTTGTAGCTGTAGCTTGAAGGTATACCTTTGACCCTGTGGGAATTAGAGAAAATCTAAATAAATTCAAACTTGTGCACCAAGTCATTAAAGTTGTATGCTGTGCAATCATTCCACCCTGGGAAAAGAGCACTTCCAAGAAGTCATTAAAAACCCAAACGTAACATGACATTCATGCCAATGATGGGTGTTTGTGTAATTCTGCACATAGTACCAAGATCCTCAAATGAACATACCAGAATGTGAAATATTTTTCCTTCTTAGAGCGCATTTTCATTAAAACATCTCTGGATGCATTATTAAGGTTGCATTTATTACTAAAATACAAACTTGGGTTTGTATAGTGTATCATACACAGAAAACCAGTCTATCTCCGTTCTGCATGTGGTGTTGCTTTCATGATCCATATGAACACAAGCATCCACTTGGCAGTTTTAGACCTGATTATTTTTCCAGTAAGTGTTCTTGTCAGGCTTTCTCCAAGCTTTAATTACTGTGATTTTCCCTTGCTGCACACTATAATATTTGGTAAATACTTTCAAACTGCCAGCATGAAAACAGCAGGAGTCTTCAGTTTACATGAAAGTTTTTTGACAACTCTACAGGAAAATTACTCTATGACAGAATTTGGCTATGATGGCAAACTTGAATTGGATTGAATTTTGAATTGATATACCTTTATTAGTTCTACAAGGGGAAATTTCATAAGGCTGCCGACCTATTGCACGCAATGGCGGCGCCATCTTACCATCAGACCATACATACATTACACAAAACATCACATGGGGAAGACGGGTCAGAGAGGTATAACAATGGAAAATGCACCACACGAGGAAAGATAAGGAGAAAAAAATAACTCCCCTCAGACTGAGCTCCAACAGGGAGATCAGTTTGAGAACAGAAAAAAAACCCCACCTCTGCACATAGCACATGAAAAAAACTCTTAATACACCAAAGAAACACATGACAAGCAACAGGGGTGGGTAAAGGGTGAGAGACAGCCGATTTAGACAGTACATCCGGGCCTGCGTGCGCTGGTCTCCTTGATCCACCGTCAGCATCGGAAGGGAATAAGCGTTGAAGGCGTTTGGAAAGGGAGGGGGGATGAGTGTCAGTGTATAACAGTCTTCCAGCCAACCCAGGTGGCCTTGCATGGAATGGGAAAGAACAGACTAAACACAGTCTGATAGGTTTGTAGCTTGAACCTATTCGCTGGAACGTTGAAGACAATATAATTACACAGCAAGCAAGACACGAAGTAGGCAAAGTTCTTCATGTTTCTCGTGCACGGGAGAGAACCGGACAAACGCCGTTCCTTTGCTTGACCCCAGTTGCTCTCGTCTGCTCCCCCGTAACACTGCTCTTTTATTGAGGTTACATGAATATACATAGGTTCATTAACATATGACGTCGACATACAAACATTGAGTACCTTGCCTGTGCGTTGTGTAAGTGTGTGTGTGTGTGTGTGTGTGTGGGGGGGGGGTCAGAGTGTGACCCCATAAATAACTTCCCTAAACCTGCTGGTCTGGAAGTCCAGCAGTTTATCTAAACAAAAGGCACTTAGACTAAAACAGATATAGATACGTTATCCTACCATAAAACAATAAGACAAGGTACGACCTCTCTCGTGCTCCCAGAGTGCTCTGGAATGCACACAAAGTTTGCAGACTATTAAGGATCAACCCTCTACCAATCTAAAACTAATTATAAAACTCTAAGCATATATAAGTAGATATTTCTAAGCATAAATGATCAACAATACAAAACCTGACACAGTCGTTATCAGGGTGTTGTTGTTCAGCTCCAGCCTTGAGACAGCAGCTGGCGCCAAAGGGGTATCCGCATAAGTGATGGTATTTTTTACTTTAGTGCGAACAGCTCATATGAATTTCAAAGCAGTTCTACAGTCCAACACTGGTCTCTCAATCTCCTGTTGGTGAGCCGCGAGCTTCGCCATACTTGCGTTCTGTGATGTTGTCATTTCTTGTGCTCAAGGAGCCGATTCTGAGAACTCACGGCAGTGTGCCTCCCCGAGATGTCATCCAATTTGCGCCCAGAGATGTTATTCCGGGCTAGCCCTTCCAAGATGTAATCCAGTCTGCAGTCGGAGATCTTATTCTGAGTATTCACAGCAGCCGTAGCCTCTCCAAGATCTTATCCGTGCTGCACTCAATGAGCCCATTTTGAGAAACTCACGCCTCTTCCCATCGTTTCAATCCCAGCGGGCAGCCTTGTGGGGGTTTGAACAGCCGGTTCCGCTTCCTTAATTCTTCGGTAAGCCAGGGCCAAGCCAGCTCCGATCAGCAAGAACCCTGTTACCATGGTTCCGAATAGGTAGATATCATCAGCACTCAGGCTCACCCGAGCCCAGACTTCTCATTGAGAAGGGGTGTCAATTGCATCTAGGGTCCAGTTGATCCAATCCATAATTCCTCTTTTAGGTTTTAGAGAACAGACTGTGAGAGAATGTTCCAGGGAAAAGTAATACAAAAAACACAAGACTAGACAAGGACATAAGAGGCTAAGCAGGGAAGCTAAGGGAGAGGAGGAGGAGAGGAGAAAAGTGCGACCGCCTTCGTCAAGAGCAAGAGCAGACGAAGTTTTCTTCAGTTTATAGGCCGAATAAGTAGATTATAGAATCAGAATCAGAATCAGAAAGGGTTTTATTGCCAAATGTTGAGCAGGTTTACAACATTAGGAAATTGCTGCGGTGCTTCAGTGCAAACATACTGTCATAAAAATATAAAAATAAGAATAAGAATTAAAAGTGCTAAGTGGATAGATATATACATGATATATACATGAGTGCAGGTGGTGATCAGTGCCAAACATGGAATGATGCAGTGACACAGCGTAGGGTCATGTGTTAGTGGTGGGAACAGTCATACGGTTATTGTTCATGTGTCCGACAGCAGAGGGGAAGAAACTGTTCTTATGGCGAGAGGTTCTGGTGCGAATGGACCGGAGCCTCCTGCCTGAGGGGAGCAGGTCAAACAGACTGTGTCCAGGGTGAGAAGGGTCAGCTGAGATCCGAGCTGCACGCCGCAATGTCCTGGAGGTGTACAGGTCCTGCAGAGATGGGAGTCTGCAGCCAATCACCTTCTCAGCAGAGCGCACAACACGCTGCAGTCTCTGTTTGTCCCTGATAGTGGCTCCAGCGTACCACACGGTGATGGAGGAGGTGAGGATGGACTCAATGATTGCAGTGTAGAATTGCATCATCGTCCGTGTTGGCAGGTTGAATTTCTTCAGCTGCCTCAGGAAGTACATCCTCTGCTGGGCTTTCTTGATGACGGAGGTGATGGTGGGCTCCCACTTCAGGTCCTGGGTGATGGTGGTACCCAGGAAGCGGAACGAGTCCACAGAGGTGATGGGGGTGTCAGTCAGGATGATGGGGGGGAGTGGAGCTGTGTGCTTCCTGAAGTCCACAATAATCTCCACTGTCTTCTGGGCATTTAGCACCAGGTTGTTGTGGCTGCACCAGGACACCAGACGTTCAACCTCCCTCCTGTAGGCAGACTCATCCCCGTCCGAGATGAGTCCGATAACGGTGGTGTCATCTGCAAACTTGATTAGCTTGACAGACTGGTGGGTGGAGGTGCAGCAGTTGGTGTACAGGGAGAAGAGCAGAGGAGAAAGAACACAGCCCTGAGGGGAGCCGGTGCTGATGGTCCGGGAGTCCGAGACATTCTTTCCCAGCCTCACATGCTGCTTCCTGTCCGTCAGGAAGTCAGTGATCCACTGGCAGATGGGATCAGGCACATTCATCTGGGAAAGCTTGCCTCGGAGATGGTCTGGAAGGATGGTGTTGAAGGCAGAGCTGAAGTCCACAAACAGGATCCTGGCGTAGGTTCCTGGGGAGTCCAGATGCTGCAGGATGAAGTGTAGGGCCATGTTGATGGCGTCATCTACAGACCTGTTGGCTCTGTATGCAAACTGCAGGGGGTCCAGGAGGGGGGCCGTGAGGGTCTTGAGATGGGAGAGAACTAGGCGCTCAAATGACTTCATGACCACAGATGTCAGAGCCACGGGTCTGTAGTCATTTAGTCCAGTGATCCTAGGTTTCTTGGGGACAGGGATTATGGTGGAGGACTTGAAGCAGGCAGGCACATGGCATGCCTGCAGTGAGGAGTTGAAAATGCCAGAAAACACTGGGGCCAGCTCGTTTGCACAGTGTCTGAGGGTGGCAGGAGACACACCGTCTGGGCCGGGAGCTTTTCGAGCATTCAGACTCTTGAACTGCTTCCTCACATCTGCTTCATGAATATGAAGAGTTGTGGTGGGAGGAGGTGGTGTGAAATCCTCTTTTGTGTGGGGTGAGGAGGGGGGTGTTGTAGGTGAACAGTTTGAAGGTGGTGATGGCTCTAAGGAGGGGGGAGAGGTGGGGGAATTAGTGTCCAAAGTGTCTCTATTGTTGGGGCCGTTGGAGGTGTGAAGGCTGCCTGATGGCTCGTCAAAACGGCAGTAAAAGTCGTTGAGGGTGTTGGCCAAGAGCAAGTCGTCAGTGGAGTGGGGGGTTTTAGGCTTGTAGTTGGTGATAATCCTAAAACCTTTCCACACAGAGGCCGAGTCATTCTCTGAGATCTGCTGCTGCATCTTCTCAGAGTGCTGATGTTTAGCAATGTCCACTTCTTTAGTGAACCTGTACTTGGCCTCTCTGTAGCAGTCCCTGTCTCCGCTTCTGAACGCCTATAGGTTGAAGCTCTGTCCAGAACAGGGTTCATCAGTGCTTTTTATTTCATATCAATGCAGCTTAAAATGTTAAAAATGATGTTGAATCTGTCTTAAATCCTTTAAGACATTATTTCTTTACATTACATTTATATTTATATATTCTAAGTTTCACAACCATCATTTATTAAAGAACTGGATTTGTTAAATTCCAAATCCCATAAACTAAACTAGACACTCACGACACATTAATCGAGTGTAATTAATCTGTTTTTACCCAGGTACAGTAAATCTTTGATTGGCACTTGATGATGTCTCTGGGCAGTTTTCAAGGCCCCTGTCTAAACAAATGGGAAAAGAGCCATAACTTTAATTTAAGGGCCCACAAAGTGATAAAAAGTGTAGAAACCGAATCAGAATAAATACTCTTATTACAACATTACAACATTAAAATCCTCTGTGGTAATGTACAGATGCTGAATTACAAAGATTGAGTCTTTATCCAGATAGTTATCGACGTACAGTTGAAGCTGTAATGCGTATGTCAGCTCAACAACACATTTTGATCATGTTTAGCACTCCAGCTGTTGATTGTCTCTTTGGGGACACAGACGGGAAAACTACAGTCTTTGCTTTTATATTATATTTTCTTTTCATTCCTTTATTGCTGTGCCTCCCTTCTATAATGTCTCTGACTGAACATCTCAACCTAACATTTGTTTCATGCAACTGTGATGCAAAGAGCTTGTGACAGATTACTAGCTCCTATTTAAGGATGGATTTCCTTGCTTTTATGAGGTCATCTGGTATCTGGAGAGTCAGTTTAATCCTTGCCTGCTTCACAGCTACCAGATCAGCCGGCTGACAGCGAGTCCCAAACACAAGATGATGAATAAAACATTAAAACAAGTCCGTCCGTCTTGGCGTGACCACTGACACAGACACCGCTGCTGTCAGGCACAGCCATTGGTGCTGCACTCAGCTTTATTGCTTTATCTCTGTCCTCTCAGTGCCTTTTTTATTTCTTCCTGTGTGAGTGATTCATAGGTGCTAACATCAGCACCTCTGCTCCCCTCTCACTCAGGCTCCCAAAGGTCCTTGTCATCAAATCCTCTTCAGCCTCTGCTACATCCCTCGTATCATCCGCGCTCTTCCTCCATCACTATCCCTGCTTCCCTCCCTCTGTCATTCTCCTATCAGTTATCACTTTGTGACTTGAGGTGCGAGGTGGAGACACTAATCACAAAGGATAGCAGTGCATCAGTTTGTGTTTATGATATTTGTGTGTGTGTGTGTGTGTGTGCAGCTTTAGTGGGATTTTAATCACGCTGACGTGGGCCGTGATGGTTCACACAGTGTGATGGCTGTTATTGTGGTCATTTCTCCCTTACAAAGGTCAGCACTTCAGTTCAGCACAGGGCTGTGATAGCCTGGTCCTGATTGGGTTCCTCTTAAAGGTGTATTGCAGCAGCGTAACTTAACCCTTTATGAAGTCGGATACAAGTGTTTTTCTTGCTCCTTTAAATCCCCTGCTTACATTTCCTCTGAGTGTCTCTTTCTGTATACTCCACAAACTCTTCATTCAGTTTTGTTCATGGTTTTAAATGTGCCGAGAAAGATATCCCTACATTACACACTGAGATTCTACACATATATATATAGTGGGTCAAATGAATTTGAATTCAATTAGCCATGGCATTTCTAACAAGAAGGGGAAGTGATAAAGCGGGCAAAGACATTTCCATTAAGCTCAGCATCTGTGTGGTTTACAGTATATTGATCATTATTTATTAAATGCCTGACATTTTGATTGCACAAAGAGTGCATAACCTTCATTAACACTCAGTAATGTTATAGTCACAATGGGGAAAACAGTGACTAAGACCACAAAACAGCTAAGATTGTGGCTTATCTTGCCTTTGAAATGGTCGCTTCAAAGACGGGAACCTGGTTTGCGGACGCTCATAGTCAGTTGCCATCTTCAAAGCAACTTTGGTGCATGAAGGTGACGATAAAACAGCAGCTAGACGGAGTCAGTCTGCCAGCAGTTTGGTATTAACTGGGGTCAAGTTGGCAATTACATTCAGTCTGTTTGTAATAAATCGTGAGTTTTATTTTTATTCCAGTGTGACTGAGCCATAAAAGACCTGTGAAGCAAACCAGATGGCATTCACTGAGTAGTTTTTTATTTAAAGCCAGTATTATCGCATTAAAAATATTAATAAACGACATCACAACACAGATAAGAGTAAGTTAAGAACAAGCTGTCTGTATACAGTATGCATTTAAACTTTCCTGCACTCTGATAGCAGCCACCCTGTCTCTTTTAAACAGCAATACCTAAAAAATGTTCTATGTCACATCTATGTTATATTTACATTTTTATAAATTAAGCTAGCAGTATATGAGGTCATTAAAAAGTAATTAAATTAGCTGTTTATGGGGAAATAAGAATAAACAGGGAGCAGTAAAAGTGGGATCCAGAAGAGATTTTATTTCACTTTAATTTAATTTAATAAGGGTAATTTTATACCTCCATAACAATGAACTAGCAAGCTAAATTAGTGTTGATATCCTATCATAAATGAATAAATTGCATTAAGTTGGAAAAACAATAATTAGTCATTTGAAATGTGTATTATAATTTTTTTCTTGTTAATTGGACACCTTCAACTTTTAATGCAAAAACCTGTTTTGAATCCAGCCTTGAGGACAAGTGACAAGAGGCTGTAACCTGTGTATAGTTATACATTTGTAGTTTGGAGTATCTCTTGCTTTACAGTAAATGATGATTTACAGAGTTATTCCTCAGCGCCTGTGTTTGGTTCTCAAAGGAAAAGAAGACGAGGTGGTGACTGTGCATCCTCGGGCCATGTTCATTCCTCAGGAGGGCTGCACGTTTCTTGCTGCAGGTGAGGAAATAGGAAGTATCAAAACATAACCTTTTTGGCTCCTCGCTTGTTCCCACAGCAGGTAGCACCACACGTTTGATTTAGAAAAGTTCTATACCAAATGCCCTTTGTGCCATAACCCCAAATTGGATTTGTGTCTCTGGCTGGAATTGAACCAGCAGCCTTTTTACTTGCCAGTGGATGTGTACACGACTACACCATGGAACGACTTGTAATTCAACCTAATTAAGTGCATGTGAAATGATATTATAGAGTCATTTGGTATCTTTATCTTCCTGTGTTTGTTTTTGATTCCAGAGATCTGTTTATTTTGGGATTCATACAGCGTATCGGATCTCTTTAAATGCACTTTGTCAGTGCAGAATAACCCAATGTTGCTTTGGACACAAAGGTATCTCCTGTACTTGTACTTAGAGTACATGAGCAGTTTAATCACTGCTCATGTTTTGACACATCATTTATTCTCGAGTCGACAGAAATTACCTGCTCAGGCATGTCTTTGCATTTACTGTCGAGCCAGACAGTAACTACGTCTAAGAGAGTGGAAGAATTGCTGCACCGTAGTAGTGCCAGCATTAGTTCTGCTTTTGTAGCCTAGCCTAGTGGGAAGAGTATGAACATCTGTTTTGACAGCAGCCCAGATTAAAATGAGATATGTGAGTAAAACAAGACTAATTAAAGCCTTTTCAGTAACACTTAGTAAAAAGAAAGGTCTCAGTAATAAATGTCAGTTGTAATAAGACTATTGTAGGTACTTACAAGATAATTGTCATACAATAGCAGCATGTATTATGTGTTAATTATGCTCGATAAGGTGTTAATTATAGCATCATAAGCCCTTGTTAGACAAAATCACTTGTTTAATTCTGTTTTATTTAAATAGCACCAAACAACAACAGTTGTCTCAAGCTACTTTATACTGTCAGGTAAAGATCCTTCAATAATACAGAGAAACCCACAACAATTCAACAACCCTTTATGAGCAGACAGTAAGCGACAGTGGGAAGGAAAAACCTCCAACAGAAACAGACTTAGAGAGGGGCAGCCATCTGTTAGGAGTGAGGGGAGGAAGACAGGACAAAAGAGCCACAGATGAATAATAATTCATCTTTAAATGCAGAGTGTATAAACATATGCTGAGTGAAGAATAAACACTCAGTGCATCATGGGAATCCATGGGACTAGTTTTTCAGCGTCACTCTGAGATAGGATATTTCTAAATTTAGAGATATTGTGCAAATGGAAGAAAGCAGCTCTTCATATTTGTTTAATATGTGCACTGAACGACATATCCTGGTCAAAAATCACTCCAAGGCTCCTCACGGTGTGGCTGGAGACCAAGGTAAAGCTATCCAAAGTAAGCATCTGATTAGATACTGTATTTCTTGGAATTTCAGGGCAGAGTACAATAACCTCAGGTTTTTCTGAATTTAGATTCAGGAATTACCTGGCAAAAGTTCATAGACATTTTAAGAATGCAAATTAAAGGCTACTTTATTAGAATTGTTATATGCTTTATTTATGTATTTATTGGTATTCAGCTCTGTGCTTATTGACCTAAGTGTTTTTTTGTAGCTACTGCAGCTAAAGAGAGAGTCCTTCCTAGTTAAATATTTTATTATACATTAATTATACATGTTTCTTATCAGCAGGTATATAATTGCCTATCAACTAATGCATGTTGCAAAGATCTGACTCTAAAGCATTACACAAGTTTCACTGATCTTCTTTTATTTTCTGACAAACATTTGCAGCATCAGTGTTCTGACTTCAGGTCCCGTACTTCAGCTGAAGTTTCTAACTGTGAGCCCAAACAGCCCTCTTTTGCTGACATGACCTCGACTGGCATCAGAAGGTCACTCCTGGGTGCAATGGTGATGTAGCTGTGCAGGCAGATAGGGCAGAGTCGGGACACTGTCAGTCTGGGAGAGCTTTGTGGCAAGCCGGGGTGTCTGCTGGTCCTGACAGTGTGGCACACTTACATAACCAGGCAGATAAAACAGGGTTAGCATGAGGACAGCAGCAGAGTAAGAGTGAGGATCCCACACATACACAAAGAGCAGGGAGGCTCTAACATGCTCGCGCCAGCAAGCCAACACATGCCCACACCAAAACATGGACTTAGAGGCAAGATTGCCATGGAAACAACCCCTCCGAGGGAGGCCTCGCAGAGCCCCGCCACTTGCATGTCCTCTGATGTCCTTTCCAAACTGGAACTGGTACAGTGTGTGTATCCGTGTGTGTGTTTACACAGGAAAGCAACCGCTGTTCCTTTCCTGTGTCCTTATAAAAAGTTCAATGAGACGCATCAGAAGGTATCTGAATATTAATTTCTAGTCTGTAAAAGCAGTGTGTGTCTATTGATTCCTACCCCCCCCATTTCACCTAAGATAAACAAACTGTTCTTCGTACTACATTTTGAACATCCTCCCTTTCCCAAAGCAACCTGTGTGCATCTGATGTGTCATTGTTTATTTTTACATTTCTGAACTCGTTTGTTTTCTGTTGGGAGATGTCTGCTGGTGTGTGGGAGCTGCAGAGTGAGGAAGAAAGGGAGCTAGCCAAGATGAGAACAAGGCAAGCTTCCGACCCTCATCAAGCCTTCTTAAAGGCCTGCAATTAGATTGGTTTTATTTTCATTTCTTTAGCTTTCTAAGTTGATAAAAGCAATACTTTTGGCCATCCTGCAAGCTTTTCATCAGAGATTTTAATTTAGAAAAAGCCTCATTCAAATATGTTATGAAGCTTTTCAAATGGTTTGACTATCAAACAGGCAGATGAATGACAAAGTTGAAGGTAAATTAAAATGTTAATAGCAGCTGCATAATGTGCTCTTTTACAGTATCAGCAGACATTTTAGAGATCAAAGGCTGACTTTGTTCACATCTGTGTGCGGGCATGACTCATAATCTGCTAACTTAATTATAATTTAAGTTAAGTTTTTAGAGAAACAAATTCACCTTGACCTCCAAACATGGCTCATGTAGCATATTTATTAGTTCCCTGGCTTTAATTTGGCTTTAAGTCTCTGAAGCCTGTTTTTTTTAAGTACAAGTGGTAAAAATTATGAAGTTTTTCATTGGTGGAACCACTGAAATTGTTTACATTTACTCCATGGTATCTTTTGAGCTTCAAAGTCAGCAGCTCAGTTTAAAAAAATCATTTATTTCTTTATCACAAACTGAAGCTGAACAGTATTAGAAGAGGACAGAGCAAAGCTGATCAGAATAAAGAAACAATGAAAGAAATAAAGTGCTGAACAGATTACAGGGAGATTACCTCTATTGATCCTGATACTGTTTTCTTTCCTGAATAAACCCTGGCTGCATTTGCACAAAAAATGTACAAAGAATATATATTTAAAAATATCAGCAGCTTTCTCTTTCTAGAATTTATTCTCAATCATGAAAAACTAATGGCACTACTACTCAGTTTCTTTTAATATGCTGTCCATATTAATGTTTAAGTCGTGTCAAGTTGTCACTAGCATGAGCTTCTTGCACTACTGGTGGGTGCAGTGCTGTAGAAACAAAGCAGGGTTGAGTTAAAGAGAAGCGTTTTGTCTGTCAGGGTTATTTCTGTGTGGATCGATTCAAGGTTTCCTGACTGCAGGCCTTGGAGAACATATATAGACCACACACAGGCTAAGTCAGGATCACAGATTCACGTGTTTCATACTCTAGCTGCATATATTTCTATAATATCAGCCCAGAAACTTTCTCTTCTCCTTTCTGTTTCTCTTTATACACACACACACACACACACACACACACACACACACACAAGGATCCTGGTCAGCAATATGTTTCTTAGGCTGCCAGCCATGCTTGGAGGAAGTGTGATCGAGCTCATGAAACATTAATGAGATGATATCTTTAGAAACTCCCTCGCTCATCTCAGCAGAACCAAGACTCTGTCTCTTTTCCTCCATCTTTCACCTCACTATCACCCCTCCACCCTGCTTTCTTTTCTTCATTCAACCCCCTGGAGTCTCTGCCTTTATCCATCCCTTTTAAAATTTCCTTTGCAATTTATACTCGGAGCTTGGCTAAATGGAAATCAGTGTTTGTTTGAACCCACATTGTGAGCCGAACAGTCGAGGGAGGCTATTACAAATTCCTTCCCTTCTTTGTAGGACTGAATGATTTGACCTGAAATCAGCATTACATAAACTGTCAGACTTAGCACAATAATGACAAATTTAATGCTGCTTATTTTTAATGCACTAGGATATAAAATATTCATCCTCAGAACACCATCCACATATACACCAACAGAAACCTACCGCAGCTGGTATTTTTATCCTGAGTGAATATTTTCCTCTGCCTGTTTCCAGTTTCTTTTCCCCACATTTGGTTGACTTTAATTTGATTTTGGAGCAGGGAAGCAAAGGAAAGGGATCTGTCTGGTTGGAATACCAGTAAATGTAATGTACTGCAGTGGCTTTGTCAGAGTGAATAGAAATGTGTGTTTGGGTTTCCTTGTGTGTGAGTATGTGTGACTACATCTTAAGAGGTGTTTCAATTTAGATCTACCAAACTGACAAGAGAGCAGCTGCCCTAACATGCTGATCTGTGTGTTTGTGTTTGCATCTGTGCGCATGTTGTGTACTCTTTGTGTTTGTCCGTAGTTTCAGCCTCTGGTTATCTTTCTGCTTATGAAAAGGCCTTTTCCGAAATGGGTCAGGTGTCAGAGGCCTTTTTAGTTCAGGTATTTTATTTATTTATTTGTTTATTTATTCATGTATTTGATCTGCAGTTGTACTCCCATGAAACTGTTTTCCTCTTTTGCAGTTACTCACTCCTCTCCTATCTCTATTTTATTTGCCACTTTTTTATTTTGGTTTTTTGACTAATATTAGTCTTTAAAAATATGCGTTTCACCTATTTTGGATTGCAAGTAAGAATCAGATTTATTTAAAATACTGTTTTAGCTTTTTTAAGGTTGAAGAAAACATATTTCTCTGGGTGCAGCTTATGGTCTTATAACAGAGCTGTGAGCCTGAGGTGGCCACGTTAATCCCTCCCTATGACATCATACAGAGCTACAAGTAAAATAAACAGTTTAAAACGAAGCATTTAGAGTAGACTGATGCCATCAGTGACTTATTTAAAACTTTGGCCGTGACCACGGTAGGTCGATATTAGCTTGTTCTTTAGTTCATGAGTTCTCTTGGGAGATCAATGAGTTTAAACAGCATGAAAGTCATTCACAGTACATGGCCTTATCATTTTGGTGACACGTTCACCAAATGCCTAAATGTAATTACCATTAGATGAACTAAAATACTTTATAGTCAGTGTGACATTTAAATGTGCGCTGCCCATAGTCACATCAGGTTTTAATAACAGCATTTATGTAGAAAGTTGCGTGTCCTTTCCCTAATAGCCCACATTTACGTGGCAGAGTTTGTTCACTCTGAGGCGGATGCAGTGAAATGGATCCAAATCACGTCAATTACGCTATGACATGGAAAATAAAATCAAAGTGCCTTGTGAAATCAAATTGATGTATTCACAGGAAACCCTGTTGTTAGGGGCATTATGGAGAATTAGGGAGCAAGATACAATAGTGTAATTGCAGCATGCTTCATTACATTGTCACGTAAGAAAGTCAGCTCCCGTTGGGAGCTTTTTGACACCTGCGTACAGTAAAGTTTTAAAGTACTCTGCTGAAAAAGTTCAGGGCTGTGCTATTAAGTGGAAACTTATGCACTAAGTCACAGTGGTTTTCCAGATCAGAACAATAAAGCAGATGTTTGTAAGGAAAGTAGCTTATTCCCAGGCCGGTAATGGCAGGAATAATGGGAGAAAGATTACTTTCATCCAAAGTGCCAACACAAAATCTCTCTAGGTGCTCTTTGTGATGTTCCAGCTGGTTTTCAGCACTCACTGAATCTGGCTAAAATTAGATCGTCGGGGTCAGTAAATGTGCTGAGCGCCTCTGGATCTATTCTTTTGATTTACATGAGTAGACACTGAAAACTTTGATTGTAAATCTGGCTGCCTTGTCTGTGTTGTCTCCATAGCCTGTATATAAATGATGGATATGAGACTGTGATATGCACCTTTGGTTTGGGAAGTCTTGCTTTAAAGCCATGATTTGAACTTTGTTAACCATCTTTTTGTTTTGTTATATTTTAAACCCACATGTTCTTAGTGAGGAATGGCTCTGACTGGGGGATCAGAGCCAGGTTATGTTTTATAACCTAACTTTTAAACTAGCAATTGAGGTCATAAACTCCCCAGCAAAGTGTTTACTGAAGTCAAATGTCAAGTAAGTAGCGAACTCGGACTACTGCTGTTTTATGTACTCTCTGTGGTTATGTGAGATTCATTTCAGGGAACACTTGATTATCAGAGGATAACACAATTAAAGTTAAACTTCAGGAATATCAGTCAGTCCAGTTAGTTAGAAACCATTGTGAATCTATTTCACCTGTTTTGGTGCAAATGAAAGTGACAAATCCTGCAGTGGAGAGGCAACAAGACAACACAACAACAGGCCCAGTATGTGCTTCTTTGTGCAAGGATGAACAGAATAAGGGCATGATGTCCTTTAGTAGGATCTGTGCTCACAGCCCAGAATCGTGCATCATGATTGGCTGGAACACCAGAACTGGGAGATCTGCCTCTGGTGCTTCAGTCTCAGAAGAGAGCAGGTCCACACTGAGCATGTGTGACAGACATGAAAGACTATACAGATGCCATGGTGAATGTTATGCTATTAGCACCATTATCATGTGGGTCAGTGATTGTATGGAAAGGCATATTTTGGGGGGATAGCACAGGCCTCCACATGCTAATCAACAGTAGCTTGACTTCTGTTAGATACCAGGATGAAATGCCCTGGGTTCCTCCTGGTCCAACTGGATCCAACTGGGAACCTCTATGGCACCACCCGTGGACTGTGGAGTGGCTGCTTTAACTGTGTCTTTAATCACCTTTAATCTTAGCAGTTTGACATATACATTTTGGTTTGGTGATCGAACACTGGCATCAACAGCTGGTAGAAACACGTGGCTCACAAAGACGCAGATATGTTCTACACACAGTTTTATTTTAGCTCTTATTTCTTCCTGGAAGCTCTCGCTCTTTAGACCTTGGTGTCTGTATTGATTGCTCCACTCAGGAGGGCAGGTTGGGGAACAGAAAGTAGTAGTTTTCGCACCAGTAACACTTTCCTCTGATAGAAATGTCTCAGATTAATTGTAAACAGTAAAAGGGAGTAACTTCATGTGGAGGTGGTAGGATGTTGTTACCTTCAAAAGGAAACACACTTGCTGTTTTAACCAACTGCTGGCTCTAGCTGTATATCGACTATCCAGACATGAAAGTGGTATTGATCTTCAAAACTGCCAGTGAGTGAAAAAGCCCTTTGCCCAAAATGTCAAACACTTTTTAAAATATTCACAATCTAAAGCTTTTCCTTTTGCTTTCTGTGGAGTTGTTGTGATTAGATGATGACCAAATAAGGCATGTGTTTGTGGCCTGGGATTACTCATGTTGTGGGGACACAAAGTAAATCTCCTTTCACAGACTCAACTCGTGTTTTGGGACAGAGAATTAAACCTTAAATCTGAGAAGTTTCGTTAGAGGTTGCGGTCAGAGATAAACATGGCTGTGTCTGTGTGTTTGTATGTGTGTGTCAGACTTTTGTCAGGTGGAGCTGCGTCTGTTGGCTCACCTGTCCTCTGACCCTGAGCTGCTTCGCATTTTTACCAACCCGCAGGCCGACGTCTTTACCATGCTGGCCTCTCAGTGGTGGGTCTCCATCAGTCACACACACACACACACACACACACACACACACACTCAGGTTCTCCCTTGATCGACTTGCCAAGGTGAGTTTTGGTCCTATACAGGGTTTCTCCTTCCCTCTCTGCCTCCCAATCTCCCTTGTTTCACTTCACATCCTAATAGTCTGGTTGCCATGACTACCATGCCAACGGCCTTTTTCTGTCTCTCTTCACTGGGCAGGACACCCGGGGCTGGTCATCCTGCTGATTACATTGTTGGGCTTTTGAAGTTTGTGTGTGTGTGAGTGTGTATTCTTACCCCTCTCTGTGAGTGTGTGTCTGTGTTGGTGCAGGTCTGTGCTGTCTCTTTGATGATGTGCATATGGTGTGTGTCATACCTACACTCCTGTCATCCATCTCAGACAGGTGTGTGTCAGAGGGCGCCGGTTAAACAGATTACCATATTAACAGCTCCACTGAGGCTTTGCAGTGTGTCTCTTTCATTATCTCTCTTTCACCTTTAAACAAATTAACTGGAGTCACCGCAGCACCGCTGGGATTACGCCACCTCGGTGTCTTTCTCTTATAGACCTCTTCCTCTTTCTATCGCATCATTAGTCTTCTGCTCATCCAGTTGTCCCTCAGCTTTTGCTGTGGTGTGTATGTATGTCTCTTGCCCCTGTTGTTGTTATGCTCTTTTCTTTTCTGTCACTCATTTTTACTTATATTTGGTCAACTTTCACCCTCGCCTCAGCCATCATTCAGCTAAAGCACAGTAATGTTCCTCTGCTTTCTCTGATTAGAGATAGCTGTTACCGGACTTTTATTTTTTGTTTTTGTCATATTACAAAATGAATTGATTGAATATCATGTGGACTTCTTCTTTAAGAGGACAACTTGCTGCTCTGCTTGTTATTTAGCCTTGCAACGAATTAAAGGCACTTATTTTTGCAGTTTTTTTTTTTACTCAGTGCATTGATGCCACTCCAGCAGGGGGCAATGAAAATCCAGAATAGCTTTTTCTTCAGCCAGATGTCATTGGAGGATAATGCTCACTTTTGGACCTCATAGGTTGCCCCCATTTACCCCCACATGTCATTTAACAGATACATATCTGTGCATGTGTGTGTGTGCCACAGAGAGAAAACAGCAGAGAGGTATTTTAGTGTACTGTACTGTCATCATATCTAAGAAGTCACATGTCATTATGCAAGGCTGGCACTGAAGCTCACCAGACTTGTAGTGTGGGTATGTGTGGGGCACTCCCTCAACACTGATCAGCTGTGGCAGCTCCCTGTCAGCCCCTCCAGAAATGCCACTTTGCAGACGTGTCATCCCACCCAGTCTGATCCCCAGTACTACGGCTGTCTGGAAGTCACATTACATAACTGTCTGTCTTCCCCTCTCCTGCAGCCTCTGTTCTTTTCTGTATTTATGCGGCTTTAACGTCTACATCTCACACTGCGCTTCTCTTTCTTGCTCTTATAATCTGTTGCCTGATGGGCTTTTTCTCGCTTTTATCTTTGCCCTTACTCTTTCTGTCTTTTTACTTTCTCTGCCGAGTGTCACTTTGGCCATTTCTTTAAAATTGCTGCCAATAACACCTCAATCAGCTTAAACAATATTTAATCTCTGATTGGTGACAGAAATCTTACCCCACATCCCTCGTTAGTCGTAGCCATCTTTTCATTTGTAAATGTTTAATACTTGTCAGCCAAAGACTTCATTTTCTTACTTGTCTTTAAAACAAAAAGTCTTATTTTATTGTAACATCAGTTTTTCTTTAAAAGCAAGTATCACTTCGGTGTTTTCAGTCGACTTTAAATCATAACTCTTCACTTCCACAGCAGTGAAAATGGATAAAATATTAGTGAAATTTCTGTCACTAATGGAATAATGCATCTCTCGCTCTCTCTGAATCTGTCTCTCAGGAAGGGGTTGAGTGAGAAAGAGGTGACATCTGAGGACAGAGAGCATGCCAAACGCGTTGTGTACTCTGTTGTTTATGGAGCAGGTGAGTACAAACACACCTCACAGAAAAGTGGTTTTGTCAATGAATAGGACAAATGATGAGTATGTTTCCAAATGAAAGCATAACAGGTTTAAGTGTCGTTGGTTTTGAAATGCAAGCAGTTCATAGTTTAAAGAGGGTAAATGAATCAGCATTATAGATAATTTAGAGTGCTGTGCAGCACTTAAGTGAAAGAAAAACAGCAAGAAGAGTCTGCAGTTTTATTCTGTGTGGATCAACTTTGTTTTTTGAAGCCAGCTTTAAGCGGCACATGGAGGAACTGCAGTTTTTGTTATTTCTACGTTGTCTTTGTTTTCCACCTCTGAAGGTTGCTCCTTGGTGTTTACTCAGAAATGTCCAGCGATTTCTGCTGGGACATACTGTAGCTGTTTTCCTGTTCCTTTTAGGTACTGAATCACAGTCCTGAATCAAGGGATGGGCGATGGAGGGAAAGATTAATATAAAAATAGACAGAAGAGAGCTGAAAGGAAGATAAATACATAAAACAGCCATGTGGCCCTTAAAGAGACTTGTTTGTGTGACTTGTGACCCATTTATGGTTCACACACAGGTGCATTTTCTTATGAACATGGACACACGTGACCACAGATCAGTGTCACAGGAGCTTGCTTGTTTGATTCTGGTGTCTGAAATATCTGCTGTTTGTATGCTTGTCATCAGGATTACACATAAACGTCTGAGCCATGAGTGTCATGAAGCTGTTGGAGAGGTGGAGCATGGACAAAGAAAGAACTGATTCTGTTTTGTTGTAGATCCAGATGACTTGGTAGAGAATATGCTCCACTGGCGTCCTGGCTCAGCATGTGTCTCTATCTGTGGATCAAGAATATTATAGATTTAACTGAAGCTACATAACCAAAAGTAGGACATGAAAAAATTCACTTAATAAAACAATATAATTGACTTTAGGACAAAGCAAAAAAAAAGAAATAATATTACTTTCAACATTGAGTAAAATAAAGTTAAACTATTTAATCTTGTTGTCACCATAACCACCTCGAGGTTGCGTTGGTCTGCAAGCCACTTTGCAACCCACCCCAGCCCCTCCCATCATTCTTTTTAGTTAAAGTCTGTCATTAATGTTGCGTGCGCTGTTCTGTACAGTGGTCTTGCTGCTGCTCTGTCTGTCTCCAGTATTCTGTGTTTGCACATGGAAAGATGATCATGTCTCACCAAACATGAAGTATGTAGTTGGAAATAACAATCTTATTCTGACTATACTGGACCTAACCGAACTACTGCTCCTATGGATTTGTTAGACAATATCACGACAATGATCTGAAACACAGAATCTGCATTTAAGATTCGTGCTTTGGACTTAATATGCTTCATTAAAAAACACTCTCAATCTGATGGTTTATTGTTCTGTGGCATTTCAGTCTGAGCTGGACTCACAGCTCAAACACAGTCACTCTCAGACACGCGATACTAAATGAATCATTTTTTGTAAACTCAATAAACCCTTAACAATAACAACAATGAGAGGCACATATCAAAGCTACTCATGTGAGACATGCGTGCGGGGCAAAACATGCACGGACAAATCGCACAGGAAAAGGTTAAAGAAAAAATGCAGAGTCAGTATTAAGTGTTTGAAAGAGGGCAACAACATGAGAGCGGGTAGTCAGATGAACAAAATATACAGTAAAGGGGAAAATGTGGCGATTTGTGCAGAGGGTAATGTAGGGGAAATGCACTGGCAAAGAGCAGGCGGGGCCGAGAGGGAAACAAGAAGAGGAATGTAAGGAGCCGCTGATCCACGCAGACAGACGGCTCTTCATGGAGGGATGTGTTGCTATGGTTACAGAATACTAAAAGAATCCTGCTCAACAAGACAATAATCGGGTCAGGGAGGAGGGGCACAGCTGTACACATACATACATAGAGTGGGGCCACAAATAAGAAGGCCACGCAATGATGCTGACAGACAAAAGGTAGGATAGACTATAGACTGTACATAAAAGATGCCAATATGGAAGCGACTTAAACCTGCATTCTTTATAATGGCCAGCAGGGGGCTTTCTAAATTAATATCTATCCAACATCCGCCTGCTAAAAACCAGGGAACCAGGGATATTTCTGAAAATACTTCCTTAAAAAACTGTTTACCTGCAATACAGGCATACCAACTCATATACATTTTAATATTGATATGAGTGCATGATGTATGTATTTGTATGTTTTATAGTATTTATGTCAATAGAAAAAAACCTAAATATATATATTCTTTCCTACATAAATGTGCCAGTCAATGCAAATACAGACTTAATATTGAGTAAAAGTCTATTTGATTTTATTTAATTTTATTGAATTTAAAGTATCTAAATTGTGTAATTGACCAGATCCTTGTATCACACTGCTACCCAGTAAACATTCTCTCCCTGATGTGCTTTAAGTCAAAATTACTGCCTTTTATATGTTTTTGGGGTGTATTAAACCACTTTTTCAAATTTATTTCAAGGAATCCAGATTTTAAGAAATATTTCTCATTTCAATAGTCAAGCTGCAATCACAGTTGATGTTTGTCTGTGAAGGTCAGACATCCTACACATCCAACACAATAGGGCTGTGTGTTTTCTGTTACATGATTGTTGTGATTTTGAGTCCCTGCTTTAATCACTGTCACCATCACTGAAAAACACATAGTAACTGTGTTGCCCATTAGCAAACCCTCTACACTCCTCTGCTCGGGCCCTGCTCTTGTGCTCATGCTACAGGCTGCACACCTTTAACACCTCCTGAGCAAACACATCCACACTAGGTTTTTGTGTTCTAGTCTTCATCTCGACACACAAATACTCACCTCTAAGTCTCCCAGTGATCTTTTATCTTGTCCTTTTCATCCTCCCACTCCTCAGTTTGCTCTACTTTTTTTCCTTTGCCTTTCTCCTGCCCTCTGGTCCAGTCTGTCCTCTGTTCACTTAGCTCCTCTCAACTTCTCGGCCTCAGGCCTCACCTATCTGTCGCCACCATCTTTGGTCAGGAATTCTAATAATTATAATTATCTCCACTGAGGTGAATGTGATCAGCACCACCTGTTAAACTCTCCTTGCAGAGAATACATCTTCCAAGTAATTTGCATGTGAGAGGAAATCCAAGGAAAGTGAATAATGTCACAAAGCTAATCGCTGCATGTACCAGACATTACTCAGATTATACATGCATGTATTTTACATCATGCCCAATTCAAAACATTTGAGAAATGCACACTGCATCATACACCCTAACACACCCGAGTCTCCTGACATCGTAGACTAAACACATCCTCTCAAATATCCCATCTCTCCACTGGCATGTCAGCGCCACTGCTGCCCTGCATTGCTGCCTGCCTGCATGCTCCGGGGGGGATATTTTATTCATCACTCGCCAGTTTGATATGTGTTATGTTTGTGGGCAGTGATGAGCTCGCAGCCTAGACGCCAAACTGTAACTTCTGCTCTCCTGCTGCTGTAATAAATCAATAATTTCATAGTTTTCTGACTGAACTGTTTGTTTCCTCCTCCCTGATACGTCTTATCACATGTAGGTCGCGAGCGTCTGTCGGGTATCTTGGGGGTTAGCAGTGAGCAGGCCAGCCAATTCCAAGATTGCTTCCTCCAGACCTACAGAGACGTCCAGGGCTTCATCCAGAGAACCATCCAGCAGAGCCACAAACAAGGTCTGTGTCCATTCACAGTCGTGTTGTATCTAATAAGAAGCTTGCCTCAAGGTTAACGAATATGTATTCCTGAAAGGAAAGAAGCTACTTCACAGAACTCAGTAGAAATATATCAAGAGTTAAAGAAAAAATTAAAAGTGTTTGCTGGTTTGTTTGCGTTTGTGTGTGTCAGTCTGATTAGGCCTGCACTTTTGACATGCATAGCAGACTTTAGGTTTCTTAAGCATCCACACCCTCTGTGGATTTGTGTGTGTTTGGCTGGAGATGAAGAGATGTGCTGGATGGGCTGGAGATGTGCTTGCATTGGCAGGAAGAAGACGAACTGCCCTGGGTCAATACTTGAAGGGGACGGGGTGGATAAGAGGGGAGGGGCTGGAGGGTCTGATGGTTAGGACGAGACCCTTTATTTATATTCTAACCAAACTGCCAGCGCAGCACACTTGAGACTTGAACACAAAATAGTGTAAAGTCTGCACTTTAACCCTGATTGCGCATAGTGCACGAGCCAAGCGTGAACAGGGGGCGGGATGCTTCAGAACAGACCCTCTGACACTCACTGACTGCTGTTTGAGCTAATCTCACCCTCCAGCCAAGGATCTAATCCCTTCTTAACTTTATCTTATGTGTGCTATAATGACTTTCCTCTCGCTAAGAAAAACACTAGCTAATTACAGAGTAAACCAGATAAATTAGCCGACATCAGTGAGAAACATTCAGCTGTGTCACTATGTCAGCTTCAGATTCTTTGTCAGGCTGTGGCCGCGCAGAAAAACAGCATTTATCTGGTCTAATAAATGTTGAAAAATAACCTCATTTTGTAGCAGACATCAAAAATTAGGTCAGACCAGTGGATGTGTTTCACGCCAGCTGCAGCGGCGCACACCTTTTTTTTTTTTTCCACAAACACCAACACGCCGTTACACACAGACAGGTGCTCCATCACCCTCAGCACTGGTGACACAGCCCACTACCTGCTCATCACTTCCCCTTTCTTCTGCAATACGGGCGCCGATCGAAGCACCGTAATGGACTCATTCTTTCAGACTGCCGTGCAGAGATCGCAGTGGAAGCCTCCTCGTTCTCAGGGCCAGAGCGATGATGTGCCAAACAGGGGCTTTAATTCAGCCCATCACCATGGTGATGCTCCCATCAGGGACGGCTCTAGAAGTTATTCGCCCCACACTCTTTGTCTGTGTGTCCCTCTCTCATCCTGTCCATCAGTCTGTCTCTTTCGTTCCTTTCTCTCTTCAACCTCGCGTTTTTGATCCACGCTACAGTCTTTATGTTTCATCTTTCCCTTTTCTTCCCCTCCCTTATACCACAGCAGCAGGTTAGCTGATCGATAAAACAGCCTTCTTGAATCAATGCTAGCAGCGGCAGCATACTGTATTACACCAGAGTCCCTGGCTGTTTTAGCTGCTGTGCTGTGACTCAGGGAGCAGGGATTAATATGTGCTGTAGCCTCTCGCCTGCTCTGCACAGCTGATCTGACACTACAATGTTTTGCTCAGAAGGATGTTGACTGAGCAGAGATGAGATGAACAGAGCCACCTCATCTGCTGTCATATTTGCTGAAAATGTATTGGAAAGGGCAATACGAAGGTGAGGTCAGCATCACGGTGTCGGCGTAATTGCAGAGGGGCAAGAAAAGGAGGAGCTGTGTGGAAGTAAATGAGGGCATCAGCCAAGAAGGAACAAGGCAGAGATGAAGAAAAACCAGGGTTGTTTTGATTGTTTATGCCAAACCACAAAAATGATTCAGTCACAGCTGCATTTCTCATAATGGTTGACACTCTGTTTGACACTCTTTGCCACCACTGTGGGTAAGCCTCTGCTGTTGTTCCTCACATCATGCACTTTTTATTGAAATTCTTCAGATTCAGGGAATCACAGAGATCACAAAAAACAGTGAAGCTTTCTTAAGGCTACACTGACATAGGGAGGACTAGCTATGCAAGGATATGAAAACACTCTCATGAAGACGTCCTGTTGCGATGTCCTATTGTTCATGCACAGGTGCGTGCAGTTCTCCTGCGGACTTTTGCAGACAGTAGAACTGTGAAATACTTGTCATAAATAAAATAAAAGGAGGCTGTCGTTTCACTGCTCATTTCACATTTCATGCTCTGCACATGTAGTCTCAAATGGCTGCAACTCTCAGCTGTGCACACAGCTTTTGTTCAGTAACTACGTAACTCACAGATAAGTTTAATCCTGAAATACTACTTCACCAATATTTTGAGATTTTCAGTTTATGGTGGATGTATTTCACTGTCGCTAGATGGTTGCAACATGATAATAATATCTGATATAGATTAAAACCTACAGGGGTCTGAAATGACTGAGAAAGATTTGTGCTGTGGTGATAAAATAATTAATCCCTGAAAACCTTTCAGGGATTAATTATTTTACATGATCAAACCTTAAGATTAAGCTGAAAACATTTCAGTACATTAGGCAACATCACCACAATCAGTACCAATAAAATCTTTTCTGTTGTCAGTAAATATTACAATATTTTACATACCTAAACTGAAATAAAAATCAGATTCATATTCAGAGTCGTTTTATATATGAGTAAAGCTGTTATAGGCTGTGTTTTTATACCAACAGTTGATCACATAACAGTTTGACTGGTCACATGGAGTAATCGAGCCTACAGAGGTTTTCCCACTCTGTCTTACATAATTTATAACTTACTTTTGTGTAGCTGTCTTTGTCGTGGTCCCAGAGTTTTAACCTTTCAATGTCTTGAATTTTGTTTAGAATCAAATGTTCTGTGTCTTTTTTCACCGTGAGCTAGGGCTGTGCGATATGACCAAACTCTCATATCCCGATATAAGAATTCTATCGGCCGATAACGATATAAATCACAAAAATAGAACATTTTCTGTAAATTCTGTGAATCTGGGCAGCTCGACTTGCGGGAAGTGTTTCCAGCTCCGCGTCATGTAGCTGGAGTCGAGTGTTTTAACCGATGCATGAAACTCTACATTTTAGACATAAGTTGTAAAGGCCGCCGTTTTCTTTGTGAGTATTCATTACGCAGCGTGCTGCGGGGGAAAGCCTGTTCTAATGTTTGAGTCTAAGGTTTATTTTTTAGCACCTGGCGGCTCTTTTTTTACTTCTCATCCGTAAATAATCTGCTCTTTCACGTGATTCAGTTTATTTTGAAAAGTCTCAACAGGATCTTGAGCTTTATTGTGAAAGGTTTATGTGGAACATAAACAAGCGGACACGCGATGGTGTTACTGTTGTTGCTAACCACAACGCATAAAACCAGGTGCTTGTCCGTCTGTAGTGTGGTTATATTAAATATAAGAGAAAGAGAGAACTTTAAGAAATTAATATAGCCCCTACAGTGACCATCAAAACGATGAAAAAATATTGCCGTAAACAGTTTATTTTGTGACACCACGAAACAAACGATAGCGTAAAATGAGACGTTTTTATATCATCATCCGATATATATCGTTATATCGAACAGCCCTACCGTGAGCCTGTGTTCTCCGTTTTTTCTTGATTGCTTTAGGTTTTGAGTTTTATTTTCTTGTTACAGTCGAGTTCTTGTCATGAATCGCTGTGCGGCAGGCAGGAGTTGGACCCAAAATGCAGGACTCACAGACTCGGGGGAGTGAACTCAAAACACAGCTTTATTTGCTGGCAGGGAAAAAACATACAAACTAAACTAAACTAAACTAAACTAAACTAAACTGGGAACAACAAACTAAAACTCACAAGGAGACGCAGGGAGATCCACACAGCATGAGGGACAACGTGACACTGACTCAGAAAAACACAGGGTTTAAATACACTGGGGAGTAACGAGGGGAATGAGACACAGAAGGAGGGCACAGCTGGGAGAAATCAGGACTGACGAGACAAGCAAAGCAGGACACATTTACATAAGACACGGACCTTCAAAGTAAAACAGGAAGTATCACACAGAGACGCAAACTTGACACAGTGGAGACAGCAACTAAGAAACAGAGACATAAACCATAAGGCAGAGGACTCTAAGAACAGAGGGGACACAGAGGGGAACTCAAACATGCAGACACAGACTTACACAGAACAGAGGGGACACAGAGAAACATGAAGGGCAAGGGATCGAAACTAGAAACCATAGAATAAATCACACAAGTACAATATTACAAACATCACAAGGAACTAAAAACGCTGGGTCAGGAGACCCAGGACCGTGACAGTTCTAGATGGTGTTAATGGAGTTTGTTATTGTTTAGTTTCCACAGGGCTCCTTTTGTTTGCTGTCTTGTGTCTCAGTCAGTAGTCTCACTGTTTTACTTCTTCTGTGTAGTTATTTAGATTTGGTTAAGCTGTTACTCGTTACCCTCCTGTGTTCAATCCTCAAGCAGTGTGTGTATAAATAATCCTGTCATTCCTTTGGTGGCTGTTATATCATCATGTGTCTGATTTTCTTTGTAGTTTGTTTTGTTACTTGCGTTTTCATGGACTTAGTGTTACTTTTGGATTATGAGTTTTGCCTTTTTATTGATGTATTTGGAACGTCAAAACTAAACTAAACTACTCCTCAAGTTAACTTTAAACATTATCTACCCTAACAGCTTTCACGTGCAGACACCCTTGCTCAGCAATTACCAGGTAAACATAATTGAAGGCTCATCCATCAGTAGATCCATTTTCTTCTGCTTATCAGGGTCGGAGTGGAGCTGGAGCCTGTCCCAGCTGAAGGCAAGAGTCCGGGTACAAAAATAAAATCTATCAGCTAGAAAAAAATGCTTCTTTAGGTGTTGGTAATGACCAATAACTGGCTAAGCTAAAACAGTAAATATTGGACTTCAGTTGATCTGTTACCCAGAAATGTATCTCAAGCAGTTTTTTACTCATGATGGGTCTTTAGGGGGGTGATTACCTTCTTAAGCACAATCAATCTGCAAAGATTGTAATAACTGAATGATTGTAACCCGATTTGAGAAAAAAAAATAAAACTAGGTACACTCCTGGTCATGCTTTGTCTCTTGGTAAAAGCTCTTAGGGGAGGTCCACATACTCCTCTGTGCAGGAAAAAAACAACAAATTAAAACGCCATGTTGCATTGTAAATGTTGGGTTTGTTAAAGAGCAGCTGTTTGCTGGCAACAAAAGGCAACAATTAAAGTAACAAATTAAAAAAAAAAACACTGTAAGTGTTGTTCATTAACCCTTAACTAGTCTGCTTGATTAGGACTGCGTGGGTTTGTGTTTGAATGGCAGAAACTCACCAGCTGTCAAACAGTTTTAGTTTAAGCATTGTTATGGTGCATGGAAGCGCAGCCTTTGTTGACTATAATGTTGATGCTGAATGGGCTCTTATAACTCATTTTTTATGTCTTTGTTATAAATATTAATTTGATTAGGAGGATGGTGATGAATTATGAAATAACACAGCATATATTTACCAGATGTTAATTATACTACAGCGTGGTTACCCAGCCGTGGATTTCTGTGATGTTGCCGTAACACTTCCAAAAGGCTGACCACAAAAACAGGCTGAACTTGAAAAACACTGGCCTGTGTCACTCTCAGTGGAAAAACACAGCCTGTTGGGAGTGAAAACAAACACATTCCAGTATGATTCACCACCATACCTGGGGATAAAGGTCACATGCATGTGTCACGGGTCAGTTCACAATGAGCAGAGTGTTAATGTTTGTTGCTATCTGTAGAGCACTTGTTTCCAGCGCATTTATGCTTGTGTGCGGGATTGTGTGTGTGTGCGTTCAGGGAAGAGGGTCATTCAGGTTTCATGTCCTAGCTGGATTAGCTCATAGTAAGGGATATCAGAGGGATTTGGCTGTACAGCCTGCTCCATTGTCCAGTTAGTGGAATGTTCTGGCCCACTGTGTGTAAGTGTGGCTGCTTGTGTGTGTGTTGCATACCTGCATATGATAATGTGTATTATGTACGTATCACATCAGTGCACATTCTTGCTGCCCTTTGTGTGTTCGTGTCACTTTTCTAGGAATGTGTGTGTTTCTCTTTTCTTTACGGTGCGACTCGTTTGGATGTCGGTGTTTTTGTGCGGATGGCCGTTTGCGTGTGTCTTTGTAAGCCTGCTGTTACCATAATCACCTGTAATGCTCTATCAACAAATGGCTTTTCACACAAAATCACTGGTGTTTTTTGTTTTGTTTTGTTTTCTTTGTTTTTTTATATTTTGCTGGGGTTTTATTGCCTTAAGGCATCATAAACCTGCAGAGATTTTACACAGGTGCTCAACATTGGTAACTTGTTTTACACAAGCTTGTAAGTTGAGTTGAATATGCGTATAATGAAATTTGCTATATAAATAAAATTCTCATTGTCTAACTGTAGATATTTAAAGCCTAAAATATGTTTTAATATAACTAATAAATGGTAGATGGCAGAGATTGGTGTAGCCACACTAATGGAAATTGTTTTTTATGGATGTTTGTTTTTTAAATTCGATGCTTTGATGTTAGGATTTGTTTGTAACTATTTCATAGTAAGTTTTGACAGTTAAAATTGTCAGGTATTTCCATAATCTAAATATTTTTGTGTGTGGTGTTTGATCATCTAAGCTTTGTGGCATGGTTTGTTATCCTATTGGAAGCAGCCATCAGAAGATGGTGCACTGTGGGCATAAAGGGATGGACATGGTCAGCAACAATATTCAGGTAGGTTGTGGTATTTAAATCATGATCAGTTGGTACTAAGGGGCCCAAAGATATGCCAAGAAAATATCCCAACAGGCTGAAGTGGTAATTTAAGCCTGGGTGGATCAATGCTTTCATGTTGTTTATGCTAAATTCTGATCCCACCGTCTGAATGTTGGAGCATGTTGTCCAGTTTTGGTGAGCTGGTGTGAATTGTAGCCTGTTTTAACAGGACAGGAGGGGTAACCGGTGTGGTCTTCTGCTGCTGTGGCAGTTATATGTGTTCAGACAGGATCTTCTGGATACCTGACCTGTAAAGAGTGTTTATTAGAGTTTCTCTTACCTTCCTATCACCTCAAAGCACACTGGCCATTTTCTGTTTTTCAGACCATTCTCTGTCAACACCAGAGATGGTTGTGTGGGTAAAATAAGTCAATCAGCAGTTTCTGAAATACTCAGACGAGCGTATCTGGTATCAACGATCATGCCACATTCAAAGTCATGAATGTTTGCATGCCTAAACAAAATTATTTGCTGCCATGTGATTGGCTGATTGGATATTTAAGGGAGTAAGCTGTTGTTTAATAAAGTGGTCAGTGAATTTATAATAATGGTGTTAAAATGACATTATCATACTGTAATACTAAAATAAAACACTATGTTTTAAAGTTTAGGGTTTTTTGTTTCTAGTTTTGAAACAAAGATCATTTTCTCAATAAATCTAATTTTCTTTGTACAGTTTGTTTTTTTAACACTTAATTACTGACCATAACTAACCATAATTAACCATAATTACTGACCTTAGATTATTTTAGACTAGAGTATTTCTCATAAATGGATGAAACGGTGCAGGTTTGATCATGATCACAAACCGGCCCCAGACTGTAAGACTCGGCCCTCGTCTCTCCTCCACTCGCACACTGAGCACCGGCTCCCCACAGGGCTGTGCGCTGAGCCCCCTCCTGTATTCTCTCTACACCCACGAATGCAGTTCGACCCACAACAACACTCTCATCATCAAGTTTGCTGATGACACCACGGTAGTCGGACTCATCTCGAAGGGAGACGAAGCAGACTACAGAGAGGAAGTCCTGAAGCTGGCAGCCTGGTGTTCAGAAAACAACCTGGCACTGAACACTAAGAAAACCAAAGAGCTCATTGTTGACTTCAGGAGACACAGCACTGACTGGGCCCCCCTTTACATCAACGGGGAGTGTGTGGAGAGGGTCCACACCTTCCGGTTCCTTGGTGTCCTCATCTCTGCTGACATCTCCTGGACAGACAACATCTCAGCGGTCGTCAAGAAGGCCCAACAACCTGCTGCTGACCTTCTACCGCTCGTCCATTGAGAGCCTGCTAACCTACTGCATCACGGTATGGTACGGCAGCTGCACCAAGGCGGATAGAGTGAGGCTTCAGAGTGTGGTCAAGACAGCACAAAAGATCATCGGCTGCCCTCTCCCCTCCCTGATGGGCATGTATTCCTCCCACTGCCTCAGCAGAGCAGCAAACACATGCACCAATAACACAGCCCTCCCCCAATTTTTTTTCTTCGCACTTCCTCTATGGACCACCACTGTGCAATACCAATTCTATGTGCAGTAACTCAACTGTATATACACAACACTATTTATTACATATTACTTTTTTTTTTTTAAAAAGAACGGCTTGTATATTTGTGTATATATATATATATATATATATATATATATATATATATATATATATATATATATATATATATATATGTATATGTGTGTATATACAGTGGGGCAAAAAAGTATTTAGTCAGCCACCGATTGTGCAAGTTCCCCCACCTAAAATGATGACAGAGGTCAGTAATTTGCACCAGAGGTACACTTCAACTGTGAGAGACAGAATGTGAAAAAAAAATCCATGAATCCACATGGTAGGATTTGTAAAGAATTTATTCGTAAATCAGGGTGGAAAATAAGTATTTGGTCACCTCAAACAAGGAAAATCTCTGGCTCTCACAGACCTGTAACGTCTTCTGTAAGAAGCTTTTCTGTCCCCCACTCGTTACCTGTATGAATGGCACCTGTTTGAACTCATCATCTGTATAAAAGACACCTGTCCACAGCCTCAAACAGTCAGACTCCAAACTCCGCCATGGCCAAGACCAAAGAGCTTTCGAAGGACACCAGGAAAAGTGTTGTAGACCTGCACCAGACTGGGAAGAGTGACTCTACAATAGGCAAGCAGCTTGGTGTGAAAAAATCAACTGTGGGAGCAATCATCAGAAAATGGAAGACATACAAGACCACTGATAATCTCCCTCGATCTGGGGCTCCACGCAAGATCTCATCCCGTGGGGTCAAAATGATCATGAGAACGGTGAGCAAAGATCCCAGAACCACACGGGGGGACCTGGTGAATGACCTGCAGAGAGCTGGGACCAAAGTAACAAAGGTCACCATCAGTAACACACTACAACGGCAGGGAATCAAATCCCGCAGTGCCAGACGTGTTCCGCTGCTGAAGCCAGTGCATGTCCAGGCCCGTCTGAAGTTTGCCAGAGAGCACATGGATGATACAGCAGAGGATTGGGAGAATGTCATGTGGTCAGATGAAACCAAAGTAGAACTTTTTGGTATAAACTCAACTCGTCGTGTTTGGAGGACGAAGAATACTGAGTTGCATCCCAAGAACACCATACCTACTGTGAAGCATGGGTGTGGAAACATCATGCTATGGGGCTGTTTTCCTGCCAAGGGGACAGGACGACTGATCCGTGTTAAGGACAGAATGAATGGGGCCATGTATCGTGAGATTTTGAGCCAAAACCTCCTTCCATCAGTGAGAACTTTGAAGATGAAACGAGGCTGGGTCTTCCAACATGACAATGATCCAAAACACACCGCCCGGGCAACAAAGGAGTGGCTCCGTAAGAAGCATTTGAAAGTCCTGGAGTGGCCTAGCCAGTCTCCAGACCTCAACCCCATAGAAAATCTGTGGCGGGAGTTGAAAGTCCGTGTTGCTCGGCGACAGCCCCAAAACATCACTGCTCTCGAGAAGATCTGCATGGAGGAATGGGCCAAAATACCAGCTACTGTGTGTGCAAACCTGGTAAAGACCTATAGTAAACGTTTGACCTCTGTTATTGCCAACAAAGGTTATGTTACAAAGTATTGAGTTGTATTTTTGTTATTGACCAAATACTTATTTTCCACCCTGATTTACGAATAAATTCTTTACAAATCCTACCATGTGAATTCATGGATTTTTTTTCACATTCTGTCTCTCACAGTTGAAGTGTACCTCTGGTGCAAATTACTGACCTCTGTCATCATTTTAGGTGGGGGAACTTGCACGATCGGTGGCTGACTAAATACTTTTTTGCCCCACTGTGTGTGTGTGTGTGTGTATATATATATATATATATATATATGTCTTTTTCCCTATGTTAATATGTATATAGCACTACAGAACTGTACCCCCCCCCCCCCCCCCCCCCCCCCCAGCATGTTTACACTGAGTAGGAGATGCTCTGTATCTCATTGTACAACTGTATAGTGACAATAGAGGCATTCTATTCTATATAAATTTATAGCTGTATAAACGTGGTTGTAAATGAATCTTTCAGTATAGTTGTTAAAACAGCTTTTGTTACTGGGGGGGGGGGGGTTTGAAGACTCAAAGGGTTTTTTAGCTTTGAATGATAATCTGCTTCTTGACAGGTCATCGAGTGTACAGCACGCTTTAAAACCACCATTTTTGGCATTTTTCTTCGTCTGCAGGTCTGCTTGCATCCATCTGTTTGTAGATCTTGGGCTGTAAAAAGCCTTCTGTTTCTCCAGCGGGAGCTGCTCAGATTTTGATCATTTGCCTAAAGTGATGCCTCTTAAGTCAGTATTAGTTGGAGCTGATGGCTGTAAGTTTGAAAATGTGGGAGATAAAAATTGTGTGTGGAATTAGAAAGAAGGGAATTTATCAGTTCAGACTGCTCCTCATCTCTGCAGCTCTCTCTTTGAGGCTCAAAGCTTTAGGTTGTGTTGTTAGCCGCTGCTAGCATAACACATCTGCAGCTTCAACACAGCTGACACAGTTGACTTGTGAACTATGAAGTCTCTGTGATTTTACAAGGAATAAAATAAACATGAAATAAACAAAAAATATAGTTTGTTTTGGCTGCATTAACCGTTGTCAGTACAACGCTGCTACACAAAGGGAATGTTACATTTATGATTTCACACTGTGGATACCAAGTAAAGGCAACCCCAGGCCAAGGTAGCTATGTCTGTTTTTTCCTCTGTCATTTGAATGATTATACTGAAGTAACATTTTTCTAGTGTGTAAAAAAACCCCCAAAAAAATAACCACCTGTAGCAACAATAACTTGAATTCATCTTTTTCTCTGTGACTTGATGGTCTCTCACATCATTCATCACCCTCCACCACCGTGCTGACAGCCGGTGGTGTTTGTGCTCATATGCTGAGCTTTTCTCCAGATGTGGTCTTTGCATCATTGTGTGTTCATGTCATTGTTCCAGGCGTCTTGTGCTGTGTTCATTTTAGAGAGAAGCTTTTTGTAGCTACACCTAAACTGAACATCCACCCTTTCAAATTGGGACCTCACCAACACATCGTCAAAACCCATTTGAAAATTAATTTTTACTATTTGGCATTTAAACCTGTGTTTTGTAGTTGATGTTTTGTTTTTTTTAACTTGGTATTATGATGTTTTATCCTCAGACAAAAACAACTGAATTTATCCACAAGGAGCAAATACAATTCTTATTCATATTAATCTTTTATCTGTACAGCACTTTGATCAACGCTTATTGTTTTTAAATGACCCTATGAATAAATACATTTACTTCACATGACTCCTGGCAGCTGGCACCATGCTTGTTCGTTTTTCTGTCATTAGATTTTTAACTTCGTGACTGAGGCCTGTAGAGTTTTGCATCTAGCTCTTGGGAGTTTTCAGTCTCTCTGAGCACTCCATGCTCTGACCTTGGGGTGAATTTGTCCATTAGAGGTGGGAATCACCATACATCCCACGATACGATATTATTGCAATTTTTAAAAATATTTTGCGATATTCAGATTCTGTACATAAAGGTAAACTTTATCAATATTCATTTTATCTAATATCAAAGTCTCACACTCAGTCTTTCTCTCATTTCAGTCAGTTTTATTGTTGACAAACTGAACGGTTTGTATTACAGTCTAGTCCAACTTAACTGAATGCAACCATCTGGTACAATTATAGCTATTCTGAACTATGAAATTTATGAAAACTGCAGCCCCTTCAGCAACTGAAGAATTTGAAAGTAAATTAAAACAAAATATAATTTTACATTAAATAAAAAAGTTTTAAACTTAATTAAAATAAAACATGTCTTAAATTAAAATAAGCAAACTGTCATGTTTATTGCTGCAATAAAAAAAGTTAAACACATTTGGACAGTGTCAGGATTCTTGCTCAGAAAAGGATCAACATGCTCTGAAGTCAGAGCATGTTCCAGTCCACAAAAACCTTTTTTGTAACAAAATATCGATTTCTGCTGTCCCTGTATCGATACATTATTAGCAAACAAAATATCACGATACTACACAGTATCAATTTTTCCCCCCAACCCTAATGTCCATTGTGTTAACACACACCTCCAGATCATCAGATCTTTGGTATTAAAAAAAAATACTATATCTTCCAAGGAAACCAGAGCAAGTAATGTACTATTCTTAGAAAAATCATTATTAATTATTCCATTTAAATATTCATTTTTTCAATTCTTTTAGGTTATGTGCTGTCCATTATGGGTCGCAGACGGAACCTCCCCAATATCAACTCCCCAGACTGGGCCATCCGCATGCAAGCTGAGAGGCAAGCTGTCAACTTTGTGGTCCAGGGTAGGAAGACTGATAGCACTCTTTGTGTATGCTTTTCTCAGCTTCTCTTTATATTTCACATGTGAAGTAGGCTTTCAAACTGCTTCTCTGACCTGGAGGGTTTGCCTCTTGTTTGTTGTGTATGTGTTTTTATTTGTATGTACAGGTTCTGCTGCGGATCTCTGTAAGATGGCCATGATCAGAATCTTTAACCTGGTCTCCTCCTCCAGCTCGCTGTCTGCCAGGTACCACCTCTAAACATGGCACTGCTCACCAAAGATGCACAGACTACCAAAATCTCCTCTCTCCTTTGACGAGACAAAATACGCAAATGCGTGTTGGCTCTCCATACCGGACTAAATCTACACAATCAGAACTTGCTCATGTTACATATTTATGCAGGAGATCTGACAGAGCTTGTCTTACCAAAACACACAAACGACTTGCTGTGGTTTACCAGCCAGCTACATTTGTAGAGATGAGGCATGATCCTGGATTAATGCTGGTAATGATGCCAAACAATCAGCTGGAGTAAACAAAGTTGAAGCAAAAGCCAATATATAACAAAATTACAGAGCAGTGTGCGAAGTAAACGGAGGAGTCTGCTGAAACAGTCAGATGCCTCATTCTTTATTTTTAGTAGCTTTAATAGCAACAGTGGTGTTTACTCTATGCGTGTGTGTGTGTGTGTGTGTGTGTGTGTGTGTGTGTGTGTGTGTGTGTGTGTGTGTGTGTGTGTGTGTGTGTGTGTAGGCTTATAGCTCAGCTCCATGATGAGCTTCTGTATGAAGTGGAGGACTCCCAGGTGCAACAGTTTGCAGGTAAAGAAAATCATTTTATCAGCTATTGACAATTTAAAAAAAAGGTCCAGGTCAAATTTTACTTAAATAAAGGTTAGTCCAATAGCTTCAGCACTCTTTTATTTCGTTAAAGGAAAACTGTTTCTTAAATTAGTTTCACTTTATATGTTTCAGCCAATTGTCTGTGCCTCAGTCTCCGGGGCCGTCTCTCTGCATTAATGTATTGTACACAGGAGCCATGTCACAGTGGGGACAGTATATAACACACTGAAAATACCTGAAATGTGTAAAGTTGGTGTTTTAAACAGTGTAGTGTTTAGATCACTCTGAGATTTGAATAAAGATTTTTTTAAGTGAATTAAAATCTTGTTTCCTAAGCTTTAACATATAATTGCTATGCACCATTATTTTTTATTGTTCAAAAATAAATACAGATTTTGTTTGTGCAGCTCTGGTAAGAAGTAGCATGGAGTCGCTACAGCACATTGATCATCTGGGAGTCCATCTGAAAGTGAGTAAAAGAAGTGTAATTGAAATCAGATGGCGGTATGGTCTTGTCACATGTCAAGTGGAGTGCAGGATTGATGGGAAACTGTAGATTTTCTTGCTAGTGGACTGTGGCTTAAAGCAGTCAGTAAGCAGGTTACTGCAAACAGACTGAACTAACACACTGGGTCCTACTATTCTGAATCAAATCACTTTTTGAAAGCCCAAACAGAATAAACATGTTCCACAATAAACAAGCTCAAATTTACAAAAATGTCAGATGCTTTTCCCTTTAGTGAAAAAGTCTGACGTGAATAAATTACTGATATATTAGAAGATAAAAATTTGGCTGTTCTTTTTAAACCTTATGAAGGTTTGAGATGTAGGACACGGGTTGCCATGTTTTGATAAAAAGGAGCAGATTGTTGTTTGTTTGCTGTTGTTTTGTGGTGTTTGGTGCATGTTAAAGAAAAATGTATTTAAAAAAAAAAAAAAAGAGCCAACGCCCTTCCTTTTCATCTGTGTGATTCCCAGGTGCCCCTGAAGGTGGCAGTCTCCAGTGGCAAGTCTTGGGGGTCCATGTCTGAGCTTGACGTCCCTCCAATGTTCCCCTCTCTTTGAGCGCGTCGCCTCCCTCCCTTCACCTCCTCGACGGCGACGCCTCTCTGTTGAATCTGCTTCTTCTCCCCCTCGATGAGCTCCTTTCTTCCCCTCATAGTCTCCTCTTCATCTGTACCCCTTCACTTGTCCTGTATCCTCATCACTATGGAAACCAGCCAGCTGAAGCTCCCACTTACTTTTTCTCCATCCGTATCCGGGGGCAACGGCAGGAGCCTCAGACTGGATCGCACCAGTTTGGTGTTTTTTTTTCTTGCTCTCTCTCCATCCTCCAGAAAAAGATTCCTTGTCCTCTTCCTCTCCTCCTCCTCTCCTCCTCCTCATCTCCTCCTCCGTTTTCTCACTATTTTCTTAGATGTTTTTCTGGTCGTTGCCAAGGTGAACACTTCATGTTCAAGAGAGGGCGTGATATTTATCGGTTCATAAAATTGTTTCAGGTTTAAAAAAAAAAAAAAGAAGTAGTTAACCTCTTTATCTCTGTGGTGTTTTATAGAAAAGACTTCCTTGTATTTATTGTTCTTTTGCCTTTTGTGTGTGTGTGTGTTTAATAAACCTCACATGTTCTTGTAAATATTCCCGGTCCCACCCTTTATCTCCCATTTTCATGCATTTATTTCTGAAGCTAATTTGCATGCTACATTTTAGCAAGCTCTTCGTGGATTCGTGTTTATAGAGTCCTTTGAGGGATAAATCATACTTGGAAAAAGCATTAAAACAGAAATGAGCTGCATTTAAAACATTTTGCTGTTTTAATGCAACGAAGCTTCGATGTGTTCAGAGACACTTGTGTGTAATAAACTTCACCTCGTGTTGGCTGCATTCATGACTCAGAGCAGATGATCTAATTTTTCTCTGCTCTTCGCTCTCTGCAGCTCATCTTTTATCTGCTCACTTGGCTCCAGCCCACTCGCCCCTTTTGTCTTGTTTTTTTGCCTCTCTCTCTCACACACGCACACATTCCACAAATGCTCGTATGGACACGTACATGCACGCACGTCCACCGACACCCACACTTTCCATCCGTGCAGCCGAAATGAATGCGCTCGCGCACATTCAGCGGCTTCCAGGCACACTGACCGACTTTCTTTATCTGTGGCAGCCACAGCTAGACACTTTTTATAGTGTCCTGCAATTAAGACCCTTCGAGCCTGCAAAATGTGTCTGGCAGAACCATACGCCTTGTGACAAGATCAACAAAGCCTAACCCCCCCATTATGCATTTGAAATGTCACATCACGTTGGCTGCTAATTGTAGGAGTTGTCGGGACAAAGGTGCATGTGGAACATCCAGCAGATCCAACATGAGTAGTGTCTTGTCATGCACTTAAATTCCTGTAGTTTCCCTTGTTTTTTGTTTTTATTCCAGAGGAATCAACCTTCCCTTTTCCGCTCCATTAGAGAAGTGTTTCTCACCAGGTCAGTCTGAGTAGTTCAGAGCCAGACCAAGGGACAGTGTTATGGAAATCTGCCCCTCTATTCTCTCATTGTTCTGTGGTTAAAGGGTGAAAGCCCCCCCTCCTCCTCCTCCTCCACCTCTTTGCGAGGGAAACGAAAGCCTGGTATGTGCAAATTCAAGAGGACACTCGCGCTTTTGGAGTTGTTCGAAGCACGAGGGAGGTAAAACAAACACTTCTTTGTTTTTCCAGAGTGTGTTTTATTTAGCAGTGTCAGTTGCACAGCAGACTGTGCTGGTATCCCACTTTTGCTCCACTCTGACTTGGGCTTTGACCTTTGATTTGATAGGTTAAAATGGTCGGGCATTAAATTAAAATGAAAAACGTAATTAGACTTCTTGAACGTTAATCTCTTTTCCAGGATGTAATTGAGGTTATTGAGTGTGGTCATTTAAGTGATAACTTCACCTCAGCGACCTGTGCCGTTAACAGGAGCCGATCCCGAATCCCTCTCAAGACTCCAGATGAGCTTCTCCCTCGCTGCCAGGAGGTGTGTAAGTAGAACCTGCAGTATATCCCCCACCCACCCACAGCTGACATTTATGTCACTTCAGTTCAAATATTGCTGTCTCATTTCTCTCCTCCCCTCTGCTCTCTTTGGGGGGGAAAAAACAACTCCAGCACCGTGTAAAATGCATCATCATTTTAATCGATACAATATATGTACATCCATGTTTCAGTCATCATAATGCAAGAAATCCCATCTTTACATCTATACAGTGTTCCAATTGTATTCAGTATAAAAGAAAGGGTTAATAATCACAATATTAAGAGTAATCCCCATGTGGTGATGCAGAAGTCTTCCAAACGAATGGCAGAAAGGGAACTGAAAGCTAATAGATCTCAATAAATGCCACTGCAGTCTCACAGAGGTCACATGGTGTTACTGTCTTGCTCTCTCTCTCTCTGTCTATCTCATGCTCCATCTTCTCAAACTCCCTGGGAATAAATAAATATGCAAAAATCACCACACCATGCTTGGTCTAATAATGTACATTAGAATCATGTTGCAAGATTGGATTTTAACCCTCCTTCCTTCATACATGTGAACCTTCTGGGCCCCTGGTGCTGTGTACTGGCTGTTCTACTTGAAAAGGGGCCTCTTTTTCATCCCCTTCAGGTCCCTCGGGTACAAAGTTCCCTCAGATGCTGTTTAACCTCCACCCCCCTACTTCAAGTCCATCCATCTCATCCATCTACGCTCCTTCCATTTCTTTATCATGGCGGGCTTGTTGACCTGCCTGCCTCCCCACAGTGTGGCTGCATATCAGTCCCCCTGCTGTGCTTTGTGTGGTCAGTTTCCTGGCAACAGACAACAGCAATGACAAGGCTCCAGGGCAGAGAAAGCCCTCTTTGCATTACAGCAGCTTACTATAGCTAGATAGCTCCAGAGCCCCTGATGTTCATGGTCATGGCTGGTGTGTGTGCGTGCTACAAGCTAAAAGAGCTGCAGTGTTCGGGCTCGCAGTACGACAACGCCAGAGAGTTCAAGCAGACAGGAAGTCCACAATGGCGGCGCTTCTGAAAGTGGCTGCTGCTGTTTCTGTGTGACTCTTGTGAGGTAGCACAGATTAAGACACCTGCACTACTGCAGAATCAATTCTCTTATTTTAAAAATATATTTTTATATATTTTTAAATCCACAAGCGTGGTTACAAAAAGGAGTAAAAATGACCCCCAGATGCTATATACAGTAAAATATACTTTACAGCTTTACAGGTAATAAATCGTAGATTAAAAAACAAAAAAGAAGCCTTTGAAAATCACTGGTAAGATACGCAGTTGAGAGCAGTGATTTCGGCGGCTGCAGCACGGTTTTAATTGATTAGCTTCGGTCGTGCTGACAGACTGTAGGAAGTGAAGTCGCAGTGCATGTTTAAATGGTGCGAGTTAATCAGAAAGTCCTTATGGTTGAATAAAAGCTCTGTTAAGAGATTTACAGAAGCAAGCATTTACAGAGTGGGACTACACAATCTTTTTTTTTTTTGGTCCTGTCTGCTTGAACTCTTTTTTTAGCATCCATTAGCCCCTTTGTGTCATTTCCCTTTGACTTCTGTACAAATATGTAGCGGTACCCCTTTTAAAAAGCAGATCTTTGACACCCCCTATGTAAAGACACATAAAAATAAAAAATAACCCCAAACATTTTACAATCAAACACCCCCTCAGGCTTCAGCATAAATGAGCGGTAATGTTACAATACTAATTGTTACAGTGTCGGGCATGTAAATATCAATGCAGCATTTCATGTTTCTTGATAAAATCCTTGCCATTGTTCTGTTCTTTTGCCTCCTTGTGTTTATTGCTTGCTTAGATGGCACATGGGCAGAAGTTTTCCAGATAATAACGAGTAAATTACAGGGCTGTGCTGAACAAAATGGAGCCGTGTGAGGAATTAAAAATGCAGCAGTTTCTGTCACCTTTGGCAAATTTCCACCTCCTAAAATAGCCTTGGGTTGTAGCATGAACTATTACATTGTATCCTGTTTATATATATCTTTATGATACATACAGTTGATGATACAGGAGAAACTTTATCCATGTTCTTTATAGGAAATGGTAAAAAAAATCAAACTACCTTGTACTGTATTAGCAAAACAAGACACAGTTGTGCTACAAGTGCTTCATGTGTTCTTGGCACCCGTGGCCTCAGTCCAGAGTGAGTCCTTCAGCGCTCTCCACAGTGGAGCAAAGTCCTCACCAGAGGTAGAGAGAGAGAGAGGGAGTCCATGCTGTGGAGCTCTGTTGCCTCCTCCACCCTCCTCCACAGCTCCCCCACCCCACCCGCCGTCAATTGCCAACGTGGCACATTCCTCCCTCGCCCCTCGCCCTCCTCGTCAGGTGGAACAGTCCAGGCGACATCCATTTTCCGAGACTAAAATAAAAAAAAAAAACTCCATCGGGATCGGTTAAAACCAGCAAGGATGATAGGCTGCAGTAAATAATACATAAGCAGCAGGAAGAGATGGCGGCTATTTACAATCGCACGAAAAGTCTAACGTCTAATGTTGAGAGGTTGAGTCATCTAACAAAAGACCCAATTTTCTGTTTTTTGTTATTTTACACTTTTTCTCGTTCAAAAAGCAACCAGACCAAAAAAAAAACATACATAAAATGTCGGTAGTTTACATTCATGCCTTTGAATGTTCGCCCACAAAGCGGCTGAGCACGGACACGCAGCATCAGAGTAACGCAACACACCCACAGGATCTGTACATTTGTGCAGTTTTCAGGTCTATGCTCCTTTACTAGCAGATAAACTGAATGAATATTGTGACATAATCGTGACACTGGAACCGTTTTTGTACCTAGCGTGAAGTTGAAGCGGCCACTTGAGTTAAAATAAATAAATACATAAATGCTGAAGATGTGCCTCTGTTTTATCCATCAGAGAAGAGCATCAGGTGATCTTTTTGTTATTATTTTAAAGCCCTCTGAACTAAAAGAGCCTTCTCCAGCAGGAGAGGCGTCCATGCAGCATACCTTCTCAGGAAGGAAAGCTCACGCTCAAACAAATCACAGGAAAAACAAACAGAAACCAGCGGTGAGATTGGTTTTTGGATTGTACATCAGCAAAATACGTCATAGGAACGGTGCGTAACTAAATATACACTCTGATAGACGCTGCATACCGTCTACATTCTAACATTAAGTATGCTCTACCAGTTTTACACGGAGGTCAGGCTTCACAGGGTGTAGCATTCACATTAAGTAGAAAACAGACATTACTCAGACTAGAAATAAATGCATTTTAGTCAGTGCACTTTGCCTTTTACAATTCAAAGTCACCCTTCAACTACCTCAAGTCATGCAGTCCACAGCGTTTTTAAACTCCAGTGTTTGATTCCAGTGCATAAGGCCTTGGCAAAGGCATTTTGAATACCGTCCCTTTTTGTTCAGAATATGTATGAATGTGGATAATAGTTCCTCCCATAATACACGAAGGAGCTTTATAAAATTTCATCAGGCAGAAAACTGAGATTGGCAGCAGCAGAAATGGCTCAGAATCGACAGACTTCACATTCCTCCACAAGATCTAGACAGGATTTTTTTTTTATTTCGTTTTTTAACAGTCCACCTCAGGAAGGCTCAACCTCAAGCAAGTCTGATAAAGACCGGGCTGAGCCATGCAGGGAGGACCTGAATACACTGGCAGGGATAACCACTGTGTTTTCTGTCCCACTGACTGTGATATCTGATTGTACATGAGGTGAAATAAATGTTATAGTCTGATCCATAGCTTTTAGTGTTCATGCTGTAGTTTGGCTCTAACTTCTGTGTTCGGTACTCTGTGAAGTTCCCGAGAAGCTGTTGCTCCAGAAACATCACAATAAAATAAAGTGTGGCTCCCTTTTGACTCTCCAGCAACAACCAAGTTCAAAGCAGATGCATCAAGGTGGTGTGAGGCATCCTCCACGTGTCGGCCCAGTGAAAACATCTGAAAGAACTGTTTGATGCTTTCAGTGCCTTCGTGCCTCGTTTTTTTACTCTATAGTGCTTCAGTGGGATTTCTTGAATTGGCGCTATTTTAAAGATAAAAGCGTACCAGCGGCTGAGCCTCCTTTACAAGAGCGTTGTTTCTCGTGGCTCAAATTTAAGGAAGAGTTAAGGAGAAGAAGCCTTAGTGTCATCGGACCCAGCGTCCAGGGTCTTGCCTTCATTATGGGGATAATATACAAATATCCTTATATATAATCTATAATATTGTGGGGAGTGTAATTCAGAATTAGATGCAGAAGAAAACGAGTGCATGTTTCATTTTAGGCATTGAGCACAATTAAAATCTAATCATCTAACTTGTGTTTCCTTTAGTGTCAACTTAGCAGGGACTTTTTTCCCCCTTTTGCATCATCAACTTTCAAATGCTCAATGAAAATCTAGCAAATCTTACCAAAGAAGAACACACTTCGAGTCACATTCCTTCAATCCTGCTCCAATTTATGAAAGGATCTACTGCTAATCGACCCCCAGCTGGTGACCGATTAATCTGATTACTTTCCAATTCTGCAAGGCTTTTAGATTCGGATACAGTGGTGAAGGTTTACAAGCACTGGCTTGTGGCTGGTATTAATTTCACGCCCTTGTCATGACAATTAAGAACGTAAACCATTACTTTAAAAGAAACAAGAGAAAATAAAATACGTCCATTTTTCCATTGTAATTCATGTGTTAGGAGTTTCTCTCCTAAAAGTTATATTTGCATTCAAAGACACATTTCATGCAAATGGTACAACTTTTTTCTTTTTTTTTTCCGAAGAAAGAAACACATATTTGTTTTCTATATGTTTATATCAAAGAAGAAGCTTATTTTCTTTTTTTTTTTATATATATATGTAGTATATATATATCAGTTCACTTTTTTCTACACTTTTCTAGGGCAGGCACCGTACACACACCGGGTACAGAGGCATGCCACACTTGCATTGCTTTTGCATTCTACAGTTGGTTGGCTGGCAGGCATAATGTCATCCAGGCAGTGCTGCATTTGGTGAGTGTCTGCACCAACTCTGAACACACACACACACACACAGGCATTTTCTCCCTCACTCTCTGAGTCTTTTGCGTCACACCCATACAACCATACATCATGTGCAACTTAGCTCCAGCCAGTCCAGGCAGCGCCACACTGCCTAGATGACATCAGATCAGGGGGCGGGGGTCTACGGCTGATGCGACAAGCTTCAAATGGAGTAGTAAAAGCAGTGCAGCAAGGCTCCTGTGGCACATGCAGAGAGGGGCCAGGAATGGCTGGAAACTTGAGCAGGATAGGTCAAAGGTCAGCGGAGGGTTCAAATGGAGGGTGCATGGTCTAGCCCAGGGTTGCAGACAGATTCATGAATGGGAGGTAGGAGGGGAAGGAAAGCAAGGCAAGAAGGGCCAGTGCTAAGATTGTGACAATTACATCTGTATTTTTTTCCCTTTTTATATATTATGTGCTTTTTTTTGTTATGTTTTGCTTTAGGTTGGACTTTTTACAAATGGTTTAATAGCATAACTGAGGCTCAGAGTATGGATGGCTGAATCTACTGGTGGTCGTACGCTCGGAGGATGGAGATGGAGAGAGGTGTTATGGGAGAAACTCTGACGTTCGCTACATGAGTTTTTCAGTTTTTCAGCTGTATACACAATATAAGTACATGGAGGAAAGGGAAACACTAGTGCCAATAGATCAGATAAAATAATCAACTGCTGTTTGTGCTCAGTCATGTACTGTAGGTTTGTGAGTATTGCTTGTAGTCTTACTCAAGTTGCTCCCCAATAACCTGGATTAAGCAGGCGGAGTGTAGACTGCAGCGACTTTGTAATTGTTGTAGTTTTGACAGTAAAATTTGCATATTTAAATGAAGTTTGTTTCCTCTTCAAAGTTATAAAATTACTAATCATCAGTTAAACACTGAACTGTATCCAAAGTGTTAGAATTGACCTTGATTCAATCAGTAAACTATTTTAAAAGTACACAAAGAAAGTACTAATGTTTAGTTTCATAATACTTGATTCAGTGAGAAAGGTTCATCGCACACAGCTGAGACTCGGTCTGCTGTCAGACCAGAGCCTCGTCAAACGTACACACACATACACACAGTCACATATTCACAACACACACATAACAAGCTCTGACGTGCAGCTATATCTCATCTCGGGATCTGTCAGTGTGACACACTGCAGCGAGAAAGCGCCACCCTCCTGTCACCGCAACCAGTCAGAGACCCTCCCCACAGCTCCAGTGAGAAAAGGAGGTGATTCATCGATCCGGGAAAGAACATAGAAAAGGGGGGGTTGTTATCTAATCGGACCATCAGTGAGGAGAGTAAAGAGGAAGGTGTGTGTGAGGAAGATGCGCTGTGTTTATTCATGATGCAGGATGCACACAGCACATGTTCCAGTAACCATCCTTGCCATCTCTTCTCTCTCACTGTCGGGGTCAGTAACACACTCTCGCTGTGCTTCAATATGGTGCCTTGGAGAGGTGGCTAAAAGCCGGATCACTCGGTTTGTGTGTCTGTTCACACACCAAATCATTTTTATGAAGGAGAGTGTGTGCTAAAAACTCCCTTAACCCTTTTTTGAGGAGTCTATGTACTCCCCCCGGTCCACGCATTGCTCTATCCACCCACCCCACATAGAAAACTGCACTCTTGAGCAACTAAACATGATTTTGCTGTGGGGAGGGAAGGTTTGAGGAGAGCAGAGAAACGTAAATGAAAGGTAATGTTGATCAAAATCACATTTTCTTGATGCCAAAGGGGCTGGGGAGGGTGCTGAGATGGGGGTGCCAGTTAGATGTCTTCTGGAAAAAGCCAATTTTTCTCTCCCGCAGGTGAGAGGAAGGATTAAAGATACAAAAAATAAAAGATTATTAATAATAGAAACAAACTCTTCTTTAAAATGTCAAAGTATAATACAAAAATCAACAAAAAAAAGCATAATAGTAGTAAAAACGTTAGTGACTTAAGGGTGAAATAGTAGAAGTGTTAAGTCATACTCAAAGTTATCCCTAATGACACAAAATAAATAAAAGCTGTCAGAGGAGAGGACGTGGTCAGGGCTCTCAGGTGAAGGAGGGTCGTTGCTCTCTCTCTCTCTGTCCCTCTCTTTCTCCATCTCCAACTCTCCAGCTCTCTCTCTCCCTGTCACCTCTCACTCCTCACGAAGCTGCAGGCGATAGCGGGTATGGCGGATCTGGAAGAAGAGCCTCTCCAGCGGCGAGCGGCTCATCCCGGGTAGCCGGTAGTCTTCGCTCTGGCCCGTTCTGCGGAAACCCAGCGACTCGTACAGCTTGTGGGCGGCCAGCTTCACGGCCGTCGTGCCGAGGACCACGCCGGCGTAGTTGTTGCGCATTGCGTACTCCAGGACGCGACGACCCAGCGCCTTTGCGATGCCTTTGCCGCGGTAGCGAGAGTCCACCGACATCCGCCGCAGCTCAACCGTGTTCTCGTCCTCGTGGCCCTGCGCCGCCACGATGCCCACCACACGACCATCGAGCACTGCCACCCAGAAACAGGAACCTAACAGGAGGAAACAGGAAACAAAATCCAGTCTTACTGCGAAAGCAAGAATTATATTAGACATGATTTAGCAGCCTGTTAGCCAAGCTTCGTGTAAACACTGCAAACAGCCAACTGGGATCTCTCCAATGTTAGTGGAGCTGAACCTGCTGAGAGCAGGTGTTTGGTTTTTCTTTATTGTCTACGTTTCTTAATTTTGAGGGTTTTACTGTCTTTGTGCTAAGCCTGTCAGCCTCTCATCCTATTAAGCTCATAGCTCCATATTTTTATTCTTTCCTCTGTTAGAATAGTTGTACATTTCAAAATAATCCATTCTAGGGTAGGCTATCTGCCCCTGTTTGGACCATCTTTCTTCTGATTGGCCACCCATATCAAACAGGAGGTTTGAATAGCAAGCGACCATATTTACTCTCTCTAGGTTGCTAAGAGCAGAAAACAGACTGTCTGAAACCGAGTATTTAGCTGCACATACACTGACCTCATTATTTAACATCACTGTATCCATGTATGAGAGGAAATAATTAACTTTGACATGAAGGTGAAGAACAGAGCCTGTGATGGTGATCTTTTTGTGTTTTTGGATAAAGGTGTCTCACAGTCAGCTGCTCCGGTACACTGCCATGACTTTGATCATATGTCAGACCTCTGAAATATCTCTTGCATGGAACACAAAACAAGCAGTATAACTGTCTTAAACTATTAAACAGGACATGAAAACTATAACTGGTTGCAAAATAGTTGGATGAGGCAGGAACTGATCTCAAGATGAACGTCGCCTTGCATGGCTGTTGTAATGACTTAAGGGCTCTGGGTAGAAAAACCAATGAATGGAAAATAGAAAAAAGGGGATGCAGGGAGCAGCTGAATGAGCAGGTCTGACTGGAGCTTAATAACGTTATCCACTCAGTGAGGACTGCTGATTAAAAGTGCAGGCATGACAGAGCAGTCACTTAAAGCTGACAGCATACTGGAGCAGAGACTCTGATGTCAGATAGCAATTAAAGATGAGTTTTTGGGCCAAAACACTGTCATGTTACAGATGCTTATACACTATCAGGGACTTGCTGCATCTCAGGATTAATCAGACTGATGACAGACAGACAAAGACACTCAACACACGTCCAGGCAGACAAATGAGGTTTGACCGACATAGAAAAATGTCAGCAGACAATGCTCCTCCACCACAGAACCACTAAGAGCCTGAATATCAGCCCGTTTTACCATCAATCTTTATTCCTGCTGCAGTTTGTAAACGGTTCGCTTTGATACAGAGCAATTGTTCCTTTTCCCCTCTGAAACTTTTCAGTGATAATACTTCAGGTTCAGAGGCCAGAAGGATGTGAATCATCCTGAGTGTAATTTAACATTCGTTTAAATGTTTCTGAGGTAGAAACTTGTGCTATTCATGATGTTTTAATGACACTTTTAGGAGCCTGGAAGCTTTGTGACTTTTAAACCCAACATGACAATGCATGTGCCCTTGCAGTAATCTTTCAAAGAAAAAGACTTTCTAAACCTTCTGCTGTGTTGCATACCAGTGGTCAGATAACTAACATCAGCAGCACTTATTCCATGTGCTGGCAGTGTTTCTGTGGTTTTGTACTAAAATGCCATCTGTTTGTGACAGACAAAGTAAATCTGACTGTTCTGTGACCGGCAGAGGCCGACCTGCGGACAGCAGAAATCTGCCTCCATCTGTTCACGAGCTCTGAATCCTAACTCTCTCTCTTTGTCCTTACTCTCACTTTTTATGCCGTTACACACAACATCTCCCTCTTCTCTGTTTGCTGCTCCCTCACACAGACACGCACACTAAACAGGCGGTGAAATTGACATCATGCATCAGTCCCACGTGTTCGCGAGGATTTGATGGCCCTGCAGGCTTGTGTTAAGCTGATCCAGAGGCTTCTGTTAGCGAGTCAAACAACTGTGGCAACGGGCAGCCCCCAAGTGATCCCCACTCTCCTAGTGCTGACATTATAAGCTGGAAGCCCCTCGAGTTTCCCCAAGTGTGGAGATGTTGCAGCCAAATTGGATTTAATTATCGGATATAGAAACAATGATTTGAACACTTTGCAGACTAGAAGCGATAGATCAGAGATTTTGTCTGCCTCTCTGGAAATGTGGGTCAGATGACTGTGCAGTTTGCTGATATCACAGAATATCACAGGCTATGTTGCCAAAAGTATTTGCTGAACTTGCGTGACATCTCATCCTTAATCTATAGAGTTTAATATGATGTTGGCCCATCCTTTACAGCTATAACAGTTTCAGTGCTTCTGGGAAGTCTTTCCACAAGGGTTAGGAGTGTTTATGGGAATTTTTAACCATTCTTCTATAAGCACATCTGTGAGGTCAAACAATGATTTTGGATGAGAACACGTGGCTCACAGTCTCTGTGATTCATCTCAAAGGTACAGTGTTGGGTTGAAGTCAGGATTCTGCCGGCCAGTCAAGTTCTTCCACACCACTCGCTCATCCATGTGTTTCTGAGCCTTGCTTCATGCACTGATGTGCAGCTATCTTTTACCAGGAATGGGGCATTCCCAAACTGTTTTTCTAACCAAGAAGAAAAATAGAGGTGAACCCATGGGGTCCCGCCTGAGAAACCTGCAGCTCGTAACTCCTAAGGTGGACTTTGTGGGTCCAAAAGCTGGACCGTTATCTCTACGCAACCAGTCTTAGCTGGTGTATTAAAGGACAGCTTGTTCGTAAAAGGAAGATCCGATCCTATCTGAAAAACTGGTACAAGATGAGAACATGTTGGAAACTTAGCAGTTTAAACAGACAATTTGGGAAACGTGTCCTGATGACCTGAGGAGTGTGGCGTGTACGTATGCACAAAGCAGTGCAGCCTGGTTTGACTGCCCGCCTTGGAGGCTGTGTTTTTTTAGTGCTTGTTAGCAAATCTAAGCATGCATAGTAATTACACTAAGATGGAAACACACTCCTGTGTGTGGGCAGGGTAGTAGAGCCTCTCAGAGCTTCTAGCATGGCTTTACTTCACACCCATGGTGGCTTTCTTTTAAGACAGGATGATGGCGAGCTCTCTGAGTCAAAGACTTTCCCTGTCTTAGAGTTTGGAAGGGTCATCATAAAAATATTTGAGGGCAATAGTTAACTAAAGCTGTAAATATCTGTCTTCTACACGCTTCCACTTTTCTGCTAAATATGATAAATAACAATTAATTTAGTCTTTCAAGGTATCACGAGTTAGAAAGAGGGAGTGAGTGAAGGAGGAACTCGCTTTGAGAAAAGCGTTAAGCTCTCTGATGCTCCCGCAGCTGTTTAAGAGTGGAGCGGTACTACAGTGTACCGCCTATGTTTTGGTGTGTGAGCGAGTGTGTGTAACTGGAAGGTTGTATGAATGAGGTTACTCAGTCAGAAAAAGGAGTTAGTCAAAGAGAGCAAAGAGGAACAAAAAAAGAAGAAGTCATTCAGCTGTCCTGTGTGAAAGACGCAGCAGCAGAGGAGGAGGAGGAAGGCGAGCATCTGAGTTAACAGTAAATGCGATGAGACTGAAAGGATCCATTATTGCTGCTAGGGCATACAAACGCAAAGGAGGGGGTCTGCCATTATTACAGGGGGAGTGGGGTGGGGGTGGGGGGTCACGGAGAATACAGATGATGTCAAGATAAGAAATAGATTGAGCAGAGAGTGAAGGGTGAGAAAGGGAGCAAGAGCTCTGAGTTGTGGAAATCTTTCTCTCACAAGTAAGAATCTGATTACTGTATTCTTAATGCGGCGGATCTAATTTCTCTCAGTAGCTCAGTAGATATTAATAATCCTCCATGCATGCGCGTGGGAGTGTTAGATACTGGCTGATGCTGTGATATGAACCCTCCATTAAATTTTAAAAATTACACACATACCTACAAACTACATGAGCACATAGACAGGAATGGGCTTTATTGTGTGCAAGATGATTGTCCTGGAGGCCTAATATGGTAAGGGCTCCGTCTAGACGCTGCCTCGCTCTGCTGGAGCTCACTCTTCTGTGAAGCGAACACCGTATTAACGCTTTTTGGGCGAAAGATCGGCGGCGGCTTGGATTTGGGCGTGTTTGCTAATTGTTTAGGCTTCTAGTGACCAAAGTATTTCTTTCTATTTCCCTGCAGAAGGCGTCTCATTGCTGCAGGGAACATTAAAGTCAATTTAAGCAACAGTGATTTATGGCTTTGGATTGAAAGTGTCGTATCGCTGCACGATTAATCCGGCCCCGCCAGACATTACATTTCGCGCTTCTGTGGGGAATGAGATCTCCCTGTGGTATTCATCAGGTGCCTATCAGACTGTGTTATACGATTATTTTTCTTCCCGACAGTTCTGGTCACATTTTGTCACTTGTAGTGCTAAAAAAACACACACATATGTTGCGTTTTGTTCCACTGGGCACATTAGCATAAGTGGTCCACATATGGTTAACCCGTTATAGCCCGAATCATGAAATAAACGCCAGAAACTACATTTTTTTGAAAATGACAAATTAAAAAACATTAATTAAACATTAATTTGCACATATGAGTTTCAATTTGTAGCATTTTGCATTATGTTTATATGGTTGGGGGGGGGGGGGGAGACCTGGGGGGTTCCAAGTTATTTTGTATATATAAAAATCCCTTAATACTGTTTTATTTTCACTTTAAAGCAAAAAGACTTAAGGCGGAGTCTCTGTAATGCACTCACACACAGATACACTGTACTCCTCAGGTCAGAGTGCATGCTGGGAGTATGGATTAACCTGTCACGCACAACCCCACACGTCAGCAGTATCTTCCTTGGCCACGGGCGACGAATGCTGAGAAGAGATGACTGTCACACAAAGGACACGGTTTCCAGATGTGCGCGTGAGCACTCATCAATGCAAAGCAGACTGATGCGCCTACGTGTGTGTTGTCACGCTTCATGAGCACACACACAGAGGAACTCATTACGCACGCCCGACTGTTCGTCTTGCCGCCTGCCTGTCCGCCAGCACGTCTCCATGTTGTTTGTACGCAAGCGTGCGAGTACGCGTCCTTTTTCTTGCACACTTGCGCTTTAATGTGTACGTGGCATCCATCAGCGTACAGCTGCTGCTCCGACTGCCCTCTCTCGATCTCTCTCTGGTTTGATTCTCGGGGTCAAAGGTCACCCGTGTGGGCTTCACGACCGAATGCAAAATGTTAATCTAACCCAGAGGTGGGCGATTAATCTTCCTGTCCGAGGGGCCACGTGAGAATCTGGGACTGTTGAGCTCAATAAGCTGAACTCAGTTCTGCTCAATATAATAATTTTTTATCTCTTTTTAACGTTACTGGAGCTCAAACCTATTACATCTACATTTATTGTTCCTTTAGAAATCGCGACCCTTAAACTGCAGACTCAGTCTTAATCTTCATGCACGTAGTCTCTCGTCTATTGATAACAGGCTCCTCTGTAATGAGCGAGTCAAGACAGCGAGAAAATACACAATGCGAAAACTAATGAAGCCGCTGACACGCCATCTAGTCTCTCTGACGAGCACCTTTGTTCGCCATTGATTTAAGCAGAATGTAAGACAAAAGCCGGAGGTAGCGAGACTGCAATCTATTATTAATGATGGGATCGACTTCCTCAAAACACTGAACCGACAAGTGGCAGATGCTCACGTGTTTTCAGCGTGCAGGAAAAATTAAGACAAGCGTGTATTCTCCAGGTGGTATGCGTCCAGCAGAGCCTTTAAAGGAATCGTGCTTATGATGGTACTTAAAACTAAAACATGTCCTAGTATTTAATCAGATATATATTATATTTTTTAAGTAATGTGTTATTTATGTGGGCACAAACCCTCAAACTGGTAACGGAAGGTGTAAGTTTAAGGACATCTAGCTCCAACATTAAAAGTACCAGCAAGGCTTTGAGGTGGTTTCTAAGATGTGCTGAAAATATTTTGAACCTGGGACAAAATATGTGGATAAAAGCAGTCTGAGCCCCACTCAGCTGATTATGAAATCAGAGCAGCACCAGCTCTGAGGGCAAAGAGTTTTCATGTCTGCTTCTTCTGGAGCGCAGACATAACAGCGTGCCACCTGCACCACTGAAGGCCAAAGAGGCGTTTGCGTATTTTCAACAAGTCAAATATGGACTTTTCTAAGCGACGCTTCCCCGGTGTTGACTCGAGACATGAAAAAGCATTCACTTGTGGCAGAGATAAAATGGCATACAAGGTTGATTTAGCTTTTTTTCTGCTGTGGAAATTGTATTAATTTTTCTTTGTTTAAGTGGAGAAAAGTCTAGTTTTTAAGTTGTGAAGCAAACCTGGACGTGTGCAGTCTGAGAACAGCAGTCACACAGTGATGTAAAGGAATCAACATGATCCGATTCACTCTGTGCTCCTCTCTTTTTTCACTTTCATTTCCCACTCCCAGCAGAGTACTGCCAAGCCTTGTTATACTTGAGGCCGCTTCCTTTGAAAAAGGGAGTTCTTCCTCCCCACTGTTGCCAAGTCCATCCTCATAGAGGACTGTAGTGTTGTTGAGGTTTTCTCCCTAATATTAGGTCTCAGTCAAACAAACTTAGGGACTGATAAACTGTTTACTGTAGCCAGTAAAGAGTGTTTTTCATTTCCCTTCATGACCAAAGACATTACTTTGTGTCTGCCAGAATTCTAGATAGCCCAGCTGTTCCACCACACCTGCTCCCCTTCAGCACAGATGAAGTATATAGGAAAGGAAAAGGAGGAGTGATACAGGTGTGAGGGTGAAAAAAAAATCCCAGAAAGATTAAGGAATAGTAGAGGGAAGCATCCAAAGAAGCTCATTAAACTAAGATATCCCAGCTGATGTGCATGAAATATCCCATAGAGGTTCCTTTGTGTGTTGCAGTTTCATTTTGGGCCACAACTGGACATGACAATCACAACATGGGCTGGACGCTTCGGTTTAAAATAAAATACATGTCGCTCATACTCTTCTCAAGTGCGATACCAGTCAACAAAAACACTCCTGTTGTGGATGCAGACTGTGCAGACTACAGTAACAACCAGCTGAGCCCAAATTTATTGGGAATTTTAAAGTGATAAGGAAGCTAAACTGAAATTTGTAAAGAGCTGTGTTTGGCGCAGAGGCCATGATTGTGACTCATCTGGTCTATCTGCTGGCCAGCAAGCCCTAGATTTATCTTCCCTCCCCACACGCATAAAGTAAATGCTATACTTTACAACACCCCTCCCTCAGATGCCCCGTTGTCTCACCTCTTTCCCTCACACACTCTCTCTTATACTCTTTCTCCCTCATTCTGTCGTTCAGTCCTAAAATAAGGACAAGTACCAGCAGAGGAAGCTGCGCCCTCACCTGCAACCGAATGAGCTCAAACCTCCCCCATCCCTCTTCCACACACATGCATAAATGTATAGACACACACATACAGGGCTACAATGAGATGAGCAGGTATTTTAATGTCCGCTGCCTCGATGAGACCCTGCAGTGATCATGACGCCTCATTAAACAGCCGCTATTAATGAGCGGGTATCTCGCCTCACCAGGGAGCTTGGTTCAGTGTCTGCTCACACCCTCATTTCATTACACTTGCTTTTTAGGCTGTAAGTGGCTTTAGGATGACCTAAAGTGACACATCAAGTAACGACTAAAGAGGGGATAAATGATCCGACTGCTGCCGGGACTTTTTTAATTACTCCAAAAAGAAGTCTTTTAGCATGCTTTGACTGCTTTGGAGATCTTTGGGTTTGAGCAGTAGAAAGGCTTAATAATGGCAGCTATAAATTGCACATTAGTGCACAAATAATAACTGTAACGAGCAATCAGTCACAAAGCTGGGTTTTGGTATCTCTTGGTGTCTCTCCAACATGTAGCAAATAATAGTCTCAGCACTAAACTTCATTATATTATAGCCCAGCTGGGTTGTTTTTACAAGTTACCAAAAGTTTTAGCTGCTACTTTTTGTTAAGAAACAAAAAAGATTTTAAACTTTCCAAAATGAAATGACTAGATGTGGTCAAAAAGAAAAGTTTGTCGAAAAATAAATAAAGTCAGCTTTTATTTCGCCTGTATCTGTTAAATAGTTTCTGTAGCTGGTTAGTCTTTTGTATCTGCGCTCATGCTATACGTTTCTTCCTGCTAAAAGGGAGTTTTTGCTCCCCGCTGTCACCAAGAGCTTGCCCATGTGGGACTGCCAAATTGTTGTTTTTTTCTCTCTAATATTACAGTGCTGAACATTGGCGGGGGGGGGGGTCATGATCTCTGTCTAAATAAATAAATAAATGTGGGTAAATTCCCAGATGATTAAACATGCAACTATTTTGCTGGTAATACCTGAAATGAGTAAAGAAAATCAACAGCCTATTTATGCAGATAATTCATAATTTTATTGGGGGGGGGGGGGGGGTTATATTGGTTGGGTGTGATTATTGAGGGGGGGTCATAACCCCCCTAACCCCCCTGGAAATTACGCCCCTGACCTTGGGGCAGCTGTTTTTCCTGATTGGTGCTATATAAATGAAACTGAATAGAGGAAACGGATTAAAATTTACATTACTTCACAGGGTTTGTTGAGTACTTTTAAATGCTGTTTTTATTTAAGCTTATAAACATTATTGTGTGTTTGAGTGCAAATCAGATAATTTTTGAAATCATCAATCAATCAATTTAATTTCAATTAAGTGGCATTTTTGTACCAGATCTGTCCAGGGTGTACCCCGCCTCTCACCCTATAACAGCTGGGTAAGATAGCCCACCACAACCCTGAATCGGATGGATGGATTGAAATAAGCCTCCAGTCTTTATTTGAGACACACGTACATATTTATCCTCTCAACCATTGTTAGCTCAATTTACTTCACAACCTGTCTGCCTGCTCTCACACACACACACACACACACACACACACACACACACACACACACACACACACACACACACACACACACACACACAGCATTACAGGTCTAATGAAAGCAGTGACAGCTGGCCTTAAGAGGCTGCAGAGTGAGTGATCACAGGAAGTGAGAGTATGAATTAGTGTAGTTGTGCCATGTGGAGAGGGATATGTGTCTTCAGTCAGGAATCGCTTTTCTTTTATTACTCTGTGGACTTGGCTTATTGGAGTTTATTCCTTTTATATTTTATTTCAGTGTCACGAAGAACTCCGTGTCTTCCTGTGTTTGGCTCTATCTTTCTTCTAAAGCAGCACATCTCATACATCCCCATCATTCAAGGTGAAAAAGAAAACAAGCATTGTGAAATTCAATGCTGAGTTTCAAACTATTTGACCTCCCACATTCAGCAAACCGTCTCTCAAAACACAGAGAAGCCTCGAGCACCAGACACACACTCAACATTGTATCACTTCCTATTTGAAGTCCTCGAAGACACACACACATTATTGAACACAAAAGTCCTTATCTCATCTGTTGCAAACTCTTAAACGCTCCCTGTCAGACCCACCCACACAGACACAGCTAACTCGTTAGCTACTTGGCTCACGTAGAGAGCTACAGTCCACAGAGTTGGTGTTTGCATGGTTGTCAAGTAAACCTCAGAGATGAACTCGTGTTATTTATCTTGTGATTTATTCTTTTGCTGTTATCTGCTGCTAACAAGCTAAAATATGGCATGATCATGTTCTTTTTTGTTTTTAGACACTTTGATTATCTTATTGAAACTTTCCTTATAGGACCCAGTAGGTTGATTTGACAGTTTATTGTCCAAGTCCTTCTGAAATTCAGGGACGATAGCAATATAGGTGTTCAATAAGAAATATAGTATAATAACAACAACTAACCTGTTTGTTTTGTTTTTTTCATTATTCTCATTTTGTACCAGGGAAAAAAATTAATTATCTTTTTTTTTTAACTTAAATGTCTGGGGGGGGGTTTTCATCCCTTAATCACTGTTTTTAAATATTAAAGCAGCAGCAAATGAAATGCAACAGATAAATATCATCCAAGTGCCATCAGAAAATGTCGTTATGTGCTTATAGTGTCGTAGCTGTCAACAAACCAACACCATGTTTGGCCAACGTTGCATTAAAGAGGGCTAATTACTGTTATACATACAGTGGGCTGTGTGCATGCTCATGTTTACTCTTAAACTCTCTTAAAGTAGCTTTGCATTATTCACAGTTTAATATAATCCTTATTTATCTTATACTTAACCTTGGTGCAGTCCCTCAGTGCACCCTCCCCCTTTAAGCCAACTTTTTTTTCATTGGCTGCCCCTCACAAACAGGTTTGAACAGCAAGTCGGTGGGCTTTTGTGCTCACAGCCAGAACTGTGACCCTGAGATGACCATATTAGGAATATCCCCTCTCTATGATGTCATAAGAAACCAAAGAGTGCAAATAATCAAAACTATGCAGGCTTCCTTAAATTAATACACATCCAGTTTTCATTAAGCAGTAAAGTGTGTGTTTGCATTAGAGCCCGTTCCTCTTAGAAAGAAGCTGACTTATATGATCTGTTTTCAGGGCCTTTAAGTTCAACAAGTTCCGCGTTATTGGCCAAATGTTTCCTCCTCTATATAACCACGCACCCCTACGTGCCATGCCATTCTGTACACACTTTAAACAAAGCACCACAGTGACGTCAGCGGTGCCTCTCCATCAGGACCGCGTGCTGGTACCCAGGTGTTCATCCCCGTGGGCCCATTCAGAGTGCACGGATATAATCATTAGCATTGTCCAAGAGCAGTGGTGCCTGACCCCATCTAAACCATCACAGCCCTGCAGCAATAATGGGAATGCTAAATTGCATTTGTGTATGCACTGGATTACCAAGCCAAAGGGCACAATGTCAGAGAGAAGCAGACAATGGTGGGGGGGCAATTGATGAACACCTGCTTTTTATATTTGCCACGTGGTCTGGGTTAACAGGGAATAAATGTGTCGAAGAAGTTAACAAGGCAGGGGAATGTCTGAAAAAAAGTGTGTCACACGTGTACGTGGCTGTCCGTCGGTGCTGCCCGGAGTTAAACTCCCGAGGAGAATGAATAGTCAGAGATGACACCAGAGGTGGATTGATTTTTCCAATTAGAAGCTTTAGTGCAGGAAATGAGCCTTGCCGACACCGAGTGTACTGCAGAAAGTGTATCAGCAGTCTCCTCTGCACGATCAATAGCCCTGTGATGCCACCCCCACCCGCCCCACCCTTTACTCCCCGCCCCCTACCTCAGTGTCCAAGCAGAGCCCAGAGAGGAAGCAGAGTGGGGGAAGGAGTGGAGACAGAGATATGGGAGGAGGGGTGGGAAAGCAGGGAGACGACCTGCATATTTGATGATTTGCCTCTGCATCGCCTGAAGACTCTTAGACACAGCTGTGTTTAAAAACAGCGTTTTTGGTTTTTTGTCTTGTTAAAAGTTACAGGCCCAAACTTTTCAGTGCGCCAATGCATTTTTTTCACCCACTAACTGCGTGCTGGTGATGGTGGAGCACTGGGAACTGACAAAACCACACACATTGTGTGTGTGTGTGTGTGTGTGTGTGTGTGTGTGTGTGTGTGTGTGTGTGTGTGTGTGTGTGTGTGTGTGTGTGAAAACAGTGATGTGTTCCCTGCCTCTTACCTGTGGGTTTCATGTAATATGCATCTATGTCAGCCATGTCCGTGTGCAGAGCACAGTCCAGATAGTTCTGGATAACTTTCCTGCTGTAGTAGTAGCGCGCACCCATGAGAATGAGGGGTGCACAACAGGTCAGCGTGAGGGATTTGGTCATGTAAAAGCACATTACTATGGAGAAATGGAAGAAAAATAAACAAAACCTGTCAGAAGAGAAAATCACATGTTTGATTTTTGCCGGACCCGTACACACACACATACACAACAAGACATCTGTAAGCATTAATATCAGGAACAGCTGAATCAAATATTTGGATAATTTTTCACACAAACCCGCGTTCATCAGACATTTTCTGGGAGACAAAAGTTAACAGAACGACAGAGTTTGTTCTGCCTGAGGAGAGCGTATTAGTGCTGGATTCATCCAACCAGTGCAGTCCATGTTGGGAGTTATTAGTAAGATGTAACGCTGGGGGGCGCAAAGGGAGACAGAAGCAAGCAGGATGGATGCTGCGCGTAGCATGTTGCGTGCCATGCAGTAACCTAGTTGCTACTTTGTTCGCTCATTTGCACTCCAGGTGGAGCGAAACAGAAAGCGCTAAAATGCGCGGGGTAGTAAGCTTCCGCTCAGACGAGGTTTTCAGTATTCAGGATCAAATTTGGTTGGAAGGATCGAGACAAATATCCAAACAACAAAAAGAGGGGGGTATGTGAAGCAGATTTCATGCGATTTTTTATTCTTTAATGTACGTAACCGTACATGTTGTGACGCAAGACGCGTTTACCTAAACCGGCAACATCAACAAAAAGCCAAACGAGATGTGGCGCATTGACTGCTGTGTAGGGGCGGAGGTGGTGGTGGTGACGAGGCGGCGACTGGGGGGGAGTGCGTGCGTGCGTGTTCATGTGTGTTTGTGTGTATTTGGCGGCGCGGCGGGGGAGTGCTTTTTGGGTACGTGCGCGCACCCTCTGGGCCAATCCTCAAATTCATTCAGTCATTCATTGAAGCACCGGCATGTCATCACATCGGTTAAACACATGCACCATGCCGCCTGCCATGCCTTTTGTTGGCGTGTAGGAGCAGCGTGGCCGGTGTGGCACAGTATGAGGCGGCTGCTGCTGCTGCTGCAGCAACAGCCTTTTTCTCAACTTAACTGCACATCGCCCACAGAGCCACGACAACAAAGAAGCATCAGATTTCTGCATGATTTTGAAGGCAAGTTCCTCAAAGGAATCGCTTCAGGGCGCAGACCTAATAAAAACGCGCAACAGCGACATTTACCTGCGCACATGAATCCATGTTAGAGGTTACATTTGAAGTTTTTGAGATGCGTATGACCAGAAAAAAAAGTTGGTCTGAAACACACATAAGCTGCACGGCACACGGAAGTGTGAGGGTACTTACTTGTCAGAAGAACGTATAAAAACTGGGTCTTGGGCTGCTGCCAGAGCCCCCTAAAAGCTGTGTTGGGTATCCTCTCCATAATACCCTCGTAAAAGATGCGGCGTACCTCCTTTTGATCCCCGCGCTCAAACTCGCGGATAAAAACCACGTCTTTCCTCACATCCTTGGCCTCGGCGGGGTTCAGAGGCGTGCTGGACGGAGGAGAGCTCCACAGGATCGACTCTTTTTTGGTCCCATGTATAGCATCGTGTTCATCCGCAACAATTTTAGTCTCGCAAACCATTTTGGGAGACGAACAATGCATGCAACTGGCCGCAAGAAGAAGAAGGAAAAAAAAGTGCAGTTCGGAGAGAGGGAGGGGGAAAAAGAGTGGGTAGTAATGATAGTGGGGGAAAAATGGATGATTCGTGAGATTTTCTTAAAAAACAGCGAAACGATGGAGGGGGGGTAAGACGAAAGGGGGATGTTCTGCTGCAACCCTGAGCGTTTCCGAAGACCAAGACTTGCCGGTGTAAATCGAGCGGTATTTATAAGCGAGCAGGGCGGGTAGATTCGGGTTCACGGGGTTGGGGTGGTCCTCCGGCTGCACAGATTGGTAGAGGCAGTGCGCTGTTAGATGCTGATGGACGAGGGAGGAGGGAGGCTCGCTCATTCCCTCCGCATCTGAGCAGGCTTATGTATGTGTGCCAGAGAAGTGTGTATTTTGAGAAAGTGGGCCCGCGACGAGGAGGGGAGGGGGTGCGATGGCGAGATTGCGTAGAGAGGCTGCTTCTGAGCAGTTCTGTCTTCGTGCTGTCTTACAATGAGGAGGATCCCCGATTTTGTGATATACAGTGGCTGCGAGAGATGCAGCACAAAGGCGCAAGGTAAAGCGGGGGCGATGCGTAAAACAGGAGGAAATCATAGCAGAGGGGAGAGTGCAGATCAGAGGGAGAGATGGAGGAAATAAAACTCCTGTGGGATTTATGAAGTTAAAGGGTGACTGTAGCCGCTTAAAGTAATAAATCTGTGGCAAAAAATGAAAGACTCTTAAGCTGGCGTCACCGTTGCTGTTGCGCAGATAGGAGGCTGCTGTGATAATAAAGGGATGGGGAAATGCCCTGATGTGATACGGAAGCATCAATATCCTCAGAGATTCAACAATAAAGTGTGAAATCAGCTGCCGGTCAGCCTAACGCCCGGCGGCGGCTCTCAGTGGGCTGTGTGCAGCCTCCTCTGCCGGTTGACTGACAGCTCTGCTGCACTGCAGTGATTCCTCCACAGCTTCCCTCCGCTTTGTCGTCCAGCTCCTGTCATACATCACCCCCAACATGGACATCGTGTCTCGGCTTACTGCGCATTTGTAACCTGCCATTAACCGATTTGCCGCCGAGTCGTCGCGCATCAACATCGGCGGCAGCGCCGGCTTTACGCGCGTCCGTGGCAGCTGTGATGAGGATGATGATGGTGATGCTTGGTCTGCTCCTTTGTTGTCCCCCCCACAGCACTCCCTGTGTGTGACTGCGATGGTTATTGTGCAGAATCAGCAAAAAGTTTTATTTAGGCGGTTTCTGAACAATGATTAGACTAAAAAGTGTCACCACCTATTAGAGGAGGCAAAAAACCCACTGAGAACATATGATGATGTCATACACTCTAAAAGTATAACATCCATTCCTTATATTAGTATAAACATTACTGGGCATCACCAAACTATTTCCTGGTGTCCTGCCGAGCCTTTCTCGCGCTATCATCAGTAAAAGTTGAAGCTCAGCGGACGTGGAAGATTTATTTTGGCTCTCAGCTCGCAGCTCTTTGTAGAGCCACAGTCGCATACTCAAAGCAAACTAGTTTGAACTGGATCGTCAGCGGCAACCTGCTATTGATAAAGCTGCATCCACCCCCACTCCCTCCTCTTTAAGGTGTCCCTCCTCCTCCTCTGCTGCTCTCTGGGTGGGAGGAGGAGGAGGAGGACAGGTGGATATCCTGCAGAGTCACAAAGTCTGCTCGGTCCGGACGTTTGCTCTGCAAACATGCGAGAGATGATTTTTCTTTGCACCAGCATCTCCTCTGCAGCGGCTCTCACTGTGCGGGTGGAGGATGCTCTGGGCATGCGCAGTGCTTCTCTTTTTTTTTCCGCTTTTTTCCGGTAGTGCTGCCTTCAGGTGCTGTAGGCAAAGGTAGAAGTTGTAAACACAACATATGCGACACCGTCAAAGTTAAAGAACATAATAAAGATCCGTGTTTATGATCTTTATAAATCTTCTGTTTCATTTCATCCGCTCACTTTGAAGACCCACTGCAATGCAGTTTGTCTGGTTTACTGCCTGCTTTCTATTTTTTGTTTAAATATCTTCACATTAAAAATCAAGAAACACAAAAGTGCAGCAGTAAATGCTGTGTTTTGCATGCACATTAATAACTGCACTGTGCAGTCAGACCTGTAATGAGAGCAGCAGGTGTGTGCTCTGAGGGGGCTCTAATAATGCTCTCAAGACAAAGTTTTAATTGAATGTCCAAAGAAGACTTAAAGGAAATTCATCATTTCAAATAGTCTTTCCACGAGGTCAGAAGTTTAACTGAGACATCGAGCATTGATCAATGAGGTGCAGGTTACAAAGTCTTCTTTTATGAAACATTTCCAAAATGCTACAAAAAAAACAAAAATCATCCATGCATTCTTTTCTGCTTATCCCTTCAGGGTCGCGGGGGTGGGCGGAGCCTATCCCCAAAAATTTCATCCATCCATCCATCCATTCGCTTCCGCTTATCCATTTCAGGGTCGCGGGGGTGGGCGGAGCCTATCCCAAAAAATTTCAGTAGTTACAAAATTAAAACAAAATTAGCACACGATAAAATGTTCAGTTTAATCTTAAACGTGCCAGTTAGAGAGGTATGAACCCTTCTGGTTGCATTACGTGGTCCCCAGATGATGAACCCTGCAGTTTTAGTGACCTCATCACATCTCCTGTGCCATCCAACCAAAATATCAAATTTGACGACCATGCTAACAGCAGAATGGATGTTCACAGGCAATAATCCAGTAATCGAAGTAGGAATTCATATCAAAATTGAAGTTTTTAAATTGATTTTTCTGTGTGATAATTAGCACTGCTGCGTCAGAGCAGCAAGGTTCCTGGTTCTGCCTGGTATGTTCACCATGAGCTTGTGTAGGTTCTCTCTGGGTACTCCAACTTCCTGGAGATGCAAAAGCAGACGTGTTTGGACAGATGGAGTTGAACTGAAAGCAAGAAGTTTATTTAGGCTGAAGGGGGATGATCCAGTGAAGGCAAAATATCACGTGACCAGGACGTGTAGGAGTGAATAGTTGTGCACCTGTCAGTGTTAACTCTGTGATAGACTGGCAACCTATCCTGGACGTACCCGCCTCTTGCCCTATGAAAGCTGGGATAACCTCCAGCACCCTGTGACTCTGAGTAGAATAGTCATAATAAAATAGATGGATGGTGGGAATGTGAAACCTTAAACGGTTAAACTTGTTTTTAGAATCCTTGTAAAGAAATTTATCCTAAATTTATAAACCACAATTTGTGACTTTCTGCTGATGTTCTCTGAACATTTTTAGATCTAATTTTATCCAGTTGCGTTACTGTTTATATTCCCCTGTAGTGTGTGAGTGATCTGTGGGTGGGGTGTGGGTGGTGTCTATGGGCAGTCACACTGCTGTTTGTTGAACTGTCAACATAACAGATCCAGACACACAATAAAAATAGCAGCTAACAATTGTTCTTCTCAGTAAAGTTTTCACAATTATCTCACTCGGAATTAACGATTTGCACCAAGCTTCACTCTAATACAGTTTTTCAGCCCTGCATTATTTGTCATGCACAGTTGCAGCTACTGCAGATTGTATTTTCCCTGGAGTCAGCTTCACAGATGAAGGCATCACGTATGTATCCGTCCTTGTAAGTGCATGGAGGTGTCTGAAGCGCTTATCCTTAATATTTAGTCTCCTTCCTTGTGCTTAGTGTTCATGTAAAATATATGAATACATTTGTCTCTGGAAAACTACACTGAACAAAAATATAAACGCAACACTTTTGTTTTTGCTCCCATTCCCCATGGGATGGACGTAGAGACCTAAAATTCATTCCAGATACACAATATAACCATCCCTCCCAAACAGTGGTCACAAATCAGTCCAAATGTGTGGTAGTGGGCACATCTGCTATATTGAAATAATCCATCCCACCTCACAGGTGTGCCACATCAGGATGCTGATCTGACATCATGAGTAGTGCACAGGTGTACCTCAGACTGCCCACAACAAAAGGCCACCCTGGAATGTGCAGTTTTGTCTCACAGCAAAATGCCACAGATGCCACAAGCAATGAGGGAGCGTGCAATTGGCATGCTGACAGCAGGAATGTCAACCAGATCTGTCGCCCGTGCATTGAATGTTCATTTCTCAACCATAAGCCGTCTCCACAGGCGTTTCAGAGAATATGGCAGCACATCCAACCGGCCTCACAACCGCAGACCTCGTGTAACCACACCAGCCCAGGACCTCCACATCCAGCAGGTTCACCTCCAAGATCGTCTGAGACCAGCCACCCAGACAGCTGCTGGAACAATTGGTTTGCACAACCAAACAATTTCTGCACAAACTGTCAGAAACCGTCTCAGGGACGCTCAACTGCATGCCCGTCGTCCTCATCGGGGTCTTGACCTGACTCCAGCTCGTCGCCGTAACAGACTTGTGTGGGCAAATGCTCACATTCGATGGCGTCTGGCACGTTGGAGAGGTGTGCGCTTCACGGATGAATCATGGTTCACATTGTTCAGGGCAGATGGCAGCTGAGAATGTCCCAGTTCTTGCATGGCCAGCATACTCACCGGACATGTCACCCATTGAGCATGTTCGGGATGTGCTTGACCGGCGTATACCACAGCGTGTACCAGTTCCCATGAATATCCAACAACCTCGCACAGCCATTGAAGTGGAGTGGACCAACATTCCACAGGCCACAATTGACAATCTGATAGACTCCATGCGACGATGTGTTGCACTGCATGAGGCAAATGGTGGTCACACCAGATACTGACCGGTTCTGGGTCCCCAGACCCACAATAGCGCAAAAAACTGCACATTCCAGGGTGGCCTTTTGTTGTGGGCAGTCTGAGGTACACCTGTGCACTACTCATGATGTCAGATCAGCATCCTGATGTGGCACACCTGTGAGGTGGGATGGATTATCTCAATATAGCAGATGTGCCCACTACCACACATTTGGACTGATTTGTGACCACTGTTTGGGAGGGATGGTTATATTGTGTATCTGGAATGAATTTTAGGTCTCTACGTCCATCCCATGGGGAATGGGAGCAGTAACAAAGGTGTTGCGTTTATATTTTTGTTCAGTGTAGATTGTGCATTCACCTGAGCACTAACAGTGTATTTGAATGGTTCAAATACTGAATACTGGAGGTTTAGTTAATATCTCTGTTCTGTTCAGGCCCCTAACATCCTCCTCTGCCACACCAACCCTCTATGCCCTCCTCCACTGCATCCATGAATCTCCTCTGAGGTCTTCCTCATTTCCACCTTCAACACCCTTTGTTCAGTACATCCACCACCCCTCTCTCAGCCTTCCCATTCAACCCGTGCCAACCCTCTGAGACACTCATTTCTCTCTCTCCAAACAAGTTTAACATCTTCAACTAAACCAGCCTTCCTTTCACTCTTGCTGTGATTTTTCTGCCATAAATCACCCCTGAAGCTTGACTCCCAACCTGCACTTCTCTCTTTGCGGCCCATTGCTGTGCATGGTTGACTCCAGTTGTTTAGACTTTGAATGTTTTCATAGCAGATCATATTTTTGAGCCATCGACCTCTAGGTTACGGGTGCAGCACACTTCCACTGCAAAACTCTGCTACACCCACTTTTACCAGCACACTAAAAGTCCCGTTTTTTTCAACCAGGAGGAAAAACAAAGCCGTCCTCAGGGAGGTTAAAAATGCAGCTTTAGCCATTTTTTATTGTTAACATCACTTACTTATTCTAATAAGGTGATCCAGAAAATTGAGATTGCCAGACTTTTAGTCTAAGCATGTAAATGTTAGTAAAGTCAACAACAAAAGTCCTCAAAAGCTGAGAAAATTCAAAAATGTATTGAATTGTGTTGCAGAAATTTTAAGTTTTCTCTACATTTCCATCATTATTTAAAGCTTCACCTTCAGGTCAACACAAATGTCACTTTTAAAATACATTTCTGTCTTTTGCGGCTGGTGCGCTGTGCAACACAAAACAGCAACATGCTGACTGTGACCTTCAAATGCCATCGCACAATTCAGCGTTTTCATCAAAGGAACAGCACGGCTTTGCTTCAGGAACAGAGGCAACCTATGGATTAGAATTCATCTGAGGTTGAGCGCCACAGAGAGCTGAAAGCCCGAAACGTGTCGAACGATGTCTCTGCACAGCGATGTGGCTTTGAGCTCACAGCATCTGCTCTCTTCCTTAAGCTGTTTGTGCCACGAGTGAGTCTGGGTGGACTTTCAGTGGTGCAGGTAAATCTATCAGACACTGCTGCTACAAAGTGCTGCGGCTTAGATGTAAAGTGAATTCAACTTTAATGCTCGTGTTAAAGGCTTTTCTGTCAACGTTTAACGCTTCGTACGGACTCTCAGAAGTCAAACGTAGCTCGGTGTTCACTTGTAAACTATTTCCCAATCCCATATTTTATATCACTCTTATAAATAATAATAATTAGCATTCTTCTACCTTAAAGAAAAACTAACCCATCCACTTAATCAGGATATTAAACTTTGGATTAAACTATTAGACTAAATTGCTTCTGACTGGCTGAAAGTCCCACATATTGTTCCAATAATCTCGAATGTGACCTCTGAGTCTGTGCTTCCTTGCAGCTGAGGAAACCCCCTCCTCCTCCAAAGGTCGCACCATGCCGCTGCTCCTGCCGTGACCTCTGACTCCCCTTTCTTTTGGCTACTGGGTCAGACTGGCGGCACTCTTCTCACAAGTTTAAGGCTGAAGCACATTTCCCACAGAGGCCGCATCGACCATGAAACTGATAGACTTGTATGTTAAACTCTGAAATGTGAGTTTGTCAGTTTCATAAAGCCGTGCGTACACAGGCTGCTCTTTCACAGATCTTTTTAAAATTGTGTTTATGAGCCTGATTTGCTTCAAATGGATGTGAATGGACGCCTCGAGTTATTAGAGAAATTAAGACATCATGAGAGGTAAAGTGAAACTCGGCACACGCGGGGGTGAAAGAGACGCTTTTTAATGACCTTAAAATGTGCTGCTGAATGTGAGACGTAATGAACATGGAGTGTTTATGGTTAGGTGCACACCCACGCATTTTTCACCTGCATGGTGTACCCAGGAAGGAAATCCTATAAATGTCAGAGACATTAACAGGATATAGGAAAGCCCTGATTCCAAGAATATTTCCTTATTAGTGAACCAAACAGTGCTTTAAACTAACTAAATACATTTACTCAAGTACTCTACTTAAGTACAAATTTGAGTTCTTTTCTTCTTCTAACCCATTTTCACTCCTGCTCCACACACAGTGTTTCACTTACCATTTAAATAACGTCGAGATTTCTGCACGAAAAGGTTAAAAATGTGACCTGGAGCGCTTCAGATAAAGTTTCCCAGTACTTTACTGGTCAAACTGGTAATAATCTACAGACAAAATCATCAAAAAACCAGCCACGGACACTTTTCTGCACTGATTATCTTACAACATGTGGCACTAAATGAGGGAACCTCGCTGCCACACACTCGGTTTGGTTTAGTCTTGTGTTCCGTTTTGATTAATTCATGCTTTTGTTTGAGGTGTATGTGAGATATTAACCACGCCCACGTGGGTGTGGAGAGTCTCCTCTTGGTCCGGCTGCCAGCTATTTGGAGTTGATTATTGGAGCGAGATAATTGGTGTGGGCTTGGAGGAAGACCAAGAAAGGAACTTTGAAGCGTTACTTGAGGAGTTTGTCCTACAGTTCTGTCAGAGAGGCTGTAGAAGCAGGGCTCAGTGAGCTTTGTTGAGCTTGAGCTGGAATGAATTTGGCTTTCTTATATATTTTTTTATCTGCTTCGCTTATGCAGAACCAGTAATCTGGTTGGGAGACTTTTAGTTGAAAGTCATCTGAAGGAGCCACGTTTTCACCGATTCTTTTCTTTACAGAATGCTAGTGCAACATAAAGTCTGTGCTGAGGGGAAGATGATTTATCTGTGGAAGCTGTTAACCGTTCTCTTTGACAAATCTTACAGAGATCGCTCTGAAAAGGAGAAAATATCCAGTGAGCAGCAGTTCTGCCTTGTTGTTGTTAGAGGAGAATAAACAGACTGTTTCAGCTGATAAGAAGTCAGTAGTAACTCGACCACATTTTACAGCACACATATGCAGAAGAGCGTCTCTGAATGCAAATGACCTCCACAGACACTAGATCTCAGTCACGTCAACATGAACCAAACTCTCTGAGCAATGTTTCCAGCACCTTGTTGAATTTGTGCCATGAAGAATTAAAGCAGCTCAGCAGGGGAAAATGATCCCACCTGGTACTAGCAAGGTGTACCTAATAAAATTACCAGTGAAAGCAGTTTAACCTGATCTGGCTTGCAGTTTTAGTAACGTGGGTTTTAGGGGAAGGATGAATTTTTAACAAGCAAAATGATGGAAAGTTTTAATCAAGGAAGCATCCAATTAAACCGACTTTGAGGATGTTGAAGGGAGACGTGTGTCCAGGACGATTTCTCCTTAAATTCAGAGGAAATAATTCAGATTTATGCTCCCGGGACCAAGTGTCGATATTATCCACCCTGCAGAGCAAATTATCTATCCGTGCCGTACAGTATGTGCTTACAATATTGATGGAGGACAAGTTCAGTGCTCTAAACTTAGAGTGTAAAAAGGTCTGTGTGTTTCAGGCATCTGTGCGTGTGCTGGGCTCTGTGAGTGAGCTCTTACCAGAGGCCTGTCTCCCTCTTGTGGTCGCGGGTCAAAGGCTGGAGCTATGAAGTTCTTTAGGGACAAACAAGGCATTAGATCGTGTAGGAAACACAACGTTTCATTGCCAAGATGTCCTGAGAAAATCTCACACAGCTGCTCTGAATAATGACACTTTTAATTCGACCACACAGCTCAGTAAAAATTAATTCAAATAACAAAAGGCCACATAAGATGTAGTCGACTCTACTGAACCTGAAAGTTGGGAAATTCTTTTATTACAGCAATCCAAAAGCACGAAACACATTAAATAAAACACATAGAAAAAATAAAATTAAAAAAATTGAACTGAAAATAAAATAAGGAGACTCAGCGAGTGAAAGCAAGTAAAAGAAAACACATGAACACCAAAAAACGTTGTTAAAAGCTGGATGTAGGAAAAAGTAACTTGTGTTTTATGTTTCTTTGTTACATGTCTTGCTGTAAAGTGAAGGCCGGCCTCACGCTTCTGTAACATTTCAGTTTCAGTCTTCAGAACAGATGCAAAAAAACTGGTCTCACTGCTTTGTGTTTTTAACACATCACTAGCGGCAAAAGTGGCTTTAGAAACAGTGAACGCTGCAGTAGCACTTGTGCTTTTCATTAGTCAGCAGAAGACTGTGGGCTGCATCTCATCACACGTTGTTAACTTGGTGCTAGCAAGCAGAAAAGGAGTTAAATTACTAAACACAAACAGCAGCTGTTGAAAGGCACTGAGGGATGAGTGTATTAAGTTCAGTTGTACTGTACGGTCAGGGCAAAGGCTCTGGCAGTGCCACACGTTTTGTTGTTTACACACTTTGCTGATTCCTTTTTTATTTAGTTTACGTTTCTATGTTATTGTAAAAAAAAAAAAAATCATTAGTTTCAAAGACTTATGAACAAAGATGGAGCAGCCAGGCAGAAGGAGAAGAACTCAGAGAAGATTCATGGATGCAGTGAAGGAGGACATGTAGAGGGTTGGTGTGGCAGAGGAGGAAGCTGATAGGGATGAGGACTGAAAACATCTTCAAACACTGGTTTCTTCCAGTGTTTCAGGAGCAACTTAGCAACAGTCTGGCCATTTTCAAGCATGATGGAGCGCCGTGTCACGATGCACAGACAGTAACTAAGAGGCCTGGACAGTAAATGGTAAGTATTTATATAGCGCTTTTCTAGTCCCTAAGGACCCCAAAGCGCTTTACATATGCAGTCATCCACCGATTCACACACACATTCACACACTGGTGATGGTAAGCTACATTGTAGCCACAGCCACCCTGGGGCGCACTGACAGAGGCGAGGCTGCCGGACACTGGCGCCACCGGGCCCTCTGACCACCACCAGTAGGCAACGGGTGAAGTGTCTTGCCCAAGGACACAACGACCGAGACTGTCCAAGCCGGGGCTCGAACCGTCAACCTTCCGATTACAAGGCGAACTCCCAACTCTTGAGCCACGATCGCCCCTGGACAGTATCAAATTAATATTTTGGATTCATGGACAAAAAAACTTACTTGAAGGACTGATAAGGCAAGAATGGATCACCGTCAGTCACATCCCCCACCCCCCATCCTAAAAGAAAAGTATGGTGTAAAATGTCATATGTAAGAATGTGTCTGCTTATCATGCATTTAGTTTATAACAAGCACATCTTCCTTTATGATAAATGATAATAATAAATAAACCTTTAACTTTATATATTTCAGTTGCATTTTACTCAAAATTACTGCTTCAAGCTAAATAAAGGTGAAGAATTTTTTGGGGGGGGTTAGAAGGATTTGATCTTTGTGCCAATAAAAGTCTTTAAAACTTGTGAAATGTTTAAACTGTTCTTTGCTTTATAAAAATGTAGAAAACCCTCTGAATAAAAAAATGAAAGGCCAAATTTGCGACACTCCCAAAGCTTTGTTGCCATGACTGTAGAGTTTAGTGTGACACAGTAAACTGTAAAAACGCTGTGTTTTCATCAGAGAGCTGTTGCTATGATCATTATTAAAGTAATTCTTAGTGCACCCGAGAGGCTCTAAAAATCTCTAACACCTTCCAGGAATATAATTCAGACCGAAACAGCATCATGGAGGTGGATTAACACCTTGGTGAGCGTGTCAGCAGAAAGTGAGCAGTGCATGCTTCACACTGACACGGTTTATCTCTGAGCTGGATTTCCATCAGATCTGAGGGCGTACCTACTCTAACTCATTAAATGTAGACGAGCCGTGTAAAAGGAATTCGGCATGTTTTCACTTCAGGTTCTGAGCATCTGTTTGGTTTTTTGTTAACACTTGCACATTAAAACTGTACAGATTACGACAGCTGTATTACAGATTCTGTGGTAAGAAAAGATTCAGGAGTTTAATGAATTCTACAGAATAGTAACAAAGATGGTGGGAATCTGTAGTAACCCGTACCAATCATACAGATATAGAACAAAACAACATGGAAGGTCCTAGTTCCTATTTATTTCTATATATTTAGTGGGAACATGGAATCTCATGCTGCATCTTTTGCTTTTAGAAATAAATGTCTTCCTGCCCTGTGACAGATAGAACTCCACAGCATCTTATTAACGTGGAAGTCGAAGTCTGAGCTGCTTTAATTTTTCCATCATTTTCGTGTCATCATCAGGTTGATGCTGAGTGCTCCTGTAGTCCTGATGCTCTGTGTAGATCAAACAGACAGTAACAGTGGACTGAAAGTGTAAAGCAGTTTCTCTACAACCTTCTACAAAGCTACATATCTGCACTTGACCCTCCGCGCTGTGTTAAAGCGCTTGGAGCATATTGTGTCACGTAACTTGCAAAACATGAGAAAACATTTCACTGGATGGGACATTTCCCTGTTGTAAGAAGACATCTATTATCCAAATATACTTAGCAGAACAAAGAGTAAATATTTGTTAACAATATTTGTTTGGGATTATTTGCCTCGCCCCCGGGTCTCAGTGAAAGCAGAAGAGCCGTTGAAAAAGAAGAGTCGGGAAACTTCTCATAGAAAAAAGATATTTCCTGCCACATAAAGATCAGGCGTGGATTGACTCTTCATTCTGTGCATAAATAACATTCAAAGCGTTCAACAGTCTGTCATCTTATCAAGAGTCTACAGATGTGATCAAGGTCCTGACTGTAGTCATCAAAACTAATCGTGTTTAATCTGAAACATTTCACACAGATGTCTGGAGAGATTTCAGTCAGTTTATCCGTTTATAACAGTGATCTTCTTGGGTCAAACCTGTGGGCCTTTCTCTGTATAGTTTGCATGTTTTCCATGTGCTTTCAGCTGACTCCTAAACCTGCTTCTCTTTGATCGATGGGCTACATGTCCATGTTGTACCGCACCTATCTCCCAGTGTCTTCTGGGATAAGGTCCTGGCCCCACATAGGCATGGGACATCTTTAGCCCTCCTCCCTATTACACACATTTAGAAAATGTCCCACATTTTGTTTGACTCTCTTATCTGCAGGACAGACTTGACTGAAGTCCATCTTTTATTCACTAGATGTAAAAGAAAACCTGTCATCATGAATGACGTGTCACAAAGTCACAAGACTTGGAATACGATGAAAACACAAATAAATCTCTGGAAAAAAAAACGAAATACAGAATTTGTAACACATGTTTGTCCCACATAAGCATTCACTCTGTCCCACATTTAGCGTGTTGGGATCTTGTTGCTTTAACCCACACTGTCTGTTCTGATAGAGACAAAGTGATCTTGACATTTCTTTATTTTTTGCTGCTTGAATGATGAAGATTCTGGGTTTGAATCTGCTCCTCTCCGCGCACCTCTGCGTCCTATCAGAGTCTGAAAACGTACACGTATCATAGATAGACTCACCTCAGTGAACTGGATAGATGTCATTAGTCAAAGGTCAAGGTAACGAGTGCCAGAGCAAAGGTTCTTACAGGCTAAAAATAAACAACATATAAATTAAATATGTTCTATCAGGACCCAGTAAAAAAAACATTCAAACATATTTAGCAAAAAAAAGAAATGTAAATATTTATTTTTCCTCTCGTGTATTTGCCTTGCCCTCTGGGCTCAGCAAAGGTAAGCTGAAAGTTGGAACACCTGCAACACATCACAACATTAACAGCAACAAAAAACAGTATTATGCAGGACTTTTTCTTTAAAGTTTAGTGAGATTTATCAACACAACCAGTCTGAGGAGGCATTAATGTAAGATGTTTATGTCTACGTACTGTACTCTTGCCTTAATAAATATGCCTCCTTTACATGATGAATCAAAGTTATCATAAAGGTTATCACACCCACAAAAAAACTCAAACTAAATTAAATGGAGAAAACAAAAAACACGTGAATCTAAAGCTCTGCTGCAGAGGGCTTCAGCCCACTTTCACCTCTGAGTGTCCATCTGATCAGTGTTTGAAGTTTATTGATGATGTTACTGTGTTTCTCTGCACTGCATGTGAGCACGAGGTGCAGCAGATACCTCGGAGCACTCCTTGTGACCAAAAGAGGCGTAGAAACTTTTCATTGGACGAGCTTTTCTCTAAAGTAACAGGACAAACAAATGCACGCCTCAGAAGAGTATATAACTGAAGTCAGACAGTCAGAAAACATCTAACACCTTAACTTCTGCTTCTACTCAGCGACTGACACAGAGTAAAGGTGAGTGTAGTTCCTTCATTTCTCCCACTAAATCAGGTGTTAAATATTTAAAGAGCGTTTGGGTGCATTTTTGTAAAGTGTTGAAGTTTCTGGGTTTTGTTTTTAGAAAATGAAGGTCCAAGACTTGTTCATGGGTTTTGCTCTTGTTGCTCTGACCAGTGCAGCACCGATAGAGGACAAAGCTGTATATGATGAAGGTAAGGGATTATTTAAAGCAGAAATTTACTAAGGTGCAGGTCTAAACTTAGAGCTGTTTGAGTGCCTGTCATTTACTAACAGATGTCATCACTCCCACACCTTCTGATTCAGCAGAGTACAACCCTGAAGACTTCGACATAGATCCTACACAATATGAGAAACTCTTACAGAATGTGCAGAGTTACGGCAAAGTTCTGGGCATATCCTTTGACTACGGTGAGCTCCTGGGGACAGAGTTGGAGAATGAAACATTCCTGGCTGCAGGACTCGGGGTTGATGTGTCTGTTGGTGGACTCCTTGGAGATGAGGCGGCCCTGGGTGAAGGCTTTGGAGATGTGAAGTCTCTGGCCACAACCTTTGGATATGCAGAACTCCTAGACACTGAGTTGGGAAGTGACACACTTCTAGTTGCAGGACTTGGGCTTGAGATGTCTGGTGGTGCCCTGGGTGAAGATTTTGGAGATGATGACATACTTCTGGCAGCAGCTCTTGGGGATGAGCCCCTCGGCGCAACCTATGGATATGAAGAGCTCCTGGGCTCAGAGTCAGGAAATGAGACACTTCTGGCTGCCGGACTCAGGGTTGAGATGTCTGTTGGTGCACTCCTTGGAGATGAGGCGGCCCTGGCCAACGGGGAACTCCTGAATGTCAGTGAAGAAGATGTGTTACGGTTCGGCGTGTAACAGATGAGAAACTCATGGAGATCGCTTTGGAAAACCTCAGTCTTGAAGATGTGCTGAAAGCAGCAGGTTCTGACGGTGAAATCAGACCTGATGCTGAATGAGCTGAGAGAAATGAATCCCTCGCTGCACACTGCCTGTATGTCTCAGTATACTTCTCACACTCTTCAAACTTTTTGTTTCCATCATAAAGGGAAAAGATCATAAAGCAAAATAACATTTAATCTCAAGAGAACGTAATCTGCAGTTCACCAAGTGAAGAATGTGATGCTCTGTCATGTTTTTGTAGCTTACATGTTAACATGTATGTTTATCTGCTCTTTCTCTGCAGCTCTCCAGGCTCGTGGCTTCATCGTGGTCATGATCCATATAAGGCAAATGAAGTGCATTAACTGAGGCACTGTCTCAAACATAAGGGACAGTAAAAATGTTTTGAAATGAAATAAAAATATTGGTCTCAGTTTCAAGATTAATGTTCTCTTTGTTTTTATTCTTTGTGTGTCTGTGTGTGTGTATATGAATCTTATTATAATACATCTCAAAAGCCTGCAGAGATTTTGCGAGCAATGTATTTTCTGTTGCTTAACTAAATTTTCATTTAATTTTCATTTATAAATGACGTGAATTTGATCAGCAGAATCAGTTTTTTACATTCCCATAACAGCATAAACATGCAGGTAAAATGTTCTTCATTCTGCATTTAGAGCTTTCGAGTAACTATTGCCTGAACCACGCAGTGAGCAAACAACTGTTGGGTGACTTTACTTAAATATTCAAATAAGAATAAATGTAAATATTGTACGGCAAGAAATTACTGGGCAAAGATTTTATGCGTAGATTAATTTTTAGATTTTGTTCTATTTAGCTTTAATGTAATTTACAGACTTCAGATGCCGACAAGTTCATCTGACATGGTTTGTTTTCAATGACATGGTCTTCTTTTTTTCTTTTTTTTAATCAAGTTAATATGTTCAGGTTTAGTGAAAAAGGATATTAGTCACTGAATGAATTATTTTCCAAAAGGTAAATTATGTAATTCATTGTTTTTAACAAATTTGATTGTTTAGTTTTGATTGATTGTTTGATTGAAGCTGGGAAATGTTGAAAGAAGAACTGGACTTGTTTGTGTGTCACATGATATCTTCTAACTGGTGGACAAAGTGGCTTTCGCCAACAAAGCTGACAAACGGAAGCAGGATTTGGAGGATTTCGCAAAGAAAATGTTTTGGAAGATGTGTACTGTGGCATTTGCACAATCTAACATCTCAGTGTTGGTGTTGTTCATACATTATCAGAATAACATTGGTCCAGAATCAGTGACCCAACTGTCCAATGATGTTCATTTATTCAGTTAGCATTAGCCAAGAAGTTAGCTAATGTTATTGTAAGCTATAACTAGCAAACCAACATAAGTAACTTAAATTTGGCAAACAGCAAACCGAACCTGGCAATATAGTCATTATAATGTATAAATTAATAAAAAACAAAACCAATAGCTAACAAAGCTATGACACCACAGTGGGCACAGTGAGGCTTGATACAGATATCGGTGCAAATTAGTGCAATGAAAAGTTAGTTGTACTAGCTTTTCACTACTTTCTAAAAGTTTTTAAAGTCTTTTTTGTTTATATTGACTTTTGAAAACATTTTATGTTTAATAATATAGTGAAAATCTCATCACCAACATCGGATCCCTCGCAAACAAAACGGAGGAGCTACAATCAGAGATTTACTACATTCCCCATTTCGTGGTACATGTACAGTGACAATAAAGGGCTATTCTATTCTTCTATTCTTCTCTAAAATTGAGCCTTTCCCTCATTGTTAGTATTTCCAGGTTTATAGAGTCATAAAATAACACAATATCCCCTCTGTAGAAACTTTTCACTCTAAGATGTCAAATCATTTAAACAAGAATTTTGAGCTTGATGTTTTTAGGTTTTTAATTTGCCATCTTTTTGAGCTCTAGTCTGAATAAATATGACAAATTAGTACAACTTTCTGAGATTTGGCTTCAAAAATAATGATCTAAGTAATCATCTGGGAGAGCTTCATTGTCTGTCTTTCACCTGTAGTATCATTAAGCAGAGCTGCACTTTGCTTCTTTCTTTGTCACATACATTACCTGCCTGCCTATCTATCCTCAGTGACTTTATAAAACACATAGTACATGACTGAATTATAAACCTCCATGCTTCACATTCATCCTGCCTACTGGTATGCTAAATTCTGGTATGCTAAATAAGTCCCACGGTCACGCAAGGTGAGGAAAATTTTGTGGCAAAGTCAAAGCAATGCCCAAGTATAAAAGAGGGATAAAAGCCAGAGAAAATCCAGAGGATTTTGCTTGCTTGCCCCCCGTCAAAGAATTTCAAACAGCTGGTTCAATGATTCAGGCAGCTTTTCCCGGAGCAGATAAAAGAGAGCTCTGTGGAGAGAGCAAGCCAGCGAGTGAGTAAGAGCGAGAGAGGAAGAAAGTGGAGGCTGCTTGACAACAAGAAGTGAGAGTGATTCAGCGTAAACTCAGCATCCCTGCATGCCTGAAGCTCAATCACTCAAACCAGTAAAAGCCTGACGGGGTGAAGCTGCCTCAGCAGGATGTTTCAGTTGCCTGTGATTGTGTGTGCTGTGGTGCAGTATGAGAGGATTTGCCTCCATTGTGCCCTGCGGTGCGCCGTGATGCCTCAGGCCTGCGACTCCTGCCAGGTGACTGCGGGCACTCCGTGAGCCAACGTAGCTCCTCGGTTTTCCTCTTTCTGTATCTTTTTACAGATTTCAGCCCATCTCATTTATAGATGAGGGGACTACAGAGTGCTGCATCACTGCGACACAGCTGGCAGTCCTTCTTTACTTAGGGCTCCTCCTGCTGGTAGAGATGTGGCACCTACAACAGTAATCCCTGTTGCAAATAAATAGAAAAAAATGTTAGTAATGTAGGAGGAGATGAAGTCAGCTAAAAAAGCACGACCTTTGGCATCTTTGAGAGCCGCATATCAGGTCATTCCATATTTAATCTTTTATCGATCTTCTACTGAGGAAAAGATCGTTTGACAAAGTCTAGACAACATCTAATACGTTTTACAGGGATATGTGTGATCCCCAAGCTCAAGTCCTCTAGCAGAGGCCTGGGTTCTGCACAGTATCATAGATGTTCCTAAAACTGCACTCCTCTTGACGGAGACCTCTGATGTTGTGCTGGGTCTGCTGGAGTTACAGCTCCTTTAATGCTCCTTTGACCACTGGAACCACTTTGGACTTTAACTTCCACATCTGCTCCAGTTCTCAGAAAGCTGATTCTGTTCATCTGGATGAAGCGTTTTCAGTAATAGAAATTTTTCGTCACTCAGCCAAATAAAATACTGAGATGAGGGCCCAAAGACTGAAGTGACACAACATTTCAACTTCGTCCAGATGAACAAAATAACCTTTCTGGAGCAGCTTTACCTGGATGATTGAGAATGCTTCAAGATATCTGCCTCTGGTACGTCTCTGTTTTCTCATGCTCCTTTTTCCTGATCTTGCTGTCCGCTGGGATTGCCACAACTATCACAACTGCTTCTGCTCCTTGTCAACCACCATTATGTCTGGTTGGTTGGCCAACAGCTACTTGTCTGTCTGGAGGCTGAAGTACCTGAGGACCTTAGCCGTGTTGATCTCAGCTAGGTACATATGGGGCACAGATGTTCCTGTACTCTATCCTAGCCACTTGGTTATGTCATCCAATGAACACTGCTGCTACTATATGCCCGACTGTCTCTATGGTGTCTTTGCACAGTCTGTAACTTGGATCGGCTGTGATAGCTGTGTGCTGGCCTCTGTGGATCTGGAGCCCTCTTGGGGCTTGTTTATGTACTGTCATGGACTAGCCACTGGTAGGGTTTCTTTAGTCTGTCACTTGTACATCACATGGCAAGGCTTGATCTTGCACAATACTTCTTCATCCTTACCACCATCCCTGTCTGCTATCAGCTGCCTGAAGCACTCTTGCAGCAGCTCATCTCAGGGACACGCTTCCCGATGTATTCATGCTGGTTGTTTCATCCTGGATCATGGCACTGGCACTCCACTTTTTTGTTGCTCACAGAGCTGCAGGGTCCTGGATTTGGATGAAAGCCTCCATGCATGGAAAGGAATTTTCACATCTGGATATCTCCTCCTTTGGTTAGCTTATCATGACATCTGTGTAGCTGATGACTGCTGGACATGTGGGCTGATGGCTTGGGACCTAAAGGCACATTTTAGTGTCTTTTTTATCTTTGGTGATTTTGGGGGATTCTTCCTCTGTGTTGAACTCTGCTGTCATTTGCTTTCCCATTCCAACCAAACAGCATTCTAGCTCCCCATTGGGCCATTTGATGGAGAACACAGAGGTGGTTCTCTACAACCACTGTGTTGGTTGATTTTCACACCATCTCTCTCTTTGGATGGCCAATGTTAAGCAAAGGGGACAACAAAAGGTGGTATATGTCAAAGAAACAGGACCCAAGGTTTCCCAGCAGAACATTGTCCAAACACCCCAGAAGAGCTGCATCACAGTTTGGTCAAATTCTTACACTTGCACATGTTCCCTCCTAACACCTCAACTTTGAGGAAAAGATGTCACCAATGGGTGCTATGATGACGAGATGATGAATGTTATTAGCTGTCAGCAGTCATACTGTTAATGCCTGACTGGTGAGCTGCATGACCAAGAAGCAATGAAAATAACTGAATGGACTGTAATTCATTAGAATACAAACAGTAAAGGTCATTCATTGTTTTTATTTAAAGGTGCAACAATAAGACAGTGAATGGGGCTCATTGTGACATAAATACGCTGTTTATTAACAAGCAACAGTAAGACAGTTACTATTTCTACTTCCATGTTCCCTGCTGCAGGTCTGTTCACTCCTCCCTCCCCTGCTTATGACTCCTCCGTTCCACATACCCGTCTACATGTACATAATCTATACATACAATCGATATTAACAACAGGTTAAATAAAAGTGCTGAAAATTCATGCTACAGTGCTGTGCTAAATCAAGACCTACGAGTCCCCTTTTGCAAAGAGGTAAAACTTCATTTCTTTACAAACGTTTCATTTGTAAACCTCCCAAACAATTCCTTTGAATCAGTCAATTACTGTCAGATTCCTAATAATAATTTAACTAACCGAAATCTAATGTTGAGCCGTTGAATGAACTCTGTGTGATGCTACAGTTCAATGTGTGTAAACCTTAACCTCGTACAAGACATTCAACAAGTTTACAGATACGTACCACAGCCTATCCACATTATACAGTCGAAAAAGTCCAAAAATGTTTACGCTTTATAGGAGACACATGAGAGCGGCTGTCAGTGAAAACAATCTAAGTTCACAGGTGTCTGATACACCATGTCAGCGGTATAAAAGTCATCCCAGATAAGGCAGAACGAAAGCATGCCTCGTGACTTTAAATCAGAGCTTCACTGAACAGTGACATGAGAGAAAACAAAATAAAGTGCCTATTGTGTGAATATGCAAAGATGAGAGCTGCTGTACATGAGCAGAGGTTCTGGACAGAGTTGTTTTTGAAGTGTGTCGAGGTGCTGTTAGAGCGGGACGTGTCCTCAGGAGCTCAGCGCAGCGAGTTGGTGGGCATACAGTCACACAGAGCCCTCCTCTCCGTCCTCAGCACCAGCGTCTCTGTCTGCAGCAGGAAACAAACAAACAAAAAAACCACAACATTTTACTACATTAAATATCAGGTTTCTGACCTGTTGTCTTCATCAGCTGCAAAATGTTCTAAAAAAATCAAATATTAAAACGTTTCATTTAAAGCATTTGATATGTTTCTATGTTCTATTGTGAATAATTGCACAGTATCCCAGTTTACTTCGATTAGGGTTTGTATTTCCCTGTGATATTTTGATACAATTATAATTTTACAGTTTAAGTTTTAACCATAGATGCTGCCACGGGATTTTTATTACATGACAGCTTTTTCAAACCTCGCAGATTTAAACAAATATAAGCCACAACATCACGACTGCAAATAAAACATAAACATCAACATAAAAGAAAACTGAATAAAGAGGTTTAACCGAATTACAAAGAATTTCTAAGGTTTACAAAGTGCTTACTGTCCATGTCTTGCACATCGTTTTTTATTCTGCTAGTCTGTAACTCTGCAGTTCAGTAGCTTATTGGAGGCTGGAAGGAACAATAGCTTCAGGCAGTTTGTTTTGCACTTTGGCCCTCCTGAGTCTTCTTCCTGATGGCAGAGGTTTGCCTTGAGAGGAAAGATGTGCAGTGTGCTTTGTTGCTTGTTCTGTAACAGCATGCTCACACGGGCTCTGTAAGGCCCGTACTCGTATTCCCATGACCTTCATGGCTGTTTTATCCAAGCCTGCTGTTAAGTTGCCAAACCATTGCAATTCCATATTTAATAAGGACGCTCTCTAGCATCAGCAAGCTCTGAATCACTGCTGCAGGCTTGCACACAGATTATTGATGTGTATCTGCCAACAGCTAAATATTTATATGAGGACGGCTGACAGTTATTGAGTGGATTCTGATGAGCACTGGTTCATGATCAATAACTATTTTCTCTGATTTAGTGATGCTTGGAATCAGACGATTAGTTTCACACCATTTTGATGAAGTTGTTCAATCTCATCATGGTACACAGAAGAATCCACGAGTGTCAAACATAATCAGCCCGGCATGGACTCCAATCCGAGGAGGAGAGCATACATTTTGGAATTTTAAATTATATTTTAATAGGTTTTGCAGCTTCTCCTGATACTACACCAAAGTAATTAAGTAATATAAATATTTTTAAAAAAAACAAATTGCAATAAACTCTACACATTTCTGTTTTCTACAATGTGTCTACAATAAAAAACAACATGCTATTTTCAGTGAAGTAACAGAAACTTTCTGTTTTCTTTCAAACCTCACTCTGTGAGGTATCTCACTCGGTTTTCAGAGAACTGGGGTTACATTAGTAACCGAACATTTTTCTTTAATCTTACATTTATATCTTACAGTTTAAATCATGCTGACACACTTCTTTCATTACTACAGCAGCATTTCTTTATCATGTAGAAAAAACTAAGAAATACTGTTGAACTTGCCCGTCGTTATACTTTTGATGTTTCATGGTCAGGAATAATGTGTCAACGTGTAGACAGATGATCCCTGTGAGCTAACAGTTCATGTTTCAGGCTGCCCTAAACTTTCATCTTCGTCAACATTTTTAGTCTTGGCTCTGTATGAAATCAAAAAGGGATTACTCCTGATGTGGTCCTCTCAGGCACAGAGCAGCCCCGCCCACCTGCTGTTTAAACGTTTTGTTTGCGATGGGCAGCCAATCAGATACAGAGCTACTCTAGTTCTAAGAACACAGCTGAAAACATCATAATGGATGCTGCTTAATCCACAGTCATATTAATATTAGTCATATTAGGATATGTTCTCCTACAGCAACTTGTGCACAGTGTAAAGTGTCATGCCACTTTCTCTCGCTCCGTTTCCTCCAGCCTCTCTGTGCGCCTGTGTTTGACTACAGGAGTGGAGTGAGGTGCGTGGGATGTCGGGTCACCAGCTGCCGCTCAGCACTTCCTGCCATAAATAAATCGTACCAGCTCCAGCACGCTGCCTGATCGTAGACTGTTCACTAGGTTGAGCACAGTTCTGCACATCTTACACCTCCTCTCTGTCTCCAGCCTCTACCTTCCTCCTCCTTCCACTCAGCTTTAGACTCTCCTCCTAGACCTTTCCCTTCATTTCCATTTGGACCAATCCATTTACCCCCCCCCCCCCCTTCCTGGCAACTGGCCATGCTGTTTGGGTCACAGTGGCTGGATCTAACTTATCTCCTTGTCTGTCAGAGTAATCGAGGGGTGCAGCGATTGTTTTCAGTCGCATTAACCTTCATTTCTTGGGTCCACACAATTAAATTATATAAACAGAGAATAAAAGTCATATCAGCTGATCCAAAAGCAGGTATGTGTGCCCTGAATTGAAATCAGTACTACAGTTCACACGTAAGCTCGGTGTGCTTGGAGTTAAAGTGTAAAATGTACAAATCCCAAAAATATTTCACAACAATCCAAACTATAGCGACAAAAAAAAAATCCCTATTCTTTGCAGCACAGGAATTTATAGGCACAGGTATTATGACTGCTCTTTGGCACAGTGATGGGAGTGTGTGGGTGTCTGAGGTCATTTGGAAAATGAAGCACAGCAATCTCTAAAAGCTGCGCTCCACAATTTTCATATCTAAAAACCAGGAAATAAATGAAAAAGGACTAACCTTGCGCTAAAATGCAGATGTAGACATTAACATATACTAAAACGTACCACATAATGTCACATTTACTATATAACAATATGGGAACTGATAGAAGCAGTTGCCACCCCACCACAAAGGCTCATGAAGATCAGTTATTTTATGAAATACATCAGCTGGTGCATGAATCTCTGCAGTAGTCTCTAGAATGAAAAGGAAATTAGAGAGGACTTACCCTGGCATCTAGGTTGAAAGCGGTCTTCTTTAGATCTTGCAGCGCCCTCTGCATAAACTCAAAGGCATGACAGTCCACACACGGGCGACCTGGAAACAGCAGAAATGAGTTCAGAAACAAAGGCAGCGGCGTGAGATACCAAGTTAGTACAGAGCCAGTATCACCGATACTTCTAAATGCAAATGATGTAGGTGGGAGTAGCATGCCGTGATTTATGAGGTGAATGTATCACTGATAATGATAATGTGAATGCAATTCAATGACCTCTAAATGACTGTGAATCTTGCTTTTTTCACTTTTTCATTAACACAACAGAACACACACTCATGGTTTTTCACATTTTGAGCCTGGATTTTTTTTGTATGTGTGCATGACTGGAAAGCATCAAATTAGACTCCAATTTAATGCTGATTTGGTGTGTTCTTGTGGCTGCAGACGTAAACTATAAAGTGTATTGAGTAGAAGTAGAGAATCAGTGACCTGACCCAGAGTCATCATTTACAAAAAGGAACCATAAATCTTATTAATGAGATTAGTCTGTAGCAGAAAGCGACTGACTGCTGTGCTTTGTCATCTTTGAATTGATCATTTATTTGAAGAAACAAATATTTTAAACAAATATAGAGAATTTAGCTTTGTGGAAGTGTTCATCTAGATTTTTTTTCTCATCTAGCTTTTAATTTACAAACAACATAATCAAGCTTTTCTACCTGAGCATCCATGAAGTCACACTTATGTATATTTTCCTTCTAACCTGCTCGGTATGTGTGCCTTTAAGCAGCAGTGGAGGCCCAGTTTCATGATCCAAGCGTACATTAATTAAGATGACCTACAATTCCCTCAACAGCACCCCTGTGAGACCTGCAGTCATTAGACTGTGGAAAGATCACCGTGGCGGACACATACTCGTCTAAAACATCTCAAAACTTGTACTCAACAGGTGGAGGGAAAAATTAATCTAATTTTTAAATCCACCTACTTTCGGCAGGGATGACAGTCCCCGTCTCATGATCCGCATCAGCTGCCCCGACACAGACGAGCTGCAGCGCCAGCAGCAGCACCACTGCCTGCACATACCCGCTGGAAGCCATGGCGACGGTGCGATCACTTACTCACCTCTGATCTGGAGAGTACAATTAGGCAAAATGTATAAATTAAAGGGCAGAAAATGTCCTACACGGCCGTCAGCCAATCAAATGAGGGGGAAAATGATGGGCTTTGTTCAGATAATGCTCCAGTTTCCAACCAGTAAATGTTTGTATGTGTTTAAAAGCTCAGCCCGCACAGAGTAATTACCGCTTATCTGACCACCTGCACGGTAACCTACCGTCAATCGGCCGATGATGGTTTGCAGATCGCCAGATGAGCGCAAGATGCCCACCGAGTACTGTTGTATGGAGATTAAATTAGTGCGCATGCGTGTTGGTTGGCTGAAATTTTCTCCAGGGGCCTCGAAAACGAGACTTCCGGTGACAGCACTTAAAAAAATAAAAGCCTTGATGGGCAGTTTACCCGTAGAGTTTATTGATGGGTAGGTCATGCATTCATTAACAGGATAACAGACAGAGAGCTCGAGAGAGCAATATTTACTTAAAAACTCAATGTAAAAAGCAGTATAGTTATTATTATTAAAGATACCTCATTTGATTACCTACATTTTAGAGATCAATACTGCATTTTGTTCCGTAAATTGAGTGCAGTATATACATACATGCACAGTTTCAGCTATAATTCCAATATTTAAAATTGTGTATTTCCATTGACCTATTTTTACATTAATATAAATCAAATACAACTACATTTTTATGATTTTCTTTTTAAAATAGGGTGCGCGATTTACAGCCACGTTGAACAAAAGCACTAAACTGAAACAGTTAGTCTGTTACTGCAGCACACTGAATCTTCATGTTTTTGACATTTACATGTTTATAGTCTGGCATTAAATGAGGCGACTATTCAGTGTAAAGATATAGATACATATCCAATTAATATCCCATGTAATAAGTAAGAGCAAATAATAATTGACTATATACTTGTAAACAGCACAAATTAGTGAAGCAAGCTCATTTAAGATGTCTTTGTGGATCTAGAGAAAGTGTATATAAGGATGCCAGGAATAGCAGAGAAGTATGTGAGGGTGGTGCGAGACATGAATGATAACAGAGTGGTGGGTGTGCAGTAGGAGTGACGGATGAGTTCAAGGTGGGAGTGGGATTACATGAGGGATGGACTCTGAGCCCCTTCTTGTTTGCAGTGGTGACAACTGGGCTGACAGATGAGTTCAGGCTGGAGTCTCTGTGGACTATGATGTTTGCAGATAACACTGTGATCCATGGAGAGAGTGTGGAGCAGGTGGAAGTACGCACAGGAGAGAAGAGGAATGAAATCAAGTAAAAGCAAGGCACAATACATGTGTGTGTGGAGAGGTGAACATTTACAGATATTGAAGGTGGATGAGTTTAAATACTTGGAGTCAACCACCTAAAGCAAAAGACAAGTGCACGAGAGGGGTGAAGAAGAGAATGCAGGCGTGGTGAATTGGGTGGAGACAAGTGTCAGGATAGCAGCAAGAGTGAATGAGAAAGTTTACAAGAAGGTTGTGAGACCTGCTGCGATGTATGAACAGTGGCACTGACAAAAAGATGGACTCATGATGAAATGAATCCATCAAAGGGATGGCTCAGGTTCAGCACTTTGGATCTTTAGAGAAACAAGGTTGAGATGGTTTATACATGTGCAGAGGAGGGATAGTGGATATATTAGACAAAGGATGTTGAAGAGGAAAGCCCCAGAGAAGATTCATGGATGTAGTGAGGGAGGGCTGGTGTGACGGGAAGATGTCAGGGATACGGTGGCAGGTGAACTGCTGTGGCGACTCCTAAAGGTCGCAGCCCGAAGAAAACACATTTTAAGATAAGAGGACATAATAATAATATACTTTATTCATCCTAGAGGTGGGAAAGTTTAGCACAGCAAACATATGACATCGATTAAATGGGTTGGATGTGCTGTGGTTTAACATAACAGGCTGCTTAAATGCAGTAAAAGCAGCATAGCAAATATCGGGGACCAGTGAGAAGTGTGGCTGCCAGTAGTGTAGTAAACTGTGACAGGGCAGGGTTGAAATAACCTGTTACTATGACAATACAGATGTTTCTCTGCTCGGCAGATGTGTAGCACTGTATTACATGAGGTAACAAAGACTTCCCGCATCTGCCCTTGTTTACACCTTCCTTCTTAAAACTTTATTAACCACACACTGTGTACAGTTCCACACTTAAAGGTGGATTTCACCCGGTCTCCTCACGGCTCTGCGTTCACAATTGCCCCCCACCCCACCCCGGGTTATGGGCGGGGTCCTGACTGCTGTTTTCTTAGGTAGCCTGTTAAAATGCCCGAACTCAAAACACTTCTTTTTCCAAGATGGCGTCGATGAAGGACAGCGACACCGGCCTGTGGCTTCACAACAAACTAGGATCCACGGACGAGCTCTGGACGCCTCCGAGCATCGCTTCGCTCCTCACCGTGTCGGTTATCGACAACATACGGCTATGTTTTTCGAGCTTGTCGCCGCCGGTGAAGCTGAAACTCCTGCTCGGGATGCTGCACCTTCCGCGGAGGACCGTTGACGAGGTGGGTTAGCTCGGTGTTAGCCTGGAAGGTACGATAAGTTGTTACCTCGGATACACGGCTGAGAAACGAGCCGATAATTGCGCTAGATTTTAAAAAGCACTGAGGTCCCTGTGACGGTTTAGTGGCATATTTAAAAGCCTAACAATATTAATAAACCTTTCCAGCTAACATTATGCTACCATATTTATCCGAAGGCTAACTGAAGAAGCGGCAAACTCGTTATTTCCTCGACATGCTCCCCATTTTTTCTTTTTTTAAACCCCGGCTTCAATGCACGAAACACTTTTACCCTCTAACGACAGGATGCTCCCGAGCTGACTTTACCCCTGCGCACATTTGTCTTTCCAGCGGTTGTTTACCGGCTACAGCGAGCAACGCTAGCCTAGCGGTGCTCGCACGGACATTGTGGTGGGATGGGCGGCTGAGAGCTGGCGTTAGGCTGGAGGGCGGTACTAGCTCCCGGACCCACTGATCACCTGTTCCCCCCGCAGGAAACGATACACAGCCGTCATTTGTGTGGCTTATATAGCCAGACTGTTCAATAACAAATGCAAAATTATTAAGCTAATTATTAATGGGGTTTCTTAAAACAAGCATTCAAGTGTGTTGTTTAAGTGAAATTGGCGGCTAAGCTCAGGAGTAATTTCCCGTATGCAAACCACGGAAGCTCTTGGCTGTTTTAATGCAAATATTTATTTTAATTAAGTGGTTTTGAAGGAGAGCAGCAAGTGTGAAAGGGAAGGTTTACTAGATGGTAGCGAGTCTTGCTATGATGAATGTTTTGGAACAGTGGCTCTGACAAAAACAGACAAGACCGAGCTGAAAATGTTAATATTTAGATAGAAATGAAAAGAAATCAATTGAGTTCAAGGCTGAGATGGTTTGGACATGTGCAGAGGAGGGAGAGTGGATCTATTGGAGAAAGGATGTTGAAAATGGAGCTGCCAGACAGGAGGAAAAAGAAAACGCCTCAGAAGAGATTCATGGATGTAGTGAAGGAGGACATGTAGTAGGTGTGGAGGGAGAAAAGGCGATGCTTCATAGACACAGGGCCACCAAATATTAATATTTTGTAGTTAAATGCCTTCAGCTCTTTTTAACCACCATCCTGAGATAACGTTAGCTGAGCAAACTTGCATTAAATTGGTTCAACTGTTTGAGAGCAAGCTAATGGCTCAGTCACAGGAGTAAAAGTAGTAGAGCTACCTCCTTATAGCTTAAAAAGAATTGATGTCTGCCTGGTGATTGCATGCAACAGATTATAACTTGTGGTTGCTCACAGCTTGAGGATCTTGCACTTATGACCACTTTTGATCACAAGGAAATTGCACAAGTCCCCTGATAGGAGGCCACCTTTCTGCAGACAGTCACAATCGTGCTTGGACTGACTCCAGTCACTCTTAGAGACACTGATCAAGGCTTGCAAATAAGTGCTGTCTAGCTTATAAACACAGACAGATTGCCAACATGCTGCCATCAGTCTGAATGACTCTTCGTCAATGAGCGCAATGCTACTGGCTGCCAGCTATTTGTGGGATACAACTGATAATGAAAGTTTAAATTTGAGGAAAAATTGCTAAATCACAATATATTTTGACGCAATATTCACCATATTGAAAAATGATAAAAAATTATGATATTGCATCGTGGGGTGTCTGGTGATGCAGAGGGTTGGTGTGACAGAAGAGGATGTTAAGGCTAGGGTACATGACAATATAGCTCATGCTGCAAACAATATCTCTGTGGCATTGTCTGCTATGGCCATAAAAGGGGAGAAACTCATGGCGTGGTCCTCATGCCCCCCTGACCTCAACCCTATTGAGAACCTTAGAGCATACTCAAGGAAAAGATCTATGAACTCAAGTTCAATGGATGCAAGAACTGCGAAGGTTCTATGAAAGAAGGGATCCCATGTTAACATGTAACTTGGTTTGTTAAGATGTTTTTGATTGAAACGGCTTTTGATTTCAGTAATGCTGCATATTGAGCAAATGACCAATTTTCAGTTCTTTACAACCAATAAAAGATTTTGAACCTGCATAAACATTTGGAACGGTGCATTTTGAGTTTACTTTTGCAAAAACATAGTTATCATTGTGAGGTTGCTCTAATGTGTGATGACTTGAATAATACTGACTGTCATTTGCATCGACTATGGAGGAAAGTCAGTGACAAATATCATTTGCAAAGTATTTTGGAACAGGGTTGATTTTGGCAACACTGAACCTATAAGTGCAGGGAGGTGGACAGACTCTATAGCCTCTGTCACGTGGATATTAACATGACTGCATTTAATGGTTGGTTGAAGCTGGCGTCCTCCTCGTGTTGCATGTTGGATGGCTTCCCTTTGATAAACATCACTGCACAAAATCAGGTTTCTTTGTATCCAGTTGTTAAAGTCTTGAAATCGCAGTTATGTGAATGTTTATTCATGCTGGATTTTCCAGAGATGGAGGAGGTGTGAATTTAAAAGATGGAAAAATGGAAAATACTCGGGGATAATAACTAGTATTCAGAATACTTTTATATTATTTCAGTCACACTCTGAGGGTTTGATTAATCTGGACTTTTTTGTCTGTACAGGAGTGATTATTTATCTTACAATTTGTAAAGTGTCGGGGTGGTGTGTGTCAGGTGTGAGCTTTTTTTAAAGGAAAAGTGTGTGTCTGAAAAGTTAGTGATTACACACACTCATATTCAAGCTGTCCGGGAGGATATGATGCAAGTTGTTTCTTCATGTAAGCAACCGGTGTTTTCTGAACCATGAGCGCAGACCAAAAATAGATTCACAGACTCGGTTGTGTGCTGTTAACCTGTGGAACTAATGCTAAAGTAACTACAGTGTCTGTAGGTTTCACTAACACCACCTTTCTTGCCAGATGAAGGAGGCCCTGTCGGAGATAATCCAGCTGGCTACGGTGGACTCAGAGCCCTGGGTGCTGATGGTTGCAGACATCCTCAAGTCCTTCCCAGAGACCGGCTCTCTGAATCTGGACTTGGAGGAGCAGAATCCAAATGTGCAGGATATTCTCGGAGAGCTCAGGGAGAAAGGTAGTTTTATATTCATTTGCATCATTTCCAGGTGAGCGCTGATGTCTTACACATTTAAATAAATGCAAGTGCATAGCTACAGTGTCTTTGCTTTAACTATATTCAGATGACTTGCGGAGCCATTCTGAGCCATGAAAACTACCCAGGTGGTTTCTGGTGTAGACGGATCTCATGTAGTACAGTGGTTTCCCCTCATGTTGTTTTATCTGTAAACTGGAAGGCAAGATGACCACAAGCAAGACTCAAAAGGTTTAAAGTGGAAGCACTTCTGCTGTTTTTTCCTGTCGCTGTATTTAGATTAGTGTTGATTGCAGAAACATAACTCCACGCTTTTATTTAAATTGTCATGTTTTGATATTTTACTTAAATATTTACTTCTATTTCATTTAAATTTAGTTCCTTAATTTTATATTAATTTTAAGTTTTTACTACTTGAGCTCTATTTAACTTATGCGAGCTGTCTTATATGTTGAATTCAATTTTTTTCAGTAGTAACAAAGGGATAAAGTATCTGTTAATGAAAAACACTCGTCAGCTCAGTGAGCAGAGTCGTGTTTTATATTGCTGACCAGCCACAGACAGAGGAGCACAGTGGTCAGTGCTGCAGTTAACATCCCCACCTTTCTCTTCCTCCTCAGTGAGCGAGTGCGAGGCGTCGGCCATGCTTCCTCTGGAGTGCCAGTACCTGAATAAAAGTGCATTGACTACTCTGGTGGGACCCCTCACACCTCCCGTCAAACATTTCCAGCTGAAGAGGAAGCCCAAGAGTGCAACCCTGAGAGCAGAGCTGCTGCAGAAATGTAAGTTCATTTAATAATGGCCAATACACACCACGTCCCACAGCTATGGGGGGGAGAGACCGTGGGGTGGGGTAAAAGATGTGCATTTGTGTTCGTTTTACTGTGCCTGCCAGATTGTGAGTGTCTGGTGTTCTTCAAAAATTGATTGTCCAACTTAACACGTTTTAAACCAATTTGTTTTATAGCTACAGAGACAGCCCAGCAGCTGAAGAAGACAGCCGGAGTGCCTTTTCATGCCAAAGGGAGAGGATTGGTCAAAAAGATTGACACCACAAGTAAGTAAAAAAAAAAAAAAAAAGTCCTACTAAAAAAAGATTTAAATTATTTCACTGCATCCACGTTTGCATTACAGCTCCTCTCAAGGGGATTCCCAAAGCCCCATTCCGCAGCCCCACCACCCCCAGTATGTTCAGCCCTCCCAGTAACCGCACACCTATTGCTCCCGCACGGACGCCCCTGCGTAAGGAGCGGGGGGTCAAGGTAAGTCGTACCCAGTGTATCGTTTTTCTTACGGCTTTCATTCTTTCATCCTTGTTCTTCGCTTTCATTGAGCTCCTGCAGGATTGGAGTGACAGAGGGTTTTTTTTTCTCCTATTGTTCAGCTGTTAGATATTTCAGAGCTGGATATGGTTGGAGCTGGAAGAGAAGCTAAGAGGAGGCGAAAGACTTTGGGTAAGTAAATTTACAGCCTTAGTTAGATTTTCTTGAGCAATAAAGTGTGACACTGTCGGTGCTTAACCTGTGCTTCTTTTTATGATATAGAAACCGAGGCTGGAGAGAAAGCAGCCAAAGAAGAAGCTGTGGTGGAAAACACCACACCCGACTACGCTGCTGGCCTCGTCTCCGCACAGGTATTTAACCCAACGTATATCTACTGTTCTCTGTCACACCAGCCCCCGTTTGCCTCTCTGCCATCGTAGGTTCACTCCTTTGTGTTGTTTCTCAGAAACTGGGGTCGCTGAACGAGAATCCTCTGCCGTCAACCAGCTACCTACCAGCCACACCCAGCATGGTTCCCTCCTCGTCTTACATTCCCAGCTCCGAGGCACAGCCAGGTTAGCCGCCTACCTCCCAGGGCTCAGCGCTTTCTCACTCAAACATATAAAGTAAAATTCCCTGCTCATGCGTTTCCTTCATGTCCTCCTCCTCCAAAGCCAATGCTGGTGGTTCGGGACGGGACACGCTGCAGGCGGCCCGTCAGCCAGAGGAGTCGGCGACAGCGACCACAGGTGCCAACGCCACCTTACCGGGCCAGTACAAGCAGAGACCGCCTATGTACAACGCGGGAACCACAGCAAACCCTGCAACTCCCACATCCCCCAGCACACCGGTATCCACCCCCGCCAGCAATGGACCACCAGCAGCTGCGACAGCCAGCCAGCCAGAGACCCCCACTCAGCCTCCCAGCACACCTCAGACCCCCACCCCGACAGCAGCCCCTACGCCACCACAGCCACAGCCCAAAAAGAACCTCTCACTTACGGTAAATAAACACCATTTCAAGACTTTCAAAGTCAGAGGATATTAAAACGTCAGCTAAATTATCTGTCCCCACTGTTTCCGACCGTCAGAGAGACCAGATGTACGCCGCCCAGGAGATGTTCAAGACCGCCAACAAGGTCACGAGGCCGGAGAAGGCCCTCATCCTGGGCTTCATGGCTGGATCCAGAGGTATGAGAGTTTTTAGCTGCTTGATGCAAATATAAAAAACAACAGCTTTTTCATAAATGCATATTACTTCCTCACAGAGCCTGTATCCAAAAGTACAGATTATTTATCTAGTTTACCATTTTACCAGTTTTATTTCCTGTCAGACCTGTTTTCATTCACTTCACCCTTTTTTTCAAATTAGCTTTAACACAATGTGACTTTGGTCACTAGCAGATTGCTGCAGATGCATGTTTGGATGGAAGATGGAAACTTGTCTGCAAACTCTCAAAGTGCAGTAAAACTTGGAGATTGTGCACCTTTTTAAATAAAAGTTAAACCTGTTGTAGCAGTGAGGCACATCTTCTACTATGAATGTGTTTGAACAGTCTCAATTTCCAGTTTGCATTGAATTCACCCAGCACCTGCCAGCAACATTTTTCCCAACAAATGAAGGTCAATAAGGTCACTGACTGGTCTCAAGGCCTGTGTAAATCTGAATTCCCTGTAGTCATTCAGAGTTTCCCCACATTTGCTGCAGGATTTTACAGAATATGTTTCAGTTTAAATGCAGTTTTAACTACAGTAGATGTCCCTCATAATTTCTCAGCATTTATGCACATCTGACAAGGCAAAAACTTAACCAGCCTACCACTCTAACTCCACCCTTCCCTACCCCCCATCCATTCCCTGCAGAGAACCCATGCCCGGAGCAGGGGGACATCATCCAGATCAAGCTGAGCGAGCACACAGAGGTTTTGCCCAAAGCCGACGGCACTGGCAGCACCACCATGCTGGTAGACACAGTCTTCGAAATGAACTACTCCACAGGACAGTGGACCCGCCTCAAGAAATACAAACCCATCACCAACACCTCCTGAGGCGATGCGCTCGCTCAGGAATCCCCACTTCAGACGTGTTTACGCACAGTTACAAAGTATTTGCATACACATTTGGGCCAAATCGAGCACGGGGAGGGTGAAAGATTGTCAAGGAGAGAAAGGTTCTCCCTTTTGCTGCACCTCCAAAATGTGGGACTCTTTGAAGACTTGCTTTTTTGGGGGGTTGTTTCCCTTACCCTTTTATTGTTTTTATGTCACTTCCGATTTCTGAATGATGCTGTTGACAGGAGAGAGATACGAGTTATTCTCACGGCAGGCACCTTTGAACATTTGTACTGAGGTACAAGCATGTCACGTGTTTAGAAAGACGACGAGCCGTCTGTATTTTTCTGTGCAAATGTGACGTTTGCAGCTTATTCTTCTACATTTCAGAACCAAACCATGTTTTGTGATGACACAGAAATTAACGAAGACGGTCATTGTAAAGATGAGATGAAATAAAGAAAAATAACTAGTTCTTAATGCTGTCCACCTCTGTTTTGGAGCCTTCTGGTAGATGTTTAATAATTTTTCATCCTTTTTATTCCAAAAGAAGGGAAGAAAATAAAATGACAGACTCCAGCAGGTGTCTCTTTCTTACTCACTTTGACCAGTGGGGGTTTATTATGTGTTTAACTTATATTACACCTTTAAACACATGCTTATTAAGATATCTCCAATGAGACGGTGTGTGTCTCCAGTGTGGTTTTGTTTCAACATTTAATCTGCGTCCTTCCTGTGTCTGACTTCCTGCCCTGCTCATGAGTACCTTGATGTGGCTTCAGTCAACAATAGTTAATTTACCAACACAGGGCAGAGATCTGCATTTGAAACAAGTATAGTTGTCTTTGTGTGTGGCATGAGCATTTCTCAAAGTCTTAGCACAGCATGAATTAGGCAGCATGTGTCCTTCCACCTGAAAACTCAGATCATAACCTGGACCTAAAAACACCTGCCAACCAGTCCAAGCTTAAAAGTGATGCTGGAGAAAGCCTGGGAGAGGAACTGACCACGACTTTAAACTGCTTCAGAATAGTGTGAATGCACTTTTTTTTTTTAAATATGTGAGCACAGGTCACCACATAGGGATCAATATCCCATAAGTGATCTAATACACCAAGAGAAAAATGTTTCTGTAAATCTTGTTGCAGTGAAATGAAAATATGAAATCCGTTCACTTTCATTGTTTTTAATTAACCAACTTAATTGTTTACTGATTGTGATTCATGTCTTGAACTTGACAGAGATACTGTATTAAAAGGCCAATTCCTGTCCTGAGCCTGATTCAGCTTCAGGTTTATTCATGTTAAAAGTGGGTTTGTGTTGCGCATAACAATCACCTTGAATTCTTCATTGGAATAAGTCAAACAGGGTTTTTAAAAGAAAAACAGCTGTAATATGAAACAATACTTTTTTTATTAATTAAAATGAGTTGCAACATAAAGCATGCGCCTCAGTCACTGCACTGATCTGCAACATTCATGTCATCATTAAATTAAGGCCGTTTTCCTCTACCGATGTCAGATAAGTATTCCTTCATAATCTCTATTCCACTGGTGCCTGCCATTCTGTTATTGGACCATCTAATGTCATCTCTGAAGCACTTTGGTTAACACTTTATTTCCAGTGTTTAATGCATGATCATGTCTAGCCCATACCTGATTGTCAGCTCTGTCCGTTTGCCTCTGTAGTTGCGGCACAAATCATTATTTAATGTATTCAGGAGACTTCTGCTCAGGTTCACGCTGAGTGTTTGCAGAGGTCCAATCAGTTAGAGCGACAGTAACAACCTGGGTGGCTGCGAGTGTGAACATAAACAATCAAAAATGACCTTTTGAAAGTCAAAACAGTAACAATGAGTCTGCACGTACATGAGTGAAGCAGGTGGAAAAACCAGGGAAGTCTAACAGTGCGAGGCTTGTCTACACAAACACCCTGTCCTATGTCATACAGTGAATGCTCAGAGAGAGCTGATAGCCTTTCAGTTTGTTAAAGCTCAGGTTCATGGCAGTCTGTGAAAAGAGTAGATGACAAAATCATGACTGAATTCTTATTAGTGCAAAATGTTTCCTACTAAAACATTCAAAGCAACGACTCTAGCTCTCTCTGTGTACTACATCAGGCAGTACCGCTACCTCAGCCAAACCACACCTGCTCTGCAGGCTTGGTGATGACTGCTACTGTGTGAGCGTGTGCTTTTAGTTTGCTCCGGGGTCCTTCCAGCCTCCGAACGTCTTCTCCAGGTGGAGGGCCACAGCGAGGGTCAGGTGGTCCTGCAGCTTCCCTGCAACGACCTGCACGCCCAGAGGCAGACCCTCCTCACCCACACCCAGAGGGCACTGAGTCACCGGCAACCCCAGCATGTTAATTATACCTGTGTATGGAGGGGGGGAAAAAAAAAAAAAAGAAAAATGTCTTAATACGTGGAATAAATCTTTTTAACAGCAATAATCCAGAAATAGCAACTTCGAAAATGACTGTCAGACATAAGATAAATCACAGACAGTTTCCAGGATGTAAAAAGGTTTTGAAGTCTCCCACAGTTTTTTTTCAACTGAGCTTTAACCTCCTAAGACCCGAACTCTTCCACGACATGCTTTTTTAATTTCTCTTTGATATTTGGTCATATTGGGGCCCGATGAATGTAAAAACAAAGAATTACCAGATTTTTTTTTCAACCTTAGTTTTGTTTTTAAGAAAAATGAGAGCCACATGAGGAAATTCGTTTACAACTTTGATAGAACAGTAGCAGTATAATGTCCTCGTAAGTGGATATCAGGCCCATGTAGAGCAAAATTGAGTATTTTAGTCTAAATAACCCAAAATGTGATGTCGACATATGTGGACGCCAGGTCCTAGGAGGTTAAAGGTTATTTTGCAAAGTGATGTGACTGAAAAGCACAAAGGATAACCTGCACACAGACTGCAAGAGTCCAGGTGCAAATAACAAAACAAAACTGACCACCAAAGAGCTTTGTGTATTCCTCACTAGTACTGGTTTGGATCCTCTTGTGCCTTCAGACCTGCTTTAATTCTTCATGGCACAGATTCAACAAACATCACACAGCTGCTGCACATCCATGATGCGAGTCTCCCGTTCCAAAAAAATGCAAAGTTGCTCTACTGGTGAGTAGAGGCCATGTGAGTACAGGGAACTCACTGTTACGGTCAAAAAACAAGTCTGAGAAGATCTGTGCTTTGTGACATGGTGCACTGTGGTCATAAAGGGACATGATCAGCAACAATACTCAGGCAGGCTGTGGGGTTTAAAATCAGCTGATACTGAGGGGCCCAAAGTTATTCAAATTACTGCCAACCCATCAATTTGAAGCAGCATTCTGCTTTGAGAGTGAAACATTTTCTCCCATTTTCAGACCTTTCTTTGTAAATGATTGTGTGGGAAAGTCCCAGCAGATCAGCGGTTTCTGGATTTTAATGTCTGTGATATTAATCGTGATGTTGCTGTGCAGATGTTGGCTGTTAAAATAAGATCAGGTGAGAAGTGGAACGCCACTGACCGGTGTATGAGAAGTCGAAGGGTCTTAGGAGCGGGTGGTGGTGTTTGGGGGCCACTTTGGGGTGAGAGGGGTAAAGGAAAACACCGTCAGCACCCAACAGCTCATCCACCTCCTTCTGCAGCTTCTCCTTCATCTGGATGATGGAGGACGGTGTTTTGGACATGCGAGTCATCTCGATCAGGCCCACAGCTGAAGACGTCGGTTCACAGAAACTTTAAATGCTATTTATTCATTTATTGCTTAATCATTTTTATATATAACAGTGTTTTGTTTTTAAATTGAGAGCTACTATTGAACACTTTGGAAGTCTGTATTGCAGCCTTTACCGATAGCAGCGAGGGTGTGGTCTGATCTTCCTATCATCCACTTCAGCAGCTCCCACAGAGGCCAAGCTGGTCGTCCTGGTTCTCCCATCAACTCAGCAAACGTCTGAGGAGGCTGGGAGAAAACAAAACAAAAACAATTCAGTTCTTTTAAAGGTCATAGAAAGGACACAGACTGTATTACTTCTCCATGTTCTTTATTGCTTCCTCTCAAACATGGTTGCTATTTTCTGCTGACAGACTGTCCAAGTTGTCATCATTATCGTGCCAGTAACCTGCACCTGTGTGGCATCACTACACCAGGCTCAGGTTTAAAGTTAGTAATGATTTATTAGTCATTGAGCACCTGAAAACAGCAGAAGCCCACAGGCCACAAAAATGTTCCCGTCATGAAACCACTTCAGTCAAATATCACAAAAATGGATGTCAGGGGTAGAGAGTAGAGTAGAGTGGCTGTGTCACTAATCTTTTTTGAGTGACAGCTCTAAAATCTTTTTGGGATCCCTGCACTGCAGTGATGCCACTCTACTGCCCACTTTGTAAAGACGAGTACACTGGTCCCTCGTTTATTGCGGGAGTTACGTTCTAAAAATAACCCCCGATAGGTAAAATCTGCGAAGTAGCCAACTTTATTTTTTACAATTATTATAAATGTTTTAAGTCTGTAAAACCCCTCACTACACACTTTATACACTTTTCTCAGACAGGCACGAACATTTTCACAGTTTTCTCTCTTGTTTAAACACTAAGTTCAAACCTTCTAGAAAAATAAGTCCAGTATTATAGAATGAAACCAAACACACCTGTAGTTGCCTTTGACGGTGCAAAACGTTTTGTCGCCAGTGTTGTGTTTGTTGGGGAGAAAACTTACAAACATACAGTGCAGCACTTCAGAGTCACACTGCTAGCGATCGAAGATTTATGTAAATTTGACAAGCTGAACGCATTCTGTACTGTACAGGAGACACGACATGAGATTGACTGACAATGGTCAACAGCCAATCAGGACACAGAACAATACGCAGTAAAACAAACAAACAAACAAACAACAACAGCGAAGCCACAAAAGGTGAACCGTGTTATAGCGAGGGACCACTGTATAACCCAACAGGTGGGTGTGAAATGATTCACGGGTCAAGGAAAGAAGAAAAATAGTACAGCCACATAAATTTTGGGTTTTGGTTGCGAAGTTCACCTCACTGGTTCTTATGGGATTCAAAATACAGACAAGATACAAATCTGATCTGAGAAAAAGTGCAGAAACTTAATTTTTGGAAATATGCAGAAACAACAAAGACTGGAAACCAGTGTTTCAATACTTAACTCCTATACTGGGCATTTTGATTTAGCTCTCTTTAACTTGGTACATTTAGATGCCTGAATGATATAGATTTGGTTTAAAGAATACCTAGTTTACCCATATTTTTGTTCTTGGACTCTACCACAACCCTTTTATGCTACAGTACTTGGAGACCAGAGCAAAACAAAAATTACTGCAACCATGTCCACTGAAGTTGCAGTGTTGCCTTTGAAAGTGTTGCTTCAAAGACTGGGACTGGGTTTGTGATCACTCATCAGCTGGTGTCTTCAATTCAATCTGTGTAGCAATATGTCAACTAACTGATAAATCAGAAGGAATTGCAAATCTGTTCCTCTCTAAATACAAACAAGTACCTCCATTGATATTTGATGTAGTTGATACAGGACGGTGATTTAACTTCAATACAGCAACCTTGCTTTTATATAAGAATAAAACTAGAATACAACCAACTGAGTTGAGTCTCATATTACAAAGAGACGGATTAAAGACGAGGCTCAACCTCTGGATGATCAGATGATCGCTGCAACTACATGCAATCAATCACTGAATGCTCTTATACTGTGCCTGAGAAGACCACATAAGGACATCCCCTTACATCACACAGAGCCAATAGTAGGAAAAGAATAAACTCCATGGCCATGTTCAGTATGAGCATCCAGCACTGTGACAGTATAAGACATAAAATAAGGAAAAGCATAGTAAGTTCACTTTAAATCAAACTGGTGTTCTGCATTAAAGTAGAAAGTAGCAGTAAACTGACTGTGACTAACTCACAGCCTGGTAACAGAAACGTTTCAGATTAGCTGAAGAGAACTGCGTGGATGTAACTATGTGGGCACATAAATCTCTTCCCAAGCACATAACTCTGAGTTAGAAACAAAAACTGATCACATTGTAAAGCTTTACATTTTAATGAGGAGACTTGGTTTAATGCGAGGCGTCTGCAGGAAATCTAGATGCGGGTATTGTCCTCTGAAGTGGCAGAAACATTACTGTGTGTGTGTGTGTGTGTGTGTGTGTGTGTGTGTGTGTGTGTGTGTGTGTGTGTGTGTGTGTGTGTGTGTGTGTGTCGTGCACAGGCAGCTAAACAGATTAGGCGACCATTTCTGGGCAGCAGACTACAATAGGTGCTGTGACTAAGACTCAGCCTGCTTTCTCTCTTAGTGAGACGTGCCTTATTAGCTGGAAAGTCCTGGCAACAACAAGAAACCAATGCCTGTTTCTCTCCCTTGTCTTCATCATTCACCCGCTGACTCTTTGTCTGCTGTAAAGTTAATGTTCTGGACCTACTTTGCCCTCCTTGTCAGGAAGGACCATGTAGGTGTCCCAGATCTGAAAGCTGTAGCGGAGCTCAGGGAAATGCACTTCTTGGACTTTCACTCCGAGGTCCGCCTCCAGGCGCTCGGCTACCTGTGGAAGACCACACGAGGATTTAAAGTGTAAAACAATTCCTCCTAAGTGTGTAGGAGTTCTGCAATAGACAGGGAAAAAAACCCAAAAAAACAACGCACCTTTCTCTGAATGTCTACGAGCTCTTTGCTGACGGGGGTTATGAGAGGAGAGCCGCCGTCATGAGGGATGGTGAAGAACCGCAGCTTCTTTAAGTCGACCTTTGTGTTTAAGGACAACCTGTGAGCACAAGTGGAAACAATCAACAGCACTGCTGAACTACTGTAGCTAACAAACACAGTTGGGGTTTGGTTGTGTTGAGTCAGAATCTTCTGTGACAGAAATCTATACAATTCCTTGTAATTTTGGACCATTTGATAAACAAATGTGTCCATTATGCTGATGTAAATGAAACCTCGAGATCAAGTGCTGACGTTATTACAGCCCTGGTAAAACCCTGTTCGCAGGCTACCCAAAATACCTCTCTGTAGTTAAATGCCTGTATTATGTTTCTGTGAAGGTTCTCAGTCATCCAGGTCATCGTAGTCTAAGGAGCTTGCAAAGAAAAGCGTCTGGACTTCTTTAAGTTGCTTGAAGACGTTTCACCTCTCATCCGAGAAGCTTCTTCAGTTCTAAGGTCAAATGATGGAGAGTCCCAGATATAAACCTAGTGGGAGTGACCCCCCACAGAGGGACAAAAGGACCCCTGATGATCCTCTAATCACCTGACCCAAGGTGTGAAAACGGGTGTGGGTCCCAATCAGCCAGAGTTTTGGGTTCCTGAGATCAGGTGGCCCAGGATGTGAGTGGGCGTTAAGGCGTCTGGGAAGGGATCTCAAAAACTGGATTATAGATGGCAGAGAGTTGGTGTCGTAAACCCCGCCTCTGTTCAAAGATGGTCGCTCACAGTGGACATAGATGGCTTCTTTCACTCCTCTTTCGAACCATCTGTCCTCTCTGTCCAAAATGTGAACATTGGCATCCTCCAAAGAGTGTCCTTTATCCTTAAGATGCAGATGGACAGCTGAGTCTTGTCCTGTGGAGGTGGCTCTTCTGTGTTGTGCCATGCGCTTGTGAAGTGGCTGTTTGGTCTCTCCAATGTAGAGGTCTGAGCATTCCTCGCTGCACTGTACAGCATACACCACATTGTTAAGTTTGTGTTTTGGAGTTTTGTCTTTGGGATGAACCAGTTTCTGTCTGAGCGTGTTGCTGGGTCTGAAATGCACCGGGATGTCATGCTTGGAGAAAACTCTCCTGAGTTTTCCTGATACACCGGCTACATAGGGGATGACAATGTTGTTGCGTCTGTCTTTCTTATCCTCCCTCGCTGGTGTGTGGTCTTCTTTTCTGTGCCTCTTTGCTGACTTTAAGAACGCCCATTTAGGATAGCCGCACGTTTTGAGTGCTTCCTTTACATGTGGGTGTTCCTTCTTTTTTCCTTCAGGCTTAGAGGGAACATGTTCTGCCCGGTGGTGTAGGGTCCTAATTACTCCAAGTTTGTGTTCCAGAGGGTGATGGGAGTCAAAGAGGAAGTACTGGTCCGTGTGTGTGGGCTTCCGGTAAACTTCGATGTTGAGTTTGCCGTTCTCTTCAATGTGCACAGCACAGTCCAGGAAAGGCAAACAGTTGTCCTTTGTGTCTTCCCTGGTGAACTTGATGTTTTTATCCACAGCGTTAATGTGCGCAGTGAAGGATTCCACTTCTTGTGTCTTGATTTTGACCCAGGTGTCGTCCACATATCTGTACCAGTGGCTGGGTACTCTTCCTTTGAAAGAGCCAAGAGCCTTCCTTTCCACTTCCTCCATGTAAAGGTTGGCTACAATAGGTGACACGGGGGAGCCCATAGCACAGCCATGTTTTTGTCTGTAAAAGCCTTCGTTGTATTTGAAATATGTAGTGGTGAGGCAGAGGTCTAACAGTGTGCAAATCTGATCGGGTGTGAAGTTGGTCCTGTCCTCCAAGGAGCTGTCTTCTTGTAGTCGTTTTCTGACAGTCTCCACGGCCTCCGTGGTGGGTATGCAAGTGAAGAGAGAGACTACATCAAAGGACACCATGGTTTCATCTGGATCCAGGGTAAGTTTCTGGACCTTGTCGGTGAAGTCGGTGGAGTTCTTGATGTGGTGTGGGGTGTTCCCCACGAGAGGAGCAAGGATGGTAGCAAGGTGTTTAGCAATGTTATAAGTGGCTGAGTTTATGCTACTGACTATGGGTCTGAGTGGGACAGCTTCCTTGTGGATTTTAGGAAGTCCGTAAATGCAGGGTATGGCATCCCCTGGGTAAAGGCGGTCAATGATTTTGTCCTTTTCAAATTCTTGAAGGCAAGCTATAACTTTCTTTTTGTAGCTGCTTGTGGGGTCTCGCTTTAAGGCTTCGTAGGTATTGTTGTCACTGAGGAGAGTAGTGATCTTTGTATGGTAATCTGTAGTGTTTAGGACCACGGTGCATCTTCCCTTATCAGCTGGTAAAACAGTGATGTTGTGGTCTTTGCTCAGGAAAGCGACGGCCTTCTTTTCCTGTATTGTGAGGTTGGATGGAGGGACTTTGGCACTGGAGAGCGTGGCTGAGACTTTCATCCTGATTTGCTCTGCTTCTGTCTGTGATAATTTATTAATCCGTATGGCAGATTCTGTGGCTGTGATGAGGTCCACTATGGGCAACTGTTGCGGAGAAATGGCAAAATTGAGTCCTTTGGCTAATACCCTCTTTTCAGGTTCAGTGAGATGAAAAGTTCTTCACCCATTTCTCCTGACTGTCCTCAGGTGTGTTTTCTTCTCCGAGTTGTGTAGGTTCAGAATGAGGAGTGTTTTAGAAAGCAAGGTGTGAAATTTCCTGCGTTGTCTTTCTTTTCCTTTAGAGTGTTGGGCCCGCTGAGCCTTGTCCACAAACTTGTAAACCTCTAAGATTGGAGAGCGTAGAAGGGACTCTCCACCATTTGACCTTAGAACTGAAGAAGCTTCTTGGATGAGAGGTGAAACGTCTTCAAGCAACTTAAAGAAGTCCAGACGCTTTTCTTTGCAAGCTCCTTTGACCTGTATTATGTCTGGCATCTCCTGCGTTTGGCTGCACAAAAACAAAGAAAACCTCAATATTCTTTAAATTAAATCAAAATTATTCATAGTTACTGAGTTGTTTTATTTTAGGTTGTTTTCACAACAGGTGAGCCAAACTCAGAATTTTTAATAGCGAAAAGAAAATAATAAAAATCATAACAGTGACATCAAGTTGCTTTATATTGTAGGGTAAAAAGTAAAGGGGTTGGTTCTTATGTAGCAGGTTTCTAGTGGAGCACTCAAAGCGCTTTATACAAGATGCATTATTCACTCATTCACACGTAATCATACAAGCACTTTTTTAAAGTGCTGTCTATTTCTAACATTCACACTCCAATGGACGCATCGATGAGCAACTTGGGGTTCAGTATCTTGCCCAAGAATACTTTGCATGCACACTAGAACAGCCAGGGATCAAACCACCACCGTTCCACTTAGTGGATGACCTGCCTCATCTCCTGAGCTGCAGCCACTCCCTAAGCCTTAAATATTGGAAAGATACAAGAATAAGGAATTGAATATATTAGAAAGAAACCCTGACAATCACAAAACCCCATATGAGGAAGCAATTTGAGGCAGTGGGAAGGAAAATCTCCCTTTTAACAAGATATGGTTGGGGGGTGATGGGGACGAAGAAGACAAAAGACATGATGTAGTTAGTTTATCATCGTGGCCAAAATATTACATTTAAGCCAACATCCAAAATCCTCTTATGTGCGAGCAATCGTCAGTCACATAAAATGTAAGAAGTTTAGGAGAGTATAAAATGTTACTGCGTGTGGATCATTATCACATCCATGAAGCACTAAAAAAAAAAAAATAATTAGCACTGAGATAGCTGGATGCATTTTATTGTGCAGATTAGGGATATGAAACATCTGCTATCAATTTATCAATGTGGGTGTGTCCAGTTAGCCATAATTTGATCACACGCACACACACTTTGCTTTAGAAGGTCTCCAGCCTCTTCTAAGTAAGCCCCAGTTCTTACCTTGGCACCATAAGAACTGTATTTGTGCATGAACACAGATTGCACACTGTGTCACTTATACATGTAGATAAACTAATACAAATAAATAAAAGAATTAACACATTAGCCCCGAATTACACTCAGATGAAGCAACAGCAGCAGGGCCTTACATGTCAACTCTGGGTCCGGCCATGATCTTGAGCATAGGCAGAAGGTCTTCAGCGTAGCGACACATGGGACCAGAGCTGAGGTACTCCTCCTGCCTGCCAGAGGAAGGAGGGTACTGATTCTCACAGGACACGACACCTAAAGGAAAAAGTATTTTTTCCTCTATTAGTCAGCCTTACAAACAATCTGTAAGCAAAACGCTGTCATACATGAAGATTTCAATCTGGTGCAGTGGGTAGCAGCTGCTCCTTCAAAGTTTCTGTCCACCTGATGAATGTAAAACCCAAGGCTTTGTTTCAGTCACAGCTTGTTTGCGAAGAGGGCCCAGATAACAACTAGCGTAGAAAGCTTTAATGCACATTTTAACAGCGCTGAACAGAAATCTCCTGAGACAAACCTGCCTGTTTAGCTCCTAAATGCTCCACTGTGTCCTCAGCTGGGCTTTAACTGCCACTGTGCTATGCGAGCAGTTAGCTGTAAAGTTGTGGGCAAAGCTGAAAAAGAAGCAGAGGGGAGCTGCAGGCACACATGATAATCCTCTGGAGGTTCATGTCTATGAGTGATCCCTGTCACACGTTTTTCCTCATTAACTGCTACTAACCCCCCCCCCCCCAAAAAAAACAAAACAAAAACAGAGCTACAACATTAGCTTATGTGGGGTTATCAGACTCACAGCCAGTGTCTTTTACCTGGAGTAGTTTTATGGCCAAATATTCCATTGAAGAAACAGGGCATACGAATGCTGCCGCCGATGTCTGAGCCCACACCGATGACTGAACCTGCCGCTCCCAGTATGCTGCCCTCTCCCCCTGAGCCCAGAGGAACAGGCGATAAACAGTGAGAGAGCAGAGATAAGTCAGTGGAAGTGGACTTTATCTGGACCATTATTGTCAATAAAAGTCCTCACAGAGTCAACAAAGTACGTTTACCTGCAGATACGAACATTTTTGTTTTTGAGGAAAAAAATGGCAACATAAAATGTATTTGTTCATTAAATGTATGAAATAAGCAGCGTTACTATTATAAAAATAAAGCAACTCGACTAACGATGGTTTGGTTGCAGATTTTACGCTTAAAATTGCCTTAAAAAAATTTAAAAAAGCAGCTCACAGAGGTTTAGTGTAGTCTTCACACACAAAGACAGAAAGAGACATCACAAGGTTTTTAGATTTTGTACAGCTCTGCATACAAGACATCATTGAACATTTTCCACATAAAATAGCATTCAACCAGACCTGAAAGCAGGGAAAGGTAAAAATAAATAAAAGCACCACAGCCAGAGCCTCAGTAATATGATTAAAACCAGGACGACTCCTGGCAACAAAAACAGACGCAAAAAAAAAAAAAAAAAAAAAATTCAACTTTGTCTCAACACCGGCTGCTAACCTGAGCTTCCTCCCGGTATCCTCTCCAGGTCATACGGGTTGTTGGTGATGCCATAGATGTGGTTGTGCGATTCATACCACATGCAGAGCTCGCTTGTGTTGGTGACACCCAGCGGGATGGCACCCGCTCTCTTCAGCAGGGCCACAGGTGGAGCGTCGACTGTGGCCACGATCCCTCGCCTGGAGACCAGGCCTGTAGTGAAGGGCATGCCTGCAGAAGGGAGACGTGTCACATGTGCAGAGTGGATTTGCAGTGACTAACTAGAACTAAAGATTAACAGCTCTGCTTTTCCCTCAGCATCATTTTTAACTGACGGAAAACGTTTCTGACTTCTAGTTTTCTCCTTCAGTGAACAGCAAGTCAAAAACCAGAACTGAAGTTTGAAAACTAACTACCACAGTAAAACCTTCTAAGAGGATTTACAGCGCTTAAATGCATACTTGCATACATACAGTCCAAAGTGCATGTGTGGACTGAGACATGTTAACAGTATCAAATACTGAGTAAAACTGAGGTCACCTGATGCAGGTAACCACAGTAAAGTGTCAAGTTTCACGCAGCTGACAGGAGATTAAATTTCTGGAAGTTACCCTGGAGGGCATAAGACTCTTTCACAGAAAGTGGGACTCCTAATAAAGGCAGCCGGTCCTCCAGCACTTCCTCTCCTCCAGTCTCCTCCTCAATCAGCTTATCGACCTGAGCCGCCTCCTGGAGGGCAGCAGCAAACCTGGACAGACAGAAATGCAGTTTACGTTTACTGACAAATTTAGAGGGAAAAGATTTTGACCTGATGCTAGTAAAATGTCAAATTACAGCAGTGCAAACTGTGCATTGTATTGTCACTATAATTACATGTTTTCATTTGCTGAGAAAACTTCAGCACTTAAATCTTTTTTATATTTTCCTCACACTACCTTTGCACATTTACCCACAGCAAACGTGATGTGACAGAACAGACACACATCAGGCACTGCTAAGGTTAAACACCATGTTTTTATCCCAATAGTCTGATGTCATTCTTCAAGGCTGATATATTGATACATCTTCATTTTTAGTTTCATTTCTGAGTTAAAGAAAAAAAAAGCCTCACATCATCATACCCTGTGCTGGGCCAGGAAAATGTTTGTCTTCCTGTCAACAAAATAATCAATAACTGCAGCTCAAGAGCACACTATCAGACATCAGACATCAGGGAAATAGAGATGATCGTTTCTTGCCTGTCTTTCACAACAGCATTCACAAAAGGGTTAACTTCCTGGATCCTGTCAATGTAAGCCTGCACCACCTCTACGCTGGACACCTGCAGGGACATAACATTTAGACCACGTAAGGACATGTTATGGTTCATTGCAGAAAGAATGTCACAGAACAGGAAAACAAGTCAAACTGAGGGTGAAACTTGAATATGATTTGTCCTAAAGAAAAAAAAAATTAAAAAAGGAAATAAGGTTTTGACTTCAGTGTCTTTAGGGTGGATTATAAAAGCTGCTTCAGCTTCTCTACAGCTGCAAGCCGCTTTGCAACCCACAGTTCCTCCTTTCAAGTTGTTTCTGCTACGTCTCCTGTCACTGATGCCTGCTGCTCTCCCAGGATCACAGACGCTATTTAAAAAAAAAAAAAAAAAAAAAGAAAAAAAAGGAGGAGGAAAGCTACAGTGATGTGTCATTGAAGTCTGTAGCTGAGCACTTAATATCAACATGTTTTTTATGAGTGAGCAGTGGATGTGCCAGTGACACTCCACACTTATTGGCTAACAATTTTGATTGACAAGCTGTTAGCATTACCAGGGTAATCCTTTCCTACTCTTACAATAACCATAAACTAAAAAATGGATTTTATGTTTTGTTTTACTGAAACTAGGGCTGCTCAAATAATCGAATTTTAATCACGATTACGATCTGGGCTTTCAACGATCATTAAAAATGACTGAGCCGATTATTAGCCCCTCCCTCATGCTTTACTCTCGCGCTGCTCCATGGGGCAAATCCAGCGCACCTCTCTGCAATTCGAACACGCGTCACAACAATTAAGAGCAGCGGTCCCCAACCCCTGGGCCTTGGACCGGTACCGGTCCGTGAGTCGTTTGGTACCGGGCCGCGAGAGTTGAGGCTCAGGTGTGAAATGTATAGTTTTCAGGGTTTTTAATTGGTTTTCAGCATTATTTTGTTATCGTTTTGATTGTTAACTCGGTTTTCCTGGGTCTTTTCACGTGTGTTATGAATAAATCTTCTTTTTTTCGGTACCGGTACTAGTTTTTTTTTTTTTTGTTGCATTTATCCGCGACACCTTAAAGGCCGGTCCGTGAAAATATTGTCGGGCATAAACCGGTCCGTGGCGCAAAAAAGGTTGGAGACCGCTGATTAAGAGGACCCGAGGGAAGCTCGGAAAGCTAAGCAGAAGTTATTTGGAGAGGAGAGTGACTGCTGTTGGTTGAAAAGAGAGGTAAAAAAAAACTTCAGTGGTGTTGCACACTATTTTATATTATTTTTTAAAGTCATTGTTAACCCTTTAAAGCCGGTCAGAGCAGCACGCTCCATTTTGCGTAACTATTTTTAAATCCCTGTAGAACCTGAACCGTGTAAGCTAGCGCAATAATTTTTTTTGCATATGAAACCGGAGGAGTTGTACTTACATCTGATGCCATCAGCTTGTCCTCGGTCACGGTTTCCTTCCACATATAGCTTTGCAAAAATTGCATAAAAAGCGCTTGCAGCAACAAAAACATAATATTCCAGAAACACGCTTTGCCGATCTGATCAGCTGTTCGTAACACTTCCCACAATGAAACAGACGTCAGCGCGAACTATCGCATGTCCACCATTTCCTGCCCGAAACCGGAAGTGACGTCATTTTCGCGGAAAATGTAGTTTTTTTACTTGTAGGCCTTAAAAGCCTATACTGGTGTTTTTATAAGTCATGTTTACTTTTCTGAATAGTTTCTGGGATGCTTAGAACTCGAATTGCACTGCTGGAAATCGTTTATTTTGATGCACATGCTGTTTTCTTTGCAAATTTGCATCATAGGATTGTTTTTTCGTTTTTCCTGCAGTATATAAAAATTGGTGTATCTCCAAAATAAAACTATGAAGACACTCAAAATAAATTTCCTGTTGTTGTAAACTATTTTTTGCAACTTTTTTTGTATTTAAAGTTTTGAGGGATAAACCTCTTAAATTTCTCTAAGTAGAAATATATGTAAAAAAAAAACAAAAATGATTTTCAATTTTTTTGTAGTTTATTGCACTTTTTTGTAATTAATGTAGTTACTATGGACTTAATGCATACATATTATTAAAATGGGCTATAACAGTTGTATAGCAACTTGAAATGCTCCCACAAATGGCACTACAACATGTAAAAAAAAATAATATAAGCTCTGGCGGACTTGGTTCTATAGTAGGTCTTAAAGGGTTAAATAAATATCGTCAAATAATCGAGATCTCAATTTCAGTGAAAATAATCGTGATTATCATTTTTGCCATAATCGAGCAGCCCTAACTGAAACTAGTAACTGAGACCAAAGGAAATTATCAGGAAATAAGGTGTTTACAGAAGTGACCTCTGTAAACGTTGTCAGGCCAGAAGTTTTCTGTAATCAGTGGAATCGCCCTCTGCTGGTCATTAGGAAGAATGCAGGTTTAAGGCATTAGCTTCATTTTTCCTGGCCAAAAGTTACATCCATCTTTTATACAGGTTATGTCCAAAACAGGGCCCTACCACCAAACATCAAGCCTTCTGTTTGATATAGTTATCCAGAGTGAATTAGATTACAATAAAATACTGTAATCTAAAAACAAAGGGGCCCTGTACAGGAAAGGTCATTCAGTAACAGCCTGTTTTTTCCCCCACCCCTCAGTAGACTTGGTGATTTCAGTGTCAGCTTTTATGCTACTGTGCGGTGGAGCAGCTGATGCAAATAGACTCAATGAGCTCATCGGGGATGATGATTCAGTCCTGGATACAGAGGAAAGCACTTAGTACTGTGGATGATGCCTCTCATCCCCTGCACACCACACTGGAGTCATACTAAAAGTATATATGTGCGCGAAAGGTGCGCGTTTCTCAAGGTGTGACCAATGAAACTGTCATTGTAAAGAGGTTTAAAGACACGTTTAATTCCCGATATCTTAATATAAGACAAAAAAAGTGCAAATAACCATACATCTCAGTTTTTCTACATTATAAAGAAATGGTGCTGTAGTAAGCAGTCTTTGGGCTCAAATTATAAGAGATTACTTCTAGTAAAGTTCTAGTAGGTCATTGCCCAGACCATCGTTTAATTATAACACTGAAGATTTTTTTATTTTTTTATTTACTCAGAACAATTATGTGAAAAAACATCTTTTGTTAAATGTTTTATATTACTTAATTACTTTGGTATAATGTCACAGAAGCTGTTATCTATTAAAAATACAAAATGCATGCCCCTCCCATTCCAGAGCCATGCAGTGCATGGCCAGATTGGAGTCTTTGCCTGACCAATTCTGGCCCCAGATCCTTATGTTTGACACCCCAGCTCTAAGGTGGATACAAGTTTAAAATTAAAAATGAACAGTCTTATTTGGGTTTTTTTGTTTGTTTGTTTTATAAATCATTGAAAACTCTCTCTCCTCTCAGGGCCCGCAGCTCACAGCAGCTTCACGGCCCAAATGGGTGTCCCGCGCCCACACTTTGGGAACCCCTGCTTCCTGCACTATTGTAGTTTTCTTTTCTTTTCTTTTTTTAATGTTATCACTGAGCAGTCTTTCCTAAAGATGTTACTTTCTTTTATCTCATCCCATCTCGGAATGTCTGTCCAAAAGCTGTTAAAACATTTGTGAGTAACTCATTAATCAGCATTTACCGCTCCAGCGCCACATGAAAGCAGCACCTGCACATGCGCCATGTGTGCGTTCCAATAAAACCTAGCAACAAGTACACGATTTGTTCACCTCCAAGTTCCACACATCTGTCTGGAGCAAAGCACAGCCCGACAAAAGGCTGCTCCCATTCTGGCTGTACAGGCAGCACAGGTGTGTTGTTATTCCACAGGTGTTACTGTCTTACTGTGGGCGTGGAGACTTGGGAGCAGAAAGCAAGCGTTGGGAAACCGTCCCTGAGGAGCGGACCAAGGTGCTTCAGCTCCAGTGATTGTAAATAGAAATAAGAATGGAAATAGAAGCTAAAGAGGGGATGTAAGAAACATGACAACCCATGACCTCCAGATTTAACACCGGCTTATGTGAGTCTAAATCAAACTGACATGAAGATGGTTAAATCTACTCGCTTGGAGCAAGTGTTAAACAAACACACACCCCTCTCCTCCTCCAACCGGGAGGTCTGACCGGGTACACACCTGTTTTCGCCGGATCTTCTTGGCGAGCTGCGTCGCCGACATAAGCAGCAGCGGGTTTCTGACGGGCGGGAGCTTCTTCCCGGACAGAGCAGGTCTCCGAGGGGAGAAGAAGCGAAAAACGATGACGAGGACCTCCGTGACCGCCTTCAACAGCCATACCTGAGCTCTTTCCAGCCGGCTCAGAGCCATGTTTCAAGCGCGTGAGAGGACGGAAGATCACCGGCTGGTCGACCGCAGTCAGAACACTTCCTAGCTTACAGCAGCCGATCTTTTTATATACATCCGCGAGACAAGTTAGCGACAGTTAGGTCGCCACCGGAAATGAAGCGGTTGCTTTCAAAACAAAATCATGACCTCATTTTAAAGGGCCAAAATACTCCAGTACTAAAGTCAGTTTTTGGAATTTACTCAGATTTCCATCTTATGCTGCTTAATACAATATTCCACTACTTTCCAAACAGTAAAGAGAAAAATGCATAATATTTCCTTCTGCTTCAGTTAGTGCTTAGTAGTTACTTTCCTGCTTGATCAAATAAGTAGTTTATGTACCTCAAGTACGACTATTCATTGGAGAGTTTTATTAGTCATTCACACTTATTTAGTGATACTTTTTGAAAACAAAACATTCATTTTTAATATATTGTTATAAAACAAGATTACAAGTGTTTTCATTTTTTTTAAATTCTGCACAGTGCATGTTGTTATTGACTTTTCATCACTTGTACACTGTTATTTCAGTAGAACTGTGATGTAATTATTTAACTGATAGCTTTTTACTACTGACAGTTGTCTGCATATCAGTTTTTACTTCTATTAATATTTTTTTTTAATTACCTTTTTTGTTAAACCATAATGGCGTTATTAACTAGCTAGGTTAACCAAATTTTCCAGGAGCTTTTAACTGTATCTCATCATCTGCATCAGCAAACAGCATTATTTTTACTGAGTGCATTACTATGCAAAAAATGCATGAAGTGTGATAGGGTCAGAGTACTTTGAAGCAGTTGTGCGGCGGAGACGTTTTATTTTGAAAATTACTACCGGAACATAAAACAATATATTGTGGTTTACCTGTCAGTGACCTATGCCACCATTCAGGGTAATTAAAGGTAACGTTTAACTATGAGTGTAATGTAAATGTGGTTGCGTAAATTACTTGGTTGTGGCTGTTAAACTAGTGCCTGCAAAACATAGATAGCCTTCTATTTGATGTTTGCTGCCCAGTATCACTTGTTTATATGAGTTATAAGAAAATAACTTGGATTTTGTGAACAAAGTTTCTGATAAAGTATAGATACAGTATGACATCTATACTTAACAAGATGAAAATACAGTATACCAAGTACACTGCATCTTGAACTGTTCTCCATTAGTATTTAGTATCAGTACTGGAAAAGTATCAAATTTCAGGCCAATAAGATGTTTGAGTTAGTATCCAGTATGATTTGAAGGTGGGGCATCCTTTTCTGTTTGTCCTTGTAATCATATTTAAAATGACATAAACTGTAAATCTAAAACACACGTGAGTGTAAAAAGACGTAGAGGCAGGTTTATGAAGTTATTTTAAATTTTGCATGCTCAGAAATCCAGTTTTTGTTTTTGTTGCCTCACGACAATGTTTGGCGATAAGAGCTACTTTTGAGGGTAACTTTGATAACAGTGTGTTTGTATGTAATGATATGTTATTTCATGTATTTGTGCATATTACGTGTGCCAAAGTCAGGGATTAAAAGTGAGACAGTGGGATATTTTTTTGCAGTATTTCAGCATTTAGTTAGAAACCGAACCAGCATTAAGGGAGTGACGTTGTTTTTAAGTAGCAGGTAATTTCAAATGCAGCGTTTCTATCAGTTCAGCAAACACATAAACAGTTTGTGTGCAGTTTGTCTCACAGTGTGTTGCTAACTAAAGGTCCGGTTGCTGTATTTAACAGGGAGAGAAAAGCAAGAGAGCCAACTTCACTCGGAGATGGAGAAAGATAAGAAAGACAGGACAGGACAGGAGAGGACAACGGGAGGTTAGATTTAAAAGTAAGGAGTGCTCATTTAAAACTTACATGTAAGTCTTCGTGTTTTAAATCAGATATTGGGTCTGTTCAGGCGACATTATGTTTTCTCATATTGTGAAAAATGCTGCAGAACAAACCAAGGTGTTATTTAAAGGCTGCATGAAAACCATCTGCAGGTTAGTGCAGGATAAACAGGTTAGTTTGCTGCACAGTGATGGATTTAAAGTAAAGAACAGTGTGTGACTGGTACACAGTGGCTGTTAGGTTAGGTTACATCAAGTGTAGCAGAGCTCCATATGAATTTTAGCCGATTATGCTGAGATTCATTCACCAAATTCCACTTTCATATCAACTTTATACCTTCTAGAAAAAAAGGCGTAAACCGTACAGCGTCAGTGTAGAGGAGGGTGAGGTGTAGAGGATGGAAATCATCCAGGACTACTCCTGAAACATCTGCTGACATCTGGTTGAATTAACTTGTGTAAATCCACAAAGTGCAGCAGGTCAGCTGATCACAGCCTGTACACTAAGAACATCTACTGGAGCTCTCAATGGAAATTATTGTGAGTTATGATTCTTTTCCCCACATTACAACTAATTTTAAGGTTCCCCCACCACCCAAGAAACAACAACAACAACAAAAATGAAGTTAAGCAACCATCAGTCAGCAGCAGAGGGCAGCATTGTTAAACATAACGAAACCTCTTGGCTTAGCAATTGAACATGCAGAGCGCATACCAGCAAGAAAAAAAATTCCTTCTGCAATGCAGGTCAGTGGGTTAGTGGAGAATCCACAGAGTCTGTTTGAGTTTGTGTCTCACTGCACCACCGAAACTGATAAAGAGCCTCGTGTGAAGCTTTGTTTGGATTCAGCTCCACACAGACGTCTTTTATTTTGCTTTATTTCCCTGTTTTGTATTCAAAATAATCAAAATACAGGATAAAATGAATGATGATATGCTTCATTTCAAATGTCTGTAATCTGACTTCACCGCCTCCTTCTACATTACTTCAGACAAACCACTCTGATTATGTTTCATACATGCAGGCTGAATTTTTTTTCTAAAAATCTGGTAGATTTATTGAACAAATTCATATGTTTAGAGATTTAACAGGGCCACGCCTGACAGGGACTAAAAAGAGAGAGCATATTTCTCCTGTGTTGGCTTCCCTTCACCGGCTCCCTGTTAAATCCAGAATTAAAATTAATATCCTGCTCCTCACAGACAAGGTCTTGAATAATTAGGCTTAAAACTTTAGTTTTTGATAAAGCATATAGTTAGGGTTATATCAGGTAACTCGTGGAGGCTTTCCCTGATGCACTTCCTAGTCACTCACTTTTTCTCACTCTCTATGTACTTTTACACACCTCTGTCTCTTTTGTCCTGTCTCCCTCCCCTCACCACCAACCAGTGGCAATATAATCTTCTTCCTGAGCCTGGTTTTGCTGGAGGTTTCTTCCTATTAAAAATGAGTTTTTCCTTCCCACTGTTGCCAAGTGCATCCTCAAAGGGGGTTGTCTGATTGTTGGGGGTTTCTCAGTATTATTGTAGGGCCTACCTTACAATATAAAGCTCCTTGAGGCAACTGTCATTGTGATTTGGCACACAAATGCCACATTAATGCATAAAAACCAGTTTGTACTTTTACTGATGCGTCCATATTGATAACCTTTTTATTTAAGTTTTTTTTTTTACATTTTTTTGTAATTTGACATTAATGACATATGTGGAATGAACAACAAACCCCCCTAAATGCACAGCCATGCATCCATCTGCTTATCCGTTTAGGGTCGTGGGAGGCTGGAGTCTGTCCCAGCTGTCACAGGGCGAAGCAGGGTACACCCTGGATAGATTGCCAGTCTTTCACAGATTAACATGCACATATATGATTACATTTTTTAAATATTTTAATTCACAGTGATCCTAGCACTGAATAGATGACCTTTGCAACATACATCATATTTCTATTTAAAGATAAACCATAACAGCACCAAATCTTTATGTTAGTTTGTGTGTTTTTTATGTGAATTAAAAGCCTGATATGTGCATCTGCAGTGTGAGGAGGTGTGCAGGTACCATTACGGTGAAAAACATCATATTAGGGTTTGACCCTGTGCATAAAAGGAGCATGTAATCAATCATGTCCACACAATAGGTGCACCACCCTGCTGAGCTATTTATTGATCCTCTTCCACCAGGACAGACCTCCATGGTCATTTGTAAGGAGTTGAGTTCACTATAACTTCTGTTTGCCTAATTTGCATGCTTTAAAACTCTGGAGCTTTTTTGCGTGCAGACTTTGACCTACAGCCAGTTAACCCACATTATAGCTGAGACCCAGTGTGTCGCCTTCAGCGAATAAACAACACTTTCTTTCGGCAGGATGACGTGACGGTCACAGAATAAAGGCATAAATGTTCCTTGACGGGTACACCCAGTCTAAAAAAAAACAAAACATAAACGTATCACAATACCAACCGAGTGGAGAAAAACAGACAACCTGATCACCTGTAAGGCGACACCTGAGGCCCAGACACAACTGCTGGGCATGTAGAGACAAGAAGGGAAAACCAGGGGAAACACACAACTGACGGCGCTAATGTCTCTGTGTAAAGCTGCAGGAAAAATGTGGCCCGCAAAGCAATTATAGCTGCATTTAAAGTGTGTATAATTTTCCGGTTGCAGGGAGTGTAGCTTGCGGTCTTCTGTGTTTTAGGAAAAACCTTAAAGGCTTTGTTAGTGCACGCCTTCGGGGTAAAATGATATGGGGTCAGTGAACAACACAAGGAAGCCTTTGGGCGCTTTTCCATCTTCTTTCCTGTGTCTGCCGACATGAGATATCCACCAAATGCACTCTAGCTGCGGCTCATTACTGTGTCTCTCACAGTTTACACACAATGGAAACAACTCAAGCAGCGTCACCTATTACAGCATCCAACCGACAGACGCCAGCTGATAATGTTAAAGCCTCTGCTTCCGGATAAATCAGACAAAGCATCGCCCAGACGTTTAATTTTTCTAATGAGATCACAGACGTCAAATCCAGTCATCCTTCACCGGACAGTAATTTACTTTTCAGTTTGTTTTGAAAGGAGCACTTTGCTCTCATCCACTTTCCAGCACCTCCACTCAGCCCTGGAGACCAATGCAAGCTGATCTGGCTGTCCCTCGGGGTGCCAGAGCAGAGTGTCTGCAACTGTTGTGCCTCTAATGGACAATTTTCATTATTAAAATGACAAGTATTTAAAAGGTTCCCCCACATTCCTCTGCGCAGGGTCAGAAAATCTTCTGGAGATAAAGAGTCACCAATATTAGGGAAAAAAGAAAGATACAAAAATTATTTTCAATTGCATTAAAAATGCAGTGTGTGAAAATGGACAAGTCAAAGTGGTTGACACAGGAAAAAAACACAAACAAAAAAAGAAAAAGGACATTCCACCTCCCCCCCCCCCCCCCCCCACACACACACACACACACACTGCAATTCAATTCCAGCAGCAGATTAGAATCAAGCACAACAACATTTCCACATTTCTGCATCAACAAGTTCATAAATGCACACTCCACTGATAATGCAATGCACAGTTTACGCTTCATTCAGGGCTTTTACAAAGGTACAGATGCACATCCTGCACATATAAAACATATTCACCCAACAGAGAATCTATATCACCTTTAAAACATTCTGTAAATAAAAGAATCAGTGAAGACGTGGTGGTTGCACAGGATTTGAAACTGAAACTTTCAAAGTAACCTTTTCCTGACTGTGTTGTGTGTTCAGCATCGGTTACCACAGTGATTTAGCCAGGTAGAAAGAGAGTCACTTCTGTGACACAGAAAACTGTCTTTAAGTTCAACCTAACCTGCTAACCCATTAATTTTGCTTCCTAGTACACCCCTCTGGTTAAATAGGCTCAGCCCTACACTGAAAACAAATCCATAGACAATACAGAACGAGGTACTATTTTAAAGTGAATTCACAATAAGTAACCTGCCTTTGTTTATTAAGCCATGGTGTTTTTCTACAGGTCCTGCATTTATAAGGAATTAATATAGAGAAAAACGCAACTGATGTTAATTTTTGGAGTAGATAGTAAATAGAAGAGTGTATTATTTACTGTATATTTTTACATGCATGTGCCATGCGGTGTTTCTTAATGCAGCTCCCCTCACCAGCTGCAGCATCTCTGTTCTCTTATCTAGCTTCACGTTTTCTTCCACAGTAGGAGGAGGGATGGGGGGAGCTGAAGTGGAATGGGCCCAGGGGGAAGGTCCCATTGTGGCAGCCCCTACCTTACCCCCTAACCCCCTCTCACCTCACTGGTCCTCCTTTGGGGACCAGCATGCAAGCACATGAAACAGCTGGTGTGCTCCAAAAAGCAATTATAAAGCCCCGGGCCCCCTGCCTGGCTGACCGGGGCAGGGGATAGTGTGGTCATTAGCACCCCCGGACGAGTTTTAACGAGAGGCCACCACAAGGACGGTTGGAGGGGAGACCCAGCAGGTTCACATCACTTATATCAGGTGGAAATTGGAATTTCAGATGAAGGAGAGGTGTGTGTTTGATCTTTTATTTACACGTTTTTTGAGGGGTAAAACAGGTAGTCCATACAGTTTTTTTTTCTTCAGTTAAAGCATAAATGGCTAAAATAAACAAATAAATAAATGAATAGCAAGCCAAGTTTCTCTATGCTGTGGGGATGTTATTCAGTTGGTGAAGCTAATGAAAAGCCTGTGTATCTGAATTAGTCCTTGTTCCTGTTGTGCTCTCTGTGGATTGATTTGTCCCCTGAAGGGAACTGGAAGCTCAGGTGTTGACTGTGCTATTGATTCGCCTCCTACCAAGTGTTGTTAAAACTCTTCAGTGGGGGAGCAGAATGAAAAACCACATGAACCAGCCTCATTAAAATACATGTTTTGGCCCCTTCAGGTGACTGCAGGAAAAATTGAGTGAGAATGATTTTTCAGTCTAACGCTACATGTAACATTTATATAACGATCTAGTAAGATCTAGTGGCTCAGATAACTGTGGTCTGTAGACTGTGCCTCAGACATTTACATACTGATTTGGTTCTTTGATCGAGGTTATTGACAGCAGTCGCCTATCCATTCATCAGGAAGGACACAGTCCACAGATCACTGATTATTTAAATGTCATGCTAGCTCAAAGATGATTAACAGGCTCCAGAGGTCTGGTAAACTTAGAGCAGATCTGCAGACCTTATCAATCCATTTCATCAGGCACACAGAGTATAGCCACTGTGATATCACTCACAGGTTAGTGAAGTCCTGTAGTAAAGCTGTAAGCTTAGCATTTTTGCAGTTAGCCTCCTGGTGTGTTGAAATCAAATATGATGGAAAGACTGGTTCTGCTTTTTAGTGCTTTATGCATTTATATACTTACTCCTCAATGCCCAAGTGCGTTTTTATCTAGCATTCACATACAGCAGATATCTATAGGCTGTAATGTTCATGCGGTTTACATGAACAAGTAAAGCATCTCTGGCACTACCTGCTGTGGTCATTCCTTGTGAATAAGGAAGTAGATGAAAGTAGCTTTTTATGGACTGTGCTTCTTTAAATAAGACTTGAAACTAATGACTGAGACATAAATCCATCATTAAAGTGTTTACTGATGTCACAGAGCAATAGAGCAGGGGGGTCTTCTTCTCATAGAGCCCTCCAGCCAGATGTGTTGCCCCCTGCTGGCCATTACAACAAACAGAAACCTCTGCGTTTACTTCACAATTTAGACCTGGAGGATACATCACTGTTTGCTCTGCACCAAATTGCAGTGCAGTCTGCACCATAGCTGCTGAAACATTTCACCAAAAAACAAAAATGTGAACCTCAGTGGCCCTAAAAGTCGCCATCTTCTTCTCCTTATTCTTCTTCCTCTTTGGGCTGCTATCTGTAGGTTCACCACAGAACCTACAGATAGCAGATTAGGGTGTGTCTCTGTCACACCAACCCTCTGCATGTCATCCTTCTCTATATCCATTAAGCTCCTCTGTAGTCTTCCTCAAAGCATGCCTTCTTCTTCTTCTTTGTGTCGGGTGCCGTGCCTGAAGCAGCCCTTCTCATTCTGGGCTTGTCAAAACATGCAAATGGAAAGTTAGACATTTTAATCCCAGAAAAAAAAACATCTGATTGCATAGAAAGTGATAGTTTTATTTTGGTGGAGAACTGCTCAGCAGCGTGATTTGATTGTTGTTTGCTCTTCTCACATGAAATTTATCTGAAGTCCGTGTCAGGACAACAAAAACTAATCAGAGGTTAAAATGGGACACATCAGTCGCTCACGTCACTGGGGAAGGCTCAAGTCTAGTACAACTCAGGGAGGTCAGCGGGGGTCAGAATAATCCCCCATCTCTCTCTCTCACACACACACATGCATGAATGCTTACACATAATCCCCACAGCATGCTCAGTGAAGCCCAGCCTGGACTCACAGCAAATCAACAGTTGTTGTGATGAATAAGTGATCAGCAGGACTGAATAATAAATGACATGTTTTATTATAATGTGACTTCAGTGTTTTATTTTTTATTTCCCCTGCTTTCAGGATAGAGCTCATAAGGAAGAGAGCCACTAGCCTCCAGCTGTATGTGATAACGATGTGTCGCCACCCGAAGTATGTGGCTGTGAGGTGTGAGATGGCTCCACGCCATATGATGGGCTTTTTTTTAATGCCTCTCTGGCATCCAGAACCTTCAGGTGCCCCCAGGCAGGATTCACAGTTGCCTGTAATGAACATCAAAATAATTTCATGACCGAATCTCATCTTAAAACAGGGACATTTATTTATTCAGCTATTTGTTTTACTTTACATCACCGGGGTTGATTTGGTTTGTACTCAGTTTGACTAAAGTTGTTTGTTTTATTGTATTTAATATTCTGTGCTGATATGAATTAACCTACTCTGTAGGTGAAAAACATGTTTGCAGCTGCATAAACGCACAGAACATTCAATGAGCCATTAAAGGGCTTTTTTTCTATGCACGTGAGCCTCATTATGACGCTACCCTGAGTATTTAAACCAGTGTAAAAATGTTTTAGGACACATTAAACCATAAATGTCTTAACATAAGAGAAAAAACTGTAATTTCAACACCACATCTCAAGATTTCTATGTAAAGATGTGTAAAATTATAGAAAATGACAGAGAAAATCCTCCTAGCTCATTATGCACCCTGTCTTGTATTTATAAGACATACATGTTTTGTTGATTCACAGAATTTTTTATTTATGTTTATCTGTTACTTAATTCCTTTTTGGTTCAGCGTGAATAGCTATGTGGGAGCAATCAGCAGAAAAGGCTTAAAACCGATGAAAATACAGTTAAATGTCCAAAAATAAAAGCCAATCACATTTTCCAGCCTTTTAGTGGACCTGATTGGAGTCTTTGCTGGGCCAACTGTAGCCCCAGAACCTAATGTTTGACACCCCTGCATTATATATATATATATATATATATATATATATATATATATATATATATATATATATATATATATATATATATATATATATATATATATTATAAGGCTGACACGTGTGCAGTAATGGGAGGCAGTGGATGGTTATCGGGGCCCAGCAGCCATGTTTCTCTGCCGCAGGGGTCTCCTGGGTAATTACAAACAGCCCCAGTCAGTGAAAAGCATCCAGACTTTGGATGAGGCAGCTCGTGTTTATTGCCACTGAATTGTCTTGCTGATCTGTTAGAAAGGAATCATAATAAAGATCGTGTCTAATATACAGCTCAGGGTTTCCGCACAAACGGACTCCTCATCTTCTCCAGACACTAAGCGCATGCACGCAGCAGCACGACCTGGGGCACTTCAGGCGCCCCCACAGGTGCATTTTTGCGGTGATCACGTGTGTGCCCGCCCCGCTCAGCAGCCTCCAATAAAGCACGGCAAAAGTCACCGCTCCTCTCCCTTCTAGCAGCCAACACCGCAACGAGGGAGGCACAGATCGGCAGCGGTGACGTGAAACGAAACAAGCACCGAGTCCGTACCCGCGGCTCCAGGAGGCTTAATTGGTAAACTAAAGCTCTCGGTAACCGGACGCCGCTGGTGGTGCTGGCTCGGAGCTCGGCAGAGGACACCGGGCCGTCCGGCGCATGTCGAGGTTGTGTTTTTCAGAGAAGGCCAGGTAAGTCAGACCCTCCTCCTGCTTTGCGGTGAAGCACGTCTCCGCTCTGTTTCAGTGCAGCTTCTTTTTATACGTCAGCGTATTTCTGTTTGAACCATGAGTCTGATGACCATGTGTGCGTGCGTGCGTGCGCTCGTGTCAAACTCAGCTCACCATAATTTAGAATCCGCAGTGAGCAATGCTCCGGGTTTTTGCGGAGCATCAGCACCGGAGGCACACACGCGCTGTCTGAGGATTGCTGAGAAACGACCCCCCCCCCCCCCACCCTCCTACCCTTTCGGCGTGACCGTGGGACCATTAGAGCTGTAAATGCCGGCTGAATCAGCTGTAAAAAGCGACTGTGTGTGTGCAAAGTGCAAGCAGCGGCAGCCAGGGCTGATATGTCTGCGTTCTGCGATGTTATCAGAGAGCAGGACATGGCAGACTACCCCAGGAATGAGAAAAAGAAAAGATATTTAGACTCCATCGTGGAAATCCATTCTACAGACTTCACGAGTGCACATCATATTTCAATGGGTAATGTAAGAGTCGCAGTTAAACCCAGCCACGCTTTTCCAAAATCGTCTTGTTTTATTTTTGTGACATATACGATGATTCGTCACAGCTGTAATTAAAGTATTGTCCCCCTCAGCACAAGCAGCAGGAGTTTTATTTACAGACTGATCGCATCAGACGCGCACACTTTATGATTTATTGAATTAACGCCCCTGTGCACGCTCCGCTCTCCCTCTTTAGTTTCAATAGGCTGGAGCTCGAGTGAGGCAGGTCTGCGCGCACTGGAAGCCTGGGATTCAATTGGTGGAAGTAGAAAGTGGAGCCCCGTCCTCCTTTCTTTTTCTTTTTTTCCTTTGCTGCAGGAGGAGCAGACTTGGAGGAAATTGAGAGAGACGCCGCTCAGCAGCAGCAGCAGCAGCCTGCGCAGTTTAGAGAGAGAGCACGGCATGAGGGACTTCACCCCCAAACTGCGCACCGACTCTGCAGGATGCACCCCTGCAGCTGTGTAGCTGCTTGAGGACGCACTGAGACGAGCTCGTTCCGGACGTGTGCAAGAATCTGAGGGACTGGGCTTGACTGGTTTCAGACCGCAGCTGCAACATTTGGTTTATCGTTCCTGCTCTCCTGAGAGCCGTGCGCTGTGGCCTTCTAGCGGACATGGGAAATGTAAACAGTAGTCGGGCTGGATTTTAAACTACGCACACGTCCCAAGTCCGCCTCCTCCTCCCGGGCCGTCCGAGACGGAGATGGAGACGGAAAGGATCGTGCATGAGCAGGAGGGAGAGGCTGAGCCGCCCATGCACCACGTCCATGGAACCAACCGGATTAGACCGTCCTCATACCGGGCCCTGCGCAGCGCCGTGTCTACCCTGGCCCGCCTGGATGACTTCAGCCGCGAGAAGATCGGCGCAGGGTTCTTCTCTGAGGTGTTCAAGGTGAGAAAACGGGGTCTAAACGGGGGGACGGGACAAGTTTTCACTTAACTTCCACGAGCTGATTTTGAGTCTCGTTTGTGACAAGCTCGAAGTTTAACGTGCACATCCTGCTCTGAGTGGAGCCTCTAAACTTTCAGTATTTTAAGACTGCAAATAGATGTACTTCCTGACGCCCCAGAATGAGTTGTTGACTTCCTGTCAAGTCTCTTGATGGTGCTGAATAACTGCTGAGGAAGCTGATGATGCATTTTTCTTTTTCTTTTTTTTTTGATGGATGGCATCATGGTGTCCACACCTGTTTGCAGTGACCCATTAGTTGGTGAAAGATGGACGCAGTGTTTTGTTTTTGCCTCCCAACCCCGTGTGTAAGGGGATATGGTCAGTGCAGGTAGATCATGTACACCTGTAAGGTGACCCTACTCCTGACTCTGCTTGCACCAGTGGCCTTCATCCCCTTTTGTCACGCTGCCTTTTCAGTTGCGTCGAGCCTAATTCTGAGGTACGCCTCATTAATGATGGCTCTGAGTTGCCAGGGTGTGATGGCGTGAAAGAGATCACCCCAGGAGGAGCTGGCTGCGAAGAACCTTAATGCAGCGTAGCAGGTATAGCTTTAATCTCTCGAGTCTGTTTCATCACGGTTGTCTAGCTGCACCAGGAGCTCCCGGCAAGGTGTTTTAGCAGGTGTTTGTCTTTGTCTGAGGAGATTTTGTCAGCATAATGGTGTCACAACTGTCCACAGCTCAGTTATGAAATGTTACAGGTGTGTAGTTGAATTGGCAGGTGGGTGTGGCGCGACCTAAGACTTTATTAGGCTTGATTCAAAGATTATGAGGATTAGGGGGTTTAATCTAGAGCATACTGGGGCTTTATGGGAGCACTTGTTGTCACTGTTGATAAAGCTGATGTTTTTTTGCTGCAGATTAATGAGCTAATGGTTGCAGCTCTGTATTTATTCGCTGAGCAGCAGTGCAGGTGACTGCAGCAGCATTTGGTATAAATGAACAGTTCAAGCTTCGTTTTTTTTTTTTTTTTTTTTTTTTTTTTTAAGAATCTAATAGGATCAAAGTTGGAACAATAATTTAAGTAGGTTTCGTTGTTTAATGAAGGCAAAACGGCCTCATTTCTAATCATTAAGTTGACTACCTGCTCTCTTAAGCGTTCTGATGAAAGGTGTTTGCCGTTTAGTCTGTTTCTTCTTTCATACAGACTTGGAATTAACCGAAGTACTGCTAAAACCTAAACCCCCAAAATTCTCAGGCAGTTGTCAAGTTAAACGATCCAGCTGTAGTATTTTATAATGGTGTGTTTTTTCACACCCTACATCACACTCGCATGTGATTCGACAGGCTTTTGCAATAAATCTGCGTCTTTAAATTGAATTTACTGTGCAAAAAATAATCGTTAGACACTATTCACTCTATAGGTGATGAAGGCATTCCTCTGGGGTTATAGCTTCTGTATATTTTTTTAATAAACTGTTCAAGTTTTATTTAATTTGGTTTTATGTTGGTAGAAGGAAATGAACTCCGGGTTAGTGCGTTGGACTTTGTTTAACCTTTTAAGTGGTCGTACAAATGTCGGTGTCAGTGAGGTTGCTGGTGGAAATAATTTGGGTGCAGCTCTTATCGTGTGCTCTGCTCGTATACGATCGCCACACTTCTAGCAGCAATGCTTCATAGGCTGTATGTACCAGCCTGGACTTAATGACTCTAATCTAAAGCTTTAGAGTATTCATAGTTGCATTTAAGTTGCAGGTGTGGATTTCCTCCATATCACTCCTGTCACAAGTGTCTGTGTGTGGCTGGTCAGGCTTTCTGTGTGTATGTATAGAAATAGAAACACTTGTATGTTAACCTGCCCTACAGTAAATCACTGCCTGGCTGAAGAATTTCTTAATTATCAGTTGTGTTTGACTTCAAAAATCTAAAATATTAGAAAGGGACAATGTGATTTAATTTGGTAAATAGTTTATCAAAGGATTGCGAGCTCTGCTGTTCAATACTGACGTCAGTGCCTATAAAATAAACACTCCTTAAAGGTAAATCTGTCTACAGTAATGACTAGTTCTTGTTAAGAGATTATTTTGAGCTCCTTCATTTTGACTTGCCAAACACCCAGATGAGGTAATGTGTCTGATCTTTGGATCTGTGGTAACTCACAGGTTAACAGCTGGCTGTAAACAGCTCCAGTTGTTTTCAGTGTGATGATCTTGTCTTTAAAAGCATTAGTGGGACTGTAGAGGATGAATTTGGTCCTCCTGCAGATTGTTGCACAACTAAACTCGTGATATGAAATCACATGGAGTGGGTGCATAAGATGCTGAGTACAGTAATTATTTCCATCATCGATCATACTGTTGAACAGGCGTTTGTCAGAAATGGTGGCACATGCTTATTGTAGCAAATCATGAAAATGAAAGGGGTAAAAAACACAAAATGATCAGTTTCATGTAAGGCAAAGAAAAGCAGCAAAGGTTTTCATGTCAAAACTGGACATTATTTCAAATATTTCTAAAAAGTTGGTCTCTACTTCTAACAAAGGTTAAAAAATTAATTGGCTGGGCTGTGGAGTCTAATGCCGTTTTCACACAGGCTTTGGAGGCCTGGACTTATCTACACGCGTAACCCAGTTGGCGTGCACGAGCGATCACAAATGACTCAGGCATCAGGTGTCCTTTATCACGTCCGTTCCTTGGTACAAAGTTTAAGGAAAAGTGATGACTGTGCAGCATCTACGCCGTCTCCTGTGCGCTCTGCTCGGGCCAGCGGATTTCCAGAAGGGGGAAGTCCTGATGATCATTTGTGCATTCATTTGTGAAATAAGAATGTTGTTTTCACAAGAAGTTGACTCATTATACAAAACACGATTAAGTAAAAATATCTAATTCTTGCTTTTGAGTGCTTCAGTTTAAAAGAAGTCCGGCTCAGGTCGACCTTCACTAAACGAGGCTTTTTGTGTTCGGACTTCACTCTTTGTGCTGTTCTCGTTCTCAAGGAAAAATGTTCTTGAGGCCACTCGGCTTCTTGAAGCCACTCCCTCAGCTTTGCCCTTTGAATGGCCAATGAGCATGCAAATGTCACTGTGCTCACTGCAGGCTTGTTAAGTTGCCAATTGAGTCTGGATGAGTGTGCTCTTTGATAGTGCTATATAAATGCAAAATTGTTACCACAGCTATCAGTCATATTTATAAAGTGTGCTGACCGAATAGTCGCTCCTGTGTCCGGGTTTAGCCCGGAGGAAGAAGGCCCAACTGTTCTGCAGAAAAATCCCCCTACCTGATGTTTTGTTTATGAAACTTTACTAAACTGAAAGTGTGTATGGGCCACGCTTTGAAATGGATGCTCCTGCACTTACTCACAAAGGCCTCCTGGCCTCCTGCCATGTGTGTGCTGCTGTTGTGCTTCAGATCAATGGTGACTCGCAGCAGCACAAACGGGCAGCCATTCACATCTCCAGAGTGAAATTGTGCAATCTGGGAGGGGTCGGGGGGGAATAGAGGGCAGGGCGATTTAAAAAAAGAAAAAAAAAAAAAAGAAGAAGAAAAAAAGGAGTGCACGTGTTAAGACAAATCCTCCAGGTGCTGTAATTTGTCTTTTTAATATTGTTCAAAGCAAAGTTCTGGACGTGTCTGTCTGTAAGTGCCAGCTTTTGCACTTGTGCAATACTCCTAATTCATCAGCCTGATAACCCAGAGGCTCGAAAGCAATAAAGCGCCCATTCACAATTAAACTGCATCATAAGCCAAAGGTTCAGTTAACTGTAGGATGTGGTTATTTATTCTGTCCCTTTCTCAGGGCTGCAGGGAGTTGAGCAAACAAATTGGATCAATTTCTAATTGGATTATTGTTTTACTTCATATTACTGCGTCACGCTCCGGCTGTTTCTCTCCTGATAATAGATGGCATGTTTGTGAACGCAGAGAACGTTAGACGTCCAAGAACAAGCACACGTAGAAGATTTGGTTCTCATTTGGACTTTCTCCATCATTTGCATGAGACATGGAAATCTCAGCGTCCACAGAAAATCCCACTTTCATATACATGTGTGGAACCCACATGTATATGAAAGTTTCCATGTGGGTTCCACACATCGAATTCAGCTCACTGTGGCTCTGGAAGTTGTTGCACACAGGAAGTGACGAGGAACCGGATCCCGGGCTGAAGACGTCACGTGACTGCAGTCACACCTGAGCTGCAGCACACCTCGCTCTTAATGTGTGAGGGCTCTATCACGTCTTGTTCTTTCAGTTATAAATGTAAAACATGAACTGATAGTTGGCTGGGTAAAGGTAACATTTGCCACCTAGATATGGGAATTAAGCTGGTTCCAGATCCTTCAATTCATTGGACTTGTATACCTCAAAGCTTATCAGAGTATCTATTATCAGTGCTGGTATGTGTGTGGGGTTTTTGTGTTTGTTTGTTTTTTTTGTGCATAGCTAAACTTTGATGTCAGTCTCATGCCATTGCACACCTCCACATGCAGTTTTATTCTCTGCCGCTCTGCTCTGTTAATCAGTTGGTAGTTGATGCTGAAAACTTTTCTTTCCCACACAGAAATTCGATCACATAAAGTAGCTGGTGAATAATCGAACCTTTAAGTAGAATAGGCAGATGTGCTGCTGTCAAAGTTTTATCTGTACTCATCCATAGTTCTTCCTCCAGGTATAGCTAAAATGATTTAATCTCATTATTTTTGACCTGTCTATAAATACATGACTGCCTAATTTGTAAATTATATAAAGCAAAATTTAAGCTGCTAACAACTGCTGTGCATTTGCAAGCCTCTTTGCAACCCACCTCCCTTCTGGCTTCTCCTTTTCATGCTGTTTCTGATTTAATCAGTGTCCTGTTACTGATGCCTGCCCTGCTGTGCGCCCTGTCTCCAGTTTTCCAAGTATGTGTATCGAGTTCCCAGAACGGAGCCATACCAGCAATTATAAAATTACTGCAGATGGACCACTAGCAGTCTTATTTTTCACTTACTGTGCTCCTGACTGAGCTGTGCTTAATAAGGTCAGAGCCCAGATGTTATCTTTCAGTGTAGCAGTTGTAGTAGTTTCACCAGTGCGTTCCAGTCTTTCTGCTCATTACTACAAGCAGCCTGTTATCTTAGTGTTATATTTAACAAACATGCTGTACGTGATATAATTCCCCATTTCCTGATTGCTTTATTCTTTTGGTAATTGAGCTTCAGCATCACTGCCAGTTTTCTCACAAACACTGAATTTCCATGAAACTCCTCACTGTAAGAAAGCCAGTCTTCCTGGTAATTATCATACATGCTGTGATTAGCCCGACTGGAGGCTGTGTGTGCATTTGTTTTGGACTCTGCCTAAACCTGATGTAAGATAACAAGCTCATGGAGAGTAAGTGGATAAGAAGTGGGATTTAGGAGTGTTGTCCCTGTGATTTGAAGTGTGTCGGTCAGCTGTATGTGACGAGTTGGTAAGATGAAGGAAATGGTTTGTCAAACGCTGCTGTGCTGCTGCTGTTTGAGTGTTTATCAAGTTTATATCTGCCATCAAGACCTGTTGCTAGGCAAAAATTCACTATCATCAGCTATATTTGGCTTCTAGCAATTAGACTGTTTCCTGCTTTCTTAAATGTAGGGATTTTTTTTTCTTAAAAAAAAAATTGTAATAAGGGCTTTGATATTTGAACATTTTAAATCAGGTTTAACATAGAGCTAGATTATTTTCAGCCCACCCGCTATAGTTAACAAGCTGTCATTTATCCACTATTTGTAGACCTGAAATTAATTTTGTTTAGTTTGCGGGTTATATGTACATTATATTTAGCAAATAAACGTGCTAGCTAATAAAGTTTCTTCCTTAAATATTCCTTAATAGAGTATGCTTTGTAGGTAGGTTGTATTTTTATTCAATTTCAGGATTATTTTATTTAAGCCACTTAACATTGACCTGTGAATCATTTAGGTACATAAAGATGCCTAACTCGATAAATGAGCTTGTATCGTCTGCATATAACAAACAGCATGGTAAACAAAACAATGAGACTGAAGTTATGTCTTTTGGCACTTTGTTACTGGCAGCCTGTCACAAAAACACAGAACTTGTTCCAATTTCATTAGTTGAAGTGTGTGTGTGTGTGTGTGTGTGTGTGTGTGTGTGTGTGTGTGTGTGTGTGTGTGTGTGTGTGTGTGAGATTAAAAAATTGAGGAAAACTGGGCAAGTAGAGGACAAAAGATGTGTCAGGACTGGGGAAAAAACATCTACAGTAGATTAACGATATCTGAAAGTCCTTAAAGTGGGAAAAATCCAGCACAGGACCTGACTGATGCATCTGGCCCTTCAGTCGACCCATGTACTGTTCACTGAAACCTCATCAGAAATGGTTGCAAGTCTTACAGTGGGGCAAAAAAGTATTTAGGCAGCCACCGATTGTGCAAGTTCCCCCACCTAAAATGATGACAGAGGTCAGTAATTTGCACCAGAGGTACACTTCAACTGTGAGAGACAGAATGTGGAAAAAAATCCATGAATCCACATGGTAGGATTTGTAAAGAATTTATTCGTAAATCAGGGTGGAAAATAAGTATTTGGTCAATAACAAAAATACAACTCAATACTTTGTAACATAACCTTTGTTGGCAATAACAGAGGTCAAACGTTTACTATAGGTCTTTACCAGGTTTGCACACACAGTAGCTGGTATTTTGGCCCATTCCTCCATGCAGATCTTCTCGAGAGCAGTGATGTTTTGGGGCTGTCGCTGAGCAACACGGACTTTCAACTCCCGCCACAGATTTTCTATGGGGTTGAGGTCTGGAGACTGGCTAGGCCACTCCAGGACTTTCAAATGCTTCTTACGGAGCCACTCCTTTGTTGCCCGGGCGGTGTGTTTTGGATCATTGTCATGTTGGAAGACCCAGCCTCGTTTCATCTTCAAAGTTCTCACTGATGGAAGGAGGTTTTGGCTCAAAATCTCACGATACATGGCCCCATTCATTCTGTCCTTAACACGGATCAGTCGTCCTGTCCCCTTGGCAGAAAAACAGCCCCATAGCATGATGTTTCCACCCCCATGCTTCACAGTAGGTATGGTGTTCTTGGGATGCAACTCGGTATTCTTCTTCCTCCAAACACGACGAGTTGAGTTTATACCAAAAAGTTCTACTTTGGTTTCATCTGACCACATGACATTCTCCCAATCCTCTGCTGTATCATCCATGTGCTCTCTGGCAAACTTCAGACGGGCCTGGACATGCACTGGCTTCAGCAGCGGAACACGTCTGGCACTGCGGGATTTGATTCCCTGCCGTTGTAGTGTGTTACTGATGGTGACCTTTGTTACTTTGGTCCCAGCTCTCTGCAGGTCATTCACCAGGTCCCCCCGTGTGGTTCTGGGATCTTTGCTCACCGTTCTCATGATCATTTTGACCCCACGGGATGAGATCTTGCGTGGAGCCCCAGATCGAGGGAGATTATCAGTGGTCTTGTATGTCTTCCATTTTCTGATGATTGCTCCCACAGTTGATTTTTTCACACCAAGCTGCTTGCCTATTGTAGATTCACTCTTCCCAGTCTGGTGCACATCTACAATACTTTTCCTGGTGTCCTTCGAAAGCTCTTTGGTCTTGGCCATGGCGGAGTTTGGAGTCTGACTGTTTGAGGCTGTGGACAGGTGTCTTTTATACAGATGATGAGTTCAAACAGGTGCCATTCATACAGGTAACGAGTGGGGGACAGAAAAGCTTCTTACAGAAGACGTTACAGGTCTGTGAGAGCCAGAGATTTTCCTTGTTTAAGGTGACCAAATACTTATTTTCCACCCTGATTTACGAATAAATTCTTTACAAATCCTAACATGTGGATTCATGGATTTTTTTTTTTTCACATTCTGTCTCTCACAGTTGAAGTGTACCTCTGGTGCAAATTACTGACCTCTGTCATCATTTTAAGTGGGGGAACTTGCACAATCGGTGGCTGACTAAATACTTTTTTGCCCCACTGTATATAGCGTCTTTCTGTGTGTGTGCTTGCAAATATGTCTCACTGTCCATGTAAAATGTAAAGAAGTGACGGTTTTCCAAAGAGTTTTGCACAGTACTGTACTCGTTTAAGTTTGCATTTTCATAACATTTCTACTCTGCCTCTCACTCATTCGGTTTTTATTGGATTAGCTGAGCTTAACTTTCAGTGGATCCTCTAATTACTGAAGAAATACCCCCGATGTACCTGTTACTCAATGTTGGGATTTCTGTGATGGTGGCAGGAATGTTTTCCTCTTCTTTCTAACATTTTATAGATTTGGCAGTTGCTTTATGGATTTATTACCCAGGTCGATTTATATTAGAAAAAACGACTTTCTTGCAGAAAACAAAATCTTTTCTTCCATCGTATTGGTCTTACACTTCCTGAAATGGCATGGGGGAGAGGGAAATAAAACATTTTTGTAACCAGCAAATCTGGGAATCTCCCAGCGTCCTGCTGGATCATTGTCATGTTGATTACATCCTGACACGTCCTGTGTCAGGATGTAATCGGTTCTTAGTAAATCCCGGTGGCTGGAACGATTTCAGCTCTGGAAATCTAAAACGACAACAAAGGAGGAGAAAAAAACAGATCTCCTGTGTTGCATACACACAAACCACGATCCATCATCAGCTGTCTCCTGTGTGCCTGTGATCATTTTCAGTGTTTGGGATTAGGAGGCGGGCTGGGTGTATGTGCTTGTGTTACTGTTGGATGGTGGTGTTGGTATGGGAGAGCCAGTGCAGACTTGAAAATGATTGCTTTTAGTGTGGCACTTTTCCCTCATTATTCCCTTCCTCTGTCATTCCAGTCGGGGCCTGCTTTGCTGCAGCTCGCTGCACAAATATTTATCTTTGTTTATATTCTGCACGGCCACACAAACTCGAAAGTGCTGAGCGTGTGGTGTTTCACGTCTTCATTTAAACCGCTGTGTTTATTGAATGCAATTTTTCAACTTGACTGTGGATTAAAATAGGTAGTTGGGCAAGAGTTGCCCAACACTTATGTTTTCAGGTCCTTCCCTTTTTTTTTTTTTTTTTTTTTCCCTTTTTCACCCCCTCTCGTGGTTACCAATAGATTTATATCAGGAGACACTTTGTGTGTTTACATTGGTGCACAATGAGCGTTTCCTCCCGTCCACTTGTTGGTGGGGCTGTAGTCTTAGCTAAACCTCAAGGAGAGCAACTCCCCTGTAAGAAGGTAAACAAGTGGTTCAGTATTTGTGTCGCCAGTGACGGTGGCTCAGTTCACTGTTCCATTAAGGAGTCACCTCAAGAAAACAAGATGTACTCTCTCTCACTACTTGCAGTATTAAAGCCACACATGGTAATTTATTGGCTGTTTGTGTTTCATACATATATCTTCCTCCAAAATCTGCCACTTCCAAATCCAGCGGAAATATGTCCTCACTATATTTGATAAAAACATAAATTCCCCTAAAAATCTGAAATTAAGGACCAGTAATAGTCAGGTAATTACAAATAACACTTTCCAAAGTGTACCTGAATGAATTTCCACCTTGGACTTTGTTTCTTTTGGTCTTTTATTTTGAAATTCACTTAAAAATTAGGCCTCCGGATGATTTCCTTGCATTTAAGAAGGTTAACACGGCAAGGACCCAGGTCTGTCTTTCTTACTAGACTCCAGCACAGCTCCCAGGTAGATCCAGTCTTGGGGAGGCGGGGGTTGTTAGGTAATAATTTTTAAAAAGTTGGTGTTGTCATTTATGCGCATGGATTTGATGAGGTGTTACTTATATTGTATTTAATATGGACTCTAGAAGCTATCACTACAGCTGTATAACATCTTGTATGTCCATGTATCAGTGAAGGAAGTAATTTTTCTAGAAATAATCAGACACTCGAGGACCTTAGTTAAAAAAATAAATAAATAAATAAATAAAATATCAGTCATGTCTCATGCATGTATTAATCCAGTCGATCCAGACCTGGTCCTCATGTTCCTCTGTCTGCTTTAGCAGCCTCTCTGGGGTCAGCGATGATGACAGTGTGTTGCTGCATGCGTGAACTTAAATGACCCCTCTTTGTTTTGGCCTGTGTGTGAGGAGGCGTGGCCGGCTCAGTGTTGTTGTTGTGCAACAGACAGTGATCGGTTTTGTGACAGCTCGTGGACTGCACGCCTCCTGGATCAGGTTGTGTTTCTGAACCTGACCTGACCGCGCAGAGTGGGACCTCCCTGCTCGTTCACTGATGGACCAGCGCTTGGCTGGGTGCCTCGTCTCGGTCGTTTCCACGCGTGCGTTCTTATTGAAACGCAGTCTGTAAGCTTCTTCACGCTATAACTGAGAGCAGTGCCTCAGGCAGCAGCTTAAGCCTTGAGTTGTTTTGCAGAAGTAATTTTATCCATCAAACACAAGTTTACTTCCCCCCCCTCGGGACTTTGCTTGGTCTCTTCACACTTCAGCGTAAACCTCACGTGTCAGTTTGGTTGATGTGTTGCTTCCTTTGTTAAAAATGTCTTGAAATGCTGATTGTGAGATAAATGTTGCTTTCCTTTTGTTAAAATACTGTGTAGGAAGCACATTTAGTGATGATGATTATTACTTTTTTTGAAAGGGATGTTTTTCTTTCATATGCATCTACAAGCCAGTACTGTGAGGAGATTTGCCACATTTGTTTTGCTGTATACTACAAGAAACGCATTTTAGTCCAGTCTCCTTGTATTTCCACTTTCTGATGTGGTTTGAAGGCTGATTTACTTTTCATTAAAGTAGCCAGAGACGGGCTACTGCTGGTGGGAAGCTGAAGTAACCATGAAATCCTCAAGGCCTTTGGAGTTGACCCCATGTCTGGAGGCAAAGTGTGTGTGTGTGTGTGTGTGTGTGTGTGTGTGTGTGTGTGTGTGTGTGTGTGTGTGTGTGTGTGGTTACAGCCAGCCACACTCCACCCTCTGCAGCAGTGTGTGATCTGTTCAGCACAGATTTTACATGAAATGAACATCAGCTTAAATGTTAGTGAAGCTTCTTTGATATTCAGGAAAAATTGTGTTTGCATATCATAAAATGTAATCTGCATTTTACACTTTACCAAAAACATTTGTTTGTTTCATTTATGTTTATAGTCCAAAATCCTTAAGGTTCACTTGTTTGTGGTGAAACCGATTTGTTAAATAGGTGGTAGTAATAGTAGCAGTGACTGCATTTTTCAGTGTATTATATTCTTCGTGCCAACATAAACAAAATGATTTTTTTATTTTTATTTTTTTGGTTAATTTTCCCTCTTATCCACTTTGCCTCAAAGTCAGTTAGCAGCTCTAGCTAACATTAGAAATGGATTCATTAATATTAAAAAATATTAATCGCAAATGCCAAAACAACTGCCGTGTTTTGGCATTGAGACTCCTTACAGCAGTTCGCGGGCTGAGGGTACCTTGCGCTTGGATTAAACCCTGGCTGCAGCTTGCTGCATTAACCGTAAGAAGCCTGGCAGTACCGCAGCACTGCAGAAACGACCATCTGTCAGGTTAAACTACAGGTCTGGTCTCTCTGAGGCTGCAACAAATGTGTAGTTTTTCTCATAGTACGGTTTACATATGCTCTTTTCAAACCAGTCTTTCCTTCCAGTGCGTTGTCCATCTGCATCTCTGGCACGTCCTTCCCTCCCTCGCTGTGCATCAGTCTGCCTCATCGGGCTGCTGGCTAATGACAGACGCTGCTGCACGTTGGCTCTACTGAGCGAGACGGCAAAAAATGCCAGTGACCTTTCCTCTGCTGACAGCAGCACTTTACAAGGCTCTGTGTGTTTGAAGGCGAGCGTTAGGGTGTGGCTGGGCACATGCATGTGAGCAGAAGTCTTTTTTTGTGTGTGTATGTGTGTAATTGGTTCATATCATGGATAATCTCTCTATGTAGGCATGGACATTCCAGTGGCGAGTCCTTGGAGATGACCATCAAAGTGCTTGGAATGAAAAACACCACGCATACGCTGTTGGCCTTACAGAGTTCAGCTTTTCAGATGGCCAAAAAAACCAAACTGCACACGTAAGAAAGGTTTGCACTTGAGCTCCATGCTGAGTCAGGCTGACTCTGTGATGATGAGTGAGAGGTTGTTTGTTTGGGAGCTTAAACTGTCAGGACAAAATTTGACAGGTCGAACAGGGCTGCAGTTCCAACCACTGCTGTCTCAGCAGTTGGTGCATGTTTGCAATGTAACCTGCCTGTGCGAGTCAGTGTGTGTCTGTGTGTGGCTGCCCGTTAATCACAGGATTACACAGAGTGTCAAAAAAAAAAAAAGATATCGTCTAAGTGTGTGAAGGCAGAGAAACCTAGACAAGTGTGATGTGAATCCACAGCCATGCAGGCTGCTTTCCAAGAGAAATTGGTGCTAATGTGTGCACAAAGAGGCTTTTTAAGTATAAAGTAACCTTTAATCAGCTTCAAGGCTCCATCTTCCAGCCCACATGAGTCTGCATCAGCCTCTAAGTGCAGCAGATGTATAAAGAGAAGTGGAGATTAGTCCTGCACTTCTACCCTCTACACTTGTGCTGCTCAGCCTTCCTTTTTATTCTGCAACAGGAAGTAAGCGACTGTTCACAAGTGCAGTTGTGTCCGTGTGCGAGTCTTACATGTGTGCACCCATGCATGCGTGCAGCGCTTGCAGTCTGGAGTCCTCGAGCGACCTTTTTAAGAAGAGACACAGCAGCCAGTCGATGAGAGTCAGCCTCAGAGAGTGTGTGTGTGTGTGTGTGTGTGTGTGTGTGTGTGTGTGTGGCATTACTCACTGCACTCTAGTCTGTACTCTAATAGGCTTTGTGGTTTTTCTATCATCAGTCAGATCCAGAGCTCAGCTAAGATCCAGGCCAGTGTCACTCTGACTTTAGTTCACGACTGCAGACTTTGACCCTCTCTCACGCTCTCTCACTCCTTCGCTTCACATTTATGTCACAAATGAAGATAAAAGGTTACCGGTTTAGCTTTTATTGTTAGCTAAAAGGATATTTGATGTATAGCCAAGCTTTAAGGTCACTGTTTTAGACTGTGCATGTAAATAAGACTCCACGAGACACTGAATTGCATCCTGCTAACCCTAACAAACAGACTGAGCGGGTTTAAAGGGGGTTTAGAGACCGCTTTAGAAACATTTAACACTGATTCAGTCTGTTTGGCATGTATATGTAAATTATACTTCCCAAAACCACATCATAGTGCTGTCAGTGTTAATCTCGTTAAAATGATGTTAACGCCATAACTGCATTAACGCAGCAAATCTCTGTTAACGAGTTACCGCGGATGGCCCCGTGCGTGGGGCTGGCCGGTGTTAGCACGGTTAGCTCGTTAACGCGTTGATGCTGTCCAATGCTTTCCAGAAAGTAAAAACGCTGTTGAATTTCTACCACTGAAAGGTGTTCATGTGTGATCACTTTAACCTTTCTTGGTGTTGTCAGCTATTGAAGGCTCGACTGATGTGATTTGACCGATAGAAAAGAGCAGATTTAAAGTTGGCGGCTAAAAACCTGAGCAAAAGAATGAAGCATGTATGTCTGCATGCGCCATGTAAACGCTTGTACCCTTATACTTAAATTTGTCTGGTTTTCTGACCCGTGTTGTCCAGAGTTATGTCAAAAAAGTTGTAAAAAGATATCAAATGAAGTCTTCTATTCTGTATTAAGACTTTTTATTAATATAGTGTTTCACAGGACAGGAGCGAGTGGATATTCTAGCAAATCCACCCCAAGTTCAGACGGACGTCTCAAATTCTGCAAGCTTCAGGTCACATGTTAAAATTCATGATGGTGCAGTTTTTAAAAAGATAAAGTATGGCCTGTTTGGAAGGATTTCTAGAAGGAAGCCTCTTTTCTCCATGGCAGCATTGTTTCAGTTTTCAAAGATGCATTTGAACAAAGCCGAAGACTTCTAGAGCAATGTGCTTTAGACAGACCAAAGTGGAGATGTTTGGCCGTAATGCACAGCTCCATGTTTGGCATGTTTGCTGTAAACCAAATGTCAGCATGGTAGTGGAGGGATGATGATTTGGGCTTGTATAGCCACAGGACCTGGGGACCTTGCAGTCACTGAGTCGACCATGAATCCCTCTGAATACCAAAATGTTCTAGAGTCAAGTATGAGGTCAGCTGTCTGACACGTGGCAGAAACTGGGTCATGCACCAGCACAATGACCTGCAGACATGGCAGGAAATCTACAACAGAATGACTGAAAAAGAATTAAAGGGTTGTAACGGACCAAAGTCCAGACCTCAACCTGACTGAAATACTGTGGAAATTTTTTTTGAGAGCTGCACATGGTAAATGGCCTGTATTTATATAGCGCTTTACTAGTCCCTAGGGACCCCAAAGCGCTTTACACATCCAGTCATCCACACATTCACACACTGGTGATGGCAGCTACATTGCAGCCACAGCACCCTGTGGCGCACTGACAGAGGCACATGAATGAATGCCTGCAAACCTTAGCGAATTGAAGAGTGGCCCAAAATTCCTCCACTATAATAAAGGTGGTTCTACAAGCTGCTCAATCATGTGGTGTACTTTTCAATGTCCTTTTCTCACATTTACGTACTTATTTTTCAGTAACTGGTAAATTTGTAAATGTACCGATACCCTGTTACAATTGTTTGTGGTGAGATGTTACAACAACACTGTTGCGCGTCATAGCAAGGCTCAGCATTTACTGGAGCAGTGCAGCATGTTGTGTTTTTTTTGGTGTTGGCTCCTTTATGCAAGAGTACGCTCTCACAGAGCTGCTAGACATACTTTTAGACATTTTGGACAGGACCCAAAGTAAACCAGTTGAATACACGTAGCACTACTAGAGGACAAATGAGTTATTTTAATTCCAGCTTAATTGGCTGTAACAATAATGCTTTGGACCAGTTAAATACTCTAACATCATCGAGCTATATTTGTTTGCACGCCAAAGTATTTGTGATTGCTTTAATGGTAAAACAATTAACTTTTATAGACTTGTTAAATTACAAAAAATCTCTAAAGGCAGCAGATGAAGCGTGAGGGGTCAGAATGCATAAAATGATAGAAAACGAAGTCAGAATTTAGCAGCAGTCCTCTCTAATTGATTCACAATGCCAACATTTTCCTTTCACACTTACTCGTACATGTAAAACACTTAAAGTGCTGGCCTTTCTCACCACGCACACGCACAGCAAACCTTCCCAGAGTGTTTTGCTTTCATCTGCTGCTCGTACACATTTCTGTGGAAGTCAAACTACTTGCCAAGCAAATATGCACAAACATGCACCCGCCAGGAAGCATGTCGCATCGCCATAGTTACCATACCAGACGGCCTCATTGTCATGGCAGCAGGTTTGGTCAGACGAGCAGCCAAGAGGAGTGTGGAAGAAACTCGACCGACCCTCTAAATGCTTCGTGGCCGGTTTCCAGATATCATTCAGTCAGCACTTAGATTTTTATTGCTTCAGAGGGTGTTGATGGTGTGACTGATGCATGTGTGATAGATCCGTCATCACCAGCGCTGCGCCGCACGCCTACTCTCCTCAGCCATACATCTGTTAACTGTGAGGCGTCTTAAATATTTCTTTCATCCAAATGTGGAGCAGTCATGGATTCTTCCGGGGTGTGAGGCAGATTTTAAGTGTTTTTGCTTGTGATGACAAATTGTCTTTTCGGCTTTTCAGCTCTCGTTGCTTCAGTTGATCTAAATAAAGCGTTTGTGCTCCTTTCCCTTTCATCATCCAGGTGCAACACCGTGTGTCTGGTCAGGTGATGGCTCTGAAGATGAACATCCTGGCCAGTAACAGGGCCAACATGCTCAGGGAGGTCCAGCTCATGAATCGACTATCGCACCCTAACATACTCAGGTAACTGAAATGTTGGCTTTCCATCTCACTGTTAACATAAACTCAGTTTTTACCTTTTCATTTAAAAACATTTCTTTCCAGTGTTTGATTTTCATTGTGATGGCATGTCTCATCGTACACGGTTTAGAATAATCGGCCTTCAAACACTGGTGATAGATGTGGTTTGTGTGGTCCACAAGAAGAGCCCGCAGACTAGATTTTCAGTTGGTTCATTGTCAGTGATTGCACTGCTGTGTCTGTATCGTTCAGTTCTGTCCGGTGTTGAACTGTTTTTGTTTTGGTTTTTTTTTTTTTTTTTTGCACAATTGCACTTTGTGTAGTCCTGCGTTTGTTTGTCATGTGTAGCACCACATGGAGGAACGTTGTCTCGGTTCACCGTGTACTGTACCACTGCACATGCTTGAAATGACAATAAGGCCACTTGACTTGAAAATAACTTTTTAATGACCTTTTAATAAGAGTCTTTGGCACTTTTTGCCGTAGCCTGAAGTGTACATGGATGTAAAAGCGGGTGGGCTATAAAAGGTCCATAGACCACATTGGTGCGCCACACCTGATTTAAAAACATTTAAAACAAACAAAACAAACGGCAAAACAACTTGGTGCAATTAGCTGCACAGCAGACCATGTTATTGAACGATTGCAATAAAATGCTCCAGAAGCCGCAAACTGTCTCGAGTTCCAGCTCAGTGATTCAGATTAGCAGATGCGACACTTGCCCGGCAGCTTCCTCTGTCGGAACATGCCTCTCAAAGCAGCCGTGCTTTGATAAAACCATTTTTTAAACTGTTGACACTGTTTAAATGGTTGTGTAATATACCCTGTGATAGAACCTGTCCCGGGTGTGTCCACCATACTAAAAAAAAATCCTTGAAATGTTTAAAAAGTTTAGACTTGACATTAATATATGTTCCTGTACTTTACCCACAGGTTTATAGGAGTGTGTGTCCATGAGGGGCAGCTCCATGCTCTCACAGAGGTAAGTCTCATTAATGTGCTACAGCACAGATGGCGATCTGGTTTTGATCTCCTCATTTTGCCCTTTGTAGTGGTAACAGGCGGCTGTGTGCATCTGCATGAAAGCAATGATGTGACCAGAAACTGATATTTATCTGCCTTTGTCCTCACTATAAACATTGTAGCAAACAAGATTCCCTTGAAGCAAGAAAAAAAGTCAAACTCATCAAATGGAGGGAAAATATCTGCAGCCTCAGTCTGTGGTTTTTAATTCAGTCTGTATGAGAAAGCCAGCCTAAATTAATGTTATACATTGGTTTTTGAGCTCACTTTACACTGAACGTGACATTTATTGTGCATTTTATATCTTTTACATTATTTATCTAAATGCTTTGAGGCATTTATGAAAAGTTTTGGCTCTTTTGATTTTGAAATCAAATTTAAATTGCACTCTGATCTCACCGTCTGAGTTTTAAATCTGGCCGTAAAGAGATGGTTTCTTCAGATCCTGTACTTCAAACTAGTATGGGTCGAGTTATTGGTCCCGGGGGGAGGAGAAAGAGAATCAGGCCTGCTGTAAGGCATCGGCTGGCTTTTTAATTTGCTAAATATACCCGTCTAATATCATCTTTGTTTACTGTTGTGTAAACTTTACATGTTGCAGTCAGTTATTTTTGAGAGGTTGTCTGACGCAGGCGTAGTGTCAACCTCATTAATTTAGTCAGTTAATTTGAAAATTGATCTTAAAAGACTCATAAATATTATTATTCAATTAACTGAGCCCTGCCCTCCAGTTTAAGTGTTTAGGCAGGTTGGATGAATGTGATTCTCAGGATTTTTCTTCTGAAATTGGTGATTTCATTTTCATTTCTCCACATAAACCCAGAACAGGCGGTACAAGCGTCTGTAACTGCGGTACACTTAATCCTGGCCAGACTGAGGTCACACGGTTCATAACAGGTCACCTGTTTCTTAGATGTTGCCATAGTAACTGAGCAGCTGGTCAGTAAAAAGCATAAAGGTCAGGAGAGAAGAGGCGTACCTGCTCTAACGTCAGGTAGTGTCTTTAGTGGGTCGTGTTGGTCAGAGGTTTTATAGCTTTTTGTTTTTCTTAATTTTTTCTTTTATTTAAATGATTGATTGACCAAGAGGTTTTATCATCATTCACATTTTTAGAAATGGGGAAATTCTTGTCACCTTGTGGTTAAATTGTTTATCATGCAACCTCAGTGGCTTCCCGTACAAATGAGAGCTTCTGTTGCATATCAATTTACAGAATATCCTGGGGTTTTTTTTTTGTTTTTTTTTTTTGTTTTTTTTCCCCCAAAATTTGGCTGTCAGCTCAACTTCTCATAAATGAAAGTGACATTTTCAACCATTGAAATAACAATGCATACAAACAGATTTCCAGTCTTCACCCAGCAGATGACTTGATGAATATGAAAAGTCGTGGCCTAAATAAACTACTTTAATCTTCAGTGAGGTTTGCCTGGCACAGTTCAACGCAGGAAGATTAAGAGCTTGAAAACTTGAGATTTAATTCTGATCTGCTCTTAACTATAACAAAATGCACTAAAAAAGGATCCGTAGTTGTTGTTGCAGAAGACTTGATGTTTGAGTGCGTATGACAACATTTTAGTTCAGTTACATTGTATTAATATAGCACAACAGCAATGCTGGAGACTGTTTGGCCACATGAACACCTGCACCCTCACATACTTTGGACATGCAGTAAAATTCAAGTATTTTAGGACCATCTGTGTCAACCTCTAGAGAAGAAGGATGCTAGGCTATGAAATCGCTGTAGATGCCATGGCACTGTATCTTGAAGTAAACTGAGATGATGTTTAAACAAACATGAAGAAAAGGAAAGCGGATGCTGCTTTCTTGTAACGTGGATGGTTGTGGACACATGACAGTGTGCTCTAAGAATGCAGCGATGTTTGCAGTATCCAGACTGCTGTTGTCCTTGTTAAATAAAGTTGTTTTTGAAAATAAAATCATTTGACTGAAAGCAATGTCAGGTTAAAGATTAAAACCTACAGTAAGAAGAAACCCAGATGATAAGCATTAGCAAGCATTTGGTGTCTGTGTGGAGGAAGAGCTTCGTTTTTCCTTTTTCTTTTTTTAAATAGGAAAACACCTCTGGAAGCATTTTCCTTTAACAACACTGGAAGCAGCTTTTATCTCAACATTTTTAAGCAGAATGAGATGCATGCATAATCAGTATAATTAATATAACTAATTGTGTTTTTGTTTGGTCTCCTGATAATTCAGTACATCAATGGTGGCAACCTCGAGCAGCTGTTGGACAGCGACGTGTACCTGTCGTGGAGTGTGCGACTCAGCCTTGCTCTGGATATCGCCCGGGGACTGAAGTACCTGCACAGCAAGGGCATCTTCCACAGAGACCTGACCTCCAAGGTGATTACACACACGGTGCTCATGTACTGCTCGCACACATCACTGAGAATCAACACTCACTGAACCCACTCGCTCAGAAGGTTGTGACGCACATAGGCGTATGAATGCGCCACAATAGCACGAGGGCTACAGGTGAGCGCGCACACACGCACAGGGAGGCGCAGGAGTGTAAATACTTCGTGATTGGTAAACAGAAGGAAGGTGAAAAAGATCTGAGTACAGATTTAAAGGCGCTGCAGGTGCGTTACAAATCGTAAAATTACATCTGATGCTATCACAGAGGTCCAGTGTTGCACCTGGATCTGTGCCAAACAGCAGCCAAAACATCTGTGGGAGTCTTGGCAGGCGACCTTTACACACTTAGAGCCCCTACTCTCGTCTGTTTTTTTTCTCAAATTTTATTTTTATAGATTGTTTTTGAGTATGCTACAGGAGCCTGTGTGTTTTATTGTATTTAAAATGCACATTAATAAACATTGTGTAAAAATGTACCAGATTTGGTGATTGCAGGCTTATCATCTGTGCTCCCGGCAGGTCGTAGACTTTTGTAAACTACTGCCAGTAACGTCATTATGCAACAGCTGATAATCCGCTGCATTCAACACTAGTGAGTGGGCATCACGTGTCGTGCGTCCAGAGTATTTCTAGGAGTGTAAAGGAAATAATTTGGGGGGGACGCTGCGATCTGATGCTCTGAATGTCTGAATTTTCTTAAAGTTTTCTTCTTCTTGCAAAAAACTAACCAAAAACATCTTTGCAGGCATGCAGAAAGCACCGCTCTCACATATTGTGGATGCACAGTTTGCTGCAGCAATAAAGTGATTCATGTGACCTTTGCCCCTCTGTTCAGAACTGCCTGGTGCGCTGGGAAGGTAGCGTGTGCTCGGCCGTGGTGGGAGACTTTGGCCTGGCAGAGAAAATACCAGATTACAGGTCAGTCCATCGACACCTATCAGCTGTGTGATTAGATAAGTCGTGCTCAATAAATTCCACTCCTGCACTCGTCTCCGCTCTGTTTATATTCCATGCCATATCTTTCTCCGTGCACTCTCGAAATATTTCCCTCAACTTCTGCTTTTCTCCTGGAGACGTTCGGATGAGACACAGTCACGCACAGAGACTGTTGCTCACTCCCGATCAGTCAGGTTTTTCCAAAGTACACAGGCACACGCTGCCTCCGCTCTGTTTCATAGGTCCAGGGGAAGGCAGACGGGACGGCACTTGGCTCGCAGTGATGTTTTCAGTGGGGTTTTTTTTTTTTTTTGTGAGCTTTTATGACACACCACTAACTCACAGCTCTGTTGCTGGTGTCGCGTTATGACTCTTCCCCTTCGTTTTTGCAGCTGCATTTCTAGTGACATTTATGTGGTTTCTACAATTCATCACTGGCCTGTACAGGCTATAAATGACCAGCAATCCTCAGATGTGTCTTTATTTTAATTTCTGCAGCTATTTTTCCACTGACATCATGTCTGTTAAGTGGTGGATGATCAGATTCTTGGCATAAAAGGGCCCCGCTCTAAAGATTGAGGGGAAAAGACGTTAAAATGTTTACAGAAGAAAAAGTGGTTCAACAAAGTGTTAGTAGAGGGGACAAAACACAAATTCTTAGGTTCTCTTAAATTGTAGACTTGTTATGCAAACTGTTTTGGTTTTTTTTTGTGTTTTTTTTTTAAATCTGACAGTGATCACATGTAAGTATATTCTCTCTGAATCTGTAAAATGACCAGCATGAGGGTTGTTGCAAGATAGTTGGGAAATAGAGAAATTATTCAAGAAGCAGTGCAGCATCTTAATATTTTCTCTTGCAACGAAAGAAGTGGTGTGATGGAGACGGTCCTGATGTCTGTGCCTGAAGTAAGGAGGTCTTGAAAACTTTGAAATGAAATTGTCCCACGGTTCATTAATTAAAATGCAGTTTTTACATAAATGGAAATGAATTTCCACTAGTTGTTACTTGGCTCTAGCTTCACTCACTTTTATTTGAAGAAAAACGGGCAGTCATGTAAAAGCCATTTGTCTGGAAATGGTTGCTTTGGAGGAAACTTGGGAATGTCACTGTGTGGGCAAAAGTACTGGGCCACACATCTTTGACTTCAGGTGCTTTGAGTACCGCTGCCACAGATGTATTGCATCAAGAACACAGACATGCAGTCTGCTTTTAGACATTTGTGAAAGGATGGATCATTCTGAAGAGCACAGAGTTTGTGAAATGTCCTTCCTTGTAGATATTCCACCATCAACTGTAAGTGGTGCTGTTAAAAAGTCGCTTCTAGGGCACCAGACTGGGACTTGGGGACTGGGACTTGGGGACTGGGACTTGGGGACTGGGACTTGGGGACTGGGACTTGGGGACTGGGACTTGGGGACTGGGACTTGGGGACTTAGAACTTTTTATTGTCATTGTGCAGTTTCTTGCACAGCGAAATTGGGTAGCTGGACCACAAAGGTGCAAAAGAAAGAAGAGACCAATGTACAACAAGGGGGGGATAAATAAAATAAAAAGCAATGTATATGTATACATATATGTGAGTCAGACTATATACACGGTGTATGTATAAGAAACACTGAAACAGACTGGGACCAGAATATTGCACATGAGCCAAAAATATTGCACAGAACATGGAAAGACTGAGATATTGCACATAGATGATCAACAGCAGTGTCAGGGTGGATGTGTTTGGGAAGTCTTTACACACTCTTAGTTTGCATTAAGAGTTCTGACAGCCCACGGGAAGAAGCTGTTCTTTAGTCTGTTGGTTTTGCACTTGATGGATCTGAGCGTTTTTCCAGAGGGCAGGATGTTGAAGAGGTGGTGGTTAGGATGGAGGTGGTCCTTTATAATTGCCCTGGCTCTGGAGAGACATCTTGAGCTGGCAATTAAGTCCAGGGAGGGGAGTGGAAAGCCGATCACCTTCTCTGCAGTTCTGATGACCCTCTGTAGTCTCTTCTTGTCAGCTGTTGTGCAACCAGTGTACCACACAGGGATGGCGTGCACCAGCACACTCTCGATAGTGGCACGGTGGAAGGACACTAGTTCAGTCTGCGGCCTGTTACATCTCAAAACCCTCAAGAAATGGAGGCGCTGCTGGGCTTTCTTTACTAGGGCTGATGTGTTTGTGGACCAAGATAGGTCCTCAGATATTTGGGTGCCGAGGAACGTAAAGGAGGAACCTCTCCACATAGTCACCTTTTATGGATAGGGGAGGGGGATCGGTTCTTGTTTTGCAGAAGTCCATGACCACTTCCTTTGTTTTCTTGGCGTTTAGGGTGAGGTTATTGTAGTTACACCATTCTGACAGTCGCTGGACCTCATCCCTGTAGGCGGTGTCATCATCGTTGGTGATGAGCCCCATCAGTGGTGTTGTCTGCAAATTTGATGATGTTGCAGGGGTGCGGTCACTGGTGTATAAGAGTGGACTCAGCACAGATCCCTGTGGTGAGCCAGTGCTGTGAGACAGGGTGGATGATCTCTGGTTGCCAACCTTGACTGATTGTGAACAGTCTGTGAGGAAGTTTTTGATCCATGCACATGTGGAGGGGGGGAGTCCAAGTTTACCAGCTTCTCTATAAGAATGTCTGGGATGATGGTATTGAAGGCCGAGCTGAAATCAAACTTGCCCTGGCATCAACATCAGCACAGAAACTGTGCTTCAGGAACTGTATTGCATGGGTTTCAAGGGCCAAGCAGCTCCTGTATGTTTAATGAGTAGGTTGACCACATGGAATACATAGTTTTCGACCTGGAACAGGGCCTTGGGGAGGTGTTTAAGAATGCCTTAACCCAGGCCTTGCTAGACTCCACCAGTTCCTATGTGTCCATCATCCTTTGAGCTTCCCACCTGCAGGAGGCGCTGTAGGGGATCTGTTGCTTTGTGGATTGGAAGGGGGTTGCAGGTGTAGGCAACCCCCTTCCAGTCTGATATCTGGCAGCTTAAAGCAAACAAACAAAACATAATCCTGTGGTTGCATGTGGTGTTCTTTCATGTGTCTAAATGAAAGCCCTTTCAATGTAAGCAAGCCTTTGTCCATTATAGTGTTGGGCTTTCCTTTTAGGAAGAATTGCATGAGGAGCTGCTCTTGTATTGGTGGCCTGAGGGTGCATGCAGCATGGCTTATGGGCAGGTGTTAAAATGCACGCTATGTTGTAATGAGTTCTCTCTTGCTGTGCATGAATTTTGGTGGCTGCTGATGATTAACGCTGTTAGATAAGAAAAGCAGTGACACCACGAGTGCAGCAGGTTGCTGCGTGTTGTTGAAACAAATAGCTGAACTAAATTTATCTGCACAACTATCTGATAAAGAGTGAGTCACTGCAGAGAACTAACAGGTTAATGTAGTATCCACGAGTATAACACATACTTGCTACAAATGACAGCACTTTACTTTCTGCATCAGAGTTTAGAAAGAGGAAATGCGGTACTTGACATCCATCAGTGTTATGAATTTTTTCACTTTTGGAAAATGCCAAAAAAGGAGTTTTAAGGAGACTAAATGTGTCAGACTAAAGAATTTGTTGTCTTTATGTACAGCATTTTTTTGCAGAAAGGTTTTGGCCATTGGTTGAACAATACGAGTCTGACTACTGTTTTAAAAGGGCTGTCGAGGCTGACCTCAAAGCAGTGCCATAGTCAGTGTGTCTCTGCCCACACATGCAGACAAACTTGACAAACACTCTTGTCTCTTTAGTCCTCATCCTCCTCTGTCTCCAGCTATTAAGTTAAAAACACGACGTGTGTGTGTGTGTGTGTGTGTGTGTGTGTGTGTGTGTGTGTGTGTGTGTGTGTGTGTGTGTGTGTGTGTGTGTGTGTAGCCACTTCACAAGTGTGCGTCACTGTCAGGAGGGGTGACTTCGCTTGTCTCTCTTTCTGCAAAACCTGGCAAAATGTGTCAGATGAGCTGAAAAATAAGGCTGACATTTTTACAGATGCGAGTCTTCCATGTAACTGTCACTGTGGACTTACATACATGCATACTTCCACCTATCCAACATGACAGCTCTGTTTGTTCTAGACTTTGTTTCAATAGCAGCTGGTCAATTGTGGTTTGTTTTTTGTTTTTTTCCAAGGCTGTTTGCTCTTGATTCTATTCAAACACTGTTGCATCCTGCAGCAGGCCGCTAGCAGAAAATGGATGATGTTGGTGGGTGTGTTTTTTGAGTGTGTTTTTGACTGAAACTGCTGTGCTTGTGGCATGGGGAGGGGGGAAAAAAAAGGAAAGGAAAGATGATGACAGGGGTTTAGCGCTCCAAATAAGGTCAAACTATTCCAGTCCTCCTCCTTTTGCTCTCCCGGCTTTGCTGGATCTCTGCTGTCCCTCATAACAAGTCATATCAGCAGAAGGGCGAGAGTAATCTGATCTGTTTATGCTGATGACTTTTCTGTTGTGGTGTTTTCCCTGTGCTGCCTTCTGCGGTCGCTCAGTTTGTCTCATTTCTTCCGGTCCACTTCTCCAAATGGTGTTTACACTAGGAGCTGTGACCGTCTCGACTCATCCTTTCTCCCTTCTGTATGTTTTTTTTTTTTTTTTTTTTTTCTTTTTGCTGTATCATAGCCCTCAGTAGCAGATGGAAATAGCACAGAGGAAGTATCTGCCAGCTGTGTGTGTGTGTGTGTGTGTGTGCAGGCATGTGTGCAAGCACGTTGTCCTTGCACATTCTTGTCTTCCTTCCTTTTTAATTCGGTCAAAAATTGCACAACAATATCTCCAGATAACTGAAAAACACTGTGGTTTCTTAGATACTGAGGAAGTGCACATAAACACACGTACGCTTGCACAGAGTAACGGCTCACCCCGCACGACCTCTTGATTCGCTTCTGTGTCACTGAATTGGCCTGTGAAGCCTGCTCTTGTTGCACCTTTTATCAATCTGTCATCTTCTTTGGTCTCCTGCACGTCACAGGCTTCTATATAGAAAGTCATCATGTATTGTTTTGCATGCGTCACTACTGGGTTTTTGAAAATGAACATCTGTGTCCTAAAGGCCCTGAAGGTGGCACCATGACAGCTTAAATATGTGAACTGGAGCTAGATAAATACTCAAAAGCATTGACTACAAAAAACAGCTGCATAGTGTTCATGCCAAGCAGCCGATTGTTGCCTCTCCCCATTTTAAGCTGAAGAAAAGCCCTCCTAGGTCGATTTGATTTACAAAATGCTGCAAATTTAGACAAAGATCTTTTACTTCTGTTGAGAAAAACATTAAACTCTGACATCACATAAAAATAACTAAATAGACTCTCAAAGGGGAAAAAACAAGCCAAAGCATTACATCGGTTTGCTGTTCTGGTAATTGTTTTTTCTGAAGTGGTGAAATGGCCCAAAACGACTCACGATTACGAAACCTCAGGAGCTGCCTTTGAGTTTGTTTTATCTGACCAGTTAAAAATCAGATTAAATTCAAATGTCGATTGTTTGCGTTTTTATATTAAAGCGTTGGAGGGTATTTGCATCATGAAGAAATCACTTTTAACAAAGTCGAGCATAGAGTCCACGCACATTATCTTAACAAAGCTTAAAAGCAAATTTAACCTGATTCCATTAAACTTGTGCATTTAGAGGTTTTGCTTCTCTTTCCTGTTTTCCTGCAGTGAGGAAGAAGGCCAGGAGCCTCTGGCTGTGGTTGGCTCCCCCTACTGGATGGCTCCGGAGGTGCTCAGAGGAGAGGTGTATAATGAGAAGGTACTGACAGCTCACTTTCTTCACTTCACTTCAGCTGCATGTTGTTTCAGAAGTCCAAGGTCCACAGTGGGCGTGATGAGAGCTGCTCAAATAAACAGAGGAAACAGGCAGTGATGTACAGCAATCAATATTTAATAAAGTGGTTATGTGGTTATGTAATTGGTGCACTCGTTGGCCTGGGTTATGACTGTTTTCTGTGTAGCGTAGTGGGAATCCTGATTGGCTGTAAAATGAGCGTTCACTGTGTTTTGGACTCATTAGAAGCTCCAGTTTGGTATAAACTACATGCAGAATATGGTGCATATGTACAAAAATAATAAATTGGCTATAAACTACATACTGTTGAAAGCTGAGAGAAATTACAGCAGACTTGTTTTGTCAAGCAAGCTTAAACAATGAAAAAGTGACAGACTTTTATCTTGCTGTTTATCCGATCTGAATTTAAAGTACACAGATAATATTAGAAGCCATACGTAGTCTGCATGCGTGTCTTTCCACTTATTTGGTCTTATCTTCACCTGCTGTGTTATCTCTGGCTGATAGACTGTTCGTCCTCTCTCTGCAGGTGGACGTGTTTGCATACGGTATCATCTTGTGTGAGATCATTGCGAGGATACAGGCTGATCCCGACATCCTGCCACGCACTGAGGTACTGATGACGATGTTTTCATCGCCTATCCTGTTTCCTGACACGCTCGTCATCTCACTCACGCCTCAGTCACAATCTGGCCTCTTTATTAAGGAAGTGTGGGGAACGTTTCTAACAAAGCCATTATTGATTTAATGTTTGTCTCCGCTCGAGGACAGACCCTCAAGCCTGTCGCCATCTGAAGTGCTCCTCCAGAGCGCGATGGTTGTGCAAGCAGCACTGTTAAAATGGCTCCTAAGATTGAGCAACAGGCGAGAGAGATAATTAAAAATATTTGAAATGATAGCTGCTGTAGATCATTTTAAAATCCTCTGAATGTCATTGCGGGCAAACAGAAAGCTGACTGACTTATTGCTTGTAAATCGAACGCTTAAAGGGCTCAAAAGAAGCGACGTGCAGCGCTGCGCTACCTGTTGTTTAACTCTCGCCTCAGGGACAAAGTCACCAAACCTCTCATTTTATACCTATTTATTTGTTGTTCTTTATTTTCTTTTTTTTAACTGATTTTAAGTTGTTGTCAAACTGGAACATCAGTAAAACTATTCAGAACAGTCAGTGTAGATGGTAAAAACCAAAAGAAAGGAGTATGTGAAAAACATTTAAAGATTTTTGCCTCTTCTTTTTTTTTTTTTCTTCTTCTGTTTTTGCTTTGATTTTGTAGTTTTACACCAGCCTTTATTAACAGCATGATAACATAGCATTTAGCCTTAATATTAAATCATAGTACTGTGTGATGCAGACAGGGGGTTCCCATTTGGTCCACTGGATGGTTTTGTGGAAGATCAAACTACTCCAGATTTTGGGAAATCTTTAAGGAAGTGAGATAAAGGGTCTCGTTTACTCAGACTACTCAGCTTCTCCAAAAAGCTGTTGGCTCTGGCCAATATTCCAGTTCATTAAATGGGCTTTCTGGTGGAACCTGCTTGAGATCAGAGTGGGCTGCATGTGGCCTATGAGCTAAAATGAGTTTTGACATGCCACAGACTGTATTAATCTACTTTAAGACCTTTTGAAGCTATTACAAGAGCACTGCTCCTCCTTGTGGCCATTTAGCAGTACAGCAATTGAAGATTCTGGTTGCAGTCGCTTGTCTCTGTGATAGAAAGAAGATGGAGTAAGGAGACTCTGTTTAAACAAAGTGCTCACATGTACTGAAACAGAACTTATTCGGTTTTGTGTTCTTTCAGGATTTTGGTCTGGATGTGGAGGCCTTTCGACATATGGTGGCAGACTGCCCATCTCACTTCCTGAATTTGGCTATCGCCTGCTGTAATGTAAGAAATACATTTTGTCTCATGTCATATGTGCTGTTAGCTCACTGCTGCTCGCTTTGTCATCTTGACTTGTGCATGATGTAACCTCAAATGCAGTGCACTGACCAAAGGTTTGAGCTTCAGTACGAGAGATCAAATTGTTTTGCTGTTTGAAGGAAGAGTGTCCATTTTCATTTAGTTACAGTTGCCAAGAGCTTGTACACTTGATCCTGTCATCTTTAGATCTAACAGTAGTTATTGACTCTTGTAACTTGAGCTTAAATGCCAAAAATCCAGAGGAAATGTTTCAGATGCCTCCACATTTTAGTTTTTTTTATATTTATAATTGCTGCCTGTTTTATGACCCGTTTTAACTTTCCATCCTTTTCCTCTAATTTGACAGATGAACGCAAAGCTCCGTCCATCTTTCTCCCAAATCGTAGCAGAGCTGGAGAAGAAACAAGCTGAGAGAAAACAGAAGGTCGAACCAGCTGTCAAAGGTGAGCCATTCTGTAGAGGCTTCACTGAAGAGAACTCTGTCTCACTTCTGTAAACTAACACGATTGTTCTGCTTTCAGAAGCAACTTCTCCGCCTGTCAGCCCTGTGCGAAGGCGATCCCTGGGCCTGCTGTTAGACCAGCGTCTCTCCCGCAGCAAATCCGACATGCTCCATCCTTCAGAGACGCCGCCTACTGCTACCTTGGCTCCTCCTGCTCGGTTTAACCCCTTCTCCCAAAGGGAGGATCTCAAAGGCGGGAAGATAAAGCTGTTTGACACGCCCAGCAAGTCGGTCATCTCCCTGACCTTCACGCTGCCTCCTCCACCAGACTGCGATGACACCACTGCATCTGATGCGGATGCTGTCGACATGCCCAGGAGGCACAGGCGCTGCCACTCGCTGCCTTGCACACCTCCTCCACACCTCACGTCGGCACCAAACACCGTTCTCTCTGAGGAGTCTCCGTCTGAGACGGAAGTGAACGACGCAACTGAAGAGGACTGTCTTCTAGAAGACAAGGATGCTTACAGGGCGAGCGATTCAGGTCTCCCTCTGTCTCTCAAGGCGCTGTCAGTAAACATGTTTGACCATGAGAAGGAGGCGAAGCTGCAGCAGCAGCAGGAGGAAGGGAGGGAGGAGGAGCCAATGGACTGCACTAGTTCCCCAGACATGCAAGACAGTACTTCGTCTCCTTACTCCAAACTTTCCTCTCCTCCTTCCCATTTCTCATCTCCCTTACAACCATCCAGTCCTCCTTTCTCAAACGGCTGGGGGTCGGCCATCTCTAACGGGCCTCCGTGCCTGCCACCGCTCTCCAATTTGGTCAACAATAATGTGGTTGTGAGTCGACCACTGGGCTGGAGCACCGCCACCAACAGCACTCCCACAACCAACAACAACGGCTACCACTCCCCAACAGGAGACCCCGCGGGCTCTTCTCCCTTTGGCTCTGGCAGCGGACACTCTCTGGACCAGGAGGAGGTCATCTCCTCATGTCCTGGCTGCTGCCTGGCTGGCCTCCGGTTCCCCTCAGTGTGTCTGAGAGCTCCTCCACGGCGTAACCCTTACAAGAACTTGAACGGAGACCACGCGGCCTCTCACGGGCTGCTTTGTTCAGGACCCAAGGGCCTTCCGCCCTCCCCCACACCCACAACCACAACCACCAGCCTGGAGCCGGGACTCGCCTTGCCTGGGGTGCAAACATAAACCCTGATTCTTCAACACCAAATGCACATAGAGCAGACGTGCAAACTGCACCAAAAGGTCACATTCTGGGGAATTAAGCAGGTCCTCTTTAAAATTTGCACAGATTTTAACGCAGCAATACTCTGCTTATTTTCCAGACACACTTTTTTGGTGCACAGGTGACTCTTAAGTGTTTGGGTCGCTTTACAGAGAGACTCCAAAACCGGCTGATTTTCTCCAACAAAGCCGTGGGACGTAAAACCTTTCAGGCGACGCCCTCTGCTGGACTGAGGGTGGCACAGCCTGTGACGTCAGCCGTGCCTGTATAGATCTGATCGGCAGCGTCCAGAACTGATCAGCATGTAAACACTCCAGTCTGGGATCCACATCAGTTGGATGTTGAATATTTGCAGATGTATAGATTGATATGTCAGAGGATCCTGGAATGAGGAATGTTCAGCTTAGTATTATCGTTGTTGCAATGATGTTCGGTGCTGAATGAACAGGCAGTTTTGCTTTGTCTTTAATTATCAGGTGTATGATGCTCTGCTGAGGTGTGTTTGTGAATTGAATGCAGGTGTGTGTGATGGATTCAGAGTGTGTGTGATGTACACCATTCTTAAGACTATTTTTGTTGCTGTATGATCTCTGTTGGTCCTTCTGATTGCCTGGTTAAGCACTTCAGCTGTATTATTGTTAATAAGGAAACTGTTTATCATTATATTTGGGAATGAAGGTCTTTGACCTGCTTAAGAGATGTACAGATTCTTATTATTTAAACATGGCATTGAATAAAAAGACAGAATGCACTCATGTCTTTGATCTGCTGTGTCTACTTTGTTTTGGCTGCTTTAGATTCCTGGGGTGTTTCTTATAATCTTTTCATCTCTATTTCAGGATAAATTGTCAACAGTTATGACCAAAATCTACAACCCCCATCTGCTTCAAATGTATTTATTTACATTGGAGCAATCCTAAACAGTCGTGAAACCCATTATTTATTCTGATGAGCAAATACACAAATCTTTGTGTATTTCCAAAAATTCAGCCCTCCTTTTATTCTCCACATTATGGAAGCTTGTTTTGAGGGGGGGGGGGGGGTTTCAACATTTTGGGGGTTTTGAGTTTGCGCTCACCCCCCCCCCCCCCCCCCCCCCAACAGAAAGTGGACTACAAACTGAAACCAGAAAGCTTCTGGTCTCGAAGTTTTATTGCAAAGACATTCTGCAAATTCATAAGCACATATTTTTGTAGTGATTAACCCTGTAGAGCCTCCATCCTCATGGATTAGTATTACTGGAAGTATCTTCCTGTTAAAGGAAAGTTCTTCCTTCCCACGGTCACCAAGTGCTTGCTTGTAGGGGTGTTGTCTAATTGTTGGGTTTTTCTCTCCAACATTGTAGGGTGTGTATGAAGTGCACTGCAGCAGCTGTTGTTTTTAATGAAGTAATAAACTGAATGAAAATGTGCAGTTTGGTTGACGTTGATCACAAAGAGGAAATCATACATTTAAATAAACATTTAGGTTATCCTTGATGTTGCAGTATAAACGCTGCAAACTGGAAAGTTTTGCCGCGTGTTGTGGCAGTTTGGCAAAGCACCTTTAATAACGGTAGAAAGGAAATTATTTATTTATTTATTTTAAAATGACTTTTTTTTTTTTTTTTGTGACCTAAAGGTGTTTGTGGTTTGGTAGCCAAGCATAAAATTGACAACTGAAATGGGGTTAATGAGTACAGGAGCACCAAACGATCAGTAGAATGAACACTTCTTTCTTTACCTAATTTCCTCTGGGATTAATAAAGTATTCTGAATCTCATTACCATCCCAGTCTTGATTTTTATGGCCCTCCTCTTTAAGGAGATTAAAGCCTTTCCTCTCCCTTACAAAATCACCAGCCTTCAATTAAATCCTTCTCTCTCTCTCCACCCCTTCCACCGTCCTGCTGTCCTCAGGCCCTCATTCTTGCCTGCAGCTTACTCCGTCTCAGTGCTTCTTTACAGGTGCATTTGTCTTGCTTTAAAGGGAGTCAGTCACCTCCAGGACTTTACACGCTCTATAAGCCCTTTCCTGATCCAGAGGTCACCAGGTTGTCATGGAAACACAAAGTATAACCTGGTTGATGGTGCTGCTGGGGTTGTACATCCTGTTCATCACAGGTAGGAACTGAAGTCCTTTGTCCCACATGCCATCAGACTGTTTAACTCTTCTCTGGAGGGGAGAGGGAGGGGAAACAGGAGGACAAAGGAGGGAACAACTAAGCTGTAGTGCCTCTTCACCTCACTGTGCAATACCTTTTGTGCAATACTTTTGTAAATAGTCAACGGTGCAATAGACTCAATACTTGAAATGTGCAATTCACTTGTATTTTTATTTTTATTCCTATTTATTCTATTTATCCCCTTCGTATATTTTATTTATATTGTCTCTGTATTTATATATATGTGTGTGTGTATAACTCTGTAACTTCTGTCGGTGCTGTGCTTTTTTGGAAATCGAATTTCCCAGAGGAACCCACCCGAGGGATTAATAAAGTTCTATCTTATCTTATCTTATCTTAAGTCAGCGTTGCTGTTAAAGCCCCCTGTTCAAACTGTGCTAAAAACCAGTTTGCATCAGGTCTTCTTCTCCCTCTGTGTGCGCTCGTGCTTTAAAGTGTTAACAAAATTGGCACAATCGGAGTCTGCTGACCAATGAAAACCTCTGTGTGTGTTATGTGTGTCTATTTTTGGTGTACGGGTTTCGTGCGAACTTCCCAGGGTCGAGCGAGTTAGTCTGTTACACTACAGTGGAATCACTGGACTTAGGTTGCCTCCTGCAGTGGGATTGTCCCCATGCCAGTCCTAATACCACCTACACTGTGCAGACAAAGACGCAGGGGTAAGTATGTCTGAGTGTGTGTGTGTCAGAGAGGGAGACATATTCCTGTAACCTCACACACTGATTTTACTCCCACCAGTGCACAGACACTTTGCAGTTTATTGTGTCACGTTTAATTTTTTAATTTTTATTTATTTATTTATTTCTGCTGGTGTCTACAGCATTAGGTACGTTAAATTAGATGATCATGATTTTATTGTCTTCAGACACTTTTGGATTTGGCATTGGATCAGCTGTTAATATATAACTGCACAGTTACATTGTGCATACTGATTACAATAAGAATACTGAATAATGTGTATAACAAGAAATACAAATAATTTAGATTCTTGTGGAAAGGCAAACAAGTGTGTATCTATAGTACAGAGAAGTAATGAAAATAACTCATGAATTTCAAGATGAAAAGAGGATTGAAATGCAACAAATGCCCAATGTATCTATTTACCGGCCTCATGCTAACATCTAAGGTACTGTGAAACTTCTTGAGCCAGCCCTCATTTCTTCAGATTTTGCTAGGAGAATGGGAAATGATAAATTATTGAAACATGCGCAAACATGCATGAAAATGGAGAATATGAGGCAAAAATAGAGACCATTCTAAGAGTCAGTATTTGGTATGACCACCTGGGATCACTGTGGTGCTGAAAAATGAAGCTGCTGCCAGTGTGAGATGATATTACATTGTGGATAAAAATTTTCTTTTCTGTATTCATAATTTCATCAATGTTGACAAAATTTCCAGCAGCACTGACTAAAATAGAGATACAGAAACCATGAAAGAGCCTCCACTGTGTTTTATACTATGTGTTTTGTGACAGGCTGCTAGTATCCCCTAAAGATAAATGTTTAAATTGGCTGTTTGCTAAGTTGTCTGTTAAGTGTAGACACAACACTTGGTTGTAGACAAAACCCCCGAGTACAAGGACTGGACTGAAAATGGATGAAAAAGCATCCAAGATCCTAAGAAAAAAACTTAAGAGACCTACAGGAAGCCTGCTGTTCAAGAGCACTTTAAAAATGACAGGATAGTCTGATTCAAAGAAAAAAGGGTTGGCTTAAGACATTCCAAAGTCTGCTTTGCAGCTAGCTCTGACGTTACATGTTTAAATGGTATGCATATATGGTAAATTATATCATATGTAACTTTAAAGTTAATTCTAAATGCAATACTTACTTGTTCTTTAATTTTGGTGTTACTATTGCAGGGACCCGTGGCAGGATGTGCCATGGTGCATCTGGATCTCGTCCCGAAGCTGTGACATCTCTCAGGTCTTCTCAAACTTTGAGCTCTACAACATGATTCGCCTTGGTGTTCACCTCAGTCCCAGCTCCACTGTGTGGCTCAAACCACGCAAGTTTGACTACAGTGACTTCAGTAAGTAACAGTCCATAATGTTTCTGTAATGAAGCTAAGTGAAAATGTGCCACAGACTGAGGAGACTCTGCAGGTTTACTTTTCAAATATGGTGGTTTGAATTTGAAGCCTCTGTCTCTCCTCTGCAGACTTCAGTCCTCCTTCTGTTTCCGTCTCTTTGAAAGACGACCAGATGGTGGTGCAGGTGCACTTCCCCTGTGCTGCCAACAGGAGGTGCTCTCTGGAGAGGTGCTGTCCCATCTCTAAGTTGATTGATCCCTGGACCACAGTGACTGTGTATACTGAGCCGAGTGGTGCAGAATACCAGGTGTGGCTATGCTTTGTCTCCAGTTCTACTGATATTTAAGAACAAGGAAGTATTGTGTTCAAAAGGAACGTTAAAGCTAAATACACTTTAAATATGTAGTGTTAGCTTTAGGTTTTTCTTTGGCTGCTTTGCTACTGATTTTCAGCTCAGTTCTTGTACCTGACCATTTTCAAGGGAATGTTTGTTTGTTAAGCTACTTCAGATTGACCTATGAATCATTCAAGCAGCAGTACCAGTAGTGGTAGTAGTACCAGCTACACATTATACATGCTTGTTTCTTTCAGAGCCGCACAGTCTGGACTCAGGAGGTCGTGTCGTATGTGGAGTTCTCCGGTTTGCCTCTGGGTCAGAAATATTGTGCTGAGGCCAACTTCTCCTTCCCAACCTTTGCCATGGCGGCTTCACCGAAATCAGCCCCTCAGTGCGTTGAAACAGTCGCCAGTTCAGGTGAGGAGATGAGATACAGTTTACTTTAAAAACTAGAGGTTCCCAAATTAGCAGCTACCTGAACCATCTTCACGTTCGATAGCTTAAGAAATCACTGCTGCTTCTATAGTTTTGACACTGAGTACAGAAAACAGACCTGTCCATGGATCATTCACAACACATCCTACTTTCATTAGTTATGAGGTCCAAAATACTGCTTAGGTGCTATTAGGATACTAAGAACCTCCCATGAAACTGCAAGAAAGCCTCATAAAGACAGCTGTGCTTGGATCCTTAAACGATGTGAACCGCACTTTATAAGTCCAAGAGGTCAGCTAGATCTACTGCAGAAGCTTGGCTTGCCTCTTCCTACAGCTTTTCTGGTGATACAACTTGTAAATCTTGGGTCTGAAATGATTTAGTGTAGTTCTCTGCTTTTTTTGAGCAGAGACATGTTCAACCTGCATGCATTTCTTCCCTACAGGGCTGCTGCCAGCGCTGTGTATGGGAATCGGGCTGACTTCCCTTCTTCTTTTCCCAATTCTCATCATGTATCTACGAAAATCAAGACAAGCTACACCAGCTACTGAGAATCAGCCCAAGGCTCCGGTATGATTTATTGTGTTTCACTTTATTTCACCCTCTGTTTTTATAAAATACTTAAACACATGCAGTTTTCCAGAATAAAACATTTCTTCTTTCATTCCTTAAGTCGTCTGCTCAAGAGCCGATCCCTTTGGTTCCTCTGTCCCCGGGTATAGTTGACCCTTGTGAGATCCACTTGGAGTTTATTCCTGACCATGTTTCCACTGAGCCCTTTTCTGGCATTGTGTCCAATCAGAATCTAAATCACAAACAGGGAAGCATGCACTCCAGCAATCGTCTCAATTATGACACCAAATCGGATGAAGTGTACTGGGACAGCGGAGGGATGGAGCTAGATCGCGGCCTGGACTCTGGCATCAGCATCCCACTTGTTTCTCGCTCTTCTGAAGAGACATGTGAGCCCCATGGAGACTGAAAGGTTGAGAGCTTTCTCTTCGTGAATGTTGCTCTGTAAGGCTGGAGTTTGCCTCTTTCTCCCTCAGGGATGAAATAGGAGACTAAACTGCTCAAAGTATGGACTGGTCCATTTAAAATGTTTGGATGTGTTTCATCTATTATGGTCAAACACATTATGATTATCTGGAAGTTGACAACAAGTTGTCTTCATAGATTTTGGAAGCTAGACCTTTAAGCAAACATTGATGAGAAGGCCCTAAACACAGGATAAATTGAAGCCTTAAAAACTATAGTTTCAGAAAACCTTTTCTGCTGATGAAAACCAAGTGATAGGACTGAAACCTAGTGACTGACTGTTAAATAGATATCCAGGTTCAAAAATGAACTGTAACAGGAAACAATTGTCTTTTCCCCAGTTTGTAAGTACACATACATAAAATCTTTAGCTGAAGTCAAGAGCACCTGGTTAGATTTTTTTGTCTACAAAAAATAAATAAATCTGCAGAACTGAGTTAACTACAATTACATTAAAAAAAGAACATTTTCACAGGACTGGATAGAGTCTTAAAAAATGAGTACACCCCATGATTTGGGTGTCCAGAGGAGTTCATGGTTCATGGTGTTTTTCTGTTTTAGTTTTTCTGTGAAGAACTTTGTGATTTTTGTCTTGAAAGGTGCTATACAAATAAAATTTTACTTTACTTACTTACTTACACAATGACTCCAAGGTGTCCAGGTCCTGTGCCTGCAAAACAAGTCTAAATCATCACCCGTGCATCACCGTGTGTCACAGTGGCTATGACGTGTTTGGTTTTCTCCAAATGTGGTGCTGTACTTCATGGCCACACATCTCCATTTAGGTCGCATCTGTCCAAAGAACATTGTTCCAGAACTTCTGTGGTTTGTTCAGAAGCAACTTTGCAACCTCAGCCGAGCTGCCTGGGTTTTTTTTTTTTTTTTAGAGAGAAGAGACTTTATTCTGACAACCTCTCCAAACACATCAAAAAATGCTCTGTTTTTTTTCTAATTGTTCTGATATGAACCATTTAAGTGACTAACTGAGCCCTGTAGTGTCTGAGAAACAGCAAAAAACCCAAGCTATGTCTACCTTGAGGTGAATTTGCTGGGATGGAAACTCCTGGGAAGATTTAGCAATGCGTTAAAACACAAATCAGATAACTGCCAAAACGTCTGCTTGCATAGAGGCTGTCAGACTTGCTGATGAACAGGTAATCAAGTGCATTTGATTATCACCACCCTCTTCATTTCTGTCGAAGCAGTAAAAGATGTATTTAGTTTTTCATAGGATTACACCGAACCTGGGATCGCTTACTTTTTCACATGACTGCAGACTAGGGTTGCCAACCGTCCCTTAAAATACGGAATCGTCCCGTATTTAGAAACAAAAGTACACGTCCCGTATTGAGCTAATAAGGGACGCACTTTGTCCCGTAATACAGTGAGAATCAAAAGTAGTCTATAACTTTTAATGGAATTAACGCTTTGTTTGAAAACATAATTCCCAGCCCCTCTCCTGCTTTGTGACCAATGAGCTGACAGCACACTTATGACAATTCGAGTATGACAAGTCAGATTACCGCTCATCTCATTGGTTGAGGAAAGGTCGCTTACGGAGAAAATACCGGAAGACAACCGATGACCACAACAACAAGCATGGCCAACAGGGAAACAAACGCCGACACTGCGGTGCAAGTCTCGGACGGCACACTGTGCCTCCATAACATGAAGGTTATAACAGAAAATCTGTCGCTCGCTCTCTCTGTCTTTCACTCACACAGACACACCACCACATCAACTTTGCTAAATTGCTAATGAAAAACATTGATCAGGCAGCTGTGATTGAGCAGCAGTGTAAATCCAACTATTTTCACGGTTGTTGTGGTCGTGATAATTTTGTGATGCCACATCGAAAAGGCTCGGATGAGCTTTCCAAAGTTCTACAAGTTGCGCCTCCATCGCTTGTGTCCAGATCACACGCTGCACAGCTGTGCTGCAACGTCTTTTTCACCGACGTTTACGTGTTTGCGCGTGAGCAGCTGCGGTGACACCCTCACGAGCGATTGATGATCGGGAGCTGGTCGTGAGGTGTTAATCGCTTCTCGTTACCCCACGTATACTACACGATGCACGATGAAGGCCAAAATCGGGCTGATCACCAAATCGGTCGCACGACTCAAAAATCGGCTCAAAATGGGCCAAAAATCGCACAGTGTGAGCCCAGCATTAGAGCAGCAATGTTTGTTCGCTCAGAGAAAGAAAAAAAAGGCTGCAAAAGTACAGGGAGGAATGGGAAAAGGAAAACACCTGGCTGGAAAAGTGCACGATAACACCTATAAAGCGCACTGCACTGTGTGCCGGCGCACTTTTTCCATAGGCATGCTTCTAGTGGTGGGCACAAGAAGAACATGAGGGGCGTGAAAGCTCGGGGAACCCTTAACCAATTTCTTGTCCACCAGGCCACGGCAGAAGCAGATATGGTATGTAAACACTGGTTTGTTTTTTTAAACCCTCTGGTTAAGGTTAATATGGGCATGTGCAGTGAATATCAGCGCTATGTGGCCAGAAGTGTGATAATATAACTTATTTTGTGTAATAAACAACTGCAAGGATAGATGATTACAACAAATAGATCACTAATACATAAAAGTAATACATAGATGAATAATGATGATGAGTTAAGATGCGTAATCATGGGAACAAGCGGGTTTACAAACAGCAGCTGATTAGCATTAGAAAAGCTGAAATAATATTTCAACTGAAGCCAATTGTACTAAATGCACTAAATGTGCACTGTTACAAGAATGTTTTTCTTTCTATTGTTTTCTATTATTTTAAGTTAAGCAGGACAGAGTTCTTTTAAAGAAAGATTTACTTATATTCTCAAAAGTTAAGCATGACAGGCTTCTGTTTAAGAAAGAGACCTGTTTTACTGTGTTAATGTTGTCATTTTGAGCTAAAAATAAATGGCTAAATGATCATTTGTTTCACATGTGTTTATATCACAAAGAATACACATCTACTTAAATCAAATTCAAGTCAAAGGGTTAAAAAAATAATTTCACACACAAAAAAAGAGCTAGAAAATTCACCACACTGGGAAGGGTGAAGACAACTGGGTCGCCCGGCCCTGGCCACGAGGTGTCCCTTATTTATTTTTCAGGGAGTTGGCAACCCTACTGTCAGACTTGCTGATGAACAGGTAATCAAGTGCATTTGATTATCACCACCCTCTTCATTTCTGTCGAAGCAGTAAAAGATGTATTTAGTTTTTCATAGGATTACACCGAACCTGCAATCGCTTACTTTTTCACATGACTGCAGACGGCTCAGCACTGCAACTACAAAGACAACAGTTTGAACCATTAAGATCTGTTAGCTTAATATTTTAACCTTTATTCAACTACTTCTAGTACAAAATAGCAGTGATACGTTGTGTTCACCAGTGACCATTTTCCCCCCAGTTATCCGTTATCAGCAAATAATTTCAGTTGTGCTATTAGCTATTTCGATTGTTATCCATGCTGTTAGCTTGCAACTGAAATGCTAGCCATTGCAGTATTGTGTTTCTATTGTCTATCCATGATATTCAGTGGTATCATTAGCTTCTCAAATATCTCTAACTGTTAGCCATATTGCTTTTTAATGATCAATTTCTATCATTTGTTCACATTTTGGATGTGTATAGTTAAAAGTTATTACATGGGCTGACCTCCTGGGAAGATTGTAGCAACACATTAACGCACAGTTGTGCTATTAGCTATTTCAGCTGTTATCCTTTTTATCTTACAATTCACATGCAAGCCACTGTACTACTGTATTTTAACTGTTTATCCATTATATTCGATGCAATATCGTTTGAAATATGATAGCCAGACTGCTAATCACCGTTTTCTATCATTTTGACCAATATTTTTTAAAATAATTTATGCATATTGCTGTTACTTAGTTTTTTAATTCTGCTTCTTATTTTTTTTTGAGCGGGGCGCTGTCATGCTTGTTCAAGTCCACCCAGTTCTGTAAACCCCCAGCTGCTGTAGAAACAGGCTACATCCTAATTGGGAGTTACTGTGAGGCTTATAATGGGTCCTCAGCACCCAATACTTGTCTTCTATTTTGGTTCTAATTATCAGACTGGCTGCTGTGTTGGTTGGTCAGGGGGCACCAGGGTTGTCCAATGAGTTTTCATGAGTTCACACCCCCCAAGGAGCGTCTTTGACGTGGATAATGGCTCCCTTAGGTTTGTTTGGGTGCCGTCTGTGCTTAACTCGGACCTCTGAACTTTCCTTCTCAGATTAGGCATCACATTGCAGAGGCAGCGATAAACAGAGGCCACCGGTTTACTGCTCACACTATGATTGTGTTTTGTTGTCCGCTATGAAGTAATAGAAATGTGGCTCCTAATCTGAAACCTACAAGCAGATTCCTGTCAGATATGAGTCAGTGTTTCAGGAAGAGGGTCAGAGAACTAGATGGTGAGTGAAAATTATCAGTCAAGCAAAAATTGTTTATCTGGGAGGTCCAAAAGAAGCCGTTTTGTGTGCGTGTGTAAACGTCAACTTACTCGGAGAGTGGTTCTTGTCCCCCCTGCTTTTTGTGCTGTATTCCACTCCAAACCATAGCTTCATAAACAAGAGCTAGGAAAACTTTAGACCCCCCACATACTGCCGGCAGCTCTGCCGATAACATAGTGTGTTATTTTTCTGTCATTCATTGCTGTAAAATGTTTCTGACTCACAGTTGCCCCATCAGAGCTTTGCTGCCTCTAACCCGTGACTCGCACCTCATCCTGCACGAAGACAAGAAACATCTTGACATCTCACTTTTTTTCCTTCTGTTTTGCTGGTGTTGCATTCTTTCCGCAACATTGGGAAGTCCTGCGGGTTTGGCCATCCAATATTGTTTGTTTCCCCATCTGACTTTTCCAGAGTCCACAGAGACCTGGGGGTTACCAAAGCTCCACATACAAGCCTTTGGTTTGGCTTTGTTAATAACTACAGCGCATTATCTGCCATTTGTATTATTCAAGAAGTTTTCTTGGACAGGGTATTTTTTATCAGCCTCCAGTCTGTGACAGCTCTCTGCTACCTGATAATGACATGGAGTTTACCTATAACGCTTGTTTACAAACTGATAAATTATCCTTGTAGCAAAAACTGTCGTAATCTTAAAGGTAATCACGTTTTCCTCGTAAGGCTTAGTTAATTGTGTTGAAAGTGATGGCTTTTTAATATCATCCCTAATACCTAATCTACATGTAGTTTAACACAACGGTACACAATAATGTTTAGAGCGCCTCTTGATCATTTCGCAGCAGTGAGGTTTTTATGTTTTTCTGGTTTGGATGTGTGCTGGCCCTTGAGAGACTCCTAATTTAAAAAGTCATTGCTTCATTGTATAAAGCAACAAGCAATGTGAAGAAAAAAAATAATATATTTGTGATTTCTAATCCTTGAATGCAGCTCAGCTACAAAAGAGTTTGATCAAAATAGGACTGGTACTAAAACACTGCTTACAGTGTAGCGAATCTCTTCATGAGCGAAATGAAGAGTAACTCCTACCTGGTATTGTGTGAAAAACAAATTGCCTCCTAAACCTAATAACTGGTTTTGCTGTCCTTCCCACTAAGAACTGCAATCAGGCATTTGTGATTACTGGCAGTGAGTCTCTCACATCACTATGGAGATACTTTAGCCACTCCTCTTTGCACAACAGTAGTCACTTTCCCAGCATGAGCGACCTTTTGAAGGTCCTTTTAAAGGTCATGCCAACATATTTTAATTGGATTTAAGTCTGGACTTGGACTAGGCCACTCCAAAACCTTCATTTTGTTTGTTTAGCCATCTTGAATTGGAGTCCCTGCTGTGTTTCTGACCATTGTCCTCCTCTATAACCTGAGTGCTCTCGAGCTACAGGGCATGAAGTGATGATCCAATACTCTCCTTCAAGGTTGTTTGGTAGAGAGAAGAACTCATAGTTCCAACAATTACAGCAAAGCAGCCTCAGACCATCACACTACCATCACCATGTTTGACTGCTGGTATGAAATGCTGGGTTAGTTTACGTCTGCTCAAACAGGACTCCAACCCTTCAAAAAGTTAGGTCAGTAGTAGTTTTTTCCTTGAACTCTCCCATGGATGTCATTTTTGCCCAGTCTCTCTCATATTGTTGAATCATAAACTCAGAAATCAGTAAAAGGGGCGAATACGTCTTCTCTTTAATATAATAAAGATGCTGTTGGATGATTAACCATTGTGAAGTAACCCCTGTGGGTTAAAAGTTCAGCTAATACTGAACTAGATGAGGTTTGTTTTCAGTGAAGATTTCAATCATACTGGAGGGACAGAGGACCTGACCTTAGTTGAGGTGAGGTAGGTCCAGAATTTCCAGGAAGGCCTCTTTATTTATTCTCTGTCATCTGATCAGGATATTTGGTTTTGATAGATTTGTTTTATACCAAAGGGCATCTTCTTGAGCCAATGTGTAAATCTTCCAGGTCAAAAGAACGATTCTGTTTGTGGTCACCGTTCCTGGGTACAGAGCAATCGCATGGCGAATGAAAACTGCCAGTTTGTGGTTAAACCTGATGTATTTGGACTGTTTTTGAGAGCCATTCAACAGCTGCAGTCCAAAAGTTGCATAATGTCAGGAAAAACCAAAACAAACCAAAAACCCCCCCCAGATGTGCTTACAGACTCAAAACATTGGTTCAGTTTAGTTTAAGTATTAAAGTGTACAAATCACCTTGCTGATAAATGACACTAATATTCACCTTTAATTCTCATATTAACATTTAAGAGACCGAATTAATAGTTACAGATTTTAATAAGAGCTACCATAAAAGTTTATGGGCAGAAATCTGTGCCATCAGAAACTGAATTTGAATAAGTTCAATTTGAATTTGAATTGCTCAGATTGAATCTGAATTGTAACTTGAATAAATGCTTTTGAAAACTGAATTTGAATTAGTCTAATTTGAAATTGAATTTATGGTTTGAAAATGATCATCACTAATTGAAATTGAATTTTATATTTTGAAAATGAATTGATTTGCTTTGAAACTGCATTTTATCCTTTAAAAATTCAGCTCTCGAATAATTTCAGTTTCACTTCTCACCATTCAGTTTCAGTTCTACAATTCAATTTCAGTTCCAAAATTCAGTTTTTTGGAACTTACATCCGGTTCCGGTTCAAGCGCAGATTAATAGAACTACGTTTTACTAGCGGACCGAAAGTGTTACTGACGGGAATCTACAGCGTCTTGAGCTGAATTAAGACTTCAGAAGTCATTCGTCATGTCGAATGACCAGCGGATAAACTCTCAGGTTGGTAATAAATGTATTACATGTATAAGAACAAGCGTCATGTTAACAAATGATAGCCATAAGGTAACTTTTATGCTTATTGTAGCTGTTAGCTAAAAGCGCTAATTTAGCGTAGTTTGCCCTGAATTCAGATTTGACAACAAATATGATCGACTGTTTCTAGTAGAATTCCAGAGTTGTCATCTTGGACCCTCTCAGAGTACCCCTCTGTATGCTTGCAGAGACCCCTACAGTAGGGAAACATGCAAAACGGTGTCCAAACCTTTGTGTTTTAGCTTTATTTATGTCTTATGCTGGGCAGACACTGCGATTTTTTTCAGTCGCGCGATTCAGCTTCTGCTCAAACTGTACGATTGACTCGCAGGGGTTAGAAGTTCGTAGGTCACGATGCAGGGTCTCACACTATACGGCCCGATGCTCTGATGCGACCCGAGTGCTCACACTGTGCGTCCATAAAATGAAGGTTATAAGAGAAATTCTGTTGCTCGCTCTCTCTCTCTGTCTTTCACTCACACAGACACACCACCACCATCAACTTTGCTAAATTGCTAATGAAAAACATTGATCAGGCAGCTGTGATTGAGCAGCAATGTAAATCCAACTATTTTCACGGTTGTTGTGGTCGTGATAATTTTGTTAGGCCACATCGAAAAGGTTCGGGTGAGCTTGCCATAGTTCTACAAGTTGTGCCTCCATCGCTTGTGTGTCCAGATCACACGCTGCACTGCCGTGCTGCGCCGTCTTTTTCGCTGACATTTGTGTTTGCGCGTGCGCAGTGTGAGCGGCTGTGGTGACACCCTCACGACCAAGCGATTGATGATCGGGAGCTGGTCGTGAGGTGTTAATCGCTTCTCGTTACCCCACGTATACTACACGACGCACGATGAAGGCCAAAATCGGGCCGATCGCCAAAACGGTCGCACGACTCAAAAATCGGCTCAAAATGGGCCAAAAATCGCACAGTGTGAGCCCAGCATAACACAGCATCCCAACTCTTTAGCTAACTTAATAACTTTAGCTAAAGTGAATAGTTTAATTCATTAGTGCAGCATTACTGGATCACCTCTGTTTGAAGTGATATAATATGATATACAACTATCACTGAAACAGCAAACTTTGTAAATAAGCAAACAACACTTCTCATTCTCTAAACGTTTGGCCACAGCTGTAGATTACACTATCAGTGCTTGTTCACTCTTGACAATAATAACATTTCTAAATTTACTTTGTGCATTTACAGATAAACAATATCTAATATTTTATTTAAATGACTGCTTTGTCTTTGAAAAGGGTGAAGAGCCTGAGGCCGGTGACAGTCCATTTCTACTCTAAGTACATCCTTACAGTGGCTCACAGGACTGGGCCACATTCCTGTACTGCCAGAAGAGAAGAGAAACTTCAGAGTCTTCATGCAGTTCAACCACACCTGTCATATTCCGTATGACAGGGGTCTCAAACTCCAGTCCTCAAAGGTCAAAGTGTCATGCAACTTTTCCATGCCCTCGAGGACTGGAGTTTGAGACCCCTGCCGTATGGTGTTCATGCTGTTTTCTACCCCACAGTTACAGCATGTCTGACTGCCTGTTCAGCATATGCAAAAATATATGATGAGTTTAAGCATGTGATGACTAAGGCCTTCCATTATGGTGTTTGTCATCACATGTCACAGACATCTGGATGATCATTTGGAATAAATAAAATACTAAAAACGTGTTACTTCATCTTTTATCTTTATTATTATTGTTCTTATTTTACACTTTTCATTGTTAGGCATTAGGTTTATTTGTAGTAGTCCTTTCCAACGTCTTTCCCTCTTCCATGTTACTGTGTCAGCTTGTCAGCATCTATTTGGGTTTGGAAGTGGAACAGAAAGTAAAGAAATCCAAAGTGCCATTAAAACCAGGAGAGGTTCTTATATTTCAGAAGAAGGGATTAATTCAAAAGAAATGACCTCAATGCCATATTTTATTTAGGAACACTAGAGAGCACTTTGCAAAATAACACATTCTTATAATTTCACCCTCAGATGAGCCAAGCTACGACTGTCAGGGAAGGTGATGTAGGTACAGAGCATATGAGAGTGGTTAAGTTAATGTCTCTTGTCTAGATGAAGGCACAAGAGGGATCAATGGCAAGGCGTAGAGATTCAGTATCTTCAGTCTTCAGTGGACACTCCATTTCTGGCACAAAACACCTGTAAAAGATGGTCGATTTAGGAGGTGACCCGACAACTTCAGCCTGTCAAACATATTAATGGAGCAGTATGCTTTAAAAAAAAAATAAATTAATTAAGCATGCACTCAGTACCCTAAGAATTATTATGGTAGTTAAACCCAGTGATAGTTGTATATCATATTATATCACTTCAAACAGAGATGATCCAGTAATGCTGCACTAATGAATTAGACTAACTATTCACTTTAGCTAAAGTTATTAAGTTAGCTACAGAGTTGGGATGCTGTGTAAGACATAAATAAAGCTAAAATACAAAGGTTTGGACACCGTTTTGCATGTTTCCCTACTGTAGGGGTCTCTGCAAGCATACAGAGGGGGTACTCTGAGAGGGTCCAAGATGACAACTTTGGAATTCTACTAGAAACAGTCGATCATATTTGTTTGTCAAAGCTGAATTCAGGGCAAACTACGCTAAATTAGCGTTTTTAGCTAACAGCTACAATAAGCATAAAAGTTACCTTACGGCTATCATTTGTTAACATGACACTTGTTCTCATACATGTAGTACATTTATTACCAACCTGAGAGTTTATCCGCTGGTCATTCGACATGACGAATGACTTCTGAAGTCTTACTTCAGCTCAAGACGCTGTAGATTCCCGTCAGTAACACTTTCGGTCCGCTAGTAGAACATAGTTCTATTAATCTGCGCTTGAACCGGAACCGGATGTAAGTTCCAAAAAACTGAATTTTGGAACTGAAACTGAATGGTGAGTAGTGAAACTGAAATTATTCGAGAGCTGAATTTTTAAAGGATAAAATGCAGTTTCAAAGCAAATCAATTCATTTTCAAAATATAAAATTCAATTTCAATTTAGTGATGATCATTTTCAAACCATAAATTCAATTTCAAATTAGACTAATTCAAATTCAGTTTTCAAAAGCATTTATTCAAGTTACAATTCAGATTCAATCTGAGCAATTCAAATTCAAATTTAACTTATTCAAATTCAGTTTCTGATGGCACAGATTTCTGCCCATAAAAGTTTGAGACTGTTCATTTCTTTGTAAATGAGTAAACTTACAAATCGAGCAGGTGATGAAATAATTATTTCATTTAGAGTAAGGCTGAACTTGATAACTAACAGACCAAACACTCTGGGTCATTTAACATATTTTAACTTGTTGTTACACACTTGTAAAACAAATAACCAACTTATCAGAAATGAATACTAATAAATGTATATCTTCTGCTTGAATCACACACACTGGCTTATGTTTCATGTCTCTGTGCCAGGCAGGAAATACTTAGTCACTCGTTGAGTGACTCATCGGCCCTCTTGGGGTTCGACTTGTTTCCACCCCCAGCGTCGACAGTATGGCTGTCTGCAGATGGGCAGCAATGCTCAATTAAGAAACATGCTGCATGTCAAAAATGCTGCATGTCAGCACCCTTTTTGGACTCAAACGCTAAAAGAAAAAATACACAGACCATCCAAATAGTCGTTTAGTTGTAACAACAGTCTTTTATTTGGCCATACATTAGATTTCAATCATTCGTTCAGGATTTAATATACACGATATATACATAAGCAAATAAAAGACGTCAGCGTCCTCGTCTTGCAGTAAAGGTTGGCAGTGCAATCTTGGCCTTTTTAACAGTGTCACTGGGTTCCTTTCATCTTCTCCCACTCACACGTGCACCCACGCAGACGGCGTCGGTCGGCTCGGAGCCGTTTGCTCCTGCTGCTCAAGTTCAGTCCAGTTCAGCCTCTCTCCTCTGTTCATCTGCGCCAATACTGAAAAGGGAAAGAACAAAGTGAGCTTAAATCAGCAGTTTGAACGCTGAACAACAGAAAAGCTGGGTCTCATCTTGGTGGAGGTATTGGAAGAAAGGTAAACTTATGCTATCAGCTATTTAGCTTCTGCGTTTTGAATTATTTACACCTACCTGTGCAAATTTGTGTATCTGCTCGACGACAGCAGCGAACAAAGCTCCGACGCTCTCATCAATCAGACTCTGCATGTAGTGAACCGCCTCCTCGTCCGACAGGTCCAGTCTGAACTTATCCTGCACCTGGAGCCACATAAATATCTACGCATTAACCCTTTATTCATCATTGTATTATTTTAGGGTCTTTAAAATAATATGTAAAGCGCCTTGAGGCAGCTGTTGTGGTGATTTGTTGTTATAGAAATAAAACTGAACTGAATTACCACAGGACCATTTTACAAGTGCGCTTTAAAAGACCTTAACTCCGTTTGTAGTAGAGACAAAATTCAAATGCAGAGAACAGAAGACAAGCTTTACAGGTATATTCATATTATATCACTGTAGCACAAAGCATTCACCTCCACCTGGATTTTACCAGATGCTCTTCACATTACTTTAACTCCCCAACCATTTTGAGCTAGAGGGAAAATTCAAATGGTTCCTGAACGAAGATAGTTATTTTATCATTTTAACCTCCTAGGACCTGCCGTCCACATATGTGGACATCACATTTTGGGTTATTTAGACCAAAATACTCAATTTTGCTCTACAAGGGCCTGATATCTACTTATGAGGACATTCTACTGCTACTGTGCTATTGAAATTTTAAACGAATATCCTCTTATTTGTCTTAGAAACAAAAATTAGGCAAAAAAAAAAAAATCTTTGCTTTACATTCATCAGGTCCCAATCAGAACAAATATCAAAGAGAAATTAAAAACGCATGATGTGGAGGAGTTCGGGTCTTAGGAGGTTAAAACCAAAATTACAAAATGACTCATCCTGTGTGATATTTGGGTCCCAAAGGTTTAAGTAATGTGAACTTTAAGGGTTAACCAGACATTTCTTGGTTACAGATAATGGGATGCTCCACAGGATCACGCTGTAATCTTAATCACAGGTTCATGGCAGTGCAGTAACAGCTCTTTGACTCAGTTTGTCTCAAATTTACTTAAACTTTACTGAACAATATTCATTATAAATAAAGCATGATTTGTTTCATGACAGCTAGTGTCTTCTTAATCCCCCTCAGGAAAACAAAAGACTTTCTGTAGGAGGCTACAAAGACAACCGATCTGATCTCCCCAGTACCCTTAATGACCTCAGCCCTGAAAAGAGCTTTAAGGGTGACTCCTAGCAGACTTTCAAAGGGTAAAGAGCTAAAGCTACCAACCACCTTACCTTTTTAACAGTTTTGTCAGGCTCAAGAGCGATGTCAGGAATATTGGCATCCACCATGAGAGAGAACAGGTTCAGGATCAGGTTGGAGTACCTGAGGAAGTGGAAGACGAGGAGCATATTGCACATTAGCTACAGTGGTGTCCATTAAAAACTGACGATGCTTTCCTTGTATTACATGTTTGCAGTTTTACTTGAAAGTAGCTTTTCAAGCTTTAAAGGTGCAAGTAAAAGTAAAATATAACTCCCAAGGATGATTAATCAAAGACAATATTTGGTAAAATTCACATCAAAGTGTTTTTTCCAATCACAGCAATGATCATCGTCATTAAACGTCTTTCTCAGACAAATTTAAAGACTTTTCAAGCTGCTATACAGTTTAGATTTTTTGCTTTTTAAAAGTTAAAACCAGTCTGATGATGGATTAGTCCTGTTTAATATCCCTTTAATCCACTGATTAAATAAACTCACTTAAAACCATGTTGGTATGTTTGTGTTGTTACTGTCCATATTCACAGTTTGCTTGGCTCAGAATCATCGTTTTGCTTTTATGTGTTTGCATGTACCTCCTAAGATGAAGAAAGGCGGTGTAGCACTGCTTCCTGAACTCCTGGTACTGTTCGCTCTGCATGCCTCCCATACCCTCCACCATCTCTTTGCTCAGCTTCATGGGCGGAGGCAGCGGTTTGGGGTCTCGGCCAAGGATGTAGCCGAAGTCTATGTGGAAGAGCTTCCCTGGATGGAGAAATGTGACAATTAAAAAAAAAAACTTAGAAAGTAGGAGGTTTTGATTTCTGAGATCATGAAATCCTCCAGCGTGGAACTACGGAAGCTTCTTAACTCAAATTTCTGAGAAAATAACGTGAATTTTCAAGTCAGAAATTTGAGATATTAACTTCCAATGTCAACTTAGGTCTACCAATCAAGAAAAAAACATTTTTTCCCAATTGACAGAAACGAGCTTTCCTTAGCCTCTGATTTCTAAGAAAAACAGATACATCTACTGGGGCGCTTGCAAGGTTGTCCTTTAAGTCCAGTCGTTTTAAGCTTTGATACAGTGCCAGTGGATAATAATCTAACAAATAAGCCCTGTAAACATATGGAAGTCACACAGCTACCTAAAGCTACATTAGAGATGACACACAGGCTTGATGTTAGTAAGTTAGTGTGTTTGCCTCACCGGTCTTTGTCAGCAGCAGGTTGTCCAGGTGTCTGTCTCCCACTCCCAGGATGTACGTGATGACACAGTAACCAGCTGGGAAATAACGAGAGGCACATTGATCAGATATTCAATCGGCTCCTCCAGCAACTAAATGAGCACCGATCTGTTACGAGCGTCTCACCGCAGCTCTTGACGTAGGTATCCATCACCTCTGAGCTGATGCCGTACGGCCCTTTTTCACTTGGCGCGTGCTTCCTAAAGAAGCTCTGTCAACACGGGATTAAAATGAGCACTTAAATCAAAGCAGCGCCCTGACGCGCCGTGTCTCTGACAAACTCTGCTCACCTGGATGTTGCCTTCAGTAGCCAGAACTTCAGCGACAGGAACCGACTGGACAAACTGCATAAAACCTAAGCACGCAACACGTTTTCTGCATTAGGCTGAACATCTTTAATACTTTGAAATCATAACAGCTTAAAACGCTGCTGCTGAGTTACTTCATTCTTCTTACCGTGCTTGGTGCTTGTGGCCAGAACTTTATAGGGTGTCAGCTTCAGGTCCAAATTCTCTTTTCTTAACAGCTTTAAGACAGAAAAAAATGATGATACACACTGACACAGACTCCTGACTTATGAAGATAATCTTGGACTTTGTCTCTCGTCAGTGATGAGCTAAAAAAAATTTTTTTTTTAAGCAAAAAAACATTGTCTTCAACTTCCTGGGGGCATTCCCGTCTGTTAACGAGCACTTCTTACTTTGTCCATGAGCGAGATGATCTGCAGGATGAGCTGATCTTGTCTCAGGTCGTCTCCATGTTTGAAGATGACTGGATATGTAGCTCCATCCTCAGCCTTGAAGATCAGTTTGGCGGGCATCAGAGCACTCTGACACACAAACGCACAGAGAAAAGCCTTTTATTTTCGCATAGATACTGCTCGTAATCAGGACAATAATAACCAAAGCAAACTGCACTGAAATCAAAGGCAAGCCTCTGCCTTTCTAACAGCACCACTGACGACTGAAGGGATATAACACAGTGGTCAGGGGATCACATCAAGTACAAGTAAATAAGTACCTGATAGTGAAATTAAACATGAAAGCACCCCTGTTTTTCTAATGTGCATCAAACACACTGTTAGTAAGAGAAAAGACAGTCTATTTCCTCTTAAGTGCCTGCAGAGGCTCTGTGTGAGATCTGATGCTATGGAGGAAATGAACGATGAAGTGAGCAAATTTGCACTTTTGATGAGTAATGACCACACCCGCGGTTACATTTACAAACTGTCTGAAGGCTGTAGCTGAGCTGCTGTTTAGCTACTCCACCTGCCTGATCATTGAATTTACAGTGCCACAAATCACCATTTATTCTCTCATGTTAGCAGTTTATTTAAATGGTAAATGGACTGATTCTTATATAGAGCTTTTCTACTTTAACTGAGCACTCAAACATATCACATTCGCCCGTTCACACACATTCATACAAGCACTGTTTCCTTTCTATCTAACACTCACACTCTGATGAACACAGAGATCAACTTGGGGTTAGCATCTGGCCCAAGGATACTTCAACATGCAGACTGGAGCAGCCAGGGTTCAAACAACCAGCCTTCAGATTAGTAGATGGCCTCCTGAGCTACACCCCCAGTCTCACAACGGCGACTGTACCTTGAAGAGTGTGGCTGTCTCTGGGATGATGCCTTTGATCCTGATTTGAGGCTCCAGAGGAAGCGGAATCGCCTCGATCTCTGACAGGTTCACCTTCTCGTTGTCAGCCAGCAGGGCCTGAAGTCGCTCTGTCTGCAGACACACATGAAGGTTTGCTGACATTAACACAAGTAAGCAGGATCAGTGTCACCAGGAGCACACACCGAAGTCAATTAAGTGTTTGTATGTGTGAATAAGGAGTGCTTTTATTAAAAGGACAGTGTACTGCTGCGTATTAAAACAGGAAATAAATACAAACACTTCTCATACATAAACCATGTTCAGGAAATATCTGTTGATTTACTCAGATATAAAAAAAACATGGGAGCCTACACAGGTGGGTTTTTTTAAAAGCACATTTAACACCGAAGCTGTTTTGAATATCTTTGCTACCTTCTTCTTGCGGTTTCCGCTCTCCCGTTGGACAGCCTTCATCAGCTGCACCAGTCTGTCTACAAACGTCTGCTGGGCAGCCAAGAGCGACCGCATCACCCTCACGGTCTTATCACCCTGGAGAAAAGAAAAAGTGTGAGCACACAGCAGTGGAGACACACACACACAGTCAGTTCTATAAAGCTTTGCTACATATTACATCAGTCAGCCGCTTTTATTGTACAGGCTTATCAGACCGGGGCAAATTTGGAACAATCCAGAATTTTAAAAATGACCCATTTACACTCAACTCTAAACTCTTTTTCTTGACAATATCCTTAAATCTCATCTAATAATATAAGTCCAACAAAGGAAAATACACTGAGACTTATTTTTATAACATTATGATCCAACTATGACACAGCTGGCAGCGTTATTTTGGGTATGCTCTTTGATAAATGAAGGCAGAAAGTGATTAAAACAAGACACCTTATTGGTAAAAGCATTGGGATGCAAATAGATTTTTACAGAGTAGCAGGGTGACATGATATATAACACTAACTCGCACTCGATGAGACATCAGCTAACTTTGCCAAAGTAAGTTAAAAATCTGACCTTTAGCAAAGCCTGACTGAACCTCCTCATGACGTTCAGGTACATCTCGTGGGTCTTTGGATCTCTCTGCTGTGTGTCCTGATCTTCACACTCCACAATCACATACCTGAGGAAGAAACGTGGATTTATACACACATTTTTATGACTAACTTCTTTTTGTCCAGGCAGAAAACAAAAAGCACTGTAAAGAGGACTCACCAGTACAAATAGTTGGCAAGTGTAGAGTTCTTGCAAGCACGAGAGATCAGGAACGTGCAAAGGTCTTGCTGCAAAGACATGAGGACACAATGCTGTGTTACGAACAACTGATAGGACAACATGACAGAGCAACGCACTGTCCACAGGTCCTTTATGGGGATTTTTATTTGCTCACCTCTAGATTCTCACTGTCAGCTCCCTCCTTTCCCTTCTGTGGCGTAGTGGATGATCCAGATGAGCCAGAAAGAATTTGGGAACTGCAAAGCATGTGACAGTTTTACACATCTACTTAAAAGGATTGTGTATATGTTACTGACAGCTGATTTTTAAAACTGACAGCTTCTTTTTAAAATGTGTGCATTGTTCATTCTTATTTCATTCCACGTGTAAGACAGCATTGTGGCAGATCTGCAGCTGTCTGGATCCAGCTGCAGATCTGCCAGTAAAATCATAACATTCAATGAGTTCATCGCGGTTTCTGAAAGAGAAATAATCAGATCCTGCAGATCGGCTGATGCTCTCTCAGCTGGGGAACATTTGGGGGTAAATTTAGACCCAGAAAGTGAACAAAAAAAACCACACACATACTTGAGTCATCTCAAAGCCACTTTTAGACATTTTCAGTTTCAGAGCCAGAAGAGAAGCTAATGCGATCAGCGGTGTTGACTCATTTATTAACCAGAATGGCTTTAAAGTACTGACCTGTCCAATGCAGCGTCATCTGAAAGTCCCTGGCCATCTCTCTTGCTGCCTGGATCTAAACCACCCTGAATATCACTGAAGTTCTCATACTTGAGCGCCTGCACCAGCTGAAGCAGGTACATCAGCAGGTCCTAGAGAGGAGAGACAGGAATTATCATTATGATTTCAATGTAATTGATTTAATACTCCTGGTTAAGCTTGATTTAGAGTCCTGCATTCCCCGCCGAGCCTATAGTGTAGTGATAGGGATTGTTGGTGGCTTTTATACTTCTGGTTGCATTGCTCTGCCATTACAGAGGAAGTGGAGCTGATCGTGTTGGAAAGTTTCATACAACACATGAACAAATAACAGTCAGACTTCAAGTAATTGAAAGAAAGAATAAAATGGAAAAACACATATTTGTATTCAAGTTTTTAAAAGGTTTTTCCACCCACACACGACCTGTCCTCCTACCTCATCATCAGCCTGCTGTAGCCGAGCCACCGCATAGCGTCTCACTGTGGGGTTGGTGAAATGGGATGACAGCAGCTCCAGAGAGTCCTCCACATCCATGGGCTTCCACTTTCCCAGCAACTCCAGAGCCTGCTTGGCCTCCTGGGGCAGATCCCAGTTCACACACTTGAGGAACTTTGTCAGGGCCTGCAGTCAGAGGAGGAGGAATCATTGAACATGTATACAGACGTAGCAGCAGCAGTCGCTGGGGGAGGAATAGTTGGAAGTTACACATAGTAATGTACACTTGGTTGTAACGGGGAAGACACCAGCAGCACACCTTTTCCTGTGTGGTGAGGTAGTATCTGAACTTCCACACCAGGTCCTGCTCTTCAGAACTCAGCTGCTTGGTTGGAGGGTAGCTAACGATGATCTGTACATGCAAACAAACAATTTTAGATTAAAGCAAGCAAAGTTATTATAGAAACATAATTGTTCTAACGATTCTTTCATTTTTTTTTCACTGATCTTTTGTGATGTCTACACTCAAAAGCATCCGTCTTCTTTTAGCAACAGTGTATAAACATAACACAGAACAGTTTCCAGTTCAGTACATTTTAAATGGGTTTCTGGATCGTGTTCACATATGGATTCTTTTTCTCATGATGGAGCTTTATCCTGCATTTGTGGATGCTGACAGAGAACTGTGTTCACAGACAGGATTTATTTATGGAAGGGTTCATGAGCCCATGTGTTGATTTCCATGACAGAATCGTGTTTTTTTCCATGAAGGCTATAAGATCACAGTCATACAATACTGATTTTTGTCCCTTGCACACAGAGATTTCTCCATATACTCTCAATCTTTTGATATCATGTGCTGTAAATGATAAGATTTAATGCTTTCTTTGTTCTATAGTAAATAAACTGTAGGTTTGTGCGATTTACCAATCATTGCATGTTATTTTGATTTATGTTTTACACAGCGTCATAGCTTTTTTGTAGTTCTAAAACTTGAGTAGCTGCTAGCTACTCACATTGAGCTGGTCACGTGTGGCAGCATTAGGCTTCAGGTCATGATCTGAGGGCCCACTGCGAAGGCTACGAGCCAGTTTGTGATGCTTGCTCTCTACCAGGTTTTCCTGTGAAGGAAAAGAAAAGCCAAAGTTACAGCATGTGAATGAAATGATGTGTGAGCAAACTAGCACACAACATTTATATTTCTTCAACATCATGAAATCATTTTCTCACCATCCCCATCTGTGGGTCGGGAACTTTGACAATGTCGCAGCTGGTAAGAACTGGTGATGCATCGTCTCCATCCTTAATGGCGACAAAGGAGAACAGACCAATCAGCCGACACCGTTCCAACACGTGGTATCTACCTGCTGTGTGCTGCCACTAATAATCAGGAAATTACCTTTTCATAATAGACGATGCTGTACTCCTTGTCATTTGATTTGACACGAGGAAACTCCACCATGAGGTACATAAAGTTGGAGCTGCGCTTCTCACTCTGCAGAAAGACAATTTCACATTTTTCAATTTGAAAAATGTAAATAAGCGCGAATTGAACCGCAAATACAGTTGATGATTCAATTCCTCCTAAATAAGCCTTCATATCCTTCTGAGACTAATCTTCACATAGTACATCTTATTGATGCTTTCTCGACTCGACTGCAGAGTCGGCCTGTGCAACCAGAATCGAGCTTAACAAACTCACTTCATTGATCATCTCAATCTCTCTGAAGGTCAGCCGGTCCAGCCAGTCCACCTTCACCATGTGGCCCTGCCGATGAGCCTTTGTCAGCTGGATGGAGAGATGGGAAGGTTTGCAGAGAAATGAGCACATAATTTTAGCAAAATCAAAAGAGAAAAATACAGAAACGGCCGTTCTGTTGAACTGATCACAGCATGGCGGCTGGTGTGCAAACAGCCCGACCGATCATGCACAGTGCCAGCGGCCAATCCAGCATCTCTGCACACTCAGCAGCCAGTCCACTCATCAGTTAGTGAGTGTGGGTGTTGGGAATGTAAGCACACACTTGGCCACGAACAGGAAGCCCACAACTCAGCTGCGTAGAATAAATACTTACTCTTTAAAACAACATATGAACTGGTAGCAGCCTGAACACAACCTCTAATATACTTAAGCCAGCTGCATTTATGATGAATAATAATAATAATAATAAAACATGGGGAATCAGTGTAGTTGTTTTAGGAAACAAAATTTAAAAATAAAATTAGCTAACGTTGAAATAAAATGTACTCCCTGATAACCTCTTCTAAGTATCCCATAAAGCTACAACGAGTCAATGAATATAATTGTGTGTCCACATAAATATGAAATCCATGCACACACATGAAAACACACCAACATGTGAAATATGGAGGACTGAAAGTGCCAAAATCAAAAATAGAGTAAAATAAAAAACTGATAAACAAATCAATATGCACTCTATTTCCTGTTTCTTACCTTTGTAACAATTCACTTGTTTATTTACTTTCACATAATTTTCTAATTTATTTTAAAAAAGTACTGTATTATATTATTTAGGTATTATATGTCCTTAATGTGTTTCCCATACGCATTTCTTTTATTTTGGCATTTCTTTATACTTCATTATGCAGATAAATAGGCTTTATTATTGTCATTTTAAGTGTGTAGTTGGCTCATGATAGAAAGGTTAGCCTCCAGTCCGGTATGGTGACTCTCCAATACAGTTATGTCAAAAAGAAGGTTTTCACAAAATACTGACATACTTGACTATTATATTATTTCATATATTTATTATTTTGCCTAAGCATTTCTTTAAATATTTAGCAAACAATATTCATATTTGAACGATATTTGAATTAAGTGTTTATTAATGTATCTCAAGTCATTCATTTCTTAATTTTGGCAGTTTTAATCCTCCATAACAAGCAGAAAACTGATGTGTGTAAATGCTTTAAAAAAACACAGCCATACATCTTCACAGACAAAAAAAAAAGTTTTCACACCAAAACCTGGATCAAAATGTATTTGTAAACACACTGAACAGATTTATGCTGTTTACAGGTTTCCCACATAGAACAGTGCAAAGTGAACAGAGGTCTGACACGAGGAGGAAGTGAGTACTTAATGTCCCTGCCACAGTTTGAATTGTCCTGATGTGGTAACCATCATTTTCATACTGTGTTATACAAATGGAAATCTATTTGCAGATACATTTTGGCCATGGCCTTGTTCATACATATACAGTACACACACATAATCTGCATTGCCAACACTAACTCCTGCAGTGGTACTCACATCACTGAGTACCTCCAGGTCAGGGCCCTGGAACAGATGATGGTTTAGACAGTGCTTTGCATTGGATGGTTTCTTTTTATCCAACGTTTCCTGTTCACCTTTGACTCTACTTCATTGCCCAATCCTTTCCTTTCAGTCCTTTAATCACTCATCCTCATCATCATCCTCCTCTTTCCTATCCACACACATGTATACAATATTATACCTTGGCGAGCCTGCCCATCTGGTCCTCTGCCAGGCTGCTGCTGGTGCGTCCCGGTGTGGTTGTGGGCTCTCCTCCATCCCCTTCCACGCCTGGCCAAACCTTCAGGTCATGCATCCCTTGCCGGAACATGCTAGAGCAGGACGGGAGGAGGGTATTTAAACTCACGCACACTACTACATACTCAGACCTTTAAACACTGATTTCAGCACGGCAGCTTTTGGAGACCACAGCAGACCAAAGGACAAGGCAAAATGTCAAGGTCCACCTGTATTCACAACTACACAACATAGCCTCACTGTCACCTGCCATGTTATCACTTCTTCTTTTCAGACTGAGCTTTTGGTGGCCCAAAAGTGCAATACAAGGGCCTAGCATGACACTAGATTTTGCTTCCATTGATGTTTCTCCTCCGTCTTACCTTCTCCATACTTTTCTCTTCTATCATCCTGTTACAAGTTAATCTTCACTTCATCAGTCAAAGGTAGATGCACCGAAGTTCTGTTTTTCTCAGAACTGCGTCGGCTCTCTTAAACGTTTTCTGGTAAAGTGTAATCTGACCTCCTTGCGTAACCAGTGGTTTGTACCTCGTTCTAAACTCTATATTTAGATTCATGAAGGCGTCTCTTGATTGTAGACTTTGACACTGGCTGACGACCGCCTGTGCTACGCCTCAGCCTCCTAGTAGACACACCTATGGTATACATTTAAAATTCTGATTTTCATAAAAGTTGACCTCTGACTTTGACGTGCACCTATGGTATCAGATTAAAACTTCTCCTTGAAGTATCGCATTCACGAGACTTTCAGAAAACTTGACCTCTGAACTTGACATTCAAAGTCATTCGAGATTTTTGGTAGATGCACCTCAGGTATCAACTTCAAAATCCTACATAGCCTCGTTCTCAAGTTACCACATTCATAAACTTGAGTGTCCAAGCTGAAAGTCTGCACTTCAATCACTTCTTACCGTGTTTGATTTAAAATTCCCTGCAGGGGAGTACATTAGTAAAATTACATAAAACATGTGGACCTACATGTATCTGTGTGTTGTAATAATAGGGAAATGTCATAAAAAATTGCAAGGCAAACCTAGACTTTTCTCTCACCAGCGTGCCTTGACACATCACCTGGAAACCACTGCCAAAAGTAACAGAGCAAGGACACACTTACCCATATTTGCCAAACAGAGTCACGGTGGTTCCACCGACTGGAACGGCTCTGCCGGGCCCATAAATGTCCCACACTGTGAGAGCAACCTGGGCACTTTGGGGAAGGTCGGGGTACTTGACTGGCAACCGCAGCCACTCGTTCCAGCTGCACCGGAAAACAGGATAAACAGAGAAAATAAAATGCACATGTAGAAGTGAGTAGCTGATGGCCATTTTGCTACAGAACTTTGAAAAAAATTCCTTTGCTTGACTTTTACAACCTCATAATCAGTGCATTACATCATATTATAATAACACTAAAACCCAGCATGGTTCTTACTTCCAGCGTGTGCTGAATGCTTTGTACGAGGTGCGAACAGGAAGGGCCAGAGGCTTTCCTTCAGCAAACACCTGACAGGTTACATAGAGGTCCGAGCAGTTCTCCTGGTAGAGCCCAGAGAAGCGCAGCATCGGGTCTTCGAGCAGCGCTTTGTAGCTCTTCTGCTCTCGCTTTCCTTCTAAACTGCCTCTGAAAGAGGGGAGAAGAGAAGGTCAGAGTGTTGTTTGCTGATGTTATCAAGAGTGCTCCAACTTGTCTAGCTTCTCTTCTCACAAGTAAGTCAATATTTCTTTTGTATTTCCTACAAAACAGATTTTCAAAGCCTGCCGAGTCAAAATATCCCCCAACAATGCTGCAAACCTTTAATTAACTCACCTTTTTTGCTCTTCGTATAAAGAAAACCCTCCAAGTATGGAGTGCAAATACTGTATTTAGTCAAGATACCATGAAAAAAAAAAAAAGATATTTGCTGTTACTGAGAATTTCAATACCGCAGCACTAGCTCCCCCCACCAGCAAAGAGGTTTCTGGCCTTCAATAAAAGGGAATATACCCCGGCCATGATTTATAACATGCTCAAAGTACATTTGTGTTTAAACAAATGGCCAGAAATGACAGAAAGATACACAGACTGCTGTTAAATAAGGTAACACACACTCCTACCATTCTATAAAACTCTACAATAACTCTTACCTGTCAGGTATAAGAGTCCACACACATATTTCTGCATTATAGCTTATTGCAGCTGTTTCTTAGACTCACAAGGGGCATATTATTTATGAATGCATTGCAATAATCTTGCATTATCTCAGTCTTACTAGTAGTACAGTCGACTGTACTATTTTTATTCATTATCCTGCTGCTGCTACACAATAAATCCCCCTGTTGGGGATAAACATTAAATGATCTGTTTATCTTGCAGGTGTAGTCACCCCCATTTGGAGGCAGAAAACTCCAGTGAAAATCTGACCAAATTGTGGAGCTATTTAATAATAATACGATCATAATGCAATAATAAAACTCATGAGCTGCACACAGGATTTAAATATAGGACACACTGAGCTCAGATAATAAGAGTTTAGCTCAGGGGGGCATATGCTACCTGAGTCATGATGGTAACATTAAGCAACCGACTGGCCTAACAGTGCTTCTGTCTCTCCTCCCACCCCAAAAAGGACAATAAACACAATACAACACTGTAATTCATCAGAACGACGTAAAGCAGAACCAGTGTTTCTAATACATGTGGACTGAGTCTTGATGAACAGAAGAAGGCTTGTCTCTTCCTTTTCTGTAGGTACAAATGTAATGTAATTATACTTTCATATAACCTAAAATTACTGCAAATGCATGATAATCTTACAGTTGCACATAAAGTAAGAGAAGAACAGCAAATCGTAACTCTGGGGCTTGTGATGGCAGTCTGCTGTCTCCTGTTTGACTGTTTGGTTTATGTGTGCGCGACAAACAATGTGTTGGACAAACTTCAAAGTCAGAAAAACGTGTTAACGAGACACAACGCGCGCGCACACACACAAAGGAAAGCATCGCGTGAGGTCACAAGATACAGGAGTTTACGCCGCCTTGACCCAAAGAGACTCAGTGAAAAACTCACATCTTAAGTTGAACATTGATGTCCATATCACAGCTGTAAACATAGTTGAATTTATCAGTGTCCATCTTCCGACGGGGAAACTCTGAATTCCAACCAGAGACCGGATGACTTCAACATGAAATCCCGGACAGTTATAGGAGACTTTGCGAGCGGTTGTGTTTGCGACCAGGCCTCGGATCAGCACCCCGCAGAGCTCAGCTAAAGGTCCCGCCACACGGCTGGAGACGCTGTAGGTCCGGACACGAGTTTAAAAGGATGTTAACTGCCTACATTCACGATAAAGACATAATTCTAACGGCTGTCTCGCCGGGCATGATTTGGTGTTTTTGTTAGCTACCTACACAACACAGCAGCAACCGAAACCTACAGTCAGGCGAGAGCAGTCGAATTGCGATATAGTGACTGAGACGACTGAACGTGGGATTGTCATATCGTGGGGTTGATTAACCGAGTCTGATGCGGAAAAGAAGGAAGTAAAAAAAGAGGCGGAACGTTTATATTAAAGGAGCAGTGCACACGAACTACATCAATAGAACTACACAAATACACTGGGGAAAATATTCACTCACTCATCCAATTCACTGAATACAGGTGTTCTAACCACTTCTATGGCCACAGGTGTATAAAATCAAGCTACTAGGCATGCAGACTGCTTTTACAGAAATTTGTGAAAGAATGGGTCGCTCAAAGGGATGCTGAATTCCAGCATGGTACCGTGACAGGATGCCACCTATACAACAAGTACAATCGGGATATTGCCTCACTGTTAAATATTCCACAGTCAACTGTTAGTGGAAATATAACAAAGTGAAAACGATTGGGAAAAACAGCAACTCAGGCACGAACTGGTAGGCCATGTAAAATCACAGAGCATGGTCAGTGGACACATGGTGCACAGAGGTTTCCAACTTTCTGCAGAGTCAGTCTTACAGACCTCCAAACTTCATGTGGCCTTCAGATTAGCTCAGGAACAACCATAGAGAGCTTCATGGAATGTCCGAGCAGCTACATCAAAGCCTTACATCGCCAAGCGCAATGCAAAATGGTGTAAAGCACGCCACCACTGGACTCTAGAGCAGTGGAAATGTGCTCTCTGGAGTAACTAATCACACTTTGCCGGATGGCAATCTGATAGACGAGTCTGGGTTTGGCCGTTGAAATTTTGGACAATTTCACGCTCCCAACTTTGTGTGAATAGTTTGGGGATGTCCCCTTCCTGTTCCAATATGACTGCACACCAGTGCACAAAGCAAGGTCCATAAAGACATGGATGAGCGAGTTTGGTGTGGATGAACTTGACTGGCCTGCACAGAGTCCTTACCTCAAGCCAGCAGAAAACCTTTGGGATGAATTAGAGCAGAGACTGTGAGCCAGGCCTTCTTGTCCAACATCAATGTCTGACCTCACAAATGTGCTTCTGGAAGAATGATCAAAAATTCCAATAAACACTCCCAAACCTTGTGGAAAGCCTTCCCAGAAGACTTGAAGGTGATATAGCTACAAAGATTTGACTGACACTATATTAAACCCAGTGGATTACAAAATGGATGCCACTCAAGTTCATATGCGTTTGAAGGTAGACACGCAAACGCTTTTGGCAAAATATATACAGAAATGTTGCATATGGCACAGAAAGAAAGGCAAAACAGCAGAAATATAATTCCAAAGTATTTAAAATAAAAGCAGAACTTTAAAGAAAAACAAAATACAGTTTTAAAAAAATCAACAGTGAAGCTGCAAATCAATTTAAACGTAACATACAAGATGAGCTGGTTTTAAAGCTTTTTTTAACAAGTCTCACTAAGGGGTCAAATGCACTCTAACTAAAGAGCACACCACCAAATATAAAAATGCTGCACACAAAACATATCATAAGCAGAAGTGGAAGTGTTCAGGAAACCACAATAACTGAGCCATGAAGTGTTTGACCACTACAGAGCAGGTGACTGAGTGCTGAGGTGCATAGTGGGTAAAAGTTTTGCTGACTTTATAACTGCAGAGCTCCAAAACTCCTTCCTCTTCTGTGCCTGAGCAGCTCCTGTAGGTGTAAAGTGCAGGTGACCCAGCACCTTTATGTTTACCTGATTGATTACAGTTTTCATCTGAAAACCGTTGAGGAAGGGCTACGACTTTATTCCCATCTATTGTGGCCATTTTTGTCTACTACTACTTTTGTCTATTTCTAATCTGATATTCACTAAAATTTTTAAGTATTTAGTGTAAATTTTAGTTTAAAAATGAGAAAAAAGAGACTGATGCACCTTTGATTTTTTTTTTTTTTTAGCTTTTTTCCATTTAATCAATACAAACAATCCACTTGTGAAACACTGACGATGCTAAAGACAAGGATTTCATGCTCTGTGAACTTTTCCCAACCCAATTAAAAAACACTTGTACCCAATTAAGTGCATATCCATGAAGGACGAGAGGTGTGTGACAGGAAAATCTTTTGTTTTCAGAGGTCCTCCCTTTCCATCAGCACTGACGACAACATATTTGTCAGATCAGGCTGTGAACTCTTTGCCAGCATATGGGACCCCATAGGCTCCGAGGAGGTCTCCGCCACCCAGGCTGAACTATGGAAAAACATCTGCATCTAAATACTGACCTCAATCAGGCCTTTACGTAGCCTGACTGACACCTTAGTCTTCTGCGCTGCCCGACAGAGGCAACTGTGAGTTGGACTGAGTGAAAGAAGAAGCACCCTTGGTCGATCAGGGAGACCTATCAACACTCTTGAACTATAGAGAGAAGGCATGTAAAGCGCCATGTTACAGGGCCCCGGGGGCTCCTGTGAGAGGCATGAGAGGATTTTTCCGATGACCTCGAGCTCAGCCTGCAGATAGTAAACAAGTGGAAGAAGATGAGATAAGGTTTTGTTGGCGTGTGGATTGATACCACACTGCAACATATGCTCAGATGACATATTTAACTTTTGACTTAACGCCATTTTCCTTGGATGAACAATCCATGAAAAATTGCAAAAGAACCGGGCAACAAAGAAATACACCTGTCTGCATTACAGACGTTATGAATATGAAGACACATGTTTCCAGTGACCAACTGTGATAAGAGGAGCAGTTCAAACTTTATCTTTGATTGTTGTTTAAATGATTTGACATGGACCTTTTGGGATTTTTTTTTCAGTCAAATCTTTTTCTTAAATGTTAGCTTAGTTACAGTGGGGAAATAATTATTTGATCCCCTGCTGAACAGTTTCATATTTTTATGGTAGGCTCATTTTACTGGAGAGAGACGGAATATCAACAAAAATTCCAGAAGAGACAGGCTGAAATAATAAAATCCGTCATCATCATTACCCGTTTCCCCTTGGGGGTTCTTAATCAAGATGACTGAGCTCTGTTCCCTATGTTGCTCCACATCCTGCTAAGGAAGCAATCAGGAAAAAGTGAGAACAGCCAACATCTACATTAACACACACTCTTTTAATAAACTCTGCAACACAGAATTTAGGTTTAAATGACAAATAATTAGAAATTGTAAGCAGCTGTAACTAAGGTTTTCATTATGATACAGTTAGGATGGCCAGTCTCCCACTGTCCCTCCACTTTCCACAAACTGTTACTTAATTAATTCTCCCAAAAATCAACTAAACCCAATAAAAAATCCCTCCAAAAGAAATGTGTACGTCTTTCTCATTTAGCTTTCAGTATCCATCATTTATTGATACTGAAGCTGGAATTGTGCCTTAGGCTCATTAAACTCCTGGTCTCTCGGAGACACTCCCCAAACATACTTCCATCATATAGCAGGAAATATGTTATCATCCAAAGTCCCATGTAAGTGTTTACATCAGATTAAAAGAAATCTAAATCTACAAAAGCCCTTGATCTACATTCACATATGTTGTTCCCACATCTGACAATTCATTCCTTCCCTTTTAATTTGATTACATTTAGACTCCTTTCAGTATTGAATTTCATTTGTATGGTAGCAGTTCACAAAACAGTCACCTGAAAGCGCTTTTTAGATTGTAGTGTAAACACCTCACCACATGAGAGAGAAAACCCCAAGAATCAAAGAATTCCCGAAAAGCAAGCAGTTTGGTGAAAGTGGGAAGGAAAAACTTCCTTATAACAGGAAGAACCATTCAAAAGCAGAACAACCATGGAGAGAGAAGACCGCATTGAACGACACACAGTTGTGGCATATGGACACTATGGACATATGTAGCTGCCAGAGCTGAAAGCACCTCGCAGAATCATGATTATATATTTAAAATTTATATTCGGCACATTTTCTGGGGCTGTGCGGTGATCCTCACAAAAACCAAGAGGGAGGCTGAATGATGATGAATCATGTTTTACATTTCCATCGCCCTCTCTCTCCACCTCCTTCTCTCCTTGGACGTAACCGCTCTTTCTCTCTCTCTGCCCTCCATCTCACCTCTCTGCTACCCTTCCCTCTCTTAGTCACCGCGTGGATGTGTCATTGTTTCTAACACTTCGGAGGTTCATGCCTGCTGAAGCGCATCGAGGAGATCTCCAGAGTGCCAAAAGCGTGCCAAGATACAACTTTACCCTCCCCTCTACACAACACCTCCACCTCCTCATTCCCAACGGATGGCACCGCTGACACTCTCCACAGCCAAGTCTGTGGGCCACATGACGGTGCAAGCCACACCTCCACGCCATGGTCATGAACCCTCAAAGCATATAAATGAGGGAAGAAAAGGAGAAGCGGAATCACAAGCTGACCAGACGTGATAAAGATGGAGCTCTTCAGGGTTCACTTGTTGCTTGGAGCCGTAGGGTTTCTTCTGTGGACCAGCGGTGGCTCTGCTGCACCCATGGAGTGCCACTTCAGCTCCAGAGGTGAGATCCAATTCTTTATAACCCTTTTTAAAAAAAAACCCCAAACATTTACCTTTAAAAAAAACCCATCAGTTTATAAAAAAATGTATTATTTTGAGCTCTTCCCCCCACCATGTGTTCGTCCAGCTCTGTGTGTGTACGAGGGGAGGCACTACTCACTGGGTGAAACCTGGATGGACAACGCTTGCATGCAATGCACCTGTCTGCACCCTGTTGGGGTCGGTTGCTGTGAGACGTGAGTACACAAACAGACGGTGTGATTTGGTGTCCAGATGCCAACATTTTCTAAACCGCATGGTTTAAAGAGACTGAGTGACTTTGTTTTCATGGTGGAACAGCAGTTTCACCAGATGTTGTTAGTCTGCAGGAATCTTGTCTGTGTGTTTTTTTTTTACTGATATTATTCTAGTGTTACTATTGTAAATCACAGGTGGCTGCGCCTTACTTTGCAGATACTTTTAAATATTTTAGGTAATGCTTTAGAAGCCAAATATGGTCATATTTAATGTTTCTAATTACATTTTATCACAACTTTTATAAGCTTCTGTTTTTTTTTTTCAATAAAACAAATTACATGTTTTCATTTGGGCACATAAAAATATTCAGATTTGACAAAGTGTTTCGAGTTTTCTGTGGGTACCCAAAAAAATATCCCAGGGCTGTAGCAAGAATGTCACTAACCTGTGCAATCTCTGACTCAAACACACATAGATATGTACATATCTATGTTTTTAGATTCTATTTTTACTCTATACTTTATTTGTTAGAAACTCTTTATTTTTGTATTTTATGAGTACTTAGATTGCTTTCTTTGTACTGAATGGGACCGCATATAATATCGTTGTGCTTTTGGCAAAAATAACAATAAAAATGAGATTCTGATTCTGAAAAAGTTTACATTTTAAAGCGTGAAGTGAGAAGTGCAAAGAAGGTTTGACACGCTTTACCTTCCTCTTAATTACTGCCCAGAGTGCATCGGCCGGTGGATTTCCCCGCATGGTGTGAAGTGCAGGTGGAGCAAGTGACCTGCAAAGTGTCTCTAGTCCAGTCAGCTGACCCCCGCCTGCCCTGCTCCCCGGGTCAAGCGAACAAGGACCCGAGCCATGGATCGCTTCAGCTGCAGCAGCATCTCGAAGGCTGGAACGCAACTAGCACTGAGTAACTCTGCCGCCACTCTGCCTGCCCATGGAGCCGATACTCATTACAGTTAGATATCCATAACCATTACTCATCTTCAGTATATGAATTATTCATGTAGGGAATATGATGCTTAGCAATTTTTAAGCAAATGTGCAGCAATTTACACAAAATAATTTGAAGTCTTAACAGATGTAGAAAATATAGGTCCCTGCCTGCTTTAGAAGCATTTTAATTTCTGTTTACGCTTATATCAGTTAGCAACTTGTCTAATCCCAGCTGAGCTTCTTATGAAACTCCTTTTAAGTTTACAGGATTTTAAAATGCTAAATAACATCAAACCGTTAAGTGTTTCTTTGTTCAAAGATCCTGATATTAATCCAACTGCTATCTTTAATTAACCCACTGATGACATTCTGTAAATATATAAATGTACTTTAATATAAATGTCTGTTCAGTTTGACCTGTTTGCTGCTGTAACTCATTTAACCTCCAAATAAAAGTGTTGTTTACATGAAGAAATGACAGAGATTTAAGTCACGCTTTTAATTTTCTCTTACATCTTGATTGAGCGTTTTGCTCCAGATGAAAGAAAAAGCTCTGATTAACCATCGGAGGAGAGTCTTTGTTCTTGAAATGTGCATCTACATCTCTCTCTCTCACTCACACACACACACACACACACACACACACACACACACACACACACACACACACACACACACACACACACGTTAAATGGTAATGGTGTTGGTCCCTGTAAACTGGGACACGTAGGAAGCCAAAGCCGGGTTGGTGGGCAGGACTTTGATCGGTAGATTCCAGCTGAAGGTGTCCACATCCACATGCTCCGCCCCAGCCCACACTGTGACCTCTGATTGGTTCTGCAGGACAGTGGGCGGTTCCATAGGCTCCCGGGCAGTAACGAATTCAAAGTGCAGGCGCCACCTCAGGGTCACTAAATAAACAAAAGAGCCGGAGTAAGTAATTTTCTTTTCATATACATTCTATGAAAAGTACCTAGGTTTATGTGTAGATGTTCCCGGTCGTGTCCTTTTTTACTCTTTTGCCGGCACGTTCCTACATTTCTTAGTGTGCAGCCACAAGGAAAAATAAGGAATGCTCGTCACCCACATGCTTGTAAAACTTTCCATATTAATAGGTGTGAATCATTTTTATTAAAATTTAGTCACTGCCTTAAGGCACTGTAAACCCACACTGGTTTTTGTGTCCTTCTCTTCTGTGGTTAGCACATTGAGTTTACGTGTAATTGATATTGTCATTATCCAGGTTCAGACTACACAGCATCAGCCCGATTATGACTCAGCCCAGCTTACACAGGGTGTTGTTTTGGTTCAGAAACAAAATGTGCATCGTGCATAACAACTGATCATTTTATCCTGCACTCCATCAAATAATGGATGAAAACTCACACTTCATCTGGGAAGCCTGGCCGGTACTTTAATAAAAACGTTAAAATACTGCCTTGGAACATCTGCTACAAATTATGAGTGAGAAGTAAGTAAGAAGCATTGGGTGAAGTTTAGCCCCTTTATCTTAAAAACATTAAATTTTACAAGTATTAGAATTTATTATAATCTTTGGCTGTCATACATAAATATGAATATTTTGAAAACTACATACGAAAATGATGGAGAACATCTATTTGATATGGCTAACACAAACTCACGCTTTCTGAAAGAGGTTAATATGGGTTTAGGATGTGGTGTCATACCAGGGGAATATCGTATTCGATTTAGATGAAACTTTCTTATTCAAACTTTAATATTTATGAAATCCTTGGCCTGCATTTGTATAGCGCTTTTCTAGTCCCTAAGGACCCCAAAGCGCTTCACACTACATTCAGTCATTCACCCATTCACACACACATTCACACACTGGCGATGGCAAGCTACATTGTAGTCACAGCTGCAATGTATTTATGAAATCCTTTACTTATTTTGAACCATATTTTGTGCCTTGCATATGAGAAGCTACAATATCTAAGTCCTCTACCTGCAAAACTATGTTTCTACAGGCCTGTGCTGCAGAATCTGCTGTCAGCAATAGGACATTCATTCTATCTGAACTTCATCCACACTACTGAGAGTCTATATGGAGCCATAGTACAGACACTCAGAAAAGTTTGAAGGACTTTTCAAGATTATGTCATTTTTAGATGCCTTCTGAAAATGTATGCAAGGAAAACATCTAAAAACATCCTGACATTCATCGCTTGAAATTTTTTTCAGAAAACTAATGATAGTAGGAACCTGGAATTGTGCTTAGCTTATATAGGCAATTGATGAACTATGCCTACTTAGTTTGTATGACACTGATCTACAAGTAATTGTTGAGATATGATTGAGCCGTGAGTCAGACATAATTCAGCTTGAGTGACTTACCAATGTCTCTGCTGAAACCCGGCGTGACATTCAGGGGTATGGGAAGAGAGAAGTGGCTGAAGGCCGTGTGGAGGCAAGACTCCAGATGTCGCCCGTGTCCAGTCACACTGGGAGTTTGTCCTGGTCTACGCTGGTACTGCTGCTGGATCTCCTCCTCACTCTGAAGGCTCACTGAATACTGAAACACAAACACACACACACACACACACACACACACACACACACACACACACACACACACACACACACACAGCTTTAGAGAAAATTCAAAGGGTGACTGAATTGGAAAGTGCATCGTATGAAAATTGTAGAGCAAACACACCTGCAGGCAGGGAATGTCTCCCTCTGAAAAGTTAAACGTGCCGATGATGTCCTCCCCGAGTCTGTAAACAGTCTTAAAGATGCAGAACTTTGCTACTTTCCCACGCATGTTGGTGATATTAAACATATCTGGAAAAAACAAAGACACACACATCAGATGTGGAGACACAAAAAGAATCTGCTGCTTTTATTTTTGCCTTTCAGGTACCGAATGAAGCCACCATTTTATAGATGTACACGCTTATGTGAATGTAACAACTAAAATAGTGAGAAAACAGTTTAATTTGTCAAAATATTCCCAAAGAAAAAAGGGGTGACGCTTACGTTAAAAACAATTTGCACAAACTAGAGTTTAAACTCCTGCAAAGAGCAGAAGGGCAGAGAATTCGACTCACGGGGGTAGCGCCTCGAGGTGGTGACCATTAACATGTCCAGTGCTCTCTCCAAAGGCCGAGAGTCCCTGCGGCTCACTTCCTCTTCCTCCAGGAAAGGGTTGGAGGGGCAAACCTCTTCATCCTGGGGAAATGGAGGCTCTGGCATGCCTATGTGGGTACATGCAAAAAACACCAACATCAGATAAAAGATTCTCATTTTTTAAAGTCAATTTTCTTGGCAACGTTTTAAGTACTTTCTATAAAGCAAAGAGCTCTGGTAACTGTGACATAATCAGACTCTTTTTGCTGTCCAGAGAAAAATGAAAATCTACATGCCTGGTTAAGAGACCACAACAAAAGTTTATATCCACAGTATTTTTTTTGCCAATACTTCTCTGGTTTTGCTGTCGTTCTAATATTATACTACAGCCGAAGCAAAGATCTTTCAACCCCTGTTTCTCTGTGGCTACAACTGTAAAATGAAAGCCAGAGTCGGTCAAAAGTCCATTCACCTTGCAGAACCAACACTCTAAAGGGAACACGAAGTAGCTTGATGGGCGAGTTGACCCTTTGACAGCCAATGGTCAGTTTGTAGACGTACTTCACCGCCTGACCACGGAAACTGGGAGGCCCATCAATGGGAACAACCTCACTGTATGAGTCTGTGAAAGAATGACAATGTTTGCAAGACTGAGTCTCACACACACAAATGAGATAATGCTATGTATGGGAAACCATCTAGAAACCTCATCATTATTGTGTTAAGTGTTTCATTCTTTAACAGCAGTGTAGATATTTCACTTCACATTATTGTTAACTTTTTCCCACAAATGTAAAGACATGTACATGTTTTACTCTCTCCAGGGTCCAGGCGCAGGTCGCAGAATAATATCTTAGGAGGAGTGTCCAGCACACACTGCCCTCGTTCTCCTGGAGAACAAAGCAGGAGATGTTAAATGTATTACACACTAAGAAAGCTATGGAAAAAAGGCTACTAATATGTTGCTACTTTTCATTGTGTGTGAAGACTTGTTAGCAGACACAGCAGCAAATTTATCCAGTATTGGGGATGTTCTTTTTTAAATTCACCTTGTGAACCTTGCATGGCTGTAAGGCAGTTGGATGTATGACCCATACATCCACTGAAGTGGTGTCAATATGCAAATGTACTGTTTATAAGATTGGGGAAACCCAGATAAGTTTATACTATTTCTGCCAGTCTTAGATTTCATATTTTATTTCTTACCTCTGCTTGGGATGAGCACAGTCTCGCTCTCAGCCTGGACATCCTGTTTGTTGCCCTGAGCCGGCAAGGCTACTCTGTTCTCACTTGCATGAAACTGACAGTGGATCTGGGCACTGGCCCATGCCAGCATCTCACTGGAACAAAAATCAGAATCAGACAACAAGGCTTACACAAGGGTACAATTATTTCAGTGTCCTCTGTGTTACAGTCTACCAACAACACTAGGTCACAAGACACCATATAAATCCTAATAACTGTGTTAAAAGAAGTGAAATAAAAAAAAACAACTCCTTCCTGTTTTAGCTGCTCCGTTTACAGGTTACCACAGTGGATCACCCGCCGCCACCTCACCCCATCTCCAGCATCCTCTGTTAACCCAACCCTCCTCCTTCACTACATGAATCTCCTCTAAGGTCTTCCTCTTTTCCACCTGCCTGGGTGGATAGTTGATCCCAGGAATTTAAGCTCCTTCACTCACCTGTCTCCTTAAATGTTCACTTTTCCATCTGTCTCCCTCTCATTCACACACATGCATTTTGTCTTGCTTCTACTGACTTTCATTCTTCTTCCCTCCAGTGCATACCACCACCTCAGTACTCAGGGACTCTTGCCTGACCAACACCACTGCAAACAAGAAGGGGCACAGAGAAGATCCCTGTTGTAATCTTACCCCTACCTTGAATCCATCTGTCTCTCCTACTGCACACCTCACCACTGTTTTGCTGTCCTCATATATTTCACCACCATCGCACGCTTTTTCTAGATCCTTCCAGAAGACGTGTAAATCCTTCTAACCTTCTCTATACTTCCCAAGGAAATAAAGAAATCATTTAGATTACAAAATATTCTAACAGCAGGATATCAGAAACGTGTTATTATTAAGAATCCTTTTCTGTAAATCTTGCCAAAACAAAACCTACTCTAATTAAAAGCCCGCATATTAACATACGACAGTCAAAACAAAGAATAACACATGGCTGATATTCCCTTATTTTTAATCTCATTGAACAAGGAGCAAACTTGTAAAATCCTACCTGCTCGCCGAGGTGGAAAGATGAGACATCGGGTTGGTGAAAGTTACAAGACACTCCATGAGCTCCCCGGCCAGAAACACTGAGCCTCGGGCCATAGAGGCCACAACCTCGATCATCTATAACGTTACGAACCGACAACGCTACTTTAGAAAATGAAAAACGTAAACGATAATATCGTGAGCACATTGCAGTTCTATCTGATGTACTTTTTTTGTCGTTACAGTTTGACCTACATACAGCCAGTATGAATTTCACTTGTTGGCCCTCTTTGCTAATGACTGTAGTTTTAAGGACAAGTTTATCACATACCTTCACTTCACGCGATACTGCGGCAAAGCAAATACGCAATGTTCTCCCCGAAGAAACCTAAATACACTTCTTGAATAAAAGTATACCAAATTTCTCAATTCATGCCAATCCGAGCATAGCTTACTTAGCTAGCATTCCAGCTGGCTACAGTAAACAAAAAAAAATACGTAGACATTCTGTTTCCGGTGCTGTTTTACCAATCACGAACAACGGGAAACAGAAATAAGATTAAGAACATATAAGAATATATATACATATATTTTTCCTTTCGTACGATATTTTAAGATTACCTTTAAAATAATACGTTATTTAAAATTTGGATATATTAAAAAATATAGTAAGCGAGTGTGTGACGTTGCTATGGTAACATATACGGAAGGGGTAAACTCAGTGATTACAAAGAATCTTTGATTTGTAGAATTTATGTTGAAAGTTTTAAATTATAACAGACAAAAATTTTGAATATTCTGTTGAATTTCATATTCATATTATACCATGCATACAGTGTCAAGTAGAACTTAAATGAATAGTTGAAGACCAGAATGACTCCACTCCCCCTTTTCCGTCTAAATGGCATGGTCTCCACCGGAGGCTTTTTTTTTTTTTGGCTTGCACTCTCGTTCCTACTATACCCAGAGTCAGCTTTGTCAGGCATTATTAACTGCTATTTATTACTCCGTGTAATCGTAACAGTTAACGCTTCCTCTGTTAGATCTAATAAAAAGTTAGTGCTCTGATTGAAGCTTGGCGCTATCGAGTTTAAAAAAAGGGGCGCTATCAGAACGTGGCTTGAGAATATTGATGCCTGATAGACAACGAAAGGGGCAAAGGTTTCTCGATATCTATGACAGGCAAAAAGGTTTTGCATACTGGGCGCCGAGCTAGCAGAAGCTACAGGCACTTCACTGAGATCCGCTCGAGTCTGGATATGGATAACGCTGTCCCTCTGGCATTTTCAAACTCATTTTTATGCGTCTCTTGCTCTTAGAAGCGGGCTAACTTGTAAAGTCGCATTCTGTTGCACGGCTTTAAAGCAAAGAGGCGTTCCGTGGTCACCGTTTAAGGTGCGATTATATTGTGTGTTTTCGGCGTTGCAGCTAACCGGCTGTTACTTGATGTTGGCCCCCTGAATGTGCACAGTGTAAATGTGATTGCCGCATTTTAACCATTGCTTTTTGTTCTGTTCTTAGGTGTTCCGGCTAAAAAATTCTGCTGGTATTTCGCCGTCAGCTATCCATCCACCCATCCGTCGGTGCTGACAGCTGCATATCCACATCCGGACTCAGTGCTGAGGAGTGGGTGGGGAGGGGGTCGACCAAAACAGAAATCAAAGGGTGGGGGGTTGCATCAAGACGCCCATGAGGATATGAAAACACTGGATGAATGCTACAACTAAAGAATGGCACAGGAACTTCCAACTTAAATTTGGATTCATTCATTGAGCAAGCCTTAAGAGCTTATCAGTGGAGAACAGGTTTAACCCACTGGAATGACACCGGCGCTTTTATTACTCCTGAAACCTGTGACTGACTACCACATTAGTGGTTTTGGTCCGTGGTGAAGGCACTGTAAGCTGGCTCTGGCTACAATAGTTGTTGGCAACTCCCTGCTTGTAAGTGTTTCAAGACCTGAAGTTTCATTGTCATTGTTTAAAAGTCTGCAAAATGACTTCAGAGTGGAGTGAGAAATCCACAGCAGACCTCATGAGCAGGTATGTCTCCAAGGAAATGGGATACAATGTGCCCAAGGAAGGTTGGCGTATCTGTCTGGCGCACGAGTTCAAGGAGAAGAGAAAGCCCTTTCAAGCAAAAGACGTCTCTCTGGCCAACATCTGGGGGCATATCGGCCTTGGAGTCAGGTTAGATCTTTTTCTCAGCACACCCTGCCTGCTTCATGTTACACCTCAATGCAGCCAGCCTTTTTATTATTCACTTTACAATATTCATGTTAACATGGTGGAGAGCCATGGGAGGCATCAGACTATAGTGTCACGTTTCTCAGATCACACCTGAGCGCAAGCCTGCAAGTGCAGTGTTGACCTGAAAATGTTACTGGTGCTTCTCTGAAAATTAAGCATCAAGACGGCCAGCTGCAGGAGTCCATTTTTTTTAGTTTCTTCTGCAGTGCTCCCAGCCCATCAGTTTAGTTTACTCTGGAGCAAAATCCCAAATGATGCTCACAAAAATCTTATTTACATAAGTTGAACTTTTTTGTTGCAATACATACAAGTTCAGCAGTAATGCAAAATGTTCTAAGGGTTTCCTGTGTTAATAAATATAGTAGTTAAACCTCTTTTCCTATGGTCTGTCAACTCTGGTTCCAGGTCAGTGCCAAGTTCAAAGTGCATGTCATTTATGGCTCTTTGACTTTAAAACCTCTGTAGCAATAAAGGCAGCGAGCGAGGTTAAGCATTCACCATCCCACAAACATGATCTTAATGCTCTTAATGTTGCCTCCACCTAGAGAGAAATATCCAGCCTGGCCTTCAACGCCTGTAGTGACTGTTTTTTCTGAAACCTGCTGATATCTGAGATGCAAAGTAGTACATTCTGCAGCTTTAGTGGACTGTACAGCCAGCTGTGGTACTGTTTAAATCCTGACAATGTGCCTTGACGAAGGAGTATGTGTCTGTCAGAGTGACTCTGCGAGGCTCACCAGTCATTAGGACTGCTCCTTGACTTGGGAAAGAAAAGAAAAGCTAGCTAGTTTCCCTACAACTTAATTGGCACACTGTGTGACACAGTGGACTGTTTTTCAGACTCACTGTGGAAAAGATGCCCGTTTGAGCTCACACAGCTTAGGTTGAGGTTCACAGACTGGTCTGCATTCATAGATCTGCACCAGAGTCTGGCCATTGTTTGCTTTTGTACAGAATAACAAAATCCTGACAATGGCCTACCCTGCTGTAGCTTCAAATAACATTGTTTAACAAATCCTTTTCACCCTGACTGGAGCTGTATTGATAGACCATTTCTGGTTTGAACTCTGCTCTGAAGTTATTGTTTGGAACTACACTGTCATGCACAGCAGTTCTGCTGTTGCACAGGATCTTCCTCACAGCAAGTAGAAAGCTCTCTGTGGCTGAAACCTTAACAATAATTCTGGTCTGTTTCCTATTTTAATGCTGCACAAGTGTTGTTTGTAATTCAATTAAAAATGTATTCATATAGCTCACCTGACTGCAAACAATAACCGCAGATGGTTGCCCCTCCCTGAGCCTGGCTCTGCCCGAGGTTTCTTCCTGATAAAGAAAAGAGTTTTTTCTCCCCACTGTTAGATACATAGTACAGTAGTACAATGAAATTGGAAAAACTGTCCTACGTCGGCACTACATATAACACAACACGACACGATATGACACATCACAACGCAACAAACAACACAACACAGTATATTAACTTAGTATAAAAAAGAAGAATAAGTGTATGTGTATTGCACACTGTTATTATTGCACATTAATTATTATTGCACCTTGTTATAAATATAAATATTATTGTTATTGTTTTAAACATTGTTACCTCCCCCTAAAAAGTCCAGGGAGGTATCCAGTCAGGTCAGCTATTTACATTGATCAGGGCTATTGCCCTGTTGTAAAAGCTGTCCTTGAGTCTATTTGTTCGGGACCTCAGCAGCCTGAACCTCCTGCCAGACGGCAGCAGCTTAAACACCCGGTGTCCTGGGTGTGTGCAGTCCCGTAGGATGCTGCGTGCCCTCTTGAGACAGAGTGCTGTACAGGTCCTTCAGGGAGGGACGAGGATGTCCAATGATTTTTTGGGCCATGTTGATGACCCTCTGGAGTGCCTTTCTGTGTGCTGTGGTGCAGCTGGAGAACCACACACCGATGCAATATGTCAGCACACTTTCAATGGAGCAGCGGTAGAAGACGGTCAGCAGCTCCTTCTTCAGGTCCATTTTTCTGAGGATTCTCAGAAAGTGGAGACGTTGTTGGGCCTTCTTTAAGACCGCAGAGGTGTTAGAGCTCCATTGGAGGTCTGTGTCTATGTGCACACCCAGAAACTTGAAACTGGAGACCCTTTCCACGCACTCCCCGTTGATGCTGACAGGCTGCAGCTCGGACTTCCTCCTTCTGAAGTCAACTACCAGTTCTTTTGTCTTGGTGGTATTGAGGTCCAGGTTGTTATCTGCACACCAATCTGACAGCCTCTGAACTTCAGCTCTGTATGCCGTCTCATCTCCCCCTGAGATGAGCCCCACCACGGTGGTATCATCTGCAAACTTGATGACTGTGTTGTCTGGGTGGGAACTAACACAGTCATGTGTGTACAGAGTGTACAGTAGGGGACTCAGTACACAGCCTTGTGGAGAGCCGGTGTTGAGGCTGAGGGCTGAGGAAAGATGAGGCCCCACTCTAACTCTCTGTACACGGTCTGAGAAGAAGTCTCTGATCCAGCGGCAGGTGGTGGAAGGAAGTCCAATTTCCAGCAGTTTAACTATTAGTCTGTCCGGGAGTATCGTATTGAAAGCAGAGCTAAAGTCACCAAAGAGCAGCCTGGCGTAACGGCCCTGCACTTCCAGGTGAGAGATGGTGGTGTGGAGCGTTGTAGCAATGGCATCTTCAGTTGATCTGTTAGCTCTGTATACAAACTGGAGCGGGTCAAGTGTGGGTGGCAGGCAGGACATGATGTGACGTCGGACCAGTTTCTTGAAGCACTTCATTATAACAGGTGTTAGAGCAACTGGTCGGTAGTCATTGAGGCTGCTAATGTTAGTACGCTTTGGCAGTGGGACAATTGTGGCTGACTTTAGGCACGGCGGGATGCAGGACTGGGACAGTGAAGTGTTGAAGATCTTAGTGATGACCCCAGCCAGCTGGTCTGCACACTCTTTTAGGACCTTTGCGGTTACCCCATCTGGTCCGGCGGCCTTCCTGGGGTTTACTGCCCTCAGTGTGCGCCTCACCTCATATTCCTGCACTATGAGGCTTGGGCTGCTGCTGCTGTCCGATGTTTTTGCTGCTGCTGCCTCTGGTCCCTTCACCTCAAAGCGTGCGAAGAAGTGGTTCAGCTCCTCCGCAAGCTCCGCGTTACCCTCAGTCAACGTGGTATTGCCAGGTTTGTAGTTGGTTAAGTGCTGAACTCCCTGCCATACCTGTCGTGAGTTTTTGGTGCTGAAGTGGTCTTCGATCCTTCTCTTGTACGCTGCCTTGGCCTCTCTGATGCCTCTTTTCAACTCAGATCTGGCTGCACTGTACTGCATACCATCACCGGATCTAAAAGCGGTGTCACGTTGCTTCAGCAGGACCTGGACCTCTTTAGTCATCCAGGGTTTCTGGTTGGAATACACCCGGAGACGTTTGTCCACAGTGACACTGTTGACACAGAAGTTAATATATGAGAGCACTGATGTTGTGTGCTCTTCAAGGTCCTGATGTTCGAACACGCTCCAGTCCGTGTTTTCAAAACAGTCCTGTTGCCAAAGTACTTGCTCATAGGAGTTCATATGATTTTTTTTTTGTTTTTTTTTGTTATCGTAGTCTTTACCTTAAAGTATAACTCGCCTGTTGAGGCAACTGTTGCTGTGATTTAGCTTTGTATAAATAAAATGGAATTGAAATGGAATGGGCTCAGCGGGGCAGTCATTTGCTGCGACCATTTGGGCTGAGGGGAGGGAGATAGAAGAAAAGACACACACTGTGGAAAATGATTTTAAATGAACAACTTCCTATATTAAAGACCACCTAAACTGACATCATAACGATGTAAAACATTAACCTTTATGACAAAGAACTGAGGTGGTCTTTTGTGCTAAAAAACTCATATTTGCAACTTGTGTGACATCCCATCATCGGGGTCTCTGCGGCTCACCACTTTGGCTTAAAAAGGTATTCTTTGATGACTGCCACTGCAGATGCCTATATCTAAATGTATGTTAAATGTAACGAAGGCTCGTGCTAAACAAACAGTCTTGTGCTATAGATCTTAGATCAGAGTGCAAACAGATTAATGACTCAACTCTCAGGCTCTGAAAGCAGTTTGAATTATTTTGTAACGTGGCCTAATTATTTGACAATGTATTCTTGCTTGAAAGGAAGTGCGGGGCCCACCCACACATTTACACATGCTAGAATCCAACTGTCACTTCGACTACCTTTGCAGGCACTTCCGTTAAGCAGTTGCACAACTCTCTTTTTTTCTCACAGCATGCTGGTGTGTGCAAATTGTTTGATTCAGCTTTGGCTGAAAAGGTGCCTTTAACACAAAAACAAACGAGCAAGGAGAAAAGGCGTGCTCATGTGACTGACCTGGTAATTTTCTAAATCTCTGATTGTTAAAGCATTCCCAATCAATGCTCTTCAACAAAACCAGATCAGTGTCTCAGTATTTCTAGATATTCCTGTTGCTTGTGTTCATCCAGGTATCTAAAGTTTTGGTACAAGAAGACGCAGGTGGAAAAGAAGGCTCCATTCATTGATATGTTTGGTGCCCAACCCTTACGCCAAATCTACGGTGAGTGTTTTTACAGACTGAGGCTCAAATTTTTTTTGCAACTTTTTTATGATAAATCTTAACATAAAACACAGTTCTGTTTACTTTAAATATAATCATGATCAATAGTGTGCAAACAAATTGGGATCATTGAGAACCTGTTGAAGTCTCACAGTAGGAAATACTTTGCAACCTCACGGAGAGCGACCAGTGTGTTTGTAGACTTTCCTGTCATGCTGCTTAGGATTATGCAGTTTTTGCAATGTTGACTCTGTTCTCTGATTTACAGGTGCTCCACTTGGCGGCATTGGAGGAGGTACCATCACAAGAGGTTGGAGGGGGGAGTTCTGCAGATGGCAACTTAATCCTGGGATGTACCACTACAAAACAGTCATACCCAATCAGGTGATTACAGTGGCTGACATGACAGGATGAATTCTGTAATGAACTGAAAAAACAAAAACAAATTGGATTACAATGCATTTTTGTTTCTTTGGAAGTCAGAAAATAATTTCCTCCTATTGCTGGCAGAGTCTCAGTTTACAAATAAGTACCTGCTTATCAGCTGGTGTAGATATCATAAAAACATAAAAAGCTGTACAATCCATTTTCTCATGCAGTAACTACATTGAGCTAGAATGTTTTGAGAGAGGGTGTGACTCCACGGTACTGGAACAACCCGCACACGTGTTTTTATTGTCACGAGCACTATTGTTGTCTTCATCTCAGTGTGCAAATGGCAGCTGGGAGCACTTTCGCCTTGAGAAATATCACAATGTAGAATGACAAGGCAGACAAAGTAAGCACTTCCTTGCTTAGATGACATGAGAAAAATATTTGAGCTGTAACTTCAGTGGTCACTGGGAAACAAACTGCACTCGTAGAATCAGTCAAACCTGATTTTAAAAATGCTTAAAAGGTTTGGTGTATTTGCTCCAGGTTTTAAAAGCTTCTCATCAAGACTTTATGGCTTTACTAATAGCTTACATTTGGGCATCTCTGGCTAATGCCTACAACACTGAACAAATTGAGTTTTTTTTTTTTTGTAATGACTGTGCAAATGTTTTGTCTCCAAAGACATACCATAAAACGATTATCTGTCAACATGTCCCTCTTCTCATTTTTCTGTGTTCACAGTTCACTGTGTGTTTGCGTCGTGAAGGAAAAACTGTTTACCAGCAGGTGTTATCTGTAGAGCGTCCACCTACATTACAAGGCTGGAACTGGGGCTACTGCGGGGAGTACGCCTTCTATCACGCCTTGTATCCTCGCGCCTGGACGGTTTACGACCTGCCAGGACAGAACGTCACCCTGACCTGCAGACAGATTTCCCCAGTCATCCCTCATGATTATCAGGTAACCTACAGTTGAACTCCCTCCTTTATTGCACTCAATTTGTAATTTTTACAAGGTAAAAAGCTGGTAAACTGCCGTTAAAGTGCTTAAAAAAAAGTCCACTATTACCCAACAAATCAAGTACACCAGCGGTCCCCAACCCCCGGGCCACGGGCCGGTACCGGTCCGTGAGTTGTTTGGTACTGGGCCGTGAGACTTGAGGCTCGGGTGGGAAATTTATGGTTTTCAGAGTTTTTACCGTTAACTCTGTTTCCCTCGGTCTTTCCTGTGTTGTAGTTGTGTGTCTTGTGTAAATATTTATTTCAAAATGATACCATAGCGACCAGAGAGCATTAAGGCTCAGAGAAGAGGATGTTACTCTCAGTGTTGTTGGCGTGTTTCAGGAGGACGCTGCTAATAAAGTTACACAATTACACAGTGAATTTGTGCTTATTATTATATTTACAAAATACAGTTTTTATCTTGGTCGTATCATTTTATTTTGTTGTATTTAACTGCGACACCTTAAAGGCCCGTCCGTGAAAATATTGTCTGACATTAAACCGGTCCGTGGCACAAAAAAGCTTGGGGACTGCTGAACTACACCATACCACACCACGGTATTTATAAAAAAACAAACAGGGATGATCACAGGTGCTGCACAGTGAAACCACGCATAAAAAGACGGATGAACAGGATGTTCATTAGCAGATTATATGTTCTAATAAGGAATAATACTGATGTGTTAAGGTTAAGGTTAACTCATCATCTACATCTACATCCTCTCAGGACTCAAGTCTCCCAGTTGCAGTATTGGTGTGGGACATAGAGAACAAGAACGAGTACGATCTTGATGTCTCGATTATGTTTACCATGGTCAACGGATCAGGACAAAAGGACGACAAGTGTGTCGGACACTGGAATGAACCATTTCACCTGGAGAAGGAGGGGGAGGCGGTGTCTGGGGTCCTACTTCATCACTGTACTGCAGTGAACCCTTACACTCTGTGCATCGCAGCCCGAGAGCAGGTATGATTTTTAGCAGCTGTAAGAAGGTTTTTGTGCTAACTAGGCGTACAAGTATTTCCCTGGGAATGAACTCTGGACTTTTAACAATAGTCTCTGTTGTTTGGAAATGTAATCTGTTGGTATTAATGAGTATTAATCTTTAGATTTGCCAACAAGAGTGTGTTTGTGTGCACGTTACCAGTCTGACAGGGAGATCAGCCACCAAACAGCGTTCAGTCCAAAGGGACCCTGCTTCAGTCTGTGGAACGACCTCATCGATGATGGACGGCTGGACTCTCCTACAGGTCAACACTTAGAAAAATATACTGTGCAGAGAGGAGACGGATGTCTAAAAAGTAGAATGAAACAAGATTAATGCTAAATAAATCCCCACTGTGGCATTAAAATTAGTAGAAGAGAACACAAAATGTTTTATAGATTTTAGTGTAACCATATTTAAAGTAGCTTAAAAAGATGTGGAATGAAAGAAAACAGTAGTGTGTGAATCAAATTTTATTTGATTATAGTTATTTATTAAATTGTGAGTCATCTTTGCAGGCATACTTGCCAACCTTGAGACCTCAGAATTAGGGAGACATTCAAAAAAGAAGGGGAGGGGCATACATATACATATGCATACACATATACAAATTTTTTTTAAAGTAAGTTAAATGTCACCGTTATTAGCCTACTGTCCCCCAGCTGGGGCTGTCCAAATTCAGAGGCTGCATCCACCTGTGGACCCGGCCTTTGTGGTCTAAGTGGGCCGGGTCCTCCGAAAGCCGGGTAGGCCAGTAGTGAGTGACTGTGACGATCTCGCCTTTAGAATTACGTCATGAGCTCTCTTGGTGGAGCTCCTTGCTATCTAAATATAACCGGACGCTGACGTAAATTCTCGACTATCTTACACTTCTGTTTAATCAGTTTTCTGTTTGACGTTTATTCAGCTGTGTGAAAACCCGGAGGAACCCTCCTGAGGGATTAATAAAGATTTATTTAATCTAATCTAATAACTTTAAT